>NC_089852.1:17596206-18901206 GCF_036373705.1 Amia ocellicauda
CAGTGATGTCTTTATTTTTACTTAAATTCTCAGTGAAACTTACTAATTGTTACAAAATGACCTCAGGGCATCAGACAGCATGGCAGAGAGTAAAGAATACAGATTACTATTTTTATGATAATTTATTCAGTGCCTTGCCAAGATATATCAATAGTACAAGATATCACTACCATTGTTTTTCTGTCTAGTTTTATTTCCTTACTATTGACAAGGCCCTTACCAAATCTGAAGGCAGTTTCTTTCACTAAATGGCCACGCGGCCAATGTCTATTTCTGTTAGTCTCCCTCTATTTTTACCGCTGTGTTTCAGGAGCCTGCTGCTTGCAATGTAGAAAATGTGGCAGCAATCATTGAAATTGGACCCCCCTCTTTGCTTCCCTCCAATTTCCCCTTGTTCTGAGCTAATGTTAACGTCTTCCTACCTTAATGAACCTCCTCAATCTCATTTGGTCAGCCCTGAAAACAAAATCCTTTTTTTCTCACCACTGCTGGGGTGGAAAAGCACAGCCATTAGAAGCAATTATCCTCCACAGGACTTTTCACAGAGAACACACACAGCGCTGTAACTGGGAGACAGTACAGTGCACAGTTCTTGAATTTGATATATATATATTTTTTTCTTTCTTTGGCTGCTCTCCTTTTGGTAAGATGAAACTCGCCTTAAACTGCGGCCTATTTTCATTTTTATGAATAAGAAGTTCAGGAAGGCTGAATTTAAAAGCTTTTTTTTACATCCAAGCAGAAAATAAATCTCCAATTTGTTCAAATGGTTAAACCAAAGTTAAATATTTTGGTCATAGCAGACATCTCTGGGGTAAGCTAATTGAATTGAGGGCCAAAGACAGGACTGATCTAAGACCAAGTGTTATAGTTTTAGATCTACTCCTAACGAGAGTATGGCATTCCCCATCACTTCCTCATTACAAGACACAAGGAAATATAATAGAATAAGATTGTTATTGTGAAACTAACATGTGACTACATTTCCCAATGTTATATTTAGGAGGGGTCATGTATAGCCTTCCTCTAGAATCCTTTTTAAAAAATGATGGGAAACATTGGGTTAATATCAGGTGTTTGAGTTATTCAGGTTGGTCCAAAATTTTAAGAGGTAATTCCTTTTTTGTTGACAGAGCTGTATTATTGCAAACAAGTTGGGAGGCATTTATTCTGGAGGCCTCTGGAGTGGTAATGACTTCTTTGGAAAAGCCATTTTCTCATGGGTCTTAGGGGCTCAGCTGGTAACGCAATCTGCTCGAGGGCGAAGGAGAAAATGATTTAGGGATAAAGCAGACTGTTTATCAAAAACCTGTATTTGAAGTATTAAGGGGCATTACACTTGTTTCATGACTCTCTTCCCCCACCTTGGATTAAATATCACCCTAGCTACAATGTTGTGTTGGAAAAGGAACGTCTATCTTTTCCCATTGATAAGGAAACTAATTTGCACCCATTAAGCACAACAAAGTAGGTCAAGCATTTTTAAACAGTTTTTAATTTTGATCTCACCTTATGGTGTATAATATGTATGTAGAATACACAAAAATGTATCATATTCTCCAGCCATTGTCAATCCACTGTTGGCAGCAGAGTCTAGTAATGGTTAGGGCTCCAGACTCCTGAGCGGAGGGTCGCGAGTACAAAACTGGTGGAGACTCTGCTGCTGTTCCCATGATAATGGTACTTTATCTAGATTGCTCCAGTAAAAACCCAGCAGTATAAAATGGAAATTGTATGTAAAAATGACATGGTATGTTGTAAATATTGTAAGAATAATTTAATGTCTCCTCCTCATCACTGGGTTTGACTCAAACCAACTCTGGAATTCACCCCTCTGTTTGTGTCAAGTTGATTATTAATATTAATACAATAATTACATTTGGTCTTTGCTAAACATAACGTAATTGTGGAAAACGGAAAGGGTTGGAATCAGCTTGTTTTTGATTGTCAAGAAAGGTCTCCAATCCTGTCTCGGTCCCAGTCTTAAGTCTTTTGCAGACTGAAGCAGGTTTTCCTTAAGGATTTGCCTGCATTTTGCTCCATCCATTTTGACAAGCTTCCTAGACCCTTTCGCTCCAAAACATAACCATGTCACGATGCTGTTGCCACCATGCGTCACAGGTGTATACATGTATGTCTGTATGTATATATATATATATATATATATATATGTGTGTGTGTGTGTGTGTATATATGTGTATATGTATGTATATATATGTATGTATATATATGTATATAAGTCGATTTTATGCTTATAACAAAAAAATACATTCAGGGACTTAAGTGACCACCCCCAGCTGACAGGGTTAAGGAAATACTCATGATGGACACATTTATTTTATACAAGGTTGGGGGAAAGGGTATTTTGTCTTTCTGGTTTCCTGTCTCAGGTAATGATGTTATGTGGTCTTAGGGTTTCTGTCAGCTGGAAATGGCAGTGTTGATTATTTGCGGCGTAAAGCACTCGTCAGATTTCCTGCCTTCATGCTATGCAGATCTGTGCATGCAAGGCATCATTTACAGTTACCCTACCTTTAACAAAACAATGAGAGCATGTGTGCAGTGTTGCAGTGGGTAACTCAATGGTCTTTGTAGCTGCCGATTTCCCTCCAAAACCTTTAACCTAACCGTCCCTTGTCGAATAATTCAACAGATGCATGCATGCATGCATGCATGCATACAGTCTGGTTAGCAGGAGTGATGTCTAGTGCAGTGATCCTCAAAATAATTAGCCTGCCACCACTTTGTCAGAGGATTGGGGACTCGGTGAATGATGATCCTCAAGGTTGAAAGCATCTGTTTGCAACATAAAACCAGAAAACATCCATTCATTGCCATCTGATGTGGAGTAGGTTCTTCAGCTAGCATTAATTTGAAGACCCTGTGAGATAAATGGGCATGGAAGTTGATTGCTGAAGGTGATCTGCATTGTATATTCACTGCTTTTTTTTTAATGCAACCTTTTTGAAAGCAGTGATTTTAGTAATATTTCTACCATTTTTACCATAACGTGAATTACCTGGATTTAGTTAAAGGACGTTTGTAATGTTATTACACGTAAGCTACCCATGGAAATGTTAAAGTATTTTTTTGACTGTGTTTTTGAGGCGGAATTGACTGATTATCTCCACTGAGGCAATCTGTAGCGATGGCACCGTAATTGTTGCTAATGGTTTATAATGGAGTTAAATTGAAGTCGGGGGTAAGGAGTGGATGGCCAGGCAGAAGGCAGCACTGACATCTGAAAATGTGAGGTCAAGGCTGCAGTTTCTCGTATTTTGAATGTGTGCGCACAATTAAGTGAAAGATTGGCATTTCACGATCAAGCCAATGCTCAAGCTGTTTGGAGGCCCTTCAGCTACCTTTCTGGAGTGTAATGCCACAACTTAAACATCACCTAGTTATCACAAAACCTTTCATTGTTAAATATTTAAACATCTTTGTTTCAGTCTCTATGAGTTTCTTAGTGATTTGTCTCTCTCTCTATCATGATTCTTTTAAGAAAAATCCCTTCTCACTTCAGGCAGACTCACTTCTCTTCATTTCACTGTTCCTTAAGTGTTTAAACAGCTTATTTTTTATATCTGATTTTGTTATACTGATTACATCCAAGGACAATGTTGTAAAGAAACATTAACCATTGCGTTTCACAAATGTAGAAACCCCCCGTTTAGCTGCTGTCTTGTATTATTATTCCCTGACCATTTCCACAACTGCTATAGGATTATTGCATTATTTGTTTTTGAAATATTGGAAAATTAGCAGATACATTGCTTTATATTCTTCAAAACAATTGAGATTTGACAAGGAAATGTAATAAGTGAATGCAGAGGTTACATATTGTAGAGTGTTTAGCAAGAATCAGGCTAAAATACAATACAAAAGTTACAAAATGTTATGCACTAGACTGCACATTGTACAACAATGATCTCCCTTACGGTGTTAAATTTGTTTGTGTTAAAATGTTGGCCTATGCACTAGCAGTAGTATGGATTCAGTGTTGTAGCAAAGTATTAAACTCACCCTAAATACTTCAAAATATAACTAAACAAATTGTGTCATTAAGGCTTTAAATGGGGGTTATCTTCATGTTGTGTTCTCCATTCATGTCTTTCTGGTTTCACATTTTGGCTGTTTTGTGAGATGCATGTTGTCTTTCGCTTCGATTGCAACAAAGAAAAACACCACAAATCAATCTCTTTAAACACAAATATTTAATATAACAGGGTAGGAGATTAAGTGCAGTGTGTGAGTAATTGTGAAAGAACACTGCTTCTTGTTTAAAGTATTTGCTCAGCTCAAAAACAAAACTATTTGGTTACCAATTCACTGATTGGGTACACCGCTCTAACTCCCTCTTACCATGATGGTTCCCTCCTGCTTTGTTTTCCACAACTGTGTACACAGCTTTGTCTTTCAAAAACTACATCAATGAAATGTGATCTTGGATTTTAGCAGCATTAACCTTTCTCTTGTGAATACCTAAAGCCAGTGTTGTCTAATATAATAGACTCCTGTGTCCATTAGTGCACTAATCAGCACATTTTCTGATACCATAGCCTGGAAAGGGGTGGGGGCTTGTCGAGTTAACACAAAAATAAAATTGTAGCTGTTGGTGCTTTTCACATATCCTATCATTGTTGCTACTGGCAGTAGAGAAAGTTTGGGGAAACCCTGGTTTAAAGGTACAGTTTATACTACATTAATTACTTGGTGAATCACCTTTGCTTTTTAAACTTGACAAAAATCAATCCATTACATTATCCATTACTTTTATTTTCTTGTGTGGAGGAAAAAAAGGTTTACCTCAATGACATTCTAAAAATGCCTTGATTTACGTCACTGTTGTACTATAAGCAGCCATACATTCTGTCTCTCTGGTTTTAGTGGTTGTTATGCAGCGAATGTAAAGTATCTAATTACCATGTAAATGTAAGCAGTGTATTATACATGTATGCACATTGTTGTAGACTGATGCTTCTACAACAACACAGGTCAGTACAACTATGTATAAATACACAGTCACACAGCTGGAGAAAACACAGAAAGAATCCAGTCTCTATCTGTGACCTGTGCTTTTGCACAGAAAACAAGGAAGAATCACAAATTAATCCCTGTCATATCTGTTCTCTAATTTGGCAGCTAAAAGCAAAGAAGAGGAAATACCAGACATTCATACAGCCTATCACATGTCTTTGGGAAAGGACAGAGATAGGCCCTGTTCTGCTTTACTCACCTTACATAAGCACCACAGTCATCAGTGAGTTGCAGATAAAGCTTGAAGTATTCGTGTGAAACGCATTTGATTTGCAAATAGTAATCTGAAGCTGGCATGAAGGCCTAGATCAGTTTTGGACTAGAGGCTTGTTAATGAGAGGAATGCATACTCTCCTTAGAGCTTTCCTTAAGCTGTCTTGTGACTCGTCTTTTTAACAAAGAACCTCATTTATGTACAAGTAAGAAGTAAGGAAAAAAATAGACTATCAGACCTTAGGGTTTTTGTATAAAAAAAAAAAAGTTTTATAAAAATAAATAAACCCCATATTTAGAGTTTTTGTGGTGTAGCATGATTTCAATTAAATATTTAATTAGTGTTACCAGATTAACAAAATGTTTACCTGTGAAATAGAGATTTTGCTTGTCATGTGTTACTTCAAAGAATTGAGCTTTTGCTATATTCAAAGCTTGACCTTGTTTAAATTTGTGTCCTGGCACTCTCACTCCTAGCACATTAATATTTTTAGTAAGGGGGTTAAGCAACCCCCCCAACTCCCCTCAAAAATGTATTTCTTAGTTGGAGAAAAATCTTTTGTAGAACCTGTGCTTGTGTGGGCTTTAAGATGGCTTGAGAAACAGAGGGAAGTCGTCTGACTTACCTCACTGTCGTGTCTGAGCTCGGATTAGCCCGGTCCTCACCTCTAGCCTTTGAATTGTTTCCTGTTGGGGTCTCCATTCAAAGCATCTAGCAAATATTTAGTGCTTTCATTTTATTAAGCAGTTCAAAAATTACAACTACTATGATTGCGAGGTAGCTCCTCTTCTAAATCATAGTTATTATCGTCGTTAATTATTGAAGACTGAAATCAAATTTGCTTCCCAGGAGAACAGACTGAGAGAAATAAAGCCAGACATTCAAACTTTTTCTCAAGCACAGCACTTTTGCCTGATTTGTTTATCTGTGACCTGATAAGTATAAGGTTTTTTGGTGGTTGTTTTTTTAACCCTTTCCCATTCCCTATTAACGGACACAGTGTTAAACAGAGGTCTGATTGGTATCGAAGGACCACATTTTGGCAAAATGCATTGTCCCTGCTCCTAACATGTTAACAAAGCTCACCAGCTACCCAAACTGTCAGTAAGATTAGTGCTCTTTGGTGGCTATGAAATGCTTTGATCAAGCTGACCTTCAAGCTCCCAGGGACACAAACCCTTTACACTTTTCTGTTTACGCTCATACCAGTGGCTGGTTTAAGAAGTACTTTTCTCTAGGCCGGCTTTGTTCAATCCAAACAGACCACTGTCAGTGGGTCATGTCCAAAAAAAAAAAGGATTATCTCCCCTCTTTAATCAGACACTCGCTTTACTGTCATCAAACCCATACTCCTGTATAAAATACCTGAGTTTCCCCTAATCCATCTGTGATGTTTCCGGAGCAAAGTGTCTTGATGCCATACAAGTACTAATCTAGGTAGAGAGCCCTTTGCTGATACCTTAAGGCTATCTCAGGGGTTGGCAAAAGCCCCCCTATGCTTTGCTTGGCATTTTACAATAAACTGTCTGTGTATTGTAGCATGACTTTTCTGTTAGTGAGATGGATGAAAAAGACTTAAAACTATTTCAAAGTGGAACACGTCAAGTCTTTAGCTTTCCAAAGTGCTGCAAATAGAAAATACCATTGTAGATCTATGCCTACGAGATTCAATCAATTTAGTTTTAATGTAGAATATAGCCTATATTCTTTAAAATAACTAATGAATGCTTAGGTAATATTTGAATTTTTAAAGGATAACCTTTAATGTCGAATAGCAATGCGTTACTGGTTTGTTATTTAAAACTCTGGTGCTCACAGGGACTGTTGCCTTGCCTGCACTCCCCCTGGCCCTCCTGTGAGCCCCCAGGCAGGCATTTTGTGTACCTCCCCACCAACCCAGGGGAAGCCACAGTGGCAGAGGGAGGAGGACGGCAGCTGGAAGACTGATCCAGGTGCTGGAACATGAGCTCAGCGATGGTATAAATGTGCTGAGTGAGTTGGGCACCTTCGTCCTGTGGTGCAGGAATGCAGTTGTCACTCGCTGTTATCAGACAATGCCAGCTGCTTTCCATCTTGAGAAGTGGCCAGTGGGGCAGAGGAAACAGTAGGCCTTTGATAGGACAAGCTTGTAGGCTGAAGAAGGGCATGCTGCTTTGTATGACCTTGGTAATTTGAACCCCATTTCCCTCCTCCCCCCTTTTATTTTTGGAATCCCAATTATTTTTCCCTCTGTAGTTTCCTCCTTACCATGTAGACTTGGCATTTGTCGATCAGTTTGGCTCTCCGCCATTACCCTCATACTGACTGGGAGAGATCAAGACAATATGTACGAAGCGTGCGCTATCAAACCATCTGCCTCCCTTGCACCAGGCCCAAAGCCTGCTAAGTTGGAAGATGGAGGACTTTATAGAGATCCCTTGGCCAGTTGTATGTTGTCCCTTGGGGAGGGATAGCAGACAACAATCCTTTTGGGCAGGTATTTTGTTTTATGACTGTTCTCAAATTCTGAATAGTTATCAAGAACCTCTTTAGCCTCTCTCTTTCTGTGTGTATATATATATATATATATGAAGGAGTTATGAGCTAATTATAGATCTCTCATATTCATTTTAGGTGTTTTTTTTTAAAAGGTTTGCATTGCATTGTGATTTACTGCAACAGAACAGGAGTGCCATATTTTGATCAATATTTGCCCTCTGTACCATTCCCTGGGATGTAATTCTCACAACAGTATTATTTATTTGTTTAGTTTTAGTTTCCTTTGTCTCCTGGAGTATTGTGCACTAAATTCAAGTTGTAAAGCCTCCTATAAAGTCAAGGCCTCTCCAGTGCAATCTGACATTGTTTTCCTTGTAGTTTACTAACACCCCTTATTTATTGATGCTTTGGCCATTCACTTTCCTTGAATCAGTTTTATCACATGAACAGCTTCCCCTTATGTTGTGAGCCTTAAAACGTTTTAATTTTGGATTTATTTTTTTAATGGTTTTATTTGACCCTCGCCCTCAACCACGGGAATTTAACAAGAGCGAGCCTGACAGTGGAGCTGTACGTTAGTGTGCATTACAAAATCTGCTGCAGAAACTCCAGTTTACAGAAACCCTTGTGCTAACCTCTTTCATTTTGTGTGTAATGAAGATCTGTGATTGAAATGCTGTAATTCTGCTCATGCTCTATAGCCTCGTACAGAAAGTCGGAATTGAGAGATTGAGTACACTTCTATGAATGCCATTTATTTCTGAAACAACTTTGTGCAATGCCGGTTTGATAAGGTCATACCATGCATGGATAATAATCCAGTGGTACCTGTAAAACGTCTGGGCACTACAGTTGAAGTTCAGGACACATCAACACCATTCATCAGTAATGTTGGAATGTGTCACCTTTGAGGATGGTCAGGTAAGGAAAGGCTTTGCTAAATCTTAGCAAGACTAAATTTGATGGTCAGTAACTACACTTCACAAAAGTCACATCTCTTGGAAAATATGTAGCCTATAGGTCTGTCTTAAGAGTGTTAACTAAGTGTGAAGCTACTCCCTAACATTTGCTTGAGTATCTTGGCTTGGCAAGTTATACCTTGAGTATTTCATTAAAGATGTTTTCCCTGTTGCCTTGGTAAATGCGGAGCAGAATTTTAATTGTAGCTTTAGATATGCAATACTACTTTGTAATACATACTGCACAAGACCTGTTTTGTGTACTGCTACAGAACTGATCCTGCTTTGAAAATATTCAAATGAATAAGCCAAATTAAGGCTGTTTCTTTAAACTCTGTTTCTTACACCTAGAATGTCCAAATTCCTTGTCAGGATGCCAACACACTAAATGAGGAGCTCTATGCAACACTACACTATGTGAGAGTGATATGACAGCTAAAGTTTGTGATGGCTAAGTCTAACGCCTCGGCAAACTGCCAATATAGAAAGTGAAGTATATAATTGGGTAATTCAGCAAAATAATTTGAGACAACTTATGTTTTACCACATTGTACTAACCGTATTTAAACTTCAGCATCCCCTTTAAGGCCCAGCATGAGAAAGAGGATTAAATATTTGCATTCACACACAATCTGCACTGATTAAAAGGTTTAGTGTTTCATAAGTACGGTAAAGCACTGGCCATTTTGTCTGTGGCTTCAGTGGTGCATGGAATTACTCCCAAAACATTTCCACTCTCGTTTATAGACTGTAGCCACTGGGATGGAACATAAGACACAAGAGCAGTAACACCCAGAGCTCACCCACAATTCCATTGGACAGCTGATCGCTAGCCCTCAGGAATTCACACGCACAAAGCCTCTGCAGTTCAGACCCACACTGCATAGCCCGCCTTTCTCCATATACATGCACTGAGGTATTTAGTTATAGAAAAATATACAAATACACTCAGGGACGAAATAAAAATAACAGCCTTTATGAACCACATTTACTGAACGCTTTCGATTAAGTTAAGTCGAACTAATTTTCCTCAAAGGAAATTAAGCAACTTCCGCAATAGTCTCATAAAGAGCTCAGTGGGTTCAAATAACACCTACCACATTCCCAGCAGATGTGCCTCTGTGGAGTTGAAAGATGTCTAAAGAAAAAGTGCTATATGCTTTTGTACGTAAACCAGTACTTTGTGTTCAAAGACGCATTTTAACACTCCATCGGAATGTAACTTCAAGCTTTCAAAGATGCTGTTGGTTTAATTTCAGCAAATCAGCAAATGTATCTATTTTAAATTGATAACCTTTTGCACGATTTTTATGGTATTGTTTTCACTTTCACAACTTCACTCTTATCTCATGGTCTTTTTTTTTTTTTTTTCCCCCAAGGGTATACGTTTGCATTAAACTTGTGCATCATAAATACAGGCCAAACCGGGAATGATGGGTCCCTGTTTGTGCTTTCAACCTCTGAACCTTTAGCAGTCAACTGATAGTGCCATCGATTTGTTTTGTACAAAGGATCCCGTTGCCGAAATCCGTTTTTGAAAGCGCTCTTCATCGGATAATCATTTAATTATTTGCTTGACGATGGCTCGTAAATTCTGGTTTACATTGTCGATTTTTTTTAAACAGCTGGAAGAGCAAGCCCAGGAAATCAATGCAGGAAAGACTGTTAAACAGATGTCAATTTATGGAACATAAAAGATATTTAGTGGAGTTGAGGCAGAGGTTACGTCAGCTGGCTGCCGGTTTTGTTACTATTCTAGCAACTGTTCTTCAAAGTGAAGGATGCCACAGGGTCTGGGAATGCGAGATGGAACTGGCCCTCACACATTCCTTTCGAGAAGCACTTGTTAATGGGCCATTTATGCAATCATTTTCACTGGATCCTAGTATCATTAATTTACTCCAAGGAGGAATAGTTCTGTAGAAGGAATATTAAAAAAACAACCAAAAAAGAGGAGGAATCTTTGCCAGCTCTGCAGATAAGTAAGATCAATACACAGAAGTTAAAGTGAGCTCGTTTTGTGTGAGGATTTGCAAATGAGGATGGTTTCTCAGCAGTTAGGAAAAGCTAGGTGTTTAAGGTAGCCTGCAGCTTCCATTCACAGGTGGTGATAGTGGGTCATATTTACCTGTGGGACTAATACAAAATAAAATGTTAAGGAATATCAATGCCTAACCCAGGGGCTATATACGACCCCTCCCCTCCGGTTGGTGCAAGCAGTCAGTCACCTCTGTGTAGGATGGCCGAAGGAGGTGAACCCCTGGAACTTTTTCCGCCGTCGAAAAGTCTGCTGCATGGGAATGTTTCAGCTACCGAAAACATTCAGACGGCCACGGCTTGGAGGATGAAGGACATCCAACTTGTAAGACGCGTTTAAGAAGAGTGGCTGCTAGAGGAGGCAATACGTCAAATATGATATGCCATCTACAGGAGCACCACCCGCCGCTCTTTGAGGCAGATAACATGGCTAATTAACAAGCTAACATCAGCTTGTTCCCCCTTCACGTTACTTAAAAGAGCGGGGAAGAGGAGAGTACTGCGTTTCTGCGATTTAGTACAATAATTCAATTTAGCTAGTATCACGTTTATACTTTTAAGTCTTCCACCATTGTGTACATCTGTTCAAAATCATGACATTAAAAATAAAACAAAAAACCTGCTGGCTCTCCGGTGTCTTTTCCGCTGTTTGTGTGTTGTATGGAGAGAGAACACGTGTGTGTGGCAACATAGCAAGACAATGTCTCTGCATCCCAGCCACCAGTGTGCCCTCAGACAGGATGTTCAGTTCTAGTGGACACAGCCTTGTACCTCACCGCTCCAAACTTAATCCAGGAAAGGTGAACATGCTCACATTCCTGCATCATAACTTGGACTGAAAGAGAAATGTGTAGAAAGTGAGCATGTCTCCAAAAACCTTGTTGAGCTGCAGCTTTAGGCTCACTTAAGTGACTGCATTTATTTTAATTTAAGAATAATTCAATTATTTATTTTATTTAATTATTTAACCTGACATGTTTACTACTGTTGCAAATATTCTATATGTTGCTTAAAAATAAAATGGTGTTTTTTTTTTTTTTTTTTACCCAGACATTTAAAAATATCACATTTTAGAGCTGTAATCCAATACCGTGATACCATGAAACCGTGGTTTATCATACCATCAAAATCTCATACCGGCCTATGCCTACTCGCGACAAATCTGCACTGATCGTCACGATAGGCAGCTGGTCGGGTGCGTCCACGCCACCGATTGTCGTGTAGTGTGAGATGGCCTGCGATGCATCGCTTGCACTCCGATCCGATTGTAAGCTAGTCGGAGCCGCTAAGATTTTATTAAATATGTTTAATATTTACGACTCGATCGACACCGATTGTGGAGGGTGACGTGATCAGCAGCCAATGAGAGCCGAGCTGTTTGAAGAAGAGAAAAGAAACAGGAAGAATAAACATGACAGGAGAAAAAGATTTTATTAAAATACTTCAACTAGCAATGGTTGTTTCGGGGCAGGTAGACAGGCTGTTGTCCTCGCCTCCCCTGCCATGTCTTCACACACATCCTCTTTTCTCTCCGCTTTATGTGTTTGTCCGCACAGACGAACACAAACGGCAGCAGCGGCTTGTGGTCGCGTTCTTTCCGCAGTTTTGCACAGATCTGCAGAAATCCACGGATCCCATTGGTGGAGCAGCGCAGATCTGCGCTACACAAACGTGACCTGTACATGTGCACGTCCGTGTTTGTTGAACTTCTCTCTGGATGGATCACGCGTGTTTCTGCGAGATGTGGGGAGTTTAGAGGCTGTGTTGGAGATCCTCACGACACAGTATTTCAGATCCGTTGTGAAGTGTGTGTCCCCTGCACTTAAGCGATCGTGTAGTGTGCACTCCTTCATGACGCAAAAGACATAAATTAGGCACAAAATAATCGTTAAGTGTAAGTCGCCCACTGTTCACAAAATCGGATTGTAGAAATCGTGTAGTGTGACCCCAGCTTGGCAAATATAGTGGTGTAGAACACTTTTTTTTAATCCCTCTTTTTCTTTCCAAACACTCCCGTCGCTCACCCTTGCCTCCCTGACTCCCGCTCCTGAATCCCCCGGCGACTGTTAGGAAATGTTAACTTTTTATTTGGTGGGTCGAAGCCAAAAGCCCTCGCAGGGATTAGCTATTGCATTATCTGTAGCACTGAAAAAAGGCCCTTTGTCAGCAGTGTGAGCTCCACAGAGGGTGTGTGTTTGTGTTTGTGTGTGTTGGGGGGCGGTGATTACACTGGCAGTGTCGCGGACATGGCCTCTTTCAGAGGATTTAAAGCTCTCTGTGTAACAATTTTGCACATAGTTGGCTTTAATGCGTGTCGCCAAAGGAGGAATGCAGGGATTTGTACTTTAAAAGGACCAGCTGACCAAGAGCACTGAGGTGAAGAGCAGTGTCTCACTGAAGTTCCAGTTGAGCAGCAGTGTTGGTAATCCTCCTGCCTATGCAAGGCTATAAGAATGTGCCTTGTGTTTGTGTACAGTTTGTGTAGTTTGTTCCGTCTCCAGTCCACTACCCTTCTGAAGACCGGTAGAATCTCTTGTTTAGTATTAATTCTTCACAACCTTCTTGGAAATTACAGTTTGTGTTTGTGGGAAAGCTAGGCCTCTGTTATTGAGGACATCAGTAAATAAAGTAACTCAAATTTAAATAAAATTGTAATTTGAGTAACTAAAATTGTATGCATTTTTAAGATCTGCTTAATACCGAATCACCTGTCAGGCAATACATTTTATGCTTTGCTCTCAGTGGCCTGGTAGACACTTTTAATAGCATCCAGACTGTTTGTCATGTGCAGTGACTGTTTGCTTATAGAAAGAAATCGGAGTAGGGACATCATTCGTTTTTTTAATCTACAGCTTTTTTTTTTTTTTTTTTTTTTTTTTGGTAATGGCTGTAGTGTTGCTGTCAAACATTGCAGCACCTTTATTACTTTAAAGTCCATAAGATAGTAGATTTATTTTTGTATGGGGACTTTTGATCTCATATCTTTCTTGGTCGATATTAACCACACAGGGCTGTTTGTTATTGGCTGTGGTGTGGTAGCCTGTTCCACAGAGGCCTAACTGTATTACACCAACCCAATGGGATTATTAATCCAAGCTTTCCATTTTTCAGATTCATATTGATATTTCATTTAATTTCTTTTCTTTATCCATTCAGGAGGAAAATTTGTTCTTTACATGAGGATTACCTAGGTTTCCTTTTATTATAACTTTTTGTAGTGGCTGTATTGAAAGACATGTAATGCTTTTGTTTCAGGTCTTTTCAGTTTTATGGTCTTTGATGTACAGAGTTACTGACTGCAAGTTAATATATAGAGAAGACCTTTCAAAATGTTTACTTCTAGTCATAGCTTACCACATGATACATTTTAAGGACATTAATGTATTTAATAATGAATTGCCAAGGTAGATAAAACAAGATTGTGACAAATATTCATTGTAGGTAGCTAGTACCCAAGATCATCATTAAAGTAATTATTTATAAAACAAGTACAATACCTGTTATTTTTCTAGGTCTTAATTGTTTTTTAATTGAAAAGTGCATCTGAAACCTGCAGGACTCTGGAGTTATCCCTCCTTTGAACTGTGATATAGATAATTGTTGAATGAGTAATTTCCTATTTATTGTCAGGAATTTGTTTTCACACCTATAATACCTAAATCAATGAACCAGTTATTTCCTGAAATTAAACTTTAAGAGATGAAAATAAACAAAACCTATAATGAAACCAGGTGTTTGAGTGGATTTTGCATAACTATTCTGAAAAGTGTAAAAGCAGACTCTGTAATGTCCTTACAGTGGTTGTGGTGAGGACTAAAAGACCAAAGGCTGTGGTTAGGTATTGGAAGAAGGATTTTGAGGAGAGGAAGAAACAGGTGAAAAAAACACAAACCAACCAACCAAAAAAGCTGTTGGATCCCATACAGAAAATTGTCAGCAGGTCTTTCCTAGCCTACTGTTAACCCCCTGAGGCTGTTTTAACGATGCTTAGTTTTAGGTGAATACACTGCTTGATAAGATATAAATCAGATGTATGGGGCTTAGAGTCCAGTGAACACACAATATAGCACAGGGATTTCTTCTGCCTTTTTGGATAGAGCCTGCTTGAGCAATACCATTTCTAATGTTAATCTTTGATAAGTAAGGATCATGTTTTGCTTAGCTAGTGCTACTAACTTGGAGTAAAAGGTTTCAATATTGTTGCCATCTTATCTAGCTTCAACAAGGCTTACAGAGAAAAGATCTTTAATGTACTTTTCACCTCAAGGAGTGATTTACATAACTAGTACGTGTTTGGTAATTTATTTCTTCCAGCTGTGTAGGCAACCTCTACAGACCAGGTTAACCAGATTAGGAGTTTTGGGACTTTTTGAAACCGAAACTGCTAGGATATGTACACATGCTCTGCCATGTAAAATTAGTGCTATAATGCTTAGGAAATGCTGGAAACCTGTTTGAAATGAGAGTTCAGAAATCATGAGTGTTGGAAACTTATGAGTCCATGCCGAGTGATCTTAGTATGTGTCCTAGTGTTCTAGATTTGTTTATGCTCTCTTTTTGCAGATAGATGATAATGAGTGCTGAAAAGCAAAATGAAATTGAAATCAAGCATAATGCTTTACAATAGAGTAAAAATCTCATGACTGCATGCTGCTTCTCTTTTAATTAGAGTATTTGATATGCTCTACCCCAAAACAAAATGTGTAATGTTGTGGAAGGACTTGCATCAGCTGCATTGTTATTAAAAGTGGGTTAGTTATCAAAGTTTGTTTGCTTTAGTTGTAAGGTGAGCAGTGATATCTGTGGCATGTCCATATATGTTTTGCGGCTTTGTCTGATTAGAGGTTTTAGAGAGAGAATGAGCGAGAGAGGATTATCGATTATATTTTTAATTTTGGCCTAGTTGTGTGTGCCTATAAGAGATACAATGGCTCTTGCAACGTATACATTATGCATTTCAAGTGTAGCATCCAGAAAGACATGAGGATTTGACATTAGAACCTCAGAAGCGTTAACTAACAATATCAACTACATTTATGCTTTATTTCCCCTTTTGTTTTTGGAAAAGCAAGACAGCCTAAGCTAGATTGTATTTGTTTAAAACAACTAGAAAGAAAATATTAGGTTTCAAATCCTCCTGCTTTGTTGTATTGGCAGAAACTTGGCGGAGCATTGAAAGGACAAATGAAATTTTCTCTTCTCATGGCTTTATTCTAATAGTTTAAGGTTATTCCCGAAAGTCAGCTTTCCAAGATTAATGTTGGGCTTGCTGCTATAGCTGTAGGCAGTTTTCTCTTGGGGTTTCCACAGCTATTCATATTCATTTACAACCTGCGTGTGGCCAAATAGCCAGTGGGACGCGTCTCTTCTGACATTGCCAGCGTGTTACCGAGTGAAAGACACTTACTACAACATATAACCGCTTAGGTCACACTTCTCATAGAATCAGTATAGATCAGTGAAAAGATGCTAGACTATACAATTGCATAACTTGATCGGGGCTTCATAATTTAGATTAATGTTTCTAACAGAGAGAGCCACGTTGAGTTACCAACCGCACAGTCATTTTAATTCAGATGAATTTTCCACATTTAGATATATTCTCTAAAATACTTGAGTCTATTTTTGTCACATTGTTTTAACCTCAGAATACCCCAGTTAAATAAATAATCCCGTATAAAAGGATAATATTGCAGAATTCCACTGACCAATTTGCTCCACTGGACGTTTGTTCCTCTTTATATTCAAACACACAACTACGGGGTAGTCTGGGAATATGTACTTTGCAGCAGAGATTTATTTTACTTTCTGAATATTAGTTAGCTTGTTTTGTATTAAGATTTAAATATTATCTTGGAGTTTCTTTGCCCATAGTTTAAGTGGCCTTTGTTTTGAATTATTGAGACATTGACTTAAGCTCACAACAAAACACTCTGTAAACTAGATAAATCATCCTGTGAGTTTACAAACAAACCGTAACATTCAAATTCCACCCCCCATCATGAAAAACATATTGGTTGCCCAACACGTGCACACGTCTTAACAGAAAATGTTTCTAATTCATCTCATCACTTCATTTCATTGCCAATCAGAACATTCCCATTAACAACTTGTGTATATCAGCCTCTCTCTTTCATATTACACTGATAAAAGAATGCACAAATATACACTCACCTAAAGGATTATTAGGTACACCTGTTCAATTTCTCATTAATGCAATTATCTAACCAACCAATCACATGGCAGTTGCTTCAATGCATTTAGGGGTGTGGTCCTGGTCAAGACAATCTCCTGAACTCCAAACTGAATGTCTGAATGGGAAAGAAAGGTGATTTAAGCAATTTTGAGCGTGGCATGGTTGTTGGTGCCAGACGGGCCGGTCTGAGTATTTCACAATCTGCTCAGTTACTGGGATTTTCACGCACAACCATTTCTAGGGTTTACAAAGAATGGTGTGAAAAGGGAAAAACATCCAGTATGCGGCAGTCCTGTGGGCGAAAATGCCTTGTTGATGCTAGAGGTCAGAGGAGAATGGGCCGACTGATTCAAGCTGATCGAAGAGCAACTTTGACTGAAATAACCACTCGTTACAACCGAGGTATGCAGCAAAGCATTTGTGAAGCCACAACATGTACAACCTTGAGGTGGATGGGCTACAACAGCAGAAGACCCCACCGGGTACCACTCATCTCCACTACAAATAGGAAAAAGAGGCTACAATTTGCACAAGCTCACCAAAATTGGACAGTTGAAGACTGGAAAAATGTTGCCTGGTCTGATGAGTCTCGATTTCTGTTGAGACATTCAGATGGTAGAGTCAGAATTTGGCGTAAACAGAATGAGAACATGGATCCATCATGCCTTGTTACCACTGTGCAGGCTGGTGGTGGTGGTGTAATGGTGTGGGGGATGTTTTCTTGGCACACTTTAGGCCCCTTAGTGCCAATTGGGCATCGTTTAAATGCCACGGCCTCCCTGAGCATTGTTTCTGACCATGTCCATCCCTTTATGACCACCATGCACCCATCCTCTGATGGCTACTTCCAGCAGGATAATGCACCATGTCACAAAGGTCGAATCATTTCAAATTGGTTTCTTGAACATGACAATGAGTTCAGTGTACTAAACTGGCCCCCACAGTCACCAGATCTCAACCCAATAGAGCATCTTTGGGATGTGGTGGAACGGGAGCTTCGTGCCCTGGATGTGCATCCCACAAATCTCCATCAACTGCAAGATGCTATCCTATCAATATGGGCCAACATTTCTAAAGAATGCTTTCAGCACCTTGTTGAATCAATGCCACGTAGAATTAAGGCAGTTCTGAAGGCGAAAGGGGGTCAAACACAGTATTAGTATGGTGTTCCTAATAATCCTTTAGGTGAGTGTAGACCTAGCTGAAAAAGATATGTAGTTTGCTCTTAATTAAGCACTAACTAATGGCAAACCACATTTAAGGCCAAACTAAATTTAATTGATCAGTTCAAGACTTTCCTCTCTATAAAAGCACTGGAAGGAATGGAAAAAATAATAGTGCAGCTTTGACAGCCTCTTTCTATGTAGAGCAATTTGTATCTGTGGCTTTTCCCACCAATTTATTTATTTTCAGAGAAATGTCAGTTTTGTTCCTGAAATGGTTTAGAGATATGACTACTTTCCTGCTTTCAGGTATTAATTCTTAGCATCTTACTCGAACATTATGCAACTGCATAGATCTTGTTTACAAACCCCCCCCCCACCCATCAGAAAATCTCATGAGTTCAAAACACACAATAAAGCCATCAGAGTTGATTTATTTTCTATGCTTGCATTGTTGTAAGCCTGTGATTACATTCAGTACAGGCGTCTCTGAGAAAAATGAGTCAAACGAGCAAGTTTTACCCACCAGTGGGCATTATGGTTCACAAAAGCAGCACGCATTTCAGCACAGTTGTGCAATCTTGCTTGGCAGTGGCCCAGCACAAAATGGCAGGGCTAATTTGGGTCCATAATGCATTTGTAGAGCAATGAGTTTGTAAACTCGTGGTATTCTGTAGCCAGTCTTCCATGCTCTGTATAAGGAAATCACATGCTTTATGCAAATTTGCACTGTTGGTATGGTGTTGCTATCTGGTAAATCTTTGGTTTCCTTTTGTCTTGCCTACTTGCATGTTATTTTTTGTATACATTTCCACACTGTATTTTACATCTGTGTTCATGTACTGATATGACATTGTTAATCTGTAGCAATCTTAAAATCTTCTTCACTTTTTTTTATAATTAAATTGTGACTTTTTTTTTTTTTTTTTGGGCAGTGTGGTGGTTAGCGCTGCTGCCTCACAGCTCCGGGGTCCTGGGTTATAGTCCTGGCTTGGGGATCCTGTCTGTGTTGAGTTTGCATGTTCTCCCTGTTTCCTCCCACAGTCCAAAGACAAGCGGGTTAGGTTGATTGGTCTCTCTAAATTGCCGTGTGTGTGTGTGTGTGCACGTTGCCCAGTGATGGACTGGCGTCCCATCCTGGTTGTATTTCTGCCTTGCGCCCTATGCCTGCCGGGATCAGCTCCGGCTTCCCCGTGACCCTCACCAGGATAAGCGGTTTTAAAGATGGATGGATGGATGGACTTTTTTTGTGTGAACGAAGTGGTTGATCAGTTATATATGATTATATACCTATAGTTATTCAAATACTAAAACACACTAAATAGTAGAAAAATCTCTGCTTAAGCCATAGCAAAAGAGGTTTTGTTTGTGTGTGTTGTAAGGAACACTTATCAATAGCCCCATATTTATAGATCAGTTAATCTGTAGATAATGGAACACAACTTAATTCTAAAACCTCCTTTCATTGGGTAGTGAACTTAGACTGCAGGTGAAATGTTGTTGTGCCTCTGATTTTAAGGCCAATTGCACGTAAAAGAAGTTGAACCGTGAAAGGCTTCTTCATCGGCAGGCTTTGTTTTCTGTGCCGTCTGCTAAAATCATGACTCAGATCTCTTACTTCTGTTGAACTGCAGGCGCTGCCATCAGCTGCAGTCTCATATAATAGGCTAACCACAACACAATAATAGTTAAATCAGTAAATTCTGCTCAATGACTTTTCACACATTGCTCAATATTGGTCAAGAAAGTGTGGCATCCCAAAGTTGCTCTCTGTCGACTAACATTCTGGAAAATATTGTGGTGCATATTGTGCTATGTTGTGCTTTACCGTGAGGTTGTGTTTGGTAAACTCAGTACTGTTAATGGAGGAGAAAACACAATTTTTGCAGTCTTTATTACGCTTTTATATCTGCTACTTTCAACAAATTCTGGGAATGTAGATGTAGTGGGAAGAGAAGGAGTTAATCTGAGCCTTCACTGGAAAAGGGCAGTGCATCAGAATTGCTCAGTATCTTGTTAGTTACACTTTTGACCATGTTAAACTGCCAGAAAAAGAACTATCTTGGCAATGTGCTTCCTATCTTGATGACTTCAGTGGATCCTGTAAACAGGAAATAGGTGTCTCATTGTGTGGGTTTGGCAGAGCCTGACATTGGTAGGAGCATTCTTGAGCAAACCGCGGACATTTTTAGGTTTTGTGGGTTGTGTTTTTCCCAGGGTTTTCAGCTTTTTCTGCCTCCCAAAAGGAGATCTCCTTTCTATTGTTGTGAAAGATGGAGAGCTGGAGGGGTGTGGGGGGGGTGTAGGTTGTTAATGATTTATAGGAAATTGTGTGTTTTGGAAAGGTGAGATTCTGGCTGTCAGATCTATGCAGAGAGGCACTTAATGTTTTATTGTTTAAAACATATATAAGGAACTGCATTGGCTTTTAATATTCACAGATAAGATATTGGTATGGTGATATTGTCAAACAGCGAAGGGCTTTTCCAGATTAAGACACCCTGCTATAAGTGTGATTTACCGCATGCTTTTAAAAGTTAATAGTATTTGTATTTTTATGCTCCCCACCCCCCAGGAAAAAGTAACTTGAAGTTGCATATTATGCAAAGGAGTGTTAATAGACCTTTGCGTATAAAACTAGCATGTTTACTGGTCCTTACATGAAGCCATGTTTCAAGAACCTGAACAAGTGCTCTTGTAAATGCTGATGTGAACACTACTTGAAATTTGATTCTGTTTGATTACATGGAGTCAACACATAAGCAGTGGATTTGTGAAAATGAAATAAAATAAAAAGGGGGAAGGGTTGCAGAGTTCTTGCTTTTCTGGAATTAAACAATGGAGGCGTTGAGAACTCGGCTTAAAAATGTAATCTACATTATTTAATGATGTATGATTTCCTTAAGTAGCAATTTGAGGCATCAGTAACTTCATAATCAGCCTTCCATTCCCAACAGAAAAGTCTTATTTCTTTTGTAATTGCAGAACTTAATACCACATGAAGATGAGCATTATATTTTAAGACCCGTTACTTCAAGCAGTCTTTGCTAATAGAGAAAATTTCAATCAATACATTTTATATACTGTTTTTTTAAGTGTGGGGGTACTCCCTCTGAACTCTTGACTCATTTAGGCAGGAGTTGTAATCCAGAGAATGTAATATCTGCCAAAAGTCTTTCAGCTGGTTTCACAGACCCAGATTAGCACTAGTCTTGGACTAACATATCTAAATTAACATTGAATAGTATAAGACTAGTGATAATCTGGCTCTGTGAAACCAGTCCTTAAAGCTTAGTAACTGAATAAAGCAAAATCAAAAGCAGTTCAAATAAAATACAGGGCATTTAAAGGGACTTCGTTTCTTCCCTATGCTTCAAGGTAAATACAAGTTAAATACCCATACAACTTTTGTCTAATTCAATCCAGTTGTTCTTTTAGCATGTATGACACATGGCCTCTTTTCCCCAGTGTTTTTAAGTGGAGCCCAGGTGCCTTTTATGTGGAAATTTTGAAGATCCATGGTACAAACCAGTGACCTACATAATCCCCTTGTCAACCTGAGAAATGGAATTACCAATGGCGGTTTTTATCACCTGCTACAAGTTCCCTCTTTCCTTGTTTCCAGCCTGTGGAAAACGTGATTGTTGGAGTATTCCTCGTGATTAATCTCAGCTGTCTGGGGTTTGGCTGCATGGTCAAAATGTCATTTTTCTATTCCATCATAAATCCACTGTAGAAAGTGCTGAAGAGATCTCCGTTGCCTCGGTCGAGGGATTGAAGAGTCCATTTATCTGTACTTGAAACATGTACATTTTCACAAATGCAAAATGATAAAATCTAACAATGGAAAAACTAAGATTGAAATACAAGTATTTGTATACCACATTTGCACTATTAACTAAGTCATACAACCGCATTGAGTTTTATCAGGCAGACCTTGAGCTTGCAGTCAAACTATCTACAATTCACTCACTGTAAAGATTCTTACCATTTTATTTCAGTTTAGTTGATGCACTGTCCATGGGCAACAAGAAAAAAAGAGCGAGAGAATGCAATTGGAAGACTTTCTAAAACAAAGTTTAAAAATATCGCTTAAATCAAGTAAACAGATTTTTGAGACTGATTGTATTTAATCCCGGGGGTGGCTTCAAGTTTTTGCTATTGTAAATGATTCCCGACAATGCTATATCAGTCATGAGTATCAGAAGATGTGGTAAATGAAACAAACAAAACAACCTCCTGTTTCAATACAAACATACAATTTTGTAGCCCTGAAGCTTTTTTCTGAGTGGTTCGAATGGGAGCATCTTCTTGCTTAATAAGAACAAGCAAGGCAAATTTTGCCCTTCATCTTCCTGTTTTTACAGCTCTGTCTTTTTAATCTTTCCCAATACCTCATCTAAATCATGTTTGCCTTGGTTTGTCTTGGACTCACAGCTGAGTATAATCAGACAGGAATCTCATCTGGATTTCCAATGCCATCCACTGTACTGTAAAATAATAACCCTTGGGGGGGAATTCTGATGGAATTTTGGCAACTGAACATTTGTTCATGGCTTGCATTTTCATCAGATGTTGACCCAATATATAGGGAAGTATAATCTTAGACATACCACAGTCCTTTATGTTGGCATGTAGTGTACACTGCAAGCTCTGTGGCAAGAATGGACCTTGGAGTAGTAAACTCTTCTTATCTGAGAGGAAGGGAAGCTAATTTTGCTAAGGTCAACACTGTTGTTCAGGCATGCAAGAAGCAATAAACTTCAAGTGGAAAGAAATGTCTCTTCCTGTTCTTGAAATTTATCAATGAAGCAGAGTTGTAGGGAAATCAGTAAGGAATCTTTTTACGAGTAAAATAACAAATTTGAATAGTTTATACTTGGATCAATTTTGAGAGTTGGTACAGTATTTATCGGGGGGATTTGAACAACTGACTGATTCTAAGGTGAGTTTTGTTTGAAGGATTCATTTTGAAGGTTGATATGACTTCATATCAGATAGAAATAAAAACTACAAATACCTACAGCATTATGTGGAGTCAGCAGCAGATGTTTGCAGAAATTTGGCTCAGTCTCAAGGTTTACTGAGCTTCCCTTTCTTACTCTATGGAGAATGATGGTTAACTCCCAGTTGTACTGAAGAAGAGACCCCTAGCACAGCTGTGACTCTCCTGGAATCCATTAAGGCGACATATATTGGAGCTTTTCAGTTGTGCAACCACATCTCACCATCTGTATTACATCCCGTCTGTAGAAATGCAGAAAGGTGGATGCAAATGTGCTGTGTGGTGGACTTCAAACTTCAAGCTATCTGAATATTCTTATAGGTTAATGGTGACTCAACGGCAAGCATTTATTGACTTGTAGATGACATGAAACCCTCCCATTTGTTTAAGAAGGCTGATGGTGTCTATATTGGCACAGAAAAAGGACCGCTGTTCTCTTTTTTTGAAGTTTAGATGGGTGCTAAAGCTTTGCAAGTCTTATACCTGCCTTTTATTCAGGCTTTAGATGTTCTTAAGAAGTATTTTGTTTTTCCTACTTTTTTGTCTTTGTTAACCTTTTCCTACACTCATTGAAAGTATGAAGGAACAAAAAAGTAAGTGGGTTAATGGGGGATGTATTTTTCTCCTGCATAAGTGTGAAAATAAACATTGTTCCTTGTACACACCCACTCAGGTGTGTGACAGGTTTGTCCTTTAAAAGTATTACTTCTATTGTAACTTAATAAGTAAGCAGGTATAAAGATCATTTGCCCAAGCTTGTATAGAGGTGTTTGCACTTGCTTTGAGAGTAAGTTACAAATTAAGCTGAGGAAAAATAAACAAACAAACAAAAAAACAGAGGTTTGAGTTTACAAGGAAACGTCGATTTTTAAAGCAATTCAGTTGATTGTTTTCATTTTTAAAACCTGTGGGGTATAAAGAACTTTGGTAGCCTGTGCTGACAGACAGATATAGGGAATTCTTCAGTGGCACACTGGTTAGACTGTAGACTGCCCTCTTATGGAAGGAATGCCCATTACAGATTGTCTACATGGTTAATTCAAATTGGAAAGATGTTTTGTAGAAAATCATTTTATGCTTTCCTTTTTGTCTTGTCTTTCCAAAAGGTGCTCCATATCTTTCTGAGCTTCACTGCAAAGTGAATTATGGATTTAAGTGGACACTTGACAATACTGACTAGAATATAATTAATATTTTCAGAATTAATGTCAACTAATTCCTTTTCCTGACCTTTGTAGCTACATATTCAATGTTTAGCTGCTGACTGCTTTACTGACCTTTTTATATATGCTGTAAAGGTCAGTATAGTATTTTTCTGGTATTGGTCACTAAAATTGAATTTATGTAGGTTGCCAATGTTAATGTGATTGCAAATTGTTGCAGATCTTTAAAGACGACAAACCCAAATTTTGCAGATACATAAATTGAACTATATTGAGTTGAAATGTTTAATTAACCCTAAACACTGTTCCACCCTGCTAAACAACAAACTGGCGCAAACAGTAATAGAGAAGCAGACGGCGGCCAATCATTAAGTTGCATCGTCTTATTGCAGAATCTCTATCTGGGTGCATTCAACCAGATTTGTTTACCTTAAAGATCATAAATAGGACAAGATGCCAATTCTGCCTACAACTGCTCTTCTGGGGTGGAAAGCTCTGGTTAGCCTTTGTGGTTGCTATTACATATGGAATGATAAATGTGTATACATGCAGAGTGGTAACTAAGTATAGAGGTTGCAAAATATAATGACAAAAGTGGTTTCTTTCTGCAAATTTTCTCAAGTAGAACAGACATACAGTAGAAAACAAAATTAATCCATCAGTCCCATATACAGAAAAGGACATAGCCTAACCCGTCAGCTGTGCATCTCACCTGCACCTCTCTGACTCCACACATCCAATTTAGCAGCGTTCCCTCTCCCGGCGCTGTTTTTCATGTCATAGCCTATGGTTTTTGCCAAGTGGTGTTTGCGAAGGAAGACAAACAGCTGCTCTCCAGGCCTGTGTTTCAGAGGAGAGGCTGGAGCACTGCCTGTTGTGAATGACAAGGCAGGGAATCTGAAGTATGTACCAACAGTTGGGGCTGTTGTTCAGGGGCAGGTCGTTTTTTTTAAGCTGAGTAAAGCCTCGCCTTTACAGCCAACCCTTACCCGCCTTTCTTATATTATTGTCCCCCCCCAGCCCCCCTCTTTTTTTAATTTTTGAACTCAGCTGTTTATCAAAGGTATTCCGCAGTTGTCTGAAACCATGAACATGTGACTGGGGTGCCTCTGAAAGCAGTGAGACCGGGCTTGTCTGTGTTGAGGTTCGTGTCCATGGCTCTCTCTCTGAGCACAGACTGCCACACAACACATTCCTCTGTGCTTCCCCTGCACACTGCAGAAGCACAATCTGCCCAGAGTGATCGCCTCTGTCTTAACGCCTTCAAATGTGGTCAATGTTAAAAATTTATTTAAAGGGCAATATCACTAGCTTTGCAAACAGAGCTATGGGATAGTTTTCACCCCCTATAAATTATTTGGGGAATCTCAGTTTTTTTTTATCCTTACCATATCATTTTGGAGTTGGGCTAACCTATATAGTTTGTAACAAGCAATGTTTGAGCCATGTTGCCCACCCTTTGCTTTTACTCATTGAGACATTTGTCATCCCCCCACTATTGTATTGTTTTGAATGCAGGAAACATTGGTGTTGCACCTTATTTTGTGTCCTTGCATACTTTGGTCCAAAAAGTCACACATTCCATCTTTATTTAAAGTAATGATGCGCCCTCCCCTTCTCGCAGAGTTTCAGAAACATATGTTCCAATCCATTTGCCGAGTTGGAAGGAATAGGAATTCAATCAGTGCCACTTCAGGAATATCAGCAGACCCAGAACCTCTCAAGTCAATTTACTCTAGTTAAATGATATGCTTTAACATTGAAATTGACTCGGCATGAACCCATGAAGCGCATTCTGTAAAGTCACCTTAACACTGGGCCCCATTTTGCCACTACAAAGGCCAGGCTTTCATTCAGGCAAAGGGAAACAAAGCTATGGTGCTTTTCAACATATTAAATCCACCATTTAGATTTTTTTTTTTTACCTTCCGCTGCAGAAAACTTGAAGCATCCCCCCCAGCTCTTTTTAGATGTATTACATGTGCTCACGAAGGTGACATGCAAGCTCCTTTCCAACTGCTCGATTCAGTGGCTGAGACGGCACTCCCAGATGCTAGCCAGGGGCCTCGGAGACAGGGCAGAACGCACCAGGCAGGAAACGCACC
The DNA here is from genome assembly GCF_036373705.1 of Amia ocellicauda. Taxonomy (NCBI): domain Eukaryota; kingdom Metazoa; phylum Chordata; class Actinopteri; order Amiiformes; family Amiidae; genus Amia; species Amia ocellicauda. The sequence continues at coordinate 17,622,564 of NC_089852.1, forward strand.
TGATGTTAACTGACCTGCCGTGTCAGGGTTTTCGAGGAAGAGAATCAAGGACGAAGCAGCCAACCACTTCCCTCATTCCTGCTTAACCCTTTCTTTGGAGATTTAGCAATCATTTTTTCCAGTATCCCTTCCAAAAGTAGAATTAAAGTTTCCACAAATTATTTCAGCCGTTTAAGGAGAGTAAACTTTATGTATTGAGTTCTCATTCCAACACATTGCAGACACTCCAGGGTGTTTCCCTGTATTCTCTTACAAGACATTTTCTTCTTGGATTTTTTTTTTTTTTTTTTTTTTTACTGTTTTGGTTACTCTGATTATAAATTGTGCATCAGAAATGATGATTGCATCGCTTTAACACTGGGAACAGTGTGTTGTACTATACATGAATGGCAGAGAATTATTTAAATAATATTTTTTATAGAGGTTTAGAGGCAGGTTCTAAACTTTCTTTTCAAGTTTGGCAGTCACCTTACAGCCTTTTTTTGTGTCCCCCCTTCATTGGCTCATCTGAAGCATGGCTGTGTGCAATAATAGAACTCTGGTGTTTGTGTCAAAAGGGGAGAGGCACTGCAAAGGGTTAAAATCTGGAGGGAAGCAAGCGGGTGTTTTTTGCAGATAAGTCTCCCGTCTTTGAAGTATCACGGCAGCACCGTAAACCCAGCTCTCAGCACCACTGCCAGTCGAAGAAAATTAATCACCTCGGCGAGCAGATAAGGGTACAAAGTAACAGCAGCCGTCGCACACAAAGCAGAGGGAAAAAGTGAGCAGAATTTATTACAGATTGAATAGAAGTGGCTTGCGCAGCGATTCAAACTCTGAAGCATGTTTTTTTTTTTTTTCCTCCTGCCTCCGTTCTGTTTTGATGCAGATTTTTAAGCAAGCTTTTTTTTCTTTCTCTCAAATAAATTGGTTTATTAAAATGGAAATATGTATGTATTTGTTTTGTATTAATTAATTTATTTGAATAAAGCTAAATAATGCAGGTAGTTGAAAATTGACAGGTGCCTTGAAGGCCCTCCAAAACAACACTGGAGTTCATTTCATAATCCTAAAAACAAAAAACGCACTAACGGAGATCACCAAAGGTCTGAGATTGGTCTGAGTCCTGTGCAATCTATTCTCACCTGTGTGCATAGTGTTTTTAATTTTTATGAAGGTACATTTCTGGTGCTTTTAGTTTTTTTGTTTGTTTCTGTAAACAATTTCCACTTTGTCATCTTTGGGCATACCCTGCACCTTATCTGCTAAAGGATTGCTGGCAGAGCATCGATGCCCCCTACTACAGCGAAAGCAAGGTATTATTGAGCAGCTAAACATAATGCCAAGTATATATATGTATGTATGTCTATTGCACTAATGCCTGTTACCCTTTGGTTTGAAAATTAAACCACGAATAAGCTATATAATCCAAAGTATAGGAGTCTTCTCATAGTGGGAGATTCTAAATAAATATTTCTGACATTTTCTGAACGTCGTCTGATTTTTTTTTTTTTAAATATAAACACTGTTTCCCAGTTCCTGAAAGATCACTGAACTAGGAGAGATAATCTGACCTAGATGAATCCTTGAATGAAGAACCCTGAACTAGTAGCTGAAACCAAAAGGGAGATTTGTTTCCTTGCCTCCGGCTATAGGACCACTTCTCTCTGTGGGGGGGTGATCGCTCCCCTAAAGCAGACTATGGCAAATCCAGGCCGTGTTCAACTCATTATTTGGCCTACTCAATCATTATTACCCTGTTGCAGAGACCCTGGCCAACTTTGAGCTTACCCTTGCTCTGCATTGCTTGGCCAGCTGTGTGCTGCCTCCCGGACACAGATACACAAGAAATTTGCTGAGATTCGTATTGTTGATGCCTGGAGCCAGTTATTTAAAACAACTTATTTTTCCCCTTAAGTTTGAGTGTTTGCTGAAAGTACCGTAACACAATTACAGTCAATATGCTATTTGTTAATATGTTAATATAATACTCAAGCTGACCAACCCAACAAATAAAATAACAATAGAGATCTAACCATCAGTTAACATGAAAATAAATATATTGGGGAAGCACAGGCTGTGTTACATTTATTGAGGTTTTGTTCCTTTTGAGACCAGTTATAGCTGTGTAACTTTACTACTCCTTGTAAATAAGAGTTTGGATAAATATCACTCCCCCTTCAGGGTTCTGCCCACTGTTGAGAACTTAATTTCACTGTCTTCCAAAATAGCAGCCAACCTCCGTTATTGTGGAACCACCATGAATGGCGCTTTGTTACACTATCAGTTTCCAGCCTGGCGCTTGGACTCGCCAGTTTAATTGCTTTAGTACTTTTCACTTCACGCCCTGACCTGCTGCGTGTGGCTCTTGTAACTGGATTCAGTCGGGCAGATTATTTCCCATTAACTGCAGCTCCTTGCTCCGTAATGCACACCACGTTAAGCTTGTCTCCAAGTTTAAATAAACAATCAATTTAAAGAGGCATGTCAGGCGGTTTCACTGACTTGGTAAACAAGCACATCAGTGTGTGAAGTATACCTTAGTTGTGAATTTGTATCAAATGGCCAGCGACCTGGCAGTTATTTGACCTGCTATAAATTCAGGCATGGCACCCGTTTTTGGTTGGCATGAGTAGTGTGTTACTGTACTGTACTGGCATTGTCCTGATACATTATACCTTTGGACAGTGTAAATATTTTATCTTGTTTTCAAGTCACCTTAACAGCAGTTGCAGAATCTCCAAGTCCTTTGTGAAAATGTTTTTGTTTCTTGAAGTATTCCAATACTTTATTAAAATGTTTTCTCGTGTTTGAATTAAGCACAATTTTAATGTACCTGCAGTAGACAAGTGAAAAAGACTGTTGCCCCACTATTCAAAAAGTAATTTAAATCACAAATTAATAAAGAAAAGAGGTAAAAGCTTAATACCTAAGCCAGCTTTGTTCAATCATGAATTTCATTTGTGTAAATTATCATCAGTGCTGCAATTATTGGGGAAAAAAAGTGCCGTGTTTATCTCAAACAAACTACCCAGCCATGCTGTTGAAACTGATTCCATGAGATCCTTCAGGAAACGGCTGGATGAGATTCTTGCATTGATTAGCTGCTAGCAGCCAAAGCAGCTGAATTATCTCATTTGTCACTCTTGTGGGGTTCTTAATTGTATATCCATACATAAGAAAACTTACAGAAGATACCATTTTGTTCTGTACTTTGTGACTTTGATGACAGTCCCTTAAAATACTTTAAATTGCTAGATTGTATAATGTTCACAAGCTGGTGGTTGTCCTGTTTTGCTGTTCGTTGAGTTAATTCCTTGTGGGTGAGTTATAGTAAGCTACACTCAGGCTTTAATTGTCTTCTGTTATAGCAACTTCAGGTGGAATGGCGCTTCACTGGGATTATTTTGAAAGCCTGAGCGGTTTCTCCCCTGATAACATTTCTCTTTACCTGTCATTATACTCTATTGTGCCCAGATGCCTCTCCTCCAAACTGTTCCTGCCGAGACTTTATATTTTTGAATAAAAGTACGTATCAAATTAGGCAAACTTTTCCTGGCACAGATATGTGGGCCTGACCACACTTAAAAAAAGATTAATTTGACTTTGTGCATTTTGTCATCTCCTATTACATCTTCAGAAAATACAACCTAGTTTGTTCTGTGGAAGCGTTGTTAGCAGCTGGAGTAGTGCCTTCTTATGTTCTGAATAGCTAATGCGGGTGACATATAAAAGTGCCTATGAAAAGTGATGTGATTCTTCCTTGTAAAGTAAAATAAAATAAAGTTGTACTTAAAATCCAAAGAGATGTCTAATGGGAAAAGGTTACGGGGTTGACTTTTACAGCACCATAACTGAAATATACCAGTGAGTGCAGTAAGCTTTGAGACACCATAAACTTTACATTTTATTTATACCATTTATCTTAAGCACAGTAGCCTGTCTGGGTTTTAACCAACCACATTTTTTTACAGTCAGACAACAAACCTATTCTGAACTTTTCTATACAGGAATTTCCAATTTCTCTGAATTGTATTGGTTTATTTTAGTATTGTTCACCTTTTATGATGGACATTAATTACAGCAGTCACATGATGAAGTTAAACACAAGGGAAACCATTTCACTACTCTGCATGTTTATTTAAAAAAAAAAATGTGTTTCCATCTTAAGCCTGATACCCCTGGATACATTATATATCAGGGTCCATATTACATCCATAATTTTTCATTGCTTTTTCTCCCTAATAAACTCTCCCATGTCTCTGTCGCTCCATTAACTTGATAATTGTTTGAGAATTAAGAATAACACTGCTTTACTCGACTGTAGGGATTTTGACCTATATTTCTTGCTTGTAGCTGCCTGTGTTTGTGTGTGAAGATGTGCGCATACAGGAGTGTGCCTCTCTGTGTGTGTGAACTCACCCGTACCTCTGCATCTGCTCGAAGCCTGGCTGCACTCAGCTGTGCTCTAATGTGAATATTTTACTCCAGAGAGAACTACCGACTTTCCAGAGCAGTCCTCGCTGAGCAGGGGAAAACGGCTGGGAACCTAATGAAAGCTGACATTAACCCAGAGTGCCAGCGCAGACCATGAAGACATGCTTTCATCTTGCACACAGTCCACCTTTCGCGCGCCACACTGCCCCGCAGCTGTATTTGTGAAGCTGCATGTATTACTCTATTCAGATAATGGCTCAGAGATGATAAACTCTTTGTCAGCCTTCTGGTGTAAAGAGCTTCTCCCCCCCTCCCTCCTATGGCCTTTTCCAAAACAGTCGAAGAAGTAGGGAGCTTTCTGTTACTTGTTCTCAATCACACACCAAGGCAGTCACCAGGAACCACTTTGAGTGGCTGCATGTTGTCACAAATGCTTACTCAAACCTGGCAAAGATGGTACACCTAAGTACAGCAGAACCTTTGGACACAGGTCTTCTAGAAATGGGATAGAAAGGGTCAGTTATGAGCACACACACACACACATCATGGTTGGGATTTATACACTTTATAAAAACAAATTATGCAGATTCAAACTTAGTATAAGGCAGGGGTTGCAGACTCTATTCCTAGAGGATCTTCTGGTTTTCATGGAAGCCCAGCTAGTGGCTTTATTGGCCTTTATTGGTCTAATTTAATGATTAATTGGAATAATTGAACCCTTCTCTCCAGACTCTGATATGCTCTATAGGTGCAATACTTAGAGTAGTCTACATTTTTTAAGTTATCGGAATAAAACGAAAGTCGAAGATAAGCCAACCGGAGAAAATAATGACATAATTTAACATGATACTTAATTTTTTAGTTTTTACTCTGTTTGGAATTTCCTCTTTTCAGGGAGCTTTTGAGCTCTATGTGGTCTACTCTGTTTGCCTGCCTGTCTGTTTGTGCCTGTCAAAAACACAAAAAAGGAAAGAAAATAGAAATTAAATTCCTTTCAAAGCTCACAGGACACAGAGACCTGGAGCCAAATCAGATATTGTAGGAGAGTGAAATGTTGATACCAAGGACTTTCTACAAGCTGTCATAATGAAACATTTATGACTGGGGTTATAAAAACAAACCCATAGCTGCACTCACTCAGAGGGCAAACGCTTGGAGATTTTCACAGTATGAGTACAACAACAATTATTAGCTGACCTCTTAGGAGTATCAGATGCAGGCTTCCATATTTTTTCTGTACCTACACAGATTCTTTTTTTTGGCCCGCTCACACCGAATCCAGGCATTCAGCAAAGCATTGATTTTGCCCTGAACTGTATTGTATATCTTGGTATTTTTGTTAAGGTGCTTATACATGTACTATATAGATTCTTCATCTGATGCTTCTGTTGCGCTCGTCTTCAAAGTCTTTCTTTCAATGTGGTCCAATAAATGGATCATAAATTATTTTGATTGGGCATCTTTTATTTGGTTTGTGCAATTACACTCTACATCTTGATTGAGGGTGTGGTTGTTAATTTTTTTGTAATCTTCACTTTGCATCTTAGATACAGTGAGTCCCTTCCCCTCCAATTTCCTGTGGTATTCCTGAAGTGCAATCCTTGATGAAATTAAACAAAGCTTCCTTTTATAGAAAATAAACATTACACCACACAGCTGGGAACAAATTGAAAGTGGCCTTTCCAAATGGCACATAGGAAGGGAGCCAGCTCATTCCACAAGCAGGCAGAGCAATGTCCAGAGATTATGTAGGGAACAATGGAAGGGGCATGATTTATGAGATGGGCTTGGTGGAAAACATTCTTTCAGCACTACACTATGGAAGGCACAGTGATCCATGACATAACGGCATTGGCTAAGGCAGACATGCTTTCATAGCACTGTAGGATTGCAGAACCTGCTTTACTGCCAAAAAATAAAAACAACAATAATTTATCTGTATTTGAGATCTGTGTCAAGGTGTGTGTGTCAGAAGGGGTATGTAGAAATTGAATTCTTTAATGCCCCTTGTTTTGGTATCCTTCAACACAGATTATTTTTCGTCTTGGCTGTCCCATTGCTCATCTAGGCTATAGCTCGGTTCTGGAACTTGGTTAAGTTGGATGCAAAGATTTGTCTTCTGTTTTGGAGGCATAACTTGAGACTCCATACAGCCAAACATGAATATTGAAATTAGGCTTTGCAGCAATCATCCACTCACTTTCAGCTGTACTTCCCTGAGCTACTGGTATGGAGCAATGCTTTATTCTTGAAATCCGTTTCCCTGTCAGCGTGGTGATGGGTGAATGGGCATGCGTGATCTCCCTGTAAAGTATCTTGTAAGACCGGTGGCTACAACACACCAGCCCTACGATCTAAATAATCAGACTCCCAATTCTTATAAAACAGACATAAATCTACATTTCAATGAGCCACACATCAAAGAAGGAATCTCAGGTTTTCATTATGCATAGGGAAGCCTAGTTGTGTCAAGTCAAAAAAGCTGCATTCAGCGTGCATCAGGCTGAGGTGGTGGTTGGGGCGTGGGGGGTGGTTCTTGGCATCACATCTCAACCCATCAGGACCTAAAAGATTAAATTGCAATGGGAGAAATACTCACTGTGTTACTGTTGTCCTCTAAAAGGGTTTAACAAAGACATTTTCAGTCCCAGGAGTTGCCACATTGACATTGACAATTTTTCAATGTATTAATTTTCAATGCATGAGATTCTTGCATTTCTACATCTTTCTCTTCAAATGCTAATTTTAATACAGAAATAAACACTACAATTAGAGAGGCTACTTTGATCCTTCCGTGCATCCCTAAAAATGAATCGTATGCCAGTAGGTTTTGCTAGTTAAACTTTGGTATCTAAACCATCAGATCAGCTTCTTTCCTATTCTGGTGAAGTCAGCCCTCGCATGATAACTTGGCAATGGAAGAAAGGATTTGTAGAAATGGGAGGACACTAATTTAAAAATTCACCTTTGGGAATAATAATAAATAAATGATAAGACGTGTCTGTCATGTTTTAGTTTACTTTTTCTTTGGTTTGGTACCAGGCCAGACAGTTTGGCCCAACACTGTCTTCTGACAGAGTGGTTTCTTTAAGAGACTCTGAAGGCTTAGCAGTGCTGTGAGACAGACGGTCCCCTTGGCAAAAATAGCACTAGAAAGTTAAAGAAAATGTAGTATTTTCCATCTGGAGTAGTTTTATTGCACTTACTTTTTAAGTTCAGTACAGGATTTTGAACTGAAAAAATAATTTGTACGTGATCATGAGTTGTGGTCATAAGAGGTATTACATCTAATTTAACTTCCAGTTTTGTTTTGTTATTGCGAGTCTGATTATATTAATATTTGTATGTGTGTATGGTCCTGCCAATAGGTTCTCCAATTTGACTTCCAATGGGAAGATGTGTATTTTTAAAAACTGACTTTGCAAGGTATATTTCCTTGGATTGAGTAAAGCTTTAAAGGCTGCTTCACTTCTCAGTCAGGTCAAAGTTGTATTAAGAGTTGAAGAGAGTCCCATTGTGCACAGAATTGTGTTGTGAAAACCAGTAGGTTCAAAGATTGCACTGATGTATATGCCTGCCCATATACAGTCCTCTATTACCATTGTGCTACACTAATTTACTTTCCCTGTACATTGCAGATAGTATAAGTAACTTTTATTGGAATAATGTGCAGTAACATGGCAAATAATACTCTCAATAGAAATAACAGAACACTGCTGAACAAAGTAAGATGCACAATAAGCAAACCCTATTAATAGCAGTAAACATACAGTATGCTTTTTAAATGTCCAGTTTATACATGTATACATTAAGTCTGGATGTTTCTGACATGCTTTCTAAAATTAAGGGAAATTAACAGTCATGAAAGGGAACAGACTTTGATAAAAGTTATTGTCACATGTAAGTTGATCTTTGAACAATGTTGGTGCAGTAACGTTGATGCTCAACCAGTCAGACAACATTCACTTTCCTAAATCAGAATGGGTATTTAAATAAATGCGAGCGCTAAAGCCAATAATCTCAGCTTTTCTTCCTGTAGCTTTGTAGATCTTTGCATATCTTCCAGAAAGCCAGTCGCATACCCTTCATGATTAAACAATACTAAACAGACTTGAAAGAATATGATCTTTACTGAACATGTTGGGGTAGTATACTTCCAACATTTTAAGAGGTCTTTATTGACTCTGAACAGTTGTAAAACTGATTGAGAAACACTAAAGGCTGCCTTTGTATCGGGTCATTTCAATAATATTGTTCTTAAAGGGAGTGTGTGAAAGATGGAAGGATTTTATCCATCACACATTGACTTTTCTGTTACTCAGCCTTTGAAAGAAAAATGAATTTGTTAATGCACGACAAATTTTATATAATAAACCATGCAGTGCGAAACCTAGGTATTTTTATTAGGTGGTACTGCAGACTTGTTCTGTTCTATGAAGGATTTATGTTTGTAACCTCAGCAGTCTCTCCTAGCCTTTCAGATCATAATATTTATTGCTGGTACTTACCTTTCTTGACAGTGTCGACATGACTTCATAAGAATATATTGGAAAGCCTGGAATGGGGAAGGGTCAAAGGTGGCTTTTGTTTTGGATTTTAACAAGTTATTTTGTTGAATTTTAGAGATGGTCCCACAATTGCATGGAGTTAAATTTTAGGATGGAAAATTCAGAGGACAGCTAGAAATCTATTTTGTTTAGCTCAATGTGAGTCCAATTTTATATATTTATTGCAAAACTTTTTTTTTTTTTTTTCTGCCCTCGCTTATGAGGACCTCCAGAAAAGTACTGGCAGAAGAACCCGGTGTTATTGTTACAGAATTATTTTCCCAATGAGAATACCAAACATCTGCCTGACCCCATGACACATCTGAGAGGGGAAGTAACTGGATACAACTTAATTGAAAGGTACAGGCACAGTACAAAATGTGTATTTTTTTTTTAAATACCTACCTTGAACTAAGGTGGCACTGACCTACTACTTTAATTCGATTACTTGTATGTTGCTGGCAGTCCATTGTAGAAAAGATTTAACAAGGTATTTTTTATTTTATTTAGTCTGTTGCGTTTTTATTTTTGTCCTATAGTATTAACTTCAGTCAATGATTTACCTCCTTAATGCTATTGTCATGTTGAGGTATGGACAAACAGCCTCTTTAGCAAGACGCAACTTAATTTGAAGAGGTTTTATTGTTTTATTTACCCTGGTCTTTTACTTGGTTGGTTGTTACCACTCACTGAACTTTCAGTGGACCCTTAATCATTATGCCTGTTTTACTTACATTGAATACAGAAGAGAAAGACAATGCTGAATTCTTCAGTAGTGCACACAGTTTATGGCATTTAATGTATATTGCATGCCCCCCTAAACCTCATGAGATCAATAGTGTCATAAACACTAGAGGTAGTTCAAATGTGTGGATGGGATTTGGATATATAATATATAACTGCATAAATAAATAAATGCAACTCAGAAAGCATTAGACTAATCTTCAAATATGAGTAGACAGAACAAGTTTGTATTATTTCCCTGTGCTAGGAAAAGGACCAGACGCACACTATTGTTGGATGTACTCAGTTTTATATAGAATGCTCTACAGGTCACAACATGTATTACTCATATACCTTCAGTGACAAGATTTGATATTAATATTAATATTCCAGATAAACCCCAGCAGGTTCATTTCTCCACATCCGTAATGGTTTTGCAGCAGTATATTGTAAGGGATTTGTGATATCTTTCTAAACCTATGCACAGGCATATTTAGCTCATCATAAGGCAGTATGTATTATGAGTTATACTACCAATTGAGTTGTATACTACCAAACAGAGGGTAAAAATGCTGAAAACACACTGAATCATTACTGTTCATTGCGTAATCCACTGCGTTAGGGATTGATCTGAGAGAAAGCAAGCTCTGAAGTTTAGAGACTTCATTTTCAACAGCTATGATGCCAGAAGTTTGGCCTTTTGGTGAGATGTTCACCAACAGGAGAACATGTGAAAGTACATTAGATAACTTGCCTCTCTTCATAACCTCAGCAGTTACTGTGAAAGGAGTAACTTTCTGCACGGCATCAAAAACGAGCTACAGTTCTCAGTTTCTTATAATTGGGCCTGTGTGCTTTTGGTGTACACCTTTGTCTGAGCCAACAGCTCTCACTAGTTTACACTAATTGACTGCCTTAATTAAAGCTCCAGTATAGATGAAACAAGCTCAACTCCTTTACTTGCCAGTACTCTTTAAACCATCCTGGTTATATCCTTAACCACATTGCACACAGAGCATGCATCTGTCTTCACATTGCCAGTTTATAAAACAAAGCAATTCATATTTTTTTCCTTTGTTAAACTAACCCAGAAATACGGACTAGTAAACAAATTATTAATGATTTAACTGGGATGATTAATTCGGTAACTATAAATGGTGGCTGTTAAAATATAGCCAGGGATACAAAGTGATTCATTTCTGTTCTTTACATCATTCTGAAGTATAGCAAGAAGGCTTCATCAGTGATTGAAAATAATTGATCACATCTTGAGCTAGACCGAATCAAAACTTTGACCTACCCACAAATCGTAGAGTACAAACCTCTACCCTACTGCGGTTTAATTTATTGTCAGAAGACACTATGTACAATGTATAACAATCTACTATGACATCTATGTTGTACTGATTGTATTTACTGCACTGTGTAATGCTTTGGAAATGTCCTTTTTCACATGAAACATGTTTTGACATTTAATGGAACCAAGATTGTCTAGGTTTTTAAAAACTGGTTCTTCCAAGATGACCACTGGAAATGCACAGTCCTGCTTAACACACAAGCAAAGATGATCTGTTTGTAGCCAAGTTACTTCCCAAACACCACTAGTTGAACTAGTGTAGTAACCCTCTGATGTGATATAGTACCAGCAATATCAGTAGTGACTAAAGCAATGCAATAAAACTGAAAGCAGCTTACTGTGCAGAAATAATACTTCAGAGGCCTGTTGGGGATTTTTTTTCTTTTTTACTTGAAGCTTCATCTTTTCTCGTATTCTGTACACCAATTTTAATGCCTGAACACTGAACTTGTTCTTTATTTTCCCATTGCTCCACAGCTTTTGGCATCAATCATAAAATGGGGAATAATGTGGATTTTGTTAGGACAGGATTAATTTGACATTATAAATAGGTAAATATAAACAAAAGGATTTGTGGAAATAGTGGATTGATGACCACCTAAAACAACCTTTGAAATTCCATCAAGAAAGAAAACTCTCAAACACTAAACCTCAGAGTTCGCTTGCTATCAGACAAAGCCTATTTAAAGAGCTAATAGTCTGTCTGCATTAGAGGTCATGAAGTCACTTTCTGTGACACCTTATCAGTATCATCAGGCAGAGCAAGTTTCAGTAGCCTCTGAAAATATATTTACATTAAATACACTGCAGAATGCATCTTTTCTCGAAAACCATTACATTGTTTTCAATTATTAGGGGATCCACAAAAGGTACATACTATTGCAATGATAAGTTCACATGACCATTCTAGTTTTTGTGCATTTGTATTCTATTACCTATTTTGTCTTTCTCTGCTGAGGTCTTGAGCTGGTGTCCTGGAGCTGGGGTCTCAAATAAAGGTCACAATGTTTCTTGCTTTTGTTCTAACCAAGCTTTCAGCAACTTAATTGGTCAAATTAGCTGATTATCTGGACTAACTAATACTTTCTACAGGCTGCAAATTGGAATGGGAAGTGTACCCAGAATCTAAGCAATCAAGTGTAAAAGACCATTACATAAAGTTAATTACACTAAGGTGGTGACGTGGCTGCACCGTGGTTAGTGCCACTGCCTCACAGCTCCTGGGGCCCAGTCCGTCTGTGAAGCATTCGCATGTTCTCCCTGTGGCCGTGTGGGTTTTTCGCCAGATGTTTTGGTTATGTCCCTTGTCCCAAAGACATGCTGCTCATGTTTATTGGCTTCACTACTCCTGTAGTCAAGCAAGTGTGCTGTAGTGTCTATTGGGTTAGGCTCTGGATCACCACCACTGGATAAAGTGGTTATTCAAAATGGATGGATGGATAAATACACTATGGGCCTCCAGGAACTGGGTTTGAGGCTCCTGTTCCAAATCAGAATAACCATATTGGTAATTCCTACAGACCATAACCAGCTTTTTTGAAATCTGAGAGGGAGAGGGAGGGAGAGAGACGGAGAGAGGGAGAATGAGAGAGCAAGAGATATTGCCTCCCAGTTGGGCTATTCTGGGTAAATCATTTCTAAATTGAATTATATTTAATTACATATGAATTATCACAGAAGAAATTAAAAAAAAAAAAAAAAAAAAAAAGAGCGATGAAGGCAAACCTAATAAACCAGCAACAATCCTTACAGTCTTGCAGACCGCTGGTTCTTTGCGGATTTGATTTAATGGAAAACTTACCTCTGCACCCACAAAAAAGGGAAGCATTCCCTGTAAGAATCCAGCAAAAATGTGTGTTTGTGTATATATTTGTGTGTGTGTATATGTATGTGTGTGTATTATATGCATCTCCCCCCCCCCTTTTTTTTCTAATTAAGTAACCCATTACTCTATAATTCTTTAGTAAACTTACATTTTGTGAGCCTTACAGAAATTTGAAAGTGGGTCAGTTGCATTATATATATAAAAAAACTTCACAGAAACCAGCTTCCTCATTAGTGGGGACAGGAGCTCTGGGCAGTGGGCCACAGCCCAGGTGTAGCTGTAATAATGTGCTATACAGTAGAAGAAGCACCCATAAATCACTACTAAGATGGCACCAAGGCTGAGAACATCATTATGCTCTGAAATACAAGGATATAGGTAGGTTACAATCCTCTCACCTATCAGAGGCTAAAGCAAGAGAGGTCATTAGCATTTTGTAGTCTCCATTTATTCAACAAGAATCACCATTTCCTCTGAGAAGGGTGTGTATCACTCAACATAAAATGATTCAGCTACTGCATTTACATTAAAAGCATAACCTTTTTTAGAGTTTTGTGTCCATGCTTTCAGAAGATTATAATTATATTTTGCTGCTAATGAAGTTCAAACTACTGCAGATAGGTATCAGGTGGGGGGTTCGGCAGAGAACTGCATCCCGAATCTCCAGTCTTGGCCTGGCAGTCGTGGTGCATGGGAAGCAGGGGATATTTTGCGTGCTGATTTGACTTTGACGGATGCCACCCCATTACCGAGCAGAGTTGTTGTTTCCCCCCACTTAGCCCATTTGTATTTCCAATCAACACTGTCAGCCTCAGTGAGTCAGAGAGAGCAAGAGCGAGAGAAACTCCTCTTTGATATCAGAAATGTTTTTTAATGTAGTCTGAGCTAGCAGAGCGCTCACACACTCTAATAAGGAGATTATTGATGCTGGCACGCAAGGTTACAATTCAGTTTGCGATGACAGGAAATGGTTTGCTCCCGTCACTAAAGAATGAACAGCCGCATTTAGGCATTGCAGATAATTAGGTAACTTGGTGTGGCTTATGTGCCCCCCCATGTTGGTAAAAATAAAAAACAAAAACAATACCATTCCTAAATATTGTGATAGTGACATTTCAACTGTTAACTGCTGCCTGGCTCCCGATTCACAGCAACAATATTTCAGTGCCCATATGCATGCAATTTGGTGGCGTTTGTCTCTTTCTAGATTTTAGATTATTACAAAGGCACTGGAGCATTTTGGAAAAGACAGTATGGCAAGGTCTGCTTTGTTTTGGTATTCTGTGCAAGACAGTTCATCAACTGCAGAATATTAGCATGAGAGAATGAGGGATGTAGGCAGATGAAAGGGATTGGGCAGCTATACTGCCCAGAATGAAAGCTCCTTATCATTTCCATTCTGAACAAAACAAAATAACATAATTGACTTCTGTATGTTTCGTAGGACTGGTGTGTTCACTCACAGCTTCATTGTGGACATGCTTTCTGCCCCTAAGACCTGAGCCAGCAGAGTTCTTTGTGTTACTGTAATAGCAACAATATGTGGCAACAAGGATAATACTCTGACAATGAACAGGATTCTGTGTAACACATTAGAAATCTGTTTGTTCAATGATGAGACAGAGTCTGGATCAGAGTGATGTTAGTTTATTGATACAAGCATGCAGGGGAGGTGACCTTTGGGGAAGTCCCGCAGAAGGTCTCAAAGGTTTACAAGTATGTCATAGGTTTTATACATATTTGATTCCTGGGCTGGGCAACAAGCTTGCCTCAGCAACACAGAGTAACAGAAATCTTTCTATATATAGATGTTGCTTCTCCAGTAGTTGGCTGGTTGGCCGGAGTGGGTCTCTGTCTTGTTCTTAGCCCTCCTTGTTGATCATGGGGTCGTGGTATAACCGCAAAGGATCAAGCTCCATTGATGGAATGGAGACATTACAATGACTTTGTTTCAACACCCTAGTTTTTAGGAACTTAAGAACGGGAACAGTGCATTGGTACAGGAGAGAGTACAACTAGACATTGAGGCCAGAGTGTACAATAATATTTGTCAGCTTCTTCACCAATATTAAAACAAAGTATGCTTGTATTTGCTAATTAGAGTATGAGTCCATCATGCTCAAAATGTGACTTCCCCTAATGTTCAGCATGTTCATATTCCTTGGCAGTTACTTGAAAAGTGTACTGATGTTTGTCAGTATATAAGACGCACTTTTTGGTCTGTATGTTTTTTATACAGTAAATCTCTATAATGCTCGAGGGGGGGCTGAGCTGTACCCATTTACAATGTAATTCTAGACTGTCAAACTCTGCAAACGTAATTCAGATTCCTAAATGGTCATTAACCAATAATTTGGAGGTGGCGAGGGGAAACTGGGAGGTGGAGAAATGGATTTTGTTAATGTTTTAGAAATGTGTTCCTGACGCCGGTCGTCCCAGCTCCTCTGATAGCCCATTTGAGATCAGCTCAGCCTAGATGGATAGAAAACAAACACATTTTCAGTGTTTGCGCCCTGCACTTTATCTTCATTCTCCACTGGCGTGTGTTAAAAATAGCAGAGTGAGGTTTTCGTCAGGCTTGGGGAAATAATCGGAAAGGCTGGGAGCAGATGGGTGCCATCGGACAGGAAGCATAATGAAATGTGCAGTACCATAATGAAATCTCGGATTGTACTTTGCTGCCCTCCCCCACCCCACTGTCCTAGGGGAGAAGATGGTACTGTGCTTACAGATAACCCAACAGAATTTCAAGGGCTTGGAATGGACTCTTTCAGGCTTTGTCACCATATTTGTCTTATCGCTGCACATACTCCACTTGGTCATCCATAGCTTCTGATGGTCAAGTAGATTTGTGAAATGATCTCGATGCAATAGATAACAAAATCTGTTATTATATCACTCTTGTGTACCCATAAGTTGAGTTGTCTGCCAAATTATTAAACTACACAGCTTGGTGACCAAAACCACCACGTCCCTGCTTAAACTTTCTATTTTATGCTCAGTCCTTTGTAGAAGTTAGTTGTTCTGCTTGCATTTTGGATTTTTGTAGTAAAGCATTCTAAATAGTTCTTCAAAACCACCATAGAGGTTTTCAGCCGAGAGATGCCCAGTCTCATATTTCAGAATTCAAAATCGTGATCCAAAACACTTGAAGAAAAAGGTCCCAGTTTTGCTGCTTTTGCTAATGGCAGATTCTCCTTGACTATTCCAGATCTTGGTGACCTCTGTGAAAACACCCCAGCCATCACTGCTGTATGAGAATGTGGTGGTGAGTGAGGGCAGCCCCATCCTGAGAGACCTGCTCTTCAGCCCAGACTTCCAGTACATCTACGCCATGACTGAGAAACAGGTAAGACCGCCATGTATTCCTCACACATGACTGCCACATGCTATTCCCCACCTTGATGCATTCATTTCCATTAGCTAAGCTATTTCCTAAAGTGTTAGGGGTCTGTTTGATGATGATGATGATTATTAATTTGAAAGACTTTAATCTAAAGTGACTTACATGGGTACCCATTAATACATTTAAAAAAAAAAAAATTATGGAGCAATCTGTGTAGAATACCTTGCTCAAGGGTTAGGGCTAACTACCCAGGATTATGAACCCTCAAGCATCCAGTTAGAAGTCCAGTTGCCAGTTGCTAAAATACCTGAAGTATTCAATATCTTTAGTTTAACTAAAAGCAGCTTTTTCCTTAACTAGTGTATTGACTTCAATGTCTTAACCGGCCCATGTGCAACACCCTTGAACTTGAGAAGCACTAAAGGGGAAAATGAGGGTAATTGTAGAGCCCAAATTACTACTCCATACTGCTGCCCTCGCTCTGTTTCCATTAGGACATTATACAGTTAATCTTTATACCTTCAATCTTTGTAGCTGTCTTTCAAACATTGCCTTACCTATTCTGTTTTCAGTTGTATCTTCCATGTTGAGAATCCATTTGTTTCTGCTCAGTGATGATGGTGCTCTGGTTTCACAATTCATATTATCTGCTTGTGTCATAAATAACACATTCCAGGTGCCAGGTGTGGGTTAATAACACTCATTACTGTGAATCTACACACCTTTCATTATTTCTGCCACTTATTTCCAGTCATATTCTCTCTGCCACAGTTTCCATCTGCAAGTCTCTATTAACAATGCAGTCCACTTCAATCCAATGCCAATATCTTAAAAACTCTGCTGCTGACATTCATTAAACAGGTAATTCAGCATAAACTTAACCAGAAAACACAATTTTAGGCTACTTTGTTAAGGCTGTTGCTGTTTTTTTTGTTTTTTGTTTTTTTATAAGAATAATAAACAATGTACTTCTTCTCATAAGGCAAAGCAATCAGAGTAAATTACAGTTTACATTTTTGTAGTAAATACTATGTATTTTTTTATAAATAATATACTATGCTAGAAAGATTACTAGGAAAATATTTGTGCTACAGTTTAGATGTCGTGCCCCGGTTCTTCTCAGTAACCTATAATTAGATAATGTCAAATGTAGTTTCACGGTAGAAAATAAGTAAACGGATGCATGTAAGTATACAATTTTGCTTTTATCAAATAAAGTGGCATCTTAGCAGTCATTTCTGTGATTTTCTGCATTTTTTAATTTTTTTCTTTATTTGAAAAAACAAAATGAAAACAAACACAAATCCTTCAAAAAATCATGAAAATCCAAAGGAAGAAAATCTCTTCCTCTTCTCAAAGAGCACCATCTGACAAGATCTGTTTTGCACCTGGCTCTGAAAGCTGTGACTAGATGAGCTTTGTGTAGTCGTTCAAAATACTGCAGAGCTCCTTGGTCAAGATTTTCCTTGACCAAGATGTAGCATTTTGATTTAGTTATGCTTTACTAATTCTGTGCACAATCTTTGGATATAGAGACTTGAGTGTATTTAATGTATACTACTGGTCCATTTGCTTCCTTCTAATAACACTTTGAGATTCTTGAACAATGACGTGGTAACAAACTATTTTTTTCCTAAAGTAAACAAATCTAGCTCTTTACACAGTGGCTTCACTGAAGATGCCTGTGTTAGGATGCTCTGTAAACATTACCTATGATGTCAATCCTTGAATCCTTCATTAAGACCTATGCAAAATCCTGAGGTTTGAAACAAGGGTCAGGGGACAGGTGTATTGAGGATAGAAGAAAGGTCCCCCCCCCATACAGTCATGGTGTTATAGATCAAACTGCCCAGTCATTCTTTTCAATTAGATTTCCTGCGATCCATGAAGCCATTACTTGACGTGATTCTCTGTATCAGTCTATTAGCAATCAAATAAGCCTGTTGGGCTGAATGACTTCCTTTTATTTACCTTTCTGATTGATGAAGCAAAAAATGAGGGAGAGAGAGAATTGGAAATTGTTACTGTTTGACTTTAGTTCTGTATTTTGTTACAAAAGGTTAACTTAATTTTCCTAGTCTGCAAGAAAGAGACCAGATTGGAGAAGTCAATTGATAAAGAATGGACTCCAATAAAATAAATATTTGCCTTCATTTTTACAGTTGCTACAATACCTTGTTCGTATATTCATCAGTTCTATGGCAAGTGACTGAGGAGACTTGTCAAAAAAGCACTCAGTATGATTGGCCTGTTCTTATTACAGTGATCGAGCAGCCGTTGAGGCTGATCTGACCCCTTGCCCTGCAGGCTCCGAAGCTGTGTTCCAGTTACTAGGCAGAATTAAATGTAATATTACAATTCTGAAATGGAAAAGAGCAAAGGGAATATTTAGTGCAGCTCATTGGCTAAATTTCCAAGAATACTTACACCCCCCTCACATCCTTTTTTTTTGGGAGGTGGGGGGGTTCCTCAAGCTTTAATTGGCTTTCTCCTAACATTTAAGAACTATTTAAATGACCCTTTACCTGAGGCTATTTCTTAAATTTATGGAATTCGTTAACTGAGAGTGGTTGAAGTTCAAGGTTTTTTCTTCGTTTGAGAGAACGGCTTACTAATTCTGTCTATTGGAATTATTAGTTATGCAGTATCCATAAAACATATGCATAGATTATGCAGTCCAGCACTACAGAATACTTAGGTTATTACTTTGTGTACATAACAGTATCATTATGCAGAGTTGATAGGTCCCTCAACACTAACACTGATATTCCAGAAATGGAAAAGAAGTCCTGAAAGTACTGTCTACAAAAATAGGACAGTTGGGTACTGTATTTTAAAATGTATAGTAAATGTACTGACCTATAATGTCTTTACTTCTAGGGGAAATTCTAGGGGAAAACAAGGAGGAAATATAAGTAAAATCCCTGCTTTTGCCTAGTTTGTCACAGCTACAGTAAAAGTTGTAGTACAAATACAAAGGTATATTGCCTTAATGACAGAGAATGTAAAACCTGAGCTGTTGGGTCTTATTATGGAATATACAGATGTGTACATTCACAAGTGAACATTCACGTGCCTCAGTCTTTTCAGAAATATCCTTTTGTGTATTCACACTATATTTGAATCATCACTTCTACACCTAGTACATGATTTGTTTCCCAGAATTTACAAAAATCTTTCCAGTTATCACTTATCTATAGCAAACAAAAATCGCTCTTTATTGTATTTTAATAAATTGACACACTGCTACATTTAGTACCTCGCTGTACATAAAAGCCATTAGTTTTCTTTTTCTTAAAAAAAATAAATAAAAAAAAATTGCTTTTGAATATGAATTATAAGAAAGGAAAGTTTAAAGCCTTTCAGATGTTTACACATTTGGACCAAGCTTTGCAGCATCAGAAAAGTGGAGCTGATTGTTTTATGCATTAATGATAAGGCAGACAGGATCAGTTATAAATACTCTACCTGTGACTGAATATCAATAGCTACTTTCAAATAATTTAGTCAGAAAAGCTATCCAGCTGTGACGGCCTTTGGCCAAAGTATGTGGTCTGCAGAAGAAATTATTGGTTTCCAGTTGAAAATGGGAAGAAAAAAATGCATCCATAAAAACAAAATAAATATGTATATATTTTCAACATGCAGAGATTTTACATCTTTGATTTTTCCATAGTATGTATCTAGCCCACATACCTCAGTATACTTGTTAAAGCACTCAAGGCTTGCACCATAAATATTAATCCAATGTCTTACCGATTGCACTTAATGCATTTGAGATTTTTTTTCTTTCAAATAACGCATTCAGAAAATGATTTTCTTTTCAATCCATTATCGTTTCATAGCAGCACTGATATAGGAACAATAGATCAACCAGTCAACACTCTTGTTTTGTATTATTGAGTATTAATCTGGCTTCAGAGGTTTCCTGATTTATATTGCATGGAATAAATCAATACAACATGGATGTTATAAAACTGATTAGCAGCTTAACTTGTCTGTTGTGCATTTAAATACCTATAACACAAATAGCATTTGTAGATAGACTAAAAGATCCTCCCAGTACAGTACCAGATTTCTGTACATATTCTCATGTGCAAGAATTAAGTAGTGGTTTGTTTATCATTTAATATATACCATATTATGTAATTTTGATCTTGCTGAATACGATACTTTCTGACTGATAGTTTGCAAAATGTAATCTTTTAGTAATTAACATTTGTTTATCACTTATAATCCTAGTTCAGATTGAGGAAACTGATGCATACATATGGCGGTGCAGTAGATTAGAGCTGATCTTTAATCAATCAGATTCTGTAGTGAGAGATGGAGAGAAGAAATAGCTGTTATGGATAACATTGTTAAACTATCATTCATTCACAAATTCTCTGCTGTCCGAATTATTGCTTTCATGGCACCGATGGCTAATTCAAATAAATAGTGGTTACTTATGTCCCTTTTTCTTTTTTGGCCACTTCTGCTTATAGTTTGTACTTGTAGAAACAAAAAATAAGATGAACAGATTAAGCCTTGCAGGTACTCAATTTTATTCTTTGGCACACAATGCTAGCCTGCCATAGTCCTCACCCCACTGACTGTTTGACACTGCACTTCCTCGATTGAGAAACGCACACAAAAAAAAATCTCACTCTCCCACCCCTCATTTGCGGGGAATGGCCATTGTTATGTAAATGCTTTGGGTATTGTGGTCACCGAGGCGAGGAAAATGTAATAGTCCGGGGTTGTCTGTGGAGACCTCCGTGTGTTATTAACAAGTCTCGTTTGGCCTTTTCTGCAACCTATTCAATTACATCCTGGCCTCCCAACTCCAAACAGGGAGCAATGGCAAACTGTCTGCGGGGAGTTTCCTTTTGGCTTGCCAGGAAGGAAAACTGCATAGAGCAACTCAAAATCCAATATCCAATACCGATAACCTTTTATTTTCTTTGTTCTTTGAACAGTCAGTAGGTACTCCACTGGGGATACTCAGTTTTATTATACTTGGGCTCACGGTCTGCTAGAACAACGTTTGTTTTAATTTTCCTTGTATTACTTATTCCTACTCTTGTGCAAGAGTTATTAACTATAAACTATCTAATGCAGTGCCGGAATAAAACCTACAGTAAATGTGCATTCAAAAACAATCCTCCTTTGGTGAACAGTAAAATATTAGTCCGTAAGGAACCACTTTACTGTACGCTGAAACGGAACCATTTACAACCTAATGAAAAATGGTCCTGAACGCATTACCTGGACGTTTAACGTGGAAGACCACAGTTCTTACACATTAACAATGCTCTGAGCCTTTACTATGATAAGTGGGAGTTCCACAGATTAAGTAGTTTGAGTACCATAAAACCTGTTGAGTTGAAGTGTAATGTAAACTTCTCTGTTGCAAACAGTCAGCCTGAACTAACGTCAAATTAAGCCTCCAGATGAAAAGCCAGCATTTTTGTTTAAAATCTATAGTCTAGAGCCGGAAGAATGTTTTAAATCCTGCCAAAAGCTATAGATAACCCATCCCAATCACAAAGCAGCCTTCAAGGAAAAATCCAATTTTGCACACCGTTTCATTTGATATATACATAAGAAACTGTTTCTTAAAGAAAAAGCACACAAGTGTATCTGTCGAAATGAATAGACACCAATGGTTTCAATGTTTTTATAAAACAGACTTGTAATTATGTAGCATGAAGCAGATCATTAAAATAATTTTGAGAGTGGTATCGTGTACAAAAAAAGATAATGTTTGATTGTTGTTGAAAATCATGAAAGACCATGTAAATAAACTCATATGCTTTTGCAGGAATGTCTTTGATATTCCTAAGCCAGTTAATTAATGTTAATTAATGTTCAATTCCTTAAAATCAAGATAAAACACCACAGTTTCCGATGCATCTGTCAGCCCAGCATACACGTTAAATATCGAAACCTAAAACCACAGCCTTCCTCGATTACACACAGGAGTCACCCTTAACCTTGCGTTGCCCCAGGCATTCCGCTTCCAAATCTATAAAGGGTGCTGTCTTTGGCTAACGGCCCAGTAGCTGACAGGAAAGTAAAGCGTAGCTGCTATCCTGGGACAAATAGCTCAAGTATTTCTGAACATTAAAACCGATTCTCTGACTGAAATATCCTTCGCAATAAAACTGTCCTACTTGAAGTACTAGTTATTTGTGTATGCTATCTCTTTTCTGAATTCAAATTTTAAAGTAATCCTTTCGCAAGGCTTTTACTTTATCTTTGCCTCCTCTATTGTAAGAGGATGTAACAGGCAGTGTATTTACAGTGTCGGGAACTTTAGTTATTCAGGATATAAGAGATTGGAATATAATCCGAATGCTCTTTTTACATGTATCAGCATTCTTAATGTTCTGCATTTACAAGGGAAGAGGAATATTAAGTGAGCATGATTCACATGTACACCTAGAACATAAGAACATAGTTTACAAAAGAGAAGAGGCCATTCAACCCATCGTGCTTGTTTGGTGTCCATGTTCCCAAATTTTCAGCTTCAACCACATCGCTGGGGAGTTTGTTCCAGATTGTGACAACTCTGTGTGTAGAAGTGTGTCCTGTTTTACGTCTTGAATGCCTTGAAGCCCAATTTCCATTTGTGTCCCCGGGTGCGTGTGTCCCTGCTGATCTGGAAAAGCTCCTCTGGTTTGATGTGGTCGATGCCTTTCATGATTTTGAAGACAGCAGTGAAAGTGTTTGAAGGTCACCTGTAATTTTCATCATCTGATGTTCTTGTATACTAATATTTAACAATAGACACTTTTTTATATATAGGCCTATGCCACATAGAAGATGGGAAAATGAAATCATACAGATTGCAGGCATGACATGGAAAAGAGAAGCTGCAGTTCAAAGCAAGTGGAAACATCTTGAGGAGGCCTTCATTCTGTAGTGGATAGATATAGGCTGATGGTGTTGATATATGTTTCAAGTTATGGAATTTTATATTTTGAGAGATTGTCTTTATTCAAAGCTGTTGGATGATGCAGACCAGATATTTCCAAATTTTTTAAATCCTTAACGGAACTGAAGTTTCATTGTCAGACAAAAGTATCTGCTCTTCTTTGAGCCTGTAGTTATGTTTTACATCACATCGGTGCTCGGTTTACACCTGTGTTTTTATGGGTTCAGACTCCTATTCGGAATATGCGGTTTAGATGGGTCCGAATTTAGGCTTCAGTCTTGCGAGTACTAGAGGTAATTTACCTTGATTGCTAAAAAAAAAAAAATGTATCAATAGGTAAATGTAAGATGAGGTGATATATTGTAAGTAGACCTGGATAAGGGTATCTAATAAGAAATATAAAGGCATATCCTATACTGGAAGCCTCTGGTTATCAGCGATTCTAAAAGACTTCTTTGCCCACTTGTGTTGAACAAAAACTGATGACATGAACAGAAGCTGAATGACACTAAAGGCACTGTTTGCCAGTCAGGTTACTATATTTTTTGTTCATGTATTGAGATGATAGAGAGGTGAGGAAAGAGGTTTAAGTTCTCTGTCCGCTTTTGAAACTGTACTCCTTCAACATAGGTGATAGTATTCAGTCCCCTGGCACATCAGTTTTGAAATTTAAACTGCAGTTTCCTTTGGAGGGATTCCAGCGAGGCGGCAGAGAGATCCAAATCCCCTTCGAGAGTGACGGCTGCAGTAGGCGATACTGTCAAACAGAATAATTTGCCTGTGAGGATCATTTTTATAGTCTCAATCATGGAATCTCATGGTTATCTGTCCCTTGTTCGGAGAGACGTGTTAAAGGGAACGTTCCCGATCTCAGGTTTCGATGGTACCGATAATAAGAGGTTTGACTGGCAGCAGATTTTATTATGTGATAATTAGATGGGGATACTCTTTCTAGCTTGCTTACTCATTTTGGAGTAGAATAAGACCTGAAGCTGCTTGCTGTTATGAATACAGGTTTTGATGGCTTGAAATTAGAAACCGAGAATGGTTTTTGGATATAGTGTAGTGTGTATAAACTGTAGAGCAAACCTTTATGCAATTAATACATTTGGATGACCGTTTTTTACATTATAACTGAATAAAAATAGGAATGTTTGTTAATGTAACTTCATCCTAACTTATCTAACCTTTCCCTGCACCATTATTCATAGCTAGCACAAAACATTGTTTCAGAATTAAAATCCAAAACATGTTTTCCAACCAGTAAAAACAGAAAACAGATGCACCTATTTCTTTTTATTTCATTATTTATATGTTTTCCATAGGATAATAGAAATGCCAGCATTGAGAGCTGTGTTGTACAGTGCCTCAAACTTCAAAAACTCCATTTACAAAACTGACAGAGCAATTTACCATTCCCCATGTTCTCAACCAGTTAATTAAAAGTTCCCGATAGCAAGTCGTACATCTCCCACTGCAAACTGTAGGTCTTTGGAGGATATTAAACTGTCTGTTTAACTGTGGAATAAAATTTTTCGATTAGTGCACGTCAGATTTATAGGCAGTGGCTAGACAATGGTTTTCTCTATGGCTTGAATTATTAAATTGGTTCGAAATACTTCGGTATGCTGCCTATAAAAATGTATATCTGTACACAAAATAAAAGTTGAGTTCATTGACCATGATGGATTGGAACCAACCTAAGCTGCAGTGTGAGCTTCTAGGACCTTAATGATGTGCCCTGCTCATGTTTTCAGCAGCTGTATTAGTCTAATTTGTTGGCAATAAGAGTTTGTTATACATGATTGAATTAAATATTGTGAAGCTAGTTGCTAATATGTATTCATTATTTTTTACTACTTGCACAGGAATTTATCAAATCAGATGGCAAAATTGTGATTTGTAATGCATGATTGAAATGTACAGCTTTCTTGAGGGTACCATGTTTTTAAACCAAACATAAAATAGTTGTAGATGTAAACCTATTGTCAAAGGGCTAAAACCTCTGGCATGTGTGAAATACATTATACATGCAGGGACCAATGCTTAAAATATGACATCAATTTAAACATCTCCAATACAGTTATAACCTGTATTCATATGGCACAGTGACACAGTACTCAAATTCCCACAGCTTGCAGGCAATTAAGGAGCTGTTTGAAGGTCAAAGCCGATGCAAAGCACTTCATGCAAAAATATCAGCTGACTCAAGTCTGATTTACAAGTGGACATCTTAATAGAGGAATGCAGAATATAACACAGTGTGACAAGAATGGACTGGAAGTTAATTAGCATCCACCTCTGTGCAGTTTGTCATGGGATCAGTGGAGCGAAATGGTCTGAAAATGACAGAATAAAAGATTTGCGATAATGTAATGTTCTCCTCTTTAGGAAAAAGTAGATCATTAGTAAAGTCCCCAGGCTGATAGGACTGGTGAGGTAAAAGTGGACTGCCTTACAATACCTGTGATTCATAATATTTACTGTGTTTTAGTAACCTTAAGGTGTAAAGTAAATACATTTACAGATAGGCCATGATGCACCGGACCAATAGAAGATATAACAAAACCAAAGTTCTTTTCAATATATGATTCACATTTACTACCAATATATTTATTTTATTTTATATTCTCTCCCCCAATCCAGATACAAATTAAAACAGTGATAATTTTGTGATGGGCATTTGCTCAAATCAACACACTAATGCCAAATGTAGTCATACATACAAATTGAATTTGATCAGAATTTAATTACCTTTTCACTTCCCGGACTGCTAATAGTTCTGGCAGCTCTTGGTTATGAATCATGAGACTGAACTTCTTTGCTTTGCTACTTGAAAAGTCTCTGATGTTTAGCGGACGCTCCTGGAAGTTTTTTTCCCCTACAGTTTCCCAACCACCCTTTTTCCAATTTTGTTTACTGTAATATTTGATTTGCAAGCCTCTTCAACAATAGAAAGGATTCTACCTTATGCCATGCAGTATTTTCACAGGTTACAAGAAAGGATTAGACCGGTAAAAGATATACACATGGATAGATTTTGGTTGGTTAGTTTTACCGCAGACAGGAGTCAGAGTTGAACTGGTAGAAAACCACAATAACAAGTGCAGCTGAAATGCAGTTATTTGGGTATTCTTCTGTGCATGCACTTCGTAGGAGGATGACAGTTTCTTGCAAGCTGAAGTCTCAAAAGAGTTGAGCTGTAAGTAAAACCGTGAAGTCTGAACTTTAAATAGAATACTCTGTGATTCAAGTGCCAATCCTTTATCATCTTCACTCAATGGTGCAATGGTAAGAATTGTTTTGCGATATTGGGTTTGTAGATATCTTTGAGAGAGGAAAAAGAACAAACAGAAAAACCTTTCTGCAAATGGATTTGCATTGGCAAGGAACCATATAAAGTTTGAATGTTATACATAATTCTATGTATGAATGTGTTATTTTGTTTTTATTCTGTGAAACACTCAGTGGAAACTGTTGCGAAGGGCGGTATTCCAAATAAAAATGGATTGACTGGAAAGTTATGCAGGGCAATATCCAGTACAAGATACTGTCTAGCACAAGAAGCAGATTAATTGCAGGTAAATAAAAAGGTAACTTCTATAGTATGCAGTGAGAAATAGTGCTATACTGTTGAGAGCAGTTTATAGATAGCCAAGCAGAGGGGCGTGGGGGGGATTCTCTATTTATATTCTCCTTAATTTCATACATTGCAAACCACCCCAAAAAGCAGAGACCCATCACCTATATTCACATACCTGATGTCTTCAGAGAAATGCTTTACATGACAAGTACACAGCAATAATCTTGCAAAATTACATATTCCTACACACACCATTACGTCTCTACCAGAAACAATAAAAATTAAAAAAGGCTGAATTGTTTATTTAAAGAAAATGCAATTAGTCTTTTTTTTTTTTTTTTTTTTTAGATAAGTAATGGTGTGTGTAGGATTATGTACTTTTGCTAGATGTATACTTTTGGGAGTACATTTTCCCAGCACTACTATATAATTGTCAATAGAGTGCGTGTGGACATTTTATATTAAGTGCCCAGTGTTTGACAATGAAAGCACAGAGTGCAGAAATCTAGACTATGCACTTTTTGCTAATGAAAAACAATGTAGTGAAAGGTTTATGGGATTCAGTGGCCCTTTCCCCATTTACAGAAACCTGACTCACAGTCTTAAAAAAAAAAAAAAAAAGCTGGTAAAAGAGGACTTTAATAGAAGCTTGAAACTTTATAGCATTAGATCACTCAGCTTGATTTTTTGGTTCATGGAGCTTGACAGCAGGAACGGGCTAATATTACACCTCCAGTTTCAACCCATATAACAGATTAGAATGGAAGATCAGATACAAAGGCTTCAGTTAGTTACCAGCTTGTAAATGGCAGATTGCAGATACTAATGACCTGTCTGTTGTATAATTATACAGATTGGGCATACCGAAGTGGTAACTTAATGGAGCTCAAGTTTGGACATACCTGCTCCTTTAATTTGTCTTTAGCAGTGTTAGCGGCTTCCTGCTTGAAATAACATTCCCAATAAACTCTGACATCTTAAACTGGTTAAAACGATACCTGTGTCATTATAAGCAAATTCCATTCTGTTAAATTAACCTATGTACATGTCTATGTCTATGCCATACTTATAATTTTAAGTGATTTATGTGGTTATAATAACTTGTAATTGGTTACAACTGAAATCATATAAGAAATAAACTGCCACTGTACTCTATGTACTCTTGCTGTCACTGCTCCACATGACTAACCTTTTCTTGTATTGTATCTAGTCTTGGATTAGAGGCCCATTTCAACCTTCACAGTGTTAACTTTGTATGCTCCAATGTGAATTGTATTGGGCTATTAAATCTCTGCAGGGGAGGGCACTGACAAAAAGCAATCTGCAAGTCTGTGAGCTGTCCAGCTCCACACTCAGGGCAGCTTACAGTCACATAAGTCGCTAGTGGTCTAGATGAACCCTTTGAAATCCGTCGCACATCAAAATGTCTGTTCAGTGAAAAGGACATTCCCTGTCTTGCACTGGATCTTGCCGTGAAGTGATGTATGGTGCAATTAGCTGATTTGCCCCCCCCCCCCCCCCCACCCCCCTCCTTTGTACTCAACCAAATTAAAAGGCAAAATAAGTCTTCTGACAGAAAGTCTGCTTTTACTAAATTACACCTTGTCAGAGCTCCTTTGGAACCTAAAGGGTACCCTATCCATCATCTAATTGTTGTGTGATCGCACTTCCAATTTTGGTGCAAATTGCACAATTACAGAAAACCAATGGAACTTTTCCCATTGCCCATTACCTGTTTCCAGAATGGAATATTCCAATCAGAATTATATGCATCTTGTTTTCTTTTAGTGCCTGATTAAATGTGCTCCCTTTTGTGACCCAAATGAAAGTAGCTCATTTGCAAGTGGTATTTATTTTGCAGGATATAGTGCTGTCTGACTGTATTGCCCACAACTGTGGGAGGATATTAATGGGCTCTTACAGATTTAAAGAGTTAAATGAAAGTTATATTTTAATATAATTAGATGCTCTTGATAATTGTTCCTGGATCATTCCAAATAGGAAAAAGCAGTCATCTTCTTTGATTAGTTTCTTCAAACTAATTGAAATGAATATATTGATCTTTTTCTGACTTTTATCAGAAACAATTAAATACAAAACACATTGTTTACAAACTGCCTTTAGTAGATACAGTACAATTCATTGTATTGTGAATTGTTACTGTAGGATTACTTAACACAGATTGTACTATGATTATAATATACATTCACTGAGTTCAAGCCTTTATGGAAGGAAGTGTACAAAACTGTGAAAACATTGCATAATTAAAATTAGTGGTCTAACAACAATATAAGTCAAGTCAAAGTACCTTGCACTTCAATGCAAATTGCAGCTTAGGTAACCACAGCAAATAATGTAAATAATTATAATGCTATCTGTTTGAACAGCAAACATACAGTATTTAAAGCTGCTTCTATTGTCTTAACATTGGGTGCTGTTAATTAGAAGGGTTCTGGTGGCATAGCTTATGAGTTTGGTTACAATTTGACCTTAATCATATTAGCGCTTGCAGTCTTCCCTTATGCTAGTGTCAAATAAATTATGATAAAATCTTTCTAAAGGAATCTGGTTACTCTTTGGCAGTTTTGGGGAGAATTCATGTTTGGCAGTATTCACAATGTCTTTCTCAGTTCCTGTGTTACATCCTCACACCCCAGGGCAAGGAATGCAACACAAGGCTGATTTGTGGCAGGTCACTGTGTGTTAATACCTTCCTTGTTCATATGTGGATGACAGACTGTAGAGTTTAATTTGGTCACCTGCAAGCTTTCCTCCAAAAGCAGAAATAACCCTACAAAAAAAAAAAAAAAAAAAATCTGAATATTGCATGCAGCATGCATCAAAACAAACACGAGTTGGTAGCAACGTGATTTTTAAAACAGGATTTATGTCACTTCCTAAATGTTTTTAATGTATCGGAAAGTGAATTAATATATTTTATAAATAATTTTTAAAGTAGTTTGAATGAGATTTTCAGAAATACTTTGCAGCCCCTTTATATATGTATGTAATTTTTCAATATGATTTGATTCACATTTTGATAGTTTATTGAGGCTAATGCTTTAATTAGGGTTTGTTCCAAGTCATATTCTTGCATGCCCCCCCCCCCCCTTCCCATGTGGTGTGTCTGGCTTGGACATTGTACATCATGCATAAAAGACTGTTGTAAGATGAGTGTAGAATCTTCTATAAGATATCCTACTATAGGCTTCAAGAAGGCTATAGAATTCACCTCAGTATCTACACAGTCTTCCCCATCATTTTGCCCTGTCAAATGAAGCCCACATGAACAAGGCAATAAGATAGTTGGCATGACTTCTGTCTTGTAAAAAGAACTGCAGATATTTAATTGGCAGCTGGCCAGTGGAACAGAATTGTCTGTGTGGGGGGAATAGTATCATCCTCAATTCACCAAACGTCCTGTTGTATAATTAGTCTCCTCCAGGGACTGGATAGCACAGGCATTTACAGATTAAATTGGCCTTTTCCTTAATTTTTACACCATATTTAGATATTACATTTAAATGTAACCTGTTTTATGATTCAGCTTCACCCCCCACCCCAAAAAAGAAAATATCTGATTCAGTAGTCATATATATATATATATATATATATATATATATATATATATATATATATATATATATATATATATATATATACATATATATATACATATATATATTATATGTATGTGTGTGTGTGTATATGTGTATATGTATGTGTGTGTGTGTATATGTGTATATGTATGTGTGTGTGTGTATATATATATATATATATATATATATATATATATACATATATACATATATACATACATACATACATACATACATACATACATACATACATACATACATACATACATACATATATATATATATATATATATATATATATATATTTCTCGATTTCTCATTAATGCAATTATCTAACCAACCAATTACATGGCAGTTGCTTCAATGCATTTAGGGGTGTGGTCCTGGTCAAGACAATCTCCTGAACTCCAAACTGAATGTCTGAATGGGAAAGAAAGGTGATTTAAGCAATTTTGAGTGTGGCATGGTTGTTGGTGCCAGACGGGCCGGTCTGAGTATTTCACAATCTGCTCAGTTACTGGGATTTTCACGCACAACCATTTCTAGGGTTTACAAAGAATGGTATGAAAAGGGGAAAAAAAAAAGTATGCGGCAGTCTTGTGGGCGTAAATGCCTTGTTGATGCTAGAGGTCAGAGGAGAATGGGCCGACTGATTCAAGCTGATAGAAGAGCAACTTTGACTGAAATAACCACTCGTTACAACCGAGGTATGCAGTAAAGCATTTGTGAAGCCACAACACGTACAACCTTGAGGCGGATGGGCTACAACAGCAGAAGACCCCACCGGGTACCACTCATTTCCACTACAAATAGGAAAAAGAGGCTACAATTTGCACAAGCTCACCAAAATTGGACAGTTGAAGACTGGAAAAATGTTGCCTGGTCTGATGAGTCTCGATTTCTGTTGAGACATTCAGATGGTAGAGTCAGAATTTGGCGTAAACAGAATGAGAACATGGATCCATTATGCCTTGTTACCACTGTGCAGGCTGGTGGTGGTGGTGTAATGGTGTGGGGGATGTTTTCTTGGCACACTTTAGGCCCCTTAGTGCCAATTGGGCATCGTTTAAATGCCACGGCCTACCTGAGCATTGTTTCTGACCATGTCCATCCCTTTATGACCACCATGTACCCATCCTCTGATGGCTACTTCCAGCAGGATAATGCACCATGTCACAAAGGTCGAATCATTTCAAATTGGTTTCTTGAACATGACAATGAGTTCACTGTACTAAACTGGCCCCCACAGTCACCAGATCTCAACCCAATAGAGCATCTTTGGGATGTGGTGGAAGGGGAGCTTCGTGCCCTGGATGTGCATCCCACAAATCTCCATCAACTGCAAGATGCTATCCTATCAATATGGGCCAACATTTCTAAAGAATGCTTTCAGCACCTTGTTGAATCAATGCCACGTAGAATTAAGGCAGTTCTGAAGGCGAAAGGGGGTCAAACACAGTATTAGTATGGTGTTCCTAATAATCCTTTAGGTGAGTGTATATATGTATGTATGTATATGTATGTATGTATGTATATACACACAGCTCTAGAAAAAAATAAGAGACTGCTCCAAGTTCAGAAATCAATGTTAAGTGGTCTCTTAATCTTAATATTGATTTCTGAAATTGGAGCGGTCTCTTAATTTTTTCCAGAGCTGTGTGTGTGTGTGTATATAGGATAAATCTTATCAATTCTATTTATATGAAACAGCATGATATATGAACTACAAGTATTTTTGACAAGTGTGTCTATGCAAGAGGGGAGGTACTGAAGTAATGCCTCCTAATTTTTCTTAAGAAATGTAATTCAGATTGTTACTCTTAAGATATAGGCATTATTAAACGCCTTGTCAAGACTTCAGACCAGCCTTGCCTATCCTGCTTATAACCTGCATCTGGCAGTCTCTGGACTATGTAGACAACTCTTTGAGAACAGAAGTTACATGATGAACTGTGTTTATGACTGGCTCTGAAGTCTTGATAAGGAGTTGGTGAAAATGTTTATTGAAGTTGATGAAAACTTTATGGAACAATAGTTTGTCACAGATGTATGTATCTTTACTGTAAAAATCATTGTAATTGGAATTATATTTCTTGATTTTGATTTGTTTTTATTTTATTTGGAAGCATTACTTTCATACATCCCATCATGTCTGTGTGTGTCTATGTATGTATGAATATTATATATATATATATATATATATTAGGGCTGTCAGTCGATTTAAAAAAATATTGGTTAATCAATGGCCTTTAGTTGATTTAAAATAAGTGTCATGGTCTTTAAGTGGTTTTGCTACACAGTAATACTTTAATAAATACTAGCCATTGATATTACAGTAGACCAGGGGTCCCCAACCTTTTTCTGACGAGGAGCTACTTTTGATTTACTCAAAGCCTTGCGAGCTACCTAGGCTCTAATCAAAAATAATTATTGTTACTGAAACTTACCATTAGTGAGAGGCCTGGCATTGCCTATCATCAGCCAGTTTGTTGAAGTTTGGTGTGTACTTTGTGAGAGCAAGTCTCATGCAGTCATTCAGGTGAGCATCAGTCATTGTTGATCTGTATTTTGAATGTACTATTTTCATGCTTAAAAATGCAGACTCACAGAGGATCCAAAAAGTGATTTAATACACAGTGCGACTTTCTTTATTTCTGGGTATTTTGTTGTACTGACCAGGGCCCAAAAAGTAGCATCTGAAGCTCTGCATTTTAGTTGGATGTCATTTTGAATGGTTATTATTTTTTCGATGTCTGCCTTGTCCAGGTTAAACACTGACCTAATTTGTTCTGCAATTTCACCAACATCAACGGCCATGAATGGAAAGGATATAAAAGTGGCTAACGGCTCCAGCTGTTTGAAATCTGCAAAGCGTCTTTCAAATTCTGCTAGAATTATTTCCAAGTGAGAGGTGTATTTTTCAAAAGATGGGAGGTTCCCTTCTGTTCGCTTCAGTTTTTCTACTTCTTCACTCATGCTGGGAAAGTTTCAGGTCCTTCTTTTGAAGTTGTCTTATCCATAGTTTAATTTTTTCTTGGAAGATTTTCACTGAGCTTATCATTTCAGTAATGTCTTTCTGTGTTCCCTGAAGTTCCATGTTTAATTCGTTCAGTTTTGCCGTCAGGTCATTCAAAAAAGCCAGCTCTAAAAGCCACAGCTTGTCATCAAGTTGGTGGTGGTGTTCATTTCTAGATTTAAAAAAAAATCTTAATTTGAGGCAGAAGATCTGTCTGAATCGTTGCAGGACTTTCCCTCTGCTTAACCATCTCACGTCTGTGTGCAGTAGTAGGTCACCGTACTGTGCATCAATTTCGTCAAGTAAAGTTTTGAATAGCCTTCTCTGCAGTGGCCTTGAACGAATTTAATGTACAACTTTAACAACAAAGTCCATTACATCGTTCATGTTCACAACTTTCCCACACAGAGTTTGCTGGTGTGTGACGTAGTGCTAATCCAGGAACGCGGGGAAGTCGGGGTCCCCATTCACAGCGAGACAAACCCATTGATGATCCAACCATAGCAGGTTGTAATGGACGCAAGTTTACATATTGGCATTTTATTTTCCGCAATGTATTTTTTAAAAGCAGAATAAACATCCTGTCCTCTAGTTTTTTTCCTTCAATGGAATTATTGTCAGTAGTTCCTCCTTTACACCGAAATCATCGAAAACCATTCTAACGAATACACCCGGGTGGGATGTGTCAACAACATCGATGGATTCATCAAACTGAAGAGAAAAAAACACAATTTTCAATCCCATGTTTTAACTGAAACGAGACCTCTTCCGACATTGATTCAATCCGGCGAGTAACCGAGTTGCCCGAAAGCTGCATATCTTGGATAGCGGATATTATTTCCGATTTGTTTTTGAAATTGTCAAACAGTGCATCCGCTGCTTCCAGAAAAGCTTCTTTTAAAAACGCACCATCCTCGAATGGTTTCTTGTGTGTTGCTATCAAATGACTGACACGAAATGAAGCGACTGTTGCTGCCTTGGATTTGGTGGTTTGCTTGGTGAACATTGACTGCTGAGCCTTTAAACGTGATTTAAGTTCACTCGGAGCTCCGTTTTAATTGGAAAGTCTTCGTCATAGTTTGTATGAACCGATTTAAAGAGTCTTTCAACATTCCCCTTTTTTGCCAGAGCCAAGTGTGCATTGCAAATTAAACACACATTTGTCATTAACGGTGGTAACAAAATACTCCTCCTCCCACTCAGTATGAACATCTTTGAAGTAGACGGCCCTGACTCATGGTGCTTATTTAAACAAAAAACAAAAAAAACAATTAAATTAAACGTTGGTAGCGGTTAATTGTTTGGACACTATTTCCAAATCAAAAACACAGAACTTGGCAGAAATAAATAATGTGTAATTAGCATTCGAGGCTGGATCACACAGGATTTGACCTTCGACCGGACTACACCACTAACCAAGAACTTCCGGTCTGTGTATGGCATAAGGCAATAATAACGAAGTAATTTTCTATGTTTCTAACTTGGCTAGTAAATGATAAAATAAATAATACATTTAAAAATACAATCTGATGTATTTGAGCGCTTTTGTTTTAAATGTGTCACGATCGACCGGTTGGGGACCCCTGCAGTAGACTATAACAATGCTTAACGCAATGGTAACAAACATTTAATAGAAATGTATTTAAAAAAATAAAATAAAACACTAAATCGTAGAAACACAGGGCTGGTCAGTTTGACAGATTTAATTTGAATTACTCTGTGTTACTGAATATACTGTGCAGACCCGTTCTTGACTTTTCCTAAATATATGTATTAAATATCCCTACGGCGTTTTAGCTGCATAAACGCAAATCAAGTTCAAGTCGCAATCTCTACCTCACCTACAGTCTACAGCAGAGGTTCCCAAACCGGTCCGGGGGACCCCTACCCTGCTGGTTTTTGTTCCAACTGAGCTCTCAATTACTTAATTGAACCCTTAATTGAACTAATAATTTCCTAAATCAGAGACATTTAATTATTTTAAACAGTAGGGGGTTTAAGTAAAGTATATAATTATATTAAAAAACGTATTGAAGAAACAACTATTTTCTTACACAATTTAAAAAGTAAAATCTAAGCAGATTGTTACTTCAATTACTGCTCAAATAATAAAATCTTATTACAGGGCTAGGTGATATGACTTAAAAATAATATCTCGATATTTTTAGAAGTTTGAGCGATACACTATATATATATATATATATATATATATATATATATATATATATATATATATATATATATATATATATATCCTGTTTTTATCCAATCAAGCTACAAAATAAGACCAAAGACATTCAAACTACAATTATTTTGTTAATCATTAAATATGCAAAACTAACAAATACCACATGCAGGCTGTCATGGTAAATATATGCAGAATGAAACACATTACAGCGCAAGTGTTGTGTGATTACTATTACGTGTGTTTTGTTATATACACAGTATGATTTATTGTCACATAACAATAACACAAGTAATACAAATTACGCAACACATGCGCTATAAAATGGTAGATTCAGGTAGATTTATCACAGCCGGGTTTATAGTGGCGCATTTAGCATCTGCTAGACAGGGACATTTCTCCTCTGACTGTCGCGTTTCGATTCTGCTTACCAGTTCATTAAAATGCAAACAAACTTTATTATTTAATTTCTTACAAGTTATATACATCTAAATTAACGGGGGTGCCTGCAGATCGAGGTTATCCCGACGACGAGAGCGGGGAACGTGTGCACTTGTGCATTAAAGTATCTTTGGTTATTGTGGGTATTGTGTGTCAGGTCTCTCTCCTCCATGTCTGTCTGTTTCTGATGCACATTTCTTGCCGCGTCCGGCACGAGTGGATGGACCGGGAAGAACGCAAAGCGTCGTCCAAATGTCAAAAAATATTGCCGTAAAGAGTGGGATTTGCGACAGAATGAAATAAACGATATATCATAATATTAAACGATAGACGTTTTTCTATCGTCACACGATATATATTCTCATATCGCACAGCCCTATATCTATGTATGTTTGTGCGATATGTATACATGTATCTATTTCATAGATGGTAGAACCTGCAACTCAATCCAACCATCTTTTATTTTGAACCCTAGTTGTATTTGCCTTATAACCTTTAATAAACCATTGATGCTGACCTTTCTCAACTTGTTTTTACTCTGAGATCCTGTCAAACGGTTGATAAATCTGCCTTAATCCTGATTGCAAGCTGAAAGTGATTAGTGCTCAAGCTTATACAGCAAGTGGAGATGTTCTAGACTTTAGCTGCAGGCTTGTTGACTAGGTTTGATGGCCCCAGGCAGAGATGCAATCCAGGATTTTTATTTCTTCTTCCCCCTGTTGTGCGTATTTCCTTGCGCGGCTGCATTCTACACAGCATTGGGCTCGATGCCAGCAACCAGAGGTGCATTGTCAATGAGTATTGTATTACAACGAATGACATTGCCTCACCAACCTAATCACAAGTGCAGGAGTGTGGCAATCAAAGTCAAACAATGGTGCCTGCAGTTTGCAGGAGCTCTGTGCTCCTTGCAGCTGTCTGAAGCCGCTTGCCTGAATGCAACTCATTCTTCATCTACATACTTGCTCCATTCCTGCTTGTTTTTACAAGCTCCTTTCAAACGCATAAGAAATAAATAAATAACAAACACTACCCAGTTTTAGTCTTGTCTTTGCCTGCAGTGTAGGTCCATTCTGCATTGTTGTCAGTCTGTCACCTTCACAAGTACACATAAAGGAGAAAAGCACTGTACCCAACTTTGTTTTTGTGATGTGCATAAGTGTGCCACACATAAAACCACTGTACCCGGCCTCCAACTTTATTAAATCCTATGAAAATGACCTTCTTGGCAGAGTATGCCATATAATAACATGCAAAATGGCTGCATCCCAAGGGGAGCATAACTGATCAAGTTTCAGACTGCACTCGAATGGGACTTGCATTGTTTGGAATGCAGACATGAGAGGTGTGTACATCTAATAATCTGTGTTCTATTTTAGATGTTGAATGTTATTCTTAATGCGAATAAGTTTGTGTTTTCCCCTATGAGGATTTTGTGCGTCTAATCCCTATGTGCCCAATTCTTAAGTGAATATGATGTGAAGGGATGTCCAAGGGATGGTTTTGGTTGCCATACATTTGAGATGACGTGTTACAGAATAAGACAACTTTCCTATAATGTTGGACACCACACAATGCTCTGGTTTCAATACGCAATGCTTTCTAAATAGCTTCACCTGCCTTGCTATTCGTTAATGATTCTCATTTGTTTCAGGTGAGCCGTGTCCCAGTGGAGAGCTGTGAACAGTACACTAGCTGTGAGGAGTGTCTGGGCTCGAAGGATCCACACTGCGGCTGGTGTGTCCTCCACAACGTGTGAGTACTTCTCTCTCCTGCCTTTCCTTCGTTCACCCCAATCCTTAGGCTTAGAATTTTATCTGGAAGGCAGTGATAGAAAACTGTGGTGGTGAATTTACTAGCGGTCTTATTTCTTAAAATTTCAACTCTTCACTGTTGTGTGATTCATTTAATCTCATTAATAGCAGAACATTTTCTATTATTTTCTGTGCTGAAGGGCCTTCATTGTATCCCATAGTCAATGATGGCCATACATATCACTAATATTAATTAATATCCCAGCATTGCTAATGGTGTTTTATAAAGCACTCTTCTACACATTTACCTGAATGAGTCATTCCATTTAATGCCTTAATTAGTTAATAATTAGTTGGTAAATCTAGTCTTAAAACAAAGTCCCCGTTTTATGAAGCTAACAATATCAGGTAGCAGCCTCTGTTGTACATACTGAACATACAGAAATGTCGGTCAGTTTGTTCTGTTTTCACTTGCACTTTATCTTAGATGGAGACAAACAAATGCCAGTTATAGCTTTTAAGGTAACTTAAAGTGAACACCTAAAATGTACTTGGCTGACACTTATACAAGAAGACTTGCATTCAGTAACTAATTTTAAGAAATTGACATGTTGCTAAGGTTACCTGTTCAAGAGTGGTACAACAAAAAGTATAGAACTCGGCACAAAATGCAAAGAGTATTACACCAACATGAAATCTGCTTATGATATACAATGATACAGCAAATTAGAAACAAAGAATATAGTAAGTCTTGTAATCCTTACTTGGAAGTAATGTCAGTAGTCAGGTTTTGCTATGAGAAAGATAAGTTTGCAAATCAGAGAGGGGAAAAGAATCTACCAGTGCAGTCTTTTTTTTTTTTTGAGAGGGATGTAGTATGGGGATTTAGGAGGAGTATGTTAACATGTTTTGTTTGTCTGACGTACTCTGAGTCTTTCACATATTTTAAGAGGATTGCCAGTCATTAGCCATCCAGCGATGACCCATAGTCCTATATTTGCAATGGGTTTTGTAAACCCTAGTAAGTATTTGTTCCTAATTTCATATCTCTAGCCACAATCTGTGGCTACACAGTCAGTAAACATTGAAAACAAAACTGACACTTCATCCCCTGGACGTATAGCTCCTGTAGCTTGAACAGTGATTTTCATATGCCAATACCATATGGGAAAGGATATTATTTGTTATTGCCAAATGTCACATTTTATTATTTTATTATCTCATCTCATGTGATGTGATGCTGCCAGTCAGTCTGGCCTGTGCATCCTATGCATGTATTATAGCCATATAATGTTATAGATTGTGCTATGGAAATATGTGGTTCCCATTAACACAATTTTCAAGTGTTTTTAATGTTACTGGGAGCTGGACAACAAAGCAATGTATTTGAGAGGACAAATGGGAATTACCCTGCAGTTTAAAAGGGCCCCAGTTAAATGCAAGAAGATTGTCTGCTGCCTCCTATAAAATGCATTACATTATTGATCAGCCAATAATTAGGGACAAAAAGAAAGCTGTTGAACACCATTATTGCACATGAGTATACATGATTTCTGTAAATTCAAGAATCATTTTTCATAATATAATCTCTTAATGCCTAATTTTTTGAAAGCATCAATAGCATTATGTCAAGTGAAGTTATGAGAATGTAAACAAAGCTAACCTTGCGAATCACAAGAGGCAATTAAAATAAAATCCTCCGTTTGTTGGCCCGTTGCTTTTTCCGGTTTAAACTATCCATCTAGCAACTACTGCAAATTCACTTCATACAGCATGGATCGATCACCCTGTGAAGCGCTGAAAGAGTTAAAAGATGCGAATCGTAGGTAATTGAGCACTTCAATGGAAACGGCAATCTGTGCTGATTGCTTGACAGGGAGAATCTCAATTGCTTCTAATTATTTGAGTAAAATGGAAGTGCAGGTATGTTAATTAAAATAGCTCTGCAAAGGTTAGTAAAATGATTTGATCAATTGAAAAAGAATTGCATTATTGTAATTTAGAACTATGAAGCATTCAGGCAATCAGCATAATTTCAGGCAGGTTTTCCACAGGTGATGTTGCCTCCAGTCATCTTTAGGGTACTGCTTTGAATGCTCAGTGCCGAGCAGATATGTTGTTCTTGCACTACTGTAGTACACTGTACCCTTTTAGAAAAAGCTACGTTTTGCACAAGTATATTTTCAATAGAAACATTTCCTTTCACTGCCTTGAGTTTTTTTATTTTTATGCTGAAATAAAATCTTGACGCTCCCATAACATGTATCTGAAGCTGTACATTCGATAATGCTGGGCCTTACTTAGACATAGATCCTAGATATAGCCACGAGTCTATTTTTATGCTGCATGACCCCCGTTTCTGGCTGTGTTTCAGAGACACAGGGCTATTGCTCACAAATACTACAGTCACAGGTGTCTCCCAGCCTGACATGAGTAATGATAATTGTCACTGTTTTTGCTGCAGCTTTGAATTTATTGCAATAACAATAAATAAAGAAAGAAAATCTCGGGATAGTGGTTGCCATTTTTTCGCTGACTTGGTAAATCAAGTCTGAGAGACAGGATAGTTAGCATTTTTCTTTTTATCTCAAATGTCCGAGTCAGCCCATTTTAATACCATAAAAGCATATTTATTATTTTTTATTTAAAATGTGGTCGTCAGCGTACCTTTTAAATTCTATGCATAACGTGTAATAATAGCCGTGTGATGGTATTTCATTTAAGATGTTCCATTTTCACAGATGATATTTAGGAATTCTAACATAGTCCCCTGAGAGGTTGATGTGTATAGTGGTAAAAGTATACTACTACTAAGCATCTGTATTTTCCACATTTTTACATGAAGAGCCACTGAACAAATTCTCATTAAATTTTGCATAGGTATTACTTTGGTGGATTAAAATCATTAATGCCCCACAGCTAATTCAGTGATTTTATTTGCCAATGCTAATCTTAAATCACTGGTTTAATTTCATATAAAGTACTGGATTCTGTCATTGTAATCTGCACTACAGACAGAAGTTTCTGTTAGGATCGGTAAGTAGGTGTTGAAAATACCTCAGACAGAGCTTTGGTCATCCCGACTGATCTGATCTTGTTTAGCAAATACCAATGCTAAATTCCATCCTTGTCCCTTCAGAATATATAGGACTATTGGTTTGAACCAAAGAGTATATGTTGTAGAATTCATACATACATATTTATTTATACATACATAAATACATACATTGTAGTACATCAAATGGTGTTATTCCAATGCATGTAGCATTTTTGTGTGAACAGAAATGGCCAATCCTGTTTTAGTAAATGTAGCCAACATTTGCTAGGATTTTCTTTAGGAGTTTGAGTTTTAGAAATCTGAAATTAGAAGGATAAGGTGTGCAACATCAACATCTTCACATAAGGCCATGCTAAAATGACTTGACAGTTCTAGAAAAGGTTCACTTGGATGAATGACAGGGACCACCAGGCAGTGGGTGTTAAACACAGTCAAGAGCATCAGACTGGATAGGATCCTTGGATCACTCAATTATTAATGGACACCAAACGAGCATGATGGGTCGAATGGCCTCCTCTCGCTTGTAAACTTTCTTATGTTCTTAAAACAATCACAGCTTTTTTTTATTAATCTATTAACTATTAATCTAAAAAAGTACCACTTATGTGTAATTTTGTGCTCTTCATTTTCACTTTTTCTTCTGTCTTCCTGCCCATTTAAAATTTTAAATCTTTTAACAGTAGTTTTTAAAAATAATATATTTCTTAGCAGATGCTCTTACCCAGGGCAACTTACTATTTTTACATAAATGTACGCATTTATACAACTGGGTTTTCACTACAGCAATCTAGATAAAGTGCCTTGCTCAAGGGTACAACAGCAGTGTCCCCCACCTGGGATTGAACCTACAACACTCCACTCCGGAGTCCAGAGCCCTGACCACTACACCGCACTGCTTTTGAAAACAATTAATTAGAAAGTGACCCAGTTATTTATAGTTTGCCCTGTATTAATGAGCTGTTGATACAATATACTTGTATAATCAAAGATAAATTTAAAGGAATCTTCTTTTCTTTTCCTCCAATTGTTACATTGAACTGTTATTGTAACCCTTTTAAGTTGCCTCGAGCAAGGCTGTCAGCCGTTTAATAACGATAATATATGGTGGAAGGGCAAGAAATCAATACAAATGTTATGCTTTTTCTATTTACTAAGAATATATTACATTGTATTTTATTAATGTAAT
Source organism: Amia ocellicauda (assembly GCF_036373705.1). Taxonomy (NCBI): domain Eukaryota; kingdom Metazoa; phylum Chordata; class Actinopteri; order Amiiformes; family Amiidae; genus Amia; species Amia ocellicauda. The sequence continues at coordinate 17,664,522 of NC_089852.1, forward strand.
CCTTTTAAGATGTGGTGAACAAAGGTGTCAGGCAAGATGATGATAATAATATAGAGTTTAGGGTTGAATGGAGGATTGATGTTATAATTAAGAATATGCAGGTGTTGTTGGTTACCAGGGTGGTTGTGTTTCAGATCCACCAAACCAGTAGTTATCAGCCATACGTGTTCCAGTGCTGTTCCTAAAGTTGTCTCTGCCTGTTTCTTGTAGCTGCTCCCGCAAGGACATATGTGAGCGGGCAGAGGAGCCCCAGCGCTTTGCCTCAGACCTTCGCCAGTGCGTAAAACTCAGCATCCAGCCCAAGAACATCTCGGTCACCATGTCTGAGGTCCAGGTCAGTGCCACTGCACTCCATTTACATGGCAGCAACTCCATCACCAGCCCCCAGTGATTTATAGCCCTGTCTCCATTCCCCTTCACCACACATCTCTAAGTCTCGACCAATGGCTATGGGGAAAAAAATAAAATAAATGAAAGGCAGGGGAGGGACAGAAGGGGGTAAACATTCCTTAAGGCAGCCCAGGGTTGATATTGCCTTGGTAGGGTTCATCTCTCTACAGTTTTGAAAAATTACATGTTCTAAGTGGGAATAGTTAGTGACCAACCAAAAATGGTAAAATGACAGTACTACTGTTCTTCCTTGCCTATGTATTAAAAAAAAAATAATAAAAATAAAATAAAAACAGCAGTCCTGATAAGAGATGGATGATATGTGAATAGAGCAGGTTTGCACGTTTATTTGTGGCATGCAAGTCACTGTTTGGTAAACGACATTATGTCCTCTAAATAGCACCTCTACAACATCTCCTCAGTGTTATCTTCCTGCATGTCATAGTGGATAAACTGCATTCCAGACTGGAGACAAGCAAGCAAGGAAACTGATGGTATCCCTGCTTCACAGCAAATGTCATAATATGACACAACACCACATGAGATCTATAGCTTCAAAATACACCTGGAAAGAGGAGCTACGTGATGGAATTGGAGAGCCTTTCAGAGTCAGTCTAATCAATTCATTTGAAAAGTTCAAAAACAAGCTTCCACACGCGCACGCTAGGAAAAGCCCCAACATTTATTTTCTCTGAGCTGCAATAAAAAGCACCAGTAAGACGAGGAGACACTATTTTGAATACTCAAGATTCAGATTTTGCTATCCAAGTGAATCCCTAATAGGATGTGAGAAATACATGTAAAAAAAACAAGGATTCTACAATTTAGCCATTTGATGGTATTATGTTGGCCAACGGATTTATCAGTCCTTAATGTTGCAATGAAGTAAAGCTACCACAATTATCTTGTTTTTTTGTCATCTCTTGTTTCAATTATTATTATTTTGAATTAATTTATTTCCAAGTGTACCTAATGTGTTGTAAATACATACTGTAGCTCTTTATGAACACCATTAGATTGCAGTTTAAACATTTAAAGAAAACGAGACCTATAGCCCTGGCTGATGGAAGACAATTTGAAATTATAAAATAAGTAGCACAGGGTTATAGCATAGGCTTGTGTTTTCGTAATGGCTAATCATTGTATTACCTTGAAATCATAACACTTACAAAGTCTTCTAACCAGTAGAGGCCATTCCACTCAGCATGCTCTTTGGTAGCGATATGATTCTTCCACATCTATTCTAAGAAGACATTCATCATCTTCTAAGTTTATTTTTCTTTTTTGTGGTGTGGTTTGGCCTATAGGTCTTTTGTGCGATCTCATTATTTTGTCTTCTCTGTTCTAGCTGGTTCTCCAGGCACAGAATGTCCCTGACCTGTCTGCTGGGGTCAACTGCTCCTTTGAGGACTACACAGAGACGGAGGGGCGGATTGAGGGAGGATATATCTACTGCCTGTCTCCTTCAGCCCGAGATGTCATCCCAATAACACGGGACCAGGGTGAGTTTGAGTGCACACATTTACCTCAACTGACATGATTCTTTAATTCGCAACACCGTTAAAATACATCACACATTCCAGAATAGCCATTATAATCCCCAAGTTAAATCAATCAGACCATATTTCATATTCCAGTAAATGTCTTCCTCTTCAGCCTGACTTGGGTAGGGATATTTATTTTATTTACTTAAAGGATTGTCTCACACAATGGATGGAAAGGGGAATCTCTTTAGAACAGAAACCAATAAGAGGTGACATGAGAGAGGTATTCAAGATCCTGAAGAGAATTGACACCCAGCTTACCCTGTTACCCTGTCATGTCATGCAAGCAGACTCTGAAGTTCCTTTTAGAAACAGCTGAGTGGAAAAAAATGAAATGGATGGGCCTCCTCTCATTTCTAACTTTTTTAATTTTTATCTCGTCTTATACCTCCCACACACACACTTTTAAACTTCGGTAATCAAATGCAAATTTGGATTAATCCTAACTAGCTATTGCTTTCACATATTTGCATACATAGGCCAGACAGAAGAAATTTACCCAAGTAGTATGTGGTGGGTAAGAGGGCTATGTCTATGTTTTCCTTGGGAGTTGCCTGCCAAGCCTGGAACTGGCACACTCATTTGACCTGGCACTGTCTGACCCCTAGGACTTACACTGCACTCTGGACAAAGGCTTTCAGCTTAATTAGCTACTCCATATGTACACTCCAGGTGCTCACCAATGAAATGAACCATGTGCATTGTTAGAATATCCAGTATAAGACCACAAAAATTTACTGCACACCTTTGAAGACCTTCCCTTCCTTTAGCAAAGAAATGTTTCAACCTCTGTTTGATCAAAAGATATAAAAATACACTCCTTTATAATCAAGGTTAATTGCTACTGGCTTAGAATATACACTCACCTAAAGGATTATTAGGAACACCTGTTCAATTTCTCATTAATTCAATTATCTAATCAACCAATCACATGGCAGTTGCTTCAATGCATTTAGGGGTGTGGTCCTGGTCAAGACAATCTCCTGAACTCCAAACTGAATGTCTGAATGGGAAAGAAAGGTGATTTAAGCAATTGTGAGCGTGGCATGGTTGTTGGTGCCAGACGGTCCGGTCTGAGTATTTCACAATCTGCTCAGTTACTGGGATTTTCACGAACAACCATTTCTAGGGTTTACAAAGAATGGTGTGAAAAGGGAAAAACATCCAGTATGCGGCAGTCCTGTGGGCGAAAATGCCTTGTTGATGCTAGAGGTCAGAGGAGAATGGGCCGACTGATTCAAGCTGATAGAAGAGCAACTTTGACTGAAATAACCACTCGTTACAACCGAGGTATGCAGCAAAGCATTTGTGAAGCCACAACACGTACAACCTTGAGGCGGATGGGCTACAACAGCAGAAGACCCCACCGGGTACCACTCATCTCCACTACAAATAGGAAAAAGAGGCTACAATTTGCACAAGCTCACCAAAATTGGACAGTTGAAGACTGGAAAAATGTTGCCTGGTCTGATGAGTCTCGATTTCTGTTGAGACATTGAGATGGTAGAGTCAGAATTTGGCGTAAACAGAATGAGAACATGGATCCATCATGCCTTGTTACCACTGTGCAGGCTGGTGGTGGTGGTGTAATGGTGTGGGGGATGTTTTCTTGGCACACTTTAGGCCCCTTAGTGCCAATTGGGCATCGTTTAAATGCCACGGCCTACCTGAGCATTGTTTCTGACCATGTCCATCCCTTTATGACCACCATGTACCCATCCTCTGATGGCTACTTCCAGCAGGATAATGCACCATGTCACAAAGGTGGAATCATTTCAGATTGGTTTCTTGAACATGACAATGAGTTCACTGTACTAAACTGGCCCCCACAGTCACCAGATCTCAACCCAATAGAGCATCTTTGGGATGTGGTGGAACGGGAGCTTCGTGCCCTGGATGTGCATCCCACAAATCTCCATCAACTGCAAGATGCTATCCTATCAATATGGGCCAACATTTCTAAAGAATGCTTTCAGCACCTTGTTGAATCAATGCCACGTAGAATTAAGGCAGTTCTGAAGGCGAAAGGGGGTCAAACACAGTATTAGTATGGTGTTCCTAATAATCCTTTAGGTGAGTGTATATCATGTTGCATTGATGGTCATAGAGGTGTATGTTTTTTATTTTTTTATAAATGAAAGAACATACAAATTACAAGAAAGATTACAAATGAGAAAAGACCATTTGACCCACCATGCTTGTTAAGTAGGAAGAAAAGTTCTACAGTTGAAAAAATATAATCTTTGCAGGATTACATGATTAGGTTAGTGCAGTTATCAAACAGTCTTGCTACATCTATTAACAAATGTGCTATCCTAACTGACTGTAAGAAACCTGGACATGCACATTGTTTTCAGTTTTATTGATAAACAACAATGTTTGAAGTAGTTATATATTATGTTTTAACAATAATACTGATAAAACAAGATTCAACAAGAAATACAAAAGTATAAACTATAATTTGGTCAAGGCAACTCCCATTCAGTAAGAATGGTTAAGATTGAATTTAGAAATTGAAATAAACCATATTTTATTATTATTCATAATTATATAAACTGCTAAATCATCCGAAGAAAATACTTAATCCCATAGTTATGGACGATTTAATAAACCACTCAAGCATTCAGTCTTGTGGCTTAGAATAGACTAGAAACCCCTCAATTAAATATTTTCTGGTAATGTCCAGCTGTCCTTGTGTATATATGTTCTACAAGCAATGCAGTGTGCCATAAGGCTAAGGGTTTTTGGATCCATATGAAAAATAATCAAAATATCGGCTTTGCAAAATGTTTGAGACCATTATTCATTTTGTTAATTTTGAATTGAGTCGTGATTAGATTAACCCAAAAACCATCCAGATGAATGTAATTAGCTAAAAACAACTAAACTGAACTCACCCAGCCCCCGAATTCACATATCAACATCACTGAAGCAGCAACAGCATTGCCTAAATGAACAGAAGGTCAAACCTCTAATTAGTCTCTGTGAAGTCTATGAGGCGTCTGGAAGAACATACTGCAACTGCATCAATTCATCAACAAAAATCTGGCGTATTCCAAAAGAATCAAGGTGATCTGCATGATCTAGGAAAAGATGCAGAGTTTTCGATTTCCACCCGTCAAACATTCAAATGTATCGGCGAGTGTATTCCATAGTTGATTATATTTCTAGCTCAAGTACATTTTGTGACCTTTAAATTGGACTTTGCTCTTTTTATGTAAATATGTTTCATTATTTATAGACCTCAGTCTTAAGAAATGTATTGTTTAATGTAACAATGCGGAAAATTAATTTGTTGAAAATATTTTCTAAAATATATTTTTATATTTATAATGTATAATTGTGTATTTATAATTTAATCTGTTTATCTATAGAATTAACACATTTATGATGATAATTATTAACAATAACAATAATACTGAGTGCTTGCTTGTATTGTCAAACAAGATTAAATTAGATACAAGAAACTTTAAATTAATTTTTCCAAGGCAACCTCCATTCAACAATATTTAAGGTTAATTCTTATGGAGTGGAATTGAAATAAACCAACTGAAAACAATGAATTGTAACTTTTATAATTGTATTTTCTTATTCAGACAAACTTTCAAACTAGGCCTTTACCTAAAATGCAACAATGTGTCCTAATTCTCATATAGAACTATAATTTTTATATAGTTTTTAAAAGGTACTGTACTTATTTTCTTGAGTCTGAATGACCTTTCCAACTGAAAAATGTGGGTTATATTATCACAGAAGCATTATTAATTGAAAGGCACTCTCTGCAACACATCCGCTTATCAACCAAGGATATAATGTGGGTCCCATTAACTTCCTCAGAGGCCTCAAGGGGAGGGATAGCATTGCAAACAGCTGCACAAAGTACATCTGATGAAATGATAGCAGTCTTGCATCAAATCGCATCTGACCCTGACAGTGTCAATGGGTTACCTTGTTATTCTCCTACCTTATTGTATGCCTGTAAAAAGGAATTGGCTTAAAAAGGATGTACCATAATTAATACCCTTGCAATAACATTATGAACCTGCCTGCTGCCTCTCTTCCATTATACTCTGTCCTGAGATGAGAACCATTCAATGTATTTATCAGAAAAGCATGTTAAACTATCAATTAAAATGTTAATAAAGGAAATTGCATTTAAATATATCTGAACTTTATAAATCTATTAAATTAATATCCAGCAGTTCTATATTTTGGATTGCAAAATGTCCTTTCTTTTAACGTGTTTCATACATTTTAAGAGAGCTGACCTTGTGATTTTATACACATCTCGGGTAACAAACTTTATATAAGGTGTCAGTCAAATAAGTAATAATTATCTCAATGTTTTATATCTCCCCAGGTGATAAACGTGTTGTGAAGCTGTACCTCAAGTCAAAGGAAACAGGGAAGAAATTTGCTAGTGTTGATTTTGTCTTCTACAACTGCAGTGTCCATCAGTCGTAAGTTATGCTCCATTTTAAGAGATGTGTTTACAGGATGTATGCAGGCAAAGCATTATTCCCAATATGGGATGCATAATCTTTCCAACAAGAATTCTCTGTGGTTATAGATAAATGATACACCACTACATCTAGTGTAAAATTGTCAAGTCGAGCACTGACAATGTCTAAATTATGAACAAAATGCGCATTCTAAAAGCATGAGACAAGAAAGGATTATAATTATTTCATGTTTCTTTTCATCTTTGTTTATTTCTAGACATATTGAATAGTATAACACACACACATTCTGGTTCTATTTAGAAAAAAAATACCATATTCTTCAAATTTATATTGTTTTATAAAAACTGATATGTCTTTGGCAGAAAATAGTATTTCAGCTCTACTGGGCATGTAACTGAAACGGCTGTGCTTGTTTTAAGTTCAGCCATTATAAATAGTATACGCGTATTGTACTGTGCTTTTTTTTAAGACGATATTGGACAATCCCTTTATATTACAGAAATGGTTTTAATCTTTTTTTTTTTTTTTTTCACTTTTGAAAAATATCATGACTGTTAACCTCATCCTCTAATGTCCCTTATTTAACTGGCGTAGTCCATCACCCCTGTCTTCATAGTATTCAGTTTCAGATAAAGGATACTTGCTAAAGCTCAAAGCTGTCAGCAAGCTTGTAATATTGAAAAGTGATGTTTTAACACCACAGTTAAATGGCTTGGGACAGAGTGAAATATAGACCGCTTGGGTTGCGCTCCAGATGGTTTTCTAAGTTGGGCAGAGCTCTCTTCAGACAGGTCAGATGACCACCCCGTAATGGACACGTTCTATCATAGGTTTGTCAGTCATGGAGATAGAAGAGTGCAAGCTATAGAAACCTGATATCTACTCATTGCACGTCTGAATAAATATTTCATGACTCATAGACCTATCGTCAGCTCAGTGGAAGAAAAAAAAGTGTGATTTTCAATATTTATGCATCTGGCTGGTATTATCTTAACTACTCATAATTAGTACTGGGCTCTTTACATTCTAGAACTGCCAAGCTGGTCAATTGGACCATTTCTGATTTATTAAAATGTAGGTTTTTTTTTTTTTTTTTTTTTTTTTTTATTCTGACAGTTCATGGAATGTAAATGTGTAACTTATTGTTATGAAATTTGAGATGCATAGTTTCATCAGAGACGGAAATCCATTAGTTTGCCTGAAACCTCCCAAACCGATCAAACTGACTGATATATTAATTTATTTATGTATATTCACCAGCATTTGTTTATATAGGATCACCTAGTGGATCCTTGGATCACTTAATTTATTAATTGACACCAAACATTAATGGCCTCCTCTCGTTTGTAAAGTTTCCGTTATTTATAACTGTAGCATATGTGATTAGATTGACTAAATTGTTACTTTATCAGCATTTTAGATCTCAATTATCAATGTTGCTCTTACATATAGCTCTCCATTTGCACCTGCATTTCAGACGTTTCCCCAAAGTAGTGCGCTTCCAATGTTTTGATCTGTGGTTAGATTATGCACTGCAGTACTCATGAAAGAAGCTTTCAACACAGTTGTAGATTTTAACACTCTATTGTAAGAAAGGCGCTTCCTGTCTCTAAATTTGTCTACAACTTTGATACGAAATGTAATTGCTTCATCACTATTACATTCTCTCAGGTGAATATAACTGTAATTCCTGACAACTGAATGTTATGCTGCAGTAAACTGTAATCGCTCAGAATGTTTTACCAGAGGAGGGTTTAGAATGGCTGCAGCTTCGGCACAGAATGCAGGCGTAACGCTTGATTATGACTACGTTTTCTCAGGTTACTATAGGCCTACACGAAATTCCCCACAATTGAGTATTATGGTACAGTAAACAACATAATCACTCACTGAGAATGTTTTACAAGAGAGAAGCTTATTCTTGTTTCTAAAATATGCTATTTGCATTTTCTGTCATTATGGTGAATGGTTATTTTTTCTGTTTAAATAATGTTCAATAATATATATTGTAATACAAAGTAAGGCATATTATGGTTATTTTTCTTTTATTATGATACATTGATAATGTTATATATAACTGATGTGCTCCCTCATGCTCCTCATTACTTCCGTATTTTTAGCACTTTTATCATTTCTGTATCTTCTCCTGTACTCGTGCCTATTTTATATGTATTTATGTATTTTGCACCGATTGTATTTACTGCACTTTGTAATGCTTTGAAACAGTTTCTTGTGAAAACTGTAAGTCGCCCTGGGTAAGGGCATCTGCTAAGAATAATAATAGTAGTAATAATATAATCAGTCATTTGAAGTGCTGCAGCTCTCCTAGGTATCAGTGAAAATGCTCACTTAAAAGTATCTAAGAAGAAATCGTATCACTTTGTTACCTTCGAAACTGAGGATCATACGCATGTATTTATACATGCATTGAAGCAGTGCCTGAGTCTTTGACAGTTTAAAGCCAAATTTCTTGCTTGTTAACATGTTGGAGCACAGACAAAACTTAGTTAGTGGCTCTTGTCCATAATAAACCTGCCCCCGCATCCAGTCTTGAATCGGTGACTTTGAATCATTCCATTACATCCGAGTGAAGTCAAAACCTGTGCTCTAGCTCCATGTTCACATCTCTGTGCATATTGCAACATGGGAAGGTCTACCTTGGTATGAAAGTCAAAATCCAATTCAGTCTTCCATTATTGTGACAAATTATAAGCTAACCCTACTGGGACTCAAGTCGGGAGTACATTTACTGTTGTGTTTGAAAGTATCAAGCCATTTATAGCTTCTAATAAATATTATGTCCCCTTCTGAATTAATTGCTGTTTGTCTCCTGGGGTCTATATTTATCCTGAGGTCTGTTTGAGTAAATGTAAAATATGGTCTAGCCTTATCTAGACATTCACAGAGAACACAGCCTGTGCAAAATATTACCTCTATTTTCCTTTTATGCTCTAAAGATGTCATCCTGTATAAACGAACCGCTGAGGTTTCTCCTATTCCAGATGCGTTTGCAAAAGGAAGGATATCTCTGTACCCCTTTTTTCCCCTTGAATTAAAATGGCATTAATTTGCATAGTAATAACCTGCTAATTAACATCTATCTTTGCCGAGTTAACCACTGTCCCATTTAGTGAAAAAACAGGGAAAATAAAATGGAGAAAATCACTGGGAGCTATAATTACAGCTTAATTAAATATTTCCATGTTTTTTCCTTTTTTTCTTTTTTGTGTCTTAAGCTGCTCTTTAATGATTAATGGTTTTCTTGGGGTGTCCTTTGTTTAAAATGGGAAAATAGTCTTTCTCCCTAACTATTAACCCATCAGCGGATGAGTACTGATAAGCAAGTGTTAATATAGACAGTATAGGCGTGTGCAAGGACAGGTTTCAGCTGACAGCTTATAAAGATGTTTTGATATTTTCTTTACATTAATGCATGAATCATTTTGTATTATTATTTTTAAACCTATAAATCAAAGAGGAAATTCAGCACTTTGCTTGATTACATAAATGATAAAAGCTTCAGGTCATATCTCTTGTTGCATCTCTCATCAAACATAGTAGTCAGCAGTATTTTGTCTGGGCTGAAAATATCAAGAAGTTGGTACACGCTCAAAGCTGCCACTGGTCTTCAAACCAGACCATGACTTTTGAATGCTTTATTCTAAATAACACTGATATACAGGTAAAAGACACTGCTTGTATTGTTCTGTCCTCCATCTAAAAGTAGTAAATAAATCAAGATTAGGGTTGAAATCATTAGTCTCCAATGTCTAAGTGTGATCATTATTTATGACTGCAGGCAGTTTATATCTATTTATCTTTTTTTTTGATACCCATTTTAAAATCTGAGCTTTTGCTGGCGTTCTGAATTAGTTTTAAACATGATAGTACTTTCACAGCTCAGCTTTTGTTTTTGAACAAATAAGTCTGTGCCTTAATTGTGCCTTAATCATTTAATGCATGTGTTAAATCCTGATTCATAACTGTCATATTTAGCATCAACATATACGTAATTGCTCATTTGCAATTTAAAGAAAAAAAATTCATTTTGAAATTTTCAGCAGGATTATTTGTATGATCTTATTTTGCTTTCCCACATTTTGAAATGTATACTTTATGAAAGGCACTATATAAATAAACTAATTGATTGGCCTGATTTATAAGTAACTGCTGACCCCTCCCTGATGGAAGAGGGGATGTTTAGTGCAGTGTGCAACACTGTAGTGTGCTGTAGAATACAGTGCATTGCAAAGAAGGCTTGTATGGATCCCAAAACAAGGTGAGCCTTTGATCTGCAGCTGAACTGTCTGAGAGACTGAGAAACCTGCGTTTATCCAGCAAGCAAATTACTTATTGTATTTGCCAGTTCATCATTACTGTAAATCCAGCGGGTCAGCAAAAAACTTGTTTTAACTGTGTGTCGGGGCTTGAACTTTGACTCTGGCTGGGACTGATCTTTTGTTGCTAGGCGGCATCGAACACAGCCAAGTTTCAAATAAAGAAGTTGCTCATGGGATCTCGTTCACAGAAGGCAATTGACAGTTATCTCGCATCAAATGCATTAAAAACCCAAAATGCTTAATCAAGCACATGGCAGTGACTGCATTTTAATAAGTGAGCGGAGAAAAAAAAAAAAAAAATGTATGCCATTGTGATGGAATAATGTCACCACAGTACTCAAAGGTTAGTTTTTCAACTACGACACAATGAACATTTTAATATGAAAGGATTAAATTAATGCCATTTGTAAGCAGCCTAAGAGGTCCCTTATTCACTCTACAGAATAGCAACTCAGTAGAGAGAACCAAAGGGACACCCACATGTTAATGACATGCAACTGAAATGTCCTTCATTTCCTTACCACAATGCTTTAAAAGAAAGATTGAAGAGGACACTGATCGTTGTTTTTTCAAGTTCTACACAGAAAACACTGTTCAAATAAAATACACTGTGATTAAAATTAATATTACATTTAATAGATGCAACGAATTTAAGTAACAGAAATACAAAGCATGTTCCATTACCATTGTATTATCTATTCTGTTGAAATGGGTGCTGGAATCATGTAATTTATCTTAAAACAATCCTTCCTATATTAAAATTAAAACTCTAATGTGGGTATACATTTTTGCTATAATCTATTATCCCTAGTACCTAGTATATATTTGTGTGTGTATACATATAAACCGATCAGCCATAACATTATGACCACCTGTCTGATATTGTGTAGGCCCCCCTTTTGCCACCAAAACAGCCCTGACCCGTCGAGGCACGGACTCCACTAGACCTCTGAAGGTGTGCTGTGGTATCTGGCACCAAAATGTTAGCAGCAGATCTTTAAGTCCTGTAAGTTGCGAGGTGGGGCCTCCATGGATCGGACTTGTTTGTCCAGCACATCCCACAGATGCTCGATTGGATTGAGATCTGGGGAATTTGGAGGCCAAGTCAACACCTTGAACTCATGATTCATCAGACCAGGCCACCTTCTTCCATTGCTCCGTGGTCCAGTTCTGCTGCTCACGTGCCCATTGTAGGTGCTTTCGGCAGTGGACAGGGGTCAGCATGGGCACCCTGACTGGTCTACGGCTACGCAGCCCCATACGCAACAAACTGCGATGCACTGTGTGTTCTGACACCTTTCTATCAGAACCAGCATTAACTTTTTCGGCAATTTGAGCTACAGTAGCTCGTCTGTTGGATCGGACCACACGGGCCAGCCTTCACTCCCCACGTGCATCAATGAGCCTTGGCCGCCCATGACCCTGTCGCCGGTTCACTGCTTTTCCTTCCTTGGACCACTTTTGATAGGTACTGACCACTGCAGACCGGGAACACCCCACAAGAGCTGCAGTTTTGGAGATGCTCTGACCCAGTCGTCTAGCCATCACAATTTGGCCCTTGTCAAAGTCGCTCAGATCCTTACGCTTGCCCATGTTTCCTGCTTGTAACACGTCAACTTTGAGGATAAAATCACTTGCTGCTTAAAATATCCCACCTACTGCCATGATTATGAGATTATCGGTGTTATTCACTTCACCTGTCAGTGGTCATAATGTTATGGCTGATCGGTGTATATGGATATTTTTTAAATTCTTATCCAAGCTTTTTACAGGGTTTTTGCGGGTGCTTGAAATCCTTCAAAATGCTTGAATTTTAAGGTGGTATTTTCAAGGTTGTGGAAGTGCTTGAATTTTGAATAAAGTGCTTGAAAGTGCTGGAATTTTGTGAATATATATATATTTTTAAATTTGCTAATCACTGTCATAATAAATCGGCAGTCTGATTAAATGAATTAACTTTGGGATATAACTACAGTGGTTGGAGAGAGCCAGTTGATTGCTTTATGCCACGGCCAATACGACTCCTGTTTGATGTGCTGCGAGTGCCGCTGAGACAGCGCACATCAGCGCCCAGTGTGGCACATATGCCGGAATGCTACCGTTTTAAAGAGAGGTGGCTCGATACAATTAAATATACATTATACACTATGGTTAAAAAAAGGTCCACATTTGCGGACAGCATTGTAAGGTTGGCAAGAAAAAGATTCAAGTTTTCACTCTGAGTTATGCCAGAAGTAAACGGCAGGGAATTTTCCATAATTTCTAGACGTGAATGGCCACTGTAGGCATGTGTTTGATGGTTTGCTGACAATTCCTCTTTCTGTGCGCATCCGTTTATCTGCATATCAGTGTCATGTGTGCGCATGTGCTGTCAAGCATGAGTTTTGAATTTTTCTTTGAGTATTATTAAGACTTAAAAAATAGTGTATAGGTTTTCTACAAGTGTATACTATAATAATTGTGCTTGTGTATTGAAATAATCAATGTAAATTTGACAAAATAAACATATAAAAGTACTAGAATACGACAGAATAAGCCTTTATTTTTCGGACATGCACAGCAATAAGCACAACCGCAACCAAGAGACAGAATAATAATAACTGTTGCATATGTGTATAGCAAAAACTAACTAATTTGTCCAGTACAAGGTATTTACAATTATTTATATATGTATGTATTTATTTATTTGCTGGTATATGCACATGTTGATGGTTTAGTATTCGTATTAAATTATTATAATGTGTAATTCCATTTAAAAAAGAAAAAATCAGAGACCAGCAGATACTAATGCAAAGTATTTATAGTTGAGGGAGATTCCATAACATAAAGACCATCACCGTTTACTAGGTTAAGGATATAGGAACTTATACTTGGTTGTTTTGAAGAGAATAAACATGATGATGTTTTGACAGTAAGTGAGAATACTGAATATATATGGATCGACTCGTAGAACTTTGTTATGCTCTATTTTACATTTGCTTGTTGAATGTACATGGAAGTTCAATAAAGAAAAGTATTGATGTTGTTTTTTTGTTTTGCATGTTTAAAACAATTGTCACTAAAGCTTTAATTCAAACTGAAGTTACTATGTACTGGTGTTCACTAATTTTGACTGATTGCAAGATTTGATTTATATTGATTTAATATCAACCTGATTTAAGCCAGGTAACAACACAATGCCAAGTGTACATGAAGGCTCTCATGAAACATTTTTGGTGTTACAGCATAATAACATCTAATAGTGTGGTGAAATTATAATTTCATGTGCTTAGTTCTGTGCAGCAAAGTGTGCATTTTAGATGAGAAGGTTTAGTTTACCAAGGCTGCGAGGTGCTGGAAAAGCTTTGTCCGTGCACCTTGAAAGTACTTGAAAAGTGCTTGAATTTGGCTTTTGAAAAGCTGTATGAACCCTGTTTTTAACTATAAATGTCATTCATGTTTAGTGATTACATTATGAAATTAAAATAAGATAATTGTCAGATTTTAATCTATTATACTACAGTCTAAGTCTTTTTACAATTCATCTCCTTAAATATTTCAAGTAATGCATTGTAATGCCTATTCAAGAGTCCTATCGGACATTCCAGTATATTGCTGATAACCAATATTTTAGAACGAATTGGCAGAACAGAGCATAACTGCAACACAGAGTCACGTTAAAGGACTTGCTTTGAGAATCCTGATCACAAATCGGCTAGTTCTGCAAAGTGCTGAAGTATTGAGGTTTGTTCTCGGAAGTTGCAACTTTAGTTCTTGAAAAATTGTCATGTCAATCTACTCTAGTAGACGACTCCTGTAGCACCTCAAATAAACAAATGGCCTCAGCAGCCACTGTATCTTATGTTTGACTTGAACCTTGGGCAAGGAGAACAATCAATATTTAAGTTTTAGATTGTCATTTTTTTTTTTTATAGCAAGTAAATTGGTATTCTCAATTTTATTATGGAGATATTGTGTTATGTATATAGGGATGTTAATGATTTCCAGAAAAATTGGGCTTCTGTGGGAAGCTAGACCTTTCTCCTTTTCTTAGATGTGGTGGCCCTTCTGTTGAATTTAAATTAATATTACCTTTATTGTGACTTCAGTGGAATTCTACTTTGTAATTAGGCAATTATAGAGACCTGTTGAAAAGAAAAGGAACCATACTTTCTGGAGCTACCTTTATTTGATAAAATAACTTATTTACTCCTTGGAAATGCACAGCCTGATCTCTATGCTTTGTTTCTTATACCTGAGCACAGTTTGCTTTGTCGTGGAATGTAGAAATGAATTGAAATTTGTTCACTTCACTGTGTCATCCCAGGACATCTCATTCTCTTTTCTAATCATCCTTGCTGTCTAAAGATATCATCTACTGTAGTGATATTCACATGCATTTTGCCCTTGTTCTTTGTCTTCATACCTGAATTTCCAACATGTTGTTGTTTTTGTTTAGTTTTTTCTCACTTTCCTCTTTCTCTATTTCTCTCTGGTCCTGACATCTCCTGCCACTTAGTGTTTTCTTGTTTTTGTGTTTCCCCCGTGCCCTATTGATTGATGTTGCCTCCATGGTGAATGAACATTTATCTGGCGTGCTGAGGTGACAGGTCTAGCCGTTGGGCTTGAAAAGATTATTCACTCACTTCCTTCCTATTTGCAGTAGCATTAAATGCGAGTTTATGGAATTGCATGTAGGAACCTGGAAAATACAATGAATAATGTTATTTTAGACATTCTTGATTCTTTTATACAAGCACATGCATTTCACAACTCGTATCATATCCGTATTATATCAGTTTTGAAGCTCTGCTACTCCCTCAGGTTCAACACCTAGACACTCTGTTATTAGTACTCGAGATGGTGTGTAATTTATAATACTGCATAATTCACCATATTAGGATGAGAAACTGCAGGTTGGTGCAATCTCAGGCCTAGGTTTGCATGATACAGACATTTACAAATGTGTATTTAACCGCAGTTCTTACCACCAAAGTAGCCTTTAGTTAAGTCCTTCACAACAACGGCTGATAGACAGACACCGCATTCAAAATGTGTTCCAAGTTATCATTTATTTATGGATGGTTTTCATGATGGCAGTTGTTGTTCCAAGTGAAGAATTTGAAGTGAAACGGAAATTAAATTCACAATTTGACCTTCAGTATAATAAAATATGAAAATTAATAAAGAAATCACCTTCTCATGGTTTTCATATTTTCTGGTCCTAGGAATGTACAGCGGAGAAACAGAAATGCGAAAAGTCCAGTTTGAACACGCAGTGCATTGTCTTATTATTTTTTGAATGCTCATTTAGACAATTCACATCAGCATCTTCTGGATTTCATGCTCTCATTCTATAGGTTTTACTTAAACCACTCTTACACATACATTCATTTGATCTTAATTTAAATTTAGAGTATAGTGCTATACTGCAAGGTGCATCTTTTCAGAGTTTTCAACATTTCAGACTGCTATGAATTTTCACTTTACCTTCATTTGATATAACCTCAGCACATAATCTTTTCATTAAATGTCTCTTTTGATATTGCTCAAATGTGCTGCCAAGTATAACACACTTAATAGCAGATATTGTGGGCATAGTTCCTTTACATTTCACGGTACCATCGTGCCTTCGTTCTGGGTAAATGGGCATAAGCCGTCATATTTTCCTGCAGTAAAAAGGTGAAAAAGAACAAGACATTCAGTATCTGTGCCAGTGCTGATGCTGCATTTTCTGTTAGAAGTGAGAGAGACAGCTGCCTTCTTCGAAAGCTGCACCTGTGGGTGTGGATTACGCAATCTCTGAGCTCCTTTTTGCCTCTCCTCCCCAATGTAAATCTTATTTTGAAGAGCAGTCATCGATAACAGAGTGGCTGCTCTCCCCAGCTTCACACAGGCCAAAGGCTTTCAAATGATGTAGAACTAACTGTAAAGCCATAAATTAAACAGAAGACCTTTCCATCCCAGTGTCTGTACACATTAACTGAATTTAAATGGGGAGTAAATTAAACACCACCATAGAGACTGCCATTTGAAGCTCACAGAGTGCTAATAAATGACAGATTGGAGGTACATAGCAGTGTGCTAGAAAGAAGAAAAATTAATAAAAAAAAAGGATTACTGTGAAAGGTTTATACTACCCACCCCCTCTCCATTCACTTTTAGTCTTGTATCACCTTCTGTATGCTTTGTTTGCATTCACAGCAGCCTTCATTCAACATCATATTTTACTTACTGTCTTGTGTGAATTGTTTGAGATTTGAACCTCATTTTGAATTCTGCAAGGTATTCCCCATATGTATATATAAATATATATTTTTTGTGTAAGGTTGTGTGACTATAATAAGACTTTTACAGTTTTATTCAAATTTTAGTAGGAATGCTTTGTTTTTCCCCCTTCTTTTTCTCCTAACACAGAAATGTGGAACGGTGACTTAGAAGGGTTGATAGATTCAAACTTCTAAATGCCAGCTGTATCATAAATACAGGTCTGCCATTAAATACAAATCTTTCCACTATGTATTTGCTTTTAATCATTTTATATTTTTTGATGTCCAGGTTTGTTTTGCTAATGCCGAATTTCCTTAATCTCAGTGACATGATTATAATAGAATTGTTTAATCTAACTGTAACCAGAAACTTTTCTTTTAATCTCTGGAACCTTACCAGGCTTCTGAACCTAATAATATTCCAGCTGCTTTCAAAAAGTCTTGGGTCAGATGGCCGCTTTGTAGTTTGGTAAGCCAGTTAAGTGCCATAGAGTATTTCATTCCCCAAGCCATTGAGTTCCATGACAACAGAAGCAAACATTTGGTTGCACATTATTAACGCATTATTAACGCAAAGCAATTCATATTAATTTACACCAATACATAGTAAACCCATTTCTGAGTTGTGATTTCTACAAAGGAGCATTTTCAAGACAGGACCTCTATTGGCAGTGCATTTGGTAGTTGGTATTTCAGAAATAGTAATTGGATTTGGGGGGACTTTGTTAGTCAGCAGAATATGACAAATGGCAAATCTACCTACATGAGCAATGTGAGGCAAGATGATTATATAATACACTATTAGATTTTTTTTTTTTTTGCACAGGTATTGCCCTGAAGGCTTTTTTTTTTTTTTTTTGCAGAACTCAATAATTAAATGCTATTGCTAAAAAAGAAAGGGATAAGCCTAGGATAAATCTTTACTTTCTGACACAAAATTGGCAGTCTTAAGTTGAGATGCAAAACATTGGTTATTTGATCAATTTTTCAGGAAGTCTTATACAAAAGAACCACGGAAGACCTTGTTTGACGCAATGTTTAGATTGCTGAAATATCCTGAAGACTTTGTCAGGGCACATGCTATATCCATTTGAATGCTGATGTTAAGTGGTTCACTGTCTTCTTTCACAGCTGCCTGTCGTGTGTGAATGGGTCCTTCCCCTGTCACTGGTGCAAGTATCGGCACATGTGCACACACAACGCTGCTGACTGCTCTTTCCAGGAAGGACGGGTCAATGTGTCCGAGGTCAGTTGAATTTTGTTCTTAGTTTTTTGTTTTACTGTTTGTTTGACTACTTGGTCCCCATCCCCCTCAAGCAAACGGGCATTCTTGCTTTGGGTATTGAATCAAATCTGAACTTAATCTGCTCAATGCATGTATTTAATCAAGTAAAATGAATAACATAAAATCAAATGCTTGTTTAATTTCAACCTGAAGGGCTGTTCATTCCCATAATATCAACATTTGCAAAATTCCTCGATCTTAGGCATCTATATTAAAATAATTAGAATAAGAATACGGATAAGAATCTCACAAGAAACTGTAAAATGTTACATAATGCAAATATTCAGTGCTTTAATGAATATTGTAGCACACAAAATGTAAGCAAAATGCATGACCAGATATAGCAATTGTAACTGATGAGGTGATGACACTAATATTGAGCATTTAATATATTTAACAAGTAAACAAAATGTACCTGTGATTTGATCTTCTGTAGTGAGAAGTATGAAATCGGTGGTTTATGGTGTTTGTGATTAAGTTACATGAGTTGCTTTTGAGTCCTAAGTGTTTGTATGCTATGAAAAGTGTAAACTTATTTAATCTACCAACAATTACAAATTCTGTAGTTTGTATTGATGCCTTTTAACACCTAAGTCAACTCTTAACCTGTTAACCTGCCTGTCAGAAAACAGCAATGCCGTCCTTTATGTAGGCATGCATACACATAAATCAGTGGAAAAAACGTCAGAGAGAATCAAATTGTACATCTTTTTAGTGAAAAAGACCCCTGTAGCTAGGCTTGCAGGATCTAGAAAACCTGGGATTTATGCATTTTTCTAAAAGGAAAGGGCAAATGACTATGCAAATTGTATCTTGTTCTACATTTCCAAATGCTACATTAGCATAAAAACTAATATCAGTCATGTCTCCAGCTTCCTGAATTCTACAGTAGAATACCAAGCGATGCCTGCGTCCTCTTCTAGGATAAATTGTTTATCATCTGAACCTCCCCTCCCCCCTTTAATACGCAGATCTATCTCTGTTTTGATACAATCATTTTTAAAAGTTCAATTGTAAATGTGCAGCAATTTAGATTCAGAGCTGCAGTTTGCTTTAGTCACTGTACAATGATTGTGTGTGCTGATAATAGAACTGTTAAGCAATGGCAAGCAAAACCACATTCTGCATTGGATGTGTTTGCCCTTAATAAAAATAAATGCTTTCCTATCTTGCAGCTCAGATACTTTAAGTAGCACTATATCTAGATCTACGTGTGTGTGTGTGTGTGTGTGTATATATATATATATATATATATATATATATATATAATGTGTGTGTATATATATTGGTCAGAAGTAACTATCCAATTATAAATTACGGTTTAATCTTCCTTAAGCCCAGGAGCCCTGACTATATGGCCTTACTTCTTGCCTCAAAGAGCAAATTACATGGATTAACATTGCCAACTAACACAGCTTTTACTGCTGCAAATCTTCACTTGCAACGCATAAATTTGTTAATCGCCAGAAAACCATTTAACACACAGTAGCATTTGCGAAAGAGGGGGGTCAGGGGAAGAAAGGGGAAGGGGGTACAGAGTTGAATAGAAGACTGCATTTGAGACCCGTCTGCGCTATCTTCATAAAATACATAACTGTACATGTGCAGTGAGAGTGAATTAATCACTATAGCCACAACTGCTGCTCAGAGGCAGCCCTTTGCTAATCAATTATACATTTGTGTAGCACAGCTTGTTCTTTCCCCACACTGATTTCTGAATTGGATGGCTGCATCCATTGATCTGAAGAATCCATAACATCTCCTGTTATCTTTGTGAAGCATTTAAAAAAAATATTTTATTCTTTCTCCATTTCAAGGGAGATATAAAAACAGGCTCAATCTCACACATACAAGAAATGCATGCTACTTCCCCAGGCTGGCCTGCTCCTCTTGCAGCCGGGGAGAAAGGAGACCATTTCTGCTGTGCCGAGGTTAACAGCCCTCCTTGGAAACAGAGGGGTCGACAGGGAAGCAGTATCTTTCCTGTCATTGGCACAGATGGCAGCTGATCTGGAGCTGCATTCGGGGAGCAATGAACAGCCTCGAGATACGCTGACCTCTCTCTACAGGGGGAGGTGGGGGAGGTGGCTGCCAATTGCCATACAGAATACAGAAAAAGAAATCGCATAGTAGCCCTCGTCCTCCTTCCCTTTCTTTCGCAGTACAACAATGGTACGTCCTCATGTTTTAGGTACTCAAGTCTTAACAGCAGGCTCATAGTGTGAGAGCGTCTGGGGTATGGTGTCTGCCTTCAGCCTGGGGAGCTTTCTTAGGATCTTCAATCAAGGCTTTGTTCAATAGATATCTTTGATTTAATCAGCAGGGTGGTACTCTCCTGATCAATAATACAAAAAATAAAAAATAAATACAAAACACACAAGTGCAAAAACATGAAACGATTCTAGGTAATACACTGTAGATCATCTCACTCTCACTGTTTGTTATATAGACTGTTCTATAACTATTATTTACAGCTCTGGAAAAAATTAAGAGACCACTGCAAAATGATCAGTTACTCTGGTTTTACTATTTATAGGTATATGTTGGGTAAAATGAACATTTTTGTTTTATTATATAAACTACTGAAAACATTTCTCTCAAATTCCAAATAAAAATATGAATGGAATGGAATGGCTGCCATACATGTAGAGATGCTGATTTAAGAAAAATTAACATTTTTTCCAGAGCTGTATGTGTGTGTGTGTGTGTGTGTGTGTGTGTAATATATATATATTAGGAGCCTCTCTTAAAGGGAGTGCTCCTAATCTCAGCTCGTTACCTATATAAAAGACACCTGTCCACAGAAGCAATCAATCAATCAATCCGATTCCAAACTCTCCACCATGGCCAAGACCAAAGAGCTGTCCAAGGATGTCAGGGACAAGATTGTAGACCTACACAAGGCTGGAATGGGCTACAAGACCATCGCCAAGCAGCTTGGTGAGAAGGTGACAACGATTATTCGCAAATGGAAGAAACACAAAATAACTGTCAGTTAACGGTCTGGGGCTCCATGCAAGATCTCATCTCGTGGAGTTTCAATGATCATGAGAACGGTGAGGAATCAGCCCAGAACTACACAGGAGGATCTTGTTAATGATCTCAAGGCAGCTGGGACCATAGTCACCAAGAAAACAATTGGTAACACACTACGCCGTGAAGGACTGAAATTCTGCAGCGCCCGCAAGGTCCCCCTGCTCAAGAAAGCACATGTACAGGCCCGTCTGAAGTTTGCCAATGAACATCTGAATGATTCAGAGGAGAACTGGGTGAAAGTGTTGTGGTCAGATGAGACCAAAATCGAGCTCTTTGGCATCAACTCAACTCGCCGTGTTTGGAGGAGGAGGAATGACCCCAAGAACACCATCCCCACCGTCAAACATGGAGGTGGAAACATTATGCTTTGGTAGTGTTTTTCTGCTAAGGGGACAGGACAACAGCACCGCATCAAAGGGACGATGGACGGGGCCATGTACCGTCAAATCTTGGGTGAGAACCTCCTTCCCTCAGCCAGGGCATTGAAAATGGGTCGTGGATGGGTATTCCAGCTTGACAATGACCCAAAACACACAGCCAAGGCAACAAAGGAGTGGCTCAAGAAGAAGCACATTAAGGTCCTGGAGTGGCCTAGCCAGTCTCCAGACCGTAATCCAATAGAAAATCTGTGGAGGGAGCTGAAGGTTGAGTTGCCAAATGTCAGCCTCGAAACCTTAATGACTTGGAGAGGATCTGCAAAGAGGAGTGGGACAAAATCCCTCCTGAGATGTGTGCAAACCTGGTGGCCAACTACAAGAAACGTCTGACCTCTGTGATTGCCAACAAGGGTTTTGCCACCAAGTACTAAGTCGAAGGGGTCAAATACACAAATTGGTTGATTGTAGTAAGTTAATTTGCATTCTGATTCTGATCCTTGCAAAATCATGTATTAATAAACTATTTGATCTTGTTTTTGAGAATTTCCTGTTTGTGTGCATCAAAACCTGATCTTCAAACTTGGAAATATTTGCATTATATATGTGAAGGGTGATGTGTGTGAGAGTGTGTGAATCAAAATCTTTCTGGCAGTCAATAAACAAAAAACACCTCCACATTAAATCCAATCAGCCAGAAAATTGCATGAGTAAGCTGCAGTTCAGGAACCAATCAAATGGGAAAA
Organism: Amia ocellicauda; assembly: GCF_036373705.1. Taxonomy (NCBI): domain Eukaryota; kingdom Metazoa; phylum Chordata; class Actinopteri; order Amiiformes; family Amiidae; genus Amia; species Amia ocellicauda. The sequence continues at coordinate 17,686,948 of NC_089852.1, forward strand.
AAAAGGAAAATGGTTTTCACACCAACAAACACTACCGTGCTGCTTTGCTCTGTCTGACATTAGTTAACGACATCAGCTACTATGGAGGCTGCAGAGAATACAGAACACAATACATCACAACACAGGTTTCACAGAGCATAGTCGTCTTGAGCTTATCAGTGGTGATGCTGAATATAGGTACAGAAAGATCAACTACGGTCTAAAGGAGATGTGTGTGTGTGTGTGTGTATATATACATATTTAATTTATTAATTACTTGAATAGTCATGTGCAAAGTAGAAAAGTTAAAGTACCAAGGGGCTAACGTACGAGTGCTTCAGCAGCCTATTCTGCTACCATCAATGCTTTGTGTTCAAACTTTGCTTAAAGAGCCCCCAGTCAGTACCTTGGATGATCAGATTATTATAAGCTTGCTAACTATCACCATCGGCATTTCAGGTTCCAGTTTAGTTTTTTTTGTCACACCAACTAATGCAGCTGTGGATAAACTTGTTCAAATTGATCAGTCAAGCCGATTCCCCGCTGGCAGGAATCTGACATATCCTTGTTTCCTCCTGTTGAGCAATTTCTTTTTCATATTCTCTGGTTGGCTTTAAGGGATGAAGCAGATCTGCCCTTTCTCTGTGTGAGGGTTTGCTCAGGTATCTGGGGAGAGATAGCAGTATAAAGAATGCTTTAAGGAACAGCATCCTTATGATAAGATCAGAGAAGAGGAGAAGCCTTTTTTGTAATATTGACAGCAGTACTGGGTTTAACCCCTTCTTCCCTCTATAGCTCCAAAACAATTGGTCACTTCTTGAACTACCTTTCTGTTTTTAGCCCTCAGAAAGTGTTGATGCCTTGCTTCCTCAAGTCCTTTAAAGCACATTACTAGACTGATTTGGAAGATGTTGCTGTAAAAGTTTTCTTTGTTTTTTAAATAATTTGTCTGTTGGCTTTTTAGCACAGTCAGGTAATCAGAGATCCTTTATTGGTCCTTGGATCCTTTATTTGCTAATTTAGAAACAAAGGAACATGTCCAAAACTACTTACCAAAGAATGAACTGGGATGGCAACAGAGTGCCTGTCCTGGTAGTTTTTTGTATATTTGTTTTATTTCTGGTGTCAACATTGAATCCTTGTTCATGAATGTCTGAACATCAGATCCTAAAATGCCTCCAACATCTGTTTGAAGAATGCCACCCTGCATTAGCAGCACATTTAGATTGTATGTATGTAGATCTGCTTTCCTCTTTGACAGATTCCACAATGGAAAAGGGTTAATGCATGTCAGTTAGCCCACAGTGCACATAATTACAGGCCTTGGCCAAAAGCGTGTTGCCTATAAGCTGTGTGTGTTGGCTGCAGGTTTCCCTGGCTGAGAGTACACTCTTCTCCTCACTCCGGCAACTGATTTGTCATTTTCAAAGCCCTCTCTTTCTGTCTCTTCAGAGAGAAGAAAAAAATGCAGCCTGTGTCGTTAATCAGACGCCTACTGTACTCCGCCTAATCTGTCATAAAGAGACCTGTGTTCTTTGAGTACAGCCGAGAGGCTGCAGAGCAACTGGAGCCAAAGTCATTTAAAGCAGCTTACTGTCATAATGGATGTAGCGTGTCAAAAAGATAACATCTCTTATCTCCACCAAAAGAAAAAAGAAATAATTGTTACTTAGATTCCTAAAATCTAACATGTGTTTCATGAGCCTGTGCAATCCAGATGCCTCTTACCCACAATGACAGAACTGCAACTAGTTTGTCATTAGGGGCAGGAGCTGGGTCCCTGTTTTGACAGCAACAGACATCTGAAGGGACACCTTCTACAAACAAAACATGCAAGATCAATCTTCTTGATTGACTAACAGAGACTGCAATGAATGGAGCTTCAGATCACCGGTCCAGGTTTTCAGACTCCCTTTGGAAGTGCTTTCAAAATCCTTAATGCCTTACATTAAGTGGGCACTTTTCCAGCATAAGTACCAAGTATTTACTTATGTACTTAGTTTAGTTATGCAGAGTTACAATATAGGTAATGTGTAATCACAACATTCACACAGGTTTCATTTTGACAACATGCATACTTACACATTACCTACATTACACCTGTGTGTAGTTGTAATGTAAATACACAGTAAGTACATTAGCAAATTCCCAGTAATTTCACTGACACATTTCCCATTTAATGCAGTTCTACTTGGGCTTAAGATAGGTACATAAGAAAGGTGGTTACAAGTCTTGAAATGTTGATTAAATGTAGTGCCTACCTTCACTTTCAGTATCGTCAAACAGTGTTTTAAACTATGTAAAAATTAATTTCCTCTCCCTGGAATCACAGTGTGGAAAAGAGAGTAGTTTTCAGATGGCTGTGGTTTTAATTCTTACCAAAATAAAATAAACTTCCCTTCATTTCCATACATACATTCTACAAATACTGATATATACCTCACTCTCTAAGGTATTGATAGAGCCATAATTCTGGTCTGCTTTAAATGATTTTCTGGCAGAAAACTGAAAATATTATCTCTATTTTGACATCCAAGTCTGTTGAACGATCTTTTTTTTTTTTTTTTTTTTTTTTTTTTTTTGCATGAATAGTATTTTCCTGTCATCTGGGAATATTGCTATAGCAGAAGAAAAAAATGTTGTCTTCATTGTATTTTAAGTTCTAGTCAAGGAAAGCCCCAAGGAAGTTTAGCAACGCATGAGCAGTTGTTACTTTTTTTATCATCCCAGGTGAAGCTACCATCAACAGATTTCAGTTACTAAAAAACTTTACACCAGGATTGCTGAAAAAGGAGACACTATTCTTTCCAGGCTGTGTTTGGAAATGGACAAGCCTTTTGCAATTGATCAGAAATCTTTTTATAGACTTTTATGATGGCTGTTGCAAATAAACAATTTCCTGTCCCTAATTTGAAACCTTTTCTTTCTTGCACGTTAGGGAAACCTTAACCCATTGTCAGTATTTTTCAGAGGAGAAATTAAATTTAAAGGCATTTAAACTAAATTAATATTTTGAAAGCTTTCTCTGATTACTTAAAATATCCATGTGAAATTGTCATCATGTGGGTACTGCATAAAGTGTACATGGTGATAAAATGATTTTTGAAGCCACATATGTTTGACACAATTACATTTTAAGAACCAACCCACAAACAACAAGAATTAGATACCTGTCCATCCATATCACCATTCCTATGCTGTGCCAAGTAACTTTTTTCAGCAGCTCATCAGAGAGCAGACTACACCTTCCTACACCTATATGTTATCTATTGTTTACATGTTCACACTTCAGTTGAGAAACCATCTCTAGTTGAAACAGGAAGCTCAACAACAAAACTGGATATAAACCTGTGATAGAAAATTGAAACCAAAAGGGAATGAAGAAGGGGACACACATGCAGCTCCCACTTCCAAACGGTTAAATTAAATAAATAATCCTCTTGTTCATTTTGGAGATAGCAGCACTTTAACCTACATGGATGAAACCGTGTTTTTCTATGATGACCTAAATTAGTACGCTTGGTGGAGAGCTGTGATACCGGTTTGCGGGGCTCATTTCAGCCAGTCCATGAATGCAGTGAAATACTATCAATGTGAATGTCTAGCTTGTTATCTAATAGCTGCAGAAGCGATCAGTACAGAGGGTAGAAGGTGCTCCTTCAACACTTGCCATTGCTAAGCCACATCAAAACCTTCCTGCAATATCCCCTTTTTGTGAAGCTTTCATTTTTTCTGCTCTGATGATGGTTGTCTTATCGGCTGAGAGTCAGTTGTCTGAATTTGAATCCATCTTAGAACACAGAGATGAAAAAAAGAAAAGGAAAAAAGAACTCTCTCATTAACATTTTCATTGAGTAATTTATAACCATTAAAGCAGCTTTTGTTTTAAAGATAATAAAACTGTGATTTCTAGATAAAATTGATCTTATTTTTATTAATTAGACAATGGATCAAAACGACAAGAAACCCATAAGCACACTGCCTTCCAATTTGCCTTGCCTTTAATTACACAAGAGCTACAGTCGTCAAAGTGGGCAATTTTAAATAAAAAATGAATCCACAGATTTAAGTAGTGTCCTGCTGAACAGCCGTGTAGTCATTGCAGCCTGTTTAACGCCCTCTTTTTTTTCTTTTTTTCGAGAGACTGCAGAGAATTTTATTTTAGAGTTTACTGAAAAAGAAAAAAGAAAAAGCAATATGTCAGTGCTGACTAAATTGATTCCAGATGGAAAATACTCTGGCAACAACAATTTGTAATGACTTTTGGCAGTGATGTAATTTATTTTCCAAATGCTTTTACAAGTTTTAACTCCATAAAGCAAGGATCAGCAAGAAAAGGATCGCAATTCAAAACTAACAGCTTTTCACAGAATACCTTTCATTGTCATCTGTTTACGTCAATTCTGTGTAGTATAGAGTAATGGGACGAGAAGTTAATGGGAACAAACCAAAAAACCATAAATGAGACCAAATTAAATTCTTCTGACAAACAGTATGATATTCGTCAATTTAAAAAACATCACGCCTCTGGAACTATACAACATCATGTGCATAAAACGTGATTTAACAACTCCTTCGAAAGCAGATGAGTCAAACAGAGGAAGGTATTAAGAGTTCATACCAGGGGAGGATGCTTCGTTACTGCATGTTCTTGATGACCTCCCTCATTTTCAATTAGCAACATCCACCCAAGGAAGTACAGTGGAAAAAGAGCTACTTGCAGTGTAAAGGCAAGTATTTCCCTAAAATGACTAATTTGTCAGTACTTTCATGAAAAAGGCTTCCCCTTGTCACAAGTGAACATTCTTTAAGCCTGATGATCTATATACATTATGATATACCACCACACATCTCAGCACCTGTGAATCAGATGCTTAGAAGGTTTGCATAAGATTACGTGATCAGCAGATATATCCTATAGTTATACGTTTTCAAATATTGATTCATATTCATAAGGTTACTTGAATACCTGTTATTGTATTACAGGAGTCATCTCGCAGGGCCATTGGTGCTGGTACATGTCTGGAGAGAAATATCCCTATAGTTTAGAAAGTAGCATCTCTGTATATTTTTCCCCTCCACTTTTGTTCAACTAGATCATTTAAGCTGTTTTCACAGTACACCATCTAATCCCGGGTTTAGTGGACCCAGAGCGGCCCCAGGCTGAGTTCAGCCCTGCTTGCGTTCACAGTGGCCCTGCACTACAATACATGTGTGATGAGTGCTTCGTCCTGGGTTGGAAATCTCAACCCTGATCTCTAGCAGGGGTGAGTTCACCCTGGCTTCAGAGTCTCATCTCATCTTGAAAATGACAATGTGAAAGAGCTTGATTTTCGACCCAGGGGTCATCCCGGGTTCAACTGTGTAGTGTGAAAGCAGCTTTAGATTAGATGACTGACCCATATCACTTACACGTGTACTACACTGGCTGCCACTCTGAATATGGAATCAATCTAGAGCATTTTTTTTTTTCACTTCCATTTCAAAGATGTTCTAATTTAAGCTGTCTCAAAACAGTTTCATTTCTCCACTCGGATGTCTTGCTTTAAGTTTGTCTTTTCAAGTAATATATGGCCTTCAGCACTTTTTCACCCTCCATCCCCCAAAAAAACAAAATTATAGCTCTTATGGGCAGTTACAGTACCCTTCTCTCTTTGAAAACTGCTGTGACTGCAACAAGGAACACTTCACAAAACTATTACAGCTCTCACATTAAGTGCCGTCTTTAAGATGATGTGTTGCGAACATTCCAGAAACGCCGCTGAAGGGGTACTTGCCACTTTTTCACTACTTGCCAATCATTGAACTATAAAATTAACCCTCCATCTGCAAGCACACTCAGAAAAAGCAGATTCACTCAACAAACTACTGATCTTCGATCGTTGCAAGTTTACCAGATATTCTAAGATTGTCTTAGTGTTTAAACGGCCCTCTAAAATGTCTGACATATTTATGAGTACATTATTTATATGCTCTCATAACATATGTCAGGCTGGTGTTTGTTTCCTCAGAAGTCAAACCGAGTTGAATCATAGTTGGCTTACAATTTGAAAGTGGAGAGATTTTGGAATGTCATGCAGAAGCCTGTATTGAATTAGTGCAAGTGGTTAGCAAAGGACAGGCCAAGGGAAAGACATGTGTGGTTAACACTTGTGCTGTTTTAATTTTCTCCCGTAAACATTTTTTTTTTCCATTAGAGGAGTCCTCTCTAAATTGTGTGCATTAGATAAATCTAAGCATCACTGACCATGCTTGACCACGCTGGTGATGGATACCAGGGATAAGAGGGGAGATTCTGTATTCTGAGCTGCATTCTTGACCTACATGCTTCTGCTGTCTTCACTAAATTAGTATCAGCACATCATTGTAGAACTGTAGTTTGAAATACTTCTACTATCTGTATCTGTCATCAGTAGTAATTGATCTGTTAGATCTAGAAGTGGAATATTTTGTTTTCGTTACATAGATGTGAAATATGGAAATAAAGAGAAGCTTGACAGAGGTAGACAAATCATTATATATAGAGAGATTAGGCTCGGTATCATAGCTTGTAGCAATAATGGCAAAATAATAAATAGACCCTGATTATTTATTTATATTACTATTTACTTATTTAAAGTATTGTTTTTAGAAGTTTGTTTTTAGTGTCTACAGTAATTTATCATTACATGATTTACATTGTCTGGCATTTTAAACTAACGTGAATCAAAATTGTCAAATTTTAAATAGTTTCCCTTATTTACTTGCTTTTAAGGTTTATTTATTTTTCTTTCCTGAAGCATACTGCAGATGTGAATGTCTTTAGGATGCAGCTTTTGGAAGCACTTAAGCCTATCTTGCCTCAAAATATAAAATCTGCTTCAAAAACATTTCCACCCATTTCAAGAATGTATCACGGAAAAATATAACCGGATCCATTTGGGGGAGTTAGCTGATTTTGTATTGGCTTGCCTCTAAAGCAATTATATGTGGCTTCAAAATGTGATGTACAGTGCATTTTTTGAAAATGATTTGTATTGTTCAAGCTTTACTCTTGCAGTAGATGTTAATTAAGCCCTGCTGTGTGTTGCAAATCTTTTTACCAAGCTGGCTACTTTTATTTGACTTCTGCCATGTAACAGGATCAGAGGCTATCACTGATCTGTGCATTTAATTATTCAAAATATATTAAATCTTAATTTCCAGATGCTTTCACGTCTGTCTGCTTAATGCAGACTGAAGATGAATATTACATCTAGCCTGAAGGAGGTTTACTTGATAAGTTCAGAGAATGTGTTTATCCCAGAAATGTATGTTACTTTCTTGAATCACTTGAATCACTAGTCTTGCATGGCCTATAATGTACTATATATTAAGGTTCAGAAGATGGAAAGAATAATTAATTTCAGTGTAACCTCTGAATCCAGTTTATAAAAAGTTAATCTTGGATTATACACAGATTAAATTAATTCTGGTCTAGCAATAACACAGAAGCAGTACCAGATCTGTACAGGACTACAAAACTCCTATGTATTCAGGATCGCTGAGCCTCCTTTGTCAAATTTTCACAGGAAATTTACATTTCTTTAGAGCAGCTACAATTGTTTCATTCATTTAAAATAGAAAAAATGTTTAAGGTTAATCTTTCTATTGTTTGTTTGATTTTTCCAGGGACTTTTCACAGTTGGAAATGACTGATTTCACGGAACCAAATCAGTACTAACCTTGGAAGACCATATGTTTTGCCAGTTAAAGCAAAGAAATCCAATACCGGCATAATTGAAGTTTGTTACGGAGTGCAAGGGGGTTTGGAGGTTGGGGGGCAGGGTTCTATAAGACTTATTCACTTGTTAAGATCACTGATTTCTCGACTGTTTGTGGTCTTTCTCAATGTTTTAGTTGGTGTTGAAATAATATTAAATGAATATTGAAAATGGTTGTGCAGTTAATAGAACTATATGTGTAGTAGTATAACCATTTTTGCAAAACCAATACTTTAAAAACAGTAGAATCGTACATGAGATAAACATATTACACCTGAGACAGAGTCACTAAATGAAAGGACCAATGTAATTCTTCTCTCTAAGTGCCGGATCTTATTCACCTACAGACTAGGCCCTCCCAAGGTTTGTTGTCACCAAATAGTTTTGTTCAGTGCACGCTGTGAGCCTCATTTACCTTAATTCAATGGCCCTTCTGATTATACATTTATTCTAGATTTACTGTAGGTTCCAGTAGATGTTTCTCTTTAGAATTCAGCCCTAGCTATTCTAAGAGCCTTGAACTGCCTAATGAGATGGCAGTGTGATTATTCAACTGTTGCACCAAAGAGGTTTGCCAAAAACAAAAGCAAGAAAAGAGCTTTTAATTTGTTTTAAACTAAGGTCTACAGACCCCTGTATAATTTCTAACAAATTAGCCAGTCAGGTCTCTTTGATTTCTCCGACTCGTCCTAAAACTTAAATTGAAGATAATCATTCTTCTTGTTTATAAATAGACAACACAGTCAGTTGGATTGCATGTGTTGCATGGCTTATTTATCAGATTTTTTGTCCTATTTTAAAGACTGCATTTAATTGTAAGTTCATTACTTTTACACTCTTTTTCCGTGCATGTGAATGTGTACCATTACTTAAAGTCCTAGTAAGTAGTTAAAGCCCAAAGCTGACACACGCACTGCCTTATTATATTATATCTTCTAACCTCTTAACCAAGATCCACGACCAGAATTTTAAAAACATGAGAATTTTTACCAGTCTGGGATGTTTTCTTGGAAAGGAAAGTAGTGAGTGTTATTTAACTAACGGGAGCTCTTTAAGAACGTAAGCAGTGGGTGGTAGAGGGGGTGCTAGAATTGTGATTACCCTGAAGATTTGTTTCTAAGTGCATTAGTGTCTGCTTGTCTTTTTTTTTTTTTTTTCTCCCTCATTCCATAAATTTGTGTGAGTGCAAATATCTTTATCTTTCTGCCAGATGTTAACCACTGGATCGCAAGAGGCAGATATAAATAAAAGCCTGAGCATGTGGTTCTCAGAATAAATAAAGTACATGTGGAATGTCAGATGGGGAAACCCACAAACACTACTGAATCATTCCAATATAATTGTTCACTCTCCACCCCCCAACACACAAGCGCGCGCATACACACATATGTACACACCTCCTTTTAGTATCACTGTGTAGTTCTTTAAGCAAACCTATTACCTGTGATCCTAGAGGTAAAATAGACTATTTTACAGTGCCAAATGACTAGTCAACCATACCACTTCCTGTACATTTACACTACCTTGTCGGGGTCGGTGGAGATGTACAGTGGCTTCAGCCTTAGGTGATAAAGAAACAAGGACTTTGATTAGTTGGAATATTAATTCAGGTTTGAAACCTCATATCAGTTAATGCAAATTAAAATGATCAGATTAGTTTTTTCTCTCCCCCTCCTGGCTACACTAAAAGTTAGTATTTTTTTTTTGTTTTTTTGTTGCTGCACTCCTGAAATTCCTACTTGCTAATTTGTTAATCTTTCTCTTCCTACCTTCAAGCTTTGAAAGCTGATATTAATGCAATAAACCTTGCTCCACCTGCATTTACAATTGTGTGCCTCTCCAGCGAATGAACGAAAACCATCATCAAGAGAAAACCATGTGTGTGGGGGTTTTGTTTATCCTAGTCAATCTTTTCTTGAAGGGCTATCAGCAGGGTGCCAAACAGTCAATTTTGGTTAAATTTAGACAAAGAACTTGGTATGATCTTAAGTGTAGGAGGTGAACTTGAATATAAAGTAATGACAGGTTGTCCTGGTGACATCGTGTTTCGTAAAAGGAAATAAACAGCCCAGTTCCTTGAAAACAGCAATTCATTTTGTGCGAGAAGACGACTACAAAGTCTGAATTTCCATGTTCTGTCAGGTATCTACAGTGAATGTAGTTTCCTTCTGTTGCTGCCCTAATGTATGTAGTGGATTTTTGAAAACAACCATCTCTCATATTTTACGATTAAAACCTTTGTAAAATATCTTCTCGTTTCAGAAGCTAAAAATGATAAGCATCTTCTAATCTCCCAATTAATTAATAATCTTCTCATCTTGCATAATACATTCCTGTGAGAGACTAAGATTCCCATTGTAGAGTTGTAAGAGCTTTATTTATCTTAATACATTCTTCATAAACACAGAGGGAACTGTAATTCTAATTTTAAATATGTAAATGACGATGATACTGCCAACAAATGTCATCCTTTTCTAGAAAGTCAGCATGGTGTACAGGCATGTGTTATTCTGTGACACATTAAAAGGCCATCAGTATCTGTGATGGAAGCTTTATATTTATAGGTCTGCTTTATGTATTGTCTTGCATCCAAAAAAAGGTTCAAGTTCATAATATTTCTATTTGAGCTCTGGAAGTTTATTATTCGTGTTATCTGGCACTACTGTATAGTGTTCTGGAGTAAGACCGCAAATTTCTCTTTTTAGTCTCTCTTCAGAGTTCTCTTGTTCTTTGTTTCTGATGCATAGGGGGAATACAAAAAAAATGTTTAATAATGTTGAAACCCTTCTGAGTCTTCCAGGGGTCTTTCTCCCCCTCCTATTAGTCACCCTTGTTGATCCCAGAGCATGGTAAACTGTTGTGGCTGACATATAGGGCCAGTGAATCATCAAGGGAAATCTTGCCACTTCTAAATGCATTTGCTGCTTGGAGTGAACATACAGATGTCTGCTTACTCGGCGTGATACATGCATTTGTGCTGGAGTCGTTTCCTCCCAAACTATCCAGCTCTGACGCTTGATCTGTTCATTTCCCCACCTGTTTTGTGTCTTGTTGAGCCTTTCCCTGCAAGGCCTATATGTGCAGTAAATTCCATTCTACTGATTCTTAAAGAAGTCTGTTTCTGCTTAAAATACTTCCACCTATGTAGAAATGGTCCCTTCTTTTGTTTCTTTTTATTTTTTATGTTTTAGTTACCCTGACAACTACCAGCAAACTCCCAGCTTCAGTCCGGGCTCTCTTGTATCTCCTGCATCTCTCATCCAGCAAATGAGTTGGCATGTGCTTTACATGGCCTCACCTACAGAGTAGCTTATCAGATCTGTTCTTCTGATAACATGTAAACCCAGATAACAGCTGTAAACAAACTGATTACAAGCACATGAACAGTAAAACTGCAAGAAAAATCCCTTCCACATGAGCACATCAACCGACCCAGGTTACCACTCTGCCTTTAGCAACCCGGGTTATGATTTTTGTTGGCGTGAAAGCATGGACACGGGTAGAAAGTGACCCAGGTTAAGGGCAACCCACCTCAGGAGGTTGGTCAGTCATTTCTGACTTGGGCACAATAAGACAAAAGGCATGATCTTTTCATTGCAATTGTATTGTGAAAGTGCATGACTAGCCCCCTTGGCACCGTGTGGTAACCTGGGTATGGTCAACCGGGGTAGAAGATGCTAGTGTGAAAGGGGCTTTGGTAAATTATTGGACCTATTTTTGTATTATATTGTATTAAGTTAAATGTATTTCAAAACCAATATTTTCAGTCTTTGTCTCCACTTGCTTTGAAAGGTAGAATATTGAGTAGTTTAGTATTTTGATAGTCTCTTGCTTAGTGCTGGTGCTCTAATGTTACTAGGCAGGGCACCATTTTTGGTCTGGCAAAAACATTCTAGTCCAAGTACACACTAATGTTACACATTGGACATGTTTCTGTGAAAGGACAAATAATATGCCTTTACATGTTGTAGTCCCATGAAGTGTTTTTACTTTTTCACCCTCCAGCCCTGTTTTCTCTTCACTGGAATTGGTTTGTCGCAGCTCTTCATCTTCATATCCCATATCAATCAGCTCTATTGGTTATCTTTAACATGCTGCCCCTACATCGCTCAGTCATCACCTTTCATTCTGCACCCTGGTATTGGTCACTTTGTGGTTAATCCATCACTTCTTCACATTCGCCCATCTCTATTCACTTGACACATCATCTTTCAGGAACTGGGCTGTTTGAACACTATTACAGTTACTCACTTCGTCCTACATTACAATTTGCACTAGGGAATTTGGCTGTTTTCCAAAGACTGCAAACTACTGCTCTCATAGTTTACTGTCATTTAGTTGATATCTGCTACACTTTATTTTGAGAGCAGTTTATAAAAGAATGCTATTGATTGTTAAAGCTTTTAACAATGCAGGTTCGGTACCTCAGCTTTTCAATGATTGCCATTCTGGAGTCTCAAACATCAAACAAAGCATTAGTGAACTTACAAATATTATTTTGTGTTAGATTAGGTGGAACACATTTTGCCATTGGCTTACGAGTTCGCACAAGAACATAAGAAAGTTTACAAACGAGAGGAGGTCATGCGACCCATCGTGCTCGTTTGGTGTCCATTAATAACAAAGTGATCCAAGAATCCTATCCAGTCTGTTATTAAATGTTCCCAAATTTTCAGCTTCAACCACATCACTGGGGAGTTTGTTCCAGATTGTGACTATTCTATGTGTGAAGAAGTGTCTCCTGTTTCCTGTTTTGAATGCCTTGAAGCCCAATTTCCATTTGTGTCCCTGGTTGCATGTGTCCCTGCTGATCTGGAAAAGCTCCTCTGGTTTGATGTGGTCGATGCCTTTCATGATTTTCAAGACTGGAATCAAGTGCCCACATAGTCTCCTCTGTTCCAGGGTGAAAAGGTTCAGTTCCCTCAGTCTCTCAGTAGGACATTCCCTTCATATATGGAATAAGTCTGGTTGCTCTCCTCTGAACTGCCTCTAGAGCAGTGGTTCTATACAATTTTACTAGTTATTTTATATATAGCATATATATTAAGGATGAAACCAAATAGTCGAAAATTCAACTATTCGTTGGCCACTATCGACAAGTGAATCTAACATAATAGTTAATATTATAGTTAATAGTTAGATAGTTAATAATAATAATAAAATAATATTGATTTTATTTTAAAATCTTTGAGTTTGATTGGCTCTCTATGTAGCTGTAATGGTGATTGACGGGAGAGTGGGATTTGTTATTTCTTGTCTGTGATTGGCTGACATTGACAGATCTGCGCGACTCTGCCAATGGGATCGGTGCAATTCAGATCTGCGGCGCTACAAGAACGCGACCAATGGCTTCCTCTCAGTGTTTCTGCGTGGAAATACTCTGACAAAGTAAATTGAAACACTGTTAAGTGTATAATATGTGCAGTGCAATTAATATACCACAAATCTACAGCTGGTATGTTAACTTACCTAAAAGCCAAACACCCTTCTGCGAAACTAGCAATGACAGAAAAGGAAAGAGGAGCAACAAACTAATATTATTAAAACACACACAGCCAGCTAATGCTATATATTTTGTTTTCACTGGAACTTGAACGCACAGGTATGTTTCCGAATGTATTTAATAAAGTTGTTGTGTTAGATGAGTATTTTAAAATAAACTTCAGAACTTCTTCCAATTGCAAAAATTGTCACATTGAATAATTTTGCATTTAATGTATTTTTTGTTAATGTATTTCCAATATATTGCAGCAGAAAGACCTGGCGAGCTCGTTTCCACTCGATGACATTTTGGAGCTGCAAGTTATTCTTATGTATTTATTTTACCGTAATTATCACCTCATATAAACTGCTGTGTATTTTGATCTGAAACTACCAATCAGTGGCTCACAGACAATGCTGTCTGACAATCCTCTCTTCTGATTGGCCAGGACTGGATATAGAAGAATCCAATAACCGAGACCCGATTTCCACTCTTGTGAGTCACGACAGTACATGTTGTTTTTAATGTGTGTAAGTGTAGAAAGAGTCGTTTCACAGAGAGAGGTCGATGCAAAAGATATCAGTTTATCCAATGCGATTTCAGCGGGGCAGCAATCAACAGTTGTCCGATGCCCTTCGGGGATTTCTTGTCTCGTCTTGACCTTTTACCCGTTTAGCTCTTTCGCCGAGCCCCCCCAGCGGGGCACGCCCCACAGTTTAGGAACCTCTGATCTAGAGCAGCAATATCTTTCTTGAAGTGTGGAGCCCAGAACTGTACACAGTATCCAGATGAGCTCTAATTAGTGCATTGTACAGTCTGAACATTACTTCCAGTGATTTGTTTGTTTTTAATTCTGCTAGTCCCTTTACTGTCTCCTCCTCATTTATCCTGATCTCTCTTAGGGTTTGACTGGACTGATTGTTAACCTGTGGCATGTTATCGGTCGTTTCTTTTGTAAAAACCTCTGTGAAATACTCATTCAGAACATTTGCCACATCTTGTTCGTTTTCCAAGATACTTCCATTTTTGCCCTTTATCTGTTTCACTTCCTCCTTTATTGGCTTCTTGCTGTTGTAGTATTGAAAAAAGCTCTTTGCATTAGTTTTAGCTCTAAGAGGTATGTTTGTTTCTATTCCCCTCTTTGCTTTCCTGATCCCTTTCTTAATATCTTTTTGCAGTTCAGCATATTCTTTGTATTTTCTTTCGTCTCTATCCCTTTTGTATGCGCTTTACAACAATTTATTTCTCTTTATTTTTTTGCATACCTCTATTAAACCATTTTGGCCAATGTTTTTTGGTCCTCAATTTGCTAAGTTTAGGTACAGATTTCTCAAGTAGTATATTAAAATATACCCATCCATTTTCAAATGAATCTGTATCCAGTGTGCTCCAGTCTACCTCTTCTTAGCGCCGCCTCATACCTTCAAGCTTTGCTTTTCTAAAATTGTAGATCATTGTTTTAGATTCTGTCCTTGTTTTTTGAAATAATCCTTCAAAGCTAACCATATTGTGGTCACAGTTCACCATTGGTTCTCTAACTAGTGTCCCTCTGACTCTATCTTGGTCATTTGGTTCCCTGACAAATTGAGTTAGAAAGCAGTCATTTACCATCTCAACCATTTCTATTTCTTCTTCTGTAGTCCCAATTGAGCTTTCCCAGTCTATGTTTGGGAAATTGAAATCCCCCATTGTAACAGTCACATTCTTGCTACATGCAGTCCTGATTACACTGTACAATGCAACATCTTGCTGAATATCTGAGTTGGGTGGTCTGTAACACACTCCTACCACTAATCCTCCAGATCTTTTATTCAAAAGTTTAACCCACAAAGATTGTTTCGTTACTAGGATCTAATTTGAGTTCTTCTGCCTCAGTGTCATTTCTGACATATAATGCTACCCAACCACCTCTTTGATTTTGCCTGTCTCTCCTGAACTGTGTGTATCCTTTCAACTTGTATTCATCCCCATCATTTTCTGTAAGACATGTTGTAGGAGTGACGGAAACATCATAGTCACCCACCAGCACTGTGGCTTCTAGGTCTAATATCTTGTTCCTCATTCTCCTTGTCCTGTTGTCCTGTCTTTAAGAGATTGACATTGGTATATTTTGTCCTGAAACTGGTAAGGATCAAGCAGTCTTGTTAATCCTCAAAATAGCTGAAGCAACCCCATCCCCGCTGTATAATCCATGTCCAAAAAATTGCAGCCAATAGACCAACTGATGGTTTAAGAAAATAAACTCAAGCAAAGCAAGACAGCTTGGGATCAAATCTGGTGAACTGGAGTGGTTCCCCCTTTAGAAGACAGTGTTTATGTATTTATATATACTGTGCATTCTCTGGCTTTTTCATTTTAAAAGGAAGCTTCTTTAAAAAAAAAAAAAAAAAAAAAAAAAAGGATTGCTTAAAATGTGAAATGGCTTTTCGAATCGCTGTTTCCCTATATGCCATGCAAAAACCTCTAAACAAAATGGTGGCAGATTGATGTGGTTTGTCTGTGAATGTCTCTGCATTTATTGAAAGTCTGGATCACGCCTGTGACACTGTACCTCCACCTGCTATACAAACAGTAGGCCTGGAGAGAAAAATGAAAAAAACTTTGCCCCCTGAATTGCAGTCTCTGAACACTAATTCATTAAAACAAATAATATAAAAAGAAGGAAAACACCCCTCTGGTAAAATAAACAGTTTGCAGTTATGTAATTTAAATGTTTTGACACCTGTCATAATTCTTAAGGCACTATTTTTTTTTCTTTTTCGTCATGAATGTCACTGGTTTCCGTCAAACCCTTTAAAAACATAAATGCTGATCTACAATAAAATGAAGCCAGGTTGTAAGTGGTGTGTCTCAAAAAATAAAACCGTGACGGGTTGTATTTTTCATAAAGATTTTGGCAGGGAAAGTTGCTGAAAGGCAGGTTTTGGTTCTGCAAATGTAGACTGAGGGGCTGAGTGTTTGAGTTTAAGGTTTCTCATTGCAGATTTGTGTTCTGTAGTTGGGATAGGAAAAATGTAATTTTTCCATCTAACAAGCTGCTTTTAAAGTTTGGCAACGGTGTGCATAATCAATGTATCTTAACCTTTATATATTTCAGGGAATTAAATGTGTTTATTGCTTTTCTTTGCTGCAGGTGTCAGAACATACTTAGTGGTACATCTAGAAGTTAATTAGATGAAACTACAGTGGATTGTATATTTATTCATTAACTAAATGAATCCAGGGTTATTTTTTATGATTACAAATATTGCAAAGAAACAATGTAAATGGTACCTAACTTATATTGGACAAAGTGGTATTTTGTAGAGGCATTTGTTTTTTTGTGCTACAATTATATATTCTACAATACTTGCTATTTAGAGATGTCATGAGAGGTAACTTTGAAAGCCCTACAGTGCATCTACAGAAACACTGGGACCTACAGAGGAAAGTGTTAACATTTTGAATGTTGGTGGCCTTCTTTCCTGACAGAATACTTGACTAGAGCACAGTTTCTGGACTGTTTGGGTACAAGGCCTTGTATTACATTCCCTGAGCATATGGTTCCCTTTGAGAGCTCTGTTTGCTTCCTCTCTTCAAAGAAGCATATCGTAACCAAAGCAACTTAATAGTAGACTATTTATTTAATTTTTTTGCAGTCCATGCCTAATTATTATTTTAGTTTTGGTTTTGTGGTAGCTGTTTGAGGCAGTGATTGATACAGTGCTGTATGAGGTCTTCCTGGTATGGTACTGATTTTCTTAGCTTTTTCCCCTTTATTTTGACTGTACTTACTTTAAAGGTGTTTCAGGTTACTCCCAGATGTTTTAAAGCAAGTGTACTGTGTCTTATTTTTGCATTCTATATCTGGAGTGCAAGAAAGGACCCAGCAGCTGTAGAATTGGTTTACATATTTTTCAAACTACGTTTTGGATTGCTAAGTGATCCTAATTATTGCTGACGTAGTCCATTAGATTGTGTATATTCATTACTTACGTCAATAAAGTCTACAGTAAATGTAAATGTAACTATGTAATTCATATTAAAGATATTTAGACTTAATGTAATTCATGTAAAGTTCTTCAGTGTCTGAATTGTGACATCTTTTTTTTCCCCATTCGAGATTGACGACTTAGAAAACTAATGGCTACAGGCAATGGAGTAAGAACAAATGTAATACCCAATAATTCTCCCTAATGCTGTTGATGCATCCAACTAATTAATATATTTATATATTTTTAAACCACACATCAAAAGATATAAAATGAAACATCTCTGATTTTAAAATAAATACAAAAATGTCAAACTGCTGTAATACGGTCAAATTTTGCAAATAAATCACTGGGTAATGCGATTTTTATTGACAAGAACCTGAAAATACTCAACTTTTATTTATTGCCCTTTTGTATTCTGTAAGTTGTCTTTACCTTTATATTCCACTCGGCATCAGATGTATGAGTTTCTGTGTGGGGGGGGTATTTGCATTAAAGCTCAAGGAAATGAAACAATGCAGTGATTGCATTGACGAACACGGAATGCGGCGGAAGTCAGAAATGAGAGCTTCAGTTCTTCTAAATGCAACATCTGCTCGGCTCTTGTTAAATGTGCAGTAACCCCAAATCAGTTGCTGCCAATTCACATTCAGTTACGATCATTTCAAGTGTGCCATTAGATTCTATTACTTTACCTTCATGTGTATTATTTGTTTTTTAAAGCACTCCTACCTCCTTGCTATTAATTTACAGCATAATTTCAAGTCAAGTCAATTTCAGTACAATTTCTAAAACCTCATTCGGGTCACTTAATAAGCTCATATGAAAGAGTGTATATAAAACCCATGTATCCACTTCCTGTATCTTTAAAAATGTAAATGAAGTGATTCAGTTATGTAAAGCAGGTTTTAAAAATCACTTGGCCCCCTTTTTGTTTTTAGAAAATCATGCTGTATGTGAACCATTTAATGGTGATTTTAGTTTTTCTTGAAGGATCTTTTTCAGTTTACATTTGAGAGAAAGCCTGCAGGTGATCAAACTGAATTAAATTCAGATTGAAACGTTGTTAAAATGTCTCTACCTAATACACCTTGCGTTGATTTGATAGTGTTTGTGGAAAAAAATTAAATGAGTACAGTAGACGCCCCCCCCTCCACTAGTTTATCATGTCTTTTAAGGGTTAATCTGTGACCTGAATCTCAATATGGCAGGGCTGTACGGTCAGTTTTTTGCAGTCAGCAGTGTGAGGCCCTCACGAGCCCGTGTGTAGCCCTGGAGCAAGGTACTGAAGCGGGACATTGCGGTAGACAGGTGCCGAAATGATAGATCTCCAAGACTTCCCCACCGTACCAGCAACACCGGCGACAGCAGTAATACTGATAATAATGTGGAAACAAGAATCCTTCTTTCCCAGTTTCCCACATAAATAACCAGTGCAAGCGCAGGCCACTCCAGATAGGACAGCCTGAGGATAACGTTTTTTTTTTTTTTTCTCTCTCAAATGTCAGTTTATGTAAAATAATAGGGTCCTTACTATAGCTTATTGTTCCTCTTGAATAGCTCCATGCAGGATGCTTGTATAATCGGTTGCTGAGCCAAATGTGCAGGCAGGGAATATAAATTGTAGAAATGGCCATACCAGCTAACTGCTTATTGGTCCCTACAACCCCGGTGAAGGTCCCCCCCTTTTCTTGTCTTCCTTGTCTCATTCTTTTTCTTCCCCCTGTTGTCATCGTCATCTTCTTTCTGTTTTCTCCCTCTCCTGAACTCTTGTCGTGCCTTGATTGAAGGGTATACTGACCTGTTATTTTGATTTGTATACATATCTTAATTTCTTAACCATTTATGTTTTATATATATATATATAACTTTTTTAGGATTTCTGCGAAGCATTGTGTGTCAGTTGAACCTGTTTTCTTCCTGTATAGTACAACAGTATCTTACAGCCACACCAGTGTTCTTGTTGTTAATTGTACTTTATTTCATAGAAAGAACATGCAGATGGATTTTTTGCATTTAGCATGTGTCCAACATAATCTGTACTGTGCTGGCAGTGTAGCAGTAGCTGAGTATTGTGAACACAATCAAGGGAAAAAATGTACCCAATATCCCAATTCTTACACATATCTATAAATAGTAAAACCAGAGAAACTGATAATTTTGCAGTGGTCTCTTAATTTTTTCCAGAGCTGTATATTTATTGTTTGGTTGGTTTCAGTCCCCTCCAAAAAGCACTAGTCCCTATTCTGTAGTTTATTATCCATACTGCTTAGAGCTTTCAATACAAATCAGCTCAGCACATTACAGTAGGTCTTTGAGTGTGACTGGTGACGCAGGCCTCAGTCCAGCAGAGAGGGCAGTAGTGCCTCCTGGAGTGGTAGCCATCGATATCACGATAAACATTTTATGAGCAATGATACAAGAGCCAGCCTGAGAGTTCATAAGGCCATGCTGGATGTGTACATTTATTTTCCTGAAGTCCAATTGTTGTTGGTCTGAGGTAGTCATAGTAATCGTAGACAGCCTTGCTTCAGAGATGATCAATACCAATAACACAGGATTAATTATGGCTTTCTAAGACCTTGATGCATTGTACTAGTAAACAATACACTAATAAGCAGTTTTTGTATTTGAACACCAACATTTCAAATAAACTGACATCATTAAGCTCCTTTCCACTTTCCCCAGATTAGTCTAATTCCATGTAAACAGTAGGATCTCCTGCTGAACTTAATTTTGTTAAATGCTGTTATTTATTGAGGGGTTGAGATAGCAGGATACATAATAGCATAATTAAAGGACAATATTTTCTTTTACAGAGGGTACCCTGTGGGTGCAAGGCGGGAGGAATTTGGAGGAAACTAGTGCCAGCAATTTTGTGTGGTTCCAAAAAAATTCCAATCGAACGCCTTTGTTTGAGTCCTACCATCCGACGAGGGCTTGTGAATGTTGCCCGTTTCTCCCACTGACAAGCTGCTCTTTTCTGTTTTTCTTCTCTTCACAGGATTGCCCACAGATCCTCCCTTCCACTCAGATATACATCCCCGTAGGTGTAGTGAAGCCCATCACCCTGGCAGCCAAGAATCTCCCCCAGCCGCAGTCAGGCCAGAGGAACTATGAATGCATCTTCCACATCCAGGGCACAGTTATCAGTGTCACAGCACTGCGTTTCAACAGCACCAGCATTCAGTGCCAGAAGACTTCGGTAAGTCCCCCCTTTACGTGATGACCTCACTGGCCATTCGCCGGTGTCCTGTTCAGTCCACACGGCAGAGGTTCACAACAAAAATATCACCTCTCCATTGTGATGAACAAGGCTTGCTAATAATCTGACAGTTAGAAGATAAGCATACGTTGATCTTTGAGCTCATGTGAATCCTCCGCCTGTGAGTTTGAAAGTTTCTCATGCAGAAGAAAGAAGAGTACGATTTTCTTTTTTCCATTTAGGAATACACTTTAGAACTGGGAGCGCTGGTGAGCCCCATCACAGAAATTAAATGTAAGTCTAAGAGAATTTGAATCATTGAGACAGATGTGTGAAAACTAAAGAAATTGTTTTTTTTTTTTTTTTTTTTTTTTTGGTTATTCGATATTTTTATTTCTCCTATGAAGGTACATTATACAAATCTGTGGCTTGCCGTGTCATTTTCATGATGGCATTTCATTTTCTTTTCCTTTCACCACCTCTAGTCTTTTTTTAATTATTGCCTTGTTGGAATGCTCTAAACCAGTATGAGCTTGCATGAAGAACAATGGGGAAGTGTGATTTTTCTCTTTTTTTTTTTTTTTTTCCTTTTTCTTCTCATGCTGGGGAAGTTCTCGTAACCACTACATTATCCGGCTGCATCTCCGACAGCCCATTTTCAGTCTGCCCTTTATTCATTTTGGCAGGTGGATCATGTTATCCAAACTAGTTATCCTGCTCATTGCGTTTGAAAAATGGTTTGTTTAAGCTGTGGCCCTGCTCTGTGCTGCTTTTGGCATAGGCTGTTTTTTCTTTAGCTTTTGTAGCCTTTTTCTTCCCCCCTCCAGCCCCCTGTCTTTACAACTCTTCCTTGGACCTCAGTCTTGCTTGCCGTCTGCTGCTTTTCATGGGAATCGGAGAAGAGAGGGCCAGGGTTAGGGGAGGAAGGCGGGGGTCGCAGATTCTAAAGGGTACCAAAGCTGGCTGCTTCACTGAGGCTGCAAATGTGAAGAGGAAATGTGCCATGCCCGATTGCCCAGTGAATTGATCCTGTTTACCCTTGTATTCGCAGTTAGAAAATTGTGAATTCAAGGCCAGTGATGGATCCGACTGTCCTTTGCCTAAGGGGTAAGAGGGGATAAGGTTGTTTGCGTGATACCAAGCTAGTTTGACAGCTATGGATTTGCGATTTTCTTCCAAGCCACCTGTTTCATATTTAGCAATCAGCCTTTTTTTTTTTTTTTCCTTTCTTTCTTTGATATTCCCTATCTGATGGTCCCTGAGCTTTTTGTTCTGGGAGTTGCTGACAAACACACTGAAAGGTCAAATGGCTACCTTGTGGACAACATTTTAGTGCACAATTGACCCGTTTATTGTGTTTTTTTATTATTGTTATCCCCATGGTATATTGGGATGAAAAAAAAACATTACACGTTGCAATTTTGATTTGTTGATGAAAGCTAACACGTCTGTTTCGATAAACTACAGAAATGTGTGTTGCTCCTGGTAGGCATCAGTAGAAGATGCTCGTTCTTTGGTTAGCACTGATAACCCATTGGAATCAGGGTGATCAAAGCATTAGTGGCACAAATTAGTAGATTCAATGGAAAGCTTGTGTAGCTTTGATTATAATAGTAAAGATACCTTTTGTTAAATGTGTTTTTGATCTTAAATTATCCTAATGCACTTTGCAAGTAGAAGTGGACTCGCTTCATCCACCACTGATGTGCAGTACCCTCTGGGGTGCAGTATGTCTACATAAGTTCAATCTTTACTTATTGATATTATTCAGCATTCATAAACACCCAGTACATATTGTAACTAAGGCACTACTGCAGACCTAAAGCCATTATGGCAAGTTGTTCTACATATCTGACAGCTGGATGCCCTTCAGTTAAAGTCTTTATTGATGACTATTATAGCATGCTATCTGGAAATTCAAAAGGTTTCTGACAGATCACTAATTAAAGTCTGAGAGCTTAGAAAGCAGTGTCTTCTAAATAGGCATTTATTGACCATTGATGTTCTAGCCATTAAAAATCAACGGCAAAAAAGGAAAATGTGTTCAGGTACTCAACATTTATGAATTTTTGATAAACCAAACATGAATTATGTTTTTTTTTTCTTCTCTGTAGTAATCCTGGGTATTTGTATAATGGGGGATGTCATTATGTTTTCCAGCCTATACAGAAAATGTTTCTTTAGAAATCTTGCTAACCAGAACGGTGACCAAATGGCAGTAACGGCAAAGCATCCCACAAGCAGCACAACAGCTGCCATCTTTATTGAAAACGGCTCTGTCACTTGTCACTTGTCACTTAGGATTGCGTGACTGCTTTTTAAGCTGGACTGCTTGGTAAAGCCCCCTCATGCATTTGGTAATTGTTACACATTATTTCACACCAAACATCAACCCATCCTTTCTCATGATTCTCCTCTTGTTTTCAGCTGGCCACAGTCAAAGCCTTTTTACAATTCATTTTATTTATTTTTATTTTGCCTGAAAGCAACATCTGACTTCTTCAGAACTATAGCCTAAGTATGGCTTATTTCCCCGTTTGTCCCCAGGAAGGGTATTGACATTGTTGCACATTTACCATGGCATCAGAATATTCTACTTAAAATAGCAATGGGCTTTTTGCATGGTGATCTGTTATCTGTTTAAAGTGTCTGTTGTAGTGTAGTGGCTGTCTGCAGCCCTGACGGTGGTTTTTGCTTGGAATCATGAACGGTGTAGTGCCATGTCATACAAGTTCAGACCATCTAAGCAGGTGGTTCTAAAAGTCATGATATTCAATTTCTGTGTATCCCTGGAACTTGTTGAAAACTTCCCTCTGACCAGTTTTTTGAGACCCCTGTTTTTCACCAATGAAGGCTAATTTCACTGTACAGTGAACACATGTATCGGGATACAAACGATCTTGTGCCTATAAGTAGAAAGGAACCTGTATTTGTTGTGGGGTATATAATATATTTGTACACATGGTATTGAATGGAGCTTGTGTAAACGTCTGTGTGTACTGTATACATTTTTCAGTAGAAAGCACATTAAAAAAAAAAAAATGAACTAAGGAAGAGGGACTGGTCTTTGCTTGCTAATCGATTAAGTAAACAAGAGGAAGTTAATCCGTGGTTTAGCCTGCTGTGAACTGCAGGCAAGTGTATCGTTAGTACATTAGCTCCCTGCCTTTCGATGAGAAATCGTATGCATCCTGCTCGCTGACTGTTTAAAGAGAAGGCCACTATAGACTTGTCTGTTTAGAAAAGACTGCATTCGCTTCATCAAGGGGTTGGGGTTGGGGTTGGGGGGGGGGGTGGTATTCCAGGGCATTGCATCACCAAAGAAACCATCTTAACAGAGTACCCACGATGCACTCAGTCAAGAGAGAAAGCCTGGCTCTCAGAACACATGGCACATTGTTGGATTTAAATATGTGGCTGGGTCATTTTGCAGGCTACACACAGTCTATTTTCATTATAGTAGATTCATTGTGGTGCCAACGCATATTATAAAATGCACAGATATATACGTAATGAAAAGATGATGCAGTGTTGTGTCTGCTTCATTGTAATCTGGGGAAAAAAATGTTTTGAACATATTGTTCTTTATATGTATGTTTTAAGGAAATTAATGTATTTCCACCTACAAACAGTTTTATAATGAGAGGCATTCAAATGAATGGTAAAGAGTCCCAATTTGATTAGAAAATAAAAACAGAAGGGAACAACTTAATGCACTAAGTTTCACTAAAGAATAACCTGCAACATCCCATGGTAAATTGTGCAATTAAGTAGTTGTAAACCAAAAAGCATTCAGAAAACAATCCTTTTTTTTCACAGAATCTGATTTGAAATAGCAGACTATTATTTGCTTACTTATTTTGTTATATAATCTGCAGGATTTGTTAAATTTGGCCAGTTCCTTTTAATTACAGTAATTCAGTTGCTTAAATTCCTAATTAATGGAGTGAAAAAATCTCAAAGAAAACTGGCACAAACAAGTTGCCATGGTAAGCTCACTTTTAAATATATATATAATTAAACATTTTGCTACGAACAGTCTACAGAGGTGTTCAAGTCTGAAATAAAATCTCTGGGGGCCAAACAAACAAATATTAGATGAAGATTTTAGAACCAGTAAGAGAGTGAGTGGGCCTTCTTGGTCTGTTACCTGCTAGTGGCTTCAATTGTGCTTTAAATGCATACACAAATCAATAGAAAGGAGAAAAACAGAAAGCGAATGATCTTATCTAAAGCGTCTTTACAAGAATTACGTTTCTGGAGATAAATGCCAGCAATCCTTCCCTCCAAAAAGAAAGGGTGGAAAAAAAAAAAAAATCTTGTCCAGAATCTTGCCTACATCTATCTTTCCAGCAGCTGCGTTTATACTGAAATGAAAAGTATCAGGAGAGTTTGATGGGATCCAATTAAAGTGGTGCAGATAAAATGATGATGAATTGCAGTTTGGCTAGAGGGAGACGCGGTGTACATTACTGCTGTCCCTGGACTCGGAGAAAAAGGAGTTGAGGTCATCAAATAAGAGGAAAAATTAGGACACAGCTGTAGATTGGCTGTTGTTCTCTCTCCGAAAGGGGAGAAAGAAAAAGAAAGAATGAAAGGTACCTTTGCACAGCAGTGTTCCTGCAGGGCTGCGCTTTTTACCTGCTTTGTTTTGAATGGTACAATTCTCTTGTAATAGAGTAGCCATCCCTAAGGTTGTTAGAACAGGAGATTGCTGAGAGAGATGAATGTAAAATGTCTTTTGGTTTTTAAATATGAATTCTCTCCACTTTGTTTCTTCAGAATTCAAACTCCCTCCTTAATCACAATCTGCACAGCAGCAAACATGAGAATATAAGCAGGCTGACTGAAGATGCTTTTTCGTCCACCACATTGTCATTTTCAGAATAAACCAAAAGAAGACTGAAATCAGGCAGTGCATGTCTCCAGTTTCATTCTCATGCCTTGGGAATGCCATTGGTTTAGTCCCTCTGAATTCCTGGAAGAGGAATACATTGCAAAATTTAGGGCAGGGGTATTTGCAGTACAATTTTTTTTTGTTAATCAGCAAAGATGAAAGTATCACACAACCTTGGAGGATTCCATCTGGGTCAACTAGTAAATACCTTTACCAGTGCGGGTTAAGCTCTAGTTTGGTTATTGGTGGTTAAAATTCAGATGTTTTAACCGACTTTGACCACAAGGTGGAGTCTGACCGGCCAAGCGTCATAGGACTTGGCTATGCTCAAGTTGGCAGAGGAGCTTGTTGGAGCACCAGCAGCTTAATGGTCACCTGTGTCACGCCAATGTTATCAATGAGAGCTGCATCAGTCCTCCATACAGTGTTATAGCTCTGCTGTTTGCGCCATGGAAAGCAAGGTGATGGCTTGCATGCATTTTCAGAGTATGTGAAGTCACTGCCTTCTTTGTACAGGGGTTACATCACTGAGATGAGTTGAGTTCCCATTATTATCTACCAATCGGCAGAGTATGCAAAGGACTATTAATTGCCAATTGATTCCAGTAAAAAAAAAAAAAAAAAAGTACTTTGATTTCTCTTGTGGAGGCTATGTTTTCTTGGTTGTTTTTTTCTCCTCAATCCTTCTGTTGCCAATGCCAAGATAGCAGCTAACAGCTTGTTTACATTGCTCCCTATAATATAGAAGTTTAACAGCAGGAGAATGTTGCCTGTGAAGACGGATATAATGAGGATTGATTACTTCCATATGGAATAGAAAAGAATGCTTGAGCCTATTAAAAACAGGGAAATAAGATAATGATGGCTCAGAATTATGCTGACTGTTTTTCTTGATCTGAATCAGTTCAGTGAAAATTAACATTACACTTAGACCCAATTAATTAGGAAGTTAAATATGCCCTTTCATGATGATGGTTTCTTTTAAATGGGACTTCTTAAAGATGATTTGAAGATGCATTAATAAGACAGGTCTCTGGGCACCTTTTTGTGGAATTTATTCCATCCCTGATCCACCCTCAATGCCTCACACTAACGTTTGTCATCAAAATTTAGAAAGTTGTCCTGCTAAATGTGTATGTAAATATATATATCTTAACATTGGGCCATGCTTTTTCAGGAGACTCAAAGCAAATATGCAGCTTAATGCTAGACAAGAAATTAGCAAGAGAGAGCGCACCCAATCTTTGTGAGTTGAGAATGACAAAGTAATGTGTTCTCAGATGTGTCCAGATGCTGTGCTCATTTAAGCAAATCCTCCCCACCCCCTTTCCCTCTTTCTCCATTTGGTCAAGTATTGTCTCTCCAAGTTCCACTGACAGGCTGTACGGTTCCAGCCCACTCCTGTCCCATTCTACATGGTCTAAATACAAATTAATTGCTTCATGTTACCAACATATGGCTGCCTTTTGCATGCCCCCTTGCATTCGCAAACACCTTGCGTCAGGTTTATGTTAATGTCCCCCATGATGCTCCCTAATTAGCTGTATCATGCAAAAGCTAAAGACTCCCAAGTAGTCGCAAAGGAAAGCAAGTCGCTTTTGAAGTCAAATGGGCTCCATATCAAAATTATACTGGTTACCACACCAGCGATTTAATTGAAAAAAACCCTTAACTTATGTAAGCTAGTTCTTTCTCTCTCTCTCTCTCACTGCCACCAATAATCCTTTAACTCGCTCTTAGTGTTTGAATCCTGTGAAAATCCATCTGAATTCTGTAACTCTATATAAGATCATATTATGTCAGTCTTAATGCAATCTTTCCTCCTGACCCTGTCTGTTGATGCATGTGGGAAGCCAAATTACAGTCCTGTTTGTTCTTCATTACTTAATGGAAGAACAAGTACAGAGTCAAGGAAATACAAATTACAATATACAAAAACCACTCTCATAGCCATTGCTGGTTTGTGTTAGTCCCAAAAGTATCAGGACAATTGGCATTTCTCTCTGCTTTACTTTTGAATGTCAAAACAAAAATTGTATTAAGTTGCAACTATAAGCAACACACGCAATCATGGCTGTTGAAGCATTTTCGAAGGAACTGCAGTAAATAACCCTTCCGTTTAAGGCTCACCTCAAGAAGTTACATATAAAACAACAACAGCAGAAACAACAGAAAGGTAATATAAATGTAAATTTGTTTTTGTTTTCTTTTCTTTTCCAGGATAAAGCACAATCATTCGGGAAACAGATTTTGAAACTTCAAAAAATGCAATTATACAATCTGCGCATTATCAAAGAAAAATAATTTGCTATCAGAATGTTGTTTTTAAGAGATTAGCTTGCTTTAGCATTCGGGAGAAAAATTATCAATTGCAGAGCGAGAAGCGTAATTGTGTGTTGCATTCTCACACTTGGGCTGTGTACATTCCTTGGTGGCAGACTATTTTAGGCTTTTGCAGGTATGCTTTCAATGTGAGTAATTATCTGCATGTGACGTTTTTTTTGTTTTTGTTTTTTTCTTCTCCTCCTCCTCACAGAAGCAGCTTGTCTTTTTTGTTAACTAGGCACTTTTCAAATGAAGAGAGATGGGGTCTTTCTTACTTGGGTTTGATTAACCACCCTCATTCTTTATCCAGGGCTATTTACAGGCTTTACAAAGATCATCATAATCATACACCATTACAGAAGTAGAACAAGGGAACATTTCTGTACTGCCCATTCCTTTTCATCAGGGAACTTACAAGTGTTCTTTTATTTTATGTAAACATTGAAAATTTTATATACTGAGGAAGACCATCTATTTTAATTGTACGATTAAGCAGTTAACAGTACCAGTCTCATTCGTCAAGTCCTCTACATTAGTATACTTCGGCCTAATTTAACATGTTATTCTTTCTACCGATTTCTTTTGGAGAGTATATTAAGTTTGCAATATAATATATGTATAGTTTGAGACATATTTAGTTTGTTATACAATTGGTCATTTTTGATGTAGATATATAGATCGATAATCCATATCCATCATCAGTCTATAGATGTACTGATGAATGAATGCCTCACCAAGATGTTTCCACTCGTTTTGAGGTATAGAGTCTCTTTTCCAGGTCATACCAGTAAAGCTACTTATTTTATCTTCACATCTTTTGTGTCCCATTTCTTTATTTTCATCTCTTCATTAGAGTCCCCCTCTTACTGTAATGGTTTTTGCAACTGTATTAATGTGTATACCCTAGAACTAAAGGCATTATTAGTTGTCCTCCGCACCCCTCCCCCTCCAAACTGCAGCCCATCTTAAAAGCAGCTCAACCCAGTAGAAAACATGGTGTCTCAGTGAGAAATGTTCTCATTCTATCTCAGTGTTGTTCTTTTGGGGGGGGGGTAATTTAAATTGTATTTCAGCTACTTAAAACATATAATTGATACTTAAGTATGCTGTGCTGATGGACAGAGTTTTAAAAATGTTCATGCAATTATGACTAAATGAGCACCTTATATTAAAGGCAAAGCCACAGTTTTAACAAGGGTGATCTGATTTGCCTTTCCACAGCAAGCTCAGCCTCCATCATTAATTATATAGGCTGAATGCAGGTTCAGAATAAAAAACTCAAGATCCTTTCACAGGTCTTTCTTGGTTGCAGTATTTAGTGAGGTCCTTCGCGCTTTGTCCACATTTTTCACTGACCTTAATATATAATTGCTGGATGAAGCATGAGGTTGCCTAGCAACACATGGGCCTCTGTTTCCCAGAAGGCTTAGTTAGTTCCTGAAACGGGTGGCTTGTGTAAGCAGGTATCCGACAATCAAGCGTTCAGCTTCTCTCAGTGGAGAAAGCGTTTTGGGGAGCAGGAGTAGCTGTAAATGTTGCAGTTGGTATGAGATGCTACTCCCTTGCTTGACAGATTGAATGGAGGGTGATGGGTGGGTGTTTAGAGCCCTAGAGCCTGATTTCAGTGTTCCTTCGAAGTGGAATAAAAGCATGTTGCCAGATGGAATTAATTTCCAAACAGGGATGTCACAGGCTATTGCATATACACGCAATGCATTCAGACTTTTTAGTGCATAGAGGTTGCCTCTCTGTGATTCTTCACAGTAAATGAGGGAGTTCTGCCAGGTTGAAGGTATAGTATTTTTGAAAATAAAACCTTTTTAGGTAAACCTTATGCAAATAATTGATTAAAGTGGATAGAGGCTGGGGATGGCAAGATTGATGAAGGTTTTGTTTGATCTGATTTACTGATGAATGCATCAATGTGAAAAGGAATGCTTATTGGGCAAGCCTTTAATTGTTTATTTTTTATGTATTTGTTTATTTCTTTAACTTCTTGCAGTTTCCAAAACCAGCACTAGTAGCAACAGTTCAAATTTCAATTTGTTTTTGCCAAGATAGGGGTATGAAAATATATTTGATGGAGTACGCAATGCAAAAAACAATGAGCTGCAGGAGCTTGGGGCAGTAATTCAAAAAGAGAATCGGAAAAACCACACGTAAACACCTTTGCACTCCAAAAGTTTAATTAGTCTTTAATTCCTGGAACACATTGATGTTTCTACACAGTATTGCCTTTTTCCCCATGGGATGAGAGTAACAAAGTCACATTTGTTTTACTTTGGCCAGGCTAGAGTATGAATTTCATATAGCGAATCTACAAACTTCCATATACTAAAACATGTCAAACTTAGTTTAAGATCTTTTTTCAAGTATGTGCCCTGTAATTTCACTATCTTTTCAGTTCATAAACTATAATGTAGGCCATGTTTTGTTTCTCTACCTTCCGTTAAATCGCATACAATCCTAAGAAAATCCTAATTTTGTAGTGGTTGTTGTTTTAGATCTGTTGTAGCATCTCACTCTTAAAGTGTACACACATGCATGCAAAATAATGTAATTAAAATTAGTTGTTTTAGCTTAATTAAACCCTTCTAATTAGAAGCGGTGAGAATGCAGCTTATCATTTCACACTTGATTTCCTCACATTGAATATGGAAAGGTTCCAGTGAACATATCATTGAATAGAAAATATGTAAATATATGCAGGCTTACCCCCCTTCTACTTTTTCAAGATCATTATTAGAAGTATATTTTTCATTGACAAATAGGGTGAGGTCATGCTTTGGGCTGGAGTAGAGTTTAGGCAATTAGCTTGCTTGTTTCCAGTCACTATCATGTCAATGGGAGGTATCTGGAGTTAATGGTTTTCTGTGTAAACCCTCTGCGACCACATGAGTGTGTTAGTGAAGTGATACTGTTTTCATGAATGTATTATTATGTTTTCAAGCCTCTCCATTGATCTGTAAAATCTTATCTATCTGTTGAAATCTTTACCTGCACTATGGCTTTTGTTGCATAATGTGATTTATAATCCTTCATGGTTATATAAAGATATACATTTATGTACAGATCTGTTACAGCAAAGAAGATTTTTTTTTTTAATGCACTCTTAACAAAGCACAAATGAATAAACCTCCAGGCAGATAGTAAAGTGATGAGCAAGTGTTGGCTTAAATTTACAAGATATGCAAATAAAAAGTGTTTGAAACAGTTTCAATGTATATATTATATCTTTTCGGAGTTTGTTGCACACTTGAATCAACCTGCAGGAAATTATATAATCCAATCCAGTTGAAGGCAACACACACATCCATCTTAACTAATTTCAGTCACCTTGAATGGAGAGATTTGACGACAAATGTATATTCATTTTTGCAATTCGAGAAGTACAATGTAACTTGAGGCATTTCATCCCACACCCACCCCAAAATAAGAAGAACAGCCTGTACAGTAACTAATTCATCATATGAAAGCTGTCAAGCGGGTGCATCCATGGGGGCATTCTCCGAGTCTTGCTGCTCTCTGGTCTGTGACAGTGGCCTCTAACCTCTGCCATTAATCCTGATTGTCTGCTTCATGATCACACGGCACCCCAGTCCAAGGGGAAACGCTGGGAGGATGAGGTCATATTGTTGGGGTCAGCAATGTCTGTGGAGCAGGACGGCCGCAGTCAAACCTCCTACTGACGTGAGATTATCATGATGCTCTAATAGAATTGTTAAGGTTTTTTGTTCCTGTTCTCAAGGCTGCCTCACTTGACTCACATCTTCATCACAAGACTGGTGTTCATGGCTTCCCTTTCCCCCATTGTTGTGGGGAGAGATCTCACAACAGAAGTTCTGGTAGCCTACAGCCTCTCTCTCTTTCCCAGTTCACTGTTAACCCCAAGATAGCTGACTTTTCCTGCTTTATCACAGATTCCAGTTAAAATATATTGATCTTACATAATTAAGATCTTTATATACACTCACCTAAAGGATTATTAGGAACACCATACTAATACTGTGTTTGACCCCCTTTCGCCTTCAGAACTGCCTTAATTCTACGTGGCATTGATTCAACAAGGTGCTGAAAGCATTCTTTAGAAATGTTGGCCCATATTGATAGGATAGCATCTTGCAGTTGATGGAGATTTGTGGGATGCACATCCAGGGCACGAAGCTCCCGTTCCACCACATCCCAAAGATGCTCTATTGGGTTGAGATCTGGTGACTGTGGGGGCCAGTTTAGTACAGTGAACTCATTGTCATTTTCAAGAAACCAATTTGAAATGATTCGACCTGTGTGACATGGTGCATTATCCTGCTGGAAGTAGCCATCAGAGGATGGGTACATGGTGGTCATAAAGGGATGGACATGGTCAGAAACAATGCTCAGGTAGGCCGTGGCATTTAAACGATGCCCAATTGGCACTAAGGGGCCTAAAGTGTGCCAAGAAAACATCACCCACACCATTACACCACCACCACCAGCCTGCACAGTGGTAACAAGGCATGATGGATCCATGTTCTCATTCTGTTTACGCCAAATTCTGACTCTACCATCTGAATGTCTCAACAGAAATCGAGACTCATCAGACCAGGCAACATTTTTCCAGTCTTCAACTGTCCAATTTTGGTGAGCTTGTGCAAATTGTAGCCTCTTTTTCCTATTTGTAGTGGAGATGAGTGGTACCCGGTGGGGTCTTCTGCTGTTGTAGCCCATCCGCCTCAAGGTTGTACGTGTTGTGGCTTCACAAATGCTTTGCTGCATACCTCGGTTGTAACGAGTGGTTATTTCAGTCAAAGTTGCTCTTCTATCAGCTTGAATCAGTCGGCCCATTCTCCTCTGACCTCTAGCATCAACAAGGCATTTTCGCCCACAGGACTGCCGCATACTGGATGTTTTTCCCTTTTCACACCATTCTTTGTAAACCCTAGAAATGGTTGTGCGTGAAAATCCCAGTAACTGAGCAGATTGTGAAATACTCAGACTGGCCCGTCTGGCACCAACAACCATGCCACGCTCAAAATTGCTTAAATCACCTTTCTTTCCCATTCAGACATTCAGTTTGGAGTTCAGGAGATTGTCTTGACCAGGACCACACCCCTAAATGCATTGAAGCAACTGCCATGTGATTGGTTGGTTAGATTATTGCATTAATGAGAAATTGAACAGGTGTTCCTAATAATCCTTTAGGTGAGTGTATTGTTTATATATCATCAGCCCATATCGATCCACTAATGGATGAAGGCCTCTCCAAGATGTTGCCACTTGCTTCGATCTACAGCTTCTCTTTTCCATGTCACACCTATTATTTAATCTTCCCATCTTTTATGTGGTATTCTTCTTGGTCTTTTTTCACTTCTTGGGATTCATTCAGTAATTTCCTCTTGTACATCTCTGATCTGTTCTGCTTGCAATGTGTCCAGCCCATTCCTAGTTTAACATTTTCACAATTTCAAAGATGTCACATATTTGTGTTTGTTCTCAGATTCATTCATTTATTTTTCAGTCTCTTCTTGTTATTCCCAGCATGCATCTTGCCATGCTTGTTTGTTTCCTGTTCCTGTAACATTTTTGCTTTTAGTGACCAAGTTTGAGACATTTTTTTTTTTACTGGAGTTATATGTAGAGAGAAGATGACATAGATGTAATTTTCAATCACAAACACTACAGATATATTAAGTAGATGTAAGCAAGCTCTTGTATTGTAAAATGTTGCCAATTGAGAATGAAAGGGTTAATTGTGGTCTTCTATTCTCCTTCCCTCCCCAGAATGCAATCATTTTTTGTATTGCTCTGCCCTGATCTGAGCCGTAATACAGCATTTACATTTTGCATTTTCTGTCAAAAAGGGAACCTCTTGGGTTTTGACTGCACAGACTTCGTAGATGGTGTTTTCCTGCAATTGTATTTCAATAGTTTGATGCTCTTTTAGCAGGACTGGATATCCTTTTTTTAAATTGACAAGATACTTCCTTCCCTAGAGTTCCATTCCAAAATAAAGGTCATTTCGAAAACAGAAAAACTTTTATGCATTGATGACATAAATAATTAGTAGTTTTGAAAAAAAAAGTGAAATCCGATCCGTTTGCTAAATCGTTAATATATCACTCATTTTAGATATAAACAATTGCAAATCATTATTTTTCAAAATCTCTTTGGCTATCATGGTAGATGCCAAAAAGGCCATTTAATTAAGGTTATTGCTTTGAATGTATCCATGTTATTTAACACACAGCACTATCAACTTAAGAGGAGACCCAAGATATAAAAATACATAAATACTTTAGTAGTCCCATCATATTATTGCAGTGTGGCAATTAAGTTAATAAATCATGAACGGGGCGTATAGCTTGCACTGTATTTGGAGTGTCTAATTGAGCATTTTAAATTTTAATTTGGCCCTGCTCCTGTGAGAGTTGTGAAATACACTTGAGCTCTGCAGCTGGGTTGCAGCCTTGTAGCAGGCCTGAGTGGAAAGTTGAGTTAGAGCATCGCTGCCTTTTGGTGTCTCCTTAATGAAAAATGCATGTGCATCACGCAGGGAGAGAGGTGGGGGAAAACCGTAAATACAAGTGTCTTCGTGCTCTTAATGCAAGTCTCTCCGGCACTTACAGGTTTCTCTGGAACGGATCAGAGTTGTTGTTTTCCCCGAGACCTGGCAACATGCTCATGTTGATAACAAGTTCAACTTGGCACATCACGTAGCGTTGACATCTTTCCACCATACATCAGTTCCAGATGTGGGGGAGTTGGTCTTGTGGGGGGAAGGTATTAGGCCCCCCTCCTCACACCACTCACCTGCAAACTGATTGAGAAAAACACGTCTGTCCTCGTTCGCTTTAGCCTGAGCTCCCAGGTCATGCTACGGAGCCCTGTGACAGCTTCATGTCCAAAACTGAGGATTTTCCCAGGCTAACTGGGTGGTCTCTTGGGTGTGTGTATGAGGGGGGGTTGTGTGTGGGGGATAGCAGGAGGGAGTGGAGGGAAGTGTATATGAAATTCAGATTTAGCTTACAGTACTGAGAAAGATACAAAAACAGGACATGAAGTGCAGAAGCCAACCAGGAACTGTACTGATTTGTACTCCAGCAGCTATTGACATGGTTTAGTTCGATGATGAGTGAGGCTTTATTAAGATCCAGAAGAAATTGTATAAACCATCTGAGGTCATTGCAGAACAGAATGGTTTTGTACATATTTGTCCATTATAACATGCATTTTTAATTGGCTACTCTATTATTTTATGTATACAGGATAATTGTATTGTAGTAGCATTAGTATTTAGAAATAAAAAAAAAATATTGAGGTAAACTTCATGTATACAAAAGCAGGGATACTTACATTTTTATGTTTGCTTTCAATTCCAAATAGCATCTCTTGATTTTTCATTTGATATGCATTCTTAAAGAAACTGAGTGAAAGAAGCATCTTTGACATGACTACTTTAATATAGAGGGGTAGGTAGTTTTTGATAGTTGTATGTATGCACCTGGTTACAGACAGACAAATAAGTATACTGTTGCCTCAAATGGTGTAATCTGGGTCTCGATGTCCAGAAGGATTTTCGTAGAAAATATTTGAGTGAGAAATCAGATTTCACTGTGAATTCTCGTAGTATTGTTGACCAAACTGGAAGGCACTAACAGATGGTAGGTACAAGTATGGCATCCAAAAAAGTAAATGTTTTTAAATTTAGGAGTAAACTACTGAAGATGTATTTCCTCTGACTAATGTACTTCTGAGCAAGATAAAAGAGGCATTTGTAGCAACTGATTAATGCAATCTACTAGATGCACCATTTTATTTTCTGTTTAAGGACTGATGGATTTAATTAATCAGTGGAAAACTGTAGTGTAAGTAAAAGCATTCACATGAAAATCACAGTATAAACCAGCTTCACAAACTGAGCCCCCTAAGTGTCTCACCTCATGGAGAATTATAACATCAATATATATATTTAACTGTGAGTTTGATTGCTAAGGTAAGAGAGTAGTTAAGATTGGGTAGGTGTTGAAATACTGAAAACTGTTAATGTAGGTTAGGATTAAAAGTACCAAAAGCCTTACAGAAGTAATTGAAAGCAGGACCTGAAATGTTAGCATTATCGAGTGCCGTCCCAATATCTCCAGTTAATAACCGAGTACCCAGTGCAGTTTGTGCAGTGGGTTCTTGTGATTATAAAAGGTCTACATGCTGATTACCGAGTATTTTCTTCTAGTACTTTTGATAGCGTGGATAAAATGCTAAACAGTCTGCAATTCGCAATATTGGATCATTCACCAGATTTATAGATGAAAATAATTAGGACCTTTTCCCAGTGAGATGTAAAGGTGCATTGTGTGATTACATAGGTTAATTAAGTGATTAAATAGTGGAATCATTTCTTCAGGACGTCTTGATGAAACTAGAGTTCATTCTCGTAAATGTCCACAGAGCCTGAGTTACTAAGAGAATGTATTGCTTTCGTGATTGTATTAGTAGATACCGTTTAAACTAAAATTAATCCTATGTAGATTTTCAATAAGATCAGAGGATTGACCTGGGGTGACGTTTGCTGCAAGTGTTTGAACTGACTGTATAATGCAATTGTGGAAAGTGTTTGCTCCTAACTGAGGGTTGGAATCAAATTATCTTATATTAAGTTCTGTTTTATTGTTTGTGGAAGTTATTACAGACAAAGATTATAAGCTTTTCTACAAGTTTTTGCTGCTGCAAAGTAGATTAATTTATTTGAGCCTGGTGGTATTGTTTTTTTGTTAATTTTTCCTTCACAAATATCAGGATTACATTTGTTTCTCATCTCTTTATTGTAATTGAAATCAGTCACTGAGCTGGTAGAGAGAACAGTAGAAAAAGTATAATAGAAATATGACTGTACCCAAGCTGATTGTAATTAAATCTTGAATTCGGGCTCTGTCTACCTTTTAGGCTTGAGTGAAGAACACAACCTAAATCATTTTTATCAGCACTCTGCTAGCAAAGTGTCATTTTCATCAGAGACTGCATAGTATTGAATAAATAGATGTTAACATTGGCAGTAAAGCTTGTTTCTTGTGTTAATAAAAGAAACACAAAAGCTTTAAGGTGCTAGGCTCGTATGTGGGGTTTTTTTTGCATCCAGCAAGTCAAGATGAGGATTTGGAACAATTTGAATTCCACAGTTCTCTGGAAAGTGGGAAGGAAAATTGCTACATTGAAATGAATCGCCTTCAAACGAGTAGTTTTATTTGTTTCCACAAGAAAATGTGCTGAAAGTGTAACATTGATGAATAAACAAATAAAAAGTACTTGATAAAAGAGCAGACTGGATTTACTGTGATGACCGCGGAGGATTTTGTTTGTTGTCTCTTTCTTGGCTGAGGAGCCTTAAGGGTTACAAACCTGGTGAAGAAGCGACTCATTCTGGAGGAGTGGGGCAGGGATGCTAATAAATGTTAGGACAGCTACAGGCTGGGTGCATGCAGGAGATGCGAGGGGCCCAAATGAGACATGTCAGTGTACAAATTGAAAATGCCAATTTCACTTACTCTCCAGCATCGCTCTTCACGCCTAAATTCTGCCACTTATTTCATGTGTAAATTAATGGCCTCCACTCGGTAATTCGGATCTGCCAGCCATCTCCCCATCTTGTGATGCTGTAAAAGCAGCTTGCAGGCAGATATCTAAAGGAAAGATAGGTGGAAAAAAGCCCAGAAAAGAAGATTGCTTGCTTTTTAGACCCAGCTCTAGTTTTTTTTTTTTTTCTGCCATTTTTTTTTTCTTTCTTTTTTGGCACCTTGACCTAGAGGTGCTCATGAATATAAATATCATCATGTTAAAACCCTGAGCAGATCTGTTTTTGTTCTGCGGGGAGAGAGGGGGAATAAGGAATAATTTCAGTAATAAATGCAGTATTAATGTATATATTTTTAATAGTGGACGAGCTTCGGCTTTAGGAAGAGTGTGGATACGAATTCTAATCACAGTGGACATGCTAATCTGAATTTCGCCCATTGCAGTGCTTTATTTTCTACAACAGCCTGGGTCCTCATCCCAGTGATGCAGTTTTAAGAAGCAGCACATCATTAATTTGCTGTGACTAGAGCTGTGTGTTGGTGTGCTTGGGAGAGAGAGGGAGTATCATTTAGGTTCCTATTATCTCCAGCCTAGTTGCATGATAGTGTGGTGTTGGTACTGTGCATTAGATATCTGTAGTTGAAAAGCTGTGGTGTCCTGGTAGCCAATTTTGTTTGAGCTACCAAATCTCATTGGCTTAATTTACTGTCTGTTTCTTTAATACAAATGTATGACTGGTACCAGTATATAGCAAATGACAACTTTATTAAGCAATTGCAGGAGTGAAGAGTTAGAAACAGACTTTGTATATTTAGTATCTGCCGTAGAGCTGTAAAGCTGTACAGCCACCTTTTAGCAGGGATTTTTAGGGGTGTGTGTTATCTTGTTGTCTTTAAGTGTTGGGGTATTTGGTGAGATGTTTTCTCACTGGATATTGTCTTACCAGAGTTTTGAATGCTCATGCTCTAGTTATAATAGTTCATTGCACATATTTCATAAGGTTGAGGCAACTACCCTTCTTGAGGTGTGGTGTGAATGTGGGTTGTGCTCTTCCATACTTAATGGTAAATCTAGTCCATCTACCTCCTGTAGATACTGCAGCATGACTATAATCCCCTTTACCTATGGCTTTTCCCAAACTCTGTACCATGGATCCTGTAAAGAACACTGAATAAAATGGGCTGTGCATATTTTCAGTGTATTTATTGATTGATTTAGTAGCTCTTATTTTTGCTCACCGATTCAGTTAATAATGTCCCCCCAGAAAACAACATTATGGAAACTATAAATACCTCAACTGAAAGGAAAATCCTGATCTCATCTTTCACTGAAGTTTTTATTTTTTCTCCTTTGAAAAATGCTTCAGTACTTATACAGTGATAAAGTCTAAGAAAAAAAATGTGGAGAGGTACAGTCTTCATTGATACTGGCCTTTTAGCCATTATCAGCTTTTAAGCATAAACTTGCAAAAAGCTACCTCCGTGTTCTTTACCGTACATACCTGAATGAGACTATTCTTTATCAGATATATCCTCTATTGTATTTTTTTTATTTTTTTTTACATTTCTTTCCTTGACAAAACTGAGAGAGCCATGAATCATTCATTTAATCTCCTCTGACATGCCTGTCATTTTCTTTTGAGAGCTGCTCGTATTTGTGCTCAGAAGGAGGTCGTTACCTGTCAAGGAATATTCTGGCTGCTCTCAGCACTGTATTGATCTGGGCCTAGGCAGGGTGTTGCTGTGAAGCTGTGATCAGAATACTGATGGCAGGGAGAGAGGAGATATATAGACTACATC
Source organism: Amia ocellicauda (assembly GCF_036373705.1). Classification (NCBI taxonomy): domain Eukaryota; kingdom Metazoa; phylum Chordata; class Actinopteri; order Amiiformes; family Amiidae; genus Amia; species Amia ocellicauda. The sequence continues at coordinate 17,725,894 of NC_089852.1, forward strand.
TCCTAAACTGAGGAGTGAGATACTTCCTCCTTGGCTTTAGAAAATACAGATACTCTTATGTGTTTATATACATGCAGGTGCACCTACACACAGATATAGATAGGCATAGATGTGTTATAATTACTCTTGCTTAATTCAAAACTGTTTCTGTTTTCAGTAACTGGTTTGAATAAAAGTGGTTGTTGTTTCATAACAAAATTGTAATGCAGCGTTTGTGCATCCTTTTCATTTGTAATCCTTAGACTATTTGAGAGAGAGAAAAGTGCTTGACCTTTATCCTGCTGGACCTCTTCCTCATGGGGGACATGTATACTAGATTAAATGGAAGCTGATGTATATCTGTCTGTTTCATTGTTTGTTGGAATACATTTCTTGCCATATAAAAGCCTGTAAATAACAGAAGAGCTACTAAATGTGTAATGGCAAAGATAAAGGCAAGTGTGGTGTGTTACAACACATTGGGAAACTGGGAAATATAGAGTATAGAGGAAGGGCTAGAGCTAGATAGAGCTATTACATTTTGTCTTGGAGTAAAATGTAGTTCAAGTGTTAATGAGTAGATTGTTTAATAGGTGAAGGTAGTACTGGAATGTGTCGGTACTTAATCAGTGAAAGATGACAACACTAACAGGAATTGCTTGATTGTTAATAATATCTATTAAAGGATTTTAAATGATAGTGTTTGCTCAGTGCTTTAGGAGAAGACAGCTAAGGCTTGGCCAGTTAATGCTATGAAATTGGAAGGTTTAATGATGGCTCATTGAAAAGTTTTTTTTATCAAAGATCCCGGCTACAAGACAAAGTCTTTTAAAGGGTTCTGTGGATAGTAGAATCATAACAAGTCTGCCCAAAGAGCAGTGAGGAAAATAGATCACACTGGATTAGAGACTTTGCAATGAGCTCATTGAAGTGCTCCTCCCTTTAAGTGTGATCTAAACTGAAGGAGCTGGGTTGCCTATTGTACTTTGTGTATTCACAGCCACATTGATTGTTTGCTTATTTTGTCTTGCAGTATGTCTATGAAGGAAATGACATCAGCGATCTTCCTGTGGACCTCTCTGTGGTATGGAATGGAAACTTTGTCATTGACAACCCCCAAAACATTCAAGGTACGGAAACTCCAAATCCTATCTATGCTTGTTAAAAAAACAAAACAAATGTAAGCCTCTGAAAAGTGTGGAAATGTATATTTTACCTTTTGGTTCATTATTTGTATTTGTGAAGCATTCATATTTTGCCAATTGCACCTGAATGTGTCACTGATGGAGCACTCAACCCTCCTGTCCTGCACCTACTGTCCAGGACTTCACAAATGATGATAACCATGAATGATTACTTTGCATTTGAATTCTCATTCATCATGCCAAATGCCACACTAAAACTTTATGATGATCAAACCTGGACTATGTAGTTGAACAAAAGCAGCCATCACAATGTCCAGAGATGCAACCCCGCCAGAAAACTGCCATCACAACCATATTCCTCTAAGCATGACTGAAAAGTGGATTAAACCAGTTTAATGCATCAATGCCCTTCTAGCCCTGCATGCCAGCTTCAATAATACTTATCTAATTTATTTTTGTTTGCATTACTTCAAAAGACTACACACACACACACAATAAAAAATAGGCATCACAGATGGATTCATGGAAGAAAAAATGTTTTTAATCTTTTCACAGGCTGAAACCTATTCATTTCCAATTGACAAGGTGCTCGGAAAGCTTAGCTCACTCTTTGTTTTGGCTCTCACTGCTTATCACTTTCCATTAACTCTTACTTCAGGGAGATTTCCAAGTCTCGAGTATCAAGGCTTTCGATTGACAAGGGGCAGAAAAAAAAAGTTAAAATACATCTAGTGAAGACTAATGCCTTTGAAGGGAATTAATTTAATCTTAGAGCAATATAGCCTTGCAAGGTGATTTAAGTCAACGGAGACAAAAGATGGATAGGAAGTGAACTATACTATAGTGGATCAGGAGTTGACTCATCCAGGAAAAGACTGGGCTCTTGTACCTATTTTCAGTTTTATTTTGTCATGACACCTTGCTTAGAAGTGTAACTTTAGAGAGTGGAAAAGTGTCAGGATGATCATATGATAGAGTGAAAGGAGATCCAATGTGAAAACATTAATCTTGCTTTTGATTAACTGCAGTGAAAAAAGTCACTGTACAGACCAACAGACTCTTTAACCATGCAGCACTAAAGCAGTCATTTGGAACATTTTCATGACCTCTACATGGGAGGATTGTAATATTTGGATTAAAGTCATCACTGAGACATGAGCTATTGAAATAACGTGGAGTATAACAACATTGCCCTTGGCTTCCATAGTGCCCTAAAGGTGAAGAGGAATGCGTCATACTACAAAGAGAATCACATGTTAATCGCTCATGGCGGCCTTAAAACCAGTCACTAGCATGTAAAATGACAATGTTGTATCTGCAGGTTTAATGAACAGAAATGAGGGGGAGGGGGTTGGGGGCAAGCTGTAATACATAATCACTTGTACAGCATGCCAGAATTAAATAGTGTTATTAGATCCATAGTCAGAGGCACTTTTCCTAGCTGTAGGGTAGCAGTTTACATATTCTAAGTTTAGTTGCTTTCAGTGTGACACTGAACCCACCACCTTCCTCCAAATCCCCAGGGTTCTAGCAGTAAGGGTTAGTGTTTATCTTCAAAACAAAGGTCCTGTGGTGAAACCGGCGCCTCGCAGTGTCACAGGGACGTGTGGAGTAAAGGCCTGCCAGGCAGTCTTTAGACCAGAAAGCTCTGACAGTACAGAAGAACCTGCGAGTCTTTCGCCATTGGGAAAGTGGCTGAATCGGTGCCCAAGGGCATCCTGGGCTCAACTCCATGAATTATCCGCCCGTGCTCTGCACAAGACGTACCCTCGTGTAACAGGGAAATGTTAATGTAATTAAATCATTAATTTAGTTCAGTTTAATTAGCGCAAGGGTTACTTTTAAGCTTTAACCGTGACAAATCAGATTAGTTACAGACTTTGCTGGATGAAGACACGTCTCCTCTGAAGTCCTGCGGCCCTATTAAATATGATGCTGCTGATTTACCATGGTCCAAACAAGCTAGGGGGATTAGGGAGATGGGAAGTCTCTTGATTTTCCCTTTTTTTTTTTTTTTTCTTCCCCCTCTTTCCCTTTATTATGTTAAAACCCGACTGGTTCTTTTACAGTCAGCATACTCGGCGGTGTTTTAATTTTCTACCCAATTTGTGTCTGTAGTTCACTTCATTTTAAGATGCATTTCAGAAGCCAGTTGGATTTGAAGCAGATTAATGAGCCATTAGTGTCTGTGTGCGCAGTACCTGTCCATATCCATTAAATTTTATATGAGAAGGCATATTACAGTTACTTTGTGCTTATTTTTTTCTTTTCCTACATTAGTACATTTCATACTTTAGTTTATGCATTTCTTTGGGGTAATTACAGAATTAAGTGTAGCACCTGAATGAACATGTATAGCAGAACGGGCGTAGCATCAGACCTGAGTGGAAATTTTGAAGATGGTGTAGAAATATGAGGATGTATCCTCTTATGAAATGCTTGCCACTTTTTTTTGTGTGTTTGGAAATATTCTCCATTTATCTTCATAATGGCAATGTGAGTTCCATGCTCTAATGAGGTGACAACTGCTTTCCACAAGATTAATAGGATTTTTATTGAGGAGCCCCCTGAAGAGAAACCCTCACCCTCTAACCCCCGTTTCTCTCTCCTCCTGGTTCCAGCTCACCTGTATAAGTGCACTGCCCTTCGAGAAAGCTGTGGCATGTGCCTTAAAGCAGATCCACGCTTCGAATGCGGCTGGTGTGTTCAGGAGAAGAAATGCTCCTTGCGGCAGCACTGCCCCATCCACGAAAGCAGTTGGATGCATGCCAGTGCCGGGAACAGCAGGTGCACCCATCCCAAAATCACTAAGGTAAGACGCAGCGAGAGAGAGAGAGACAATGGGAACCAGATCACAGACTGAGAGAGCTTATGTGGAGGGGAGGGCCAGGCAGGGGTGTTGGTGGGGGTTGGGTGCTTTGGGAAAAGGGATGCGATGTGTTCTGCCACCAGGTTGCCACTTTCTCACTAACCCACTGTTCTAGTGTGTTAGAAAGTCGGGGCCATCTGCCTAGTGTCGGGCTTTGCAACAGGGACTGGAGTTGGCACCTTCCCAGATCCCTTGTTCCTCCTCAAGACTTTTACCGTGCATAATGATGTGTGGCTGTCTTGAAATAATGAAGGATATGGTTAAGCATGCTAGAGAAAAAACAAATGAGAAAACAAACATGCAATGGTTATCTCTTCACTGTTATTAAAATGCCAGGATCATCTTATTCAACCAGACCCTAAAATATGGTGTGGTCCCATTTGGTTTTGTTATTCAGTCGTAGTTCTCTTACTTATTTGACTGAGTTTGTTTGTGGGTTGCAATGCATAATGAAACACTGCATTTTCCCACAATTCAGGTTATTATTATGATTATTTTTAGTTCAATGGTACTGGATAAATCAGAAACGCACCAAGAAATGCATCCCTTCTTCTTTCCAAGCCTAATTGTTAATACAATTTAAAGAGTCTTTCACCAACTTGTCAGGCTAGTAACTAGAAATAGAAGACGCATGCAATAACTATTATTTGTAAGATCTGACATTCCTGGCTTTTAAAATACCATCTTTAGAAACGATTAGGAAAGGCTATAGGCACTCCACTGGTTTCATTCTTATATTAAAAGGATTTGAAATGCAATATACTGTAGCATTACAGTCCTTCCAGCTGCTAAATTGAATATTATTATTTCTTTTCTGGGAGTATTTGTGCGTTTCATTGAATAAGGTCCCATTATTAATACTTGAATTTTCTGTCATGGAGGAATCTGAGAGTAGTACATTAGTGAGGATTAGCCAGTAATTTAGTTTTTATATCGAGTATTTAACTTGGATTTTCTGGTTCTTACTTGACTGCAACTGTGGAGACCCAGAGTTCTGCGGAAAAAGCATATGATGTTTGCTACTTACTTATTACTCTTCTGTGTCGACGTGTCTACTGCTTTTGCAGAAATCCAAGTCGGATGTGACTTTTATTGGGTTGCTCTTAATGCAGATTATTTTGCTCATTTAAAAACATTGCCCTTGAGTGGTCACAAAGAAGCACCACAGATGTATTTTTTTCCCCACACACAAACCATTCCTTAAATTTTCAGCGACTGAAGTGGCAAAACAACTTAATTTCAGTGCATGCCAAAAGGAATGCTTTAATTCAATAGATCTTGCGGGAGAATCAGCATCCTGCAAAAGCATATATGCACTTCTAATACTCTTCTTCACTGTGGGGGGAAAAATGCTCTATGTTCCATTACTTCCATGTATATTGTTTAATATTAATTTTGCATAAGAAGTTAAATGCACGTTGCTGTGAGGGAGCTTGCAGTCTTTTCCTCTTCAGCTTTCTTACTTGGATTTGCTCTAGTTCCTTACAAAAATATCCCTGATGGAGTTTGACACAGATGTATCCAAAAAATACATGACCCTGTTTTACAGCCTTAGGAGGGAAGCTGTTATTATGAAGGGCTGGGATAACAGATATTTTGTTCCACTCAGACTGTAAATCTGTACACTTACATCTTGTACCTTCTGTCAATTACTGATCGATTGTATTGTCATTAAAAAATGTTCTTGCTTATACATTGTTTTCTATGGGGGTGTACAGTTACATTTAAAACTACCCCACTGAAACCAATTAAGGCCCAGGTTTGTTTTTCTTGGTACTTCTCTCTGAAAGTCAAATGATTTTACTGCCAGTTTCCAATCCCATAAGTCTTGTTTAGATGTGCTTGTACCACTGAGCTCCAAACTGAACTGTACGGACACGCACACACACTCTCTCTCTCACACGCACACACACTCTCTCTCTCACACGCACACACACTCTCTCTTCAAAGCAAGATCTAGTGTGAAATCAACCATCCAATTACAAGCCTTCCTTCATATTAAATATTGACAAAATGCACGCATCCTTTTTTTATGACTCAATTTGTGCTACTTTTCTAAAATGCACTGTTTAAGAGAGAGAGAGATGCACACAGTGGGGAGGTTCTGAAAAAGTGATACATTGAAATAGTACTGTGGTTGCTTGTATGCACAATATCTCTATATCCTGGTGCCAATCTCAACAAGATTGTGTGGGACTAATGAATGTACTACAGCTTATTTCAATTTTCACATCATAGTTTTGAAAACTGCAAGACAAAAATTTCAGAATAAGTACAAATAAGCCAATCGACAGCAAAGAGCAAATGGTGCAGACAATTGCTGCCTCCCTGGGATTAAAAAGTGGTACAGTTAAGTGTTAAGAGTATTATGCAAAATAATTATTTGGAAGAAAGACACATTCAGTGAAAGGATGGTTTGTGGTTCGAAAACTGATTTCACTGTGAAACCGTGAACATCATTAAGCCATATCATAATTATATAACATCACAAATAATAGTTTTTAAGGCAATCTACTATTACAGTGTGCTACAGTGATAGGACCTACTTTCATATTGTAAACATTTGGCACTTTTAGGTTTTCAAACTTTTTAGACCTTTTATGTTTATGTGTATGTATTTATATATTTGTGTGTGTGTAATATTTGTTTCTGACTGATCTTCAGTAAGTAGAAAAATGCAATTAGGAGGACTTAGCACTGTGGGTTTATATGCAGTGGTTTCTGTGAATCTGGGATTTTCAGATGATTAGTCTAACGTATCAACTAGGAGATGAAAGAAGAGGTAGTTAATTATGCCTGGCTCTGCCCTCAGTATACTCTTCCCTTGAGGTGGGGTGAGTACGTGGGGGTATCTATTTAATATTCATGGGACTCTTAATTTTGGGTTTTAGTTTTTGTTTATCCACTTTCCTTTAAAGATCTAATTAACTGCCTTTTAAATCTTCTACATTCCCTTTGCAGTGTATGCATTAAGAGAGGAGTGGAAGGTTTGTGTGTGTGTTAGGTTTAACAAGATTAATTTTAGGGTACATTCACACCTAGTTCACTTGCAAACTATAGACCTAATTTTTTTATTAACTTTGAAATAAGTGTTATAATGTTCTTGTGGCAACCTTGCAAAGGGCGTTATCACAAAAATAAAATGGATTGATGAATTGCATCCAAGTTATGTAAGTATATTGGTACTTTTGGTCAACCCTCCATGTTTTTCCAACAATTATTATATTCGTTGTCTTAAACTCAAAAAAGAAGATTTATATCTGATCACCGTGCAAAGTGTTAAAATGCAACTAGTGCAAAGTTGTTACAATACACTTTCCATCTCTGATAATGGATATATATTAGGATGCAGAGGATATGTTCTTTAAAAAGTTACAGGCAACAGGATATTACAATTGATTCTGTTTTTTGTTTTTTGCAAGGCTCCCGGGAATTTCATGGACTCATCCCTTTATACTCTTTCTCATTCTCTATCTCCCTCTCCCCCCCCATGATGTTGCATTCAGTGGCTACAATAAGGATTTGACACCAGGTGTACATGTGCAAATATGATGTACTATCTCCAGATAGTCAGTGTATTTTCTGAAATGGTGTTTAAAGTTTCTTTGGGTCTTTCCTTCCTTTTCATGACATTTATCATTTTGTACTCGTTAAACATTCCATTCAAATCCATTCAACAGGTTCACACAGTTTAACAAGTGTACCTCTACTGCGGTGTACAAAGCATTCCCACGTTTTGTACAAAGTGTAAAGAGAGGAATTGTAGTAATGTGACATTACGTTGTTTTACATTGTCATCAGAGGGTTCTCTCCAGACATCACTGGACTATATCAAAGTCAAATATATATATAGTGCCACAACATTTCTGGATCTTTGCAACAAAGGGAGTGTTTTCATATTCCATGACGACCATTTTTGTTTATAATATTTACTGAAGAGTAAGCAGGATTTATCCAACAAAAGTCAGTTTCCAAATGGAAAGTTTAAGGCTGTATCCATACAAATGTAGAAGTATTTATAGATAATGACAGACAAACACATGATAACATTATTTTGTCGGCCACAATTCAGGTATTAAAATAAATCACTTTTTCTTTTTCTTTGAGGTGCTATTTAGTGATTCATCTATTTAAATTTAGATAAGTTCAAAACATTTTTGCTAACAATTTAAAACTGAGGTGTTTATATATTTAAAAAATATACACTCACCTAAAGGATTATTAGGAACACCTGTTCAATTTCTCATTAATGCAATTATCTAACCAACCAATCACATGGCAGTTGCTTCAATGCATTTAGGGGTGTGGTCCTGGTCAAGACAATCTCCTGAACTCCAAACTGAATGTCTGAATGGGAAAGAAAGGTGATTTAAGCAATTTTGAGCGTGGCATGGTTGTTGGTGCCAGACGGGCCGGTCTGAGTATTTCACAATCTGCTCAGTTACTGGGATTTTCACGCACAACCCTTTCTAGGGTTTACAAAGAATGGTGTGAAAAGGGAAAAACATCCAGTATGCGGCAGTCCTGTGGGCGAAAATGCCTTGTTGATGCTAGAGGTCAGAGGAGAATGGGCCGACTAATTCAAGCTGATAGAAGAGCAACTTTGACTGAAATAACCACTCGTTACAACCGAGGTATGCAGCAAAGCATTTGTGAAGCCACAACACGTACAACCTTGAGGCGGATGGGCTACAACAGCAGAAGACCCCACCGGGTACCTCTCATCTCCACTACAAATAGGAAAAAGAGGCTACAATTTGCACAAGCTCACCAAAATTGGACAGTTGAAGACTGGAAAAATGTTGCCTGGTCTGATGAGTCTCGATTTCTGTTGAGACATTCAGATGGTAGAGTCAGAATTTGGCGTAAACAGAATGAGAACATGGATCCATCATGCCTTGTTACCACTGTGCAGGCTGGTGGTGGTGGTGTAATGGTGTGGGGGATGTTTTCTTGGCACACTTTAGGCCCCTTAGTGCCAATTGGGCATCGTTTAAATGCCACGGCCTACCTGAGCATTGTTTCTGACCATGTCCATCCCTTTATGACCACCATGTACCCATCCTCTGATGGCTACTTCCAGCAGGATAATGCACCATGTCACAAAGGTCGAATCATTTCAAATTGGTTTCTTGAACATGACAATGAGTTCACTGTACTAAACTGGCCCCCGCAGTCACCAGATCTCAACCCAATAGAGCATCTTTGGGATGTGGTGGAACGGGAGCTTCGTGCCCTGGATGTGCATCCCACAAATCTCCATCAACTGCAAGATGCTATCCTATCAATATGGGCCAACATTTCTAAAGAATGCTTTCAGCACCTTGTTGAATCAATGCCACGTAGAATTAAGGCAGTTCTGAAGGCGAAAGGGGGTCAAACACAGTATTAGTATGGTGTTCCTAATAATCCTTTAGGTGAGTGTATATGTATGAGACAGAGGAACTTGTAATGTCTATCTGGGTTCTCCTTTTCATGCAGTGATTTATTAGGTGCAGTCTTTGACAGATGCTCTATGCGTATGTCCTACTTTGTTTGAAGTTTGTTCTCCTCCTTTTCTGTGTAGAAATCTGATGTGAGTTTTGAAAATCAATTCAAGCTCCATTAAACTGGAAGAAAATGTTAGTTACAGGAGGAATTACTTCAATACAGGGGCCTTTCCCAAATTAGCATGAGGCATTTTATTACAGTCTGATGTGATTTAATTGTTTTAATTAAATGTGTGTTTGAAATTTATTGGTACACCATGCAGGAGAAAAAAAAGGTTCATTGTACTTAACTATGATTTAATAGATGCCCTAAGGACAGGGATATTTTTATCCTGATAATCTGCAAAATGATAACTAATGTTGCTCTGTGACATTTTCTTAAAGATCTCTGTTACATTATAGACTGGTGATCAAACATAACACTATCAAACATAAAGGCATATTTACACTAGATACGATGGTATCAGAATGCAAGGTTTACCATGCAACAGTGTTACGATAAATCATATAGAACATGTTCTTATCCTAAATGTGCACATGTTAATGTGACAAGGCATTATTGGTAATGAAATGTAAGGTAATTTCAAATGTAATGTGAAATACAAAGCGCTTATACAGCAATAACTATGGTAGTTATCATGTATAGGGATAGGATAACCTATCGTATATTTTCCCTGAATAAACTACGACCAGATAAGAAAATGTATCTCTTAAAGATCAGGGATTCCCACAAGTGCAGAAGCAATAAATAAATAAAGTAAGCAAGTGTCTACTCTTAAAATGACTGAATTAAGATCAAATATGGGTCAACATGCCTTTGTGTATCCACCATCTCATATCTGGAGCTCAATGCCTTCCAGCATTAAAATGGCCTCTTCACAATGTCTCTTTAAATCGCATGGAAATACTTCAACTCTTAACACTGTTAAATCTGACCCAAGCTGTAAATTATGCTGAAATACTGATAATCACATCATTTTAACATTGATTGCTTTTCATATTCCCAGATTATCCATACTATTTTTTTTCATTGTGTTTTGTTTTTGTACTGCTTAAATTAATATAATATTTACTAATGCTAAAATAATAACGCCTGCTGCCTATAGACATGGCACCCTAGATCACACATAATCAAATTATAATTTAACTAGAAACAAAATGCCTTGATTCACTGAAATGTGTTCCTGGTAAATAAAATAAACGTTGATAACATGGAAGGTGGTAAACAGAAAATACAAAAATGTATATAAAGGCCTAGATATTGTGCTTATGTGCATCTATATGGTTATATGAATATTCAAAGCAGATTCACAGTTTTTTCTTGATTAACTTATTTTCAGTATTCCTGCTTAGTTTAGGGAAAATAAGGGAATATATATAAATGCTCTTCTGATTTCCCAGGGGAAAAAATACATAAAACAAAATAGTTTTTTGGGAGTTATACATTATTCTTATGGAGTAATTAAGTTATGAACTGTACCTTTTTTGATAGTTCATGTAGTTGATGTGGAACTGTACCCACATATACAATCTTCAGTCTTTGCTGGCTTGTACATCATTAGGACCTTATAAAGTAATGGAAGAGAAAAAGTTAGAGGCAGGACTAATTCTAGCTGTTGTGCTGCTTTATAGATGAAGCATCCTTGAAAAATCTGCGCATTATATGACTTGCTTGCATACAATATTATGTAAGTGTCTCATACAATTAGCTGCAGCCTTCATTGCATTATGTGGTATTAATCACAGTGGTAGTAGTTATAGTGATGTTAAGCAAGATAATTTACTGACATCAGCTGGTCCTTTAAAGCTCTGTCGCGGATTACAGCTGGGCATTATACATGGACACACTGCAGCAGATGAAAACAAATAGCTCTGCTATGAAATTACCTATAATTATATCATTATTGTTATTATGAGGTCTGCTTCATACTGCACATCAGTCACAATATTTGTTTTGTCATGCCACACCTGTCCGCTTTATTAGAAATAATTCCAGTAAATAAATCACATTATCTTGCTGCCACACGGTCCCCGACTGAAGAGAGGTAATGCAGGAGCAGGGGTAATAAGTTTAAATTAAGGAATGGTCTCGAGCTGATGGTGTATAAGGCTTTTCTTTCTATGAAGTCAGGTAATTTTTCTTTATTAAAATTTAAGGCTATTGGATTCAGAGCGTATCCGAAGAGAAGCAGACTTGAGAGGCGAGCTAGTTCACCTCAGCTCTCTTTGCTTTCCTAATCTGGGGTGTTCATCCTGCTGCGAATGCCAATTCAACATATAATAATTTGATCCAAATTACTGGTATATTGATATTTGTACCCCACTGCAGTGTTATTGAAATTGGTCCTAGTCTTAAATCCAGGCAGTCTTCGCACATTTTTGTTGGTGTTTCTCCTCAACTTTGGATAGCTTTATTTTTGAGCATTCTTACACCATGGGTCTAAAAATTAATGTATTCTTTAGAAGATCATAACTGTCAGACTTTGTATTAGTGCATCAGTGTTCCATTATTGTGTTCCAGAACATTACAATTACACTTGCAAAACATTTGATGCCTAAAAGTATAAGCCAGTGAACGGCACAACAGACTAAAGAGCACAAAGTCTACTCCGTAGCCAAGCAAACCTATTTTTAATTAAGAGTTGCCCCCTTCCTAACTGTTATTTCCACTATCTTCCAGCTCCTTCCAGAAACTGGACCCAGACAAGGTGGAACCCGGTTGACTATCATTGGTGAGAATCTGGGGCTGCAGTTCCGAGACATCCAATCAGGAGTGAGAGTGGGCAAAGTGGTGTGCTACCCCATTGAGGAAGAGTACATCAGCGCTGAACAGTAAGTCTGTCTTAGTTTATTTTTCCTCATCCAAATCAAAACTTTCTATCACTTCAGCTCAGGCACATCCTCACCAGAAGTTAATATGATCAAATAAGTACCTGTCCTTAGTCTCCACACTAAGTAGTCATCTGGAATTTGCTTTCAACTGAGCTGTTCCAGATGCATTTCAGAAAAGACACCAAAGAAATTAAATGTGTGCTTAGTAGAGGAAAAAAAAAAAAAAAGAAATCTGGTTCCCGTGTGCTCACATCACAATCACAGCTCTTGAAATCCACACTGACAGTTTTTCCCCAGTCTCTCTGATTTTCTCTACAGGGCCACCTATGTCTTTGAGCATTGTCCTCATCTGTAGCACTGTTTCAGGGTGTCCTTCTATCTTTGCTTACTGGCCTTTTTTTTTTCCTGTTTTGTTTTGTTTGCTCTCGGTGGTGATTTATTGCCAGTGTTGCTCTTTTCTAGTTGTTTTCCTTGCCCTGCCTATCACTTTCTTCTCCAGCCGACGACCACCAACACAGGAAAGAACAGTGCCTTTTTTTTAGCCCACAATTATTTGAAAGTCTTTGACCGTGCTCTAAACTGTAATTGAACTCATAACTAATTAAACACAGGAACCCAGAGACTTAACTGCAGTTTTATAAGCTATATCCAAAATATGAATATGCAAATACCAAGTACATTATTAATAATTATTATTATTATAACAGGACCCACAGTTTCTCTTCTACTCTGGGATTTGATTCCACACTTGAATGGCTGAAAGGACAGTCAGTCTGCTTTTCTGTCTCCTAATTAAGCTTTCCCGTATGCTTACTGTACTGCAGGTGTCATGCACATTGAAGCTAATGTAAACTGTTAACATTTGTCATTTTAATTCAGTGTTTCTGTAGTAGTTATAGAGTATTTTCCAATGGTAAAAGTAATCAATGCTGGCTTTCCTAAATCCGTGGATCACTGTATGTTTGCAGCCTTCACTTCATATATTTGAAATCCATTCAGGTTTAATCCATCAGATTACGTGATGAGCTTCCCGTATACTATTCTGCCTTTTCCGCTGTTGCCTTGTGAAGATCGTTTTGCCATGTTAATATATTTAAGCCACGCTAAATTTCGAATTTTAATTAACCCTATTTGTATGATGAATTGAAAATTAATAAGACTTCTCAAACCCAGGAAAACCTCAATCATTTGAAGTTAATTTTCATCTCCACAGCATCCAACAGGGGTGGACAAAAGGGGGAATGAATAACTAGCAACAGTAGGAGCAAGCCATTTTTATCATGAAAAGAAGCCAAGTACATCTAATTAAAAACACACTGAAAACATTCATTCACTGTCGGGATGGTCTAATTAACCGTCCAATATGTTTTACGCAGAGCAACATAAGGTTAAAAATTAGCACCAGTCTTTCCCCCACCAATTTATGCTCAACCACAGTGATTTACATTAGAATTTCCGAGGGGATTCACAATATGGGTAAAGCTTTCATTGATTTCTGACGTCTCTCTATGGCGATGTTTACCTCTGCAAAAGAAATGTATTGCTTACAAACTGTTTACCACCTGTAACAACAATATATATATAAGCCATCTGCATTTTTGGCTTTGGTTTCCATATAACGGTTTTGGCTGTGCACCATATGGTTAGCAATGTATGTTTTGCTTTTCAAGTGCTGCAAATGAGCATCTTTAGAAACACTGCAAATGGCTGTACCCTTAAAGTATCTTTATTTGTGTTTGTTTTTTCCACAGAATTGTGTGCCAGATTTCTGACGCCACTGGCTATAGGGTTCAGGAGGCCAATGTGGAAGTGTGTGTGAGAGACTGCAGCTTAGACTACAGAGCCATCTCCCCGAAGACATTCACCTTTGTTGTAAGTGTGGAATGCATCTGGGTTAACCAATTACAGTTTTCACCATTTCTTTCTCTGTGCTGCACATCATCATTTGTACAGTACCAGATAAAAAGATACCGTGGCCTTTTCCAGTACTATGGTCATGACAGTCTACAACTATGGATCCCAGTGAGCATTAGAACTGCAGTGTCTAACCACCTGTCAATGCCTCCTTAAGACACAATGGTTTAGATTACCCCCATAAGACCATTGTGATCTTCTATTCTAATTGACTTTAATGTGTAGGTAAATGTTTATAGCGATGTTGTTGCCCTTGTAAGTAAAAAAACAACAACACAATAACGAAACTGTTTAATTCAATGTTTTATTCATTCAGTTAATTTATTGATTGGCATGGAACCTAGTCGACACGGGGGGTACTCTTCAACCTGGGTGGAGGAGCACGGAGTATTTATACATTTTGTTGTGGATGTTATGTAATTCTCAACTCTTACACAAAAGCGCACCCCATACTGAACTGAATATTCAGCTCATGACTAAACTCCAGCAAAGTGAGAACTAGTAGTGTAATTCTATCACTTTCCAAATATATTTGGAAAGAATATTTGCAATTTAACCTATGTGTTAACCTTGTGGTATTTACCTTTTGCAAAGTCGGTCACACCAGAAAAATGTTTTGTTTATGTTGTGAAAATGACATCACATACACGGATGGATCCCCCCCCATTTAATCTCCATGACATTTGTTCCAAAGCCAGAGATGTCTTCTCTGCAACAACCACTGATGCGCTATAATAAATAGGGACTTGTGAATTTCACTGGCGAATTAGAACAATCGGAATTACCTCCAGTTCGATACTGAATCTCAATATGTCCATCTAGCTTCTCCAATTACGCTGATCTATAGAATAATGAACTAATGAAAACATCACCTAGTGGCTAATTATAAAATATCCTCTAATAATGAGGGACCATTATGGCCATTTTTCAACTGATGCTTAATTTGAGGCCTGCTGTTTTTAGGAATAATGGATGCACCTTGCAAAGGCTGAAACCCTTTCTTTGACTGCTCTCATCCAGCAGCCCTTGTTCGTTGTTATGCAGACTTATTGCAATATATATCTGTTCCGCTCCACAAAAGCTACCATAGATCAGCATTTCCTATCATCCCGAAAACAAAGAGATGGCATCAAAGCAGTGCGATATTGTCTCCAGCTATAAAGATTTTTTCAAAATCCATGAAGCCCGGAATACAGATTTGTATTATTTATTACAAAGAAGCATAACATCCTTTGGAAAAACTAGATCCTGTTTGAGCTTTTTCACTATTAGGAAGACATAGCTATTATTAAGTCTCCCTTTCTAATGAAGGCAGATTATAGCAGGCTGAGAACAGATGGGTCCTGCTTATAGTCCTTTTAAAAGTGTCTTTACCATTTGGTTTTAATTAGTTTCTCTCTCTCTCTCTCTCAGACACCCTATTTTTCAAGAGTGAACCCACCCAGGGGTCCAGTCTCAGGAGGAACACGCATCACCATTGAGGGGAATCACCTCAATGCAGGCAGTGCAGTGTCGGTCAACATTGGCCTCCACCCCTGCAGATTTGAGAGGTGAATCCACAGTCCCATTCATTGCAGCAGAGAATTGATTGCTTCCTGTAGGCTTTTATGGCTTGCAGTCTGAAGCAACTGAAATATGACTGAAGTAAAAACAGATGCATGCTCTCACGCTCTGACTAAAATCCCCTTTGCTTGTACAGCAGGTACCTTGACTGAAAATGATGTAACCTGTGATATTAACCCATCAGAAGTACAATGAATTATGTTTATTTGTTATTTTATTACTTTCAAGTTAAGAAGACATACTAAGGTCAATCAGAAATTAAAATATTCTATAATGGCTGAAATGGCTGTCAACGTTGGTCTAGGATTGTTAATGGAATATAGTTTGTGTTCATTTTAAAGAATATAAAGTAAGGAAATGTGATGTTAGAATCCTCCCCATTTGCCAGAACTGGTTTTTATCCATGTAAGTAGCCACAGAGAGCAAATGTCAGGGAAGAAAAACAGCATTAACTACAAGAGATTTTAGTCCAGTACTTCTGTACCCATTATTATTATTATTATTATTATTATTATTATTATTATTATTATTATTATTATATTTATTTATTTATTTATTAGCAGATGCCCTTATCCAGGGTGACTTACAAAATAAAGAGCAATACAAAGTGCAATAATACAGTACAGTTCAAAACATAATGCAATTTACAAATTCCAGTTTACACAAGTGTATAGGAAATATACAGTAAACAAAATATATGTCCTACATCCTAGATTGTTAAAGCTAATAAGTGCAGACAAGATGTGAACCCATGGATTATATTCCATTTCTTTGATGTCAACCCTAATGGTTTTATTTATGACATATGCAAAGAATGTCCCACTGTATGCATGCATATATGTGTATGCATATGCGAGTTCCTACATGACCAGGTATATCTCAAGGATGGGAAATGACATTTTGTGTTGAAAAACATAGAATTTGTAGATTTTTTTACAGTTCAGTGAGAATATTTTTAAATGTGCCTTATAATTGCATTTTTAATGAAAACAAAATAATACAATATAACTTTTTCTCTCAGTTCTTTAGCACTGGCCACTAGATATAATTTGTCAAGTATTCAATCCTTGTTTTATTTAGTATTTTTTTTCTTCATACATTTTGCAGTTTTCTCCCCCAAACAAAACCAAGCCTTAATAGCATGAACAAAGCCACATTTTATTTTTTCAACTAACATATCAGTTCTCTCTCGCCCCCTAGTGGCACTCAGCCAGAGACCAAAACAAATAATAATAATAACATTCAAAACATTGAACATGATAAAGCATGGGATATTAAATGTTAATAAAAATACTATTTTATATTAAGGATGCGCTTTGTTTCAGCTGAAGCTTTTTCTGGGTACACATTTTGCATAGTAGACAGAGGAAAGGAATATTCATCAATATGCTCTTTATATTTGCAGTATTACTTTCTAGAACTAATCCACTGACAGTTATATTGGAAATCCTGTAGGCTTTTACCTCCACGAACAATACAGAAAAATGAAAATGATAGTTTGAATAAGTAGGTTTTCATTCAATGTGGTGTTATCCATGGAAACTTAATCTAAATTACTGCATTTGAAAAGGTTTCATATTCTAATGTCAAAACAAACTTAATTTTATAAGTTTCTCTTCCTTCTTTTCTATTTCCTATTTTTTTTTTTTGTTTAAACTAAAAGTAACCTAAAAGCTTCTTTTATTTCCACCTTTATGCTGGCGAGAACCTCCTTGTCAAAATATGTACATATATCTGTGGTTTAGTAGATCTATGTTGTGAAAGGTTCCCATGGAAACCTTAAGAAAAGAGAAGCATTTCTTTTTTTTTCATGGAAGTCTACAGCACAAACCTGCAAGATAATTTGACAGAAATTGTACTGGGTATGAATATACAGTATGTGTATTGTTTTTAAATCATTTTCGTAATATTTCACATAAATATTTGAGATTCTCTACAGAAATTTAATTAGATTCATGTAAGTATGTGTATTCATATGTATATACAGCAGTAGTCCACAGTATTCATAGTTTTAATTTAAATCGTTATTTGGCATTTAATTTATCTTATTTAATATATTTTTAATTCTTAATAATGTATTTTAAGAGTTTTTTAAACACTGATTTAAAGTAAAGTTTCCAGTCGCTTGAATGCAGTTAAGATGGTGAGGGCGAAACAACTAATCACTTCGAAAACACTCCTGCTTTCTAGCATTACAGTAATCACTGAAAGGTTTGTTATGAATAAGAACTTAACAATTATATATATATATATATATATATATATATATATATATAATTTCA
Organism: Amia ocellicauda; assembly: GCF_036373705.1. Lineage (NCBI taxonomy): Eukaryota > Metazoa > Chordata > Actinopteri > Amiiformes > Amiidae > Amia > Amia ocellicauda. The sequence goes on from NC_089852.1 coordinate 17,743,967, forward strand.
TATACTGACAGTTTCTCTGAAATAATTGTTGAATCCAGTAAAGGGTACTCTGTGATTGCCAGGTCAAGAGAAGCGGTAACTGGAGTTAGTGAAGCAAGGTAACACAATCCCATAGCAAGGTCAGGCGGTGCAGAACTGGTGACACAAGCAGCTCCGCACCGCAAGCCTGTCTCGAAGGCTGCCGACAAAAACTGGGCTTCTGCTTTCCAAGTCAGATTTAATTTTGTTCAGTCCATTGCCCTGTAAATTAAATACATTACAGTACAGTATCATGTCAGTTTTTTTAAGGTAAAAATATACAGTGAGCTGTGGTGGGCTGTTTGAAAACTTGACTTTAAAGGAAGGTTTGGGGTTTTCTTCGAAGGAGTGTCCTTGAGATTTAAATCTAGTCTTGACGTGTATTTCATTCTCTTAATCTGATATGTCATTTAATTAAGTTTAATTTTCACCCTAAATCTTTTTTTGCATTAATTCTGTAATATGCACTTGATTAAATTATCAATGAAAGCTAGATGTATACGATTTTAACTGAAATATCACCACCAAACATTGAATAGTGATAAACACACATTCCTATAAAGGAAGTAATTTAGAATTGTTCTACCATGTTTTTCCAAATTAATCAGCTGCATCGACTTCTAATAAAGTTTTTTCCTAGGTGTGTGGATTAAGTTTGAAATTGTAGGGATCGCACACTGGGCCTGGCAAACTGACTAATTTCACACCATTGTCCTTTCTCTTTTCCAGGAGGAGTACCAGAGAGATTGTGTGTGTGACACCATCTGGACAGAATCCAGGGGGCACCCCAGTCATGGTGGACATTAACTGGGCCGAACTCAGAAACCCTGAAGTCAAGTTTAATTACACAGAGGACCCCACAATCTTGAAAATCGACCCTGAGTGGAGCATTGCCAGGTACATTATACTCTTTTCAATTCCTTGTGATCGGCTACTGCATGCTGGCATGTCTTGTTTTTCATTTAGGTATTTGTATTCATAGGAAACGTAATTGTTTAAACCAATCTGAAGAGGTTCTAATATGATTATAATACTTGCATTCTGGCCCTAAACGCATTCTCTACTCGTAAACATTAATCTAGCCAACTATTCATCTCCACATCTTAGTTACTTTAATACATCCTGTTTACATACGTGGTTTGAAAGCAGGCCTCAACTCTTCACACTCTTTGAGTGAATAAAGAAGTCTAAAGCATCTCTGTCTCAGAGAAGTAACAAGCTGATGCTTCAAGCAATAATGGGAATGTGGAGAACAAAGAGCTGTAATGCCAAGCAACAGGGTGAAAATAAGAATCTGCTTTAAGTCAGTTAGAATGATGCCTTGATAAGTGTACGGTAGTCATTTGTTAAGCATCTGTGAAATTAATATTGTCTGATATTATTGAGAGCCTAATTTCCTCCCGCCTTGGATCGCCCATTCCCAGTAAGTGTAATGATCTTCTAACTGCTGTAAAATCAGAGGAAAGCTTTACGGCTCACACATGTTTTTGATCTATCCATGACTGGCTGGTGCTGAAAAGCTCAAGAGTTATTATGGATCCAGAGAACTTGAAGATGATGACTAAGATTAGAACCAACCAGTACTATCATTTTGGGATCGTTACTTTTGCTTCACTGCTGCTAAGTGTAGAATTGGGCATTTTTTCCTTTTTTTTATCCTTCACTTCTTCTCATGAAAATAGTGGCAGCTCACCTTCACTAACTTCCCCAAAGTGAAAGATGCATAGAAGTGCATCTGGCTAATACTGATAAACCAATATACAGTGTGCTCAGCCCCAGTGTGCTTCCCTGTCAGAAGGAAAGCTAAAACTCTTTCCGCAAACACTGATAGGAAGTGAAGGTAATTCTCACTGGTAAGCTGGTCTGATGAGCAGCTGTGCATTCCCAGATGATTCAAAGCATTTTCAGGGCCAAGTGAGGCAGGCTATTAAGAAGGCTGGTCGGTCATCCCCAGTGTCTCAGAACCCAGATCTCCCCTCCATCTGTCTCCATAAAAAAAAAAAAAAAAACCTGCTTTACTGTGGACAGGGTTTACTTTCTAATGTTACAAACAAGCAAACAATCTCCTAATTTTCTTCACTGACGCCTCATTAATAAAATGCTGATACCACTACTTAAATTGCCTTTAAATTCCAGCTATGATTACAATTAACGCATCACTTCCACCAAAAACGTGGACAGCTAACATATTTCTGGGAAAATCATATCCTGTATGGTTTTATAGAATGCTGATCATTTCTAATCTCCAGGCCCTGTACATCAGATTATGAATCAAAATGTCTTAATTGGCACCCAGCTAGTTCTGCAGGCACAGTAGATATATTAGATATATTCCCTATACAGTTAACTTTGACTTCTCTGTCATAGTTTTTATAACATGAGATGCTAAGTGAATATAAATTGTCTAAATGATATATTCTGATTAAGTTGACAGGTGTCTAAAAGCACTATAATCTACCTGCTTCAGCTGAAACATGATTCATCTGTTATTGTTTTGCAAAATGTGAAAGTAGTGTAAAATACCAGCTCTCTGATTCTATCTTGTTGAAGATTCAATTGGTGGGGGAGGGAATAACATAAATTGCTAGTCGTTATATATATTCTAACTTTCCATCCGTGAAGAGCTGAGGTTGAAACTCCATAAAATTGCATCTCAAAATTATATTAAAATAATTAGTCATAGTAAACAAATGTGGGAGTTTGTTTATTTATTTTTTATGTTGTTTCAGTATTTGAATGACATCCATTTAGGTAGTCACAATGCTTAGAAAATGTATTTGAAAAAAGTCCTTGGAAGTATTTCTTTAGGTAAAGAAATGCAAGGTCGCATCTCAACATACATATATTCAGGAAGATTGTGTGAAATTAAATAAAGCTTTCTATGAATTATGACCAATTGAATGGACTGAATGCCAAAAAAACATTGAAGTTCTCATGGGCATGCTTTCAACACTTTCACTGTCATAGAAATGTATGTTTGATGTTGCATAATGAGTGTTGTGAATTAGCTTAAGAAATAATACAGATATCCTTGAGGAAACATGAAGGTGAAGTAATATTATAGATAGAATAGAAAATAATAGATAGAATAGAAAAAGCTGTTGAACTAGAAAATATAAAGTAAACATTTTTACTTAATATTGTCTATGACAACCATTTTTCTTCTGAAATACCTCTGCTATAACCTCCCTGCATGTAAGTCCTTGTTTTATTGATTTTGGTTTTGTTATAAAAGCTTTGCATGACTGTAATCCCATTACCCAAAGTCTAAATACATCTTTTCCACATTTTGACAGTAGCATACAATTTTGTGTGGTAGCAAAAACAGAAGGATAAACCTAACACTAACTTCCACAGTCCGCATCCATTTGTCCCTATTTCTGCCCACCAGCCATGTCGCCAGTCAGAGGTTACAAAATCTGTTCATATTAAAACCTCACAATATTTGCTTTATGTGACTCTATCGGGAGACAATATTTCACCATGTTTTTCAAAACACCATCACTAGGCATTTGCATTGAATAAAACCTTTAAGGAATTCACTGAATTGTTTCACAACAAAATCTTTATCTGGATGGGCCTTCCTAGAAAAAAATAAAATGGGATTTTCCATTACCACAAAGTGAATTTGTAAATATATATATTTGTCTTGATAAGTTTTCTTTTTTCATTTTCTTTCTTTAGTGGTGGAACACCATTGACTATCACAGGCACCAATTTAGCCACCATCAAAGAACCCAAGATACGGGCCAAGTATGGATCTGCGGAATCCTTCGATGTGAGTATCAGTGCTCCTGCACACATCTCAGACACTCAGCCCAATTTTTACCATTTTCCTGGCTTCTTAGATAAGACATGGAATCACCTCCTGGCAGTTTAACCTTTGAAATGTGAACAGACAATAAACTAGACATGGCAAAGCTCTCCTTACCTAGTATCAAAAGCATGGCATAACCTTTCGTTGTGATATACCCAAAGTAAAGTATTATAGTTGGCATTTTTTATTTATTATAATTTATATATAAATGTATATGTTCCTGTGGATTGCAGTGGGAGCAATTCTGCTATCTGTCTTTGGTCATTGGGTTGGTTTTACACAAATGATGGGACTTTTTATTGGGAGCCTATAAAACACATTAGGTGAAATTATTTGCATCTTTCCAAAAGCTATATTTAGTGTTCATTGGATGCATTTACACAGGGAACAACTGGCTTTATCTGGCTCTTTTAACACAATTCAGTGGAGTGGTGTAATTCTAGTAGTATTCTGGAGTAACAAAATGTACATGTATTCACAGACTATGGCTAACTGTGCAACATTGTCAGCAGGGTGACTGAAGAGCCATTATGGATCATGATTGGACTAACCAGATAATGAAATGTATGCCTACTATCTCACCTGTTTCTCTCTCTCCCTCTCCCAGAACTGCACTGTCCACAATGACTCGACGATGGTGTGCTTCGCTCCATCTGTGGCTGAATCTGAGAAAAGCTTCTCTGACAGTGGAGACCGACCTGACGAGATTGGCTTCATCATGGACAATGTCCAGTCTGTGCTCATCGTCAATGAAACAGTGTTTAGTTACTACCCTGACCCCGTCTTTGAGCCCCTGAGCACCTCAGGAATTTTGGAGCTCAAACCTAGCTCCCCCCTCATACTCAAGGTATGGAGAACAACAGCAGATTGCAATTTATCAGATTAGGAAAACAGGAAAATATATGTATATTTTTATGAGTTTCAGATAATATCACCAATATGATATTTTAAGGGAGTTAAGAAATGACATTTTATGTGTCATCTGTCCATGTCAATTTATCCATGTCAGTCTTTAAGCTTTTCTTTTTTTTGTACTGAAAAAATCTAAAACATTTTGCCGCATCCACAACTTTACTCATAAAATCTCCCCTTTCGATGAGAAATGTGTATATGGAGTTCATTGTTTCTTAGTGTTTGAAAGACAACTTGGATAAAGGCTAAATGGCTTAATTATCTATTATTATTAACAATACCATAGAGTAATAATAAAGAATGTGTCTGTGTCTCCGGTTCATAAATAAAAAGAAAAACTACATCTGAAAACCTCTCTGAATTCCAACTCTTGAGAACCCCTCCTTGAGCTCGATATTGAAAATCCAAACATCCCTATGCAAGCTGCTTTGTTGTATGCACACCTCTGCTCCCTTCACCTGAGGCTGTCCGCGGGATCTCAAGCAATCTAAGCCTCTCACAAGAATGTTATCTTGTACTGTGATAAACTGCATGTTTTATTAAAACTCTCTTGTGGTTCCCGTTAGAAAGCTGAAGAGTTGTATTTTCTTCTTCTTGTTCTTAAAGGGCCGGAACCTAATTCCTTCAGCTCCTGGAAACTCCAGACTGAACTACACCGTGTTCATTGGAGAAACCCCGTGTGTGCTCACCCTGTCAGAGACGCAGCTTCTGTGCGAGTGGCCCAATCTCACCGGCCAGCACAAAGTCACTGTAAGTGTTCATCCCCTGCCTGTCCATACGTACCCTTTCTATGGACACATCTTTGTACATGTATCCATTTGGGAGAATCTTAGTGGTTGTGGTTCCTTTCTCAGCAATGTGTTTATTCTGCAAATGATGTAAGAGCTGGATGTGATCCACAAGCTTTCTATTTATAGAACAAAATGTTTGTTGGTAGTTTATTTTTTAGAAGTATTTGCCAATTATTTCTTACAGATTTTGAAATGCTGCTCTGATAAGACATTGTTGTGAATGAGTGGTCCAAGACTTCAGTGATTCAGACACCACGCAGTCACGGAGTCTGTATATGATGTACCTTTTTAGATCAGAAATTATTCTGGTCACTCTTCTGCTTGGTTTCCCAGTGAGGATTCACACTGCAGATAAAAGTTACAGTCTATATGAAGCTATGACATTATTTTTAGCAATAGTTTATTAATAATGGCCTTTCTTAACGTTGAATCTTGTTGAAACTGTTGAATCCTTTTTCTTTGGGGTTTATAGTAGAATTTATTAGGATTCAGAGCAAAAGTAATTAACTGTCATGTATGTGTATTATCTATCTGAAATAGTGTTTCAGTGTAATGAAAAATTAATTATTTTTTAAGTGCAGCTCTGTTACTGCAGAGGACTCCTATTCAAAATGTAAATAACCAGTTTAAACGTGAAAAATATTATTTAATCGATTAAAACATTAAATTGTGTTCTTGTGTTAAGTTATTAGAGGTATTCTCATAATGTGATTAGTAAAGAGCTGTTAATAGTATTCACCCACAGCTGCGGCTATTAAAATTAGAAAGATGTTTTCCATTACCAATCTTCCTAACAAACAGTGAGGCAAGAGCTAAGCACAGATGTTTGCTCTTTTGCTGTAAACTGACCTACATATCATTATATGAGTGTTGTAAAAAGTGTTGCATGTGGTCATATAAGGTTTAATATCCCTGAGAGCTTTCCTATCTGGCTGCAAATCAGTGCTGAAGGCTGTTTGTTTGGAGAGGTTTGGGGCCCTGTGTTTACTCTGTTTCCCAGGCAGATGTTTAGTGGCTGTTTGGTCTCCACTCTTTAGTTCTGGGAAAGTTGTGTTATTTGGGCTTGGTTGCAGTATGGATGCATATGAGCTTCGTTTGCAGGCAGGAACGCCAGCTCTCAATGTTCACTATCCCTCTTCTTGGCCCAACTTGACTGGACCAAACTTCTGCTTTATTAAAGACTCAGGAAAAGGAAGTCATTGTTCACAAGGAAAGTGTGACATCATCTTATCTGTAATGGTCAAGGGTCATGCAGTATGATAGCACCAGTCAGTTTTATTTTTGTTTATCACTACCAGTAATGGAAAACATTTGTGTTTGTGTGTGTAGACGTTTGATTAGGACGGACTGAAATTGCATTATTTTAGGAACCTGGATGACGTGCTCATTTTGTTTTCCAGATAAGTCTTAACTTATTTACTGCTAGTCAGTTTACATATCTGTGCATGTGGTATGTATATAATTAAAGGTTTATGGATACATTTTATATGTGTAACTCAGTGCTCACTCTCTTTCTGGGTCAGTCAGTGAAAAACTAAAACCCATGCACCCTCTGCAGAAAAATGGTATGTACCAAATCATGCAAGTGCAAATACAAATACTGACTGCCTGTTAAAATCTTGTATTTCTTACCCTCCCAGAAAAAGCATCAGATAATCGATCGACCTTAAATTTCACAAGCTTACCAGTAGAATACTTCAATAAATGTCTAACCGGTTAAGTGCAGTGCAACTCCAACCCAGTCTAGTCAGAATGTGACATGGTGGTTTGTCCTGTCTACCCAGATTAAAGTGGGAGGTTTCGAGTACTCTCCTGGGACCCTGCAGATCTACTCTGACAGCCTGCTGACGCTGCCCGCCATTATAGGTATCGGCGGAGGAGGAGGCCTGCTCCTCCTCATCATCATCATCGTCCTCATCGCCTACAAGCGCAAGTCCCGGGATGCTGACCGCACCCTCAAACGCCTGCAGCTGCAGATGGACAACCTGGAGTCACGGGTGGCCCTTGAATGCAAAGAAGGTAAAAGACCATCCATACCATCCAACTACAGACTTGCTTCCTATTCCAATCCACTCTCTCCCTACCAAACAATTGCAAATTCAAATGCCAAAACCTGCTGCTGGCTTTCTGTTGGACACAGATTTCTTCCTTCTGCCTAATGCAAACTCGCTGTTAAATCTGTACAGGCCAGCTTGGTCATGGCTGTAATCTTTTTCAATCTGGAATCCTGTGTCTGTTCATAAAGGACATTTTTAGATTCCAAGTCACTTCCATTACCAAAGTCTGATGTAGTTAGGTAAAATTCAAACGGATAGACCCTGATACTTACTGAGCATGTATTGGTCATTTTATACTTACACAATATTGATTACAACACAAAAAAACTTGCTAAAAAGAAAGGCTGTTTTTATATGCATGTAATTCAGTGATAAACATTTGATTGAATACCTATTTTCAAAACTAGAAGATAGATAGTTTTAAGTTTTGTATTCAAATCACCCTCTTGAAAAAAGAGAAGGCACATTTAAACGTGTGTGTGTGTATATATGTGTGTGTATGTGTATATATATATGTAAGTTTAAAAATAGCTGGCGCTACAATAGTTTTAGTAAATCTTAAATGCGGGGTGCCTTATCCCAGGGAGTTTATATATATCAATTATCCGGTCAAGGAAGGATGGACAGCAGCTCCCGTCTAAAAACAGTCCACATTCACCAATGTCTCAAATTATTTATTGTAGAAAGAGTGAACATCATGATGCTTACTTTTTCTCCAATAAATATTTTTTGAGACATCGGTGAATGTGGACTGTTTTTAGACGGGAGCTGCTGTCCATCCTTCCTTGACCGGATAATTGTTATATATAGTCGCTTAAATGAGTGAAACTGAAACAGGGGTGTTTGTGAGTTTATATGTCAGGATTATTCAACAAGTGGGCTGAATGCATGACAGCATGCCATGGATGTAATTGGCCATTATCACAGTGTTGTTGTCCAAAAGTCATGCCCTTGATAACCAGAGTTTCTCACAAGCAAGAGCTGTATCCCTCAGCAATAAAATATAAACAAACAAAGAAATAAAATAGATGCATCTGATATAATCGTAGCAATTTTTTTTTAAGAAGCAGTATAAATTAAAAGGTGGTGAGCATTTTTTCTTTCTCCATCTCCAATTGTCCATTTGTTGAGAGAAAAATATTAAATGTTAGCCCTAATTAGTTAGCCCCAGGTTTTCCCTTCATTTTGTTCCACTTTTCACGTAATTATTAAAAGTAACAAATGTGTTAAGGAAATTCAAACCTTTACATTTACAGCATACATTCTACCCATTGTTAAGAATACTACATATATAGCTCTGGAAAAAATTAAGAGACCACTGCAAATTTTTCTTAAATCAGCATATCTACATAGTAAAACCAGATAAACTGATTATTTTGCAGTGGTCTCTTAATTTTTTCTAGAGCTGTATTATAGTGCCTGGACCCTCAGACCCTCTTTAACCTCCAATATCATTAATTAATTTTGTGGAGGTTAACTGGAACCAGTGGTTGTTACACTACTTTCTGTGGCAGCTTACTCTGTAGGGTTTAGGTCCAGTTTGAGTGTCTGAACTTTTGCTTAAATTATAACTCTTTGCTGGGAGTAGTTTTCTTGGAGATGTTTTTCCAGAATTGCAGACTAGAACTTATCCTAATACTGCAGTTTTCTTTTTTCTATACTTTTAATGATATGAGCCACTTAAGTTAATACAATTTACCATGCTTTTTCCATCAGTTATAAAATAATTATCTTTAGAAATCATAATTCTCAAGTGGGCAGTGAAATGAAATTGCTCAAAAAGGCTAGAATCCTGTACAGCTGTAATTTCTAGTGGTATTAAATGAAAAGTAAATTATAGCCTACTGGTATTTTGTGCCATCAGGGGGATTTAATGTACATATTCAGGCCATTTTCAGCCAACCTTCTCAAAAACAGTCTCATTTCTTTCTCTAATTAATATCAAATGGAAGCACATTTCACCCTTTATGTATTGCTTGAATACGAGCAACATACACATCTGAATCAGTCAAGTGAAGCGTAGATTTGATCGTCAAAGTATAGAGTGCATTTATCAAGACCCGACTCTTTCTGTTGGCTGCACCTTTTGTGCAGATGGGCCAAGTTTATTAAATTTGTGTGGGACACAATGTATGAGAGAATTCATTGATGAAAGCAATTTAATACTAGCCTCCTGGGCAGCTAATAAAGCTATCCCTCTGATCCATGTGAGGTGATTAAATAGTTGGTTGGACACTTACACTGACATGTATCATTGACCCAAGCTTTTATTAACCCACCTGGTCAACATCTACGATGACATTATTGCGTCCTTTAACAGGGTTGTTTCCTTTTATCTGCACACAGCAACAAGAAGAGTGGGAAAGGTAATAGGAGGACTGCAGTGTAGCTTTCCGGATGTCTTATTATGAAGCATTGCTAACATGCGAAACAAAGTACTAATTAAGCAGACCATAAAAGTTTACCTGCTCCCCCACCTCCTTTGGAAAACTGCTTTGTTTTACTAGTTCATTATAAAGTGAACAAGCAAGTGCAAAACAATGGGGGCAAAATGGGAGGGTGGGGGGTTCTTAAAGTACCAACAGGGGAGACATGGGGAAGGCTTAAAACACTAGAAGTCATTGAGGCATGTTTCATATTCTCTTGAGGAAGTCATTTGAGAGCTTTGTTTTCTGAAAACAGAAGCAAGATTTAATGACACATGCACAACAAGGTCCATTAGATGCTGTAGCAGGAAGCAGCAAGATTCAATCTGTAGTTACAGTATTAGTGCTTCGATTTGCAAAGACCTGCCCCCCTTTCTTCATTAAGCTTCTGTGATTCTGTGAGTTACATTGGAAGAAATTAATTGAAACCAATGGTTCCATTATTTTCTGCTGCAGCTGAATCTGTAGAGCTTGGGTTCAGTGAATGTGGATTAAACTAGAGAATGTATATTGGATGTAGTGTGTTCATTGAATTTGTTTCAAAACATTTTGTAGGTAAAAACAAATAACAGTTTGAGTAAACTACTGCTCTCTCTCTCTTCCCCTTGCTACAGGCACTAAATTAATTTAAAATTAAACTTAACTTGAGAGGAAATTTGTGATACATTTAGTGCAATCTGAATTCTATTAGGGAGAATGAAGTGACCTTGGTTTGTGCTATTTGGTGTAGTTAAGGCAATTTTACAGCAAAATAGTGAGCAAAAAATATGTATCCATACTTGCTATCGAGATATATAAAATATTATTATGTATTATTTATTAGCTGTCCTGTGATGTAGACTAGGTTCACATGTTTAAATACACGTCTTTATCAGACAAATGTCCTTCTTTGGAAATTAATAGAAAATATGCTGTAAACTTTTCAGTATAAAGATGATGTGATGTCAGAATACAGTTTTTATTTCAAACGGTTCCAGAGTTCTGAGTCTGTTTGTGTGTTTAATTTTAATTATGTATTATTTTTTGCATATTTATAATGTGGTAATCATGACACAAACAACCAAATATATACATGTGCATAATTTCATATCTGTCAATCTTAAATTTAAATGAGCGGTCAAGATGAAGGAAAAGAACTCTGCACATTGTGAAGACATAAATAAATTGTCAGTAGCACTATGCTTTGCTTTAGTTCCAGTTTTAGACCAGTCATCATGTCTTCAATATTCAACATAGGAATACACTTTCTAGCTATTAGAAGATTACCTCTTAAAAGTCTGTTCATTTCAGTACATTAGTGGCATCTCCAAAGATGAATTTGACTATATGATATGTTTTTTTCACCAAATTGTTTCAAATGAGAGCACAATTAGGCACAATGTCCCTGTGGCCCAGTTTTATTTTTATACTTATTACACAGTTATTACTTTTGGAATTAATGCAATGTGAGGAGTAACAAGAATAATTGTATATGGTCTCTTGTGATTATTTAAACATATTAAACATTGGTTCATTCTGACAAGTACTAATCCATAGGTTTTAAACACACTTAGTAGTTTTTGTTGTTGTTTTAGTTTTTCCCTCCTACACATTCTGTCACATAAGGATCTTTCAGTGTGTATTTTTACCTTGAAACCCCAATTTACCATCTTTGGATTTAATTATTCTTTTACTCCCTTTCAATTATCTTCGATACCTGATTAAAAATAAATTAACTTGCTACTCACCATGCAATGTGTGTTTTTTAGCCATTTCCTTGAAAATTAATGAGCTGAAATTCAATCGAGACCCTTCCGCCTCCTCCTTTTTCATGTATCAATTCATGTTGACAGCGCTTAAATTAATTTGAACCAGGTGCCACTAAGCATCTGGTATCTCCCACTGATTTCCTAAAATCAGAAAAGCAGCTCCCACTGTCTGTCCAGTTAAGCAAGGCCTTTATAGTTTTTGTCCCCCTCTCTCTCACTGAACATCAGGTAGGGAGTAGATTTTGACGTTAAATCAATTTCTTAATTATTTTTTTTAAACGTATATATGGAATCAAGGTGAGGGGTATCTTGTTAATTTGAATATTCTCTTAATTTAACTCTTTCAATAAACAACCTATTTTTTTCAACCCAAGCATTACATGTAAACATATGTAATTATTTTCATTGACTGGCAGTTAGCCTTATACTTACTTTCAGTCTGTACACTACATGCATATTTCTCCTAATTGAATGTTGTTTTTTGTGTACATTTTTTGTATCTAGTTTCTTCACACTATATTTTATCACTTTGTATGACACCTTATTACATTTTTTCCATTAAAGTGTCATTGTTTTAGGATAATTGAGTAAGACGAGTGATATCTGTATGTTTGGCTTTTATCCTGATCTCACTGAACCCCCCCTTTTTATAATTTGTTATTAACGCCCTTTAATCTTGCAGCATTCGCGGAACTGCAGACCGATATTCATGAGCTGACCAATGACCTGGATGGGGCTGGGATTCCCTTCCTTGATTACCGCACATACGCCATGAGAGTCCTATTCCCAGGCATAGAAGACCATCCTGTGCTGAAGGAGATGGAGGTATGTGTCGAGCAGTATGAATACGCCCCTCAGAATGGAAATGCAGGGCTCTCATTTTATAAGAATGGCTGATATCTGAATCAGCTGCATAGTAATTAACATCACTGAGACAAAATCATTCCTACACTAACCATACTAAAATACGCTTATGAGAATCGTTTTGGGGCAAACAGACTATATGTAATACAATACTCAGTCAAGTGTAATAAGCCAATGAGGCTGTTTTGAATTTGAATTTGATCACATCGCACGTTATTAGGCATGTAGAGCACATAAAGAATAATCGCAGACTAAAAAGAAAACAAGGCGTGCTGTTTACGAGTGAGTTGACATGGCAGGGAAAAGAGAGATGCTGTCAGCAAATAAGAAAGCACCACCTTTTGCAGTCTCGTTTGTGTATTTGCATCTTTACCTTTGATGATGTATAGATCTACTCACACTATGGGTAACTGCATAATACTGTACTGTATAACTAATTGCTTTGATATAAAAGCACTAGCTATGGATATTGGTAACCATGCAATATTGCTCAGCTGGAATGTAGGTGTGGTTTAATTCCATGCTGAAATGTGAATTGAATAATACATTGTATTTTGCCTGTAAGATTCCTTATAGGAATCGAAGCATCGGGACAAATGTGATTCTAAAAAATGCAAAGTACTGTACTTGCATGTGGTATTCCCTGGATGCACTCAAGTATTTGATCCCCTGCTGATTTTGTATGTTTGCCCACTGACAAAAAAATGATCAGTCTATAATTTTAATGGTAGGTGTATTTTAGCAGTGAGAGACAGAATAACAACAAATCCAGAAAAACACATTTCAAAAAAGTTATAAATTGATTTGCATGTTAATGAGGGAAATAAGTAGTTGACCCCTTCGACTTAGTACTTGGTGGCAAAACCCTTGTTGGCAATCACAGAGGTCAGACATTTCTTGTAGTTGGCCACCAGGTTTGCACACATCTCTGGAGGGATTTTGTCCCACTCCTCTTTGCAGATCCTCTCCAAGTCATTAAGGTTTAGGGGCTGACGTTTGGCAATTCAAACAGTTATTTTGTGTTTCTTCCATTTGCGAATAATCGCACCAACTGTTGTCACCTTCTCACCAAGCTGCTTGGCGATGCTCTTGTAGCCCATTCCAGCCTTGTGTAGGTCTACAATCTTGTCCCTGTCATCCTTAGACAGCTCTTTGGTCTTGGCCATGGTGGAGAGTTTGGAATCTGATTGATTGATTGATTGCTTCTGTGGACAGGTGTCTTTTATACAGGTAACGAGCTGAGATTAGGAGCACTCCCTTTAAGAGAGTGCTCCTAATCTCAGCTCATTACCTGTATAAAAGACACCTGGGAGCCAGAAATCTTGCTGATTGATAGGGGATCAAATACTTATATCCCTCATTAACATGCAAATAAAATTATAACTTTTTTGAAATGCGTTTTTCTGGATTTTTTTGTTATTCTCTCTCACTGTTAAAATACACTTACCATTAAAATTATAGACTGATCATTTCTTTGTCAGTGTGCAAATGTACAAAATCAGCAGGGGATCAAATACTTTTTTCCTTCACTGTATATATTTGCTGCTACAATTTCTATCACTTGGCAATGAACCTTCTCATCTAATCAGGCCCTTGATCATTTGAGATGCTACTTATTGCAAAGCATTGTCATTTTCCCTTGAGCAAAAAATATCTTGTAACCCTGAGGTCTTGTAATGTAATTAATATATAGAAAAATGATGGGGTTATCAGGTTATAGAAATATATGAGCACAATAATAAGGATAATTTCCTCACTCAAGGACTAGGAGTAAAACTGAAAGGTTAGGAGAACTATTTAAGAAGAGGCTATCTATAGTCACTTAATTAATTAAGAGATGCTGGCACTTACCTGTTTTGTGCCAGCTTTAATTTAAGATTGACATGTAATGAAGTGTACTAAGGCTTGTGTGATTCTATAGGAGGATTGTAATCTGGAGATTCCCTTGTATTTAAAAGGGGTGTATTGGGGGAGGTAGTGACAGCTTTATCCAAGCTGTAAACTTGTTATTTCTTCTGCTTTTTTTTAACGAGGAAAAGACTGCCTTCTTTTTTTACCCCCAGCTGGTTAATGTATTTTGATCTGTTTTCTGCTTAAAGCTAGCAGGGGAGTTCTCAAATTGATCAGGAAAATAGCTTCCTACTCAATTAAAACTGACAGGTGCCAGTTCTCAGAACCAACAAGGCATGCTGAGGAATGCTGTCCCCAGATTGCGCTCACCGTGCCAGAGCCATTTCCTGTCCCCTCTTGGGTTGAGCACTCGCGCAAAGGCAGCCATTCACCAAGGGCTGCCCTGGGACCTCGGCAGGCTGGGTCAGTGCAGCCAGGGCACTCGCTAGCTTTTCACACTCGCCTGAACTGTTTAACGGGGAGCCCGATTTGACAACTGTAAATGATTTATGATTTTTCACTAGCTAGGTATCACAGATGGACATTTGCAATGGGAGCTGGGGGAGGAATAGGGAGTCAACCCATTCCATTGATTGTAATATGAAAGCATTCTTTATAAGAAAGAAAAGCACCTGTGCAATCTCAACTCAACAAGTTGGAAGTATCTGACAAAAATCTTTGAAATATTACTAATTTTCCTCAGGCAATCTATGTATATGTGTGTTTGTGTGTGTGTATATAAATATATATATATCAAAATCCTTTCCTGCAATATTAACTCTTTCCTTTCTGTATGACCTGGAAGCACATTGCTCTGCTCAGTAAGCAAGCTTAAACTGTCTATTGCTTGTCCACTGACCACACTTGAGTGCAAATATTTCCTGCTAGACATCAATATTTTAAAGGATGATAAAACAGACAGCATCACAGTTTCATTTTGGATAATAAGAATGATGAAGTGGTGTCCTGTGGGATTTTTTTTTGCTTTTGCTTAATTAGAAAGCAGACAGGTTTAGCTGATTATATAGTTTGCCTGAATTGATGAGGCATATGTACTGTAAGGCTTGACATAGTTGTAATTTTTTTGTTCAGAAAATGAGAGAGGACTAAACAACAAATCAGTTTTGCTGTGATTATTATTGGTAGCAATAGACCTGGGGTAGTGACATTATATAATGCTACTTTTTGAAGTGAATTACAGAAATACTGACTGACAACTGCAAAAATAGGAAACCATCTTCGGGCTTCAAATAAACTGCTTTTGTTGAGAAATTGCTATTCACTGATTTAAGAGTGATCAACTCGTCAAACTAAGCTAGTCTTTGTGTATGTTTTTGTCCTTAAAAGTCCCTTGTCTCCTGAAAGTTGTTGTTCCTCTGCAATCTAGGTGCAGGCCAATGTTGAGAAGGCACTGAACTTGTTTGGGCAGCTGTTAAACAAGAAGCACTTCCTGTTGACCTTCATTCGCACACTAGAGGCCCAGCGCAGCTTCTCTATGCGTGACCGGGGCAACGTGGCCTCGCTCATTATGACCGCCCTGCAGGGAGAGATGGAGTATGCCACCGGTGTCCTCAAGCAGCTACTCTCTGACCTGATAGAGAAAAACCTGGAGAGCAAAAACCACCCCAAACTGCTGCTCAGGAGGTAAGCCTGATTTTGCATAATGTGGTATGCCTAAACAGTTGCTTAACCAACCCCCTTCCAGTTCGGTACAGTCATGTCTGTATTCCAAAAGGGCAATTGTGTATTGTATGCATTTAGACCCCTGATTCGATAGAAGGTCATAGCCACCCCTTTGAGTGCCCAATCTGAACGGTCCCAAATGAGTATGAAAACCCACGTTACCAAAGAATGGTCCCCAGGTGTGGGGGAGGAGGCTGGTTAATGCACTCTAGAGGTCTCAGTGGAGGGTGGGTACCATAATATGCTTCTATATTAAAGTCCTATTACACCCAAGTTACTCCTTTGTAATAAACTAGTTATTATCTTACCGAAATGACAGACAAGTAAAACACATTGCAATACAAATACATCCCAGTTAAATGTCTTTGATTCCTTTTGATGCTTATTTGGTTACATCTTTCCTATGATATGCGTTTAAATAATGGGGATTTTTCATGTTTGAATTTCTCACAAATGTGACATCTATTCTTTTCACAAAAGTCCTTCCACAAGTAGATATAATATGTAATCTTTTATTTACTGTTGAACATAGACTTCCTTATTCGTATCCATCAGAAAAGCTTAAAAAAAAAAAAGTCAAAATACAATTCCAATATCAGCACAATATTTGCTGTAGAAATTGTTTTGTAATGGGTATTAAAAAATGTGTACATTTGTTCAGGACATTTGAAGTGGGGAGAGATGCACAGTTTTCCAAGTGTTTAAGATCTTTTTTTTCATCATCATCATTATCATCATTTGTTTCTAGATGATATTTTGCCAGAGAGCTTAAAAAGAGCAGTGGATTTCAGAAAGAAGTGTTATTTTTATTTAACCAGCCTGGTTGTTTTTTTTTGTACAAAAAAAAAAGCATAGTCTTCTTGTAAAGTAAAGATAAAGGAAGTATGACTCTTCCGAGTTCATCTCAGAAGCCCATTTCACTGTCATTAGGAATACTGTTGCTGTCACATGAAGTTACACTCATGAACACACACAAGCTTTCTTAGTTTAAAGACAAGTTTGTTGGAGAAGGGGGGAAATGGGTGAGATAATGTACTTGGCAACATGCTTATTAAACATTTAAATATGGCTCACAGGATTTGTGTTTCATATATATGATGGCACATTAGTCCTTAATATAGACCAGCCTCCTTTAAAACCTTTAAAATGCTTGAAAGTATGGAGCAAATTAAAGTATTATCGCAATCAAAGAAAACACTAAAACCGACAGACACTTTTGCTCATCAAATAGAACCTAAAAGGGCATACCTGCTACCCTCAGCAAAAAAAAAAATTGAAAAACAAAGTGATGGAATTTCTCTCCATGTACAAATATCCTCTCTAATGAAATAATCGTGGAGGCTATAGCATTAAATATGCATCACTCCTTTTGATCCGTTTTCTTTTCTTTTTGTACAGATTTTCTTGCTTCTCTTAGTTAATTTGCACCCTTACTCCCTTGTCTTAAAAATCATAACAATTTTATGAAAAGAATATCCCGTTCTGGTAGGGGCTTTTAAGCTATACACTTAAAATGCAAATGAGAAGTTGTAAAGTCTCATAGGAAATACAGCACTGCATTTCCCCAGTGGGTTCAGTTTATTAAATTTACAATTGTAATGCTGATTGTGTATATTCATAAAATAGACATGATGGGCTTTTGAGCCTATTTCAATGTATGATTTTCTCCAAACCATTATATATTTATCAAAAACCAACTACCCCCCAAATAAATGCTGAAAAGGGACATACCTCCACCACCTTTTTTGTTTTGATTTTGTTTCCTTTACAGTTATTGCTTTTCAGCCCCACATGATCAATAGACACTCAAATGTTTAGGCAATGTAATGCTGTTTTCTTCAGGAACTAAAGAAACTGTTCTATAAAATCTTTACTCTGGCCAGAAGACAGTGTCAAGTAACAAGGATAGACTGCAAGTAGCAGATGCACAGAAGGGGGCCTGTCTGGTGTTTTTAGGCCTGTTAACTGTCAGAAATGAGTGTGGGCAGGCATGCCTATTGGAAATGTCAAGCATTTCTGGAACTGGCAAAGGCCTAATACAAATCTATACTGAAGCTCCAAATATGTATCAGATTATATGTGATGATTCCAAGTGGGTAATGCAAAAATAAACAATACGTGACAATATTCTCCCCAGACACCAGGCATGGACAAGCCATAGTTTGCTGGAATCTCTTACCATTATTGTACCAGTTGTGGCTGACAGACACATTGCTGAGCTGTTAATTTAGTACCATGAGCCTAATAAGCCCGTTAAGTATACCTGGTGTGGCATGGTGACAAGTTCAAAAACAAACACACAAAAGGAGTTAGTATGCTACAAATCTCTAGGAGAACAGCTGGCAGAGGATTACTGAGATTCCCTAGCTGTGACCGGGAAAGGAGATCGGAAAAAATTAAAAAATGCCTGCAAACATTCTACAAATGTTCATCTATTTTTCAATGTGTTAAAGAGAGAAACGTTAAGCATTAATTGTGTTGTGCTGTTGCACCTTAAGTTTTCTGCAATTAAATGCATTTGTTCTTCTCAGTATATGTATAATTAAACAGGAGAATGGCTCTCTGGTGCTTTAGGGGAAGAGCAGAGAAGAAAAAGAAACGTTTTCCGCAGGTCCTCTACAAGCTGCATTACACTCGGCATCTCTCAATAGTCTTCACAGAGCTGTTAACAAATTAGAAGTAATAAAGTCCGTTAATTACACAGGCTTTTAATTACTTTTTCTGGGGGACCTTTCGGAGGTCATTATTATGCACCAGGTTTATGATTAATGAGAGAAGTTACCTAATTATGTTAATTGGTGAATTTTAATGAAGATTGGTTGTTTGCTTTGAAAAGTTTTGCTTTTTTTTTTTTTTTTTTTTTTTACGAGACCAAGCTCTCTTTGAAGATTTAGAAGGCTTTCCCATTTGTTTTCTCTCACTGAGATTTGCTTTAAGTGTTTGTTAAAGACATACTTTATGAAATCACAGCCTAGAACTTGCTAAGGCCTGGACCATATGAAAACTAACCCTATTGCTAACTATTAGCAATTGTCTACTAAGTTTTGTTGTTTTTTTGCATCTAAACAGTACAATGCCAGCATCAAGTACTTATGGTTGGTGGCATTGATCACATGATTTAATGATTATACCAAGAGGTCGTCTTTACTACCGAATTATTCCATTCGTATGCTGCATACATTTTTTTTATGATTATACTATGCCTTTCCAGGGTTATATATAACACAATATACCAATAATATGCATTGTCTTCACTTTTAAATATTTTTATTCCCAAGCTTGTCCTTTACAAATCATGATGACAAATAATAATCTAAATGAAATACACAATTCTTTGAAAGGTTTTATCTAAACATTTTTTAGAACAGATGGTCTCTTTGACAGCACTGTTGGAATGCTGTTTCTCCAAGCCCTGGGATTCCAGTGATTGTTCCTACCTGGTGCACAGTCTTCCAAGAAAGATTGATTTCTACATTTATTTGACATCACACTAAAAGCACATATTTCTTTACAAACGAGGGGGCTCCAGGTTGCTCAAACCCTTTAAAAAACAACAACTTTCTTCTAGTTTAGGATTTAAATGTAATTGTGACTGTAGTTCACAAATCTTGAGAACTTTATTTGTATCTTCATTTAGGACTGAGTCTGTTGCTGAGAAAATGCTGACGAATTGGTTTACTTTCCTACTTTACAAATTCTTGAAGGTAAGTGTCTAAGTATAATATCATTTTTTGTCTCCCACGTCTTTGACAAGTTCAAACAATAGCATCTTTTAAAAAGATAATTGCCCATATCAGGTAAAGAAATAGTGTTAAACAACATTTCAACACCGCTAATTGTCTGAGATTGTGACTACTGTGGATATCCAATCAACACCTCTTTAGAACTCTTTAGAAACCATCCCTTCAGCTGGATAAACTATGCGTTATTTTGTTTAGGTCTGTTACCATGTTGTTGATCTAGTTATAAATGACTGTGAGGAAGATTCAGCTGCTTGTTTACTAATAGGCAAGGCAGTGACAAAGCAGTATTCCAACAGCAATTTTCCTCATTTATCAGACTTAAATGAGACATGGCGCAAACTCAAAAGCAATTCATAGGTTAAAGGAAATGTGAAGAAAAACCGACAAACATTAGGTGCCTGATGATCTGAATCTTTCCATTTCCCTTTTTGTGCGTGTGTGTGTGTTTCTGTTTTGAATCACACCATCCCTCAGTGGTAATGTAATGATGTACAAGATGCAATTTTTTTTTTCTTCCTTTACTCTTTATCAAATGGCTCAATAAATAAGATTTACGGCTTTAAGTACTCTTACTCATTTTACCCTCTAACATCTAGTGTCAGCAACTGTATTTGGACATGGGTATGCAACAGGAACATATAAGCGATTGTACGTTTGTTTTTTGGCATCTTTCCAGTACAATTTGATTTAATACAAAACATTACAAAGTGTACAACAATAACATTATTCAATTAAATGTTTTTTTTTGTTTTTTTGTTTTTTTTATAAAACCCTAATGTGCCAGAAGAAGCTGCAAGTGAAAAAGTACTTTGTGATTAGAATTACTAAAAGGTTTTCTACTAAATATGTAGGTTAATCTTCCTGCTTTATAGACTGAACAAAGTAAGTAGAATCAGGTAAGTGATTCTCACAATTTTAGGCTAATCTGTTTTTCTGTCAACCAAGTGCATTCACCGTGTTCTAGTAAGAGTGATAACTGTAAAAGACAGCTATTTCACTCAGGAAACACAAAGATGCCGTCAGATTATGTAGGGTCTCGAATGTGGCAAAGTAAATTAATAGCTTTTCCAGTGGATTTAAAATGTTAAGGTGGTTACAGATCGCGTGAAATCTTTGTTTTTCATTTTGCAATTACAAATTGTGACAGCTCAGCGGAGACTCATTCCGATGGACACATTTTCTCCGACATAAAGGAATACTTAAAGGACATAAATCTCGTTCTCAGAAGCCGTGTGTTCGATTTTGATCAGTACTCTTCAAAGGCATCCTGAAAAAGAGCCAGTGATAGTTACCGTTAAAAAAACAAAAAAACATTTATTGTATTTTTTTGGTAACTTTGCAGTGTT
This sequence comes from Amia ocellicauda, assembly GCF_036373705.1. Taxonomy (NCBI): domain Eukaryota; kingdom Metazoa; phylum Chordata; class Actinopteri; order Amiiformes; family Amiidae; genus Amia; species Amia ocellicauda. Next base: position 17,765,262 of record NC_089852.1, read on the forward strand.
TCGGTTGCTTCTGTATATCTGTTTAGTGCTAATTAAGCCTTGTTAGCTAGCTTTTGTGCTGTTCTCTGCAAGTCTTTTTTCAAATGTTCTTAATCTCAGTCAAATTCTTTGCTTAAAAGGCTCTTTCAACGCATATGTGGTCTCTGCTGTGAATCCATCATTTGCACCAGCAGTAGAGATCTGTGGGTAGGAAAGGTTTTTTGATTTGTTTTTTTTAAGCTGAAAAGTGATGAAAATGTAGCATTTGAAAAGACAAGGAAAAATACATTACAGAATTAGTATTCTGTCCATGTTATGAACAGTTATAAGGCCTGTATGAAGAAGCAGGATTAGTTTTTCCTTCTCTTCTAGCAGACTGTCAGGTAGTTCTGTGAAGATTTTCATCCCTGTGGTCATTACTCCATTCACTCAGCAACGTGCTGGCTATTTTAACAACCTACTTCATCCGCGATGTGGCAAATGATCTTAATGAAGCCAAAATCTCAAATTAAAGATAATTTCAAAGACAAGCGTGTTATCAGAAGGTCTTGGGATGATGTATGCATGTTCCTGCTTGTTAGCAGCTGTCTCTTTAATTACTACAGATGCTAACGAAACAGTAACGACATATGGTGGCTGTGGGAGAGTCGGCAAATGGTGACTGAAGTTGAGTTTCTAGGTAGAAAAAAGTTAATTGTTGAAGACTTTGAGGTTTGTAAACTACAAGTCTAATATCAAGAAAACAGTGCCTTTCCTGTCTCTGCATAGAATTGCAGAAGTGGACGGATTTTTTTTCACAGCCTCTGTTACACAGTGAAATGTATATCACCAAAGTGCTTTTTAAGCTCTTTAAGTTTTATCATTAACCTCTTGGTAACTTTCAAATTGATTGCCCTCACTTTTGAAGCCCCTTTGTTTTAAACGGTTTACTTTATAAGTATTAGAGAGCTAAGTCAAGGAAGGATGTTTGTTAGTAGTTTACATTTGAGTGCAGCAATGTTGCTAATCCATAGCTTTTCCTGTGAAATTATCATAATATTTCTTAACAGAAGCCCTTAATAAGGGTGACTTGTTATAATATATCACATGTTTTTTACGTGCAATTACCCATTGATGCAGCTTGGTTTTTTTTTGTTTTTTTTCTGGAACAATTTAGGTAATGTATCTTGCACAAGGGTATAACAGCAGTGTCCCTTACCTGTCAAATGTCAAACAACATTTGTGTTGTTATTCATCTTCAGAGCATTTTTCTAAATCCACAACATTTTACTTGTCAAAAGGAGACGTATACTGCAGACAGTTTGATCTCTTACTGATCGTTTTTGTTATTACATTAACAAACTCTCTATGTGTAGTATTTTCGCAAAGCAGAACACCAATGTAGTTCACTTTTAAATAGTGGCTTCTTTCAAAACACTTACAAATATACCGTAAAACTTAAATTAAATGCCCCCAGTGTTTATTCCAAATAACTGCAAGAAGCCCCGGTGAGTGTAGGAGACCGGCGTTTGTATTAAACATTTATAAATAAAAAGACATTGCGGACTTATGCAGGGAATGAAGAGCCTGGAAACATTGTAGACATAGGCTAATAGGCCCAGCTTTTATTATTATTATTTTATTATTATTACTTAATAATTTGCTTTCCACAGATGCAAACAAATCACATTTAATGTATGCTGAACTATACACTGGATTGAAAACAAGATACCGGTAATTCTGTTAGCAGTCTAAGATTCGATATAACTATGGAAATACGCTTTAAACCAAACCATCAACATTATACTTAATTAATGCATTGTTTATGTCGCAATTGACAGTTAAATCACTGCAATTAACAGCAATACAAATATACAGCAATATATATATATATATATATATATATATATATATATGTACACTACCGTTCAGTTTAGTCACTTAGAAATGTCCTTGTTTTCGAAATAAAGTTTTTTGTCTATTAAAATAACATCAAATTGATCACAAATACAGTGTAGACATTGTTAATGTTGTAAATGACTATTGTAGCTGGAAACAGCTGATTTGTAATGGAATATCTACATAGGCGTACAGAGGCCCATTATCAGCAACCATCAGTCCTGTGTTTCAATGGCACGTTGTGTTTCCCAATCCAAGTTTATCATTTTAAAAGGCTAATTGATCATTAGAAAACCCTTTTGCAATTATGTTAGCACAGCTGAAAACTGTTGGGCCGATTAAAGAAGCAATAAAACTGGCCTTCTTTAGACTAGTTGAGTATCTGGAACATCAGCAATTGTGGGTTCGATTACAGGCTCAAAATGGCCAGAAACAAAGAACTTTCTTCTGAAACTAGTCAGTCTATTCTTGTTCTGAGAAATGAAGGCTATTCCAATGCGAGAAATTGCCAAGAAACTGAAGATCTCGTACAGCGCTGTGTACTACTTCCTTCACAGAACAGCACAAACTGGCTCTAACCAGAATAGAAAGAGGAGTGGGAGGCCCCGGTGCACAACTGAGCAAGAGGACAAATACATTATAGTATCTATTTTGAGAAACAGACACCTCACAGTTCCTCAACTGGCAGCTTCATTAAATAGTACCGCAAAACACCAGTCTCAACATCAAGTGAAGAGGCGGCTCTGGGATGCTGGCCTTCTAGGCAGAGTTGCAAAGAAAAAGCCACATCTCAGACTGGCCAATAAAAAGAAAAATTACGATGGGCAAAAGAACACAGACACTGGACAGAGGAAGATTGGAAAAAGTGTTATGGACAGAAGAATCTAAGTTTGAGGTATTCGGATCACAAAGAAGAACATTCCTGAGATGCAGACCAAATGAGAAGATGCTGGAGGAGTGCTTGATGCCATCTGTCAAGCATGGTGGAGGCAATGTGATGGTCTTGGGGTGCTTTGGTGGTGGTAAACTAGGAGCTTTGTACAGGGTAAAAGGGATCTTGAAGAAAGAAGGCTATCACTCCACTCCAACACCATGCCATACCCTGTGGATGGCCCTTGATTGGAGCCAGTTTCCTCCTACATCAGTACAATGATCCAAAGCACAGCTCCAAACTATGCAAGAACTATTTAGGGAAGAAGCAGTCAGCTGGTACTCTGTCTATAATGGAGTGGCCAGCACAGTCACCAGATCTCAACCCTATTGAGCTGTTGTGCGAACAGCTTGACAGTATGGTATGTAAGAAGTGCCCATCAAGCCGATACAACTTGTGGGAGGTGCTTCAGGAAGCATGGGGTGAAATCTCTTCAGATTACCTCAACAAATTGACAGCTAGAATGCCAAAGGTCTGCAAGGCTATAATTTCTGCAAATGGAGGATTCTTTGACAAAAGCAAAGATTGAAGGACACAATTATTTCAATTAAAAATCATTATTTCTAACCTTGTCAATGTTGGAAAAAATTGAGACCACTGCATTTTTTCCTTAAATCAGCATCTCTACATGTATGGCAGCCATTCCATTCCATTAATATTTTTATTTGGAATTTGGGAGAAATGTTGTCAGTAGTTTATAGAATAAAACAAAAATGTTTTATCCAAACACATACCAATAAATAGTAAAACCAGAGAAACTGATAATTTTGCAGTGGACTTGTAATTTTTTCAAGAGCTGTGTGTGTGTGCATATACACTCACCTAAAGGATTATTAGGAACACCTGTTCAATTTCTCATTAATGCAATTATCTAACCAACCAATCACATGGCAGTTGATTCAATGCATTTAGGGGTGTGGTCCTGGTCAAGACAATCTCCTGAACTCCAAACTGAATGTCTGAATGGGAAAGAAAGGTGATTTAAGCAATTTTGAGCGTGGCATGGTTGTTGGTGCCAGACGGGCCGGTCTGAGTATTTCACAATCTGCTCAGTTACTGGGATTTTCACGCACAACCATTTCTAGGGTTTACAAAGAATGGTGTGAAAAGGGAAAAACATCCAGTATGTGGCAGTCCTGTGGGCGAAAATGCCTTGTTGATGCTAGAGGTCAGAGGAGAATGGTCCGACTGATTCAAGCTGATAGAAGAGCAACTTTGACTGAAATAACCACTCGTTACAACCGAGGTATGCAGCAAAGCATTTGTGAAGCCACAACACGTACAACCTTGAGGCGGATGGGCTACAACAGCAGAAGACCCCACCGGGTACCACTCATCTCCACTACAAATAGGAAAAAGAGGCTACAATTTGCACAAGCTCACCAAAATTGGACAGTTGAAGACTGGAAAAATGATGCCTGGTCTGATGAGTCTCGAATTCTGCTGAGACATTCAGATGGTAGAGTCAGAATTTGGCGTAAACAGAATGAGAACATGGATCCATCATGCCTTGTTACCACTGTGCAGGCTGGTGGTGGTGGTGTAATGGTGTGGGGGGTGTTTTCTTGGCACACTTTAGGCCCCTTAGTGCCAATTGGGCATCGTTTAAATGCCACGGCCTACCTGAGCATTGTTTCTGACCATGTCCATCCCTTTATGACCACCATGTACCCATCCTCTGATGGCTACTTCCAGCAGGATAATGCACCATGTCACAAAGGTCGAATAATTTCAAATTGGTTTCTTGAACATGACAATGAGTTCACTGTACTAAACTGGCCCCCACAGTCACCAGATCTCAACCCAATAGAGCATCTTTGGGATGTGGTGGAACGGGAGCTTCGTGCCCTGGATGTGCATCCCACAAATCTCCATCAACTGCAAGATGCTATCCTATCAATATGGGCCAACATTTCTAAAGAATGCTTTCAGCACCTTGTTGAATCAATGCCACGTAGAATTAAGGCAGTTCTGAAGGCGAAAGGGGGTCAAACACAATATTAGTATGGTGTTCCTAATAATCCTTAAGGTGAGTGTATATATATATATATATATATATATATATATATATATACATGTATATAGTTAAAGTGAGAAATAATAAAAACATGTGATGGTGTTTTTTGTTTTTGTTTTTTTTAATTAATATAGGGTATATATATATTTACTGAAAACAAGAAAGATGCAAAAAACTAAAATAAAAGTTTATGTAAATACGTTGTGGAAGGTTCTTTCAAATATATTAATGTATCATTAGAAACTGTATCGATTTCCTTTATTTATCAAACAGTCAAGTCTGTTTTATAACAGCAGTAAATCATGAGAGGGCAATCCGGCGTTTATTAGAGACCAGCTTTTGTTTACATGATTATGCATATCAACCCGGCGAGTATTGGAAGTTTTACAGTAGTTAGAACTGCAGAGCCAACATCAAACTGAATAACAAAAATCTATATTTTCATATCAGGGATATTAATAAAGACAAACTTATGGAAAGTTATGGACAGCCTGGAATGCTCTTAAACAGCTGTTTTTGACAGCTGTGTCAGTAATGCTTTTCCTGAAGTGGTCCACAAGGCTTACAAATTATATCTGTTTCACTTGCTTAAAATTGGCAAAAGACTATAGCAGAACATTTTTCTTTCCCTTTTCACCCTGTGTGGCACCAGAGTTCACAGGATAATTTACCTGGAGTCATTACCTAGGGCTTATATATCATTAGTCATTGATGAAAGGATGAAATCATGAATACTGTTATAATTATGGTCTGTTCCAATACCCCAGAGAGGGAAAGACCTTACCAAACCATTTTAAAGGGTTTGGCTCAACTGGTGACAATTCACATGGCCCTAATTCCAGACATTTTTATTTGTCTTTTTTTCAGGAGTGTGCTGGAGAACCCTTGTTCATGCTGTACTGTGCCATTAAACAACAGATGGAGAAAGGACCTATAGACGCTATCACAGGAGAAGCTCGGTATTCGTTGAGTGAAGACAAGCTTATCCGCCAACAAATCGACTACAAAACTCTGGTTAGTATATAATAAATGGAGGACTTCTGAATGCAGGAGACAAGTTTTATGAATAGGGAAAAAACAAAACCTGATGTATATAGTTGCTTCTTAATTTCTTGGGGTTGTTCAAAGAATAGTAAGTATCAGTTTGTTGTAAAATCATCTGACTTGTTCTTGCAGAATATTTTACAGCCTGTTCTACAATTCTTAATAGACTATATGCCAGTATTTGAATTAGAAAAATAAAATAAAGAAAAATATAAAAGTTTTGTGGCATAGGCATTATTCAGTATTTTGTTCAGTTTGCATTGACGTTTCCCATACATAATGAGTCGATTCAAACTACAATCCGGAATGTTTCGTCTTTCCATCTTTTCTCTTATTTCCTTGTCTCTGGCAAGCAAAGAAAGCCCCAGGTGTTTTATTGCTTGTTTTTTTTTGTTTTTTCTTTCTTCCCCCATCTTGTACACAACAAAGCTTTACTGGAAACCATTCCATTATCATCACCACCTGGAGCTAGACTGCTTAGAAACCACATCTAGCTATTACTTGTAGTTTTTTACATTCAATAATTAGCTTGTGTTTCCTTCAGGGAGTCAGTTTTTGTAATTTCCACTCATTAATGTAGAAGACATTGTGCCTACTTCCAGGTTCATTACCAACAACAGGGCACTTTGCATGTGTAAATACAAATCTTACACAAGATGTGCTGGTCCCAGAAACAACTGTGATGGAAATTGCAAGGTGAACCCATTTTCAGATCTGTGCCTTTCTTATATAATTTCCACTCAGACTCTGCACTGTGTGAATCCAGAGAATGAGAACTCGCCCGAGGTCACAGTGAAAGGACTGAACTGTGACACGGTCACCCAGGTGAAGGAAAAACTGTTGGACGCTGTTTACAAAGGGATGCCCTATTCCCAGAGGCCGAAAGCAGGAGACATGGACCTTGGTAAGACAGCACTTTCTTTTATTCAAATAAGGGCTATCTCATGGCCAACTGTGACCCAGATCCCCTCATACTGTGGTACGTCATGCACTGCCAAGGCTGGGTGGGTTTGAAGTCCTCTAGGCTTTTTTTGACATGACGCACAAAAGTGACTCCTGTGGTTTGCTTGGCACCTGTGGGCTCTGCAGGGTTCTCGCTAAGAGCTGCATCACTCCTGCCTGCAATGTTATAGCTCTTTGGTTTGTGCTGTGGGCACACAGGGGGAAGGAAACTGAGGCTTAAAGGCATACATTTTGATGGGTGTCTGTCTACATTTGGATATATGATATGTTTTTGAATAAAAAAAAAAAATGGCAACATACTGTTTTGCTCGCTCACAGTGTTGTAGGAGTCTGGAACATGTGATTACTTCACTAGGATTCTTCAAACAGCACCTCGGTGAGGTTCTTGGATCAATAAGCTACTAGCGACCAACCAAGACAGATTAGTGAAAAGAAGCTTTCTTTTTATGTACTTTTGAATCCATAGTCCTAATAACAGTCACTCTTGCCCTTAAGCTGCATTTTGACCTCTGTTATTTTAATCTTTGTGAATGTAAAGCATTTCATCTTCAGAAATGTTAAGATCTACTAACAAAGCCCACTTCTGTGTGTCCGTAGCTAGTTATACAAAGCAAAATCCTTATTATTGTCTATTAAAAGTTGTTGGCATCAAATCTCTGAGATATGAAGCGAAGCCAATATAAATGCCATTCTTAATCCTGCTAAATAAATGCTCACGATTATGAATTTGGTAGAACGTCCTTCACTCAGGCCCCTATGGAATGGGTTATAACTGTATACTTTTATCAGTTTTTTTTCTTAATGGTTATATATCCTCTTGTACATGTTACTCAGATTCTCCATTAGTGTTTCTGCTTACATTACTACTGTCTATATATTATGATTAATTTTATTCAAACACAGATATTGTCTGGCACAGACTGTTCAAAACTAATTCTGAAGATAAGATGATGCTTAGGAAATTAAGATTAATCAATGTCCTGAATTAAGCCCATTGGTGAAGCACTGTGCACACTGACAGCCCATCTATACTGTCCAGTTCAATTACAATAAAAATAACTTCACATTATATGCTACTTTGATCACAAGTCCTTTAGCTCCTCTCCCATCACACTTTGAGTGTTTCAAATGTTTTTGTATTTATTTATCAACAAGCTTAAACTGTGTCACTTGCAGAACCCACAAGCAAAATATCCACAGATAAAAGTAAACATCGGTTCAGTAAACATCACAGGTCCAAAGTAACTTAAACGGAAGGTATCCAATTAAAGCAGGCTGAGAGAGAGTTTTTCAGAACTTAATGTACTTGATTGTTAAACTCTTTGAGTTCAGGGAACAAAATAGTCCACTTGCTGTTTTGTTTTGGAACAAGCTCTTGTGTAGCTAAAGCCTGACCTCTCTTGTAAATTTCTTCTCTCCCTTGAGCAGAGTGGCGGCAGGGTAGGATGGCACGAATCATCCTGCAAGACGAGGATGTCACCACCAAGATTGACAATGACTGGAAACGGCTCAACACTCTGGCACACTACCAGGCAAGCTGAGCTCATTTCAAATTATGGCACTGCTATACCTAACTATTCGTAACAATAGTGCTTTCAATCCATAAATTAGTAGTTTACAACACCGCTGACATTATCACAGCTTGGTTCCTCTGGATTGAAGTCTTGCGCTGGATTGCCCGTGACCGACACCTTGCCGAGTAGTCTCACCATGCTTACTAAGTCTTAGAGTAAATAAAGCCCTGGGGAAGGTAGGCAGGAGGGAATGCATAGTATTAGTTTTGTATGTTTATCTATTTTATTTTAATCAGTAGGTATCTTTGGTAGATGAGAGGGTGCTTATGATTTCAGGTTTTTTTTTTTTTTTTGCTCATTGGTTACTGATATCCTCTTCACAAATTATTCCTTTTCCTCCCAGGTGACTGATGGGTCAGTAATCGCACTGGTACCAAAACAGAATTCAGCCTACAACATCTCCAACTCCTCCACTTTCACCAAATCGCTCAGTAGATACGGTAAATCCAAGTAATTTAAATATTTCTTGTTTCATAGCTTTTTCACACCAGAGTCTTCGTAGTACCTAATTGGAGACATTTAAAAATCAATATTAAAGTCAAAGTTTCCCTGCAAGTACTAGAGATTTGTATATTTCTCTCCATTGTCATTTGCAAGGCTTCTAAGTAATATTGCATGTACTTTTAATACATATATTTCTCTTGAGTACAGTAAAGAATGTTAAGCATGATTATATATAGTGATTATATGAAATTTTGTTTATGAAGCTCTTAGCACAAATCCTTTGGCCTAAAAAAAAAAAAAAAAAAGCTCCTTTTGAAATGGTCCTTAATCTCCACTTGACACAAGTCAGGATCATCCAAGGAGCTCAGATAATGTTCAAACTTGTTCTGTCCAGGATTGATTTCTTTATAATCTTGCTGAGTACTTCTTTGTGGAAAGAAAATACGTTGCTAAACCTGAGCCTGACACTTGTATCCTTCCCACCATTTTAAAGCCATTCCGATCATGTCTTTGGATGACAGGCATTAAATCCGCCACCTAATTTTGCTACAGAATAAAAATGACTGTCTGACAGAGAGGAGCATGTCGTTTTTATAACTGGCAAAGCATTGTTGCTCGCTTGCAAATCTCAAATGCCAGACTTAATTTTTTAGGGGGGAGGGGGGTGTAGTCTTGGCATATTTTGATCGATTTTTAGTTACTATGGCAACAGTGCCAACGATAAATGGCTTCAACAAAATGTGAAGCAAGCAACTGCAGTTCTGGAGTGCAAGGTTAAGACATTTAATCTCATTTTAGGAACACTTTGACTTAAATTGCTTTGAATAGCTCAGAGAGTACAAACAGATGCACATGTTCCATTTGACATAAATGCGGAAGAATTTTTGCCACCAAATAAAATGTCAACACTGAACAGCAAGATCGGTCCCCTGTAAACATTACAGTTATGTGCCTCAGTGTAACAGCCGCTTAAGGGTGTCAATGCATTGTTGTTGTTCATCGTAATCAACATAATGTTAATGTGTTCTTGAGATGACAAGGGGAGTTTGTTGCAAATTAGTTTTGTCTAGTATAGTGTCTACCCTTGTACACTGAGTTGTACTGATGAGCACAAGCTTATATTTTGCTTGCCAAGTACCTTAATAAAACTGCACTATTGGTCTGGATCTATAGACGAGTGAAGGATATTTAGAAACCGGTAAATAAATGCCTCAAAATGTTATTGAGAGCACAACTCAAGGAGCTTCTCCACACTTGATTATTCTTATTAAGCAGACGGCAAAGCGCAAAAAGGATTTTCTGCATTGTCTGTCCTCATACTACAGTCTTGTGTAGCACACACAGTGTATTAACTCAGATTTAGTTTTATGAAATCAAAACAATATACTTTTATAGCATATATATATAGCGAAAATGCACCTATACTTTAAGTAATTCAATAGGGGAGCATTTTGTTAAGTACCATCACTGGCATTTATAAATAGTTGTGGGTGTTTGTGTCAGACTGCTAAACCTCACTGTGTGAACTAGCACACTGAGATTTTTCAATTCAAGGTTTCATGAGATTATTGCATTCATAAACTAATATCAAACAAATTAATAAGACCCACCAAATAGCCCCCTAAATTGCAGCCTATATGCAGTTATTTAACAGCCTGTCTTTATATACAGTAAATATATTGGAAACAGTCTTACTCAAACTGGAGAATCAAAAGTCAATACTGGTGTCACATATTATTAGGCTTGTTGATTTTCAACATTTGTTTTAAATGCACCATAACAAAACTGTTGGTTAACAGTTATATCACTGCTATCACTGCTTGTTAATTTAACAATGGTGCATCTTCAGGTTCTTCTAAATAAACATGCAAATAAGCAGTAGTTTTAGGATTGGAACCATATACAACACAATTTCTACATAGACCCTTTGATCATTTTATGAATAGCACAATTGTATTAGGATACCAGAATGCAGCTTTAGAAATCTCTTTGCAACCAACTTGTTATTTTGCACCTTTTGAAATTAACTGTTAATTCTGAAGTATGCCTGAATTATTGGAAATTGTTCCTACTTAATAGATAAACTCCCCATGTCAGACAGACTAACATGTGATAGTCAGCTTCAACAAAACAATTTGCTTTTAAATGAGTGTTTTGTTTATGTAACATCTGCACTGAAACATATTTGTTGAAATGGAGCAATCCTAAACATAAACTATATCTATGTTCTGTTCTGGTTTGTTTTTCCTGATACAGAGAGCATGCTCCGTACAGCCAGCAGCCCAGACAGCCTACGGTCCCGCACCCCCATGATCACCCCTGACCTGGAAAGTGGCACCAAGCTGTGGCACTTGGTTAAGAACCATGACCACTCAGACCAGCGTGAGGGTGACCGTGGCAGCAAGATGGTCTCCGAGATATACTTGACACGGCTACTTGCCACCAAGGTACAGTAATGGGGTGTGCCGTTTCAGCCAAGTGGATGTAGCAAATCTTGAGACTAAATCGTCTATCTATAAATTCTTTGGGCACCCAGCTCCTGATACCCAGGTGGGGCGTGGCTTTGGTGTTTTTGTTGCAAATTGATGCAAATAACATTTTTAAAAATGGATTATGGACCTGCCTGTGTAATCCCATTTAGTAACATTCTCATGTGAAATTTGAATGAGACTAACGGAGGGGAGAGAAAAGGTAATTGGCAATGTATTTTGTTTGTATATTTATTTATTCATTAAAATGAAGTAATTTCAAAAATCCCAGCAGTTTTTCCACAGTCTAACTGCTAGGGCCCCTTTAAGAGCTTTCATTCGTTATGTTTGCCGAGCATCTTAAGCCAATTTCATTCTAACTGGAGAAAATAAGGAACATCACACTTGATTGCTTGCAGTTGATTGTTTTGGTCCTAATTGTACTGAGAAAAAAAAAATGAAATGAGATGAGATGGTGTTACAGGGCTCTTGGGCAGTCAATTTCAGTTTGCAGCAAAAAAAAAAAAAAAAAAAAAAAAAAGACAGGTAATTCATTCTAAATTTTATTTTCTGAGATGTGTGCCAACAGACTGCTGGGGACTGAACACAAGCCAGAGGCAACGTGTTTGGCTGTTAGTCAACCAGACTGCCCCCCTGTGTTAATCTGAATAAGCAATTTAGAAATTAATATACCTCTTTTGAGAAAGCAACACGAGTACACTTTACTTCTGTTTATTTATTTATTTGGTTTTGCCCTGCAGCAGCTTTGTTGACGAGGCAGAAATAAACTACCAGTCAGTCAATTCTCTCCCGTCTTCCAGCTCTGATGGACACGGCAATTTGGAAACTATTCCTTATTTCGTCAGCTAAATCCGACCCTGGGAACCAGCCCAAATCAATGCCAAGTGACACAAATTAAGCACTATTGTTTGTAACAGCCTTTATGAAGTGCTGATATAATATATATGCCGATAAAAGTCTATTGTTCTTTTGTGGCTGGCTGGGGAATGATATTAAGAGAGTCCGTGTGTAATGTGCACTGGGTCGTTTATTACTCCAGAATGACTAATTTTCAGTATTGGCCTCTGAGCTTGGCAAGGTAATTTGCAGATGCTAAGCATCATGATATTCTGCTTGCTCATAATTTTTTGTATATATATATTTTTAGGGCAAGCTTTAATGTAGAAGGTAATAAGTCTTTTTCAAGGTACATTTCAGTAAACCAAAAACTTCAACACCCCTCTTCTCCCATCAATGAACTCATGAACAGTCTGGCCTCTTTATTCTGTCAGCTGCAACATATGGAATCTGTTATTTAATCCACACCTGTATTTTGTTAAATGGCCCAATCTATGTGTAAACCATAGCAGATTTTCGGTTGCTTATAACCAGTTTTGCCAAGAACAGTCTACATCTTCTCCTGCCTTAAAGAGCCACCTCTTCATGTAGAAATGTGTGATTCTACTCTTCTTTCTTGTTAATGAGCCCGCTGAATGAGTTTGCATGTGTTAGCCATTTAGACACACTCCATTGTTAAAGGGTCCCAGTTTTAACGCAGCTGTGTTCTAGATCAAAACCCATTAAAGTTTTAGAAACTACTTATTGATTTGCAGATGTGGGGGGAAAAAGGAATAAGTCAACAAAAAAATATAATTTCATATGCATCAATGTGATATTCTTCTGTCACTATCTTCCAACTGATCATTTACCAATTTGCGAGGCATTGAGACTTGTTAAGCGTCAAGACGTTTTATCTAATACAACAATTGACAAATAGGCCTGGGGAGAGCGAGGGAGCTGATGTGCTGAATCGCTGTGTGTAGCATGGTGCCTTGATTTGTATGGATTTTGTGAAAGTCAGAGAGCTATAGAAATACAAATGAAGTAGTGGCATAGTTCTGTATTTGAGAATTATAATGCCAAAACTAATGATTAGTGGTGTGAATTTAATGACAAAGGTATATTAACACCATTCATTTGAAATGGTTATTCAGTGATGTATAATTTTTTTAATGCATATTTTTCATTAAACTATACTTATTTACCAATGATACATTTTTAGAGACAACTGAAACACTTATTCAGCTCAGAGAAAAGTAAAGTGATCACTTGATGTGAGTTAATACCGGGGGGACGGGGACTTTTGATTGCTACTCCATACAAATCAGTAGAGATGCATTCAAATATTTACACTTTAAGTTGTCTCTAAGGTGAATAACATACTCTAAAATTATATAATTCATAATTATTAGTTAGTTTTATTTACTAAATTAAAATGAATTACCACGTCACATTTCAAATGAAGGATGTGAGATTATTTTTTTATTGCTGCTGAACACAGAATTCCATCCTACCATTGAAAAGGGCCATGGGACAGTTAGCTTAAAGCCAGGGGCCTGATTCTGCGTGTTTTTGGTGCCTTCACTGCAGGGTACGTTACAGAAATTCGTCGATGACCTCTTCGAGACGATATTCAGCACTGCCCACCGTGGCAGTGCCCTTCCCCTCGCCATCAAGTACATGTTCGACTTCCTGGACGAGCAAGCGGACAAGCACCAGATCAGTGATTCAGATGTGCGGCACACCTGGAAGAGTAACTGGTAAGTGTTTGTGTGCAGTGAACCCTGAACAAGGTGCTTTTCCCAGTGGCATTAACAGGCAGCAAGGTATGCAGTTTTAACCACTTGCCCTCCAGCTAATGTTTCTACTGCAGCAAAATTAACAGCACAGCACAGATGCCAGGACTTAGAGTACATACTTTTCAGGGCTATTTCTCTCCCAGGGGGGTTTGCTTTCTTTGTCAGCAGCCTACATGTGAGGTGCTGGCGAAACCTAGAAAGTGGTCTACATGATTGAAGCAGAGCGAGCAGAACATTTTTCCCAACAATCTTCTGCCTCAGTAAAATCAGGGATGTAGCCTCTGACCATGCCACCTGAGATTCCTTGCAAAAATCTCTCAATTGCAGGGAGGCCCAAGTTTAGCTGTACTTCACTTCAAGTTGTTAGAAGGGATCAGATAATCTGCCATGTTAAAATAAGATCGGCCTCTATTTTTTCTATCTTTTAAAATGTTCGGTGAGCTCCAACCAATGTGTTTCCCCCCTCTGATCTTTAAGTATATGTTGCATTACAATAATGTAGACTATGACAGCTTTAATTACAGATAATTCAATTCTCCCAAATCCTGTGCTGTGGGGGAATTACATTTTCATAACAAGAGGAAGGTGAGGACAAATAAATCTGACCAAATCTGAGCTGGTGTTTCTCCCTTTCAGCCTACCTCTGCGTTTCTGGGTAAACGTGATAAAGAACCCCCAGTTTGTCTTCGACATCCACAAGAACAGTATTACAGACGCCTGCCTGTCAGTGGTCGCTCAGACCTTCATGGACTCCTGTTCCACATCAGAGCACAAATTAGGCAAGGACTCGCCTTCCAACAAGCTGCTGTATGCTAAAGACATTCCAAACTACAAGAATTGGGTGGAAAGGTATGTACACTGCTTGCCTTCTCTTTCAGTCTTCTCCGGGTATGGACCATCTCAAACCAAAGTCATGCTAAGCGTTCACTTTTCACGGCCGATTGGTTTATGAGGGATTCCTTCTCCATCTGTTTCTTCATGCAACAGGGCTTTGCAGTTATGTTGGGTGCAAAGAGATGCTAAAGAGCAGATGTGTGGAAGTTTTTATTTGTATAACTGGAGACTAGGATCTGTTAGCATTATTCATGAATAAATGCCCCATATGAGTCCTATTCTCACCGTTAGAATTAAATAAAAAAAAAAATTACTTAACCAGATGTAATCAGCATCAGTCTCTGCATAAGTTAATTTGATCTCTCCTTGAGGAACAGGTTCCCTGTGCAAATTGTAGTAATGCATTAATGACCATAATGGAAATTAAGAGCTCAATTGTCTTTTGTCTCTTAGAAGTAGGGGTTTAATTCAGCCTTCTTCTTTGCGCTCTGGGTAAAATGCGTTCTGCTGCAGAGCCATGGCCATAATTGGAGTTGCCATTCTGTGTCTGTCTCCAGAAGACAGAGGCAATAGGGAGGGAAGGTGTGTTGATGTCTGTGGTCTCGAGGGAGAATTCTCACATGGTTGATCATTGACCGGCTGGGAGCTCCGAAAGTGCTGTGAAGCGATTGATAGTGGGCTGCTGCACTAGTGGAAAGATGTAATTGTCACAAGGCCAGAGAGACCACAGATGTGTGGCATTACATTTTAGCAATTCAATTTAAAGTGGATTTAACTTTCAAAGTTAACTACAGATGCTAAATGGGTGTTTTCCAGCAAACCCACGTTCATGCACTTTGTAAGCAGAATGGAATTTAACAGACTGGTTTGAAGCTCAGATGTCCATATTGCTTAGGAAACGATGTTTATTGCTGAAAACTTGGATCACCAGCAGTGTGTTAATGTGTGAATGTTAATTCTGACTACTAAGGGGTTCCTTAAAAATGTGGTGCCATGCAATTTCTCATGACACTCCCCCATTGCTTGGTCTCTTTAACAGGTACTACTCGGATATCTCCAGAATGCCAGCCATCAGTGACCAGGACATGAGCGCATATTTGGCTGAACAATCACGGCTCCATCTGAGTCAGTTCAACAGCATAAGTGCTCTCCACGAGATCTACTCCTACATTGTGAAGTACAAAGACGAGGTGAGGACTGTATTATACTTTCCTTTTCTATGGAGCTCTGTGCTGTGGTGACTGCTACCAGTACAGAACTATATGCCAAGTATACTGATCATTGTCCATGAGATTGCTACTGTGGAAAATTCAGAAACTCGGTCCACTATTGAGACCAGAGTCTTCTTTCATGTTCTTTCATTCAGAACTGTTACTCTGAAGGACTAATTACAGTCTACACACCCCCCACCCCATTATATTTGTTGCTGCAGTCTTAGTTTTCACACTAGCATGTTAAATTCTGATTTATCATAACTACAAGGAGAAGCTCTGTCAGCATAGAAAAGAATTACAGCAACAAGGTTCTTGTCTGAGTTAGCGGTTTCTCATCAGGGACCTCTTGTGCTACAGTGCAGCACAAGAAAATGTTCTTTGAGACAGTTTGAGTTCTGAAGTTTACTATCCTATATATACTTTTCTTTTGGCATCATCTCTATAATAAGACGCAGGTCATTTATTTGCAATAAGCAAATGCCAGCCTGCATGTGATTCATACAATAAGGATATTGGAAAGATTGTTATTAAATACCATTGTAATACATAGTAGCAAGGTGTTCATCTTCTAGAGTTTCATTAACAATATGATTGCTTAATAATAACTTAAACTGATCATAATAAATGCCAAAACACAAACATCACTTTTTGCTGCTGCTTTACCAAGAGATCCCCTTAAAAACTAGTGCCCCAATGCATATAATCCTCAGTATCCAAAACAGGAAAAAGTTGATTTTGCATTTCTTGTTTTTCTCAGAACCATATGTCTGCCTAACAATTTGGGGGGGGGTATTGCCTTCTAGAGATATTTACTGCTAAAGAGAACTGAGAAAGAAATGAGGGAAAGTCTCGCAATTACAAAGAAAAAACCTTCATTAAATGACAATGTAATGTAACTGCAGGAGTCACAGAGATTACACTGGAGTTAATTGCAGGGGGGTAAAAGGGACGTAATGAAGTACTGTTAATAGTCACTTAGCTAGTACTTACATCCATTAAAAGCATTTTCATTAAGACCTTTGTATATCAGTGATGGCTTTGCTCAAATGTTGTTTGTTTTATTTTTTCCCTGGTATCTAATCCTCTCATTGTGTTAGGGAACTTGTGATTGATACAGTAAGCTATAATTGTACAGGTTTTGTGGGTAGCTTATATTAGCAATATGCAGTTTGCGCCTCCGTATTGAAACTTAATGTAGGTAGTATTTATTTCATTGGTCTGAGATGCTGACTTCCTGAAGGCTAATTCCCTGCGCTGGCAGGAAGATGGGCTGAGAAACTCGTTTCTGAGCAGAATGTTCTAGATCCCAGCTTGTCACAAGTGAAACGCCTTGCAGCCAGTAAAGAGGGCTGATAAGGGAAAAGGCCTTCACGCAAAGTGCATGTTCAATCATTTTTAGGAATGTGCATTTCCTTGCTTTTAGGCAGAGCTGAATTCTTAGCCAATCTTGCCCCATATCCACATTAGGCTTTCTCCCTCTCTCTTCTCCTTTTTTATTTTCTCTTTCTATCTCTCTGTTCTCCTGCAGTTGTTCTTGTTAATGCATCACAGCTGCCTCCATTTACTGGGTACCATTCATTATATGTAATTACTGAGATGCAGCACAGCCCTCACTCACAGAATTTCAAAAAAACGAATGATTATTCCATTATGCTGTTCTATAGCACAGGATCAGTGCCTCTGAATGGAAGCTGTAATTTATTCCCATTTAGATGGCCATATCTTGGTAATCGCTGCCTCCTTGATGCACACTGTGCTTCTTCCTCGTGTCGCCTGTTATGTCATTGGCAGGGCGCCTTTTCTTCTCATCATTGAACGAATATTGTCATTTTCTGGCTCATTAGTGATGCATAAAAAAGACAGAGATCTCCCTTGCTCCCACATTGCATAGTGTTGTTTAATAGTTGCCTTATTAGCTGTATTTTAGTTTGTATTTTTTTGCCATAGACAAACTGAGTCATATTTCATTAAAACAGTCTCTTTTACAAAGTTTGTCGGCCTGGGGGCTTCTTTTACAGCCCTGTTTTGCACCATCATATCCCTACAACTTCATAATAAAACTACAACAGTTGTACATTCTCTCTATCCAGTTCTGTTTAAATTTCAAAGAAAACAAATGAACAGATTTTTTACTTTGCAGTAACGTACTTTGGCCTTTTTCACTAACCATTTTTCATCGTTTAGCACCGTTCATTTATTAATTTCATTGAAGTGATGTATTGCATTAAATATATACGTTTTTAATTATCCCAATCAGCTCGGCTAGCTCTCTGTTGGAAAATTAACTTGCAGAACTGGTGTCATCAGACAAAACAGAGTAATTTTCTCCAGTTCCCTTTCACCTGCTTAGAACACATGACATCTTGGCTAAATGTATTTCATTTGTCTGTGGTTACTTATACTACACAATTTAGGCTCTGCTGTACTGTAACAGGGTGTGGTTAAATAACTGGGCCAAGTCCAGATTACAAATTTAAACACAATATGGCATGTTTTTCTGTAGTCTATATTTAAGGCAGCTTTCTTTTAGAGTTCGTTCCTTTCCCCTTTCCCTGCTTTTATAGTTATTGCAATTGTTCTCCAAGGTTCATTTCTTAATTAACTAATTAATTAATTAATTTTTCTAACTATTGCTTTATACAGTTTGCACATAACAGGAATGCAGGAAATAGGAACAGGCTAATTGGAAAGATGAATTTGTAATTTGCATTCAGAAGAACACTGTTGCAGCCGACTGCTGAACAATGCACCTGTTGAATCATCAGTGATATAATCAGTCAGTGCGTCGCTTTTCTTGTCTCTTTTTTTTTTGGGGGGGGGGGGGGGGTGGCGCCTGTTTCTTACATGGTGAAAATAGGTTAATCGAAGTCAGTTGGGTTTATCAACTTATTTTGTGTGCACAAGAAGTATAAACAAGACAAGTGTTTTTTGCTAGGTTAACATTAAAGCTGGTAGCTCGTATATGAAATTTGCAAAACATTTTTGTTTTGTATAGATTAGAGAGAATAAGTTATTGTGTGATGGAGCTTTCAGGGTGGCATTCATGACTTTGGTGTTTGGGTAGTTTTGTCTGTTCAGGTTTCAATTCTCCAATATTCAAAAGCAATGTCAAATATTGTAAAGGTTGAATATTACATTTCTAATGTTGAAGCATACATTCCTCTAATGCAGTGTTGTAAGTTGTTTTATGGTCTCTACACTTTACTGAGGTTCCATAGAATCTTCTCCAATTTGTTTCCCATTTAGTCAACTTTTTACTTTCACAGCCATTTATGTATTGATAATAACAGGAATATTAGATTCTCCTCATTGTGAATTTGGCACCACCTTTTTTTACCATTGTTAAATGCTTCTCTTCCCACTCCTTGCTTTCAAAAATTGTTACTCTATCTCATGCCTCATTAACAGACATATTTAGTTCACAAATTAAATGATATAAGATGGTGAAGGTTACAAATATAAGGTTAATTCATATATTATAGAAATCTGGATAGGACATTTTGTGAAAAATACATAGTCCTTCCTTTAACAGAAAAACAAATGTCTAGAACTTTAAAATTTGATTATTTTTCCCCTCATCGTAGAAAAAGGAATAAAATAGCATTGCCTTCAGTTTATTAGAGAAACACTGCATCCTATAGCTGCTTAGGCACACTTTAGTTGAGCAGGCATTTGCTTCTAGGTCAAGAGGTCTTGGTAATGATTGGAGGAGCTGAAACCCACACAAGCTACCAGGTCTCTCCTGTTGTGAGGCCAGGGGAGGCCGGCTGCTGCAGAAATTAAAGAAATGAAAGACAAGGTTCCAGCTGGCTCACAAACACAACTCACTCTCTCTCTCCCCCCATCTCTTGCTCTCTCTTACACTCTCATTCTCTCCCCCATCTCTCTCTCTCTCTCTCTCTCTCACAAGCACAAATGCAAAATTTTCTCTGCACATCAATGATTTAAACTGAAATCTTAGTTGTGTGAAGTGTGTATATTACAGTTTAAGACTGTCCTAATTATGCTTACATCCATTCTATCGAATTGCAGTCTCCTTTCTTTTGCTGCTGTTGTTATGCTGTTTGCTGTTGTTTCTGTAACAACATAAAAATAAATGCATATAATATCCAATTATTCAAATCAAAAAGATCTCCAAGGTGATAAACTGAGCAGTAAGAGCACCACAGTGGTCAGTTTCAATGCCTTGATATCTGTTTGCATCATTTATCGCTCCAATTAAGCTTTTAATTGTTGATGCTTGGGGGGGTGGTGTGGAGAAAAGAAAGCAGTGTTAAGATCATTTAAAATTATTTTACCTGAGAGTTCTCCACTTTTTCTAATCAAAAAGCAATCTGTTAGTGCGATTTAATGACTCAGAACCAGGCAGGCCGAGAGTGAGTGGATATGCGGGGAATGCAAGGCGTGCACAGTACAAGCTCATTACAGTTAATGGGGCTGTCCTGTACTGTGCAGCAGGCAGAACGACAGTAGAAATATGACTGCTGACTGTGTACCTCTAGGCAGAGCAATAGAGTGCCCCCCTTGCTGTTAATTGAGCATCAGTGGTTTCTAATCATTTAATTAAGGAAATAGTTAATAAAAATATGCTACTTTCACCAACCCCCGCCCCCCCTCCTCCACAACTGCCACCCAGACCTAATGCACTTATTTTCAGAGGGTCATTAGGATACTTAATTGGAGAATCTTCCCTATTGCTTTGGGAGATTAGCTCTTAAAGACTGCGTTATGACACTGATGGAGTGGTTGGACATGAAATCTTCGTTGCCAGATCCCCAGAGCATTCTTTCTGACAGATCACAGCAACAGTCTTTCCTCGTACACATTTGACGCCTCACCCCCAATACATGTGTTCTTCACATTGTAAAGATTTGAATGATTTCTCTGTTAAATTTAGTTCAGATAGATTAAGGCTCATTTCCTAAGACTGCATTACTTTTTTTTTTTTTTTTAAGTAACTGTTGAATTGCTTATTCACACTTTGCTCCTTCACATATCCAGCTATAGATATAGGGAATCTGGAAGTAATTTATTTGTTTACCACATCCATAATCTAAATTAATACACTGTAAAATGCTGTGTAAACTCTTAACGGCAGCTTTGTTGGAGTACCTGTCTTCTATTTCTTTCCCCTATGCAGAAGTGTAACTTTAGTGCATGTATGTTTTTGTACTATGTTAAATTAAAAGTACTGAAACTATTATATATAGCGTAGCAGCTATATTTATGTTACACCACTGCAAGCAGGAGCTCTAGTAGGTATCGAATCCCACCTGTAACACACCTGGCTTTGGCCCAATGTTCCCAAAAGGCAGTGCCCAATTTCCCTGAGTCACGCCAAAGAAGGGTTTGTAAAAGCTGGTTGGGGATAATTTGGTTCTCAGTAGGAGAGCGACCCCTGTGGTTTGTCAGGTGCTTGTAGGTTTCAGGTGTTAGCTGTTCTGTCTACATCAAATTCATCAAATTGGACAATCAAAATCAAATCAAACAAGTATGTAGAATACTAATACAATCCAAATTATATATTTATGGATTAATGGGTAATCAACCCAGGGTAGACTACCTGAAATTACCCTCCAGTAGTAAAAGAATATTAAAAACCAAATTTGAATACAAAGCTATTTCAATTTGTTTTTGTTTTTTTAAGATTCCTGCTTTGATAAATTAACATTTACAAAATAGGGATGCATGTTCCATTTAACTGATCAACATTTGTAGATCAAGCTTGTTTTGTACAGTTCTTTGAAATCTACATTTATTTTTATGCAAAAGAAGACTCACCCAAATACTAAAATGGGTAGACATTTACTTTCTCATGCTCATTTGTAGATGCTTTAAATATGATAAAATCAATCATAAAAAGATTAACTTAACCTGTTATGTCTCCCCTCCCCCCCACTTTCTCTCCTCATCTCTCAGATATTGTCTGCTTTAGAAAAAGATGAACAAGCCAGAAGACAGAGACTGCGGTGTAAGCTGGAACAAGTCATCGACACCATGGCCCTTGCCAGTTGAAAGACCAGTATCTTGTTGGCCTGAGCGTCATTCTGAACACAGACTAAAAACTGAGAATACAAAAGCAGTGCACTGTGGATCCCGCAGGACTGGGCATGTGTAGCCTGTCTCCATTACGAGCATTTAAATCATTATTTTTGTTTTGGTCTTTTGTTTTATTTTAAGATATCTTTTCACAGACAATAAAAAAACAATCAATGAAGAACCAAGGAGAATAAACAACAAAAAAACAACTGAGACATGGCAACTTCATGGCTTTGGGAACCGTTCCTCTGGTCACAAGATAATCTGCCACACGATGAAGCCTGGATGGGACATTATTAACCTCAAGGGACTTTTGTGTTTTTTTTTTTTTTTTGCTTTTGTTGTTGTTGTCGTTGTTGTTGTTGTTTTAAATATACTTGACTGCCCACTCTCCGGCTACCTGCCACTAGTGTTACTGCACAATTTGCACAATTTACAGGAAATTACATTAAAAAACAAACAAAATACAATTGAGTTTTTAAAGATGATAAAATAAATTAAAAGCTTAAAAGATTTTTTTTTTTTTCAATTTTAACTGAAAAGATTAAATCGATATTATGAAATGGGTTCTGTTATGAAATGAGTTCCATAAGCTTTGATATTTCTGACAAAAACAAAAAGAAAAAAAAATACTCGTCCTGTGCCATGTTTTATTTGAATGTTGTTTAGTGCAAAGACATTTTTTTAGATGATAAAATGTGCTATAATTTAAATGTTAACATGCCGAGTGACTGAAGTTATTAAAATGAAAAAAAAATGAAAAAGCAAAAAATGGAAGCAGAAAGAAGAAATCTTATAAGGCACACAGTCTTTTTGATGGGTTTTTTTGAAGTAAATAAGTACTGTATATTTTTTATTTGCAACTCTTCACTCATCACATGCAAATCCTTTTTTGTTTTATTGCAAAAGCAAGAAGGAGCTGCAGCTTTTGAGGCATTTATTTTCTTTCCAGATTACATCCAGTGGCGTTTTAAAACGGACCCAAAAATAGTTTGTAGAAACGAGTGTTGTGGTTGCTAAGCATCCATCCTTTCCGCTGGAAAACAGAATAATTGTAGTTAACATTGCGATATCTCTCAGAACAGCACTCTTGGTGAATACTGAGTGTTATTGCCGTTTTAAGTTAATATCTGCAAAATGCCTATAAAACATCAGACATGCATTTCCAATTGCACAGTTATTGGTAAATGAAGTACATTATTGAAGAGATGGTTCTGCACTTGCTGGTCGAGAATGCATGGAAATGCTGTTTTTGGTCTGGTACGGAACATTTTAAATATCAACAGACACGCCTTTCTTTAGCAGTTTGGGCAGAAGCAAAAGAGTAGGACCCATTTGAAGGGCTGTTCATCTGTTTACGAGAGGCTATTCCTTTGATAAATTTCAAAAACACATGAAATGTTTCTCGCTTTCCCTCATCTTAAATCCTATCCTACCAATGGAAATGAACCAGCCCTTTTCTCCCCCACCCAACAAAAAATACATCATAGTGAGATTACCAAGAACATTTAGCTTGTACTAGAACGAAGGAGAAAATCACACAGCACCGGGCTTACTTTAAATATTATTATGCAGATTAGGATGCAGAGCATATTTAGTTTTTTGATTGGAGGCAGTAAAGATCTAAGAAAGAGGGTTAGCTTTGAGGCGAAGGAGAAAAAATATATATATACACAAGTCATTAGTAGGCCAAGACTAAATAATCCCTTTATCCCCGTGACCTGAGTAAACAGAAGACTGTCATTTTTGTGTGTTTGGACTTTTTTGTGAAAACTCTGAAAGTTTGACGTTGTGGTGAGAAATGTGTAAACTGGTTTCCTTCTTGCCTGAAGTGACCTGTGGTCAGTAGTAGTTTTAGAATATTTTGTTTTGTTTAATTTTTGCTTTTTCTCCCCAGAATCGAAGCTGTTTTTTTTTTTGTTTTTGTTTTTTTTGTTTTTCCCCACTAATTGATCATGGAAGCCAGTTCCTCCGAGGTCATAGAAAATGATTGACTTGCATTGCTGGTGTACTGTACAGTATTTTATAAAGCCGGTATTTCACAGCTGTGAAGTGGGAATGAAGACCAATAGAAATCTTAGCCTTGTGTGACAATTGCCGCTTAATTATGTCTGTGCTTGTTTAGAGAATTTTGTTTTAAAAAAAGGCTATGACTAAAATACCTTTTGCTACAGCATGGTTTACACTCTCATTCGTGTTGGGGAAGCATTCAGTTTCTCAGCAGAAAGCAAGATGGCACCTACCTTATTTGCAGTTCAGGTAGGTTGCAAGACCTAATTTTGCCAAGGTCACAAAATTAATCATACAAGGGAGAGCAAACTGCAAAAGTGACACTTACAAACTTTTTATAATTCAGTATGGACTGCTTCTCATGAGCTTTCACACCTCTTTTCCTATAAGGTGTTTTGCATTATGTGGAAGAACCTTTGTGTTGCATCTTTCTCTAAAAGCTTGTGGGGGGAGCCGGCTTCCATGACAAACAAATGAGAAACTATGTATATGTTTTCCTTAAAATTTGTTACTGCACATAAAGACTCCTGCTGTTACAGTGTTGAGAAACTAAACTGTCCGGTTTTTCAACAAGGTCACTCAAGTACTGGGACACTTTTAAACAGAAATCACGCCCCCCTCCCCAAGGTGCAACACCCTATGAGTGTATTTGGACCAATCATCTCTGACTGGAACTGCAAGAGGTTTACATCAAAACGTACTGGACATCAGTTTATTTTGGGAATAGCTGAATGAGTGCCATAATCTGCTAGTGATAGACTTTTACACATTAGGATTCAACCAGAACTTCAAACAGGCATAATAGGGGACACATTTCCAAACAGATTGTTTTACCACATTTAATTAACTATGGATCACTGTCCTCTGAATCCAGTAGTAGCCTGGATGAAGATCAACTATAGTTCTTCTTACCCACAGGGTGGGGTTTGTGTACCATGTTTCAGGAGGGTGTATAGGGAATTATATTTATATAGTTCAGGGCATTTTCAGATTCACTGAGCCATGGGTTTTTTTTTAAGCAAGTGCATTTAAGGATGGTGAGTTCCATAAGGTTTTGTCTAAAGTCTTTAAAACTTTTTCCTCTGTTTCTCAGACTACAGTGTGGTGCAGGATATCAGTGTTAGTTATTTGGTTTTAGGGTATTAATACATTTTCAACACCATTGCCCTACTTGATCATTGGTGGTCATCCAATTTTTGATTAGTGTGGCCTATGTAGTAGTAATATTACCAGTAATACACCATTTAACAGATTGTACTGCTAATGGCTTTAGCAGGCACAAGTTCAATCTACTTAATATGTAGCAGCCTATCACTATGCAGGATAGTCTTTGAAGATTGTAAAACCGCTGGATATATTGTAATTTTCAAAGTCTCAGGAGGTTTTTTTTTTTTTTTTTTTGTTTTTCCATTGTTGTTTTTTAGTGGGTTAGGGAGGGTGGGAGGGCTGGCTGTGGGCTGTGGACTATTGCATGACTGCTCTAGATTTTAGAAAGAGTTACTTTTAAAAATGCAAGTGTTGAGGCCTTTGGTCTCCTGAAGATTTTGTCTGTTTGTATTTCCCCCCTCCCACCCCCCACCCCCCCTCCTTTAACTTTTGCCACTTTGTGTATAAGATAGAGACTTAATTGTACAACTCATTTCATTGAATGGTACGAAAATATTTTTAATTCAGCAAGGAAAAATGTTTTTTTGACACCTCTGACAGAAAGGCTGGAAAGAAAGGACAATACTGTTGGATTAACTTGTGGTATCACTCAGCATTTGCTTTGCACACAGTGCCTTCTCAGCTACAGTACATTTCTGGTTTTTCACCCTACACAACATTTTCTCTCATTATCCTGCCTTTTGAGAACTGCTTGCTGTCGAGTAGTGTTCCTTAATCTACCCATTATAGCAACTAAAAAATAAAAAGTTTTCAGACCCGTTTATATCGAAGAGATTTGGTTTCACGTCATTCCATATCACAAGAGCTTTTCCAAAAGTACTCTGTAACAGTGTGGCTCCTGTCTTTATTTTTCTTTATAGTTGTGGCAAATCAAATTTAGCAATCCTTTTTAAACATAGGATCAAAACATTAAATAAAATAATCAAAGGAATTTTAATACTATAAGAATACTGATTACATTTTTAAGATTGTTTCAGACTTGAAGCAACTGTGACAAGTTGGCTGTTTAACGCTCATTGTGTAAATATTCTGCTATTTCCTATTTTGCAGATTTACTACTTGTAAATAAACACACGCATCAAGGAGAGATTAAACATTTTTTTGCTAAATAATGTATTTTGTCTCTGTGTGGTTTATTTGTGTTTTCATCTCTTGACCAAAGTTGGATGATTACCTTCTGCATTTAAAGTGAAAAGACACTATAAAACAATTATGCACAATGATCTGTATACATTATTTTGAATGTATTTGTTAGCTTTCTGTATACAAGCAAATGGTTCCAATAAAGCTTGATGACAAATAATGGACAGTTCATACCTTCCTTAAGATGGTTCTAAAAAAATAAAAAAAAATAAAAAAAATAAAACACCCAACACACTGCCTGCCTTATATTCACTAATGATGGCTTTGCCTACATGTGACCAAAGAGTACTTTACTCCAGGGAAAGGATAATCTATTGAACCTAATCTATACTTGACGTCATATTTAGTCAATATCTATCCAACATAATCATGGCCTGTATGGGCTGTTTTTAATCTTAAACCAATACATGAGGTTTTCAAAATATCCCTTACAGAGTTAGTCAGATATCACATGTAGGCAGACCACTACTGGAGCAATTGCTTTTGAAACATCTTCTCTAATGAAATAGAAAAGTAATCATGATTATAATTCTATCAATAATAAAATGCATAGTTGAGTCAACTTTTTTCTGAAGTGATTTTAAATAGTGTGTGTGTGTGTGCATTTGTGTATTATAAGAATATTTTAAGTTAGTAAAATAAAAACATTGTAAAATTGCAAATTGTGTTTTTAAAATAAAACTCAAACCGATTAAAGCATTTGAAGCAATGATTTTTAAAATAAAATCTGTAAAAAATTGCTCAAATTAGGTCTTATATGACATGGAGCACTAAAATGTACCTTGATGGTGCTGGTAACTTGCTTAGGAAAAATTCTCTGCCGAGGACTGGATTTAATAGTCGATAAGACAATTACTCTCAGTGAGACACAGTTAAAGCAGAACTTGGAGATATAATTTAAACAATGTATTCAGTAAAGCCTGAATATTGATAAACTGGATTATAAGACTAAAGATAGCATTCAAGTGTGTTCCTGGAGTAATAGAATTGCTTCACCCTCATTTGTTCTTTTTCTTTCATTTATTCATACTCATTTATTTATTTATTAATTAGCCTATGTGACTTTTAACTGCATATAGAATTACTCCCAACTACAGAAAAGACAGGAAAGAATAATGCCTTTAACTTGCCAAATCCATGCCATAATGTAGACTGTCAGCAGCACTTCCCTAAACCCAATGAGGCTGGATAAATAGGATGTTGTCATTTGTTCCAAGCATACGAATCCAGGCTAATTAAATTAAAATTCCATTGGAGAAAAGCTGAAAATGCATAATGATTGTGGAACCACTGAATCCATAAATGATTCTGTCAGAAACAAATGTTCACTTAGCATTATGTGATGATGAATTGTACTGGAAGTAGAAAGCTCTTTTTTAAGTTAAGCTTTTATAAATTATCTGTCAGCACAACTAATAAATCTGTGAGGTCCTTTTTTATATTCCCAGATGCCCCCCCCCCCTCCCCTCCTTTCTTTAGAGGCCCTTTGAAAATTGTCAGGGTTCATTGTATCAATTAGGTGTCATAGCCCAAAACCAACAAAAGGATGCAACTCCTTTCAGGATAAATCACAGACATAATTCTCTATTCCTTCCCAGCACAGAAGGAACATGAGTTGGGAAGTACTACCCAAGATTAGTGTCACATAACAACAGCAGGAGTGAATGTGTCACTTTAAAGACACTAACACATAAAAGCATCAATTGAACCATTCATAAATCATTTAGAAGTTGCCATTCAGAATGTTAAATGCCTATAAAGTGGCATGGGATATTAAAACAATTTTTAAGGAAATGTGTTGATCCTGTGGTTTTCAAATGACAAAATAAAGATTTAAAGCCATGCAGTTCAACTGTCTGGATAGGCAGCAGTGGATGTCATGCCTTTGCAAGACTGGATCTCTAAATATCCTCTATCACCTATGACCCTCTGATATCTATTGCCAGAGCAACCATTACGGTAATGTTACCATTAAGTCTTTCATTATACGGTCACCGGTACATAAATACATTTCGACCTAATGCACATTATGATCATTAGCTTTATGTGAAAAGGATGTTTTTCATGCCAAAGTGGTTATGAGAATTACACATCTGTGAACCTCATGTACACAATAAATCTACTCTGCCCTTCACTTGGGCCATGAATATAACTGTAATGAATAAAGTTTTTCCCAAATCCTGTCAATTAATCTGACAATAGTTGGCCATAGAAACTGGCCCTTAGAGTGTCTTGAGGAGCTATGTGAAGAAATCCTGCAGTGATACAATTTGAAAAGCTGGTTAGCTTCAGTCCCTTTGCATGATCTCTCAAAAAAGGAGACCGCTGGCCTACTGGGTAGCACAGAAGCCACCTACAAGCTGTGGAGTGCCAGCGTCAAGGGCTCTAACTCAATGTGCCACTTCCCCCTTTTTTTGTCATGCCGGATGCCTGACATAGAGGAAAATCAGAAAGGGGCCCTGGAGGTTTTTGCCTGCTTGGCAGAGGTAACAGACAGCAAGGGAACACTTTCGGGATAGAGGAAACGTGCTTGAAAAGCAGCTTTGTTGGACTATTCATATTGAGCCTCTTCTGTGAAGAGGTTCTTCTCTTGGCAAGCTCAATCTCAGCACCTCTCCCATAAATCTGACTGAGAGTAGATGGGCTCATGGGTGGGTGGGTGGGAAGCAAGGAAAACAGAGAGAGGTAACAAATAGACATTTCTAGGTGCTTCAGCTATCCCGTTCCCCTAAGAGGGTTTGGACTCGAGAATAATGGGGGGAACACCGGATCCAGGCCATTCTCCCCAGGCATTGTATCAACCTGCAAAGACATCCATTTGAAGTCATGAGGAGGCAAACTGCCAGTAGCTTTGGATGACTGAAGCATGTGGGCTTCTCAGAGGGCCGGTCAGCTGCCAATGACCATACCCACAGCTGCTGGTGTCTATCACAATTCAGCTTCTCATCTCTGAGCACTGCCTGAGCATCTACAGGAATTGGTGATGTGCAAGTGGCACTTCAAAGTCAGCTGTGTCCATTGACAGATGACCGGGAGAACTTTTCTATTTCTAGCCAGAAGTCTGTAGGGGGTTGCATTGGCATGGTGGATTTAACAATACTCAGTTGTATTTGTATAACAATTTACTTCCATGGTTCAGTTTCTGTTGCTTGCTTTCTTGCTGTGCCAAAATACCAGGATGTAATGGCTTGTAAAACGTTTCCCCAGGGTTGTTCTTATCCTTTAGTAACTGCCATTGATTACATTAAAATGTTTTGAGGAGGTATTGAAATGGAGTTGAAGGAATAGATCAATGTGACAAACTGGTCATCAATCAAGACAGAAAGTTTCAGTATTGCTCCCTGAGGAAATGTAAACACACTAAGCATGCACTTAATAAGAGTCATATGATAAATTATGATGATGTTTGTTTAAATTTTTCCCTGGTGAGGCTTACAAAACAAATGCATTGAAAACAACAAAAACATCTAAATAAGGGATTTGATATACACTCACATACAAAGGAGCACACACACTATATACACACACAAACATACACACTAGCAGAAATGTAATGGTTTAGGCATACATTGGTATCAATGTACATGTACATTAATACAATATACAGTCAAGCTTTCTCCAGCAGCCTTGGATGTCCTTGTCTGTAGACAAATGGAATAAAGACCAAACCAAGTCACTGCTGCACAAAAGTCTACTTTGACGATTAAGCTATTCCTAATTGCATTAATTCAACTGACATTGCATTCCTCTAAGTTATGGAACCTAAACTTGTGTAATGTTATTATCCAAGTCGAACAGTGTTTTCTGCTAATGCTGACCTACTCAGTGTAACTCAGTCTCATATATCTATATATTTATTTTACCGTTTTAACACCCATACTTTCGAACATTGCCTAGAGATATCAGGAGAAGTTCCACCTTATCTTTGTTCATCAATATAGAATCAAGATATTTATCTGAACAATGCATATAAGTAGATTTAAGCTAACACTTAAAGGAAAAGATCATGATGCTTATTAACTATGCACATAAAGTTGCAGATTTTTTTTTTTATTAATATGGTTTCCAAGTGGCCATATTTTTTTAAAATGAATTCTGATGCATGTTCTAAAACATGAACAAACATTCATGTGTAATAAAGGTGGCACAAAGTGCTCTGAAACATTTTATTGTCTGGGGTGCTCTATAAAGGTGCTGTGCAAGACGAAGATAGAATTCTCATTCTGCATGGAAAATGTTATTTTATCTCTGCCTTTTTTTTCATGTCATGCTGCACTAGTGTTTACTGAAGCAAAAGAAAAGGAATATTACAATTAATTTGGGTTTATTTCCGTGTTACCATGACTGTTTCAAAGCTTTTTTTTTTTTTCTTTCTTGACTTTATACTGCCCTTTCAGCCAAACAGAAAAAATCCATACTTCTGGTTTTGCTTGAAATGCTGAATGTTATCGTGACCTTAACCTCAGCTTCAGCACAGGGGAAAAACAAAGGTGTCTTTCACAAATAAGTAGTCTGTTATGATGTATCCATGGAGATAAGGCTTGCCTACATGTAGTTAGCTTCTTCTATATATGCATAAAATGAGAAGTCAAAATCTGTGTCTGTACACTTTTTGTTAAATCAAGGACACCAAAAAAGGAACATGTGTAAAAATATATGAAAGGAGCTGCTGATGTTTATGTACAAATGGTGACTCAAGCCAGAAATGTGATCTAATATTCTTTTTTTGTCTCTGTGATGCAGTGACAATGCAGTGAGAAGAGATTTGGGGGAGATTTGTGGGGAACAGCAGCTGATGCGCTGCTGCTCGATTACTGGCTCCCCTCCTCGATAAAACAGGAAGTGCATGGCTTCCTGATGCGGCTCAAGAGGAGCTAAGGTAGGGATGGCGAACCTTTTTTGGCTGGAGTGCCCAAAGTCTGGTTTGTATACTTTGCTAAGTGCCAAAGGGTGCCAATAATACATTTGGGATATAAAAGTTTATACAGGGGCTAAACAGTATTTTTTAAGCAATATTTATGTTATTGTTTTGTTGTAATTAAGTTATTAAGCAAAACAAACCACAATACAGAAATACACACAATACATCCAAAATGTATGGACAGAGGGAACCATCCCACCCGCTCGCTACCTGCATCCACTGCCAACCTCCCCCCACCTTGAACCCCCCCTGAATGACTGCATGACCCGAGGCACATATTCTTCCCAAAAAAGATTATAAATATGCAGGTTCCATTTTTGCTCACAGATTATTGTCAATTATTGTCAATTTACAAATTTACAAATAAAAAAAAACTATAAAAATATAAAAAAGCAATAGTAATAGCACTTCACTATCTCGGTCATTTTTGGAATATGTCCCTTTTTATTTTGGACAATGAGAATCTATAATCCTCATTCAAATTAAATCAATCAGTCTTAATTATATATAGTGCAACACCGTGCCAAAGCATGTCATAACATTAAAGAATATATAGTAAGTGCATCATACAATTAATACATAATTTAAATGTTGCAGCATTGCTACAGTGCAGTAAAATGCATGAATCACATTTCATCACGCATTAAGTTTGAGGATTATAATGGTAAAGTAAATTTAAAAACCCCATTCAAATCACAATCTACCCCCAAAACAAAGTCCCACAGGTTCTCCCATTGCCCTGCCGTTACATACAAGAAGTACTTGCATGTACTTGCGCTCAATCAACCATGCACCTTCATTTTTTTCGGCGTATATTTACTTAATATCTACTGATTTTACATTTTGTAAAATAACTAAAACTGGTAGATTAATATACATTATGTGGCGCTTATGTTTTAAGACAAAAATAATGCAGTAGTATCAATCTACCATGAGAATGAGTGTGCACAAATTTACTCTACAAATCAAAGGCATGATTTATTTATGTTTGAGAATTTACAGCTTTCTTTTTCCAACTTTATGCACTTTTTAAATTGTCAGTGTTAAATATGAATGTGTGGCCACTTCTCCATTTGAAACAGGAGATAACTGTAAACGAAATCTTCCTCCCGTTCGCAGAGTGCCTCACCGCAGCATAAACTGCCATAATAACACTAACATCTTGTTTGCGAAATGCAGCTTTTCGCAGTTGTGCGCGGATCTGCGCAGCTCTACTAATGGGAGCAGAGGATTCTGCATTTCTGCGCATAACTGCGAAAATCTGCGTACAATAACCCAACCTAAAACATGAATATTCGCAAGCGCTACTCAATTACTTGGCGGCGGTGACGTCACTGCCAAATACACTGACTGGTTTTCTAAAGTGCCAATCAGTTTAGTCGATTGAGCGGCGGCCGAAAAAAAACAAAAAAAAACACTTGTCCTTTTAGTTTGATTACAGTGCACTGTGTCTGAATAAATCACCTCTATCTGCACCGTAACATTATGCTTGCTAAACCCAACATGGTGTCACAGTCTCTAAATAAGTATTTGACTTTGTTGTTGCTTTTGCTTTAGATGGAAGGCTTAGCACTGTTAAACCAATCCGGAGGAAACAAGAGTGAGCAAGACTGAAAAAGTCATCTTTGTGTCTGCTTCCTCCCTCCGGAGACAGCAATTCAAGTGAGTCGTACGCCTTTCAACATGTCCAATGTAAAAATAATTGCTAGCAAGCAAAGTTGAGCCCCTGTGGACCAGGAAGTGTCTCTGTTTGTGAGATGCGGCTCTTACCCCTTCAGCCTGGCAGAGGAGGAGAAAGAGGGCAGCACCCACAATGCCTTGCTGTCTCTCCTCTATAGGTTTCGCTGAGTTGTGTCACTCCAATGATCTATGGGAGCTGTAGTTCTTGAACCAAATTCAAACAGAAACTTACACACACAGTACAACTATTAACATCACCATCATCATCATTATCATAATAATAACACCAACATATGGGCTGATCATACTGCATGGCATAGTCTTGCATTCGAATATGATTATTAAAAAAATACATGAAGAAATAATTACCCCTACTGCTAGATTATTGAAGAAAAAGCATTATTATCATTATTATTATTATTATTATTATTATTATTATTATTATTATTTATTAACTACATATTGATAATAATAATAATAATAATAATAATAATAATAATAATAATTATTATTATTATTATTATTATTATTATTATGTAGTTAATTATCCTACTTTGCATATTTTACATATCATTATCCCACGGTGTTTGTTTGTGTAACCGAGTTGTCAAGCTGAGGATGTGGGGGGGTGGGAGGACATATCACAAACTTGGAGGGGGGCGAATTCTCCATGACAGGGGTGTGTGGGGGGGGGATATGTGGACGAATCAGCAGCAGATTTACAATGGACTCTGGAAGGGGCGCAATGGCAACAAGGGCATACACTCACCTAAAGGATTATTAGGAACACCTGTTCAATTTCTCATTAATGCAATTATCTAACCAACCAATCACATGGCAGTTGCTTCAATGCATTTAGGGGTGTGGTCCTGGTCAAGACAATCTCCTGAACTCCAAACTGAATGTCTGAATGGGAAAGAAAGGTGATTTAAGCAATTTTGAGCGTGGCATGGTTGTTGGTGCCAGACGGGCCGGTCTGAGTATTTCACAATCTGCTCAGTTACTGGGATTTTCACGCACAACCATTTCTAGGGTTTACAAAGAATGGTGTGAAAAGGGAAAAACATCCAGTATGCGGCAGTCCTGTGGGCGAAAATGCCTTGTTGATGCTAGAGGTCAGAGGAGAATGGGCCGACTGATTCAAGCTGATAGAAGAGCAACTTTGACTGAAATAACCACTCGTTACAACCGAGGTATGCAGCAAAGCATTTGTGAAGCCACAACACGTACAACCTTGAGGCGGATGGGCTACAACAGCAGAAGACCCCACCGGGTACCACTCATCTCCACTACAAATAGGAAAAAGAGGCTACAATTTGCACAAGCTCACCAAAATTGGACAGTTGAAGACTGGAACAATGTTGCCTGGTCTGATGAGTCTCGATTTCTGTTGAGACATTCAGATGGTAGAGTCAGAATTTGGCGTAAACAGAATGAGAACATGGATCCATCATGCCTTGTTACCACTGTGCAGGCTGGTGGTGGTGGTGTAATGGTGTGGGGGATGTTTTCTTGGCACACTTTAGGCCCCTTAGTGCCAATTGGGCATCGTTTAAATGCCACGGCCTACCTGAGCATTGTTTCTGACCATGTCCATCCCTTTATGACCACCATGTACCCATCCTCTGATGGCTACTTCCAGCAGGATAATGCACCATGTCACAAAGGTCGAATCATTTCAAATTGGTTTCTTGAACATGACAATGAGTTCACTGTACTAAACTGGCCCCCACAGTCACCAGATCTCAACCCAATAGAGCATCTTTGGGATGTGGTGGAACGGGAGCTTCGTGCCCTGGATGTGCATCCTACAAATCTCCATCAACTGCAAGATGCTATCCTATCAATATGGGCCAACATTTCTAAAGAATGCTTTCAGCACCTTGTTGAATCAATGCCACGTAGAATTAAGGCAGTTCTGAAGGCGAAAGGGGGTCAAACACAGTATTAGTATGGTGTTCCTAATAATCCTTTAGGTGAGTGTATATATATATAGGGCCTTTCTTTTCTTTTTTCTTATAGATGCATTTTTTACAATCATCAAAGTAGAAGCAAGTGGATTTCAAGCTCAGTTTTCTCTTTGTAAAAGGCAGCACCTGCATTCTGAGACACAGAGACTGGATTTTAATATACCATTACAGTTCCGCCCGGTGCTGTGCTGATAGCATTTTTAATTTCCAGCATTACCAGGTACTGTATGTTAACATCAATCAGATTCCTGATAAGTGACTCCACTTCCTGTGCTGTCGTTAAAGGGGTTAGAAACCCTTTAAGTTGTCAGAAAATTTGATAAATTGGGGCTTTTCATTTCCCCATAGAGAGCAGTCCAGGAGTCTTTCTATAGAATTTACTGTCGGCTGGAGAGAGAAAAAAATAAAAATAGCCGCAATGTTGGGATTTCAAAATCTTCCCTTGCATTCACCTGTAATGGGGGGACTTTACTAACTGCCAAGCTCTCGTTATTGATTGCAGCCTGTCAATAAAAGGCTACAAATGATTCTGACAGGCTTTCTAAACAATTACCATTACACATACAGTCATACTCTTTAGCTGAAAATAAAAGATGTATTGCCAAAGGGCCTTGTTACATCTCATGGATACATAGTTGGTGGGATAAAATGACATGCCATGGATGAGGAATTATGCTTTAAATGGTTTAAAAAGTAGATATTGCTGCTGTTAAATTGTGAACGGCAAGTCAGCCTGCACAAGATAATGTAATCTATTGATTCTATAATCTATAGCTCATCCTATTAAAATATTACATTTAGGAAACTCAGTTTTTGTTTAATGTCATCAATACATTACTTCACACTATATAAAAAGGGCTGATAAAATCAATACATAAAACAGATTCTCGATGAGTCCTACAAAAAGGTTGTTTAACAATATAATGTAATGAACTGCCTAACCCCGCTGCCTAAAAACTGTAATTTCAAATCAAATCTTAAACGTAATCTAGGGATTCTATCGCACAATTTAAGGATGGTCAACCTGCCCATTTCCCCCCCATTTATTCCTAATCGCCACCCAGAGTATGTCTAAACTGGTTTGCAATCTCCTTCTCATCTTCCTATGTCAAGTGCAACCCATAACACTGAGTGGATGAGTACATTAAAACTAGTGACATCCACATATTAATTTCATAATATTGAGATCATTTAAGTTATTTCTGTTTAGTCTAGCAGTCTGTTAAAAGGTAATGCTAATGTTATATTACACGTCACCTTCCAGAGGATGTTACATGGTGCAGAAGAATTATATGCAACAATTACATGATTTGCAACATTTAACTCATTTCACATATCAACTGATTACCATTGCCAACAGTGTTCACTCTTTAATAAGACGCATCTCATAGTCTGCTGTAATGAACTGATTGATGGCATAATTATTCTCTGGATTCGTTTCAAATGACAGCGTGATCCATTTCTTCGTAGGCAAAAGGTAAAGAGTGAGGATAGTCTTGCCAAGGGGACTGAACTGCTGCTTGTGAAGAGAAGTCTCGCATGAATTCAGATTGGCCTTCATTAAAACCTATCATGGATATAACTTCAAACACTTTTGAAGGCCTCTGCTTCTGCTTCTGCTCACTCCAAATACAAATCATGTTGAGGAGAGATAAAGTGGAGTGATTTAAAAAAAAAAGAAAAAGAAAGTTGGGAAAATTTGTGAACATTTAAAAATAGACTGGATAGTATCCTTGGATCACTTAGTTATTAATGGACACCAAACGAGCACGATGGGTCGAATGGCCTCCTCTCGTTTGTAAACTTTCGTATGTTCTTATGGTTAATTATTTAAGCAGGATTCTCATTTACTGAAAATGTTATACATGCAAAGCCCATTAAGCCCTGACATCTCCTCTGTAAAGCAGCATCCCCTTGTTAATAGGCAAGAAGCATTCCCGCATTTGTACACTTTATAGCTTTGTTCCTGTAGCAGTTAACTGTTGCTTCAAAATCAACAAAACAGAACAACAACAGAAAAAGCCTGTAAGTGCAAAACATAAGTACAATCTTTTAATTTATCAGCTGAAGCATTCGCATGGGGCTTGAAGATAAGCAAGAATGTGGTAATTTTTCCTATTTAAAAAGAGGTATGGCCTTTGAAGGGATAGAAAGGCACATTTGGTTGGGGTGGATTAGATAAGGGAAGCAAGTCTGAGAACAACAAAACCCACCAAAGACACAGCAAATTAATTGATCACATGCAGAACTGAGGCAAGATGAAGTACAATCACTTCATCTAGAAATATTTTAATAATCATACATGGGAATAATAATGAAGACTCCATTTTACATTACTTAGTTTAAAAAAAGCAACACCAAATGAATGCATATTTAGTGGCCTGTGCACTTGTTGACAAACGTATTCACACCCTTCATTTGAAGCAATGTCATTTGGTTATTCTTTAAATTTAACACTGAGATATCTTTAGTCTGTAAATATTCAAGTGAATTAAATTAAATTAATTTAACATTGATTGGGTTAAAACAAGGGATGTGTAAACCTTTAACTGCTATTTAATTCAATGGATTATTTGCATATGTCATTGAAAAGTCTTCCTCCTTGTATCATTCAGACCACCTCTTGCTCATACTCTATGTACTGCCCTAAAATTAGTCATGTTTAGTACTTCAATGGTCCTCAATCTTAACCTAGTCCTCCGAAATGGCACAGATATCTGTTTTGTTTTGATACTCCAATACTCTGTTCATACTTATTTACGGGATCTGGGTATAAAAAGGTTCTTGGACATAGTTATTATGCAGCACACAAATAATAGTATACCTGACAAAGTCCTAAAAAGCAGTGGAATCCTTACATATATGAAAGAAAACTGCTAATATGTAGACAATCACAGGGTGATTAGAGTCAGAGTCAGGGTCAGGGTCAGGGTTAGGGTTCATGTGCTCAACATCAGAACTCAGATGATGTTCATGAGGTATTGATGTTTTAATCCAGTGGTATTCATATATTCATCCACAGCACCTTATTATAAAGTGTTACCAAACTGAGATTGCTTTGCTTATACTAAAATACATCTGTTTCAGGTGTCTTCACATTCAACCCTGTCTTTTCTGCGTATTGTACTGAGCTCTATATTATTTAGTTGAATCCTTAATTGGACTATCTCTGACTGTTCAAGCACAATGAACAAACTGTGGAATTGTAAGTCTCTTTGTACCCACTTTACCTCATACTTTTCTCAGCACTAATAAGCCTTGTGATTAACAAAATGCACAATAAGCACATTACCTTCCAAGAGCCTCAACCACAAGTAGGAGGTAAAAAAATGCAATGTAATGTATTTGCTTTTACAGTACACATTATTTCTTTTAGGGTTTCTTTGCTTGGAAAGCATTAAAAATATATATATATATTTTTTAAGGTCAGACGTGCACTTTACTGCCTGTAAAGAGAAAAACAGGTTGAACCCAGTAAAAGCAGCCTACTCATAGGAAATTATTACACCTTGTCAATCTCTGCTGCAACACATCCATAAATCAGAACACGTCTCCTAACTTCAGATGAGGAAAACAAAATCTGGTGTACTAATGTTTCTTGGACAGAGCGACGAGCCAACTCACAAGATTATGTTTTACAGATTGCAAACATCTAAAGGTGTTCTTATACTAGTGGTGTTCTCTCCATACTAAGTTGGATCTTCAAAAAGGGGTGGATGCATCTGATAAGCATCACAATGTGTATCTCCTTGGACATGGTTTTTGAATTTTGCTTCAAATGTCTTAATTGCCAGCAAGAGATTAAATGTGATTCCGAAGTGAAAATGTTAAGAGCAATTTTCTACAAAGGCCACATCTAACTTACAAAACATGTTATAACACTGAACATCTGATTCAGACGGAACATTGTCCTGCAGTGCTGCACAAAATGATTAGTCCAGGAAGACACTAACTGAGCTGATGGACACTTAAATGTGAAGAACAGATGCCAGGGTTTGTATTGATGAATCAGCATTGCGTGGGAAGAAACGAGGGGAACTGATTAATCTGGTGAAGCAAGGAGAGGAATTCTTCACCTGAACAAGTTTTAATGGTGTATCTGTCAGTTTCTCTCATTTCTTCCCACGCAGTTCTAAGTGGTCAATACAAACTATTGCTAATGTTCCTCTATGTCAAAAGCTTCCAAATATTGAAATAATTGTTTTGTGAAGCACTGTTCTCATAATTGACACTACAAGCACGAACGAACCTATACTGATCAGAAAACAATATTGTAACTTGCAACATTTTATGTTTTAGGTGTTTGTGTGTGGGGAGGGGGAGAAAAAGGACAGAGTATAGGGCAACACTTCTCTTTCCCTTTAAATAGCTAAGTTACAATACACAAACGTAGCATATAGCAGTGTTTGTCTGTACTGACAAATGTAATTTTAAGGCAAGAAATCTGGGCCTCAGACCTCAGAACCACAATTCATTTGTGAACAACAGCACCAAAAGGCCTTGTTTACAAGGTAGTAAGTAGCTGCTACAGCAAGTGCATGAGACAAATGTACCTCAGAAATTGCCCCAACACAGCCCAATTTAGGAATACATGTTAACACAAATGATATTTATTCATGTCAAATCATTTATGACAGTCTTCTATTCCTGTCATTACCTTATCCACTTATCAATCTCTTATAATCACAGCAGCCCTGCTTTAAAATCTCCACTCCCTTAAACAGCAATTGATTCTGGCATGTTGCGTCAATCAAGATAAAGGTTCCTATGAATTTTTCATCAGGGCTCTCACTTGCCTGGTTCTTTTTCTGCAATCTGGCCAAAAAAACTCTTCCAGAACATCAATCTCAACATCGTGTATCATAAAAGTTAGAACTCAATAATGTTTCTCTACAGTGGGGGGTTATTCTTTATATGTCTCTGTGTTAATTCATTTCTCTTTTTCCAATTCTATTCACTTTTTGTTAGATTGAATGTTTATAAATACAAAAATACAAAAAATGACAACAGTAATATACAGATCCTCCGCAGTGCTCTTTTGCTGAGAAAATGTCAGCATTGTGCAAGCCAGAAAATAGTTTCTTCATTATTTTTTTATTTTTTTTAACTTCCCAAGCTGCAGTCGATTTGCCCAGGTTTCATTTTACATCAGCGATAACATCAAACTCTTCCGAGTGGATCTGGACAAGGAGAGAGCAGGTGCGGAGATGATAATGATGTGGCTAACACCCAACACTGTCTGCTTTTCACTTCAGCCTATGTTAAAGCTGACAGTAAAGCAGAGCTTATGAACTTGTGGATTTGTCATTACAGCTAGTTCACCAAACTTGTGACGCAGCTGTTTAGGGGAAAGCACAGAGGAGAAAGAGGACATAACTCAAAAGTACAGACTTTAAGAGAAAACATGCACTGAATGTGTAGCTACTGAGATGACACTGAATGGCTAATATACAGTGAATAGCCTTCATTTTAGGTGTTTATTCCTTGTCTGTTTACCTATTCTTAAAATGTCTGTCAACCATTATTATGCCATCTAGATCTTTAATGGGTCTCTTAAAAATGACAATGATCTATTTTTGGGATGTAGTCACACCACTTTATAACATAAAATATGTGTAAACATGATGTGATGACTCCCTTATCTTAAACTGAAAAATAAATTAGTAAAACCAATTTAGGAAATTGGAAGGCGAATAATAGGTAAGCAATTCAATGAATGACTATGTTTATAACAAGCACAGTTACCACTGTAAATAACTCATATCATCATCAATAAAAAGGCATCTTATCTAAGAAACTTACGAAAGGAAAACAGTTGAAGTCATTTGAAAACTCTTAAACAGGAGCTATGGAAAAAGGTCCTGTTTTTTAACACATCCATTAATGCATCCCTGAAGATAATTTATTTTCACGGTCATGGCTAAAACTCAAGAATATTGAAGAGCATGATGAAAAACAGGATAATAATGGTTTAATTTATAATAATTCACCTCAGCTAGAATTAAAATACTGTACTTTACAAGCATATGTACACTTTAAAGATGTTGTTAACAGATCAAGGTACCTTTTCCACAGCTAAGACCTGCTCAGACAACTGCAATCATTCACATGTTCTCCTTCTCAGCTTTCCTAATTGCTTGGCATTGTGTTCCTGAATCCTACAAATGTTGGCAATTCTGAATGTAGAATGCAAGGTCAAATTCAAGATCAAATGTGAAAAAGATGGCCTTACACACAGAAGGTCACTTATCTTTTAAATATTTTTCCAGGAATCACTCTTACAATACTTATAATATGGTGTCTAAAAAAGTAATTGAAAAAGTACAAATCCCAATGCATAAAAAATGTGTACATCAAATGCAATGCTCACACATTGTAATACACGATCAATATTACATATAAATCACATACATAAATAAGATCCAGTTTTTATCCTGGCCATAAAGGCATGCATATGCATTAATAGTGTATTTAAGATACCTTATGTCATTTTCTGTATTGATTTAGATGGGCACCTCTTTCATTGTAATTAAATACCAGTATACCTAATCTTAAAAATAAACTAAACTATTCAGGGATTTTTTTTGTGTGATGTGCAACTGGCCCCTTGCCACTTATTAAAGTGATATGTCGTTAATTTTGGTTGTAGTTTGTGAAGAAGTAGGTAAATGTTTACATTCTGAAAATTAAACAAAATATATCTATATATATGAGGAAATAGATACTACAATATTTGCTCCAGTTTGTAAAAAATATTAAATAGCTTTTTTTTTCTTGTACCACAAATATAATAGACCAGGACTGAGTCTAGACCTTGAACTACCCATCAGTCACCATTTAAAAACGTTAAGTATATAAACCATACTTAATGTCGGTTTGCTTTAGGTAAAAGGAGGAATCCTCTTCAATCAAAAAGCCACTATCAAGTATTGGAAGTATAACAATTGGAGGGTGGATCAATGGTTTCATTTAGTCCACACCATCCATCCTGGTGAGGGTTGTGGAAGCAGCAGATTGATATTTTACTTGAGCTGATTTTTGTTTTATTTATTTAAATATGACCAATCCATTTCAGAAATACTTTAGCAAAATGAAGGTTTAGGAAGGAACTTCACAGAAAAAAAAAATCCTTTAAATGCACTAAACATTAATTCACAGTAAACTAGTATGGTTGCTAAGGGTCCCCATTTTCAAAGGAGATGCGCCGGTGAAAAGCAAAGCCTGTATTTGCCATTATCTTTGTAACGCCATTTGAACTTGACCCTGTACAGCTATAATTCCTTGTAAACTAAATGTACCAATTAACACAATCATGTGGCCTCGGATAAATATAAAGTAATACCAGACACCGCATTCACCTTGGTAACGATGGTACCAAGTGCAATGAACTTGGGACCCCATGTTCATACAGGTTTGGTTTATTCTAAATCCAAACGCAACACGTGTTGCAATCGTTTTGCGACAAATTAAAATTTGCACTTTTCAAATAAGAGACTGTAGCAGAGGCAGTGGTCAGTGCATGAGCATCCACCATTACTATGGCTATTCGTCACCAAGAGTCAGGTGATCCAGAGTCAGACAGTCAGTCAGACACTTCTGTATATGCAATAGAAATGTAGATCAGGGGTTCAGATGTCTGTGTCAATATAATTTCAGCAATATGCCCAAATGCCTCATAGTGGACAACTGGCACTGTATTATTATGGCTGGCATAGAAAATAAGAGCTCAGTTAGAATTGCTAGATGAAACATTATGTGAATTATTGGTTTTACTAAAACTCCCAGATAGTTAGAGAGACTGTATTTTTCATAAATTGAACAATTGGTAACAATGTAAATATTGCTTGTCAAACAAATACCCATGTATTAACCGTGTGTTACTCAATAATAATCAATATCTATTGAACCTGCTTTTAAAAAAAATATTATACTACTCCATATTATCATTTGAATTTCCTAATTTACTTGTATTATATAGCTCCCCTATAACTCTCAAAAGGCTTGATGTTACCCCTTTACAAATTTACACTCATTCAAAGCACTTAATACTGCCATCCACATTCTTGAGAGCTGAACAAAATAAAAAGGTTGCTTGAAACTAATCTAAGAAACAATCCAATTAAAATGTTCATTTAGAAGTATTTAATAGTTCAGATGGAATTAAAAACCAGAAGACACAGGGGGTCCTGCCAGGGTCAATTCTGCGAGTTCCAGAAGTGACAATTTTAGTGTTTCAATTTTACTCCCAAATAGTTTCTTTAAAGCAGTTTCTCAGTTATGGGATCTTACTCCATTTGCAACCTTTACAAAATGATAATCAGCCCTGTATTTTAATTATAATGACCCACTGAAATGGTATTCTTCAAGATCATTAGTCGGGTTTCAATTCCTGCCTGGAATTGCTACCATCCACTAATAGATCCCAATAGAACTACTGATACACCTGAGGGCTGTGCATCTAGCAAATAAATCGTAAAAAAATTAAAATCAGCTTTTTTATTAGAAGATATCTTTCTTTAAAATAAAGCTGTATGATAAAGGTGATACATTGTTCCATATTGAATTTAAATAGTTTTTAAATCAGTGTTCAACCTTTACACCATATTTCTTGAAGTATTTTTTATACTCTTAACCTGCTGTTTGCTCTAAAAAAAGGTGGTATATATAGTCTTTGAAATTTAGATGCAGGAAGGTATTTCCTTAGAAACAAGAATGTGAACACAGTACGTATAATGTTAATACAGATGTGGGGCTTCACCTCAACACAAAGCAACCGTTGGCATCAAAGCGAGTT
The DNA here is from genome assembly GCF_036373705.1 of Amia ocellicauda. Lineage (NCBI taxonomy): Eukaryota > Metazoa > Chordata > Actinopteri > Amiiformes > Amiidae > Amia > Amia ocellicauda. The sequence goes on from NC_089852.1 coordinate 17,808,971, forward strand.
TGGGTAAAAGATTAATTTAAAATTGCCCTGCAGTTTTGTTTCAGCTGTCCTGGTGCCTCATTAGCATTGGTATCTGGCAACGAGTAGAGTAGATGAGGTTGTCTTGTGCAGTGCAAATGCTTAAATAAAAATTGTGACATAATGAAGGTAGAGCCAGTATCTCAAAAGCTACCGCCATAGCTCCAAATGTATGCACTTCAAATATCCACATTTCTGAGACAAAGGAAAACCTTGAGCATCCCATCAAAGACTGTAACTGGAAAGCATTTCTTAACAGAGGACCATGAGGGCTTCTACAACAAACATCCTTACTTTTTAAAATGATTCCCTGGGATCCCACAAGGAACAGATTCTAGGAACCAAATTTGGAAGATGGTCTGAATGCCTCCCTCTTATTTGTAATGTTTGATTGATTTTTGCTGAATGTTTTTGTGTTCTTACATACCTATGGTTATATAACATAATACCAGAGTATATAATAAATAATTATTGCCTGCATTATTCTTATTTCATGTTTTTAAACCATCACTCAAGGCAACTCTGTGAATGTGACATGATAGTACACTGAATTATACCTGAGCTCAATTGTTATATTTGATATTTGTTCTATTCAGATGGTTACAAGCTAAGGTTAAACAAAGGCTGGATGTCATTATTTGGATGGGAGGCAACAGGATGGGATGGGGAAAGATTAGGATGCAGCAGAACATGTTTTCTGTATGGGAAATTTCTTTTAAGTTTGGCTGAAAATGGGATTCTATTTTGAATATTCAAGTGTCTTCAATTGAGATGTTATTCCAAGGGCCTGACTAACTTTGTTCAGGAAATTATTCAAAATCCAATTAAATTTTAACATGGCTACATTCCCTCCTTCTACTAGTCTTTATTATTTGAATTAATTGGGCCCTGAGTGTTCCTTGTCCACCTATCTATTGAGAGAGAAAGTTGTTTCTCCCTATCTCCACTAATCAGCATTAGATACATGCCATTTTGTTCTTCTCATAACGTTTCTGAAATGCAATGCAATGTGGTAAGACTTCAGAGAAAAACAAGGATTAAAAAAGCATTACCGATATTCAAAACGCATCAATCAAGATCAGCTCTAAGTGTTCACAGACAGCTCTTATTAACATATTGAAAATTCTTGGTCTGAAGCTTCACTCCATAAAGAATATAACACTGAGATGAAGATGAAGTCAAGAATAATGTACACCATTATTAATGATTAAACGGAAATTCCTTCTTTTTCGGACATTTAGATGGTTTGATGTAAATGTATTATTATTCATTTTATGTTTTCATGTTACACATTATTCTTCTGATTTGTTTCCCACACAATGACAAGGGAGGACTAAAATTAATCGGCAGGTTTGATGAAGAATACTGGTCAGTGGGTGGTTAGGGCAGAAAAAAAAGCTGTGGTTGGTTTTGAGGTTTTAGCAGCCTACATCTCTGCTTCTAAAAGACATTAACTCACATATGTTCTTTCACAAATCAGCATTTCTTGGGATAAAAAGAAGGAAGATCCTTTTAAAATGTTTTAATTGGCTTTCATAACCATGATTCTTTTTTTCTTATTGCAACTTATTGCCGTATATGCATAATAAAACAAGATGCTGCACTTTGACGATGAGCTTCTTTCAGCTCATTTATTAAAGCTTCCTAGTTGGATTTGTTGTCAGACAGGCCTGTTGGTGGTTCTTCCCTTAATTAATCCCAAGGGAGAGTAGGAAACTGGCACTATTTGGACCAAGTGATCGGGTAAAACCTTGACACAGAGGTTTCACACTTACTGACTTGCCGACATAGTGCATTTCTTCAGCTCCACTGAATCTGGAACCAGAAAAAAGCCCCTCTCCTGTCCCTCTGATCTCCTTCTGTTGCTGCCATCTCCCTAGGGACTGGCTGTCAGCTCTTTTTATCCACTGCAAGTCCACAGACCCAGCTCAAATCATGTGAATCATTAGTGAACAAACACAAAAAAGACGAAAAAAAGATAATGAAGTGAAAACCAAAATATCACTGCAGTCTGAAACAGAATAAAGAGCAGCCATTTTTAGCTGCTTATTTTTGGAATTTCAAGCTGGACTTTTAATGGTTTTGTAAATCACACCTGATATATATGGTATATGCTCCCTATTTTGCTGCAGATCTATGCAATAAAGCTTAAGTTAAAACCTCTGTAGGTAACTATTATAAAACCAAAAAGTTAATGTGACAAGTGTATGTATGGAATAATTATGTTTTATGAGGCAGTCTAAACATATTAAACACATACAGATGGTTTCACAGACCTTGATTAGAACTAGTCTTGGACTACTCTACCTAAAATAACATTGGATAGTCCAAAGATAGTGCTATTCTAGGCCTGTGAAACCAGACCTTAAACATTTAAATCAAAAGAATATCAATGTTTAACTATGTAAAATATATTTACATCCCTACTATGTGGCTCAGTTGGTGGTTTCAGTTATCTGGGCTATGTGCAGTAAATTCTTTATGGCAAAACAGAGTCTAGTCTGCAGTTGATATAGAGGCAAAGATCTATAAATCAGCTGTAAGACGGTTGCAGAGGTCAGAGAACTTTGATATGAAAAAGGTTTATATTTTATATATTCTTTACTTTTATATTTTACTATTTTATAATAGTATAAAAAGAGCAGAGTGAGACACAGTTTGCAGAACTACTATAGAATTATGCTTGTAATGTTAGTGGGCTCTATTAAGAGACAGGTCTTACAAACATGTTGTTCTTGGGTAACAGTAACGACTTTAATGTTGTTTCTATGGAGTTGTCTTTGGATATTTAATTCATGACTAATTCCTTGTACAGCTGTGAAGATGTGAATTACAGCATGTTGAGAGTGGCTCTGTCAATTTGCTGAACCCAGGAGGAAGACTGACTGCTTTCTACAACCCCCTTCCCAAGTTCTGTATGTTCAAGACATCCCAGATTTATTGACATCAACCACTGCATTTATTCAAGACCTTAAGTGCAAAGTTGAGCAGAGATAAATTATAGCTTTCTTTAGTTTTTTCCTGTGGAATTATTCATACTACAAAGAGCTTTGGCTGTCCTTAACTATAACTCATAGTGTTAATGCAAGGGTTGACTGTCTGCAATGTTTGTGTGACCAAACCCCTCTGTTGTTTTGACTTAATTTAAAAAGCAACATATTACCATAATTCAGAAGCATTTCTAAATAGAGCTCCATACTGCAATTCTTTCTAAAAACAAACAAAAACACCAGGCACAATTATTGAAGCTGCAAGATATGTCACCCCAATTAGGCTCAATAATGTTGTACAAAATTTAATTTTTAACAGCAATAAAAATCTTACTCAAGACTTTCATAATATGATCCCAGACCTGTTTACTCATTCACAAAGTAATAACTAACTGATTAACAATCCAATAATGTGCTCAGCATTGATAGAAATTTAAAACTGGCTTCCAATTTGCTTGTTACAGAAAGATAATTTGTTTTAAAAGTTAGCACAGCTGTCTTTCAGAAGGCCAGTGACTACAAATTAAGGTACAATATGTTTAGAATATGTAAGACACATCAAGACTGAGGTGAATTTGCAAGGAAATAATCTTTTGGGAGACGCTTCAAAAACACGTTTGTAATCTAATTACAATAGGTACCTTGCTTTGCGCTGTTTTAATGCTGGATTAATATGAACGATATGATTTCAACAAACACATGGGCACAATAAAGAATAAGGAATTATGGTGGGGCAGTAGCTGCTATTTAAATGCAACAGGTATTATAAACTGGACTGTGACACCCCATATTATTTTTCTAGGAATCAGAATCTATATAGATATATAGAAATAGATATAGCTATATATATATATATATATATATATATATATATATATATATATATATATATATATATATATATATACACACACACACACACACTTATACATACATTTAGATAAACAGGTACATAAATATTTGGACAGTGACACAATTGTCATCATTTTGGCTCTGTACACCACCACAATGGATTGGAAAGGAAACAATTAAATTGTGAGTTTCAATATTTGGTTGCAAATCCTTTGCAGTCAATGATTGTCTGAAGTCTGGAACCCATAGACATCACCAGATGCTGGGTTTCTTCCCTGGTGATGCTCTGCCAAGCCTGTACTTCAGCTGTCTTTAGTTCCTGCTTGTTCTTGGGGTGTTTTGCCTTCAGTTTTGCCTTCAGCAAGTGAAATGCTGCTCAATTGAATTCAGGTCAGGTGATTGACTTGGCCATTGCAGAACATTCCTCTTCTTTGCCTTAAAAAAGTCTTGGGTTGCTTTTGCAGTGTGCTTCAGGTCATTGTCCATCTGCACTGTGAAGCACCGTCCAATGACTTTTGAATCATCTGTCTGAATCTGAGCAGATAATATAGCCCTAAAAACTTCAGAATTAATCCTGCTGCTTTTGTCAGTAGTCATATCATCATTAACTACAGAGGAATCAGTTCCCTTGTCAGCCATACATGCCCATACCATAACACTACCTCCACCATGCTTCACAGATGAGGTGGTATGCTTTGGATCATGAGCAGTTCCTTCCCTTCTCCATACTCTTCTCTTCCCATCATTCTGGTACAAGTTAATTTTTTGTCTCATCTGTCCATGGGATGTTGTTCCAGAACTGTACAGGGTTCTTTACATGTTTTTTGGCAAACTCTAATCTGTTTCCTATTTACATCTTGTGGTAAACCCTCTGTATTTACTCTGGTGAAGTCTTCTCTTGACTGTTGACTTTGACACAGATACGCCTACCTCCTGGAGGGTGTTCTTGATCTGGCCAACTGTTGTGAAGGGGTTTTTCTTCACCAGGGAAAAAAATATTCTGTCATCCACCACAGTTGTTTTCCGTGGTCTTCCGGGCTTTTGGTGTTCCTGAGCTCACCAGTGCATTCTTTTTTTTAAGAATGTACCAAATAGTTGATTAGGCCACACCTAATGTTTTTGCTCTCTCTCTGTTTGGTTTGGTTTGATTTCTAAGGCAAAACTCAAGGCAAAACACCCCAAGAACAAGCAGGAACTAAAGACAGCTGCAGTACAAGCCTGGCAGAGCATCACCAGGGAAGAAACCCAGCATCTGTTGATGTCATTGACTGCAAAGGATTTGCAACCAAGTATTGAAACTCACAATTTAATTCATGATTGTATTAGTTTGTCCAAATACTTTTGAGCCCCTGAAATGGGGTGGACCACATATAAAAATTGGTGTAATTTCCACACCATTCACCCAATTTGGATGTAACTACCCTAAAATTAAAGATGAAAGTCTACACTTGATTGTTTTCTTTCCAATCCATTGTGGTGGTGTACAGAGCCAAAATGATGACAGTTGTATCACTGTCCAAATATTTATGGACCTAACTATATATGTATATGTATATTTGTATATATATATATATACACCAACATACACACATAGATCAGGCTATGGTGGCAGGCATAGTGATTGTCTTGTTCTTTTTCTAGGTGTTACAGAATTAATGTAGAAAGGGGCTGTAATGCAAGCAGACAGATTGAGGTCAGTCATTCCCTCCCTGTAAATGAATATATAAGAAGAACATGAGTATACTGCGGCTCCGCTGGCTCACTGCAGCACTCTGGTGAATGAGATCTGCTTTGCTTTCTTAAAAGAGGGTGTGCAGCTAAGTCTTCTCAAGAACTCGGCGTTAAGTGATCTTCAAGTCTTCAGAAATACTGGCAGGGAATCTCACAGCAATTTGTTTAGCAGTAGGTGAGCCATAAACAGCCACGTTAATCAGGCTGCTTGTGGAAAGCAAGATACTGTGATTTAAAAAAAGACAAATAAATCAAGTTCCACAAAGCAAACACATGCCGTTAAAAAGAGGTGAGACCAAATCATGATTCTGTAGGTATGTTTCTATTTTTACACTGGTGGTCAAAATGATGGGATCCTCCTAGACATCTCAGTGAAATATAACTTAGAAAGGGAAAAGCAGAATGACCTATTGATCTGGATGAAAATTAAATCAGAAAACTGGATTCTAAACCTGTTGCTCTTTCTTTCTTTCTTTCTTTCTTTCTTTCTTTCTTTTCTCTAATCTAGACTGACTACATGTTTAGGCTATCAAATTATAAAACCAAGCCTTAATCCACCATTTGCCTTCCCGAGTTTCTTACATTAAAAATGTCACTGAAGAATGCAATGATAGTGTGCCTTTACAACATCTTCTTTTGTGCACCAGCAAAAAAAATGAAACCATCACATTACCATTTCCTTCCTTTACTATAGGGACTATACAACATTTTGACAATCTCTTGTTTGTTTTTCTTCTCACATATTGGTTCCTCTGGGAGCTGAACAATTCAAGCATCATTTTATGTGTCCTAACCCTTTTTTCCTGTTGTCTTTTGACCACATATTATAGTATTTCATATAGGCATTTCATAATACCTGCACCCTTGTGCTCCCTACAAAAATAAAATAAAACATTTTATTTACTAAAAATGTACATTTTTTGAGCATAATATATGTGTTTGGACATTACGGTATGGGGTTTCCTTCAGAGATTTTCCTACCATTTTCTCTTTTTTTCACATTTTCTATTTCTACCTGAGAGACCTCAAAACCTTAAACAGCATGAAAGTCTTTTGAGAATAGCAATATTTTAGTTAGTCTCTGAGCTATACTAATCCAAAGCAAACAGAATATGGAGCCGTGTTGATGACCAGTTATTCATGTGCTAATTTAAGTTTGGCTGGTGACAAATCATCTTCTTTTCACAAGAGCACCAAGGAAACTGAAAAATGCGCCAAGCAGCTACGTGAAGTTTTACTGTAGCCCAGCACCCAGCCGCTAGCAGCTGCTGTGCACCATGTCTCTGTAGAGAAGTCCAATTGGGTTTGACCTACATTGTGTTTATTTTAGCACCCTCTTGTCAATTTATCAGAATCTCTGTGTGCTTGCTGGGTCCCAGTGGGATAGGAGATACAATCTGGTACATTATGTCCTTGTAAATGGAGGCATAAAACTTTAATTCACTAGGGTAGTTCCCAGTTTTTCTTAAGAGGTATATATAAGTTTGAAACAAATAAAAAGAAAATAAAGGAGGGTGGCATTGAACTTTCATTCAACTGCTTAAGACAACAAGTACCTGATTTGAATGAGAGGAGATTTTTCCAAAGAGGAAGGATCTAATGTCAATAAGTGGCTCAAACGGGTAGGTTTTTTTCCAGAGTTTTTGGTTTATATACCTAGTGAGAGAGATAGGCAGCACAGTAGGGCTTTAGCGTAGGAATATGGGTAATTAAACTATACTTATTTATCAATATCTTTTGAGTTATTTTTAACACTAATTCAGTCTACAGCAAACTGTAATGATGGCATTGCACTTAAGACAGAGAGTTGTAAAAAATGTACTGCCACTGCATTGAGTTCTATAATGTTATACATTTATCATGAAATGTAGAAATTAATTCAACTGTTTTGGAAGGTAATGTCTAACTTTTAAAATGCCTTTATTATGATTTTTGAGTTTCAATCCCACCATCAGATTTCAGAAGCCTTTTTAAATTTTTATTAAATTATTAGATTAATTTTGGAAATGGTTTTGAATGTTCCTGTATGGACTATTTTTTCCTCATGTATACCCACCAATTGAATAATGGCCAAGTGCTATTCACAGTTACAACACCTGCACCTGCCTTTGACAGAAAAAGGAAACACAGGGATGTCCTCCAAATAACTGCTTTACACACTTCAGCAGAGGATGAACACTAAAGAACTCATGTCAGAGGGAGGATTCTGACAACATAAGTTAAATGGGACATGATAAGACGTGTGGACCCCGAACCGCCACATGCACACCTCCAAGAGTCCAATTTGCACAGCCCAAACCCACTGCGCCAAAAGACTAGTCCCCAGATGTGTACTTTCCTAGTCTAGAGGAAGTGATATAACTATAAAAGGTGCATGTATTCACTGTAGCCTGTTAAATAACACCCTCTGGGTGTTAACCAACCACTGTCAGTTGGTTGTATAGCCCACATTATATCACAAGGCTATAGGGCATGTTGTGGCACTCAAAACCTTGGTGTGTTCTGGGTGAACCATTCAGAAGACCAAGAAAACTGAAACTGAAACAGAAAAAATAACAGAGAAACAATCATAACACCTGTCATACTTGTTACATAGTTCATTGTGTAATCAGACAGTGATATCGCTCCCTGGGGCCCTTTAGAGTGTAAAATCTCCCCCTCCCCTCTCCTCCATTTCAGAGTGCCTGATCTTTTGGCATAGTGAGCATGTTGCTTGTTTGGGCTCTGCTAATTGGCTGCTCTGAAATACACCTGAGACAGTGATTCCAGTCTTGATTCTGTTTCGCTTCATTTGCAACAAATCACATACATATTATAAACAGCCACTGGTATAAACTACATCTTTAGGCTAACATGCTTGAAATAAATATCTCTGGGGATTTCAATTGATCTTCTATTTGTTTATTTCCAGTCTTATGGGATAGACAAATTATTCTTTGTTTTACAAAAGTTGATACTGATATCATCATGGAATTTCGCCCACATTCTGCAGAATGCACTCTCGCAGTGCACTGAAATACACATGGTGAGACCTGAGCGTTGTTGCATTTTGCTAAGCTTTTAAAATGCACTCTTTTCTTGCAGCGCCTGTGGAAAGTGCTGACACTTACAATACAATGGACAGTTTCCAACATACCATTGTTTCAGTGCTGCAGTAACTTATTATTGCCAAAAAGAAATGTGCAGAAGAACAATAGTATATATCCTATGAGTTTGACTGCAATGCAGACACTTTAGCCACTTCTATTATTTATGTAATCTGACCACAATAAGACTCAAGAACTCAAAGGACACTAATTTCTTTATTTTAAGCCATATATTCAAACCCTGTAGAATATTACTCTGGGGAGCTTTGAAAGCAAGACTGTAGTGCTTAAAATAGTGCCCACGACTACTACCCCCTAAGACCCAACCTCATGAAATTAGCTGGTAGTCTCACTGACTGGCATTGACCTTCCATTAAAATGACTTCATCCAAGGATATTGATGATTGCTTATACTGCACATATTTCTAAAACTGTACAATATTAAGGTATTTCACGCCCAAGGAATTTTGTAGCACCACATTTCACAAAATGATTCAAAGTGAAAATCTTAATATTTTGAATGCATCTCCACATGGCAATATGCATCTTAGCTCCAAAGTGATTAACTAGAATTATTACTGTCTTTTTGTGGATAGCAAGTCTTCACAGACTGTCATACCAAGAATAATACACACATGCAGACAAACATTTATCTACACAAACTGAAATGCAAATTTCAAAATAACCAAAGCAGTCATTATAATAAATATGCCCTGTAGAACTGCATGTTTTCCCCTGTGTCTGTGTGAACAAGGTCACTCTCACGTCTTACTGTGCTACGGTACTGTGCCATAGTTAAAACCGTGATACCTAGAAGAACAGGGTCTGATAAGAACTAGTTTTCTCCAGCAATTTGGGCTTCATACATCGTACAAACACCCCTTATATTAAACATTACATATGCCTCAATTTTTCCCGGTTTAGCCATATATGGGTCTTCCTGAGCATCACGGGACAGACATGTGGGCTCTGTTATCTTTCTCTCCTTTGTGGTCCACATAAAGTGTCTGTAGTTTGTAACTTCTTTGAGACTTTATGCTGAGACTGCCTCAGTGTTAGATGCTCCCAAGCCAGCTTGTTAATAAAACTTTCTAAACTTGGATCACTGATTTCCAAGACTACTCCTTCTGGTTCTACATGCACCTGTCCAGAAAATTAGAGATCCCAGTGTATCCCTGCAAATATGGATTACATAATTAATAAACCAAGCTATATCAATAAAACCAATAGACCACAAACTAATAAATTTCACTTGCAGATCAATTGTTTTCATCAAACCATTTCTACATAGAACATGATGATGATGTTATCCGGTAAGTCGGATTCGACTCTCAGCAATTCTATAGGCCATCTCTCGCCACGCACATAGAACATACATAATACAAATATACGGCATAATGTAATATTAATACAAATATATATTTTTGCAAACAAACAGAATAAACTGGTGGCTTAATTTTTCAAATCCAAACTGTACACTACAGATAATGACACACACATCCTATTACAGGTGAAAAACAAATTCAACAACGTACTTAGACATACAAATGTATTGGGAGTAAATGGTTTTCCATCAAGCAAACCTAATATCCGCAAATATAACCTTAAGGTAATAGATGTTTTAATGAAGATCCTATAAGCTGGACCCATTAAGCCTAATAAACAAAACAACCCAACACTCAATCAAACACAATTATTCAGAAATACAGAGCTCTATGTGTCATCTAGGCCAGTGGTTCCCAAACTTTATGGGTGGCGCACCGCAAAAACATTTGGGGCACAGCTCACTCACCCCTCATGTCACACACGTTCATTTTTATATTACCATTTATTTTTTTTGAAAGCCCTAACGTTTATCAAGGATGAATATACTTTAAAACTTGTTTGCATTTCACTTTTCACAATTTTATTTGGCCATTTACATTGGAATCTCTCTTTGCATGAACCTATTCTTACTCCATCTAGTACGGATGAGCCTGAATCAACATAGTTACAGAAGATAAAGTTACCAGTTATTTAATATATAGGATATACATTATTTATTAAGGATGAGACCGAATAGTTGCAAATTCAACTATTAATTAAAGAATAGTTAAAATAATAATAATAATAATAATAATAATAATAATAATATTATTATTATTATTATTATTATTATTATTATTATTATTATTATTTTAAAGCCTGTACGGTTGATTGGCTATGTAGCTGTAATGAAAATTGACGGGAGAGTGGGATTTGTTATTTCTTGTCTGTGATTGGCTGACATTGACAGATCTGCGCGACTCTGCCAATGGGATCGGTGCAATTCAGATCTGCGGCGCTACAAGAACACGACCAATGGCTTCCTCTCAGTGTTTCTGTGTGGAAATACTCTGACAAAGTAAATTGAAACACTGTTAAGTGTATAATATGTGCAGTGCAATTAATATATCACAAATCTACAGCTGGAATGTTAACCCACCTAAAAGCCAAACACCCTTCTGCGAAACTAGCAATGACAGAAAAGGAAAGAGGAGCAACAAACAAACTAATATTATTAAAACACATACAGCCAGCTATTGCTATATATTTTGTTTTCATTGGAACTTGAACGCACAGGTATGTTTCCGAATTTATTTAATAAAGTGTTAGATGAGTATTTTAAAATAACTTCTTGCAATTGCAAAAATGGTCACATTGAATTATTTCGCATTTAATGTATTTTTTGTTAATGCGTTTCCAAAATATTGCAGCAGAGAGTGGTGACGAGCTCGTTTCCCACTCGATGACATTTTGGAGCAGCAAGTTCTTCTTATGTATTTATTTTACCGTAATTATCACCTCATATAAACTGCTGTGTATTTTGATCTGAAACTACCAATCAGCAGCTCACAGACACTGCTGCCTGACAATCCTCTCTCCTGATTGGCCAGGACTGGATATGGAAGACTCCAATAACCGAGACCCGATTTCCACTCTTTTGAGTCGGACTGTACAGGTTGTTTTTAATGTGTGTAAGTGTAGAAAGTCGTTTCACAGAGATAGGTCGATGCAAAAGATATCGGTTTATCCAATGTGATTTCAGCGGGGCAGCAATCAACAGTTGTCAGATCCCCTTGGGGATTTCTTGCGTCTCGTCTTGACTTTTTACACATTCAGCTCTTTCCCCGAGCCCCACAGTTTGGGAACCTCTGATCTAGGCTGTGCATCTTTTTGGCCTATGTACAGTGAGGGAAAAAAGTATTTGATCCCCTGCTGATTTTGTACGTTTGCCCACTGACAAAGAAATGATCAGTCTATAATTTTAATGGTAGGTGTATTTTAACAGTGAGAGACAGAATAACAACAAAAAAATCCAGAAAAACACACTTCAAATAAGTTATAAAAATTGATTTGCATGTCAATGAGGGAAATAAGTATTTGACCCCTTCGACTTAGTACTTGGTGGCAAAACCCTCCACAGATTTTCTATGGGATTAAGGTCTGGAGACTGGCTAGGCCACTCCAGGACCTTAATGTGCTTCTTCTTGAGCCACTCCTTTGTTGCCTTGGCTGTGTGTTTTCGGTCATTGTCATGCTGAAATACCCATCCACGACCCATTTTCAATGCCCTGGCTGAGGGAAGGAGGTTCTCACCCAAGATTTGACGGTACATGGCCCCGTCCATCGTCCTTTTGATGCGGTGTAGTTGTCCTGTCCCCTTAGCAGAAAAACACCCCCAAAGCATAATGTTTCCACCTCCATGTTTGAAGGTGGGGATGGTGTTCTTGGGGTCATTCCTCCTCCTCCAAACACGGCGAGCTCGATTTTGGTCTCATCTGACCACAACACTTTCACCCAGTTCTCCTCTGAATCATTCAGATGTTCATTGGCAAACTTCAGACGGGCCTGTACATGTGCTTTCTTGAGCGGTAGGACCTTGCGGGCGCTGCAGGATTTCAGTCCTTCACGGCGTAGTGTGTTACCAATTGTTTTCTTGGTGACTATGGTCCCAGCTGCCTTGAGATCATTAACAAGATCCTCCCGTGTAGTTCTGGGCTGATTCCTCACCGTTCTCATGATCATTGAAACTCCACGAGGTGAGATCTTGCATGGAGCCCCAGAGCGAGGGAGACTGACAGTTATTTTGTGTTTCTTCCATTCGCGAATAATCGCACCAACTGTTGTCACCTTCTCACCAAGCTGCTTGGCGATGGTCTTGTAGCCCATTCCAGCTTGTGTAGGTCTACAATCTTGTCCCTGACATCCTTGGACAGCTCTTTGGTCTTGGCCATGGTGGAGAGTTTGGAATCTGATTGATTGATTGCTTCTGTGGACAGGTGTCTTTTATACAGGTAACGAGCTGAGATTAGGAGCACTACCTTTAAGAGAGTGCTCCTAATCTCAGCTCGTTTCCTGTATAAAAGACACCTGGGAGCCAGAAATCTTGCTGATTGATAGGGGATCAAATACTTATTTCCCTCATTAACATGCAAATAAATGTATAACTTTTTTGAAATGTGTTTTTCTGTATTTTTTTGTTATTATTCTGTCTCTCACTTTTAAAATACACCTACCATTAAAATTATAGACTGATCATTTCTTTGTCAGTGGGCAAACATACAAAATCAGCAGGGGATCAAATACTTTTTTCCCTCACTGTATCTAGTTATTCTATATGACTTCCTAAGCTGCTTCAGACCCTTAAAGTTGACTCATGGCACAACTGTTTACTGTAAATTCATCATCAGATAGCAAAGGCAGATGGATGCATTATTACAATCCATAATCTAGTGTCATTATTCAAATTCACCTCAAACCAATAAAAATACATAGATGTGTTTTCTACATACACTATTATTCAGATCAGTTTAATTGATGGTGTCTCAATTGCCATCATAAGCTACCACTGATATGTATTAAGTTACATTTGCAATGAGAAGTGGTGCATTCAAGTATTCACTGAGGGTACTGTATAAACTTCCAATAGTTCATTGTGTATTAACATGTATTCTCTATCAGTTCCCACAATTTCCCAGTCTATATGTGTAATAAATAAACCGATAAGATCCTAACATTTTCCTGTTAGCATACAGTTAGGTCCATAAAAATGTGGGCAGTGACACAACTGTCATCATTTTGGCTCTGTACGCCACCAAAATGGATTTGAAAGGAAATGATCAAGATGTGCTTTAAGTGTAGACTTCCATCTTTTGAGGGTAGTTACATCCAAACTGGGTGAACGGTGTAGGAAGTACACCCATTTTTATAGATGGTCCCCCAATTTTAGGGGCTCAAAAGTATTTGGACATGACTTCAATTGTGAGTTTCAATACTTGGTTGCAAATCCTTTGCAGTCAATGACTGAAGTCTGGAACCCATAGACCAGGGGTTCCCAATCCGGTCCTGGAGGCCCCCCTGCCCTGCTGGTTTTTGATCCAACTGAGCTCTTAATTATATAATTCAGGCTTATATTGCATTGTTAGTTCAATTAAGGAATTAATTAAGCAATTCAGATTTCGGTTGGATCAAAAACCAGCAGGGCAGGGGGGCCTCCAGGACCGCGTTGGGAACCCCTGCCACAGACATCACCAGATGCTGCGTTTCTTCCCTGGTGATGCTCTGCCATGTCTGCACTGCAGCTGTTTTTAGTTCCTGCTTGTTCTAATATACCTAAATGTATATTCTGATATTCTTTAAGACTTTTCCCAAGATGATGTTGTTTAAACTCTTCTTAAAAATGAAACTGCATGTATACAACACATGCCTTAATGATTCTCGTATGCACCCCCCACCCCCCGCCTTTAGCACATACCTAGGACTTAACTGTATTATGTCTGCACTTGTTACCTTATTGTACTAGGATGCTTATTGTATTTTGTACTGATTGTACTACTGTATTTTGTACTTAAATTGTATTTTGTAATGACTGTATTACTGCATTTTTTAAATGTGTAAAATGCTTATTATCAAAACAGTAAGTCACCCTGGATAAGGGAGTCTGCAAATGAATACGTAATCAAATAATAGAGGTCTACCTATATATTTATAGTAGTAAGGGCCTATGGAACCACTATTTTAAATGTATTCATTTCTTTAGAAGTTTGATTAAGCCTTTAAAAAAAACTTCTTATGCCTGAAACCTATTACTTTCCTTTGAAAATTGACTCCTATTTTCTCCATACTTTCTGAAGGTAGGACCATAGCATTAAAGTCTGTTGTGCTACCTGTTAATCCCTTTCAATACAGACATTGAGAAAGAGCTGAGAAAATGGCTTGCTGTTTAAAAGCTTCATTGTGTGCTCCTGGACTGGAGTGCTCCTGCTTAGATGTTCTTACCCCATGTGATTGCCTAATTAGGAAAGACTTACATTATGATTTTTGTCCAAAATGGAGCTGTAGATGAAAGAACAGAAAACAAAAAGAAAAAAATGTGTATCAGTGCGCGCACACACAAACGCACACACAACATAGGCAACACTTCTAGATTTCCTTCAAAGCTCACATAAATTGCCCTTCAGCCATAAAAAAATTACTTGGGTGACTTTTAACCCATTAAATACAAATATGTATGATTTGTTTCATTTCAGCTATTCAGTTATTTTGAACAATCTTTTCACCTTCACATTTTTCTAAATCAGCATTATGGAACCCTTGTGTGTGCTTGCCTGTCTGCTTTTCTTTTTGTTTGTGAAACATAATGTTACTCTATTGGTGCCTAAGAGCTTCAAAGGAAATTAATGGAACACTAGTTTTATCACCTTTCTTTGACATTGTGAGTCATTCTATTATTGTTGCCTAGGTTATTAAAAAAACAAAAAACAACATCTTTTCAGATTTAATATTAATAGCATGCCGTTTCATACAATATTGTGTGTATGTTGCTAATACACTTTTCTTTAATCATCCACATTTGGAACTGCTGATTGTTAAACAACTTGACTCAGCCCTGTGATTATGCTAATGAGGGAGAGATGTCAGAATGTACAGGTGCCGCTTTGAAATGTATGCCATTAATCCATCCACTTCTTTCATGCTATGATTTCAAAGAGTAAACAGCCAAGCACCGTATGCAACTAATGAAACTTTCACTGATGAAACAGAGCTCACAGGTGTTTCATAAGCTACAGAGATTGCTGTTTTGTGGCAAGCTAGGGAACCTCAGCCCAAGTTATGCCCAACATCCACCCAATCAATCAGGTGGATTTAACCCAAAACAGCCCAAAACTGATTGAAGCCAGTTCCATAAAACACCTTAAGTATTGAAAAACATCTTATCCCTTATTCATTATCTATCATATTGACTTCAGTGAGTTAAGGTACTTCGTGTAACAGTCTGAAACTAGGAATACTTCAGGGTAAACATTTGTTTTTGGCAACTAGGCACAGCAGCTTTAATCAGTTGATCCACTCAGGAGCCCACATACTGTTTCAGTATTTATTCAATTAATACAACTGAATCAGTACAATAGGATCATAAAATCTTATTTTTTACATTTCTGCACTTCTATATTCTGCAATACTACACATAATCCAATATTACTGAATTACATACATTACATTATTATAGAGTTCTGAAAACTTTTTTTTTCTGCGTAATAACCCTACCAGTGTGTTATGGATGAGGGTAGATTTTTTTTTTTTGCAGAACTTTTTCACAGCTGAGCTCCCAACAATCTTTTTAGATGCTTCTTTTGAAGTTTTTCATTTTATTCCTTCAAGGTCAGAAATGAACATTGCCTTTGATTTTTGATTTTTTTTAATAAAACCTTCCTGTTCTTAAAATGTATTTCGTCTGATCTTTTTTGCTGGTCATGTGCTACAGTTATATTTCAAGCTCAAGCTCATGTTTTTAACAATGCTCAAATTGTGATATTTTTGGAGGTATGAAGTGGAAAGTATGGACAAGCACTACAAATTAATAACTGCCTGATCAAGTGCACCTGTATAAATATCAGATCATAGTTTTTGATCACCTTAAAGTGAATTATATCATGGGCAGGTTTCATGCAAATATACTGTCCTCTAGTTGCTTTCCAGACATAAAAACAGTTATGTAACTGACATCTGCTATGCTTCTGTGTTAGTGTCTTTAAAAACACCCCATGCCTGTGGCCCATATGTCCATCTTTACCTTAACGCTTTACATATTTATTTTTGTTATCAATCTTTCCAATCGTTTGTAACAGTGGAATATCCAAAACTCAAAACTGCTATTCGTTTCCAGTTTTCGCTGTAACAGATTTCTTAGGATCACCAGACACCTTCATCTTTAGCAATGATGTTGAATTGACTCTTATAAGAAGAATCTTGGAACTCGGTTCCAACCATTATGTTTTTGTGTGTCTTTGTGTGATGCAATACGTAAGATATCATATATCATATAAGCAACACATTAAAATGTAAAACTCACCGAATAATGGCAGATGTCAAACGCCAGTATGTGTGCTATTTCAGGGTTCCTGGATGTGTCGTGACGTAACTTCCTGGATAGTGGAAACTCAGTGGAAAAACTCCCACATCTCCGATCCAAAAGCACATGGCAACCGAAGTCATGACTGTTATAAAGTCAACAGTGTGTACTCCTTGATATTAATTATAGTTTCCGTAGACAACATTAAGTGTAGCTGTATACACGGATGCAGGAAAACCAGTTAAGTCTTTATTATTATTGTCTCATTTGCAGAGGAAACAGATCAATGTGCAGTGGAGATTGTTTGTGCAAGTAAATCACTTCAATCGCAGTGCATTCCAGCACGGGCATCACTGAAGTCACCCCTCGCCCGGGCTGGTGTGTGCGCACAGGCTTCTGCGCACAGGCTTCTGCGCACATGAATCACGTGATCAGCGCGGATTTGTGAATCGAATGTTCGCAAGGTAAATTGTAACTTCTTAACCCAGTACAATCTGCATCGCATCATTTGTTTTGTCTATTGTATTACATGGGTCGTTTTAAAATAAGAGCCGTCGTCAAAAAAAGAAAGAAAAAAACGATATAAACTCTCTCTCTCTCTCTCATATATATATATATATATATATATATATATATATATATATATATATATATATATATATACACTCACCTGAAGGATTATTAGGAACACCATACTAATACTGTGTTTGACCCCCTTTCGCCTTCAGAACTGCCTTAATTCTACATGGCATTGATTCAACAAGGTGCTGAAAGCATTCTTTAGAAATGTTGGCCCATATTGATAGGATAGCATCTTGCAGTTGATGGAGATTTGTGGGATGCACATCCAGGGCACGAAGCTCCCGTTCCACCACATCCCAAAGATGCTCTATTGGGTTGAGATCTGGTGACTGTGGGGGCCAGTTTAGTACAGTGAACTCATTGTCATGTTCAAGAAACCAATTTGAAATGATTCGACCTGTGTGACATGGTGCATTATCCTGCTGGAAGTAGCCATCAGAGGATGGGTACATGGTGGTCATAAAGGGATGGACATGGTCAGAAACAATGCTCAGGTAGGCTGTGGCATTTAAATGATGCCCAATTGGCACTAAGGGGCCTAAAGTGTGCCAAGAAAACATCCCCCACACCATTAGACCACCACCACCAGCCTGCACAGTGGTAACAAGGCATGATGGATCCATGTTCTCATTCTGTTTACGCCAAATTCTGACTCTACCATCTGAATGTCTCAACAGAAATCGAGACTCATCAGACCAGGCAACATTTTTCCAGTCTTCAACTGTCCAATTTTGGTGAGCTTGTGCAAATTGTAGCCTCTTTTTCCTATTTGTAGTGGAGATGAGTGGTACCCGGTGGGGTCTTCTGCTGTTGTAGCCCATCCGCCTCAAGGTTGTACGTGTTGTGGCTTCACAAATGCTTTGCTGCATACCTCTGTTGTAACGAGTGGTTATTTCAGTCAAAGTTGCTCTTCTATCAGCTTGAATCAGTCGGCCCATTCTCCTCTGACCTCTAGCATCAACAAGGCATTTTCGCCCACAGGACTGCCGCATACTGGATGTTTTTCCCTTTTCACACCATTCTTTGTAAACCCTAGAAATGGTTGTGCGTGAAAATCCCAGTAACTGAGCAGATTGTGAAATACTCAGACCGGCCCGTCTGGCACCAACAACCATGCCACGCTCAAAATTGCTTAAATCACCTTTCCTTCCCATTCAGACATTCAGTTTGGAGTTCAGGAGATTGTCTTGACCAGGACCACACCCCTAAATGCATTGAAGCAACTGCCATGTGATTGGTTGGTTAGATAATTGCATTAATGAGAAATTGAACAGGTGTTCCTAATAATCCTTTAGGTGAGTGTGTGTATATATATATATATATATATATATATATATATATAGAATCAAATTTACTTCGGCTTTAATTCTGATATAATTACTGCAAACCACCTTTAGTCCTTGGGTGAGGTCACTGAAACAAACGTGCAGTTCATTAAATGAAACAGTGCTTTGAGAACTGTGGGTAGGAGGATATAATTCATTCTCAGCATATAGTTGTTGTTTTTTTGTTTGTTTGTTTTTTGTTTGTTTTTTAACATTTAAAATAAAATACAATAATAATTTGTATTTGGTTTTTTTAAGCAGTCTAAAGTGTGGGTAAGTCAGCCAATGATTGGTACCTTACCAGGTTAAATATATTGCTATAAGCCTCCATACTTTTTGCTGCAGCCACTTCTTCTAAGACATTTAATGTGTGCAGAACATTAATTTTGCATGTATTTTGTCCTCCAGTTTTTTCAGGCAACAGGCCACATTTCTCCACTGAATGGTAGCAAAGATCTGGATGCACAAATACCTTGCTCAGATAGATTATATAAAGGCAAAAAGAAGTCAATGATGCCCACAATGAGAGTCCAAAGCCCTGGATCTATTGCCCATGTCAGTTTCAGAATTTAAAATATATTTAATGACAGGGACTCAAACCCCATTCTCCCGCACCACAATACAGCAATTTTACCTCAAGATTACTACACAGGAGGCTTAACACTGTACTACTTTTACTGAGATGTTATTTGTAATGTGCTCATTATATACTGAATGAGCCCTGTTACACTAAGACAATCACATCAGTTATGAATTATGGCTATACAATATATAATTTTAAAGCTAAAATTATTCATTTTTGTGACCTTAAATGTTTGAATGAAAAATCATTGTTACTGTTATTATTTTTGGGTAAGACATTAACATTTAAGCACCAGTGAACGTAGTGACTGTTGCTGTGGGGAAGACAAATCTGTGCTTCTGTAGTTTTTCCACTGTTTCCACAGTCCAGGAAGCTATGACATGTCCTGAAAACCTGAAATAGCACACAAAAGATGGCTTTTGACATCTGTCATTATTTGGTGAGTGTTACATTTTAAAGTGTTAACAGTTGCTTATATGATAGAACTGGAAAAATGCGCCATACATGTTACTTATTTACTATTAACTAAACATGAAGATGCATAAAACTATTGTTTTAGGAACTGTGCTAGTTCCCCTTTTTAAAAAAAAAATTGTGTACTTAATTTTCATTTACTGTTAAGTTGTTCATGATTTTAATTCAAATTAAAGGTTTTTGCTGCCACATGCAATTATCGTATCACATTTTTAATTAATAAAACTGTATGGTAGAGTGTTTACATCATGTTGAAGCATTAGATTGCTGTCCCATGCAAGTCAGCAGTGCAGGGACTATAAGAATGAGCTGTGCAAAAGGGAATTAGCTCTTCATGGCTTCCATTATTTATGGAATAATGGAGGTAGCAAGTGGTGATGGTTTGTGAATCAAGCCAATAAACATGTTATGTGTCATTTGCGGAAGTGATCAAATTAGTGCTTTTGACTCTCAATCAGCTTGCAGAAATAATCCTTTCTCCACCAACATTCAAACTGAAATTCCATTCCATTCAATCGTTGGATACACAACTTTTATTTTTAAAAAGCGACATTGAAGCATAACTTGAGCAAGTGTTTGACAGAATAAGCCTTCATATGTCAGCATGTCCATTAGCAAAGTGAAGTCTCTTTATCTGAAGAAGTGACAGATTTCTGTCTTGTTCTGCATATTACTTGCATTCTGTTGATGTACCACACAGGTCAAGAGACGGAAAGGTAAGTATTCTTCTTCACACTAATCCCCAGTAATATATTAGTATCACTGAAAAGATAATCTTCTCTTTAAAATTGTCAAATTACATTGCAATGAAACAGAACATCTCTTATTGTAAACTCTTCTTGTACCTTTATATAGACATAATTTAGTTTGTTGGTAGTATATTATACACACAGAGACAGAAAGAAAGAGTGAGCGAAATCTATGGAGTTTAAGACAGAAGTATTCGAACCCTCTGTCTCTGTCATTTAGTTCTACCCAATAGAATGTAACGGTGTCCAATAAACATTAAAAAGTTAAGATTGATAGATGAGTATCACAAAAAAACTCACATCCCATTCAAGACTTTGGCTCTCGCCTACCATTATCTCGACCAGACTGCACCTAGCTACCTCCAGACTCTCACACCTCTTACACTCCTTTCAGACCACTCCAGCCTTCCAGAAGACTTGCTATACCCCCCTCCCTACTTTCCTTCCTCCAACACCTGCTCCTTTTGCACACTCTCCCAAAAGTGGTGGGATGACTGAAGTCAGAACCACACAGTCCCAGACCACTTTCTGGCATCTACTGAAGACACACTTGTTCAGACTGCACCTGTAATACTGTAGCCAACATCTCTTGGTCATGTTAGAACTCTTACTCGTTACTTACACTTTATTATTAAACTGATATGTTTCTGACCAGCTGTAACCACTCTTGTACTTATGCCTACCCTTCCTTTTTGCATACACTAGGGATATACATTATTTTGTTTTTGTTTTAGCTCATTCATATTAGGATGTATGCGTATTGTACTTTGCACTGATTGTATGTACTACACTTTGTAATGCAATTGAAATAGGTCAAGTGAAAAGTCACCTTGGGTAAGGAAATTTGGTAATAAATAAATAATAATGTCAATGAACAGTGCTTGTGATACTAATTGAACTAGTAAAATCATTAATATCATTAATTCAAATGAATGTGTCAGTATTTTAGTCTGCAAATAAAATATATATATAATGTAAAATAAAAGCTGTTAAAGTGTGTGCATAAATAATACAGCACAGTGTATGTTTTGTTTACAGGATTCCATAGCAAAGGTGAGAGGTCTCAGAAATAGTGATGGATGATCAAGTTTAACTGTGAATTGTCTCTGTATGAAGCAGAAGCAGCTGGGGAAGAAATCAGATCATTATTTCTCATCTCACCCATAGCCTAGTTCACTGCTGCTTCTGAATGCTTATTTTACTCGAGGTATAAACTGGTGCTCTGTTGGGGAAGACATAATTATATATTAAATACATGGTAGCTTGAATTCCAAGAATATCTGCTGTTATATTATTTTAGAGGCTGATATAATTAAATTTGATTCTGGATATATTATACATATCTAGTTTATACAGGAACAAAGTAAAGTTTGTAATTTAGTCACTTCATGAACACCATTCACAGGTTTTATATAAAACATCATACTTCCACCTTTAAAAATATAAATGAAATGATTCTGTTACTTAAATCAGGCTATAAAGAAAACATCTTCTTATCTGAAATCCACACTATGAATGTCCAGATACCTTATTTGTAAAGAACTTGTTACCCTATAAGACTGGTCACTTTGTGGAGTCTAAAATTAATGCTGAGAGTTCAACCCCCTCCACTCCCCTACACCTAAAAACTAAGCCAGCAAGACCGCCCCTTACATTCATTGTGATTAATACCCCAGAAAAGGGTCTGATTGCTTCCCCTTCTAGTTCAGAGCAATGCCTAACCTGCACATTTACTCAGCTCCCTCCTCCGTTCGCCCGGCGGTAAATACAAGGCAGTTAGATACTGCGTGTGTCTCCGGCAAGCCAATGAGCTCTAATCATGGTAGCTGGGGCTCTCTGGACTTTCTCCATCTAACCAGTGGAGCGGAGAAATTGCCTGTTACCTCGGGTCGATTTTTCATGCGCTCGTAAATTGCTTTGTATTGACACTCTTGTCAGAAATGGATCGTCACTTTAACCCACACCGCCTGGGATGGACTCATTCCATGGGCCCCCAGACTGCTTTTTTCCTTTGTTTTATTCTTTTTGGTCTCTAGCTGGGAAATAGAAATGTGTCTGAGGGGGGTCTGGGGGATCAGCCTCTCTCTTATGGACCTGTAGAGGTGTTTCATTATAAGATTTTTTTTTTTTTCACATTATACTAGAATGTGAGGACAATAGAGGCAGTATGGTATAGTATTTGCATGTATTAGTAAATGCACAAAAGGGTGTTTCGTAAAGAGTGTGTGCTTCTCAAGTGTTTGGGGTTTTGAAGATGTTTCATTGTAAGATTTTTTTTATTTTCACACTGTACTAGAAACTAAAAAATGAGATAATACACCCATGTTAATTATGTTTGTGTCAACTGGTTAAATTAGCAGCTCACCTAAAAGAAGGGAAAACTTACACCCAGGACTTGGTACAGTGTTATTAGTATTTTTGAATGCCTATTATCTAAAGAACCAACATTAGTTTGAAGAAAAGGAGCAATCAAGCAAATAGTATTTAATATGTATTATGTGTATTAAGTACGTATTTAGTAGAGTATTTGCATGTATTATCTTTTTTATTTATTAGAAAATGCACACAAAGGTGTTTCTTAAAGATTTGGGTTTGGTTTCTCTTGTATTAATTTGTATTAAATGTATTAAAACAAAAAACCTGGGCAGAACCACATGGCTCCCAATCCAAGCACATTTCTGCCTCTACTTTCAGATTTCTTTTCTCACCTGCAAGGCTACAAAGCCCTTCAGTAAATGGTCTATTTAAGCGTGTCCCTTCCCTGTAGGCCTATATAATTGCATGTTCCTACATCTGCACTACTCTCTGTGATTGCTCCCGGCTTCAGGTATGACAGTTAATCCTGTGTGTCAAGATAGGGTAGTCAGGTGGTCTGGATTCCTCTCTTTGTCTTTTTTTTTTTTGCCCCTACCTGCACACACTCGAGTCCAGAGAGGGATTGGCTATGGGCATTGTTGTATTAAAAGTTGACCCGGATCAGACCACCCCCCCCATCCATCCTCCCATCCATCCTCCCTCGTTTAAACACAGTATGCTAGCACTTATATCCCTGGCAACCGCTGAGCTCTTGTTGTCATTATAATTCCAGATCCTCTATCCATAGTTCTTTAGCCTTAGTGTACGACTAAGTGGATTTTATGTAAGCACTACTATGAGGCTATGAATGGGGGTCTCATAAATAAAACTGACAGCATTCAGAGAGATTGCCAGTGACAGAAAGTCTTTGTGTGACATATTTGTTTAGCAAGTTCAAAAATCCATACCTATTTTTATTCTACTAATTCTGTTTGAATACTGTGACAAGCTGTAATTTTGTGGCAAGAGGGGCATACAAAGAAAAGGTAGAGGTAAAGGGAAGTTTTTTAAAAAAAGAGAAAAGACACATAGCAGTCTCCTACTTACCTTTATCTCTTACTGTACTAATTTCCTTTAATTTAACTTGCCACCCACTCGCCCCTCCTCCAGTATTCAAACAGGTATGCAGTGAAACTAAGGTACATAAAACATCAGTAATTATACAGTTATTAGGATAATGTTTTCTAGAATGACACTGACTGAGGAGATTAATAATCAGAACAGAAGAAACTAACGTGTACTTTAAAGAAGGACGTTAAATAAAAGGACGTTCTTCACTCACAGTCACAAACTCAAAGCAGCTCGTTAAAACTGCAAAATAGTACATTTCATTCGACTTCCTGATCACAATAACTTGAGAGCTAATAAACAGCCAAACTGATGCATAAATGTTCCCCAAACTAAACATTTTGAAGGCCTCATAGTAAACCTTAGCAGAATCACCAAATTGTTTTATATCATTCAAACAGATGTGATTATTATGTTAGTTTTAATAATGATTATGTCTGTTCTGTTCTGTATATGGTACTGAAGGGTTAATACTGATGTCTGAATTTCTGTGTAGAAGCACATTCTATTACTTATTGTTCTAAAGTTGGGGATTTCTGAAACCAAGGCACAATTAAATCTTACAAAAAAGCTAATGAAATAGTTCAATTAAGGGAAATAATTCAGAGTCCTGGTTAGAATGAAAACACACTAGGCTGAAAAACTATGAATTAGGTGGCTGACCAGCTGTCTAGTCATGGTCTTTTGGAGCTGTGTTTTTTCTCCTAGGGTACAATGAAAGCTCTTAGTTAGGGGTATCATTATTAGAATTACTAATTCATTCAAGAGAGTAAATTTACTTATCTAATTGTGGCCCAAACAATTCAAAACAATCCTATGCTGCATAAAATTGAATAATGATTTGATTTGTATGAGAGTGAAGAGAATTTGTGAGAACAATAGCAGTAGAGGAGAAGTGGAAAGATTGCATTTTTGCACATTGTTTCAAGCAGCATCAGGAAATCAGAGTTGCCATAGACACAATAGTAACAAATCAGTCTTTGCAAACATTAAAGCCAACAGTTTTTTACAATCACAATTTTTGTTAATCTTCTATTGAGTACAAGGACTCCCTCACAGCCTAGCATACCTTGCTGATAGTATCAAAATACAGGTGAAACATTTCTCAAAGCACCTTCGCAAAGGTAGTTGCATTCATTACTCACTGTGTATTTCCAAACCTTGAAGCGTATATTGCAATAAATAACCTGGAAATAACTCGCCCACTGGAGTTTAAAAATATGTATCAACATCAAAGGCATTATGAAGCTTGCTCTTCAAAGAGAAAGAAATAAGAAATAAGTGTACGTATGTAGGAGAAAGTGGACGAGAACTTAAAACAGGAATTTCAGAGCCCAGAAGTTCCATACATAGCAACGGTTTTAATAATCCTGTAGCTGTACTTTTTGTGGAGCTAATCATGATATTGCTAATATTAGATATACAGGCATGGTAAATTAACCTAGAAGATCAGGCAATTTGGAACAAAATAGATAAAAGACATGAGGCTTTTTGGATTAATTATTTGTGCACTTCACATCCTTATGGACTTTATGAAGAATTACATTTTAAAATCTTTTCATATCTTAGTTCAGATCTTACTTTCTCATTTGAATTGTTTCATCTGATTAAAGCTGTTTTGTATCGATCATTTATGTACTTATGCATTTATAGACTTAGCAAGGACTTCAAAGGAAAATGTTTTCACATAGTGTTCAAAATCTTCTTAGCTAATAAAAGCTTTGTAGATTGATTAATGATGCACTTTACAGCTTTATAGATTACAGTAAATTAATAAATATATCTCAAAATGTATTTATATAGCATTGTGCAAAAAATGGTTTTGTTGAATTGCTTAAATGTTTGTTTGTCTGTACAGAGCAAATTATGCATTGTTGTCAGCTGTTTTTAATTATTCCAAGTGTTTATTAGAACATAAGAACATAAATAAGAAAGTTTATAAATGAGAGGTGGTTATTCGACCCATTGTGCTTGTTTGCTGTCCATTAATAACTAAGTGATCCAAGGATCACATCCAGTCTATTTGTAATTGTGTCTGTGTTCTCTGTATTGTGATGCCTTGATTAAGTTGTGGAAACAACTCTTACTATGGATTAATTAAAAAAGAACCACAAGGTGTTTGCAAACTTTGCTTGAAAATTTGAAAATGCTAGCCAACAGTGAAAAACACAAAGAAACACAAAGGAGTTATGTGAGAACATGAAAGAGAGTGGCAGGTATATAACATTTACAATATCAACACATTTAATGTGTTTAAGAGGTTTAGCCAATCACATTTGTTGGATACCAACAGCAAAGATATTGTTTTGTCTCAGTACTTTGTAATGAAATTTATGTAGGTGACAGGTAAGTCATTGCAAAACATTTCTAGAAATAGTTTTACATACCCAGCCCCAACTTATACTATAGACTTAGTATAGACTGTTTAGTGTAGACTGAAGTTAGCTAAGCTAAAGAACACGTTAGAAACTCAGAAATAAATATTGCACTTTAATCATTTATTGTACATATAAGGTGCACTGTGAAAACAAATATGCCTGCCCCCCACCACCCCACTATACGTTATAGTAAGAAACAACCCTAAACACATCAAACACAGCCATAAATATCCCTAGGAGCCCAATCCTACCTGCCCGATTCTATACATGTATATTATCAGTGATTACAATACAGAAGTTGCTTAATTGACCCATTATATTATACACCACAAAACAAATATCAGTGAATCCACCTGATGTAGTATTCTGAGTATCGGTTTCAGAAATAACTAACTATAAATGTACTATAAAGTGATAGTGATAATGAAAATTAATTCAGTGCAAAAAATCTGTTTATATAATAAATTTGGTATGCTAATAGTAATAATTTCTGATCTGAGCTTTGTGTGATATTTGTATATTTTGTCACTTCTACAATCGGAAATGCAGCTCCTAAAAGTAGGTGGTAGTTCTCCCAGGACTGTAAATTCTGGTGCTTAGCCCATGCTGAAGTTCAGTATCTGGGTTACATCATTAGAGGAGAAGCGTTAAAACTTCAGTTGAAACATATTACACTATTCTCCCAGGTTGAAGTTATTTGGATCAAGTCTCGGCCAACCACCAAGAAACAAGCGTGGTCCTTGTTAGGCTTTGAGGGGCTGGTACCTTCACTTTATCCCCAACTTTTTTACCAAAGCAACTGTCTACACTGATTTGACTTGCAAAGAGGCTGGCAATCCATTGAGTTGGACTTCCACTTCGGCGGAAAGAAAGTCTGCGCCACAATCCATTATTACAAAAAATAAAGTGTAAACAGGTACTTCAGTTTTGTTGCCAGGGAAGGAATCTGATCTACATCCTGTTACCTATATTAGTAGGGAGTTCCCCTGAGAAACCAGATATCTTATATTTTGTAAGTCGGTCTGCTAATAAATTATTGACAATAATAATAATTTAGTGGTGGAAAAGGAGTGTCTGACACTTTGTGCTATTACCTGCTAAGAATAGTTAATTATATATTATAAACTCTCCAATGGAAGAAGAAAATTAAGAACACCAATGCAAACATATCTCATTGGAATCGGTCACTCCAGCTGTTTAAGTGCAAATCTAGTTCTGCTGATAATGACAGACTTTTGAGGGGGGGGGAGTATCTAACGAACTAGGTCCTGCCCTCAATTCAATTTAATTAAATTAGTTAATTTCCCATATAGTTTTCTCAGTTACAATGAGGACTTTTTAATATTTTCTTTTTTTTTCAGAAAATAAGACTTTATTAATTGGAGAAAAAAAAAAACTCACCTTGCTTCATTTGGCCCACTTACGAGGATCCCTAATGGAAAAAATAAATAGACAATGTGTATAACATTAATGTTTGTTTTCTCTGAGAAATACTAGATGCCTTTTTCTCTACTCATGTTAACTTTCAAATAAAAACATGACTTATTTTCTCAGTGGTTCAATCTGAAGCCTCAGGCTTTTCTCCCCACTGGGGATAGTTTTTACACACTGTTGCTCCAGGATCCAAGCACCTGCTTACATACAGTCCTTTGTGTGTCTGGAATGCTCCATTCTTTTCTGTGGGTGGTGTCTTTGGGGTACCTCTAGCCCTATAAGTGACTACACAACCCCTATACCACTACCACCACAACTACCCCCCAACCCCGTGCAGATTCGACTGAGATCTTAGGACACGCACCACAAACGTTGGTAAGTTAGAAGGATTCACTTTTATTATTTTCTCCCTTTCTCACCACCCTGCTGAGCTTTTCTCTCTCCACAGCTTTCCTTGGCCTGAGGACTCTGGAATCTGCTGCCACTCAAGGGACCCCGCCATGCCAGAACTACCAGGTAAGTGAAAAGGGAAATTAATATGAGTTTTTCAGTATATTAACTCCTCTCTTTTCTCCTTTCTTTTGCAGGTGCAGATTGCAAATGGAGACACGGCCAGCAAAAGTGGCAGCGTAAGGGGCGATCAAAATAAAATGTCTCATAACCCACAATGTCTTTTCTTGGTCAATGACATACACTCACCTAAAGGATTATTAGGAACACCATACTAATACTGTGTTTGACCCCCTTTCGCCTTCAGAACTGCCTTAATTCTACGTGGCATTGATTCAACAAGGTGCTGAAAGCATTCTTTAGAAATGTTGGCCCATATTGATAGGATAGCATCTTGCAGTTGATGGAGATTTGTGGGATGCACATCCAGGGCACGAAGCTCCCGTTCCACCACATCCCAAAGATGCTCTATTGGGTTGAGATCTGGTGACTGTGGGGGCCAGTTTAGTACAGTGAACTCATTGTCATGTTCAAGAAACCAATTTGAAATGATTCGACCTTTGTGACATGGTGCATTATCCTGCTGGAAGTAGCCATCAGAGGATGGGTACATGGTGGTCATAAAGGGATGGACATGGTGGTCATAAAGGGATGGACATGGTCAGAAACAATGCTCAGGTAGGCCGTGGCATTTAAACGATGCCCAATTGGCACTAATGGGCCTAAAGTGTGCCAAGAAAACATCCCCCACACCATTACACCACCACCACCAGCCTGCACAGTGGTAACAAGGCATGATGGATCCATGTTCTCATTCTGTTTACGCCAAATTCTGACTCTACCATCTGAATGTCTCAACAGAAATCGAGACTCATCAGACCAGGCAACATTGTTCCAGTCTTCAACTGTCCAATTTTGGTGAGCTTGTGCAAATTGTAGCCTCTTTTTCCTATTTGTAGTGGAGATGAGTGGTACCCGGTGGGGTCTTCTGCTGTTGTAGCCCATCCGCCTCAAGGTTGTACGTGTTGTGGCTTCACAAATGCTTTGCTGCATACCTCGGTTGTAAGGAGTGGTTATTTCAGTCAAAGTTGCTCTTCTATCAGCTTGAATCAGTCGGCCCATTCTCCTCTGACCTCTAGCATCAACAAGGCATTTTCGCCCACAGGACTGCCGCATACTGGATGTTTTTCCCTTTTCACACCATTCTTTGTAAACCCTAGAAATGGTTGTGCGTGAAAATCCCAGTAACTGAGCAGATTGTGAAATACTCAGACCGGCCCGTCTGGCACCAACAACCATGCCACGCTCAAAATTGCTTAAATCACCTTTCTTTCCCATTCAGACATTCAGTTTGGAGTTCAGGAGATTGTCTTGACCAGGACCACACCCCTAAATGCATTGAAGCAACTGCCATGTGATTGGTTGGTTAGAAAATTGCATTAATGAGAAATTGAACAGGTGTTCCTAATAATCCTTTAGGTGAGTGTATATCCCAACACACAAAATAAATGTGCTTAGCTTCCCTGGCTGGTATTCTGCAAAGCACCCTGTGCAGACCACGATGTGAAGCTCTCAAATGTCTTCTCCAGCTATTTCATGTTGAAGTTTCTTCAGTTTTGTAGACCTCATTAATTAGTCTGACCAGATTGTACCCAAGCGTGTGTTTCGCTAAACGTTGAACGTGCTTGGTGTGGTTTTATTGGGCTCAACGTGAAGTCGATACAGATTGTTTGACGTTATACGCCTGTTCTTTTGTATATAGGACTAGTAAGTGCGGATCTTGTAATTAGTAAAGTTAGGATCTAATTGGTTAATGTACAGTAAGACACGTTTTGCGCTTACAGCATGAAGTGCAATTCACGCTTGGCTACAGTAGGGCTTAACAAGATGCTTATGCTTTTAATATCACTTTAAACATCCAATCGTTTGTGTATCTGTGGGGGAAGTCTTTGAATATTAAATGTTAATGGAAAAAACATTTGAAATGTTAATATTGTCAGGGAATGTGTGTAATGGAATATAAAAATACAAATGGCATTATGTTTGCATTTTTATCTAAATAACGCGTGCATGAATGGAAAATGAAAATGCAGCTGTGGGATTACATAAATAAATTGAAAATTCAAATTAAGTCAATCAATATGTTTATGTTTTGCATCCATCCACTAATTGACACCTGACATCAGACATAATGCATAATGGTGATAATGAAGTAAAAATAAAATACATGGACTAAAATGTGACTAAAATCTACTAGTATTAACTAAAACTAATGAAAGATGGAATGATTAATGTGACTAAAACTAAGCATTTTAGTCAAAAGAGTAAGACTAAAATTGTGGAGTAGTGGTTAGGGCTCTGGACTGGATGGTTGTGGGTTCAAATACCAGGTGGAGCAGTGCTGTTGTACCCTTGAGCAAGGTACTTCACTTAGATTGCTCAAGTAAAGTGCCCAGCTGTATAAATGGGTACAAATGTAAATTGCCCTGGATAAGAGCGTCTGCTAAATGACAAATAATGTAATGTAAAACTAAATCTAAAATAGCTGCCAAAATTAACACTGCTGGACCCTTAATTTATTTCTTATTTTTTGTGCAAGCTTGGGATTTGTAATTTGTAATTTGATTCCCTTGCAAGGATGAGTTTGAGTTATTTTTTAAATGTTTATGAATTTAATTTGTATTTTTTGTTTTTGCTCACTCTTGTCTTGCTCACTATTTGTTTCTTGTTGCTGCAAACACATGCTGTGTATGGATGTTTTTGAAAAGAAAATACTGCATCTTCTAATACCACTATGTCATGGTTTAAACAATTATTTCATCCAACCTGGGCCTCTTGTCCTAACAACTGGGGTCATTGCACATCAAAGGCCTCACATGCATTTTGGTCCCATTTACCAAATGGTACAAAAATAACACTAAAATGTTTGTACTGCCAGCATTATTTCTTGTATATGTGTATGTGTCATACTTTGCTTATACCATAATAATTACATGTTTTTTTCTGATCATTTCTGATGCTGGGATATGAATACTCACAATCATTTTGGTATTTAAATGGCACAGTAATCATAGGAGAGTGTAGAAGCAGTTGTTAAAGCACTTAAATTTTGCTTTCAGAAAGATCATAAAGTAATTATGACATAATGAAAATAGAAACAATTTTGATCATGGTGCCTCACCTATGTAACATATTCATCTCAGTGGAGTTCAGTCACATCTGGGAATTTTAATCACAATCATTAACAAACAAGGGGACTTTAATAAGTATTGTAACTAGACCCTAGTGCTGTTTTGGTAGATTAATGAAACATTATTTGGCCATATGTTTGTATGTAAATACTGAATAACAAACATCCCAAAATAGAGCCCAGAGGGACAGACCAGCTCCTAACAGATGTAAAACTGTCCATTATTATAAATGGCTTCATATTAAATAAATAGAATACAAGACAAAGATAGGTGCCCGAGATAACTACAAATTCTCTCCAAAAGGTTGAACAGGACAACACAATGAATGGCATCAGAGAGAGCAACAAAGCCCAGGACAACAAGAACCTTGGAATGAAATTTGTACATTTATTTTCAACATTGGATTGTAATTATGAATTTATATATATTGCAGTTTTCTTCATTTTTTGTTTTCTTCAGTTACTCAACTTCTTGACTAGGCCTTCTCTCCTACACATAGCATCTACACTACCGATCAAAACTCCTACATAAAGACAAAGACATTTCCAAGTCGAACAGAATGGCCCAAAAACACACAGATCAAGGACTTAAACTGCCATATAATCTATTGAGATCAAGTATAAACCAAAATATATATTTGATATATATATATATATATATATATACACACACACACACACTGTACGGTTTGTACAGGTCCCATCTATCCCATCTTCCCTAAACCACGATTTCAACCATGTGTTAAACTTTCTAATCTCTGCCTGTCTCCCTGGCCATGCACATGGTACCGGAAGTATTTCAGAGTATTTCTTATGTTCTTATGTTCTAAAAATATATATTAGTTGTAACCAATCATTTATTTATAATCTCTATACTTTACATCTACCAGCAACAGTTGCAAAAACATTTATGCAAACACTGCAAAACTCAAATGCAAATTAGACATACAGGAACATTTTGACTTTCATAAATGCATTCTTAGTGGACATTTAATCAACTCCTATAATATGTAACTTAGAAGTCAACAGATGGGCTGAATTCAATGAATATTACCCCAAAAAAGGTTCAAATGGAAATAGAAATGATATTGATGGTAAATTTTAAATAATTCCATCTTTCTGAGAGATTAAAAAAGTATCTTTACTGCACCCTAATCAACCAACTGAC
The DNA here is from genome assembly GCF_036373705.1 of Amia ocellicauda. Lineage (NCBI taxonomy): Eukaryota > Metazoa > Chordata > Actinopteri > Amiiformes > Amiidae > Amia > Amia ocellicauda. Next base: position 17,841,778 of record NC_089852.1, read on the forward strand.
TTAATTTATGTTATATAATTTAATATAAATTAAATTCTGTTGTATAACACTCTACATAGAGCTTTACTAAAATGCGTGGTTTATTTTTCCTACTTAAAGAGAATTATATTAAATTGCATTTTCAAATCAAGCCATCTCTTTTCGACTGCACAGGTTTACCTCCGGTCAGAAACGTTTACACTTTCTCAAAAAACTTTTTGAGAGAGGGAGTTCCTATGGAAACCAAAGACAGCCAACAGAGAAGAATTGTTCATGGCACATCAGAGGTTCAGCATCTCATTGGGGTGAGAATTCGGAAGATATAAACAAGTCATTTTCTGCCTGTCTGCCTCACCACCTGTGGCGGGTGAGCTTGTTAATCCATTGCTTTGATCAATGATTTGCACATTTATTTTTTTCCTGCTTCTTTTAGTGCCCATTAATTCAGATGGCAGCTAGTAACAGACATGCTGTGTGTAAAACGAAGACACAAGCTAACTAACCTAACCTATTAGTGTTCATATTTTTGCCTTCGTGTTAGTATTCAGATTGGCTGGAAAAAAATGGCATACAGTGCCTTGCGAAAGTTTTCACCCCCCTTGGCGTTTTTCCTATTTTGTTGCATTACAACCTGTAATTTAAACACCCGATCCTCGAGATTCTACATGCATCGAAGCGCCTAGCAGAAGAATGTTTAATGCAAACGAGACGAGGGGGGAGGGCACCGGAAACAAAGGTACATGCATTGAGCCTTCACCATTTAGCTCCCCATTGTAGTCTAAGGAATTACGGCAAATCTACGGAAGCCGAGGATTGCAAAAGCAAATCAAACTCGTTAACAGGACGTTGCAGCGACCACAGGAGAGAAAGGGCTGTAACAGTTGAAACACGTCAGCAGCGTCAGAAGAAGGCGCTGCTGCTACAGGAGAGAGAGAGAGGGGCGCTAACTTTGAAAACACGTCAGCAACCAGTGGAGAGAAAGAGTGGAAACACCTGAAACATGACAGAGGCATTGAAACAACAGCGACATCCCAGAGAAACAGCAGCGACATTTAGACAACGCGGGCGGACACAGGCTCCTGTGGCGGCAAAGACATTTTCCAAGAGCTCGCCTAGTTTCCCGTGTCTGCCATTGTGACGCATCGCTCTCGCTGTTTGTGGACAGTCTCTGCTGTGTTTAGGCGTACCAGATTACCATGCAACCGGTTGCTATTTACTTTTTATTTTGTTAATATTTAATTAGCCAGTAAGTAAATACGATCAAAGTAACATCCCTGTGTTCGGTAGCAATTCCATCACAGGATTAATCTCAGCAAAGGTTTCGCTAATGCAAGTTAAATATATTGTTCAGTTTAGGTGGGATTTGGAAATCCTGTTCGGTCGCAAAGCTCCTCTCAGCTCGTCCTGCTCTTCCGCCTCCGGTTTCGCTTCAATTTCAGAAACTGTGATTGGCTCGCGGTGACTCGTGCTGCCCGCCCATACCAGAAGCCACGCCCTCATAACAGGCTCCTCCCCCCTCAATTGCTCCTCATAGTTTAGATTTAATTCAGCGAGGAGCTGAGCTGCGAGATCCCCTCCTGCAACTCTTCCGCGACTTTTTGCGTTCGCAGTTTGCGAACATTTTTGATTTAATGCTAAAGCTAACCATATCATGATCACAGTTTGCCATTGGTTCTCTAACTAGTGTCCCTCTGACTATATCTTGGTTATTTGAAAAGATCAAGTCAATGCATGCACTCTCTCTGTTTGATTCCCTGACAAATTGAGTTAGAAAGCAGTCATTTACCATCTCAACCATTTCTATTTCTGCTTCTGTATTCCCAATTGGGCTTTCCCAGTCTGTGTTTGGGAAATTGAAATCCCCCGTTATAAAAGCCACATCCTTGCTACATGCAGTCCTGATTACACTGTACAATGCAACTTCTTTCTGAGTATCTGAATGGTTACATGGTGGTCTGTAACACACTCCTACCACTAATCCTCCGGATCTTTTATTCAAAGTTTAACCCACAAAGATTCTGTTTCATTACTAGGATCTAATTTGAGTTCTTCTGCCTCAATGTCATTACTGACATATAATGCTACCCCACCACCTCTTTGATTTTGCCTGTCTCTCCTAAACTGTGTGTATCCTTTCAACTTGTATTCTTACCCATCATTTTCTGTAACTCATGTTTCCATCACTCCTACAGCATCATAGTCACCCGCCAGCACTGTGACCAGCGCTTCTAATAAATAATAATAATAGTGCAGCTTATAATTGGCTTATAACGGGCTGGTGAAGGAGGAGTGGGGAAAGTTCAGGAGAATTAATGTTGTGTTCTTGTAGCGCAAATATGCAGAATTCCAGCGATCCCATTGGTGGAGCAGCACAGATCTTCGAAAATCTGTGCTACACGAACGCAAAGCCAAGAGTTTTGAGAGTGCAATCATTTCCTCAAAAAAAAGAAAAAGTTGCTAGGCTACCACTGGTTAGTTCATAAATTGTGAGTAACCATTAATTCAGTACTTGGAAGAAAGAAATCTGCAGTCTGGCAGTACTTCATATCTGATGAGCAAAAGAAGAAAACATCTTGTAAGATATTAACTGCAGGAAACAAAACCGAATGTGGCTACAATATGACAATAATTCAATTAATTTGAAGTGAATCTAAAGAGTGAAATCAAGATTTGTGTGTTAATTTATTTCTTAGACAAACATGTGAAGGCTTTGGTGGTCAAATAATTATTTTGAATGTAAGTCAGTCCATGATTCTTATATATTCTTAGAGTAATTAAAAATGCCAAGGGGGGTGAATACTTTCGCAAGATACTGTATCAGCTTTTACAATCTAGGATGTAAGACCTTATATATTATTTACTGTATATCTTGTATACACTTGTGTAAATTGGAATTTGTAAAATGTATTATGCCTTGAACTGCACTGTATTATTGCACTTTGTATTGCTCTTATAATTTGTAAGTCGCCCCCCTGGACAAGGGCGTCTGCTAAGAAATAAATAATAATAGAACATAAGAAGAACATAAGAAAGCTTACAAATGAGAGGAGGCCGTTCTACCCATCATGCTCGTTTGGTGTCCATTAATAATTAAGTGATCCAAGGATCCTAACCAGTCTATTTTTAAATGTTCCCAAATGTTCAGCTTCAGCCACATTGGTGGGGAGTTTGTTCCAGATTGTGACAACTCTCTGTGTGAAGAAGTGTCTCCTGTTTTCTGTCTTGAATACCTTGAAGCCCAATTTGCATTTGTGTCCCCAGGTGCGCGTGTCCTGCTGATCTGGAAAAGTTCCTCTGGTTTGATGTGGTCGATGCCTTCATGATTTTGAAGACTTCATTAATTAAATATGTAAATATGAAATGTGTAATTTTAGTTAACTAAAACAAACAAAGATTTTAGTACATTTTTAATTGACTAAAAATAAAGAAGAGTTTATGACTAAAATGTGACTATATCTCATAGACATTTTAGTCAACCTTTATGACTATGACAGAAACAATCAAATATATATATACAGTGGGGGAAAAAAGTATTTGATCCCCTGCTGATTTTGTACGTTTGCCCACTGACAAAGAAATTATCAGTCTATAATTTTAATGGTAGGTGTATTTTAACAGTGAGAGACAGAATAACAACAAAAAAATCCAGAAAAATGCATTTCAAAAAAGTTATAAATTGATTTGCATGTTAATGAGGGAAATAAGTATTTGACCCCTTCGTCTTAGTACTTGGTGGCAAAACCCTTATTGGCAATCACAGAGGTCAGACGTTTCTTGTAGTTGGCCACCAGGTTTGCACACATCTCAGGAGGGATTTTGTCCCACTCCTCTTTGCAGATCCTCTCCAAGTCATTAAGGTTTCGAGGCTGACGTTTGGCAACTCGAACCTTCAGCTCCCTCCACAGATTTTCTATGGGATTAAGGTCTGGAGACTGGCTAGGCCACTCCAGGACCTTAATGTGCTTCTTCTTGAGCCACTCCTTTGTTGCCTTGGCTGTGTGTCTTGGGTCATTGTCATGATGGAATACCCATCCACGACCCATTTTCAATGCCCTGGCTGAGGGAAGGAGGTTCTCACCCAAGATTTTGACGGTACATGGCCCTGTCCATCGTCCCTTTGATGCGGTGCAGTTGTCCTGTCCCCTTAGCAGAAAAACACCCCCAAAGCATAATGTTTCCACCTCCATGTTTGACGGTGGGGATGGTGTTCTTGGGGTCATTCCTCCTGCTCCAAATACGGCCAGTTGAGTTGATGCCAAAGAGCTCCTCTGAATCATTCAGATGTTCATTGGCAAACTTCAGACGGGCCTGTACATGTGCTTTCTTGAGCAGGGGGACCTTGAGGGCACGGCAGGATTTCAGTCCTTCACGGCGTAGTGTGTTACCAATTGTTTTCTTGGTGACTATGGTCCCAGCTGCCTTGAGATCATTAACAAGATCCTCCTGTGTAGTTCTGGGCTGATTCCTCACCGTTCTCATGATCATTGAAACTCCACGAGGTGAGATCTTGCATGGAGCCCCAGACTGAGGGAGACTGACAGTTATTTTGTGTTTCTTCCATTTGCGAATAATCACACCAACTGTTGTCACTTTCTCACCAAGCTGCTTGGCGATGGTCTTGTAGCCCATTCCAGCCTTGTGTAGGTCTACAATCTTGTCCCTGACATCCTTGGACAGCTCTTTGGTCTTGGCCATGGTGGAGAGTTTGGAATCTGATTGATTGATTGCTTCTGTGGACGAGCTGAGCAAATCAATTTATAACTTTTTTGAAATGCTTTGTTTCTATATTTTTTATGTTTCTTCTATAACAAAATAAGAAAAAAGGCAGATTACATCTCAGTGGGGTTTTATTAATACAAAATATATGTATGTTGTAGCAACAAACACATTTTACAAGACTTCACAGTGTATTTAACAGGTTGTAGGACCACTGCTGGCTTTAATGACTGCTGTAATTATTTAGATGGATGGCTGGTGGAAACAGTACTGTTCCTCTCAAAGTGCAGTCTAAAGTGCAAGATATCAACTGGTTTCTGTGCTCTCTTCCTGATTCGCTATTCCAGGTAATCCCAGAGGTTTTTTATGGTTTTGAGGTTGCATCTCTGAACAAGACATTAAATGTTACACTTCTAGCCTTGTGAGAGGGTGAATATCATAACTGAGTGAGAAAGCTCAAAACGCATAGCAAGCTTAAATAGCAACTTAAATCGGGTTGATCTAATTAAATAAATACAAATACCAGTTGGTACAAATTCAGATTACTGTTATATTATTCTTGTTTGTAAACAGAACACTACCAATCTTGCATCATCCATTTTATTCCACGAATTCAAGCCATGGACTGGAAACCAATGTCAGTATGACACTTTTTATCTCCCGCAGATTGTTTACCAAAATCCACATTAGGTGGCAGTGCTATGAACAAGTGCAAAATAATTGGAAAACCAAATACGCAATTACAAAACATATATAATGAGGTAAGTAAACACTGCTTTACAATAGACAAACAAACAAGAAAAGAACTGCATAAAACTTACATGACTTACATGATACTGGATACAAATAGAAAATTGCTGTCGACAATGTAGATATATTTGAGACTCATTAGGAGCTCAGAATGCAAACCAATCATTTTCTCATTTTGGGGATCATTTAAAAAACAATTGATTATCATTGCCTTAGCTACTGGTATAAAACAAACCCTGAAATGTGCTGAATGACTAAGTAGATTTTTTCTATCTTCATGAAAGCGAGGTGCACAGGGGAGCTGGAGTTGTTGGAAGGTCAGCTGTGCCATTTTCAATTTTTAAATATAGGCAATCTCTTCAGAGATAATTCACATAATCTGTTTGGATATTAAGTCTTACAGTTGTCATTCAGACAGTATTTAATAGAGCTGATAAAATCAAGATGACAATTTTTATTATTTTACTTTATATCTAAATTTTATATGTGACATCTGAGGAAGATAGGACCTGATAATACAGTTTGTTTATGTTAATGTAATGTTAATTTGCTCTACATTATACAAGCGTCATTGTGCACAGCCTATACCTTTTCAAAGGGAGGTGGACTCTGGTTGCCATGGATATCCCAGGATTGTTCCTGCTTGCACCCTACTAAATTTATGTTTTTAATAACCATTAAACATTAACAACACATATCCTCATGGTATACAGTACAATCACGTTATACCAAGGACAAGTAATACTTAAGATCATTGTGAAATTTACATTATTACCAGGATGCTCCAATCATCTCCAAGTATTGCCAGTAGCAACAGATAAATATCCATATTCACTAGTTCAAAGTGATAGCTAGCCTACAAATTAATAAATACGATTTTATCAGAATATCTGGATCTGTAACTTGCACAAGTGATCTTCATTCAAAGTGTATTTGTAATTGAATGGAATTGAGATATGAGTCACTCCCTATATATATGTTTTTTTTTTTTTTTTTACACTGCTATTTATCCATGTTCCACAGGGATCAGTACTAGGGCCTTTGCTTTTTCTAATCTATATTAATGATCTGGAATCTGGGATAATTAGCAAATTTGTATAATTTGCTGATGATACTACAATAGGTGGCTTAGCAGATACAATTTCATCAGCACAGGTTATTCAGAGGGACTTAGATAATATTCAGTTGTGGACCGACACCTGGCAGATGAAATTCAATGTGGACAAGTGCAAGGTAATACATGCAGGTAACAAAAATGTCCACTATAATTACACTATAGGAGGTACAGATCTAGATGAAGTAACGCATGAGAAAGACCTAGGAGTTTATGTGGACTCCTCACTTTCTCCATCCATGCAATGTGGGGAAGCAATAAAAAAGGCAAACAGAATGCTAGGGTATATTGTCAAAAGTGTAGAATTTAAAACAAGGGCAGTGATGTTCAGACTGAACAATGCACTAGTTAGAGCTCATCTGGATACTGTGTGCAGTTCTGGGCTCCACACTTCAAGAAAGATATCGCTGCTCTAGAGGCAGTTCAGAGGAGAGCAACCAGACTTATTCCAGGTCTGAAGGGAATGTCCTACTGAGAGACTGAGGAACTGAACCTTTTCACCCTGGAACAGAGGAGACTACGTGGGGACTTGATTCCAGTCTTCAATAACATGAAAGGCATTGACCACATGAAACCAGAGGAGCTTTTCCAGATCAGCATGCATTCAAGGCATTCAAGACAGAAAACTGGAGACACATTCAAAAATAGACTGCTAATGATCCTTGGATCACATAGTTATTAATGGTTACCAAATGAGCATGATGGGTCAAATGGCCTCCTCTTGTTTGTAAACTTTCTTATGTTCATATGTTGTCTTTTAATGTAAATTAGTTAATGTCAATAAAGTAATCATTGTTTTCAGGCATTTTTGAAGTTTGGCTCTGATTTGTAGTTTAGTGCAGTGTATCACCATTTCTTGTATTGTTTGGCTTTCTCAGCTCTTACTGTCACTTAAATGTTGTTTTGTGTATGGAATTATCTATAGGGTTTTCAGTGACAGATATGTTTTGAGTTGGTACTATGGTAAGCTTCCAACAACCATGCATTACAAACAGTGCTGGAGCTTTTCCTACAGACATCCTCAGACAAATAAATTAATCAATTTCAGTATTGGAATTGACAGCATGACAGGCAAATGTGAGATTATGAGGTATGATGTCTTAACCCAGGTCATTATTGTTGCTTCCAAGTGTCTAAATTAATATGAGTACTGTTGTCAGTTCTTGAAACGCATATTAAGTTTGTCATAAGAAGTGAAGTTGTGTTATAAATAAATAAAGGGTTAAGTTAAATGAAGAAAAATTTTGTCATAGAAAAATAGTAGTGAAACCCCATGTGCTTTCCATACATGTTAAACTCACAGCTCCGGGTGAATCTCTCTAAGTTACCACGGCTACGCTCAGCTATCTCAGTTTTGTGCCAATTCCATGATGCCAGCCCATCTTCATGTTTGTCAATGCATTGTGGAATCTTCACTGAACCTCTGCAATGATAAAGTTGACTTCTGAGGGGCAGAAGCACCGGTTTGAGTTATGACCCAAGGAGCTACCTACAAGCTGTACAACACTGCCACCTTTGTATCACACCCAGCTGGAAGAGCACAAGCAGTATAATCACACACTCCATTCTCACTGGCTAACAAGGTCCTCATCTAGTTGTCACTTTCCGTTATGAAATCCGTCTGCAGTAAACCTTAGATGGCAGGTTCACTCCTACAGGGCAACCTAGAAGTCTTTCCTTGCTTACTTGGGTGAGAAAGCATGTAACTACACTTTAAAGAATCCAGGTGCTGCTTTGGATTCTAGGTGTCTACTAAGAATCCATGCAGTCCCTACAAGTTATCAATAATTCTTATTTCCTCATTGCTATTGCTTTATGCACTTAATGTAATCAACCTCAAACAATTAGCAGACAAATATTATTAGAGTGAACAAAGGAATTCAGGAACCAAGTGAGCTTTCTCAGCTAACTCAAAATTGAATTTTGTGATCTTGTAGTGAGTACTCTGTCATTTAGCCCTGTGCCTTGCCAATCAAGGCTGTGGCAGCCACCATGTAATTTTATTCAATTAATCTGCCACCTGCTGTTCTTAATGTAGCTTGCAGATACCTGTCCAAAATCCTTAATTGTGTTCCTTAAAGCAGAACCCTAGCACAACTATCCTTTGATACTGTATGATACTTTTTTTTTTAGTTTTAGATGTTTTCCTAGGAACATACAATTATCAGTAACAGTTAAGGGGTTGCAAATGTCACTTAATACGTTATTTATAAACAAATCTCTTAGCACAGAATTATAAGTTTATAAATGAAGAATATACAAAAGACCAATACGCAATCTGTTAATAACACACATATAATCATAAGTACAGGTCAGTTAGTATGTAGTTATTACCAATTATTTAACATTAATTTTACATTAAATTATGTATAAATGTAATTGGCAGCAGCTGATCTAGTGTTACTTATTCATTTAAAACATTTCTGTACAGCTTCAGAAGATAATCTCCATTAAATTACTCCTTTTGAAACTGTGTTGTCCAATCATTAATTTCAGTTCCATAAATAATGTGTCTCTGGAAAGATACCATTGATAAATATATATATATATATAGTTTAAAAAAGAATATTAATTTAACTAAATGTATTGACATATAAATCGTTTCAAATGAAGGGCTCGGATACTTTCAAGTACAATTGTAAATATTTATAGCTTGTCCCATGGATGGAATAAACTATTTGAAAATGCTCACAGGGATACAAGACACACATGTACTCCCCCACATGTACCAGGAAGATAATTGTAAAACCCCCACACTAAGTTCCATCAAACATCTAGGTCAGCAGTTTGTATGCCGGTTTCTCCATCAGGACATTTAAATGTGTAACAGCTATCTCAGAAGAAGAACATAGTGTGTGTATATAACACTTGGAAGTGCCCTAATTATTTAAAGCTGCTCTGAATTTGAAAAATAAAAAAATAAGACTCCACATTTATTTCTATAATAATTTTGATAATAATTTTGATGGTGTAGATTCTGCTGTACAGTTCTACAGTTCTACAGTATTATTATTATATTTGTATTTTTAAAGCATGTGGATAATTCAAAATTTTATGACATCCATGAATTATGTATTATGGTAAGCTCTACTAAAATAATGTAATGAACGTTGAACATACAGGTAGGAGCATTCAGATGTCTCAGAAAACTGTAAAATCAGTGGCATGTTAAATGAAGATTATTATGCGCAGACAAAAGTCTATTAACTTCTAATTCTGAATAAATAAATTAATACATAAATATGGGCTCCTCTGTGATACATCCAGGAACATTTGACTCACATTGAAGTGAAAATCCTGGAGAACTTTGGTTCAAAAGATGTTCTATTAGCACTTTTTTATTATTATTTTTGCACATATGAAAACTTGAGGCATTCTCTCTAATGTTTTGCGTGATCAAAGGGTTATAGAAAGCTGTGGTTTATACTAACAGCCTTAAGCCCACATCTGTTTGTGAAATGCTTTGAAAAGAAACCTACACTTATGGAAAATAAAGCTTCCGTGTAGAAACTTGAAGCAGACCCAGACCCAGAGGTGTCAGAATGAATCCACAAAAAGCATTTTAATTAAAAAGTAACAAGAAACCAAGCTTTTGCTACATACTGGTAATATGGACTTCTAATGTTTTTATTTGTGTAGGATTTCTTTCTTTCATTTCTGAAGTGAAAGAAAGTGGAAAAAAATAGATATAGTTTTTAGTTTTTTGGTAAATATTTACTGGTAAAAATAACTTTAACAAAAATGCTGACATGTGGCAAACAAAAAAAGACAAAGAGGCAATTGTCAGCAAAGTTTTCATGAAATATTCTGACTTTAAATTTGAAGAATTGCATTTCGCCCTTGAAGGCAAGCTGCTGAATGGCTGCTGCAATCTCACATTTTACTTGCTATCACTGTAGCATGATGTGTGAATCACAGCTGTGTCTGTTCTGAGAGTTTCATAAAAGGTGTGTTTTTGTTTTTGTAATATTTTATTTATATCCTCTGTCCCGAATCATCTGTTCAGAGGAGCTGCCTGTCGATCACACTGATTTCTTCAGTCTCATCTGATCCAAAAGGAAAACTTTATCAGAGCCATACAGCAGGTATTTGCATACCTCCTCTGCTGATATGAGGCCCTCTGTTGTTTAATTCCCTTTGTTGTTTAAATAAGAAGCTAATATGTGTCATCTAATATTACATTACTGCTGTTTGTGACTCTTTCAGACTCCAGTCTCATAGCAGAGAATGGTAATAGGTTTAAGGGCATTGGATATACTTATTAAAATCACTTAGGCTGAAAACTTCTGTTGTGCTGTAACTATCACTTGAGGTGACCCTGTGGAGCTGCATCACTGGGATGTCTGGAACATGTTTATAAATAACAAAGCAGAAGCAAGCATCACCAGCAATGTAGTCAGCAACCAGGAATTGGAAGTGTGATTTTGCAAACACAGAACTGTTCCCAGGCTCATTCAAGTCTTGTCTGAAATTGGACTCATCTTAAAATAAACCAAGACCCCCACACTCTTATAAAAAATAAATTTCAGTTAAGTACACTATAATTATACTTTAGACATTTCCATCAGATTATTAAGTCGTCAAAATATATTTCCAAAGTTTGCATGACACTGATTCAGCCTAGGAAGAACTGTAAAGATCCCTGTTGACTGAACTGAGTTTAGACCGAGATGTGTAAACTGTGGACGACCACTGCATAGAAAATCCCTGAAGGCTACACAATTAATGATGACTAAACGTTTAACAATGAGGAATAGATCTGGAGTGATGAAAACATCTTTACTCTCCGCTAAATGGAAGCTTTGAGTCCAGGAATAAGGATTAAGGTATAATTGATAATAATAAGTGCCTGTAAATGAAAGTAGTGTGTACCTACTTCAAAAATCAAACATGCATATAAAGTGCAGGATTTCTACAGAAATGTATAGGAAACATAGGAGAAGTGTGGGTAATAGTAGGTTTTGGAAAAAAAAGATAAAATCTCTCCCTCCAACTATTTTAATAAAAATCTTAAGGGTGGAAAGAAAAATGTCATCTCAAAGGTTCTTGCAACACAAGCTCATGGTTGGTTCCCCAAAGGAAATCCTCTTGTAAGTCATGTACGGAGACACTGCTGTTTGCTTTCCTAACCTGCACAGCTAATCTCAGATCTCATCAACTAGTGGACTATTTCTCGCAGCTCTAGCCACTTGAGGGCTACTTAATTGGAAAGTGGTATGGAAGAAAGGAAGTAGTTGAGGAGAAGTAGAGTCAGAATGATTTCATCATATGTCTCCTATTGCTGTGACTTGCAGGTCATTTGACATACTCTAATCTATTTTTTAATGAAGTATTCTGTATATCTGCTGTGCACAGCCTTATTGGGATTTAATGGATATTAATTAAAAAAATGTAGGACTCCACTTATTTAAATGACGAAGTTTACATTTGGTTGAAAATCACCTGCACATTCATGACTTCATAATATGATCATACAGTATCTCTACATTCCTCATGATAAAGCAAAAGCAATCGTTTCTCATAATGTACAACAATCAGATCGACACACATAAATACACACACACAACAAAAATCCTGGAATCTTAAACATTTTTTCCTGTTGTACCCCCATTCACACTGGCTTTGAATGCCAGCAAATTGCAGGGTGTACCCATTCACACAGAAAACAGAGACTGCCGGCAAGAGCGCTGTAGCCATGGGTGCGACGTGCACTCGGGAGAGGAGACACAATCCAATATTCTGGACGTGTTTGTAAAAGTTCATTGCCTCGTTTTGTCAGTTTCCTTACATTGTGTTTAACGGGCTATTGGTTCTAACCAGGGTGGCGGTTCAGTTCAGACTCACTAGCAAGAACAAATAGTCAAGAGGGAAACGCAAATGCTATGTCAATCTAGGGTGCGCTTTCACGCTATGAGCAGTTCGCCAATCTGTGTGGTTTTGTGTTTTTGCGGTGTGGTCACTAGACCCAGCTTAACAAGAGGCATTGTGTTGGTCTTGACATATACTGCAGCAAAGTTAAATCACCTAAAATAAATGAGAAAATAGCATGACATTGCATAGTGTGTATATCTATATCTACCAAAAGTCTGGGTGTGCAGATCTGCAATTGATCCAAACTACCGTCAGTGTAAACTGTATTGCAGTCTAACACGTTTGCCTGTATAGAGATTATATTTGGCATGATTTATTGGTAATGTAACAGCCCATTTTACCCGGTTCTTTGTAGCATTGATACCAGAGCTGTACAAGAGGGACTAGAATTTTCATTAACCAATTTATTACATATACTACAGGGACAGGTCATTCGAAACACTAGTTAAAACGATAAAAATGCCGTCCGGGTATCTGCCAAGGTCTGCTCTCAATGAGTGTCAATCAGTGTCCTGTTTTCCCCACACGCAGCAATAGTCCACAATAGCTGGCACAGCTGGCACAGCTGGCACAGTACAGCTGCCCGGCACCGCAGCAGACCTTCGACCCCTTACCCCCTTACCTAACTCGTCGGTCAGTGTATATACACAGGTTAGCAATGGGAACAACCACAGCCGTACACACCTGGCACTGACTAACTACTAATTAATAAGACGTGCTCAATTAAAATGCCAAATTCAAAATTCTCACGCGTGTTAATGAACCCACAACCCACACAGTGCTCAACACCCAAACTTAAAAATAAAAACCTTGCGAAAAGAAAGCCAACAGGCTTGTACCACCTTGTTACAATAACTTTTGACATATGTGTGACACTTATTAGCATTACATCACTATCCTTTTGGTTCATTAGTAACACTCAGAATTGTTGCGACTACATTATTTTCAACCTCCGCCATTTCTAACAACCTGGTGCGTTTTTCATTACGGTCACAAGTTCTTGTTCAATGATGGCTTAACCTTGTCGTGTTGTGGTCAAAGTGCGAAAATGCGCCCCTATTCTGATTGGTTATGTCAGTCAGCTGACGCACTGCATCAACAACGCGAGGACGTGACGTGTAAATTGCAGGCATTCGTTTTCCTGCTCCATTCACACAGACCCGTTGACTGAAAGTTGCTGGCATTTAGACTAGGATCCGAGATGAAAAATTGCTGGTATCGAAATGCAGGCATAAACCCATTCACACAGACCTTGCCATCAACAAAATGCCACCATATAGCCAGAATTTGTTTCAGTGTGAATGGGGTATTAATGGCAGCACAAGGCTCTCTTTATCTTTTTAGGAATGGATTGTCACAATTGCATTGACGGCCCTGGTTTCATTTTATGAACTGGATAACCACACATTTCCTGCAAGCAAAACATGTTGAAAAAATGGTATATGCAATTTTATTCTGACTGACATTTAAAAATACATAGTATTTGTATTTTTTTAAGCTTGTGGGTTTACAGCAGCTTTTCATGGCCTTTCAATAATGAAATAAAGTGTTTTTCATGCCTCTCAAGGTCCTGTTAATTTTTTTTTTACTGGGGCAAGCCCTTGGAGAATAAGCTTTCCATAAATATAAGTTGAGGGGGGCAGGGGGGGGGATCAGAAAACATTAAACAGCTATCAACTACATCTTACAGTTGATAGGGAAATGCCATGAGAACCAAAAGGGAAAAATATACATTAACACATGCAAATCTCCAGAAGCAGGAAAACCCCTGCTGACTCAGGTTTAGTTTCTTCTCCACTAAATTTTAAAGAGGAGAACTTTCAGGGCCAATTGAAATATACTTGTAATTATCACAGAAAATAGGAACTTTATTACTTATTCATCAGTTTTTCTGGACTGAAACCCCTCAAGGTTGTGCCTGTGTTAAGCCAACAGATGCACATGCATAAGATGTACATGAGATCTTATTTACACAGCAGCTGTCGATATGACAAGATACTCTGAAATCTCATTTAGACAGCATCTTGCAACCTTAGGGAAGGAGGGTTGTGCCTCTTCCAAAAAAACCTAGACCCAAACTGGGCAGCACACTTGATAACTCTTTATGATAATACTAAGATAAATCAACTTGAACCATATAGACCAAATTGACCATATGTTTCCATTGACAAATAATAATTGGTATAAGTCACCCACATGCTGGAACCTTTATTTTTCATTATGCATAATCAATGTTCAACAAAACAATATTTATTAAACTAAAATTAACAACCTGATAACATTGTTTAAAATCAAGAGTATGGCTACTAGTATATATTTCTTCTGAGCTATTAATATAAAATTATGTAACTGTGTGCTTTTAAAACTCACTAAGCTTATCGTTTCCATTTCAAGAGCCAGTAATATTAATGTAATTTTCCCAAGGTATGGCTTATTATTATTAGAAGAGGTAAAAGTAGTGGTGGTGTTTGTATTATTATTCATATTAATATTATTGTTGTTGCCCCTCTCTGTGGGAAACATGATGAGCATTTTTATTATTGAGGGAGATGCCACTTCAAATCAGATATATCAAATGCCTGCTGGAGTAACAGAGCCACAGATAACTGTCCATGAGATAAGAAAGTTTCAGTTTTTCCGGTAGAAAGGTGCATTTGCATTATTTATAAATCATCTACATCTACACATTTGTGCATCTTTAAACAGCCAAGCAATGCTATTCCTGTTCATGATCAAGATGTTCAACATCTGCTCAGTAATGGTCTTCCATTTGAAAGCTTAATTTCTTGAATATCAAAGGTGAATGATATCTATTCTGTATAGGTACATGATCAAGATAAAATACTGAATTAATTTCTTGCCTCTCTTTTAGTTAACACACACTGTGGCCATTCTCCTTTCAGTAAATCTCTGTCTGTGCTATTTCGCAGTTCATTGAGGCCTACTGTTCAGATCTATATCCATGAAATCTATGTATATAAGATTGAAAATACAGCACCATAGGGAATATCTGTAATGCAAATAATCATTGCTCTTCCAGTCCATAAGAGTACCCATTTTTTGTTTGAGTCTCCAGCCTTCAGGTTTAACGGATTAAGGTTTTGTAGCTCTTTATAGACAACCATGTAGAACTGCAATTTGTTACAGTGACAATCCAATTGATAGCATTACCTCTCAAGTTAAAGGTATTGAATTTGTGTGTGTCTGTGTGCTTTGCTTTGCACAGTCAGGAAAAACTAGATACTAATCATAAATTAGTCTGAAATCCACCCCCTCTCAGTACCACTCCCCATGGTTCATTAGATCTAAAATGCTTCAAAAGGAAGATAATGGTTCCTTTAAAATCCTTTATTTTAGAAAGGTACTCTTCACAGTACATTTTAAAAGTAGTGTGTGCCACTAATATTGTAGACAAAAAGCAGGCAAGCAGATTTATGTCTATAAAATGAAAATATGTAACTGGATTGATGCATTTTTTATTCAGCTTGTTTCTGTAGGAAACACATAAGTCTTAACTATTATTAATGTGTTATAGCTGGATTTTGTTTGCTCTGCAAAACAAAAAACAAAATATGCTTTCGACTTTCATGCAAGCTTTAATTACTGTGTGTTGGAAACATCAAACATCATACTTACAAACAAGACCCCAACAAATAAAATGTTTTGACAATCATGCAATTATACATTTGCTTGTTAATTAGTCATACAAGTAATCAAATGCATCAAAAAAAAAAAGTGAAAGCTTATGTGGAAAAATAGGTGGTCATACCTGCTGTGAAGGAAGATTTGTTTTTTTCTGGAGTGGATTTTCATCCTTCAAAACTAGTGCCTTTCATAGAATTGAGGAAAGGATGGTTTCTAAAATTTAGCACTAGCTATAGCATTTTAGCAAGAAACAAGCTAAAACCCTAGCTTGATTGAAAATGGACTTTCCAGCATTATAACGATTGGAATCACACATCCAAGTCTATGGCCAAATGGTCCAATAGTCAGTTTGTGTTCTGAACTGAAAATAGCAGTTCACAATATGCTTTAAATATGCTTTCAAGCCCATCAACATAGATCTGTATAATGTAAATTATGATATGTATGGTGAACAAATGTTTAAGAGATTTCTGAAGTAACAGCAAACCAAATGTATTATGCCATCATTTGATATCTTGAGACACAAACACTTAATATCGGTCACAGGGATAATAGTCATACAGTCGATTTGAGGATGTAATGTATTCTCTCTCTCACATATACAGTGAGGGAAAAAAGTATTTGATCCCCTGCTGATTTTGTACATTTGCCAACTGACAAAGAAATGATCAGTCTATAATTTAAATGGTAGGTGTATTTTAACAGTGAGAGACAGAATAACAACAAAAAAAAAACAGAAAAACGCATTTCAAAAAAGTTATACATTGATTTGCATGTTAATGAGGGAAATAAGTATTTGATCCCCTTCGACTTAGTACTTGGTGGCAAAACCCTTGTTGGCAATCACAGAGGTCAGATGTTTCTTGTAGTTGGCCACCAGGTTTGCACACATCTCAGGAGGGATTTTGTCCCACTCCTCTTTGCAGATCCTCTCCAAGTCATTAAGGTTTCGAGGCTGACGTTTGGCAACTCGAACCTTCAGCTCCCTCCACAGATTTTCTATGGGATTAAGGTCTGGACACTGGCAAGGCCACTCCAGGACCTTAATGTGCTTCTTCTTTAGCCACTCCTTTGTTGCCTTGGCTGTGTGTTTTGGGTCATTGTCATGCTGGAATACCCATCCACGACCCATTTTCAATGCCCTGGCTGAGGGAAGGAGGTTCTCACCCAAGATTTGACGGTACATGGCCCCGTCCATCGTCCCTTTGATGCGGTGCAGTTGTCCTGTCCCCTTAGCAGAAAAACACCCCCAAAGCATAATGTTTCCACCTCCATGTTTGACGGTGGGGATGGTGTTCTTGGGGTCATTCCTCTTCCTCCAAACACGGCGAGTTGAGTTGATGCCAAAGAGCTCGATTTTGGTCTCATCCGACCACAACACTTTCACCCAGTTCTCCTCTGAATCATTCAGATGTTCATTGGCAAACTTCAGACTGTACATCTGCTTTCTTGAGCAGGGGGACCTTGCGGGCACTGCAGGATTTCAGTTCTTCACGGCGTAGTGTGTTACCAATTGTTTTCTTGGTGACTATGGTCCCAGCTGCCTTGAGATCATTAACAAGATCCTCCCGTGTAGTTCTGGGCTGATTCCTCACCGTTCTCATGATCATTGAAACTCCACGAGGTGAGATCTTGCATGGAGCCCCAGACCAAGGGAGACCGACGGTTATTTTGTGTTTCTTCCATTTGCGAATAATCGCACCAACTGTTGTCACCTTCACCTTCTCATCATTCCAGCCTTGTGTAGGTCTACAATCTTGTCCTTGACATCCTTGGAGAGCTCTTTGGTCTTGGCCATGGTGGAGAGTTTGGAATCTGATTGATTGATTGCTTCTGTGGACAGATGTCTTTTATACAGGTAACAAGCTGAGATTAGGAGCACTCCCTTTAAGAGAGTGCTCCTAATCTCAGCTCAGTACATGTATAAAAGACACCTGGGAGCCAGAAATCTTGCTGATTGATAGGGGATCAAATACTTATTTCCCTCATTAACATGCAAATCAATGTATAACTTTTTTGAAATGCGTTTTTCTGTTTTTTTTGTTGTTATTCTGTCTCTCACTGTTAAAATACACCTACCATTAAAATTATAGACTGATCATTTCTTTGTCAGTGGGCAAACTTACAAAATCAGCAGGGGATCAAATACTTTTTTCCCTCACTGTACATAAGTAACCACATCAGTAGCTGTTCCTGCCACCTTTCAATTTATGCTCTCCATCCTGTCTGTGATTTTTAGTCTCACAACTTTTGTCTTACTTAGGATATCTGCTCTTCATTTAATTGCATTTGTATCCTGTTTCATCCTTATTGTATTTAGCAGCACATATTGCTTTTTGGTTCTCATTTGCTATATTTTGAGAATCAAACCAAAACTTTGTTAAAAGCATGGAACGGTGTGTATAAAACCACTTGTCTAATTTCATATTGAATTAAATTAAATCAAATTAAATCAAATTAAATCAAAGTTATCACACTGTGAAAGTCTCTGAGAAAGCCAATAAAAATATAAAAAGACCTGCAAAATGGTCAGATATCATACAATTCCCTTTAGAGTTGACAACTGTCAATTTCAAAGCATCGCTGAGAGGGAAAGGGAAGTGGTATCACATTGCTAGACTAAAGCAAGTATATTTTTTATAGACAACATTGAATCTATTGAAATGCATTGTGAATTGAGGAAAAAGCAACACAAACATTTTCTTATATCGAAGAGATGCACACCAAACAGTAACAATTAATGACCCATTAATTGTGATAATATTCAATGTTTGATGCATTTAATTGCAGTGTAGACATTATGTGTGTATAACCTATATGTATAGCTAGATAAAAGGAGCTAAATGGAGGACTTATGTGTAATATATTGTAGCGCTTTTCCCTGGCCAAACTGTGCTGCACTGGGTGGGCTGCTTCCAGCATTAGCACACTAGAACTCATTCTTGGTTGCAGCAGCCTTTGGACTAAATGATGGACTGTGGACAATGGGGAGGGGAGAGACCAGTATGTTGTAGATGAAAGGGTCTGTGTTATTTTCCCTTGTTCCCCATTTCCCTCTGTAACCGTCTTCCCACTGGCTGTGTCAGAATGTGTCTCAAACAGCCTTCCTTCAGTATGTGTCTCAGAATTGAGCCTTTAGATCTTATAAGAGCTGAGTAAGTGTGTTTTCTGAATAAAGATATTGAGTGAGTGTTAATTTTTCCCCCCTCAATCATAAGTGCCTCCTCCCCTGCCCCAATAAATTCAAAGTTACGACCTGTTCCCTTATTTTGACTTAGTTCTGCTACCTCTTCTAAAGTATGCTGGCCAACACATGCACCTCGAGGGAAAGAAAAGTAAAAATCCCCAAGCCGTCTACATTCTTTCGCCTCCACAGGTCGCACCACAAAGTATGCATAGATCCAGCCACCTACACGATACCTAGAGGAGAAAGGCCAATAAACAGATGGAGGGACAGACAGAAAATAAGGGGGAGTGGCAAAGACACCAGGCAATAGCACATTTAATTAGGGGCCCGTACACCACTGCTGTGGCTGGGTACCCCAGACAGATATACTTTTCTCAGCCTGGGCCATGATTGCTTTTCAATCCCCGGTGCCTCTGGGTCAGCTGCATTCCTGGTGGCACTGAGGTTGTGCCAATTGCCTTCTATCAGGGTCTGGAAGTCCTTAGTGCAAAGTCTACTCTAATCCTTTCCCTTGCCAGCAATGCAGTCCAAAAAAAATCGAGATTAAAATAAAATTGAAATTGAAATGCTCTCACAAAACAAAAAAAGAAAATCCAATAATAAAAAAGGGTTAAAAAGTTAAGAGATAAAAACAATAAAAAAAAATGTATGCTCAGAATGTGTGAAAAGGGTTCTGTAATAGGTTATAGTCCAATTCCACTTAAATGTAAAAGCAAGTTAAAAGAATTGGAAAGTCCTTTAAAAAAGTAAGAAAATATGACATCCCCCTCCCCCATTACAGGCTACTTGTATTGGAAAGCAGTGGGTCATTGCTATAGGGGGGATTAAATCAAATGTATAAAACAGCCCTTAAAATACGTTTTGGTTCCTGCTGCCCTTCAAAACCTTTAAACAGCGCTTTTCTCATACAGCTCTCTCAGCTGTCACACTTAAATATTATACTCTTGTTATGTTTACACACTGTATTCTCAGTACACAGCCATTCCTTTGAGCACTGTAACCACCTAACTCCAGCTTCCTCATAACCGGCAGCAAATCTGTTACTTTAAATTGACATGCCAAACATTTGTGGTCACCCAATCATTTTTAATGGTCCCTCCAAATTCTGCACATCTCAAAGGCTCATATCTGCTCAGCATGTGCAAGTTTCCACGTTGCTTTTTCCTCTCGCCCCACGTGGCTAATGCATTTTGCTCCCAAGATCTGTTGCTCCTACAATTTGTGTTTTATTTGCCTATTGGTGCTGAGAAGGTCTTTTCACCTTATCAGGTGCAAATGCACCAGTTACTGTGCCACTGGTGCAGTCAATTAGATTATTATTTTAATTACATTAAATTATAACTAGGGTCCTGTCCATTATACAACTTTTTTTTCTGTTGTAATTCAACTGTTATGCCCTAGATGTCCTTGCAGCCACTTTAGGAAGAAAGCAGGGTTCGGTTGCAAGGACCTCTCGAGCCATCGCCTGCAAAACGCAAACAAGAAGGATGCACAGAGAGATGTGACTGAAGCAGCTCGAAATAGCAAGCACTTAAAGTTGCGTGCTTCCTAGTGAAAGGTGATGTCCCATAATCCCTTGGGAACTGTTTCGAAATGTAAAGATAACTTGAAAATATGTCTGACTTTGTATCTGTATTTACTGTATTTAAGTCTACCGATGCAGAAGATCAACTTCAATACCTGAGCCATGCATAACATTGTGGGGCACTTGGTATCCTGCTCCTGAATATCATTCCAAACACTAGTGCTAAATGATCTCCCAAATTTGCTTGAAGATGCTTAAAATATAAAATCTTAACTCACCCTGATTGCAAAGCACAGCATGGGACTTGTGGATGTGATTCAGTGGTTTGAAAGCCATGAAGTGAGAGTGCAAACAAACATATACAGTTACAGAATAAATAAATACATACAGAGCAATGGTACCAGAAGTACAAAGCACAGATGCCACATTAAACAAAATATGTGTAAAAACTTTCCATGATGTTTCTGAAAAACTGACTAATTACTCAATGCAAAAGGAAACCATGTTTTATTCAACCAGCTTTCTGATGGCAATTAGGATATTCAACCCCCCAAATAGTGTTTGAATCTGGAAACCACCCCATTCTATTCTACTGCAGGATGTTATAATGTCTGTAAATCATGTTAAAAAAAATGGCAATAGAATGACTTTTAATTAATTTTGGTTGACAGCTGAAGAATGATTTCCAAATTTAACATGGAAGGCTAAAAAGTATTTGACAGTTGTTACCAATTCTCTAGATGCTGAAAGAAGTGTTTATTTTTAAGACCAAGTTTTTACAGAACAACGTCATTCTATGAAAAAAGGCAGGGTTATCCAACTGGCAATGCTTACATTTAATAGTAAAAAGTAATGCACAAAATATTTCCTACCATGAAACTGTGTAACTTAATGTGCTGCTTGTGAACAACTTTGCACGAAGATGTAAGTTACAGAATTTATGTTAAAATTTCAGTATTTTATATAAATTGTTCTGGGAATCAGTGCTGTTGTTTTTACTCTTTCATTGACAAATTGTTCCTACTAGTAAACCAAAATATTTAATTTATTAAATTAGTATGTCTGTAGTTGCTGCCGCATAATCAACATGTGATAATAGAATGACTACTTGAGATAATTCAAGCTTTTTAATCAAAGGTAGTTTAATTAAGTACATAACCACCGTGCTGGGAGGAATGAAGGTTCCACACCAAAGACTGATCCTCAGATTGGAAGCTGTAGGCATTCAGGGTAATGTAAGTAGATGGATTATGAACTGGCTGACGTATGGGAAACAGGGTGTTGATAAGAGGAGTTGCTTCTAACTGGAGTGAGGTTGTTAGTGGAGTTCCACAGGGATCAGTTTAAGGGCCTTTGCTTTTTCTAATCTATGTTAATGATTTGGACTCTGGGATAGTTAGCAAACTTGTCAAATTTGCAGATGATACTAAAATAGGTGGCTCAGCAGATACAGGTTATTCAAAGGGACTTTGTGGGCCAACACCTGGCAGATGAAATTCAATGTGGACAAGTGCAAGGTAATACATGCAGGTAACAAAAATGTCCACTATAATTACACTATGGGAGGTACAGATCTAGATGAAGTAACGCATGAGAAAGACCTAGGAGTCTATGTGGACTCCTCACTTTCTCCATTCAAACAATGTGGGGAAGCAATAAAAAAGGCAAAAAAAATGTTAGGGTATATTGTCAAAAGTGTAGAATTTAGAACAAGGGCAGTAATGTTAAGACTGTACAATGCACTAGTTAGACCTCATCTGGATACTGTGTACAGTTCTGGGCTCCACACTTCAAGAAAGATATTGCTGCTCTAGAGGCAGTTCAGAGGAGAGCAACCAGACTTATTCCAGGTCTGAAGGGAAAGTCCTACTGAGAGACTGAGGAACTGAACCTTTTCACCCTGGAACAGAGGAGACTACGTGGGGACTTGATTCAAGTCTTCAAAATCATGAAAGGCATCGACCACAGCAAACCAGAGGAGCTTTTCCAGATCAGCAGGGACACACGCACCCGGGGATACAAATGGAAATTGGGCTTCAAGGCATTCAAGATGGAAAACAGGAGACACTTCTTCACATGGATAATTGTCACAATCTGGAACAAACTACCCAGCAATGTGGATGAAGCTGAAATTTGGGAACATTTAATAATAGACTGGATAGGATCCTTGGATCACTTAGTTATTAATGGACACCAAACGAGCACAATGGGTCGAATGGCCTCCTCTCATTTGTAAACTTTCTTATATTCTTAAGTGCAGGTCTTGTAAAACGCAGGGCCCTAATGAAAACATAATTTCAAACTGTTTTCACATGTAACTCGTCCGTTGGTTTCTGCCTCCTTTGAAATGTCCAACATATCAGCTGTGGATTGGTCAATGTGTCTTATTTTACAGTGCCCACTTTTAGCAATATATTTCTACAGCCCTGTTGCAGGTCAGAAAACTTTTGTTTTTGCAGTTGCTTATTAGAAATTGTGAAGTAGGAAGCTGTTATATATGTTGATGCTTTGCATTGTCATGGGCAATAATGCTCTTAAACACCAAAGACTGACTGCCACCTTAGATTAATGAGGATATCTGTAGAGAAACTGGATATGGAGACACACATAAACTATGTCAGATCTGTGGAATCATTAAGAAATTAAGATTTTAATAGTATAATGGAGTGATGTCTTCATAGGTTACAATAATAAAAAGCCTACTTAATTGTTACACATAGAAGGGTTTCTTTGTCTTGTCCTTACCCTTCCTTGTGCTAATTTAACTGTTTGTGCAACACAAATTAATATATACAAAAATACTTCTATTACTTCTGTTCCTGCTTTTACACAAGAAACACAATTTTTTCCCACAATTCCTTTGGGACCTCCTACAGCATGTGAAGAACTTTCCACAATTATCTGATTTTGCAAAACATTCAGAAATGGAGGCTCATCCCAGCCACTTTTGAGTGGAAACAAGACATTAGTCTACCTGGAAATTCCATCCATTTTAATAATCACTTGCAACTACTGTTGACATGATGATAGCTGCTCCCATGCTACTAAGTCTAAGGATTTATTTGTAATTGCCTGAGAACTGAGGGAGTAAGGATAATGTACAGGACCTGATCCAAGTTCTGTACTGTATTTTAAAATACCTTTTTAAAAACTGCCTCTGTGTCCTTGGAAGTTCATTGCATTGTATAGGTTCCTCATTAGTTTGAAGCATGTGATTTAAAAATGAATACAATAAATAAATTATAACAATCATCTTGCCATATTTGATTTCAAGTGGAGAGTGATTCTGATTTGTTTTTCCTAGTTATTCCATCATACAGAATGCCCCTATAATCCAATACACCTATTTGTTATATTTTAGTTTTAGTTTTTTTGCTTGTCAATTGAGGACATATCTTTTTTTTTTTCTCCTATAGGGTGAATATTTTATATGTGCACTGAGGTTACCATTCTCATCAGGCCTTTTTTTTTAAATTGCATTTGCACACATTAATTCACTAGAAACACAAAGAAAGCAAACAACAGGTCATGCATATTTTGAAACCATTGAATTAAGCAGTGGTTAAAGTGGAGAACTCATCACAAACATCCCCAAATCTATGAACAATACCGAATCATATTTACAATACCTTTGGTGTGTTTACTAATCTCAGAGTTTGTTCAATTTACCATTCTATTAGTAATAATAAAAAAAAACTTTTCCAGTCTAAGAAATGTGAAGGAAGGGATGTATAGGCTGACCACACTCATCATGTTGTCTTGTGTGATTGATTTTGTCGTCTCCTACCCAGTTTTTTCTGCCTTTTCGCATCATTTAAGGTGGAGAGGCAGCTACACAGGCACTCTGCCCTTTAATTGGCACTGGTCAGGGCACATTAAGCCTTGACAAGCTTGTATGAGTACAGGGGTAGCTCCAAGGATAAGATCAAACAATGCAATGTACTGTTTTATGTCAGAAGTAAATTGAATAAATTGCATATTCAAATGTTGCATGAATTCTCCTGATGCAACTGCATTAAATGAAAACTAAGATAAATAGCATACAAATGCCCTCCTGGACTTTAAATGTTTAAATGAGTCCAAATCATGCATTTTGTTTATGTCAAAGCCTCTCCAAAATACAATGCTTTAAACTGCCTAAAGTCAGGTGTCTTGGTGAAAGCTGTGATGTCCCTGCTGAAAAATGTGAATGCTGACATTGTAGTCTGAATGCAAAAATGGTTCACCAATGCTTTCAGTTCTAGATTAAAAAATCATCATCATCATCAACAACAACAACAAAACAAATGACAGAGTGAATCTTTTTTCTGAATTCCATTAAATAATGAATGTGTGAAAGATTCAAGTTTTCAGAAAAAAAAAAATCTGAAGGTAATGAATATGGATATTTATGTGTTGGCCCTGGCAGTCACAAAATAGAAGATGGAAAATAGCTTCCTTGCCAACTATCCAACTATTTATGTAATAGCCTTCATACATAATATGTTCCTGAGGTATACCACACAATTGTATTTCTATGTGTGACTACCATGCAGGTCAAACCCCCCTGCTGGTAGTTATCTGTCCCCACAAATTCACCCTACATGTCAGATAACATAACCCAATTAAACATACTCATGATAGGGACTTAATTTAGCAGGGACCCTCCCACAATTGTGCCTCGTATTCATACAACAATGTGCAAAATTAATTAGTCCTCAACAAGACTAATCACGTACAGCTCGCCCTATACCACTGCATGAAGCACTAGTTGGGAGGTGTACCTCTCTGACATGCTACATTACCGAGGGGGTATCTGGTGCAACCTGACCCTGACTACGGTTGCCATTGCCACTGTCAGTCAGGCAGACAATCATCATCTAATTACCGTTGGAATGGGACCCCTTGTGGGTAATGCCAAGGCCACAAGACTACTGTATGTAAAAAGTATAGATGTAATATTGATAATAAACATCACATTTTCACATGAGTTATCTTGACTACAGGTAACATGTCGGCTTGGGTACCATACTTACCATAACTATTCTGGTTTCACAGACCCAGGGTATCCAAAGTCTTGAATTACCCAATGCTATATTAAGTAGAGTAATCCAAGACTGTCGCTGGTCTGTGAAACCAGACCACAACAATTTTAGTTGTTGAAAAAACATGTTGTAATAATGTGTGGATGCACAATGTTTATAAAAGTATTAACAAACATTTTATTTGAAGAATATCAGGTTAACAATAGACTGCCTTGCTTATTATGCTTCATTATGTCTAGACTCTTTGTTAATACATCATCAGCCTTTGTCCATAATGTCCCCCTAAAATCCATATTAGCAGCTGATGTACTTTCATTTAATAGTTTCTATGCATTCATCTTTTTATTTTCTGGTGACAGTCAGTTCATTATCTGGGTGTATGTTGTCAAATTCACATCTTCTCAAATTAGAGGCTAAGAAATTCAGGTATATAAGACTACAAATAATGCATAATGTCACACCCCACAACAACAAAAACAGGACCAGGAGATTAAGAAGTGTTTATTAATGAAAACAGGTCTTCTTTACAAAAAGAGTTTGTAGGAGTCTGACACAAGCTGCCCAGCTATGTAGCTATGTCACTGGTTTCCTGGCTGGATGAGGTGGATTCGCTTCTGAGACTGACTAACTTG
Source organism: Amia ocellicauda (assembly GCF_036373705.1). Classification (NCBI taxonomy): domain Eukaryota; kingdom Metazoa; phylum Chordata; class Actinopteri; order Amiiformes; family Amiidae; genus Amia; species Amia ocellicauda. The sequence goes on from NC_089852.1 coordinate 17,868,221, forward strand.
TAAAATGGCCTCCTCTCATTTATAACCCAATGTGCCATTGTTTATTTAAGGATTCAATTCAATATTATGCTCATTTGTAGTGATACTTATATTTCATTAACACTTGAACCGCCTGGATTTCAAACGACATAAAACCGGTGCAGCTACATTCTTCAGCATACACATGAAAAGATGTTTCTTTCTGTGACTCATCAAGGCATTGTGGTTTTCAGTGTTATCATGATGAGATTATAAAGGTTGTGTGTGACCATATTGATGAGCTTAGTAGGAGGGCGATCAGACTTGAAAGTTGGGTAGCTATATGTACTGTATTGTGATTGTTGACAGCTGCTAATAAAATGAATAATAATAATAACAAAAACAACAATAATAATAACCACAATAATAATAATAATAATAATAATAATAATAATAATAATAATAATAATAATAATACAAATAATGTGTAGAATGATGTTTGTCAGTTTGTTAGTACTTGAAAGAATTATAATACTTATAATCACAATCAAGTTTGATTTTATCACGAAGCCCAGACTATATTGTCAGTTGTATTTTATTGATTTTAATATTCCACATATAAAGAAAGTGCTTATAATGTATTTGTTATAAATACTCTGGGTCCAATTACATTTAAAAATGTTTATGCTGTTTTTTTTTAAGAACAAACTAATAGAATAATGGGGAACAAATGAAATGACAGTGCATATAAAACAAACTACTATTTAAAGATTTTTGAGAATGATTTATGTTGTATAGTTGCTGAAAATGCATGCTTAGTTACATGATTTTTAACAAAACAAAATTAAAAAAACATCAACTTGATATTAAATTGCATTTTACTTTTTATGTTTCAAGTAAACCAAATGGTGATGGATATTTGACATTGGTGAATGAACTCCAAACAAAGTTACAAATCTTAAGATTATCTGTATAGGTTAAGGTTATACTTTTATTTTATAGGTTTATGAGTTTAATTGTTTATGAGTTTATTTTATATAAATAAATAGATTTAACAACATATCAGCTAAGCCTGTGCTAAATGGACAAAGAGATACATATTGGTAATTGGTAATTAGAATATAAACCAGTGTAGTTGCAGTCCAAGGTTTAATCATTGCCGCTTTCTCCAGGCTGACTCCATGTATTCTTACTAGTTAAATGTCAAGTACTAAGAATATATTCCAATACATTAGAATTTTGCAAGATGTTAAAGAACAGTTTGCAGAGGTCCAAATCTTGTATGGGATTCAAATATTCTGTATATCTGAGGCATAAAGCATTTGAATTTTGCTTTAAAATAGTATAGTGCATTAGAAAGGCTGCATTTACTCTTCTTAGGCTATTCCTTTGAACAACAAATGGAAACAAGCATAATTTTTGGTTGTTATTCTGAAGGTTTTTTTGTTGTCTTCTTACCCATATTGGGCATCCCTTTCATTTCTTCAATTGTTTTTAAGTGGTACTGGCATTTGTGGTTAAAATGAACAGATGGATATGTGGACAAGCAGGTGGGAAGGCGGGCAGAAAGATTGATAAATGGATCGTGGTTACATAATTAAGGGCTTTCTGTACATTTCTCAAGTGTTATGTGTTGTAGCCAACCTGACATTTTAATCAAAGCAAAGCACCACATTTTGTTTTTGTTTTATTAAGTTTTGTGTCCCTTTTATATCGCGAAATTCAAACACCACATAAAGTCCCACTAAGACAGTCTCAATCTGCCACCCATTATTTCTTACAGCTGAACATTTGGTGTGGTTCTCAGCACAGTACTTTGGCGATGTTTACACTTTTTTTTTTTACATTTTTTTTTTCTCAGAGTGACTGATTTATACAGTGGTACAAAACCACTTTTTAAAAGTCCACCAGGGTATGTGTTCATATTAAATGCATTTCATATATTTGATCTTTCACCACGAAACCAATTTTACAATACACGTCCATGTCTCACTTTAATCACAGTGATTCAAAGGATCACACATTATTCATAGCTTCCTTCATTTCAAGTGATACAGTCAGTGGGCTGTAATGCAATTCTTCAAATAAAAAGTAAAGACTCTTGCAGAGAAAATCTTCTTACCTGAGTTTTTTTTTTTTATCAAATAATTAATTATTGCTCTGTATCACCTGATTGCAGTTTAAAATTAATGATGTGAATGATTTGTCATAAGAAATCTGAAATGTATTTGAGAAACAACCATGGATTAACAATACTATTTAGAGTTTAAAACCAGGTAGGAACAGCCAAAGTTTGTAAAAGGTAGACAGGCCTACACAACAATTTCATATTTTCAACTCAATCATTAGCTGAACTAGTGAATATTAGCATGATATTGATACTCTGACTTAAGACTTGATTATGTCCGGCTCTACAGGACCATGGCTGGAGATTACCCACTTAAACCATATGAGAAACCCTTCAAATGACATTGATTATCAATATAGGTCAGTCACATTATTAAGAAGTTTTCCCACATACAGTGTATCAGCTATAATGTTTACATTGTATTAAGGAAACACTCAGCTCTGTTCTTGTCTACTATAGACTAATTCTTAAAACAAATGCTGAAACATTCAACAGGGATATGTGGGGTGAAAGTGCAAGGGCCCTTTAGTTACTTGAACATATTATTAAATTGTGAATCGGATCTGTGTACATTACATTCCTTTTAACATCTGCCTGCCTGTTTTTGAAAGGATTGTTTTTAAAATGGGAACTCTGCCAATTTTCACATATTAGCATTTCTTTTATCACTTTCTCTCAACATCTCGGTTGGCAGTCCCTTCTTTTTAGCCTTTTAATATCTAGCAATCATAACAACAGTTATTTAGCCCCTAGAGTAGGATTGATAGATCCAGATTTGCCCATTGTCTGCATTTTATGGTTGTGCTGTATTATCAAACACTGAGATACCATGCACAAGGTGACATTTATGCACTAGATATGATATATAGGATTTTCCCAAATGCTCCTTTAGTATCTGATTAATTTCTGATTGGTTGGTTATATGTAGTGTATAATATGTCATAGAAAGCAAGCATAAAAATAATTAATTCCATTCTTTGGTCTCTCACCAAGCTATATTGGTCTGTACTGGTTTAAGGCACTAAGTTACTAAGGAGGTGTGAATTTCTAGTCTGCCAATATTTTCAGGTTGCTTGTAGCTCAGCATATAAAGCTAAGGGAGTGAAACTTTAAGACAGACATGTGACAAAAACAGCTGACATATTCTATAGCAAACAATAATTAAAGCCTAATCATTACTCTGATTTCAAACCAGATTTACCTCCTGTACTTGTAATCCTTTAATCAATTATCAATTACACCTGTTGTTGTTGAGGGTAGTTTTATTCATTTATATTTTCAACTATTTACTCTTATAACTTATATCTAAATATTTTAAAATAATTGTCCTGTGTGGGGAATTGGATGAATATTAACTTAAAATAGTTCAGTTCAGTATTTATTATTATTATTTATCTATTATATTCACAAATGAAACAGCAGAACATCTATATATATATACATCCACAGTTTGTAGTTGCACCATTGTAATTAAACAATATACAGATATTGTCACACCTTTGCCACAGCTGTGAAACGAATTTCAGAAGTAGAAAACACAGCTTTCCTTGTGCCATATTTTAGTCTTTAACTACACAGTATTATAGTAAGATTTTATCATATCACATATTACCACTGTACACTACATTCTACAAACATATACATACTACATTCTTATTACAGAACTATCATGAAATACACAACTGTAGAGTAAGTTCATCACAGAGGGGAAAAACACACTAAAAAAGAGCAGCCAACCTGCTTGGAGGGTATTGAAATGGTTAAGCCAATTTAGACCATGAATTTCAACTAGTAGTATACAATTTCAAAAAATTAACACTGGAAGACATAATTGTTTCATTTTTCTTCTTTCGTTTAACACAAAATCTTTGATGCAAAACCTTAAAAGAGCAGGACTGCGGGCTAAGCTGTCTATCAAGGCAACTATGGGGACCTCTAGAAGAAAACTCGTTTTTAATATAGGCAGTTGGTTTTCATATCCAGGGGGCTGCTGCATTAAATATCAATGGGGGTAAGAGAGAGAGAAAGAACGAAAAGCAAAAAAACATGGAAACATTTGCTCAGAAATCACATTTCTGGGAGGACTGTTTGTACATTAAAGACTTATTGTTCTTAATGTTCTTATTATTCTGTATGGTGTTGAATGTATGTTGAGAGTCGTGCCTGCACCAGCCTGGATTCACACCAGCTAGTTTGTGACTAGTCCACCAATTTGATTCGCATCCAGAGTCACAAACTGTCGGCATTACTATGCAAATGAATACAGAAAGCTGAGTCAAATCTGACTGAATCTCAGCTATGGAGAAATCAAGAGTGTTGCAGCAGGGTCTTTTGTGATTTTGTTTTATTTTTCTCCCTCCTACTTCTAACAGTTAATCCTGCATAGAACTTAATCGCAAATAAAAAAGAGGGTGGTGTAAAATGATTGTGCTGTTGTAACATGGTTTTAAGCAGATATTTTTAAGTTAGAGAAATGGGTATGCCAAACTTTATGTTAAGACCAAGGTTTGTGACTTCCAAGAATTTAAAACAATCTGCTGCTTTTTCTGCATACTTTATTGTAAGGGGCAATTGCTACAGGTATTAACTAACAACAAGGTAATATAAACATAACATGTTTATTGGAGGCTTTGTTGTTATGATGATGATGATGATGATGATTATAGATTGGTAGTATTAGCATAGAGTAAGCAATTTACTATTACCTTAACATGTTACACATTATTATACATGTGTTCATAACAATCAATAGCAGTCAACTCTTGCATTAGCTAACAGTTAGAAGCAAGGTAAATCTTGTAACATTGGTATTATTAAACCTCAGCCAAGTCCTCAAAAATACAGCTGAGACCAAATGATAAATAACTGATTATCTGTAACTAACAATTAACAACTAACTTAATACATACATTATCAAGTAGTTATTGATAATTATGTTTTCCTCCTGGTCACATATTAGTTACAATCTGCCATACAATCATTCAATTTATGTGAATTACAATAAATTCAATTAATTGTGAACTGTGGACTTCTCAGTCCCACATAATGTAATACTTCAGCCACACAATCGAGGGAATATAAAATAAAATAAGAAAAGTTTGCAATATGTGTGACATGCACATTCACTTTGCACATTATTCTATAAAACCCTATGCTTTAAAGAGAATGATTTAACTCAGCTGAACTGTCCAGTTATGACCATTTTCAGGTTAGTTAATATATATCTGCATGCTATTATTGAAGTTTGGAGTGGTTCAGTTAACTGCTAGTACTTCCTCTAATAGATCTATTGACTAAGGTTTTTCAAAGCCAGAAAAACATGCATGGATCAATATCAAAATCTATGTCTTTTTCAGGAAAGTCAGTCCCTTTTAAGAAAACCGGGCTTGAGTTTAGTTTCTATTTCTATTATTGGGGTGTGGGGAGATTAAAGTGGGAAAAGCAGTACTTTAAAGTTTAAATTTAAGTACCTTAAATTTCAGAACAATTAAGATAGGATTAATATTGGAGTATGCTCTCAGAAAAAGCAAGAAATAGCAGTTGATTAACATCAGTGATCAATATGATAATTAACTGCCAGATATTATTCAGATTAATATTCAAATGGTGGAGTAGATGCTTCTGACAGGAAGAAATTAAGAATGATGACTGGTGCAGCCAGAAAAGGAAGACAGTCCAAAGTGAGCCTAAGAAACATGAACCCTTAAATCAAGCCAACATATGGTGTTTTGTATCAAAGAACCATTCCTTGCAAACAAAAAGGACAAATCATAGTCTGGCTTTTTCAACATCAATGGAGTGACTTACAGCTGGGCAGGCACTCTTCAACACATTACGCTGACAGCAGGGGTACCTCAAAGACATAGTCCAAAGACCTAATAATGTAGTGTAATGTTGAAACAGAAGAAACAACATATGGAATTCCAATTGTAATTGTAATTGTAATCAACTAGAATGCATCGAAAAAGGATAATCAAATAGAAGCCCAATGTCTACACACATACAACCTCCCATGATGTTGATATATATTTATACAGCAGTGATAAATATATATCAACATCATGTGTTGGGGTAGGCTTCATGGCCTTCCTTTATCACTGGAGCCTACCCTATCAATCACACAGTTAAAGTACAGGCCGCTGTCTCGATAGTGTGGGAGAGAGAGGGAAGGGTCGATACAGGGGGAGGGGCTGCCATTCCTCTGGTTGCTCTGCTGGTGCCCTTTGGTGTTATACTCCCTAACATGAGGCTCTGGAACTCTGGGCTCTGGTAACATGGCCCAACTCCCCACACCTGTTGCACACCATGTTAGTAAAATCCTCATTATCTCCGTTACCCTCGGCATCCCTTAACTCTCCTCTCCTAACTTCCTCCAGGGTGAGAGCCCGCAGAAACGTCTGCAGCACTGTGTCAGTCTGGATCTCAGCAGGGTTGTGAGGATAGGCCTGCTGAGCCAGGTATCTCATGTCCGCCGCCATCACACCCAAGCTCTCCCCACACTGCTTCCTTCTGTTTGCCAGTTCATTTTGAGTGCCCGCAGCCATTGCCAAAGCAAGCTGTATGCCCTTCACCGTGCAGTTACCCACATGTATGAAGTCAGACAGGTGAGATTGGGCACTTGTCCATTCTGACCCTCCCACATCAGTTTCTGCCTTGGCGCCTTGGCAGTAACTTGGTGCCCCCCAGCGTCTGCAACTCCCCGCCAGGAGGGTCTCGGGTCCCCCAGCGGCACATGCATCATCAGCGTGCTGAATCAGGTCATGCTTGGCTGATGCTGGCCTCTAGCACCAGAGCTGACCAGCTGATGGCATTACAATATACATAAACCGTGCGTTGTGTGTTTGTGTGCGAGCATGAGTATAAGTTAGTTAAGTGAATGTGATTTCTTCCTTAAATAACATGTTTACTTTGCCAGTCAGAATGACTTCACTGAGACAACTGGGAATTGGTCTACCAAGTTCATTGTAGAGTTGTAAACATGTTTTGTGACAATAGGAGATAAACATTACAACAAAGTAAGTTATAGAATTCTGGCTTCATCTGTCCTGTTTATGCCTCATTTTTCCTGTTCTGACATAGTTATAATGTGCGTCTCATTCAGAAATATATTGAACTTCATAAAGGTTTCTCTTTGCATTGCCTCCAGCAGAGTGTTACCATAGTAACAGAAAAAACTGAAAGATGATGCCTGTTCAACCGTTCTGAAACAAAATACCTATTTGCGTTTGATGTTATGTGTCACAGGTTGCATTATCAGGTATATTGCCAATTGCAATGTCAAAAACTGAAGTAAAAGTACCTCTTGACTACAGATATCCAGATTCAGTGGTATGAAGAGAGATATCCTTTAGCATTCACTCTTAAAAGCAAAGCAACATCTGTTTTTCTTTTCTATTCAAGCGACATTCAAATTATTTTTTTAAATATACAAATGTGGATAGAAGTCAGGGACTTATACACATCTTAGTCAGAAGTAACATGTAAAATAAACATTAATGTATGTAAAAAATGACAGTGGTGCACACTGTCTTTTCAGGCATCAGCAACTCTAACAGCATTGGCCCCGTCATTCAGTGTTAATGGTGAGGAAACAGATGAAGTGTGAGTCACTCTATCATGCAAATAGACGTATTACTTACTGTTTCTCTTGTCAACACATTTAAAAGAATGAAAGGATGTTTTTTTTATTACTCAGCCTGCTTGGTACGAACATGCAGCTTAGCTATACTATGTATGTGATAGTCAGTTGAGAAATCACTTTACTATGGCTTTCAAAAATCTGTCATTTGCTTTTGAGTGATACATGCATTGTGTTTATAAAAAGCAGTTATTTATTTATGTAAGTATGTCTGTATGTATGTATTTATTTAACAACATTAACTGCTTTTTACTAGTACAAAATTATCAGCTCGTTTTATGGAGACAAAATATTTAATACCAATAAAAAGGATGTCCCCATGGAGATCCCCAATTATCTTAATTGTTCTTAGATTTCATATATATATATATTACACACACACACATTTAAGTCTTGGTATTCATTTTAAAGAAAATGAAACTAATTGTACTTTTGATATTCTGATCCTTTGTGTTTGTTTTGCTTGCTTTCTCTTTCAGACTTGCACCACTATTGAAGCAATTTAGTTCAAAACATCAAAAGGAGATAGGGTAGGGTAGACATTTACTATGATCTTCATATATAGAACCCAGTTACAGCATCTGAGAGAAACACTCTGAGTTTGTTACCACGAATGCATACGGATAACTCCCCATTAAATTCCCCATACCACTCTGTCTGATTGTTTTCCTTTTCTTCTATTTGATCAAAAGAAGATGTGTTTAGACTTGTGTTGCCCTTGTGAATGACCTGAAGCTTTCTATGTTATCACACTCACACACACACACACATAGGCACACTCTCGCACATAAACACAAACATGCATACCCTAGTCTATTCAACAAATTAATTACTGAGAAGATTGTCCTTCATGTTGACTGAGGATCAAATGAAACCATTTATTTATTTATTTATTTTTATCTCAACATTTTGCTTGTGGCAATGTGATCCTTTCTGTTATTTTTTAAAGCGTAAAATCTAAAAACTGAATCCCACCCCTACTCCCTGTACACACTCATGCAGCCCTGCAAATCAAAATATATATCCCCAAAGATACAAATTAACATAAAATAAATCAGACTCAATAAGAGAGAAATTGTGCATTCCAAACTACCTGTGGGTGCATGAAAGCATTTTTATTTTTTGACCAGCGATGACTGTGAAAAAATATGAATTAAAGGGCTGTCCAATTTGTGTAGCTTAATATATTTCTGTTTGAATGTATTCTACAGCAACAGTTCCATATATAAAGGCAGTTTTAATGATATGCCAGCAAAGAATGTGCTACCATATTGCCCACCTGCGGAGACAAGGAGCAGCAAGGGAAAGCAGAGCCATGCTGCCATAAATAATGTGTTTAAAGATCTGAACCAGTTGTGTTGAAATATTTTCCAAATGTGTTTCAATCTATTATTTTCCAAATGGACTTGCTTAGAAGATAATGTGTACATCTTTTCTTTCTTTCTCTTTTTATTTTAGCATTAGGAAACTTTACAAAGAAGAGGAGACCATTTAATCATTGTGCTTGATTTGTTTTTGACAGCTAGTAACTTAATGATACAACACAATCAGAAATGGATGCCTTTGGACTTTTTGTGTCCCTGAGCCCTTGGATCATTGCCGATATTGAGGAAGTCCTCTTAACTGACATTGTCTTTAATGAGTTTGAATACCTGAATTGAGTCCACAAGTAAGTGCATCTGTGCCAGGTTAAAAATATAAAATTGCCTCTAATCTCTATTGCCGCACCCAGCTAATCCATTCCATTATTGCAATATTGTATGAGGGAATAGTTTGGTTTTATTTTGGATTTAACAAATATGAAACTTCCTACAGAAACATATTATCTTGACCACACCATATTTGTAATGTTATCTAATTGTTGCACAGTAACATTGTCTGCACATATATTTATTATATTAAACTAATTGTATTTGTATTTGTAAATAACAGTAAAAACCTTCACTGAGGCATGTAATGTATCCAGGATGTGTAAAGTTTTTATTGATATTCAGTTTTACTTCAATAATTATTGTGAGCAAGTCATTATTTCTATCAATACAAGGCTCAATTTAACTCACCTAAAGTGAGCTGCTCAACCTAGGTGTGCCTTTGACAAAGAGTAATGAAACAAATCTTTGAGTTTCTAAAACAAACAATTTTCAAATGTATATATTTTTTATTTGAATTCTTGTTACATGGAATATAGTTGGGATATGTACAATATCCGATATGCTTGTTCAGTATGTCTGAAACAAAATAACAAACTATCTTATGCCCTAATTGTTACCAAATGTTTAGGAAGTGAGCTGACCTGATTCAACTTCAAGTAGAGAAGTAGATCAGTAGCGCACAGGAAGTAGAAAAGCAGGCTTCAATAATGAGCTGCAGAGCACATGGCAGCACTGATTCTCCGAGTGTGTTTTAGACTGAAAATACACTTATTATGAAAAGAAACCCAGAACCAAAGAAAAATGTAATGGCCAGGTGAAGTGCTGCCAGAGCTAGAGGATCTGTGGTCTGCGGATCCAGTGCTTTGGCCAGGGCCACACAAGCCTGAAAAGGTCTGCTGCTTCTGGAGATGAAAATGTTGCTGAAACCACTGCTGTGTTCAGCAGAGAGGCGACCACTGCCTCACTGCCCAGAGAGGGTATTCTACTATTTTCACACACAGGGTGTAATTTTATATATATATATATATGATTATTTCTATGGAGTGGAAGTCAATAGTTGGCATACCATACCCCCAAATATTTGTTCATCAAATTCTGTAAAGATCAATGATAATAGTTTAATAGTTTAACAGACAATTTTTAGGAAACTAATAGATTTTCATTACACAATAACCAAATTGATATGAAAGGCTGTGAATACTACAGTCTGTATATGATTCTAAATATAATTGAGAGCTCATGCTATTCTTACTATTCTTTTACACTGCAAATATTTTATTCAAAAGCCAATCTATCTTTTTGCCTTTTTCCCTCTCTAACATTTGACTGGATATAACTGTTTATTTAGTTACAGCCTTATATTGAAGGTATTAACATCTGTGTGGCTACATGAGAAGCATAGCTATCTCATTGCATCAGCTGTTGCATTATCAAATACTGAAGCCTCCCTCCCTTCCTCCCTTCTGCCACCACTGTGTGTGTTAGGATGTTATGGGGTTGGCAGCCTTCAAAAGAAAGGAAGTATGGTATATCACCCTGCTGTGCTAACATTTAAAGATCTATCCCCATTTGTAACTGAAGCCATAGCTATAAAATTCAGAGATAAATAATGAAAAAAATAAAACATTACTTTGTAGGATAAAAAAAGGGTTCAAAAGCTCCATAACAGTAGAACATAAAGTCATTTATCTTCAAAAGTAGTTTATACCACAGTCCCTAGTGGTCACACCCCATACTGATTCTTACAACGTTGTCTGCCTTCAAGCTGAAGTGACTATAGTTAATGTGCTTTCCAAAAATGCCATTGTTTCCTTCTTTTGTTTCAGTTTTCATTGTTTAAATAAAGTTACATAAGTGCAACCTGGTTTCACTTCCTATTTTCGGAAGAAAGATGAAGATGATACACTATTGTTTTGTTATACATATACAACGTCTGCCCTGGATATCTAAAAGAACACAGAAATCATGATAGGCACCAGTCAAAAGTGAAAAAAATGTATAATCGAAACACTCAGGAGTTATTCATATGGTTTCAACTGAAATCTGATTATTAAAACAAAATACTTGGAAAAGCTGTCTGACTAGGCACAGCCCAGCTAGAGCGAGGCCTGATCCCACGTGAAAGCAGCAATAATCCTCCACAATCTTATCAACCTGTGTCTGTAGGTTTCCAGGTCTCTGTCAATCCATTTTTTTTCATCATAGAGCGGACCAATTTGTTGTCTCCTGAAGAAACCAAGAGCCACAGAAGTAAGTCTTAGCTAATACCATCTGTTCATTATATTCTATTTACAGGCATTGTAGTCTATAGAAACATAGAAACAAGTGATGTGTTTTTCTTCCCATTACATTAAACCATTGTCTTTGAATACTGATGTGTAAACAAGACCTTAATGATCCAGCTATGCAAAAGAATCCAAACCTCAGTGATATAATTCCACAGACTTACTCCCTGGTACAGATCTTAAAATGGCATCAATACAGCACACAGGCACCTGCTTAGACAGGTTCTCTGTTCATTTACTGATCCATGTACTCTTGCATGTTTGCTATGCAATAGACAGAAACACATTTCTGTTGTGTTTGAAACAAATTTATATAGAGAGCTACAAAATTTTCTAACAAACTCCCCTAACAAGCTCTTAGCCTAAATCTGTCACAATGTATTAATTCCACTCCGAAATGTAACAGAAATAAACAAAAGGGAATTTACCAATTTGGATAATGACAATTAATGAACAAAAATATCATTTACTTGAAGTCTCCTCAGGATGAAATGGGGATATCACATGAATTACATGTTGTTCCACTGTACTGTCATATCAGTATTGATATGCAACATATTTCAGAGTTGCACAAGTAATTTCTTTTTGAATTTTCCAGATTTAAGCTTTCATATAGAAAATAAAATAACCTGACATACCAGTCATGAATAAAGTTTTCTATATTCTGTTCTTAGTTTAAAAGACAGAGACTCCCACAGCAGCAGAATATATATTACATTGGCTGCAATTAACACTGCCAGTAATTCTCAGACGTATCCATATTAATTTGTGTTGAATTGTAATTATATACATAAGCATCAGATCTTCTTTATTGTTTAGATGAATTTGATCTTAATAAATGATTTAGAAAACAACAACAGGAAGAACACATAAATCACTTCTGTGTGTTCTTTAGAAAAATGTTATTAATTTGGCACCAGTTGAAGTAATATAGCACAAACAATTAAAATGGGAATATAAATGTAGCTCCCTTCCAGGTCAATTCTTTTCCATGGTTTGTGATTACTATCCCCAGGATACCACTGGATCTTTCACTCCTTTTAGACATAGGAATACCTTTCAAATGTTTAGGTTTGCTATGCAAAATGAACCCATATTTTTCACTGCCCACCTCTTGGAATGGGTAGCATTAGTTTGAGCTACAAACATCCTAAATTTGAAACTATACCAATTTCCAGTAATAGGGGTATAAAGCAGGTGTCCTGTAGTAAGACCTTGCATAAGAAGTGTCAAGTCTACATTGGGGCACTAAAGGAAAAAATAATGTCATCACTATCTGAAAGTGCTGAAAGGACAAGGACAACTGGGCCAGTGCTTTAAAAGCACTTCCCAGAGGCCTTCATCAACCTTGGTACTGTCAGTGAGACAATTACAAGCCCAACCCCAATATATTAAAATACCAGGCCTCTGGGCCTCACTCTCTAATCCAGATGAGTAAGAAATGAGCCCTAATTAATTCTAATTTTCAAAGAATCTGATTGCAGATCCACATGCTAACTGCCTTTAAACACTTAATGAGCTTAATCGACCACACTTGATGATTTTATTTAAACCCCTGTCTTTGCCATAAATTAAACTATTAAAGTGTGCTTGAACTTGACTGGCAGTCTTAATCTTGGCAAATCATTATTAATCCTGCACGTCAGAATGCCAGTTTAAAAGGAATATTTGTATGTGTCAGTGTGTGAATGTGTATGTGTGTGTTGTGAAGTGGAGAGGAACAGCTGGGCACAGTTGGAAAGTGGATAGTGTGTTTTCACACCATTCCTCCCAAGCCTCAAGGGACTGTGTCTATTGGACTGTAGAATCCTCTTTTTCTCTTTCTCCTAAATGCCTGAAGCAGTAATTGTTTCTTGAAGCAATTTTTTTCTTATCCATACCCTGTAGATGGAATTTTGAGCCTACCCTTCAGATTGCCAGAATCCTGAAGCACAAAAAAACAGATGATAGACGTCAGAATCATGTCTATGTAAGCCTGTAATTCTACACTTTTTTGGTTAATTGCATTTCATGGTGTATATATCATTTTCGCAGTCTGATCAAATAAACTGTATCCTCATAGAACAATTGTTCGATGACTTGGACAAGATGGACACCAGCGGCTTATGGTCAGTTCCCACTTGTCTGTAGACGTAGTGTTGTAACCTTTCACATGCTTATGTGCTGGGTAGGCATTCCTTCTCTATTAGAGCACATATGGATTCTGCACTTGTTAATGCTTTCTATACATAAGCAACAGGATGCCAGTTCTCTTCGGGCACACAGGCTCCTCCATTATTGTCGTTTTCAGGTTCTTGAAGCATTCTTCCTGCTCATGGGACCACATCCACTATTTTTTCTGCTAAAGAAAACATCTGAGTGGTACTGACTGCATTGACAGTTGGGGTATGAACTTCACCAAGTACATCACCACCCCCAGAGACCGTCTAACATCATCTTTGTTCTGTGTACATTTCATGTTCTCGATGGCTTTATTCCAGCCTTGGAGACAATCTCCCACGTAGCTAAGTGTTTTTTACATCAGCCTCACATTTGTCTTTGTTTACTTTCAAGTTGACTTTTTGAATCAGGTCTAGCACTTGTCTCACTCTTGTTCTTCTCACATGGACACCCATATGATGATGTCATCCATCATTGTCTCTACCCCTGGTATGTGCTCGAATAGCATATGGATTCTCTTGTAGTAGACCCTTGGTGCTGATAGAATCCCATATGGTAGACAAAGAAATCTGTCCCTGCCTTCAGGGTGTTGAAGGTGCATAGCTTCGAGCTTGCCTCATCTAACTTCATTTACCAGGAGCCTGATGACGTGTCCATCTTATTGAACCACTTGGCACCACCAAACTAAGACATAATCTCTTCTCTTGTGAGTAAATTACATTGATCTCACTTTATTGCAATCCCTTGGGTCTAGACATATCCACAACTGTCCAGTTCACCCAGTATGTAGTTTCATCCATTTTATTTGATCATGTTCATCCTCTCCATCCATGCAAGTTCATCTCTTCCTCTACTGTAGGCATGAACAACTGGAGACACACTCTCTTCCACGTGTATTTTGTGTTCACCAGGTAAACATCCAAGTCCCTCAAAAACATCTTTGTACTCCTTCAGGAGTGAGGTTTGGTCTGTAATGTCACTACCAGGTTGAACCTTTCACATGTTCTGAGTCCTAGGATTGGCTTTACGCTCTTCTCCTTGATCAGTAGCTGTACTAAGCAGTATGAAGCTCATTTACAGTCAATGGTACAACCCATTCAGCTCAGAAACAGCTCATTGCAGCTCTGCACAAAATCAACAAATAATTATTCTGTCTCTTCATTGACTCAGTGAGCCTTTTTCTTTGCAGCCTTTGCTATGCAGCATTTTGAGAAATAATTCTTTTTCTGCAGTTATTACATGATTTGCCGAATGCTGGACATGACTTGGGTTTGTGACTGCCTCCACATTTGCCACATTTGATTTTCTCTCTCTGTTGCTTTTGTTTTGCAGAGCGTTTTGTGTGCTGCTCCTTTCTCTTTAATGCATGCACATCTGTCTTATCCCTGCACAGCTCCTTAGCTTGTGCATGGGTGGTCTCTGCTGTTCTACACATGTTCACAGTCTTTTCTAGTATCAAACCTTGCTCACGTAGTAATCTCTCTCTAAGTCCATTATCATGATTCCACAGACTGTTCCATCTTTGATGAGAGAGAGTCTTTCAAATTTCCAAAGTCACATATTTTGTGTGTAGCTCAGCTAACTACTATCAAAACATATTCCTTGTTTCTAATCAAAGGAGGAAAACATGTATCTCTCAAATGTGATGTTCTGACTTGGTACAAATTACTCTTCAAACTTAGCTCATTCAAAGTTAAGCCACCGAGCCTCCAGCACCTTCTCTGCCCGACCTGGACCCTGCCTCTTTCTGGAGATTGCCTTCCAGTTCTCCAGACTCTGCATCTGTCCGGAAACTGCCATCCGGCCCTTTGGATCCTACCTCTGTCCTGCAGTTGTCTACCAGACCTCCTGAACCCGTTTCTGTCCTGTGGCCGTCTCCTAGACCTCCTGAACCCGTTTCTGTCCTGAGGCCATCTCCCAGACCACCTAAAACCGTTCCTGTCCTGTGGCCGTTCCTCAGACCTCCTGAACCTGTTCCTGTCCTGAGGTCGCCTCCCAGACCACCTGCTCCCGTTCCTTACCTGTGGCCACCTCCAAGACCTCCAGAACCCGATCCTATCCCATGGCCGTCCTTCAGACCTTTTGACCCTGACTTGTGGCCACCTCCCAGGCCTCCCGACCTTCCCTTTTTGCCACTCTCTGGAAATCTTGCCCTTTCCCTCCTTCTTGTCTTCTGTTTCCCCTCTACCTTTGTTCCTGATCTTCTGTCCCGTGGCTGTCCCTGCTGTGTCCAGTCCCATTCGGCTGCGCCGAGCATGGAGGGGGGGGTACTGTCACAGTTCCCTAGCCCTGACCCTCTTCCCCCACTAGAGGCCGCCAATGTTCCCTTGCCTTTTCCTGCTCCCTTCACTGCTTTCCTTTTTACACTCTATCAATTTACATTCCTCCTCACCCTTGTGCACTTCTGCTCCTGTCCTTTGTTCTCATTGGTCCTGCTCTTGTCTTCCTAGTTTCTGCTCTCCTTTATACACCCCTCACTGCCCTCACTCTTTGCGAAGTGTTGTCAGCTCTCCCTGCATCACCAAGCCTTGCTCTCCTTAGCGCCTTGCTCTCCTTAGCAAATTGACCTGTAACCCTGTCTCTCTCTCACTCCCTGTCCTTCCTCTTTTGCTTTCTGTCCTGTCCTTGTCTCTATCTCTCTCTTTCTGTTCTGTATCTGTTTCTCTTGACCTCCTGGATTACGACCTTTTGCCTGTGACCTCGACCTTGCCTTTGGATTCTCCTTGGTTTCTGTCTGCTCATTGCAGTAGCTCTGCACTTGGGTCCTTTTCTCTAACAGCTTTACGGTCCTCCCACGAGGTAACCGTGACAACATTCTCTCTGTGCACGAACATTAGGCAATATTTCGTTTGAGTGGATGTTGTGCGCAACATCTAATTTATTAGGTGCACTGTACACCTGTATTGCAGTTACTGTAGAAATAAACAGTTATTTCCACTCCTACTGTATTGTTGGGTGGGATTAAATACAACTTTAACCACTGCTAATAGCAAAGTACATAACTGTACATCATGGGATTTACATTAAAAATTAGAAGAAAGTAGCATTTAACTAAGGGTCGGATTAAATCTAAACTTTGACATAGCGGTTACATTTATGATTAGAAGAAAGTGTCATCTTACTAAAAATGAAGCCGCAACTGAGTACAGTTCTGTAGTTTGCTATTAGTGGGTGGGTCAAAGTTTTGATTTAATCTGGCCCTAAACATGAAAGTGTGACTAAGCAAGCACAGTTGTGTAGTTTTCTAGTAGCGGCTGTGTGAAAGTTGTCTTTTATTCCCTTGAGCTGCGAGAAGGTTGTTTTGCGGCGCAAATCACGTTAGATTTAATACCACAAAAGTTTAGCAGCGCGATATCCATTCGCAGACTCAATGTCTTAGCAGACACCCTTTCTTACAATTGTTACTATATATCATATTCTTTTTTACATTTTACCCATTTATTTAGCTGGGCATTTACTGGCGCAATCTAGCTAATATTGCTCAAGGGTACCCATGACCCTTTGCTCCAGAGTCCGGAGCCCTAACCACTACTCCACACTACTATTTTATTCGGCAGTTATTCGGCAGAATACAATTTAACAAAATGCAGAAACATCAAGCCTTGGTGGTGGATTTATTTTCCTCCAACACAGATACATTTATACATTGAAGAGAAATGCTGTTGATGCAATTTCACCCATATAAAATTAGGTAATAATCATGGTTGCTAGCAAAAAGGAACGTTGCTTATAGATTATGGGAGTTGATGGGAGTTTTTTAAGTAAATCAGACAGGTAGGTTCCCATGTAAGTTGCACACAGCATACACAGGTTTCCACTATGAAAACCACCACTTAAAAATCAGTGTTAGACTGCAAATTACATTGCTTTACTACAATTCAATGTGTTTTTTACAAAAACAACAACAACAAAAAAATCATAACAAACGACAAGAGCAACATTTTGACCCAACTGGGCAAGCGTATTTTCGGAGTTATGAAATAACAATCCATGCAAATACAAATGCAAAGTACTAATTATTCTGTAATTACTTGATACATTTTGTTGGTTTCAAAAAAGGCACTCCTCTGAGTTCTACCAGACTACCACATTAGGGGTTTAAACTTGTCATTTTTTAATTATTTGAGCACCAGAAAACCTCTTGACAATTTGTAAAAACACATTTTGTCAACATTCTAGACTTTTAAACTACCAAACATATTTCCATGATCAATACCACAAGAAACCAGCTGTGTCAAAGACAAACATGCCAACACTTTTATCCTCTTGGTCTTTCCTAATGGTTGGCCTGTCAGATCTCTTAATATGATTATGTAGCACCACCTTCATCCAAACTAAGTGACATGGTTTAACAAAAAATAATGTTCTACATATTCTAGTCTCCAAGGTCTTGCATGTCTGGTCATTATTCCCTACAGTGGACACCAAGATCGGTAAAGCCTCCATAATGTTATTTACCACCATGGTTGCTAAATTGCAATCAGTTATCATTTCAAAGTGACAGGGTGACATTTTTCACAAAACACATTTTCATAGCATAACAAGTGAAGAAAAATACAATTATAAGAATAAGAATACAATAATCATATATCTTAATAGAACACAGTTAAATGCTGGTATGTGCTAAGGGGTGGGATAGGCACAGTAGAAATTATTTTAAAATTATAGAAGTATTATAAATACACAAGCAATCAGGAGCATAATTTAAGAGAGTGCATTAAAGCAAGAATGTGGAGATGTCCAGGAGATTAGGCTATAGTATTATAGGCACAGTCTGAAAAAATTATGTGATATTTCCAGTGTTTGTTTACCTAATGTTAGCACTGTGATTGTAAGCTGTGATTGACCCCAACCATCTGTGCCTTAGAGAAACTCGAACCTTAAAAAGTTAGGAAATCTATGCATTTTATGAAGTAGAAATTTGAAAAAGATGTGGAACATTTCATTCTATGCTTGTATACATGTGCAATAAAAATCTGATACCCCAGCTGTGAAAATTGTATCTTGCATTGGGCTTTTGTTATTGGCAAACATTTAATAGTGAACAAACATAATTATAAAACCATTGATTTCTGAGGTAACTGAATTGATCTGAAGTCAATAAAAGCTCAGCATATTATAGATGTTGTAATTACTACTCTTTGCTGACACCTTTACTTAACATCATGCATTGCTCTTTGATTAAGGGTCCAAAATAATATATGGTAATATGTCATGAGTTTAGTATTATAACAATGGGAAGTAATAAACGGGCTCACTGAAATTATTATTTAAATTGGGATACAACATGTTCCCAACTCATCTGTATCCTCAAGTAAATATAATTCAGCTTTACCTGTAGATATCCCTCCAGAAAATGATTTAATGTCATGTAGTTTAAAATAAAATCACAATCACATGTATTTAATCAAACCTAATGATAGTGCTTTCTGGTATTTGCACTTTGTGGAAGTGGAAATGATAGACGGTAGACAAGACAGTGTTATAATTTGGTGTCCTTACTGGTTATACATAAAATCACAACGGGTGAAAAAGGAGTAACAAAAACAAAGTGATAATAATTACTGCTAGCATGGATACTTTTAATTTAGATTAAAGATCAGGTTGTTTTATTGGGAACCCGTGCTACAACCCATTATACTACTCCACCTAAGTAACATGACAAATAACTTGGATTTATGTTTTATTTGTATTGTATGCAGCATTAAATGTTTCTTGTGAGTATAGACAGACAAACTAACAAAATTATGGTCAGTGACTTGCCTATGAAAGCAAACTGTGAACCGATACACATCAAGGAAGATAATATTAATGCACATTTATCTGGATTTCTGTGAGTTCCAGGTGTCTGCAAACTTCAGCACTATATTTGAATCACATTCTTTTATCTTTTGCTTCTTCGGTAATAATGTTATGGTAAACCTCACAACCCTGGCCATAATACACATCTAAGATGTACAAGAATGATTGCCTTCCTGGATGAACTCATCCAAGAAGGCTTCATTTGTGAACGTTGTCGGCAGGTTGAAATCCTAGAGATCAAGGTTCGTGATCTTGAGGCTCAGCTTGTCGATCTGCGCTGTATTAGGGATATAGAAGAATTGGTCAATCAGCCCATGAGAGAGATGGTTTGCACGCCAAAACCTAGGAGAGTTGAGACCTTAGAGCAGGACGGCGTAGAGAACTGCTGGGTTACAGTAGGTCGTAACCGCAGAAAAGTAAAATACTGTTTATTAGGTTTAGTATTTTTACATTTCTTAAAATAGAACAATTTCAATTTTAATACTTATGATTAAAATCGTTTAAAATATCAGTTCTTAAAATCACTTAAAATTTTTAAAATCTTGTGATTTTTTTAACAAAACTAAAACAATAAACTTTAAAATAAACGTGCTCAAATCAAATAAACAAAACGTGATAAAAGCAAAAACTGCACACCAACAAAAAAGTCAAATACATTGAAGATAACAGAAAATGCAATAGACAAAATAAAGAAACAATTAAAAAGTAAAAATAAAAAACAAACAAAAAAGTCTAATGCATTTTAAATTAAACCCAAAACGGTCAATGTATTTGACAAAAAAATATAACAAAACTATACCAGAAACCCTAAACAATTGTGATTTAAAAACAACTAAGTCTTTAAAAACAATTAAGATTTGTTATTTAAAATCTTCTTTTTAAAAACAATCATTCATAAAATCTTTAAAAGATCTTTAAAAGATCTTGGACTCGGGCTCCAGCAGGGGGAACTAACCGTCCCCGGAGGTGGGTCCCATCATGGGATCCTGAGCTCCCCCAGATCTTGTATACGCCAGTTCTTAAAGGCTTCCTCCTTGCCCCTCTGATGGACCTCCAGATTGACGTAGTCTTTTACAAACACCATGCCCCTCCGCGCGATGACGATCGGGTCCAGCTCCTGCTTATTAAACAAACAGATGTTCCGTCCCTCCCACAGTGCCTGCTTCACTGCGCAGACGACACGCCACCAGCACCTCAGGGTTGATGTTGAAATTCCCCTTGCCGGACCGTATAGGATCTGCTGGGCGGTCGCCCGCGCAGGAACGGCGAACCTGTGGAGGAACGGAGAAAACAGGAGCCAGACCCTGTGGGCGGAGGGGCACTCACTAAAAATGTGAGCCTCCGTCTCCTTCCCCAAGCAACCCTTATAGGGGCAGGTGTCATAAGGAGCTATGCCCCTTCTGTGCATAAACACTCGGGTGGGGAGACACCGACTCACAGCCATCCAGGAGACATCTTTCTGCGTGTTCGTGAGGCAAACGTGCGTAGCGTTAGCCCAGATAAACCGGCAGGTTTCGGGAGGGAAATCTTCTATCCGGCTGGTCTCCTGGGCAGATCTCATCTGACTACAGATGGTCTTATAATCCCAGGAGGCCAGCACGACTTTATGGAGGCCTACTTCGAGCGCAAAGGCTCGGAGCGCCCTGTAGAACGGCGGGGGATCCCACGAGTGCGGCCTGGTGTTGTCCATGGCGCAGAGGCCGAATGGTCTCAGGCTGCTGGCAAAATAAAAGCGGTTCATGAAACTCACTTTCTTGCCAGCAGCCTGGATGTTCTTAACCACATAGGCCAGCCCCTGCGCCTTTATCAGCCGCACAACGTCCGGGACCCCCCTGCCTCCATCCAGGGTACCCTTCACCATCTGCACTCTTTTCAGCCTCTCCATTTTGCTCCCCCAGACAAACCGAAATATAATTCGGGTCACTAGTTTTGCGATACCCTTGTCTGGGGGGAAGATCATTCCTACGTAGAGGAGTATCGGGAAGAGGATGGCCTTTACGACCAGCACCTTACCAGCCATCGTCAAGGTCCTTGTGCTCCAGCCGTGGATCTTCCTTTGGACCTTTGCTATGGCCTCCTCCCAGCTCCGGGTGCCCGTGTTGGTCCCGTCGATCGTGATCCCCAGAACCTTGATAAACGGCTTCACAGGGAACACGGTCGGCGGGCCCCGGCCGACAGGCCATGCCCTGGAGAGGTAGACCTCGCTCTTGGCCTTGTTCACAGCGGCCCCCGTCGCCCTGCAGAAGCCGTCCAGCAGTTCCTCGACCCTGGCCACGGACGGAGCGTCCGTGCAGACCACGGCCACGTCGTCCATATAGGCCAGGGCCTTCAGTTGCTCTCCGCCGGAACCCGGGAGATGGAAACCTGTCACCCGGACGTCCCGGCGGATCGCCTGCATGAACGGCTCCAAGCAGAGGACGTACAGCAGGGCCGACAGGGGACAACCCTGCCGGACCCCCGACCTGACCGGAAATGGTTCGGTCAGGTGGCGGTTCACAAGGACCCTGCTGCTTAGGCCGCTGTAGATGATCTTCACCCACTTCCTCAGGCCAAGAGCGAGACCCATCCTCTCCATAACGAGCTGCAGGTATTCGTGGCCCACTCTGTCGAAGGCTTTCTCCTGGTCCAAGCTGATTAGGACCAGGGGAAGCCCTCTCTCGTTCGAGTAGGCCACGACATCCCTGAGCAGCATGGCGTTGTCGGCCGCCGATCTCCCCCGGGCACCACAGACCTGGTCGGGACCCACGACTTGAGGGAGTGGCCGCTGCAGCCGGAGCGTCAGTGCTTTGGCCAGTATCTTGTAGTCGGTGCACAGGAGGCTGACTGGCCGCCAGTTCCTCAGATCTTTTGGATCTCCCTTCTTGTGAAGAAGGGAGAGGATACTTTTCTTCATCGAAGGGGCCAATCTGCCCTCTCTGTACATCGACCCCAGGACCTGGCCCAGATCTTCCTTAAGCACCTCCCAAAAAATCTTATAGAACTCAGCAGGGATCCCATCGGGACCCGGTGTCCTTCCAGAGTTAAGACTCTTTATCACCTGGGAGAGTTCAGTGGTGGTGATCTCTGGATCCTCCTCCTCCTCCTCGTCCCCCTCATTGCGGGACTCCAACAGGGACAGAAAGTGATGGATCAGATTTTGATCCACCACCTTCTGGTCGTACAACTCCCTGTAGAAATCCCGCACCACTGTCTCAACAGCCTCTCTGCCCTCCACCTCTTGCCCCGAGGAGTCGATCATGGAGGACATTGCAGGCCGCCTCTCCTTCGTTTTCTTGAAGAAGAAGCGGCTGCATTTCTCATCGTCCTCCATGATGCGGACCCTGGAAAGGACCTTGATCTTCTCTTGCTCCTCCCGATAGAGGGCGGAGAGACTCAGTTTGACCCGGGCCACCTCCTCAGCTAGGTCGAAGCCTCTGAGCTGTAAAAGACTCAGGCGCTGGAGGCGGGCGTTTAGATGGGAATATCTCGCCCGCCTCTCGCGAGCTTTCCGTTTCCCCAGCTGAATGAAGTAGCCCTTGGTTCTTTTCTTCATCATCTCCCACCACTCTATGGGAGAATCAAAAAGGTCCTTCAGGGTCCTCCACTCCTCGAGGCGTCTGCTAAAGGTCTTAATCACACGAGGGTCATCGAGCAGAGAGGTGTTGAGCTTCCAGACCCCAGGCCCCGACTCCCGTGTGCTCGGAATGAGCACCTCTGTCGTCAGGAGCCTGTGGTCTGAAAAGAAGACCGCCTCCGAAGACATGGCGGTCCTCTCCAGTGGCTTGCTGAGGAGGACGAGATCTATCCTGGAGAAGGAGGAGCCAGAAGAACTCACCCAGGTGAACAAGGGGACCAGGTCCCGACCTGCGTCGCAGAGTTCAAAGTCCTCCACGAACGCAGCGAGGTCCCTGCTGGATCTATCGTTGCGGGGCTTACTCCGGTCTACATCCCTCAGAGCACAGTTGAAATCACCTGAAATGATAACTGGCAAGGTGCCGATCAGGAGCGGGCGTAGCTGAGGGAGAAAGAGGACTCTCTCTCTCTGGCTGGTGGGGGCATAGACATTGACCAGCCTCAATACAGCCCCCTTGTATTTAAAATCGAGGCTGGCCAGTCTGCCCGCCTCTATAACCTTGAATGTTTTAACTATTAAGAAGGGGTTTTTCAGGAGTACGGCAATCCCGTCCGCTCGGGACACATTGGACCCCGACCAGAAGGATTCTCCTAGGGTCCAAGTGTCCCGGAGATCTTTGTATTCTTTTTGGAACGGGATGCCGCACTCCTGCAAACAGATAATATCCGCCTTCATTCCAGCCAGAGAGTTTAAAACATCGGTCCTCTTTTTCACCTCAGCAATGCTCCTCACATTAATTGAAATAATAGTTAATGCCATAATGGCTGTGAGGGCAATTACCCGCTCCGTAACAATCATGTAAAGAAACCTTTCTCTTCCCCACTCCTCTCTTCTCCCTCACCTAGCTTAGCGCTAGCACCCATCATTTCAATCATTTGCCTCACCGCTTGATCCTCTAGGAAGACTATGGGGGGGGCTCGGCTCCCGCCACCCGGTAAGGCGGGCAAAACTCCACTGGGCTCAGGGCCCGTGGTGCTGGAGGTTCTCCCTGGTTCCTTTGAGGCCGAGGCCCGACGAACAGATGGCAGGGCAGAGGCTTTATGTACAACTGGGGAGAAAACTGTATAGACCCCGCTAGTCGTTCTTTTAACTAATGGTGGGGGAGGGGGTGGTCTCTCCCTTCCCGGCTGTCTGCCGCCGCAGGCCTCCTCCCCCAGCGCCAGTGACCTTGCCATCACGTCCCTGATGTCTTTCTGGGAAAGGACACTGGCGCCGACTCTCGTCTCCTGAGGACCTGCGGCTCTCCCACTACTGCCGGGAGGGCATACCTGACCCCTCCCCTGGGAGAGTCTCAGTTGTGGGGCAGGAGGAATGTTATTTCTAGGGGGCCTCTCATCTACCAGGCTGCCCACTCGGGGCAGTGGAGAAGGCCCACCACTCTCCTCTCCGGAGTCAGAGTGGGGTGTATAAAAATTAGAGGGAGGGGACTCTGGAGCGGGGGAGGAGCCGGCAGGGGGGGGAGAATCTGCAGAATGAATCCTCTTTTTCATCATACCCCCCCTACCCATGCTCCTCTTCTCAGCCCTCCTTCTCTTCCCCGCTACCACTGTCCACTCTCCCTCTGCCTCCACTTCTGACCCAGAGTCAGAGAGGGAGCCTATGAGGCTCCTGAGGATTGTTTCCTCTCTACCCCCATCTTGGGGTATCACCTTTGGAGGAGCCTCCGCTTGGTTTTCTCTCTCTCCACCACCCCCGAGGGCCCGCGCCCTATTTGCATAGGAGGAGGGACAATTCCTAAAGAGGTGCCCTCCCCCACCGCACAGGTTGCAGGCCCTCTCCTGCTTGCAGGCCCTGGTCTGATGTTCCCCGCCGCAGACCTTGCACTTAACAATGGTACAGGCTGCGGCTAAATGACCCAGGGCCCCGCAGTTCCTACATAATTTGGGCATGCCATGATAAAAGACAAGCCCCCTATTTGCTCCTAAAACCACGGTGCTTGGTAGATGGCGTACTCCGCCGATGGCGGCCACTTCCACCTGCAGGCGCACCTGCCACCGCCGAGCACCGGTCCAGACCCCATCCTCATCATTAACTCTCCTACTTTCAGACAGGATCTCACAGTGTCTCCTCAGCCATACTTCTACGTCGTACTCTGCCACTGCTTCGTTGTAAAACTGAATAGTTACAATTTTAATCTCTCTATCCGTCAGGGCGTCGACCACAAAGTCATTCAGGGGCATGCTGTCTTTTTTCTCCCTATATAGGTTCCAAAAACTCTCCAGCACTTGAGGGTTCTTAAAACTCACCTCGAACACGTCCCTAGGTCCAGGCAGTTTTACCACGCAGTTCAGCTCAGAAGGGGCAAAGCCCAGGCCCCTCTGCAGCACGGACCTGCTGAACTCCAGCCGGGTGAGGGCCGCGGTCTCGGCTCCAGCCTCACGGCTGAAGCGCACCGCATTATGGCGCCTCACACCGGCGGTTCGCTGGGCCATGCTGCACTTTCCTACCTTGGAGAAGGGTCGGGAGGCTCTCAATCCGGAGGTCGGGGCAAGTCCACCTGGCTGGGGAGCAGCTTCCACCTCCGGGGCTCTTGCAGGGAGCGGGCCTTGCGGGGAGAAGTCCGGGCCCTGGCTGCAGGAGGCCTCCCTCAGGGACGTTGCCGATCGGCCTGGTCGGTCCCTGGAATCCGAGGCCTCTCCTGGATCCTGGCTGGTGACGTCAGCGGGGAGCAGTCCTGGTCAGGCCGGGCTCCGGGTAGATGGTCGGCCGGGCTTCTGGATGGGACCCACTCCGTGAGGAGTCCTCCGACCCCTCTGGCTAGGTCCCCTGTCGCTCCCGGTCCGTCCCAATCTCCACTCGCCTCGGCCTCCGGACCGCTCCAAGGACCCAGGACTCTGCAGCTCTGTCAACCGGCACCTCCCCGTCTCGTCTGGTCTGGCCTGATGGATCAGCTCCCTGCAAGGAAAAAAGAAAGACTGTCAAGTACAGTTCAAAAGCCCCCTGCTGGACAAAGGTTTCTCTCGCTACAAAAACAAAGTGATAATAATTACTGCTAGCATGGATACTTTTAATTTAGATTAAAGATCAGGTTGTTTTATTGGGAACCCGTGCTACAACCCATTATACTACTCCACCTAAGTAACATGACAAATAACTTGGATTTATGTTTTATTTGTATTGTATGCAGCATTAAATGTTTCTTGTGAGTATAGACAGACAAACTAACAAAATTATGGTCAGTGACTTGCCTATGAAAGCAAACTGTGAACCGATACACATCAAGGAAGATAATATTAATGCACATTTATCTGGATTTCTGTGAGTTCCAGGTGTCTGCAAACTTCAGCACTATATTTGAATCACATTCTTTTATCTTTTGCTTCTTCGGTAATAATGTTATGGTAAACCTCACAACCCTGGCCATAATACACATCTAAGATGTACAAGAATGATTGCCTTCCTGGATGAACTCATCCAAGAAGGCTTCATTTGTGAACGTTGTCGGCAGGTTGAAATCCTAGAGATCAAGGTTCGTGATCTTGAGGCTCAGCTTGTCGATCTGCGCTGTATTAGGGATATAGAAGAATTGGTCAATCAGCCCATGAGAGAGATGGTTTGCACGCCAAAACCTAGGAGAGTTGAGACCTTAGAGCAGGACGGCGTAGAGAACTGCTGGGTTACAGTAGGTCGTAACCGCAGAAAAGGGCGTGCACAACCCCTAGAGACACCCCAAGAGCTTGAATTGCCCAACAGGTTCCAACTGCTGGACACCGAGTTGGACAGTGACAGCTCAGAGGGTGATGGGGGGGCAGTTGAGCACCAGAGCACCATGGTACCCACTCCCCCCCAGAAGAAGGAGGTAGTTATAGTAGGAAACTCAATTCTTAGAGGTGTAGATCACACAGTGTGTTCTAGTGACAAGGAGACCCGCATGGTATCTTGCCTGCCTGTGCTCAGGTTGCAGATCTCCCTAAACTAGTAGACAGGCTACTGGCCAAAGCCGGGGGGAATCCACTGGTCATGGTCCACATTGGAACCAATGACATAGGAAAAGGTAGGACAGAGGTTCTGCAAGACAAATTTAAAGAGTTAGGAACTAAACTAAAGAGCAGAACCTGCATGGTAGTTTTCTCTGAAATACTTCTGGTACCACGTGCCAGGCCAGGGAGACAGGCAGGGGTTTAGGTTTATGGAGCATTGGTCTTTCTTCTGGGATAGATGGGACCTGTACAAACTGGACGGTCTACATCTAAACAGAAGGGGGGGTAATACATTGGGAGAGCGTATGTGCAGTGAAATTGAGAATCATTTAAACTAGGAACCAGGGGGGCAGGGAGCTCTGACAATGGGAGATGTTCCTCTAAGGAAAGAAAACCAAGGGAAACTGCTAGTAGGAAAGTCCTGAAATGTTTGTACCTCAATGCCAGGAGTATAAGGAACAAGATGTTAGACTTGGAAGCCACAGTGCTGGCATGTGACTACGATGTTGTAGGAGTGACAGAAACATGGCTTACAGAAAATGATGGGGATGAATACAAGTTGGAAGGATACACACAGTTTAGGAGAGACAGGCAAAATCGAAGAGGGGGTGGGGTAGCATTATATGTGAAAAATGACATTGAGGCAGAAGAACTCAAATTAGATCCCTGTAACGGAAAAGAATCTTTGTGGGTGAAACTTTTGAACAAGAGATCTGGAGGATTAGCGGTAGGAGTGTGTTACAGACCACCCAACTCAGATATTCAGAAAGATGTTGCATTGTACAGTGTAATCAGGACTGCATGTAGCAAGGATGTGACTGTTACAATGGGGGATTTCAATTTCCGAAACATAGACTGGGAAAGCCCAGTTGGGACTACAGAAGCAGAAATAGAAATGGTTGAGATGGTAAATGACTGCTTTCTAACTCAATTTGTCAGGGAACCAACCAAGGAGAGTGCATGCATTGACTTGATCTTTTCAAATGACCAAGATAGAGTCAGGGGGACAGTAGTTAGAGAACCAATGGCAAATTGTGATCACAATATGGTTAGCTTTGAGGCATTCTTTCAAAAAACAAGGACCAAGTCTAAAACAATGGTCTACAATTTTAGTAAAGCAAACCTTGAAGGTATGAGACGGCACCTAGAAGAGGTAGACTGGAGCACATTGGATACAGAGTCAGTTGAAAATGGATGGGTATATTTTTAGAATATACTGCTTGAGGCTCAGGAGCAATTTCTACTAAATCTTTGCAAATTGAGGACCACAAAACACTGGCCAAAATGGTTTAATAGAGGTATGCAAAAAAATATCATGAGAAAGAAAATGTTGTATAGCGCATACAAAAGCGATGGAGACGAAACAAAATACATAGCATATGTTGAGCTGCAAAGAGATCTTAAGAAAGGGATCAGGAAAGCAAAGAGGAAAATAGAAAGAAACATAGCTCTTGGAGCTAAAACCAATGCAAAGAGCTTTTTTTAATATAACAACAGCAAGTGGTCAATAAAGGAGGAAGTGAAACAGATAAAGGGCAAAAATTGAGGTATCTTGGAAAACGAACAAGATGTGGCAAATTTTCTAAATGAGTATTTCACAGAGGTTTTTACAAAAGAAAAGACCGATAACATGCCACAGGTTAACAATCAGTCCAGTCAAACCCTAAGAGAGATCAGGATAAATGAGGAGGAGGTACTAAAGGGACTAGCAGAATTAAAAACCAACAAATCACCTGGGCCAGATGGAATATTTCCAACAGTACTTAAAGAAATGAGGGAAATTATTTATAGGCCGCTAACTCAATTATTCCAAATGACACTTAGAACAGGGGATGTGCCAACTGACTGGAAGACAGCAAATGTCAAACCAATCCACAAGAAAGGGGACAAAACTGAGCCAGGAAATTACAGACCAATCAGTCTCACCTGCATCACTTGTAAAATGTTGGAAAAAATGATTAGACAGAAAATAGAGGGGCATCTTAATGAAAACCATATTCTTGGAGATAGTCAACATGGGTTTAGACGAGGCAGATCATGTCTTACTAATTTATTAGAATATTTTGAACATGCAACTGCAGCTGTAGATCATGTGAAAGCATATGATATGATATACTTAGATTTTCAAAAAGCTTATGATAAGCTTCCACACCTAAGACTGATCCTCAAATTGGAAGCTGTAGGCATTCAGGGTAATGTAAGTAGAAGGATTATGAACTGGTTGATGTATAGGAAACAGAGGGTGTCGATTAGAGGAGTTGCTTCTAACTGGAGTGAGGTTGTTAGTGGAGTTCCACAGGGATCAGTACTAGGGCCTTTGCTTTTTCTAATCTATATTAATGATGTGGACTCTGGACTAGTTAGCAAACTTGTCAAATTTGCAGATGATACTAAAATAGGTGGCTCAGCAGATACAATCTTGGCAGCACAGGCTATTCAGAGGGCCTTAGATAATATTCAGTTGTGGGCCAACACGTGGCAAATGAAATTCAATGTGGACAAGTGCAAGGTAATACATGCAGGTAACAAAAATGTCCACTATAATTACACTATGGGAGGTACAGATCTAGATGAAGTAACGCATGAGAAAGACCTAGGAGTCTATGTGGACTCCTCACTTTCTCCATCCATGCAATCTGGGGAAGCAATAAAAAAGGCAAACAGAATGCTAGGGTATATTGTCAAAAGTGTAGAATTTAAAACAAGGGCAGTAATGTTCAGACTGTACAATGCACTAGTTAGACCTCATCTGGAATACTGTGTACAGTTCTGGGCACCACACTTCAAGAAGGATATTGCTGCTCTAGAGGCAGTTCAGAGGAGAGCAACCAGACTTATTCCAGGTCTGAAGGGAAAGTCCTACTCCGAGAGACTGAGGGTACTGAACCTTTTCACCCTGGAACAGAGGAGACTACGTGGGGACTTGATCCAAGTCTTCAAAATCATGAAAGGCATCGATCACATCAAACCAGAGGAGCTTTTCCAGATCAGCAGGGACACACGCGCCCGGGGACACAAATGGAAATTGGGCTTCAAGGCATTCAAAATGGAAAACAGGAGACACTTCTTTACACAGAGAGTAGTCACAATCTGGAATAAACTACCCAGCGATGTGGTAGAAGCTGAAAGTTTGGGAACATTTAAAAATAGACTGGATAGGATCCTTGGATCACTTAGATATTAATGGACACCAAACGAGCACGATGGGTCAAATGGCCTCCACTCGTTTGTAAACTTTCTTATGTTCTTATGTTCTTAAGCTGTAGCAGGGATCTCCTGCAAGAATGGTGTATATGGGCCAAACATACAGTTTTTTTTTATCACTTATTTCACTTCGTCTGTCCTAGTGGTTGGCCTGTCAGATCTCTTAGTATGATTATGTAGCAGCCACCTTCATCCAATCTAAATTACATGATTTTACAAAAACGAATGTTCTACATGTTCTATTCTCCAATGTCTTCTATGTCTGGTCATAATGCCCTACAGTGGACAACAAGAACTGTAAAGCCTCCATAATGTTATTTACCACCATGATTGCTAAATGGCAATTGGTTATCATTCCAGACTGATATACTGCCACAGGTTGCAGATTGCCTTCTTATACTGCAGTACATTTGGTTTAAAACTACTGGGAGATTGCCCCCATCCATGTCTAAACCCTTTTAGGAGGACTGGTGATTTTGATTTAACTTGACATAACATGTCTGGCAAATCTCTAAGTGAGTGACAGTCCTTGAGTGTCAGTGCAAATCAGGACAGTGTGTGGTATAATATATATAAAAATAAAACTCCTTCCAGCAAGAACCTGTTACTATTTTTCAATTTACAAAACTGAACTCTGTCTCTAGGTCTCTCTGACAGATGCATTTTCTCTACTTTTCCTTCTATATCTGCTGTCATTAACTGCAACCAGATATTTATCTTTTGTAATTATATATCTATAGCGTACATCTATATGTAGCAGGTAGGGCTGCTGCTAACAAAATGTTTGCTAATTACATCCAATCTTCTACCACTATAAATGCTATGTTCATTATTGCTCTTGACCACAAAGCCATTTCTGATTGGGACTGCCAGCTTGCATCTCGCATTGGTTTGTAAATTGTTTGTCTAATATCACAAAGGCAAATCCAATTCGCCATGGACCCCATCCAGTACTGTAAGATATTTAGTCATTCTTTGTTTTATGTTTGTAAATTAATGTTTTGTATAGCATGCACTTTTGTATTTCAGAGGATTTCTTTTGTTTTCTGAAAATGCACAATTTACTACATTTGTTACACAGATGATATTTGTTGAAGAGCGGTCCAGTGGTATAAAATCTACAGCATTTTTGTTTGCTACTTTACAGTACTTTTGAAAGTTCAATCACTACAGTCTTTCAATCTATCTATCTATCTATCTATCTATCTATCTATCTATCTATCTATCTATCTATCTATCTATCTATCTATCTATCTTTAGTTTTCAAGCAGGAGCTCCTGGTACTGCATTCAACATTCATTGTTCTGTTATACATATTCTGCTCTTTCATTTTTTATTTGATTATTGTTGTAATAAATCCTTTGGAAATCTACATTCCTGTCATTCAGCTGGTGGTGGGAGGGGGGTAGTTGTAGAAACCTAAGGACAATTGCATATGTATTTTATGTTTAGGGTGTCCCTCTAGCCTGCCTACATAAAGTCTATATTAGAGGGTGGCATAGTTGGGATAGTATGTAGAGGTGCAATTGGACAGGGAAGGTCATAATTGCCATGCTGCTACATTTTGGCATAGTCGGCAGGATATTCACTCAGCAGACTCTATAGATTTGAAGGAAACTTTATTTATGTATTTAGCGCCAGATTAAATCAAAAGTTTGAGCTACTTACTAATAGAAAACTACAACACTGAACTCTGTGGCAGCTTCAATTTTAATAAGATGCCACTTTCTTCTAACCATAAATGTAACCACTACTATGTATAGATTTGTAGTTTTCTATTAGTGGGTAGGTCAATGTTTTGATTTAATCCGGCCCTTAATGTTTGGTATATTGCAGCATTTAGGAGGTTTAGAGTTAAGAATATAAGTAAAACAGTGGCTGTCAAGAAGACTGTAGTCAAGTTTGTTGGGGACTTGTGAAGATGTGCTGTTCTGATCAAGAAGTGACCGACAAAGGGCAGGAGGTCTCCAAGGATATTTGTGTATGTTTTTTTACTGTTTGGATATCTGTAAATTGTATTTGTTTTATTATTTTTAGATCACACTGGGTTTTAGAGGTAAGTACTCGTAATTAGATTTATTTTAATATCACCAATAGACGTAACAATGTCTATAAGAGATGAAAGGAGTGAAATGGAAATTTTATGGGAAGCTGCCCCACAACTTTCCATTCCACAGAGTATTCTTTGCCAGGAGCTGGCTCTATAGAAATCCCAGTTACATGCCCCATGATTGCAGGTAGATTTAAATATCATGGTTCTCTGATTTTTGAAGACTGGATAGAGGAGGCCTGTGTCAGTATTAGAGTGAGACACATGTCCTGTACTGATTAGGCAGCGTTTCTTTATGATCATTTGTCAGGGGAGGCTCAACTGGTAATCACATATAGACTCCCGGAGGGTAACAAAGATGATCCTAATATTTTATTCTATTTTTTCAAAATGTTTCTTATGACGTACGTGTCTCAGACAAACTACACTGCTGTTATGAATTAGGTCAGTAAGAAATAGAAAACAAATGTCTAACTTCTTCTGAGCAAGTATCAGTAAAGTTGATCAGCTTTTCGCTCGGTGACAGGAATAGTAAACAGCCAATCAGTGTTACCTGTTTGATGAGCACAGTAATAAAGCACCAATATTAATCTCGGCACAGCTGTGATACCTAATTTACATGTTTTTTTTTTCAAATTAAGGGCAACTTTGAAATCCCTCCCTGTCTCAAATTTGCCAGGTGACCACAGAGCTGTATGGTTATTCTATAATGTTATGTAATGTGGCACCAATACGCTTCTGTAATGTATCATGATAATATAAGCAGATATAGAATACTTCTTAACAGTTGCCTAAGCAACTTCTTTTCATTAGAATTGGCATTCTGGTGAATTTATATAATGAAATACAGGTTTGTTAACTCAGATTCAGAACCATGTCACACAGATGAATTAAAAACTAATAATATATATATATATATATATAAAATAATATGTTTAAAAAATAATATGTATATACATTTTTATTATTATTATTAATGTCCACAACAGTAACACATGTATATAGACCTCAGATGATGTATCTTCACAAAATCTCATAATTAGGACATTAATGAGATTCAAAGACTAATTAGCTTGATTTGCATTTGCAAAAGAAGCCATGGATGAAGTCCATTCTGGCAGTGCAGTGATTGCCCTTGATTGCCCGGCAATGAAGTTTTAATTAGTGTGGGCTGTGTGTTTACCCAGATTAGAGCGATATTCGAGCTTTTCAGCCAATGCACCCTACTCATGCAGTGCCATTGAGATGCATTAGCCTAGTCTTAATTGACTGTTTTTTGATGAAGGAATAATTTAAACATTGTTTACAATTCCTTCCTGATGGAAAAAAGTCGGTATGAGTGCAGTTTAATGAGCTTTGCAGAGCTGGCATACGTTAAGTTGGGTGAACCAACCTTTTCCTTAAACTACGAATGTTATTTTCGTTTTGTAACTGATTTCCAACCTAAAGGTACCATGCAAGTTTTAAGCCTTGACAAAAACCTATAAAGCTCTTCATGGGATGAGGTTTCCCTTCTGTAGATTTCACAGTGCTTAACATTGAGCACATTGACACTTTAAGAGCACGGGAAGATGCTAGGAAGTAAGAAAAAGGAGAGCAAGTGTAGGCGGGAAGAAAAAGTTAATGCATACATCCTAATCTCCAACATTATAGTATTGATAGTATTGATCCAATAGTATTCTACCACGTTTAAGTCTTTTTTTAGCATAAAAACATATATATTTGTTGGTTGATAAACAAATCTATTAAAAATGTAAATTAGTATCACTGGAGGTGACAATCAGTGTCTGTCTTTTTTTACTTCATTAATAGCTTTGTTCACTTAAGTTTGAATTGTAATTCAGTGGAATGGATCTGTGGAATTTATTATATTACTCCACCGAAAATCCATAATTTCTCAGGTTATTCTATTAGAAACATATTCTGTGGAGTGAGTTTTTCATGTCCAGCTAATTCTATGTACCAGAAATCAGAGTTTGAAAAATATGCCATGATGTTGTTGAACCCTTCTTGGAAATAACTGGAAAAGTCATTGAGATACAAATAGAACTTTAATCAAGCTAGCTTGGAAGTGTCACATCAGGCCCATTCCCTCAGTGAGACTTAAATTTTACAAACACAATTGTAGCTTTTTATGTAAAAATGACGTAGAATGTTGTGACCATTCGTCCAATCAAAAAGCTTCAAAAGATGTAAGCTCCGCAAGGTTCTTAGGCTGCCCTTCCCGAGGGAGGAGGTCATCATGGAAGCAGATGTCCTGTTACAGCATACAAACTGTATGATCTTGTGGTTTTCTTAACAATGAGGTAACAACTTTAGCTTTGAGAGGAGAAACAGGAAATCCACAAACGGACAAACCTATGGGCATTACATTCAGACAAACCCATGGGCGATACATTCGTGGGCCATTTCTCTTATCATACAAAACAGAAGCGCTGAGAGAAATTAAGAAAGGGTGTATCCATAACAACTGCTTTGTTGGTCATTATTTGTAATATCAATATAAATTATTATACAACTTATATTAAACATTAATAATGGCTCTTCAACGTCATGGGGGTGCTAACTCTGGAGCACGTTCAATTGCCCCATCACCCTATTTTTTCAGGGGACTGCATTGTAGGCTACAGCAGAGTGTGAACTGCGCACACTCTTTGGAGAATACACATGCGCAGTTCACACTCCACTGTCACTGACACGACAGCTCGTGACTGACTGTTTTGTGACATTTCTGATTTCCCCCATTGACTTCAAGCAAAGCAGCTCCAGAGTTAGCACCCCTGTGACATCACGGAATATTTTTCGATCTCTGGTTTCTGGTACATAGAATGAGCCAGACATGAAAAACTAACTCCACAGAATATGTTTCTACTTATAGAATAACCCGAGAAATATGGATTTTTGGTGGAGTTCCCCTTTAAATAATGCGTTTGTTGATTGTTTGAAGTCCTTTTTTAAACACAATCTTATTGTTGACTGTGTAATCCTCCTGCCAGTTCAGGCATCACCTCCATCCCCTGCTTGCCTGCAGCTTTGATCTTGTATCTGATTGTCCCCTGGGTATTTAAAAACACTAGCTTTTCTGCAGAACAGGGAGCGAGGTGTGGCGGCTCAGACAGGATATTGCAGAGATGGGTCACAGAAACAGACAAGACGGACACTTTGCTTGCACATAATGTGACTACTACTATGGATTAAGTACTGGTACTGTGTTGAGTTTACATAGCTATCAGAGTGCAAATACTGCTTGATTGTACTGTGACTGTTTCATAAGAGGATCTCAGAGAGATCGCACACCATTAAAGAGAGGGACTTTTTATTTAATCACAAGTGGAGACAGTGCTCTTCATCTTTTAATATTTTTTCTGTTCTCTCCTGCTTTTTCTTCTTCTCATCTCTTCATCATCCTCTGTTCTGTGTGGGTTGCAACAGAAAATGACAAAACCTGGGGACAAGAAAGAATCATACACAAACAATGTTAGAACTGTGTGTTATTAATAAAATAAACTGCTAAAAAGCACTGTTCTTCTCCAAAGTTTTGATCTGGCGGTGATTTTGAAGGAGATTTGGTCTCTAGGGCTTCAACTGTTCAGCAGTTTCACAGAGGAGAGGTGCACATCATTGATTAGTATGAAGGGAAGTTTAAAGTTCGGCAGTGGATTCGTTGTGAAGAGCCCCCACAGCCAGAGACAAGGTGGGGCTGTGGATGTAAAAGCACATAGTCTACAGACACCTGCAATGAGGAGGACAATGATAAGGAGCTTATTTTTCTTCTTTCCCTCCAGAAATTTACTTTTAGACTCTTTCCCTTATGGAATTTAGACTGATATTATGATATTTTAGCTACGATTTTTCTTTCTGTTGTGCTTTATTTTTCTTTGTGATTGTTTTTATTATTCTAGAGTACATTTTATCGACCTGTATATTAAAGGAACAATGTACAGTATTAGTATTAGTAATTTTGTCCTGTAGCAGTGAAAAAGGTATAGACTTCCTATACTGTAGAACGGGAATGGGCAATAATTATCATGGACCACACATTTCTATTAAATTAATTAGATCACCTTGGCATCTATTGTATAAAGACCCCATTATGTTCTTTCCACAACAAAGTATATACACTTAATACAAATGAACTGAATACACATTTATCCAAAGCTTATCTTTGGAGGCCATTCACATTGCAAAAACACTAATGCTAAACGTTTATTTAAAATATGTTATTTATTACAATTTAGTGTAAAACAATAAAAAAATTGAAATTTGTGTGATGAAGAAAGTCTCTGATTGGCATTAATAAGGAAGGTGAAGTCAGGTGTCATTTCTGTGGTTGCGATGTGGAGCACTGCTGCAAGGTGGTCATCATAGATAAAAAAAACTGTGCTTCGATTAATTGAATTTCATTACAGAAAATGTCTACTCGCAGTCGTAAGCTGATCCAAACAGCACAAGTAACTTGTGGGCATGAGCCCTGATCTCCTGAAGGTTCTGTTCACTGAGAGATGTGCAAAACCTCGGAAGTGGTGCTGATTTAAATGGCTCCGCAAGCAATGCATCACACTGAATAAGCCCAAGTTGGAAGTCACTTGGAGTGCTGTCCACATTGCATGTGAAGGGGGGAGATCAAAGTCATGTCAGTTTCTATTATTCTAAAATCCTCGAAGCAGAAATAAAATTCTTCATGCAAAGGGAGCAGTAATGATTTGTATTTCTCCAGGATGTGGTGAGATATTGTAATCTGTTGCAAAGTGTGGAAGTGTGTGGACTGCAGGTTTCTAATCTGATGGTAGAAAAGGAACAACTTTGTCATGACAGGCTAAACAATGTAATACATGTCCTGAGCAAAAAGTCCCCTTACTTGCAAATTTGTATTCAGTTAACTAATGTGACCCGGCAAATACAAAATCAGAGAGCCAGTTCACATCATGTAATTCAGGGAAATACACATATTTTCCTTTCAATTTCAAAAACAAATACATTTCTGCTCTCAGATCCCACACTCTTTTTAGAACTTTCAGAACATCCATGAGCTCTGATTCTTCTAGCAGAAAGACACTCCTGCTATGGGTTTGTTTGTTTGTTTGTCACTTAGTATTGTGTTCTTTTCAACAATCCAAACATTTTGCCTATCAGATTAGGGCTTCAATCAGTGGTGCAACTTGTCAATATCTTCTATATCAAAACCCAATTTTGAAACATTGTCATTTACTGCCTCCATTATATATATATATATATATATATATATATATATATATATATATATGTTGTAGCAGTGCATCTAATGGAAATCAACTTGGCTGTGTCTCTAGTATCACAACTCTCATCGAGTTCCAGAAAGAAGTATGAACAATTATTTGCCTTGCAATAGTTGGTCTAGATTTTCATAAGTTTATTCTACTCGTCTCATCACACTTCGCCTTGAAAATGTAACATTGTCAAACTGCCTTTTCTTGCATTGGCACAATATTGCTGTAGAACTAAACATTCCATGATAAATTCTCCCTAATTAAATTAAACTAATTGTTTGAATTCTTCCACTCCACTGCAACACCATGTAATAAAAAGAAATCTGCAAAAAAATGAAGTTAGTCAGTTTTCTCCCATAGCTCTCGACTTACAATTATAGGCGGGCTTGTGAAGTTAACGCAGCATTAGCAGGGGGTGCAGACGGTCTATTGTTGAAGTCCCTGAACGCAGCGTTAGCGGCCGGGAGTGCTGCTGATGGTTTATTGTCGGATAGTTGGATTTATTGCATAATTGTAACATTTTGAGGGGGATCAGAGAAAATAAAGGGGGGCCGAGTTGTCAACTGTTACTATCTACATTTTAAAATTGTAAGTGCACGTTACATTTTTAAAGTCACAAAAAGGCTTTCGGCACAAATTAAGCTCTTAAAATCAGAGACTCAGATACTGAGTGATATTTGTTAATGGTGCAGTTGGTATCATTCACCCATGACATATATCTGGCACTTTATAAGGTTCTGAAAAGTTATCTTAATAAGGTTTCAGAAATGACTTGGCAAACAACTTCTTACTTAGCAACATTTGAAAATCCAAGTCTAAGCTTGCTCTGGTAGTGTGAGGTAATATTGCTAACAATACAGTGCAGAGCCCAAGTCAACAGATACTAGGGTTTTACTAATAGTCAGTAAAATGGAACAATGCTACTATTCATTACACCAGTTGTTTGCTCTATATGCCTGTATGTCACTGCATAGAGGAATAAGGTAAACAGTCCAGAAAAATGTAAGCTTCCATAATATGCCCTACTTACACTGAATACACTGCATTTAACAGTTCTGTTGAAAAATATGTATGTTTATACTTGAGATCACAGTTTTTCCAAATACAGTAACACAAAATTCCAAATAAGCAAATTTAGTATAGGGTTGCCAAAAAATTTAACTAAACTCTTTATGGACAGCGACATTTAAAAAAAGCTACTGGTGGGGGTTTGATTTTCAACTGAAAGGACAAACTTGCTGTAACTCAAGGTTGAGGATCAAGTAGGCCTACAGAATAAAACCCAACCTTAAATCAGTTTTGATTTTACCTGCTTCGTGGACTTTGATGGATCACCTCAGTCTCTGCTGACAGTCTCCTCACTCTCTCTTACTCTCACTCGGATTCTCTCTCTCTCTCTTTCTTACACTAACCACATCACATGATCTACTGTATATAAAGCACTTTCCACTTTCCACAAGATAATGCCATAATTTCACATTTGGTTAATATTTTGTGCTGCAAGAATGCAGCGTCTCCCTAACACTTTTCAAAGTGTTTTTTCTTTATTCCTGTGTGTGTGTGTGTGTGCATGTAAAGGGGTGATTTATAGTAAACAGTATCATTCGTGCCAAAAAAAAAATCTGGAGGAGCTTTTTAGATTGATTATTGGACTGGTTTGAAAGATACCGGTGTCAGCTAACTGGCAATTATTCTTCCAGGGCAATAACCTTGACTAGGGGACAATAGAAGTAACGTTCCCTACAGTGGCACAGGAAGCACAGTGACAAGTCGTTTACAATTGGGATTTGTGTCTTCTGTTGCTCATTAAGGTAGAGGTTGACAGTTTTGGAAAGCTGAGAATGGATGAAGAGCGAGGCTGAAAATGACGTTTAAAGCAGACACCTGCCGCTGTTGTACCATCAAGCTGGCAATATCCATAACCTCTGTCAAGCTGGGGCTCTTTTAAGTGGCACCAATGGCTGTTTTTTCTCTTTTTCCTTTGACCTCCACAAGCTTCATTTAGCGCTTCAGGTCACTCTCCTTATTAGAAGAGGTTATAAGACTTCATGAAAAAAAATACCCCCTCTGACAGTTATACATGATAACTAGCTGTCAAGCTCACCTGTTACAAAATAGAAAGAACCAATTGACTAAGGTGGTTATGGGGGGTTGATGGGAGGTGAGACAATTCCAGAATGTAATTAATTGGAATTAGAATACTTACAGAGCTACATTTAACTCTGAAATCATGAACGTGACCGGAATTTAAGTGAGTTTAAGATGCGCTTGGTTTTAGTTCACTTGGGTAAAGAAACTATAAGAGAGCTGTGAGTAAAGATAGCTTAAAGTGCTCTGTATCTTCTAAGGCAAAACTACCAA
Organism: Amia ocellicauda; assembly: GCF_036373705.1. NCBI lineage: Eukaryota > Metazoa > Chordata > Actinopteri > Amiiformes > Amiidae > Amia > Amia ocellicauda. The sequence goes on from NC_089852.1 coordinate 17,908,238, forward strand.
TGTAACCAATGCAAGAAATCTAGCTTACAGGGACATGTTAATTTACCAACTCCAAATTATGTTTTTTCATGGACACTCTATTTCCCAAAAATTGACACCTATGTTTTATGTAAGATAGCATCCTTGGCAATCTCCATTCCTCAATCCATTAGATGACTTGCAGTATGAATTGAGAAAAGCAGTCTCAAAGTGCAAACCATGCAACCTGGAACTACAGGCTACAGGAAATACCTTCAGCGTGTGATTAAAGCCATGCTATCAATGTATATTCAGAAACAATTGATTGACACTGTGAACAAAGGTTAAAATTGTGTTTTTATCTAACTACTTTTGACATATATACTATTGATTTACACAATTTATAGTTAAAATTGTTATCTTTTATTTGTTTTGAAAAAAAGTTATTGCATTTTCTTGCTAAATTGGCATTTAGTTAATGTTCATCAGGGCTCTGTATATGTTTAAAGCTCTGTTCTTTAATGCACTCAAAGGAACAAACTCCCCAGTGATGTGTTTGAAGCCAACAATTTGGCAACATTTGAAAAATAGACTGGACGTGATCCTTGAATCATTTAGAAGAATTTATGCTGTTTTGAAGGCAAAGGGTGGTCACACCAAATATGGATGTGATTTTTCTTCTGTTTACTCACTGCATTTAGTTAGTTGATAAATATAATGTATTAACATGTCTATTTTTGAAAGCATTCTTACTTCACAGCATCACCTAAAACTTTTGCACAGTACTGTATGTCTACAACAACAACACAAAATATAGATTACCAAATATATCTAATGTTAATAATTAGTAGGCAAAATTATTACTTAGCTGCATAGAAAAAGTGTGACGTTACAGTGAGTTTGACAAGTTATTGGAGAAATACAAGGACACAGACACCCCCGCTCCAAGCACATGGCAAAGAGAAGTGAGTAGTGATCTGAAAGTGTCTGTGTACCTGTGTCCAAGCTGCATTGTACCGATAAGTCATGGTAGTAGAATATTGTTTCCTTTCCATGATTGGAAATGTATTGTACTGGAAATGCATTGTACATTGCATTTTTTAAGCGGTGCAGTAGCCTGCATTCTTTTGGTAAGACAGCCGTGCATGGCTGCAAATACATAGCTACACGCATACATAGTCATGCACTGAGACTCCTCATGCTCTCACGCATTGTCCCTAAAATGTTACGCATTTGCCCACAGGTATTCTGTGCACCCCCTCCACGCTAATACATTGTTGGTAAAATCTTACGCATTTGCTCCAAAATTGTCTGTCTGCCCGCTTTTGCCGGCGGGAGCAGTCTCTATAACCAAATTTTGTAATGCATTACAGCTTTAAATGCTTTTAAGTGCAAAGTATTACATGCAGGTAATACAAATGTCCACTACAATTACACTATGGGAGGAATAGAACTGGAAGAAGTGACACATGAGAAAGACCTAGGAGTCTATGTGGACTCACTTTCTCCATCCAAACAATGTGGGGAAGCAATAAAAAAGGCAAACAGAATGCTAGGGTATATTGTCAAAAGTGTAGAATTTAAAACAAGGGCAGTAATGTTCAGACTGTACAATGCACTAGTTAGAGCTCATCTGGATACTGTGTGCAGTTCTGGGCTCCACACTTCAAGAAAGATATCGCTGCTAGAGGCAGTTCAGAGGAGAGCAACCAGACTTATTCCAGGTCTGAAGGGAATGTCCTACTGAGAGACTGAGGAACTGAGCCTTTTCACCCTGGAACAGAGGAGACTACGTGGGGACTTGATTCAAGTCTGCATAATCATGAAAGGCATTGACCACATCAAATCAAAGGATATTTTCCAAATCAGCAGGGACACACGGGGACACAAATGGAAATTGGGCTTCAATGTGTCCACTTCTGCTGTTCAATAAGTCTCTGCTGAAGTAGAGTGCTTCCATGTTGGGCCCTTGCAGGCCTGGCATGTTAAATAAATACATGTTATCATCTGTGCATCAAGACTGGGTTCTTCACTAGCCAAGCCTAATCGCCAAACATCAGTGACCTCACTAATGCTCTTATGGATGAATGGAAGCAAACCCTTGCAGCCATGTTCCAATATCTAGTGGAAAACTTCCCAGAAGAGTGGAGGCTGTTATAGCAGCAAAGGGGGGACCAACTCCATGTTAATGCCCATGATTTTGGAATGAGATTAGAACATTTTGGCCATGTAGTGAAGGTACCCCATAATATGTGTACCATGCTATAAAACAAGTATATATATATATATATATATATATATATATATATACTGTGATGTTGCCAAGAGCAATCAAAGGTCTGTAAGATGTACTATCTATTACACTCAGTCAGTCTATTTGTTCGTCTGTCTGTCTCCTTATGAAAGTGGCTTATACGTTTTTCAAATACTAATAATCATATACCTACAAAAAATGTGTGTCCAAAACCAGGATATCAGTGCCGCCATCCCGTGGTAAAAAAAGAAAAATCCATAATGATCATGATTATTGGTTGCCTTGGGTATGACACAACTTCATATGTGTTTCTACATTAAACATGAGTGTATTGAAATAGGTAAAGGTGATAGTTATTCATATACATATATATATTCATGTTGCAGTGTGCAAGCTATCACTTGGAATACATCAGAGATATTTGTGGCAATGCTGACACCACATTTGGATAGCAAATTTTATGTCCAAACACATTTATTAAAAACAGAAATAAAATCTTACCTATCCATAAAAACAAATACTCACATATTTGAGAGGAATATAATATGCTTGTTGGCTCAAATCTTAACAACACCATTTCTCCTACTAAGTAATGATGATTCAGTAATTATGTAATATGTATATGGACCTACATTTCATAGATACATAAATAACATATGCAATACACTGTTTGTATGCAAGCATTTTAATGAAAACCGTGGAACAATTAAGCCTGTACATTTTGTCTTGTTCTACATCTATTACTTACAATAGATTTGCCTTTTTACATTTTCCTCAAACCCCAATCCCCCTCCTCTTCTATCTTATCATGTTGTTCTCTCATGTGATAAGTCCTCAACCAATCAAACTGAAGTGCATTAATCAACTATTTCTAATGCAGTAGTGAAGATAGTAATAACACGTGTATAAATAGCATGTCTAAATCTAAAAAGGTAAGTTTCCCCTTTTTATTTTTTTTAATTGATGAAAGTACTGTCAGGTATATAGTTTGTACAAGCAAGCTCCACTGGTACAGTGCTGAACCACCTTCAACTGATGTAAACACAGAGCATCAATGAAGAATCAGTGAAGTCAGGCAGGGATTACATAATTTACACACCCATAGACTTGGGACCCATAAAAGTTGAAAGGCTATCAGAACTAATTGCAGAAATGATTGCATGAGATTGCTTGCCTGTTTGCAAAGTGGAAGGTGATGAATTTCGCCAGTTACTGTCTTTCATTGAGCCCAGTTACAAGATACCAACAACTCCATCCATAGTAAATTATATACACAGCACAGTCTGTAGGACATTGTGACATCTAGCTTGCAAGAAGACCTAGATAGAGCTACACACATAAACTTGTTGGACACCAAGAAGACAAGATTCTTAAATTTAATTTCTCGCGCACTACATCACTGATGAATGGAAGTTTAAAACTGCAATCTTGTGTACAACAGAAATAGAAGAACATTGTACATCTGACGTATTTGCCAATTGTGTTAAAAAAGTAGCATAATTTTGGAATCTTCACAGCAAAAGTTGTAGCTGTTCATGAAATCATTTAAAACACATGGAAGCTTGGTGAAATTAGCAGCAATGCACCAGATCTTGGTTGCACTGCACACTTGCAATTCAGTGCTATAGCTTGCAGTTCAGTCTTAAAACTGACCGCATTTATCGCCTGCTTGGAGAAGCATAACATCTTGTGGGTCACTTTAAGCACAACACTTGGGCCTAGAATGCGCTTCAAGAACAACAGTCCTTTTATTATATGATTTATAAGGCACTTAAACATTATACATAGTTTTAAAGAGTAAGGAGCACCAAAATTGTTTTAATAGAACAGTAAGGACTTTTAGGTATCCAATCTCACAATCCACCAGTAATTATAGACTATTATACTATATTATATTATATTATATTATATTATATTATATTATATTATATAAGAGTACATCCAGATGAGACTGGCAGTAGGTCATTATTAGACTGTCTTTAATGTTACAGAATAATATGGTATGTAAAAACTTTCAATGTCATTGCCTTGGGTTTGGTTTTTTCTTAGTTGTTAGCCAGTTAGACTCTGCTGTCCCTAATATCCTTTTAATAGGAAGGAGTGTTTCAATCTGACCAATTAATCAATTGCAAGAATGGGTTTTTTTTGGATGGAAAGATAAATGAGTTCCCTGATTTGTATTTTGTTACTATTTTTCATGCATGGCATTCCTGGGTTGACAAAGATGTTATCTTTAATACTGCCAATGGCAACTACAGTAATCAAAACTCTAGTGGGTATAAATTAATGAATAATTGTCACTTTTAATAATAGTTGAGGTCATTTGCACAGCTGAACAATTTGATTAACCTTGTTTCAGTGTAAACCTCAATATGTCAATCAAGTCACATCAATTAAACATATCTAAAGAACAATTATCTAATCAACACATCATCTACTAGCTAATTATAAAATAGTATCTTATAATAAGATACTGTTATGGCTGCTCTGGTTTTGATGGATTGAAAGGTAAAGCTTAACTTCAAAAGATTGACACATAAGGGAACAAATGGGATTGATAGCCATAATATTCAAGTTAATGAAATATCACACAGTAGCCGACTTAATACTTAGCAGACAATGACACAACTACTAAATACAAAACTACATATACAGTGGCCTCCATATGTATTTATACCCCCCATAACTTGTAGCAAATAGATCTGCAGTACTTTTTGTGCAAGAGTTCAGTCATTTGTTTTGCTCAAATATGTACAAATATTGAACACTGCACAGAGCAACATCATATTTTTGAAAAACAATGGCATGATGTTAAAAAACACAAAGATCAAATTTATCCACACCTGTGAGTATCTCAAAATAATATCCTGCAAAAATAATCCTGCATCAAATTTCTGTTGTCTGGAAGCTGATGGGAAGTTCCTGGAACCTTTATGATAACTTGCAAAGGTCACCTGCTGCAAAGATGTATAAAAGGAGGTTGCACACAGAAAGCAAGTGAGTGAAGAGAGGAGAAACTTTTAGTGCATTAAGGATTTCGTTTTTTCCTTTTATACTCTAGTGAAGTGTTATCACCCTGATGTATTAAAGATGGTTTTAACAGTTTGATATATATATATATTAAATACTTTGCTATTTGGGTTTAGAAATTCTGATCCTGTGCAGTACATGTAGTCTCCATGCCTTGCATTGTGTAACTGCTGATTGTAACTGGTATGCAAAGATTGAGAATTAGTATTGCACTGACCTTTTGCCCAATGTGGTGTCTTGGGGACCTGCTGCAGAACCTCCAAGAGGTGGTTCATGTGTCACAATCTGACTACAAAGCCTCAGAGTGTAAGAGGTCCCCTACCTCTCAAAACCAGCATAGTACTAGCTGCCATGCAAGTGTATTATTATTTATTTCTTAGCAGATGTACTTACCCAGGATGACTTAGTTTTCACAAGAAACATTTCCAAAGCATTACAAAGTGCAGTAATTACAATAAATGCAAATACTGTGACATACAGTACCTATTTGAGACATAGGTTGGCATTTTCTTTAGTCTTAAGGCAGGCAGTGTATATCCTCCACTTTGCTGAAAGTGGTGATAACTGATAACTGTTAAATAAAATGTTTGACAGAGAAAATTAGATACATATTTTCATTATTTGTTGACAAAAGTAGCTATAATGTTTCTACTCTTATAATAGATCTGGCAAAAGACAGCAGGCATTTTTCAGGTGTGCTCTAAAAACCACAGGCACTTTGTAGCTCCCTCATCAAGCCACTAGTAATTAATTAGCACTTGGTAAAAGCCTATAAACCCCTGTAATCCCTACCTCACTATCATTTTGTTCACTAATCCGAGAATTCCTAATAGCTGTTGTAAAGCAAAGCAATTGAGAGGATCTGAAGCAGGATTGATCTCTGCTTTCTGAATGCCAGACACAAGTTTGACTAGGCCTCTGAGGGCCCTCCCCACACATCAGAAGAGAAACGAGTAGTAGAGTTCAGAAATAAAAGTTGTCTAGAGATACTGATATAAAGACAAATTAAACTGCAATTAATATATTTTCTGTTTATGTGACCCTTTTTATTTATGTTTAAGCACTCAACCTTAGTAAACCGCATTTCATACACACACACACACACACATACACATATATACAGTATATGTATATATATATATATATATATATATATATATATATATATATATATATATATAGGGTGAATTAGTGTGTGGGAGCACATAACAGGATACAGGCATGCCCTTGTTTGTCAGGTGTAGGAGTAGGATCTTGAAGGAGTGGAGAAGAGAACCAAAGAGAATAACTGCAAAGTGGAGAACCCTGATGAAGAACTTGGCTTTGGACTACACCTTTGCACTTTGATTCAGACTGTTTGGCTTTGTCTGTCTTTTGCTTAGCTGCATGTTTAGAGAGGGACCTGTTTCAGTGTGTAGGTAGGCTCAACAATGAGTTATGGTTTTGTTTTGTTTTTCATTTATTTACAGTGCCAATGGTGAATTAAAATAATCCATCAATGGAGAGCATTCCAGCATGCTTGAGTAACCAGAACCGAGGATGTGTGGCCACTCTGGTCTCTATCTGAACAAAAAAAGACAGATCGTTGCTCCCCTTTTAACTGTGAGGGAAGCTTTCATGGACACAGGATTCAGGCACAGACCAAACAATTGGCTCCATTGACAATAATCAACAGCTTGTTATGATGCTTCCACATTTCCTGATGATGGGGTTATATCCTATACTCCCCTTTGGGAACTATTTTCAACTTGAAAGATCACTAAAAAGGCGCCACCATGAATGTGACGTTCTTGCTTCTCATACAAACTGCACATCGCAGTTTTTGGTGGAGTTGATCATAATATATGTTTTTTTTTCATATTATGAAAATCAGATCTAATTCACTACCTTGATGACCTGAAATATCTTGATTAACATTTCATGTCATTGTAACAATTTCACTTTTCAAGATAATAGTACATATACAATACTGTGCCATTACAGGCTCTCTATGAACTTGAATTTTAAAAGCAGATAATTAAACATCACGGCATGTGTCCAGCACCAGTCACGGTCCCATCCATGTTGTTTCTTATCAGCTGCTCTCAGACCTATATTTTAGAGGGTCAAAGGACTGTGCATCAATGTTCTAGTCTGCTGGACACAGAAGATAAGATTTTAGTCATGATAGCAAGTAGAGAGTTGATGTAAACATCCTTTAGCAGTGTTATAAGAAGAATGGATCTAATCATGATAAAAAAAGGAAAATCACCACATATTCTATTGTGCTTAATTCCAGTGGTGACAGCATAGAAACAAGCAGAAATGTGAAACATGATGTGAGGGTCAGAAAGGGTACACTTCCTTAGTGTGTTCCAGTGCTTTCAGAGAACTAGGACTTTGTTTTTGTTATTGGAGGGTTTTAGGAATTATAACTTTTTAAATGTTTTTTTTTGTGTGTTTTTTTTTTGTACAATGGACAGGGTACCAGAATGAAACTGATGTGCTGGCTCACCAATATAAATATGTTGTGTCACCATATACAATTTAAGAAACATGCTCATCTTGAAGAACTTCTATCCTCTCTGACAGTCCCTTGTAGAGATCATATGCTCACCTGTTCTCCCCGGTAGGTTCCAGTTAACAAGCTTATTTGCACTGCTTATTATGCTGGTGGCTCCTTTGGAGTCTAATACAATTGTTACTATACCTGTCATATGTGTATCCTGGAATCAAGTAGAGTTATGTTTATTTGTGATTGTTTTAAAATATAGTGATTTTCTATGTGGAGCATTTTATGTCAGTAAAACCAACATATATAGGTATATATTATGATTATTATTACTACTACTGCTGTTTTATCATTACCATCATCATCATTGTTATTATTATTATTATTATTATTATTATTATTATTATTATTAGTAGTAGTAGTAGTAGTAGTAGTAGTAGTAGTAGTAGTAGTAGTAGTAGTAGTATTACTATTATTACTGTTGTTATTATCATCACAGTCATCATTATTGTTATTATTATTATTCCAAGAAAGGAAATGTAGAGCCACATTTTGCATCTTCTAAGAGAGAGTAAAACACATAAATGAGACCTGCAATGGTGCACAAACTTTCTATAGATGTACAAAAACGAAATCTCAATAAAAAACTTTTTGGGAGCTATGTGAGTTCATGCACACTTAAATATGAAAAGACATCCACTGCTGCTGAAGTGCCCTTGGTGAAAATGGTTCCTGCTTTTCAACATTCTCGATACATTTAATGCCAATATGTGAAATCTGAATCCAGGATATGAGCCTTATTATGTAATTATTCTTTGACATATGTATGTAATATGCCACATAACAATTTCTCTTTACATTGATGGATGTTACTATCTGCATAGACATCTAAACAGAGCAGAATATGACTAATAGCAATAGTAAACAATTTTGTGGGCCTAGGATATTTCCACAAATCTCTCATTTAGGTTCAGTAAGGTTTGGGCAACTCAGAAACTGACTTTTTAATTCTTAAGCTTGATATGAACTGCTGTTTGAGAATTGTTTTCCTAGTATTTTGTCAGTTTAAAAGTATTTTGTAGGACCAACAGAACCCATAGAGTTATATTATTAAGGTAAAGAAAAATCGATAATCCATTTTCTGCAAAATTGGTTTTGGAAGAATCTATGTTATTTTGTGTGTGTGTGTGTTTGTATGTGTGTCTTTATTGTTTTGTTTAGTTTTTCTTAGGATAAAAAATAAGTAAAAACAAGCCAGCCCAGAATCACGATGTTTGTGTCCAGTGAGGGCTGTGTTTCTTTCAAAACAACAATCGATTTGCTAATTGTCACTCTTTTTAAAGTAGTGTTTAACCTCTTTGACATTTTGAATGCCTGTGGGTCCCCGGTCTAAACAAATAACACAGTGTTTCTAGCATGTTAACTTACATTTACATTCAGATATGCTTATTATTAATTATTTGCTATAATACCGGTGACAATTAGACATTATTAATTCATCCAATGCTTTATACTTTGATACCAAGCAGTATGATGATGTGGGGGTATTGCCACTCTACCTCACCCTTTCTTATGCCATTCATTGTACCAGAATGATCCATGTCTATGATTGCACAGACCCTTAAGTGCATATTATTGTTCATATCTTCACATTAAAACCCTTATATTCAAGATGTGGCATTTCTTTTTGGAGAAGATGAAATCTAAATCTAAAATCTAGAAGATGAAACTAATCACGTTTCATAAGGATGTTTCTTCCTTTGAATAAACACTGCAAACACGTTTTTAATGAGTTTGATGATCATCCCGTTTGTTACTATCTTAAAGTGTTTTTGATAAATGGAGAAAAGCACTCCCCAGGCAGTTTCATGCCTTATATCACCTTTATATCATGCACACTACTGCTATGCTTTGCATGTTCAAATAAATATAACGTTTGTTAAATTAGATCTGTATGGCTCCGCATTTGTGAATGGGTCTTCATTTGAAATTCTCAAAGCAGTAGGTAAAATCCCTGACTTCAGTGTCTGCTGTAGCATGCTAGTTAATGGCCTGGGATTATCTTCCCTAATATCTATGAGAACTGTACAAATGGAGGAAAGAAATCAATAAGGCCCAGTCTATTTGTTTTAAGAGCTTTTAGTTCCTGTAACTCTTTATCATTATACTGAGATTATTCACTAGCTATTGCCACAGTGATCAACTGCTTCAATACATTTACTATTTCCTATTCACACTCTTCCCACAGTTTACCAATATAGCTCAGACATTTTACTTCTACTCCAATGTCACATCCAGAGTGACACCCACATTAAGTCACTATAGGACCTAGTTTTTGTCTCATGATCAAAGAAAGGCTGATTTGTTGCCTAGTGGACACAATTAAGACTAAGACAGGGACTCTTCCAATACATATATTCAATCAGCCTCTAATTATACAATCCACAACAGCAATCTGTGCTATAATACACACACACACACACATAAATAGCCCAAGGAAGACAAATCTGTCAAGTTGAATCAACATCTTTGTGATGCTGACCTGATATTCTGCTGACATGGATATAATGGTACTGGCCATAGAAAATAATCATAAACAGATGTAGCTCAATGACAGCCAGTGTCTTCCAGAACCAACACTAAGGGCAGAGAGAGGGACAATACTTTCCCTGTCTTACTCAATCAATGCTGTCAAATGGATAATACCAGGTTTTAGACAGGACAACATGGTTCCACATCTACCTCAAAGCAGACATGGACCTTATGAAAGCCCTGTAGGTTCTTTCTGGTGATGCTAAGTGATAGAAGATTGGTGACATCTGTATGTGCTGTATTTTGCCTAAAGTAATCCACAGTATTTCCAAGCTGTGAAGGGATTTCCTCCTAAAACATATGGCTAAAAGTGACATGCTTCTATGATAAATGGAAACATTTATTGTTGTTATTGTTTTAAATCAGTGCGCCATAAGGTTTATGGAAATACATAGGCTGGCGTGACAAATGTTTTCAGCAAAATTACATAAGACAGTAGCGTAATTGCTGAAAGCACCAATCCATGTATATGTTCTACAACAACTATCTTTGAAAGGCTTTCATTGATAAGGCCGTCAAGTATCACTAACCTGTGCACATAACCTTTCAGTTAAATTACTAGCCCTTTCTGCTCTCAAATTATCTTAAGAAGAAGGCAAATTAAAGCATTAAGTGAATATTTGATAGATTATATAGTAAAGGCTCAGGAATAAAGTGTGTAAAGGTTTAATTAACAAAAACAAAATGAATAAACCAGAAAATCTTTCAACAAATTATTTTCAGATTATCTAAAGACACTTTCATATCTATATATCTATATCTATCTATATATCTGTACAGTATATATATATATATATATATATATATATATATATATATTTATATACATACACACGATCAGCCATAACATTATGACCACTGACAGGTGAAGTGAATAACACTGATAATCTCATTATCATGGCACCTGTCAGTGGGTGGGATATACTAGGCAGCAAGTGAACATTTTGTCCTCAAAGTTGAAGTGTTAGAAGCAGGAAAAATGGGCAAGCGTAAGGATCTGAGTGGCTTTCACCAGGGCCAAATTGTGATGGGTAAATGACTGGGTCAGAGCATCTCCAAAACTGCAGCTCTCGTGGGGTGTTCCTGGTCTGTATCAAAAGCGGTCCAAGGAAGGAAAAGTGGTGAACCGGCAACAGGGTCATGGGCGGCCAAAGCTCATTGATGCACGTGGGGAGCGAAGGCTGGCCCGTGTGGTCTGATCCAATAGTCGAGCTACTGTAGCTCAAATTGCTGAAAAAGTTAATGCTGGTTCTGATAGAAAGGTGTCAGAACACGCAGTGCATCGCAGTTTGTTGTGTATAGGGCTGCATAGCCGCAGACCAGTCAGGGTGCACATGCTGACCCTTGTCCACTGCCGAAAGCACCTAAAATGGGCACGTGAGCATCAGAATTGGACCACGGAGCAATGGAAGAAGGTGGCCTGGTCTGATGAATCATGAGTTCAAGATGTTGACTTGGCCTCCAAATTCCCCAGATCTCAATCCAATCGAGCATCTGTGGGATGTGCTGGACAAACAAGTCCGATCCATGGAGGCCCCACCTCGCAACATACAGGACTTAAAGGATCTGCTGCTAACGTCTTGGTGCCAGATACCACAGCACACCTTCAGAGGTCTAGTGGATTCCATGCCTCGATGGATCAGGGCTGTTTTGATGGCAAAAGCGGGACCTACACAATATCAGACAGGTGATCATAATGTTATGGCTGATCGGTCTATACATCTATATATACACAGTTGTGCTCAAAAGTTTGCATACCCTGGCAGAAATTGTGAAATTTTGGTATTGATTTTGAAAATATGACTGATCATGCAAAAAAACTGTCTTTTATTTAAGGATAGTGATCATGTGAAGCCATTTAATATCACATAGTTGTTTGGCTCCTTTTTAAATCATAATGATAACAGAAATTATCCAAATGGCCCTGATCAAAAGTTGTTGTCATGCTGTAGAATAAATTTGGGGCCAATCAGATGCCTCCCTGATGGTATTGCATGATGGATAAGTATCTGCTTGTACTTCTCAGCATTGAGGAGACCATTAATTCTGACCAAATCCCCAACTCCATTTGCAGAAATGCAGCCCCAAACTTGCAAGGAAACTCCACCATGCTTCACTGTTGCCTGCAGACACTCATTCGTGTACTGCTCGCCAGCCCTTCGGTGAACGAACTGCCTTCTGCTACAGCCAAATATTTCAAATTTTGACTCATCAGTCCAGAGCACCTGCTGCCATTTTTCTGCACCCCAGTTCCTGTGTTTTCATGCATAGTTGAGTCGCTTGGTCTGGTTGCCAGTCTTCCATGAAGGCCACTTCTGACCAGACTTCTCCAAACAGGGTCCCACTGTTCTGCCAATTCTGAACTGATGGCACTGCTGGACATCTTCCGATTGCGAAGGGAAGTAAGCATGATGTATTTCATCTGCTGCAGTAAGTTTCCATGGCTGACCACTGCAACTACGGTCCTCAACGTTGCCCATTTCTTTGTGCTTCTTCAAAAGAGCTTGGACAACACATCTGGAAACCCCTGTCTGCCTTGAAATTTCTGCCTGGGAGAGACCTTGCTGATGCAGTATAACTACCTTGTGTCTTGTTGCTGTGCTCAGTCTTTCCATGGTGTATGACTTTTGACAGTAAACTATCTTCAGCAACCTCACCTTGTTAGCTGAGTTTGCTGTTCATCACCCAGTTTTATTCCTACTACACAGCTGTTTCTGTTTCAGTAAATGATTGTGTGTCAACCTACATATCGAATTGATCATTAGCACCTGTTTGGTATAATTTGTTAATCATACACCTAACTATACGCGTACAAAATCCCTGCCTTTGTGCAAGTGTACCTAGATGAATTTATGCTGTTTTGAAGGCAAAGGGTGGTCACACCAATTTTAAATTTTTCTTCTGTTCACTCACTTTGCATTTAGTTAATTGATAAATATAATCTATTAACATGTCTATTTTTGAAAGCATTCTTACTTTACATCACTTTTTCACAACTGCCTAAAACTTTTGCACAGTACTATATATACAGACATTACAATCATGTGTTATCTTTCGAGTCAGAAGCACTGCCCAAGGGGGAGGGGGAGGGGGAGGGGTTTTCAGCGCGCATCGCTAGAACGCATCGAAGACTTTCGTTTATCAAAGCTGCCATTGGCCCTTGTGCCCATCACTCAAACAGGACCCTTCCGCTTCCTGTTTGTATATAAGGTGACGTCTGCACAAGGACTTCCTCTTTTTGCCCTTTGCCTTGGTTCGTCTTGACATGTAAGTGAGCCTCTGTGTTTGTCCAAACCAGAAATCTGCATTTTTCGGTTGGCTGGCAGTACGTACTGTGCTTTCCTTCCACCGATTCGCTACAGTTGTGTGTTGTTGTGCTATTTTAAATTTATTTAAATTAGCCACGCTGTTTTGTTCTGTCCGCTCCACAGAAGTCCATTGGTGCCTCGGTTCATCTCGGATTTCACATGACTACTAGTCGTTTAATATTAATATTATTATTATTATTATTATTCAGGCTAGTTTGCTGTGTTGGTTTTGTGTCCACAGGACTTTTTCCTCAACAGTGAGAGCGTACGCTGCCCGGCCTAAGCCTCGGTCTGTCGTAAGAGACCTCACCCGCGAGAGGTGCTCCTCCGCCGACTTGCGCCCACACTACAGCCCGCGGCTGCGGCTGTAGAAGGTCTCACTCTTCCAGTTTACTGGATTGAGCTCTGCTGCGCTCACTCATCCGTGCAGTGGTTCTGGTGTGTTAAGCCCCGCCTACTTTCACATCCCCATCGCGCAGGCGCACAGGAAGTTTCTCTGTTTCGCCTTAGAAGGCCAAGCATTCGAGTTCGCTGTTCTCCCATTCGGACTGTCTCTAGCCCCTCGCACTTTCTCCAAGTGCATGGACGCAGTGCGTTGCCAGGGGGTCCGCGTCCTAAATTATCTAGACGACTGGCTGGTCTGTTCGAACTCCAGGGAGCAGGTTCAGAGTCAAACGAGCCTGATCCTCGACCACCTCTCTGAGTTGGGCCTTTGGGTCAACAGAGAGAAGAGCTGTCTTGTGCCAACTCAGCAGGCGCAGTTCCTCGGACTGCACCTCGATTCCATTGCCATGCTGTCCACGCTGGTGCCAGAGAGAGTTGCCTCCATACGTGCGTGTCTCTCCCTCTTCCGGTTGAGAGCCCGTGTCAGGGTTTCCCTTTGCCAGAGGCTGCTGGGCCTTCTAGCGGCTGTGTCCCAAACCCTACCCCTCAGCCTCCTTCATCTAAGGCCTCTGCAGTGGTGGTTCGGGTCCCATGGGATGTATCCTCGCCGCGACAGAGCACGTCAAGTGACAATTACTCAAGAGTGCTGGAAGGTGCTCCGTTGGTGGCGGAGCCCTTCAAATTTAACCCTCGGTGTGCCCTTGGGGCCAATCTGCCACCAAGTGATGTTGACAACAGATGCCTCCAAGCTAGGTTAGGGAGCTGTCTGCAATGGACAGGGAGTCCGGGGCAGTTGGACGGCGCCCATCAGGGCCCTCCATATCAACGCCCAGGAATTACGAGCAGTGCTCCTCGGTCTTCGTCATTTCATGCTGGCCCTTCGGGGCAGTCATGTTTTAGTGGTGGTTGCCTACATCAACAGGCAGGGAGGTCTCTGGTCGCACACACTATATCGGCTAGTGCGTCATCTGCTTCTATGGACGCAGCCTCAGCTGCGCTCCATCAGAGCAGCCCACCTCCCGGGCATCTCCAACGTAGTGGCGGACCTCCTATCTCGGGAAGGCCCCCTGGTGTCGGAATGGTGATTCAGCAGCTTGGAGCCGCTACGGCAGGGCAGAGGTGGATCTCTTCGCTTCGGCAGAGTCCACACATTGCCCCCTATGGTTCTCCGTTCGGGATCAGTCAAGGACCCTGGGGATCGACGCACTAGCCCACACGTGGCCACGCTGTCTCCGCTACACATTCCCACCATTCCCTCTTCTCCCAGTGGTTCTGGAAAAGATCAGGCAGGAACGAGTGACAGTTCTGCTGGTAGCGCCTCGCTGGCCCCGCAGACTGTGGTTTGCGGACCTGGTCTCCCTCTTGGTTGGAGAACCTTGGCAGCTTCCCCTACAGACGGAATTTCTGTCTCAGGTGCAGGGCACACTGTGGCATCCCAACCTGGGCCTGCTCCAGCTCTGGGCCTGGTCCCTGAGCGAGATCGCCCGATGGCTTGGGGTCTGTCAGACGTGGTAGTGGCTACTATTCAGTCGGTGAGAGCTCCCTCTACGAGGTCTCAGTACTCCTACCTCTAGCGGACTTTTCAAACTTGGTGTCAGGAGAAGTCTCATGACCCAGTTTATTGCCATATAGGTGTCATTCTGCAATTCCTGCAGGAGCTGTTGGACCAGGGCAAGTCCCCATCCACATTCAAGGTTTATTTAGCCGCCATCTCCTCATGTCATGTCAGGATTGATGGCGAGCCTCCGGGCTCTCATTTTTTAGCGGCGCAGTTTCTGAAAGGTGCGCGCAGGCTGAGGCCTACTCCTTCTTTGCCCACGTGGCGCCTTGATGTAGTGCTGGACGCGCTTTCTAAGGCCCCATTTGAGCCCTTGCAGTCAGTTGATTAGCGTCACTGAAGATGACGGTTTTTGCTGGCAATCACGTCTGCAAAACGTGTGAGCGAGTTACACGCCCTGTCCGTTCACCCTGCGTGTGACCGTTTTGCAGGAGATGGTTCCATGGTTACGCTTCGGCCTAATCCTGCGTTCCTCCCAAAAGTGCTGTCTCCTTTCCATATCAACAGGCCTATTGAGTTGATGGCTTTCCATCCTCCTCCCTTCTCTTTCCAGGAGGAGAGTAGGCTACACCTGTTGTGCCCGCTGTGGGCTCTCAGGTGCTATTTGGAGCGCACCAAGGACATTCAACGCTCGGACCAATTGTTTGTGTCCTACAGCATGGACGTTGGGCCAGGTGCTTTCAAAGCAGCGCCTCTCGCACTGGACTGTGGACACCATTACTACGGGTTATGAGTCAACTGGAGCCCCGGTGCCTGAACACCTGGTGGCCCACTCGACTCGAGGTGTAGCCACGTTGTGGGCCCTTTCTCAAGGCGCCCCACTGGCAGACATCTGTGCGGCTGCGAGTTGGTCTTGCCGCACACCTTTGTTCGGTTCTACAGGCTGGACGTGACGACCCGGTTCCTTCTATTGGAAATCCGGTGTTGGCTTCAGTTGAGTCTCAGTAGCCTGTCAGGCACTGGCTCCTGGCTTTTCTATCCCTGTCTGCCCCTGTTGAGCATGCTTGCGAAAAGCAATGCAGAACCGTTATCCCTTCCTACCGGACTGTGACTTGTATACAGTTCATTCAGTAGGTGGGAGTGCATGTGTGTTTTACACCTGTACCCCGCTATTGTACATAGTTCCTTTGTCAGCATGCCTGTGGCCCCGCCCTAGCTATACTAGCTGTGCTGAGGGCCGCTGCTGCTGTATTCAGCGGGAGGCTTTGAGTTTACTCTTGTGCCCCGCTGTGTATATAGTTCATTTATTGACATCAGTAGAGCATCTGTTGCCGCTAGCTGCTGGTCGGCAGTGGGTAACTGTGTCCTGCGTGTGGTGCATGAACTGGCTCCTGCGCCCCGCAGTGTATATAGTTCTTTATAATAGACAGTTGAGCTTGTCCGCTCCTTATTAAGTTGGGCGTGGACAACTTTTCCTGTTGTTAGCGAGGGCACTTGTGCTTCGCTATGTATATAGTTCCTTTGCCAGCAGTCTGCGGCACCACCCTAGCTATGCTAGATGTGCTGGAGGCCACTGCTGCTGTGTCCAGCGGAAGGCACTTGAGTTGGTTTTTGTTTGTCCGCTGTGTATATAGTTCCATTATTAATAATTGAACTATCCAGCAGTGGCTATCTAGTCTGGTTAGCCTGCTGTATGTTGAGCACGGGGTGCAAGACTGCGCCCTGTGCTTATATGGTGTGGTCTGGTATTGGCACCGCTCCTAGGCCTGCTAGTAGAGCAGGAGGCCGTTATTACTAGGCTTCACGGTAGGCACAAGGTCTTGTTGCCCGTGGATACACCATTGCTTATTTCTTCCCAGTTCAGCGTGACTGCGTTCTTCGCATCTGGGCAGCCCAGATGTGGTCCAAGGGGCCCATGTGGTTCATAGAGTTGGTACGGCTCCTAGTAGGTTCGCCTCGGGGCAGGCTCTCTTACCGGCTCACTGCCTCCCTTGTGACGGTTTGGTTATACTGTAACCCCTCCCCCTTGGGCAGTGCTTCTGACTCGAAAGATAATGATAGGTTGCATATGCAACCCCGGTTATCTGAGAAAAGAAGCACTGCCCAAGGGTTGCAAGGTCACACGGGACTTCGAGCTCCCGGCAAAAAGAGGAGGAGGAGGTCCTTGTGCAGACGTCACCTTTTATACAAACAGGAAGCGGAAGGGTCCTGTTTGAGTGACGGGCACAAGGGCCTATGGCAGCTTTGATAGACAAAAGTCTTCGATGCGTTCCAGCGATGCGCGCTGAAAACCACTCCCCCTTGGGCAGTGCTTCTTTTCTCAGATAACCGGGGTTGCATATGCAACCTATCGATTTATTAAAGCATACACATTACAATATTTGACCTTTCATCTTATCCTTTCAGGTTACACTTCCCTCCAAGTAACTCATTTATGCATAGCGTGCCATCTAGAGCCAAGCATAGGACAGGGTGTAGTGTATCTGCATATCCTTAATATGTCAGATTAAGTCAAAGCAATATTGTGACTGGAGAGGAGTAGACAATATGAAACCATCAAGATATAATGGGTGAGGTAAGTTTAAACATCCTTTTCTCTGCCTTGGATGGTGGTTTCTGAGTTATCAAACTCAAGTCTACCATGTGGAGGTGCCTATAGTAAAGAAATCTAAGTGTTATGAAAAGGCTTGCGTCTTGAGTCTCTGGAGGATTTAAAGCAAGTTTTCTGATTCTGACATCACTTTGCATAGTTGATACGTATCTATCTATATGCATGCACACAGGCTTACATCACCATTGACTGTTTATAGCACATGCCTTTTGTGCAGATCTCCTGAGATTAAGGCTCACAGATAGACTTCTTTCAAACTGTTCTGCATCAGGAGCATTCAAATACACTCCGCCTGTCAGCAGCATCTCATAATCTGAAAGTCTAACAAGGCCACTGCTGTGAAATGTGTACTTTGACATCCCCTGCTCGAGAAAATATAATCTAATGCTTTTCTAGCCAACTGAGCACTCCCTCCCCAGCACACACATTCATCTTCAGAAGTGGCGAAAGATTCAGCTCAGCTCAGCTGCAGCGTAATAAAAGATCTCTGGAGGAAGACATCCGATCTCATTTTGTACGGCTCTGCTTAGCTGGGCATAAGCCGAAACCCAAGTAGCACCCTCCTTGTCTGCGCATCGTAGATTGTCAACCCTTTTCAGTTTGGATTTCTCGGTCCGATGATTTAGTGTGGCCGTCTGACTACTGCCACAGCATAAGCATTACAACCAGTACAAGAGCAAAGCTTGCCTCCCCCTCCTTCCTGTTTAGTAAACTGAGAACTCCAACAGCCCATGCTGCTTGAGTGCAGCCCAAATGTATTTTTTTATTATTGCAGGGGGTGGGTGTTGGTGTAGTTGAAATTGCATGACATCAAGCATGTGTACAACATTTTTTGTTTGTTTGTTTTTAATTTCCCCAAAGCAGCAGGTATATCAGTCTTCTTAGAGAACAACTGCTTAAATAAGCTCTTCCTGCTATTGCTTTTCATTCTTTCTCTGTGAGACTCTTGGCCCTGTTATCCCTGTCAATAGCTTAAGGCCTGAATAGCAGGCTTTCAGACTCGGTCTCAATCGGCCTTGTTGCATTATGGCTCTGTATCTCCCTCTACAGCAGGCTGACAGTTGAGACTGCTCAAAGCCGGGTGTGTGTTCCAGTACTTTGGAGGACACTGAAAAGTGGTCCAGGTATTTCCCTGCAGGCATTTTATTGTTGTGGAGAGCAAACCACAACCTGTTTTTTAATTAAAACAACATGCCTATGCCACAGTGAAGTGAGATCAAAGTCGCACAGATTTTCCATAATGTCACTAATTCAATTATGTAGTCTTGTACCAAACCTTAAAACATGCATGGGGTAAGTCACATCAGCTCTTGTCATCTTCATAAGCTTAAGTCATCGTCTGTTTTCAATATTAAAGTATCAACTGAATAGTCATGATTTAAAACAATGGGTAATAGAATCTAAATGTCTATTATGTAGTGTTTGTTTTCTTAAACATGTTTGCTGGAATGTTATTTTTACTGCTGGGGAAAATGTCAACACTTGCAGTGTCAGTGAAGAATATCCTAGTTCACTGCCTGAGCTCCTGTTTAATTTCACATAGGGAGAGAGAGTGTAGCTTCCAAGGCCAGGGTAACGGAAACTCTCTGTTTTGCTCTACGTGTGTGACGTAATATGAGCAGGTTTCTAGTAAGTGATGCAAAAAATCTTCAGTAACACTTCTCAAAGCTAACATTTTAAAAAGGTTTTCATAATCAAAAAACAATCTCCGGAACATTATAAAGCAAGCAAGCACCAAAAAATTGTAAGACTAATAAGGACATTGAAAATCTATTATTATTCCTTATGACTGATCTCTCACATATATTTGCATTAATAACGCATGCATGGGGACAAATGCCTTTCTGTGAACACTCAAATAGGACCACAGAACTTAGATTTGTTTGTGAAAGTTTAGTCCATAGCTGGACCTCAAGGTTGTGTTGCATTTTGGAAGAAGTCATGTGTACATGTTTTCTGTTGGAACACTATTTAGTGCCATGATTCTTGTTGGGTTGTGCAAGTCAATTTACAATTTAGATGTATGTTGCTATTATCATTGTTGTGCCAAAGTAGTTGTTATCTTTCAAGTACAAAATCGCTCCCAAAGGGACTATGGGACATTGCTGCATGCAAAGAGGAGTAATGAAGACTCATGACAAAGGTGCTGATAGGCCCATGTGTGCTGCCACTCAGATGAGCCCTCCCCCTGCCACTGCTCATCTAGACAGCACTCAGACTACACTTCCATTTTGCATTGTTTTTCTCTTTAGATAACTAGGGTTGCATATGCCACCGGACGATATTACAGGTTAAGTAATAATTATACTTGTATCAAATCAACAGTGGCTGATTGGGGATGGTGCCTAACAGACTTTATCCTGAGTGCTAACCTAGCTGTTCAACATGTCTGACAAACTGGATAATACACAGCTAGTTTTCCAACTGTTGGGCTGAATATTGTATCAAATTCAGATTTATGTAGCTACTTTTGATAAGCATTGAACTGCTCTGTTCACTAAACCCTCTGTCTTATGGTGGAAGATCCCAAATGAGAAACTGCACAATGGGATTGGTAAGCTTTGCTCCAGTGGAATACCAGAATTTAAGGACCTGTTTCCTTCTTTACACAAAGACTTATTTTTCATCCACCGAATCAAAATCCTGGGAAGAAGACTTATTGGAACTGGACCCACGGAACCACTCCTGAAACAGGACAACCTATGTTCCTGTGAATCACCACACTTTCACCCGAGTCTGGCCCACTCCGGAAGTGTCGATAAGTATTCGAATATTGAACTCTCATTCTATCTTTTCAAGAACTCAGTTAATATTGTATTAATAATTTACTGTTATTAATGGTGGTGTGTATAATTTTATAATAAAGTAAGCTATACAAATAAAAATGATTCCCATTTTAATATTTTGTCAATAATCAATCAACAAAATATTATATCAATTAGTAGCCAAACACTTCATCATTATTTGTTAGTGAAAAAGTACAATATTCTTATAGTTTAAAGAGATCTTTCTTTGTTGTATTGTATAGAGGCCAATTTTCCTTTTGGGATTCGTTTTCAGAACATAGCATTGTGACCTCTGTTCATATGTTCCTTTGGTGTTTTATGTTTCTTACCCTTGGTGAGAAGAATGCTGTGTTTGAGGCTTTGTATGGTTTTGTAATCCCTTTGGGATGTCACTGTGCTGTTGGCAGTTATGAATAAGGATGCTCTGTGCTATATACTGTTGTGGGTATGTTACCTTTCTTCCCGAGTAGATATTTTGAATCAAGTAGACACTTTCTTAACTGCAAAAGCTAATTTTAGTAAGGAAATGTAAGAAATATATTTATTAGCAGTATTAAAGTAGAAATTAGACACCCATGCAAGTGTTATATATATATATATATATATATATATATATACATACAGACGAGTGACAAATTAAAAGGTAAAACCAACATAAAGTGTCTCAGTAAGGTGTTGGGCCACCACGAGCTGCTAGAACAGCTTCAATGTGCCTTGGCACAGATTCTCTGGAACTCTACTGGAGGGAAGGAACACATTCTTCCAAAAGATATTCCCTCATTTGGTGTTTTGATGATGGTGGTGGAGAGCGCTGTCTAACACATCAAGGTGTTCAACTGGATTGAGATCTGGTGAGTGCGAAGGCCATAGCATATGATTCACATCATTTTCATACTCATCAAACCATTTAGTGACCCCTCGTGCCCTGTGGATGGGGGCATTGTCAACCTGGAAGAGACCACTCCCATCAGGATAGAAAGGTTTCACCATAGGATAAATGTGATCACTCAGAATAACTTTGTAATGATTTGCAGTGACCCTTCCCTCTAAGAGGACAAGTGGACCCAAACCATGCCAGGAAAATGCCGCTCACAGCATAACAGAGCCTTCAGACTCCCTCACTGTTGGGGTTTTAGCAGTCAGGCCTCTACTGTTCTCTTGGTGTCACCACACATGCACTCGCCCACTTGTCGAGAATATATAGAAGGATGACTCGTCTGACCATATCATATTTTTCCACATCTCTGTAGACCAGTGCCTATTGTTTGTGCACCACTGAACTCTCAAATGTGCATTTGTCTTAGTAATGAGGGGTTTATGCACTGCAACCCTCTCTGCATGCTTTCGACCACAATTTCCAACCCTATTTACTGATGTCCAGTGTTGGTGACTACATGCCCACTGGAGCCACTTCTTCTTGTTTTTAGCTGATAGGAGTGGAACTCAGTGTGGTCATCTGCTGCAGTAGCCCATTAGTGACAAGGACGGATGAGGACGTTCCAAGATAGTTCTGCACACCACTGTTGTACTGCGCTGTTATTTGCATGTTTGTAGCCCACCAGTTTGCTTACACCATTCTTGCCTTTCTCCTTCAACCTCTCTCATCAACAAGCTGTTTTCGTGCCATTCTCTGTAAACCTGAATGGACTTTTCTGAGATATTGGGAATGTTGTGATCATACCATGCTCAATATCACTTAGGTCACTCATTTTCCCCATTCTAATGTTCAA
Source organism: Amia ocellicauda (assembly GCF_036373705.1). Taxonomy (NCBI): domain Eukaryota; kingdom Metazoa; phylum Chordata; class Actinopteri; order Amiiformes; family Amiidae; genus Amia; species Amia ocellicauda. Next base: position 17,930,880 of record NC_089852.1, read on the forward strand.
CAGAACAGTAACTGAATGCCTCCTTGCCTGTCTGCCTGCTTTATACAACAAGCCACGGCCACGTGACTCACTGTCAGTAGAAGTAATCAATTTTAATGAATGGGGTGGTGTACATTATAAACTGGCCACTGAGTGTTTATATTAGCTTTTCAGGTGATTATGCAAGAACCAATGGACAAGGCTTTTTTTGTGTGTGTTATTTTATATGTTTGAAAATTAAAATTAAAGGTAACACATACTTGAAAGTATATAAATGTTGTCTCTGCAAATAAGCTTTCTTCTCAAATGTATATAAAAGGAAAAGTGGATTGTAGATTTATAATAAAAAAATAATAAACTCAAATGCAGTCCCATACTGACTTCTTTTATGTCAAAATGTATATATATCCATCGGCCTTTTTAATCAAAATGTTGTAGATTCATCATTTTCTTAGCCATTGTCAAACTTCTACTCCTGCTCAGTCATATGTCATTTTTCATTTAAGAGGGGAGTTAAAAGCTGCAGTGTCACAATAGATATATAATAAATTGCCAGTATCTGCCATTGGTATTTATTAATCATTTTGTATGTCTTCTGTCAGGGAGTTCTATCTTCCCCAGTAACTTAAATCATTACTAAGGTACAATACACTGATCTATCATGATACTCATTAAGCAGTAACTCAACAGGAACTAGTATCTGTCACACAAGTCTTGCAAAAGAAAGGGCTGGATGGTTTGAACATAAACCACAACCTGCTACATACCTGCTAAATTACCATCTATGTTCCTTCATTAGGCAAAAAATTAACACAAAGTGGTAAAATGTCACCAAACTTTCAGAGTCTTATTTTAAAAAGAGGGGTTGTTTTTATGCTTTATGAATACAGGACTGGGTGTAATATCAAGAACTAGGGCTGGAAAATCTTACGTCTTAAACACAGAACATTTTGAAGGGGACAACACAAGCAACTGCTTTATTCTGAGATGACTTGGAAACATAAGTTGAAATTAAGTGCAAATAATACATTGCTCCAGCCAAGTGTTTTAGGAGGACTCTCAGACTGAAGACTGTCTGTTCTTCTTACTGGCTATCACGGGCATATCAAATTACTGAAACTTTCCATTTAAATACCAAGGGATGTCTATTTAACAGTCAAGCATCTCTTTTTATTACTTCATACAAATTAAATACTCTTTCTCTCTCTCTGGCTGTGCAGTATAGTGTAGCACAAGTATTATGTGACAAAAATATAACCTCTATAAATACTTGTTAAATCGTTACTGTGTTAGTTTTGTAAACAAGCCTATCTGCTGTAATTATGCTTTTTCAGATTTTTTCATCTAATAAAATCCCCAGGAAAGCCACAGCACAGTACTTTGGTTGCCTGCTGCTTTGAGAGCAATCAAAACTAATAGAAGTAGAAATCAGATAAAATAATTGAAACAATATTAGCTTCTTATAGTGGCAAAAAAATAAAGAATACTTGGTTGTATAAAAACATAATACAAAATCCAAATGCTTCTATTACTAACATAAACAGAATTTCAGCAGAGAGATATAACCATTAACAGGGAATTTGACTATGCTGTGTTTTAATTAGGGATTCAAATACATGTAGGGAATGTCTGAAAGTTACATTTAGGTTGTTTACCTGACCATTTAGCAAAATTTTGCAATAAAATTATATGAGGAGTCTAATTTTAGATTGGGCTAGACTCAAGAGTCCACCACAAGTAAATTTAAACGTTCGTTAGGATTAGTGCCAAAGGTGGTGCAGATAATCCCTCACTCACTCACTTTTACCCCTACTACGCAACTTCAGGTTATAGAGGTGAGAGCCAAACAGTTATGGCTGTCCTTGCCACTCCTGCACCTAAAAACATTTTAAAAAATAAGCATGAAAATGCCACGGGTGAATATGACACTAGCCATCTCTAGTAGTCATGAATACACCACCAGTAAATAATAAATAATAAGTATTTTGAAAATTGGAGACCGCTATTTTCATACTACAATCCCCACATAGGTTTGGGAATATTTATCACAATCATCATGAAATTACAGTTTACAATTAGTTGTAATGATAAAATCAAATATTGGTATTTTTATTGATTCCCCTGCTTATCATGATGATCAATAATAAAATTGGATCATCGATGATAGCAAAGTCACATTTTTTAAATTTATAAAGTGTACTTTTTACGACCCCATGTATGTGCAGTGTGTGTGGTGTTGTTGTTTTCTTGTTTGCGCTTTGTTTCTCTCTCAGGTCATGGTTCCTCCCTCGTCACTCATCATTGGTCCGGATATTTCTCGAGCTGTCCTTTGTCATCCAATCAGAGGAGGCTTCGTGACTACTTCACCACTCCTGTTTTCTCCAGCAGGAGTGTCGTCATTCTGAATGTGTTGTCTGTGCTGTTCAATGCGTGTGTTTGTGGTTGCTATACCTGCAGGTTTCATTTGTATTGTCTTCTATATCTTATCTATTTCAATCCCACTGTCACCTATCTCTGTAATAAGCCTGGGGAGGGCGATGTAGGTAGGTAAGACGCCCCAGGGCTTACATTCACATCACGTAGGGTTGGGTTTCTGTTTCAACACACTAGGCTAGTCCTTCACGGGGTGCCACAACGTGTATCTTTAGGCTAGGCTAGGAGGGTGTTGCCTTAGTGGTTTAAATAGGTGAGAGTTTTCTTTATTTCTTTGATTTGGCACCCAAGTGTTCGTCCAGCCTTTAGTCTTGTGTATCTGTTATTTATTGTGTTTTATCTGGGGTATTTTGTTATGCCCCAGTCTTGTCCCAACAATAAATATTTATTATTTTACAGCATTGTCCGTGGCCCCATTCTGTCTCCACATCATTCGCTCATCTCACCACACTTTCCCCAGTCATGTGTGCAGGTGTGTTATGTGTTCCCCCCACACTTTCTACACCTAGATCCTAGACCAAGGGGGGAGTTCGTAACATAAATGGGGGCTCATCCGGGAGAACTTTTTCCCATCTATATTTGTGTCTGCATATGTGGTTGTGTTTGGTGTTGTGCCTTGTTGCGTTTCTGTGTGGTCTTTTTGGTGACTTAAAAAATCTGACAGTGTTGTGTTGGTATCGTAGTGGTAGTGTTTACAATAATGGCCACCTCTGTGGTGCAGTCATTTCTCAATGCCACATCGCTAGCACTGTTAGACCAGTGTCACAAGATGGATATATTTCGTATTGCTGAACACTTCAGTATCTTTGCATCGAGAAACATTGTTAAGGCAGAGCTTAAACAGTTAGTATTGGTTGGACTTGTGGAAAGACAGGTGCTTGTGTTACCGCCGCTGTTGTCCGATTTGTGTGTCTCTATGGAGACTGCAGCCGCTAAATCCTTTCAAATGGATGAAAGCAACGTGAGGGAATTGCAAAGAAATGTTAACACAGAGGCTGAGGCGGAGGCTGACGCTGCTGTAAACACTAAACCCCAGTTACATTGCCACATTTTGAACCGCTTTCAATGTCCTCTGAGGGTTCGAGCATGAATGCTCAGACAAAAGTTTGGCTAGCACGTCTCCAGCTGGAGAAAGAGGACAGGGCACAGACCAGGCAGCTGGAATATAATTACAAGCTTGAGGTCCGGCGGCTTGAGATCGAGGCCGAGAAGGAGATCAAGATTCGGCAACTCGAGTTGAAGGCTGAGGAGCCTTGACTCCAGCTGTGTGAACTTCCTCTGGTGTGTCAGCGTCACCTGTTCAGCCATCCACCACCTTTGATGTTAACAGGAACATTGCCTTGGTTCCTCCTTTCAGAGAGACTGAAGGGGCTTCATATTTTATACGTTTTAGGGCATTGCAAATTCTCTGCGTTGGACCAGGGATGTTTGGCCCATCCTGTTACAATGTAAATTAGTGGGTAAGGCTCAAGAGGTTATTTTGGCCCTTTTTCTTGAGGATAGTTTACATTATGATACTGTTAAAGGCCACAGTACTGTGTGCATATGAGCTGGTGCCTGAGGCTTATAGGCAGACGTTCAGGCACCACAAGAAATCCACAAATAGGACTTACATGGAGTTTGCTTGTGAGGGAGACTTTATTGAGTAAGGCTACTGATTGTGTTACACTTCGGGAGTTAATTTAAAAAATTGTCTCCCCGAGCGCTTGGTAATTAATAAAAATGAGCAGAAAGTGGCTTCACTGTCGGAGGCAGCTGTGCTTGCGGATCAGTTTGTTTTAACCCACAAAATGGTATTTTCAGCGCTACATACCAAGAACAGGAGTGGTGTAATTCCTCCTATGTCACATCCTAGTCGTTCTCCGGTGGCGACTCAAAGCTTAAAAGAGGAGCAGTCCTGCTTTTATTGTCAAAGAGTAGGACACGTGATCGCTGACTGTATTACGCTGAAACAGAAACAGCCCCCGCCTGTGAGCATTAAACAATCGAAAGGGGTTGGCTTTTTTTAAATGGTGGATGAACGTTTAGTGAAAGCCCATTCTAGCCCTGGTTATGCTCCAGTTTCCCTCAATCCCACATTTGAGCCATTCACATTTCAGGGATTAATTAAGTGGCTACTTCAGAGTAGGTGTGCAGCCTCAGCTCCCAGTCAAAGGTGTGTCCATGATCTTGGGAAATGAAATAGCGGGTGGCCGAGTGATGCCAGTATTGGAGGTATTGGATACTCCTGACAGGCATTTTTGTTCAGATGCCTTAGCCGTGGATTTTCCTGAAGCATTCCCTGCTTGCGTGGTTACATGTGCTCAGTCTCACTGATGGGGAAGTGAGCTTTCCCCTCCCATGCCTTCTGTGTGTCCCGACACAGTGAGTGTAACTGTGGCCGATAATACTTGCGAGGTAAAGTTGCCAGTTACTCGTGAGAATAGCAGTGCGCTCGTTTATGCAACACTGAGATGCTGTTGTCTCTTCCATCTGATCTGGAACATTTAGATGGTGAACAAGCCACTGACATTGTGACTTTGGTAAATTATTTAATTTGTCTTTTTAGTGATGTCCCTACACACACTACTGTTCTGCAGCATGATGTGGATGTTGGAGATGCGGCTCCCATAAAGCAGCATGCTTATCGCATCAATATGTCAAAGAGCTCTGACTATTTAAACTTGTTGCGCAAGTTTGTTTGGCCTCCTTGTCCTTGAACCTAGCCAATTGTGAGTTTGGTAAAGTGACCGTCACTTATCTAGGTAAGCTGGTTGGGTGGGGTCAAGTTCGTCCTCTTACCGCCTAGGTTTCCGCAATTACAGCTTTTTCTCCACCCACCACCTGGCTTGAGCTGCACAGGTTTTTAGGGATGGCTGGATATTACCACTGTTTTTGCAGGAACTTTTCTACCGTGGTTGCCCCTCTAAGTAATTTAGCCCATCTGTCTTTTTTTGTTGCCAGTGAATCCCAGTGTACTTTTCAAAGGCACTACTTTGTTGTTCCCAGGTTCTCTCTGCCCCAGATTTTTCTAAACCATTTAAACTGGAGGTGGATGCAAGAATGGATAGTGCTGGTACTGTCTTGTTGCAGGAAAATGTGGATGGACTTGATCTGATGGTCTGTTATTTTTCATGCAAATTTAATCGCTGTCAGTCCCATTATTCCACCATTGAACAGACTCTTGCATTATTGCTCTCCTTACAGCATTCTGAAGTGTATGTGGGCTCTAGTGTTCTCCCAGTCGTGGTGTTCACAGATCATAACCCCCTAGTTTTCCTGCATTGCATTTTTAATCATAACCACCGCCAGGCATTGGGCTTAATGGTGCAGGGTTATAATTTGGTGATACGCCGTTGGCGGACATCCTGCATATGTTTATGCATCCTTTGCTGTAAAAAATACATTAAAAATCTGGCAGTTTTGTTTTCCTATGATGCATACTGAAAGAGTATATGGGATTGTTTTCTTGTATTTATTTGTTAATGGGAATGATTGTCATACAATCATAGGTGCATACATAGGTAGGCTATATAAATATCTATACACATATTTTGTTTTATTTATTATAATGCTTTTTTCCTTAATTGATACATTAATTTGAGACTATAACTCAAATAAACTATATAACTATATAAATCATATACAACTAATCAGTTGACTGTAGGTTACAACAGGTTTCAAATTAAAGCTAGTGTCTCAGATGGCATGGTGGCTAAGGAACAGCACTGTGAGCTTGGCGATATGGGTTCGATTCATGATGTGTGGATGTTTTTTCTTATGTATATATATATTTTCTTTCAATAAATTATAATGGCCGGAGCCACCTAGGCTCATTAGTATGCACACTGCATGCATGGGCTGCTGGGAAGCAGTCCGCTGGACATTAAAGTGGACAGTATGGGATGTTTGGGGTATGGGGATGTTTATCAGTGTACTGCATTATGTTCCCCCATGTCCTCCCACTGTGTGTGTGTCTATGTCTAGTGTTCTGTTTTCCAACCCTGAGTCTTGTTTTGGCTGTGTCTTTCCCCAGTTCTTTCTACTGCCAATTCCTGCCTTTCTAAAGGTGGATTGTAAGCTTAAAGTTTTAAATGATTTTAGAATTGAATTTTACAAATTTTAATCAAAAGTAGTACAATTTTGAATGTTTTTATCTTTGACTATGTAAAATACTACACCTAATAAAACAATATAAAACAGAAGGTTTCTTAAGTGCACATAAGAAATAAAGAGAATTGTTTACTGTTGTCAGTCTCTTGTTTCTGAACCCCTGTTGGACAATAAGGTCGTAAACTGTTACTATATATAATTTCCTGGCGTTAAACGGTATCAGAGTAAAACAAAAAAAGGCAATTAATAACACCTTTACATAGCTTCTCTAGAATTGCCTTTCAGTTCAGAGATCTAGCCCTACACCAAATAAATGAATTTGATGCACTAGATTACCTATCATACATTTTTAATATACTGAAGCTGTTTCTGAAATCGCCCACTTGTTCACTCATTCACTATTTCCTATGTAGTGAATGGCAGTGAGTGCACTATATTTTAGCAGTGAGTGAACTAAATGACCGAGCGCTTTCAGACGATGATGTAAATTCCCTGTGTCAGAGAGCACTCGGGAGCTGTCACAGACATTTGAACGTGTCACCTGTGTGGGTTCATGAATTTTATCATCTCTGTAATCTTTAAATAGTTTATATATATATATATATATATATATATATATATATATATATATATATATATATAATATGCAATTAAATGTTTTACTGTGCATACCCCTGGCATTATGTTTTATTTTTGCATTCATAAAAAACTGTATCATAATACAATTAATCTTTTCAGAAGTGTTCATTTGTTATGATTATTACATAAATGATAGAGAAAATAATTAAACTTGACATGTTTACGTATATTTAATTTTTCATAAAAAATATAATAGAACTGTTTGTTTCCAGTGTTTGCATCCGCCATTTGCAATTTATTTTTGCACTCTGCCACCGTCTCCGCATTGGATTATGGGAAATAGGGGTTGGAGAGTGTACATCATATGTACCCTCGAAATCAGATTGCATTGTGGGTAAGAATGAGTGAACAAATGTAGGGAACGAGATGTAGGGAATGAATTCAGACACCACTACAAAATGTCCGACACCCGAAATAGTGCACTATTTAGTGGATAGGGGGCGGTTTCAGACACAGCTTGAGAGTGAGAATTTAAGTCCACCATCTTGGATAATATTAACTTCTTCTGAAAGCACCAACATGATAAAAACGTAACCTATATGAAAGTACAGCATACATTAAAACATAGCGAACAACGTATACACTAGCCTCAGAGCATATACTTGTAAGTTTTAATTTAGGCTTCATGAATGGAATCTCGATTAATGCCTGCACATGAATGTCCAGTCCAGATCAATTTTCCCTGTCAAAGCCTGTGACCCCTGTGAAGGATCCACTTTCATTTATAACCAACTGGGAACACTGTGCATGTCCAATCCAACATCTCCACCATGTGACTTTGGTATATATATATTTTTGCAACCTGACATTTATTCTAGTATATGTGTTTTTTTGTGGAATGTGACTTTTTGCAATGTGTTAAATAAAATTTGGTATTATGATTTTTTTTTTTTTTTCAGCTATATGATCTATCTACTTTGGTACATCATTCATTTAGAGCCAGATTAAATCAAAACTTTGACCCACCCACTAATAGAAAACTACAAACCTGTACATCATAGCGGTTATATTTATGATTAGAAGAAAGTGGCATCTTACTAAAAATGAAGCCGCAACTGAGTACAGTTCTGTAGTTTTCTATTAGCCAGTGGGTCAAAGTTTTATTTGTTATTTTTGAATTGATTGGCCACGTACTGATTTTTTGGGTTGTAGTGAAAATTATTTATTTTCTTGCACTCCAATGTAGTATCACAGTTCAGCAATTATTATTATTTAGGTATTAGGTTGATTCACTGAACATTTACATGTTTAAGAAAAAGTCAACAACATAATAAGAAAAACACAATATAGATTATTTAGGTTTTTAGTTAATTGTTATTTCTATATAAAGAATTAAGGTATATAGGTAATGGCTTGATGTAATATGGTAAGAAACATCTACTTAGTTTAAAATGTTTTGCAGCACACCAATATCTGTATAATACTGCCAGGAACATATTTAATTTAGTTTATTCTTTTATTATTATTATTTTTTCTCATGTGTGTCTTTTCAAAAATTAATTGGAGCACCTGTTCATGCATGAAGGCACACCAATGTCAAACAGCAAACTGGTTGGAGGAAAGAAATCGTTTTGAACTACTTGTGTAGCTGAGGGCTTAGCTAAAAAAAATACATATATATATAATATCCCTGCCTTACACGTCAAACCTTTCTTCAAGTTCCATATAATATATTCCTTTTACTTGTGATAATTAATACTGCACATTTTTTTACATAATATCAGGCTGTCCATCGTGACAGCTGCATTTGCAGCAGGCTTGGAAATTAGGCTAAATTTATTGTTTTTATGTATATTTAATGTGTCAAATAATTGATTGAACCAAGTGGTTTTGACAGCACAGGAGGATTGGCTGTTGGTGCTGTTCCTAATTTTATTAAATCATTAATTCACTTTTTTTTTTTTTCTTCCAGAGATGGATAAAAAGATCTAATGGGAATATGAGTGTGTTATGTATGGTTAGGGAGCAGTCTGTATTAAATATTCAAATTCTGGGGGGGTAGTTTTAATAATTAAACTGAGTAAATAGTGTTAAATATGATTTACATAGTTACATAAAAAGAGCACACTCTTTTAAGAAAAATCAACTGGTATTGAAATAATTGGCAGAAAAAAAAAGTTACAGGCAACAGTACATTTAAGCTGGTGATTTTATGTAGGCCTAGTTTATCTTTTAGTAAAAATGTTGTGTTCCAGCTCTGAATGCAGCATTGAATACAGCTTTAAACATCTCATATATCCAACTTGTAGTAACATGCGCATCGTATTTCCAGATCTATTGATTGACTGCTAATTATGAGAAGAGTGGGAGCTGTTGTGATGTAACTTCAATGAAATACAGAAATATCATGATTTCATTAAACATTCTGGAAGATTATGAATACCTGAATTTCAGTTCTCATATCAATAATCCAATGGATCAGCTAATTATCTTAAGGGAGAAAACTTTTTATTTTAATAAATACATTAAATGAAATATCTCCAACATGCAACATTCAGGCATTACAGTACTCTACTTTTTTAACTAGCAAATTTGTTCTAAACTATTCATATGACAGCATAATGTGGACTATGACTATTTGGCTTAGGAATAATTTAAAAAATTGTCAGATTCACTAGACTGAGATTGATGGGAATGAGTAAAAGCTGGACAAACACATAAATACAGCTGGATGTACTAGAACACATATTAAAATAACTACAATGATTAGGAATATTTATTGTGACTGCAGTTCATAATGCAAAATTAATATAACAATGTAAGAACAAACACCTTTTATAACTCTTAGTTTTCAGTGAAGCTTATTTTATTTTTACCCCACAATTAATAATTCTGTGCCATTCCCCCTGTAATTGTTAATAAACACAGGCTAATCCAAGGATGCCACAGTTTATCAAGTAATTTTGCTTAACATTATGATAGTGTTTGAGTCATACTAGAACTGTTCAATGCAGTATGGGAAATGCCCCATATAGAAAAAGGGTAGCCCAAAAGGAGGTAGGGTTTTGGTTTGGTTTGTGTATATCTCACCTCTTCACTGTATATAATAAACCTGCCTTTCCTTCATCCTACTCCCCTGACTCTGAGTTGTTTTTTCCACAAAAGACCCCACCTACAGAGCCTCGGCATGATGTCTGAAGAACCCAGTCTGGATGCATAGATGGTAAAAAGCACTCTACCTCAGCAGAGACTTATTGAACAGCACATGTGGTCAGCCTTATATACATTGCAGGACATGTGGATCTGTGGCCGGGGTCTGCCAGAGTGTTATCTCGAGGTCAGATTTCTGACCCTTGTAATGTTCATGGTAGTCTTCCTCGGAAGAGGTGTGGGATTCAAAGAACAGATATCTTCCTTTGATATACTAGGAAAGGTCCGATCCCACGGATCTTATTTAACAACTGTCAATCGCTCATTAACAAAAACAGTTCCTGCCTATCTGGAGAAAATATTAAGTCCTCAGACTTTTAACAAACAACTGTGGGCCCTCTCTCTCTCTGCAGTTTGATCTTTTCTGTTATTGACAGGAATGTCTAGAGGGTATGCCCTGAACAACTTGCAAAATGGTTGTTGCTACCATAATACATTTACTTTGCTTGGTCTGCATATTATTATTAATATAAAACATAATACAGTTTATATAAAACATTAATAACGGCTCTTCAATGTCCAACCCCACACGTCCATGATGTCCAATGCCACACTATGTATACACTCATTTGTTACTTAATTACATTGTTTTAGTTGTTTACAGTTTTGTATGTACATAATCCATCCATCCATCCATTTTTGAAACCGCTTATCCTGGTGAGGGTCGTGGAGAAGCCAGAGCTGCTCCTGGCAGACATAGGGCGCAAGGCAGGAACACACCCAGGACGGGATGCCAGGCAATCGCTGGGCAAATATGTACATAACATACCTGTATATACATTAATATATTTTCAAATTATTTTGTCATCTTCATTAATGTATTTATCGTTTCTATGCTTAATGTTGCAACCCATATTATGGTGTTTCCTCAACAGTGAACGGATGAAAAATGTGCAATACTTTGATGGAGTTTCAAGTAAATTGAAACACATGGTGTGAAATACATTGTACAAACTGCTCATTTTCTATACTTTTTTCTTTTTTTTCATGAAATACATATTTTCAGCTCTATTCTGATGTGTCAAAGTAAATAAAACATCTAAAAAATGAATGTCCCCTTTTCAGCATTTATATCAGGATAAATTTGTCTTGTGATGTTTCCCAGTAAAAAAGCCAGTTACAGCTTTTTACCAGTTGGAACAATCAGATTATGTGCATTAATGATTAATTTTAACTACCTTACTAGGGTTTAATTAATTCCTAGGAAAACAAGCAGTTTAGTCATTATAACATGCAAGCTGTGATACTCATGTTGTGTTTTTCAGGAAGTGCAGAGTGAAATGTGGAGGAGAGAGCTCCATCAAACAGTAACATTTTGTGTTGACATGACTGCACTCTGCATTTATGCTAGTTATTTTTCCTCTAAACCTAGTCCTCAAAATAGACAGAACCACTACACACTTTCTTCAGATTTGTCTTCAACATGAGTCTCTTAGTCTCTTAAATTATTCTAGGATTTACTTAAACATGGTTTCAAACTTTTAAATGATTTTACATGTCACATATAATTTTACATTACCTACAACATTTAATATTTAACTTAAAACCTCCAACTTTTTAGGAGCTGCAGATGATTTGTAAAGGTTTAATCAAACATGATTAGCTCCACTTACTGTGTAATTAAGTAATTAAGAGTGGAGTTGATTAAAAAAGCAGAAGGCACAGTGTATCATCAGTATGTGTCCAGGACTGGGTATAGGGAAGCTCTGGAATTCTGAATAAAGTGAAAAGTAACACATGTAGTTTGTGAATGAGAATAATCCACGTGTGCAGTACAATCTCTTTGTTTTTGAAGGAATATTTGAGGAACATGGACACATTTGCATGCATGAGCTCGGGAATAAAGACTGAAATATACAATAAATATAATGCAATCCTGAAAGAGACAGGAAAAAGTTAACTTAAAAAAGATCAAAGAGTGAAATCGGACGGTATGCCAGAAGTATTTGTTTTACATAAGAACATAAGAACATGAGAAAGTTTACAAACGAGAGGAGGCCATTCGACCCATCATGCTCATTTGGTGTCCATTAATAACTGAGTGATCCAAGGATCCTATCCAGTCTATTTTTAAATGTTCCCAAATTTTCAGCATCTACCACATTGCTGGGTAGTTTGTTCCAGATTGTGACGACTCTCTGTGTGAAGAAGTGTCTCCTGTTTCCCGTTTTGAATGCCTTGAAGCCCAATTTTCATTTGTGTCCCTGGGTGTGTGTGTCCCTGCTGATCTGGAAAAGCTCCTCTGGTTTGATGTGGTCGATGTCCTTCATGATTTTGAAGACTTGGATCAAGTCCCCACGTAGTCTCCTCTGTTCCAGGGTAAAAAGGTTCAGTTCCCTCAGTCTCTCAGTAGGACATTCCCTTCAGACCTGGAATAAGTCTGGTTGCTCTCCTCTGAACTGCCTCTAGAGCAGCGATATCTTTCTTGAAGTGTGGAGCCCAGAACTGCACACAGTATCCAGATGAGCTCTAACTAGTGCATTGTACAGTCTGAACATTACTGCCCTTGTTTTAAATTCTACACTTTTGACAATATACCTTAGCATTCTGTTTGCCTTTTTTATTGCTTCCCCACATTGTTTGGATGGAGAAAGTGAGGAGTCCACATGAACTCCTGGGTCTTTCTCATGTGTCACTTCTTCCAGTTCTATTCCTCCCATAGTGTAATTGTAGTGGACATTTTTGTTACCTGCATGTAATACCTTGCACTTGTCCACATTGAATTTCATCTGCCAGGTGTCGGCCCACAACTGAATATTATCTAAGTCCCTTTGAATAGCCTGTGCTGCCAAGATTGTATCTGCTGAGCCACCTATTTTAGTATCATTGGCAAATTTGACAAGTTTGCTAACTATCCCAGAGTCCAGATCATTAATATAGATTAGAAACAGCAAAGGCCCTAATACTGATCCCTGTGGAACTCCACTAACAACCTCACTCCAGTTAGAAGCGACTCCTCTAATCGACACCCTCTGTTTCCTATACATCAACCAGTTCATAATCCATCTACTTACATTACCCTGAATGCCTACAGCTTCCAATTTGAGGATCAGTCTTTGGTGTGGAACCTTATCAAAAGCTTTTTGAAAATCTAAGTATATCCTATCATATGCTTTCATGTGATCTAAAGCTGCAGTTGCATGTTCAAAAAATTCTAATAAATTAGTAAGACATGATCTGCCTCGTCTAAACCCATGTTGACTATCTCCAAGAATATGGTTTTCATTAAGATCTTCCTCTATTTTCTGTCTAATCATTTTTTCCAACATTTTACAGGTGATGCAGGTGAGACTGATTGGCCTGTAATTTCCTGGCTCAGTTTTGTCCCCTTTCTTGTGGATTGGTTTGACATTTGCTGTCTTCCAGTCAGTTGGCACATCCCCTGTTCTAAGTGTCATTTGGAATATTTGAGTTAGCGGCCTATAAATAATTTGATTGGTGATTTTTTTGTTTTTAATTTTGCTAGTCCCTTTAGTACCTCCTCCTCATTTATCCTGATCTCCCTTGGGATCTGACTGGACTGATTGTTAACCTGTGGCATGTTATCTGTCTTTTCTTATGTAAAAACCTCTGTGAAATACTCATTTAGAACATTTGCTACATCTTGTTCATTTTCCAAGATACTTCCATTTTTGCCCTTTATCTGTTTCACTTCCTCCCTTATTGTCTTCTTGCTGTTGTAATATTGAAAAAAGCTTTTTGCATTAGTTTTAGCTCCAAGAGCTATGTTTCTTTCTATTTCCCTCTTTGCTTTCCTGATCGCTTTCTTAAAATCTCTTTGCAGCTCAACATATTCTATGTATTTTGTTTCGGCCAATGTTTTTTGGTCCTCAATTTGCTAAGTTTTGGTACAAATTGCTCCTGAGCCTCAAGTAGTATATTCTTAAAATATAACCATCCATTTTCAACTGAATCTGTATCCAATGTGCTCCAGTCTACCTCTTCTAAGTGCCACCTCATACCTTCAAGGTTTGCTTTTCTGAAATTGTAGACCATTGTTTTTGACTTGGACCTTGTTTTTTGAAAGAATGCCTCAAAGCTAACCATGTTGTGATCACAATTTGCTATTGGTTCTCTAACTGTCCCTCTGACTCTATCTTGGTCATTTGAAAATATCAAGTCAATGCATGCACTCTCCCTGGTTGGTTCCCTGACAAATCGAGTTAGAAAGCAGTCATTTACCATCTCAACCATTTCTATTTCTGCTTCTGTAGTCCCAACCGGGCTTTCCCAGTCTAAATTTGGGAAATTGAAATCCCCCATTATAACAGCCACATCCTTGCTACATGCAATCCTGCTTTGGCATTGTCCAGTGTTGAAAAATTGAAATCATTTAATAGTGTAATATTTCCAAGCTTCAGCATAAAAGTTCATCTAAATTTTAAATATATATTTATTATTTCATAGTATAATTATTGTAAAATATATTTAAAAATTGTCTGATTTTATTTATTTAGGGAGCATATGAGGGTATGGTAATGACTTATTTGTCTTAATCTGCTGCCTGCATTACACTGTCATATAGGCTACATAACATGACATAACCACATTTGATAGGAACATAGGAATTTCTGAAATAAAATTAATTGTAATGTCAATATGTAATAACAGGTGTTATTACCACAATCATGACAAAAGTTCTGAACTGTTACTGGTACATGTGTGGCTGCTAGGAAAAGTTATATTATAAGGTTATGACAGTGTTATATAGGCTACATAGTGTTTTATTCAAATAATACAGTAATGCTTAAACCACACACAGCCACTATTAGCTATTTATTCTTGAGGGTTTTGTAATAGTGCAGCAGATGATGTTATAGATTCCTTTCAAAGCAACAAACTGTCATGCATAACAAATTGGCAATTAAAAGTAACCTTTCTAATATACTGAATGCATAACTGACTATTATGACTAAAATTATTATTGTTTGCCTGGTTATACTACACATAAAAAGGGCAGCATTCTTTTATACTTCCATAATGGTCAATCCTGATTTTAACATAAGATGTTGTGAAGTTATTGATGTAGAATGTGTTCAAATGTTTTCCTTCTGCATGCAGTATCTAGAGAACAGGATGATTAAGTTCCCTCTCTTCATTCTGTCTGCCTCCCTGGGGGCTTTGGGTATTCAAGCATGACATGTTACATATTGTCTGCCAGGCACATATTATTTTTAAGCCTTATTTCATACCTACTACTACATTTGTGCTTATTTGTTTTTTTACAATAGCATAAACCTAACTTACAGTTAAACCCAAACATGTATTTTCTATTTATGATACTTCTAAGCTTCTTGTCATCTACCTCATCTCTGTTCAGATATTTCTCACTACCATTCATTTAGAAAATAAAGCCAATAATCTACCATTCCAACAGTTCCTTACAGTGGCAGTCAACAAGAGGCATGTCTCTAGATAGAGGTAATTCCTTTTCTGCATGCCTGTACATGCTCTCCATATTATTTGCCATTGTTTAAATCCATAGATGCTACAGCATAATAAAAGCTGAATGGTAAAGGTTGGAGTCTGTAGTGGTAACCCCCATAGGATTAGTAAGATACCCATTGTGTTTTACTGCATGAGGATGAGTTTGTTTAAGTCATGCGAGAACAAAATGTTAAATATAACCATGTTGAATATCACAGAGCTTAAGGTACCTTGGCCTATGCAGAAAATCTGACTTCTCATCCAGTCAATACGGGGTCAATGTCAATATTTTACGTTAAAATTTAAGAATGCACCATTAACAGTAGCTCTGTAAAATATCACTCTGGTATTTCAGATTTCAATGTGTAACTCTATAATTTATCATAAAATTTCTAAATACTGGGAGGAATACCCATTGTATTTCCAATGAGGGGCCGAATATTCTTTGGGTTTGCATACCATGCAGAGGGGTATGCATCGCAAATGGCTATCACGCAAAACTGCACATTATTTATCATATTCAAAACCCCATTTTGTGTGGCACAATCAATTCTACACCATTCACTATATAATTAAGTTTGTATGGCACAATATGGGGGGAGTGGCTACAATTTTGCATAATTCCTGCTATATTCGTAGGTGTGCGTTAGGGGTAGAATGGTTAATAACTGTATGGAGTTAACTAGTTAACGGAAAACTAGTCGAACTAATTGACTAGTCTGGATTGTAGCACACAGAAAGGAAAAAACACATCATTTTCACTGTATAACTGTAAAACCAATCGGTAAAAAGTACCAAATGTGGATGTAGTAAAAAACAAAACAAAGATAACAGTGTTTAACCACAGTGTTTAGAATTATGTAGCATATAATCATAATTAATTCTTTATACTCAAGTTACTGATTTACTTTTTAATAGATTTTAATAATTTGTTCAAACAATTTGTTCAGTCTGGGTGGAGACTTGATCTGTGTCGGTTGACGGTATTTCCAGCAAGAGAAAAAATTCTCTCACTTGGTGTGCTGGTACAAGATATTTCCTCGCTAAAACTGCCAGACAAGGATATCGTCTTTCTTTTTCTTCCACCACAGTAACGGATTGTCCATTGTTGGAATATAAGGGGTCAAGTTGAGATAATAATTTATTTTGGTTTACTCACTCGCTGACCATGGTTTTCTTCCTTCCTCAAACTGATGTCCAAACATTTCTGCATAGTCCATTTAAATTTTGGACATTTTCATTTGATGCTCTGCGTCCACAGCAGCACTTTCTGAAGCATTACAATCACAGGGTCGGCAGGTGGCAGCAGATACTGTGGAAGCAGCAGTATCACAGGATCTTGATTATTATGATTTTGAAGACTTGAATCAAGTCCCCTCTGTTTCAAGGTGAAAAGGTTCAGTTGCCTCAGTCTCTCAGTAGGACATTCCCTTCAGACCTGGAGTAAGTGTAGTTGCTCTCCTCTGAACTGCCTCTAGAGCAGCGATATCTTTCAACTTGACATGCAGAAATTATAAAAAACTTCGCTGCTGGAGATGGAGAATACATCATAATTTGACATGATAATTGTGTTCTTTATTTTGTGTAATAAATATAGGTTTAAAATGTACTTGTATGTCCAAATTAATGAAAGGAAAAACTGTTTATTTATCTGGATTAGCACATGCCATACATATGGAAGCCATCTTGAAACTGTTTGAAAGGGATCATCTACAAATGAACTGCAAATCAATACAATAACATAATTCATAACAAATTTAGGATATTTGCTCTTCAGTGTCAGACACAGAAACAAGGCCAATGTTATTGTCAATAGTATAAATGTGGCAACCAATACCTTAACTAAGATATTGTTGGACAGCAATATACTTGGGAAGAAAAACTGTCTAATGTATGTTTTCTTTTTCTAATGTTTAGTGCACCTCAGGCATTTACTGTTCTATAGCATATATCCTGCTGTGTGCCAGGTATATTCTTAGCAATAGTACTCATGGCTTCTTTCTGTTAATTTATCTGTTGCACACAGGTTGTCAGGATTACCCAGGCAGCATCAGTGATGCTAGTGGCATTTTAGCAGTAAGGCTGTCTTTGTGTGCAATTGCTATAAGGCTTCAATATTTAATAGCAATCTAGTCTTGGAGCCAATATGCTTACATCCATTGAAGTTTCTGCTGCCACCGAATTTTTAGCTCCTGGACTTAATTTTGACCCTCTGGCTCATCACTGTTGATTTTTTATTAGATTTTGTTTTGTTGTGTTTGTACCATTTCAGCCAAGATGACACCTGGCCTTTCGCGTAATGTGCCTCTCGTCCCTTTACGGAGAATAATTCGAACCAGTCAATCATGCTGGCTTTGGATTTCGAACCCCAAGGGGGCTGTCAAATCTGCACACAATGCTGCTGTTAAGTCCCAATAATACTGGTTCACAAAGCAGGCACTAATATATGCAGATGAACTGTGATTTAATTAAATCTTCCTCCAACCAAACACACACACAGTCTCTTTCAAACATATTCTTGTGTTCATACACACACAGACATTCAGTCACACCAGCATCAGAAACTGGCCGTGTAGAGAATTCCATTTGGAGCTTCCCTGAGTAGACATATGGCAGGATTCTTTTCTGCTACCTCCCTCTAACCCACCCTCTAAATTCCAAAGGAAAACTCAATGCACCAGTCTAATTATGTTGGAAACAAGTCCCATATGCTCAACAACAGGGGGCGTACATATGGTCTTTGAGATGCTTAAGTATGCCCCCCTTCCACCCACTCATATTATTTTAAAAAGTAATGACATGCTAATAAATATGCTAATAAATATACATTTCTTTCATGTAATTAACAGGAGGATTTGTAACATTAATGTATTGACAGCAATGTTTATTGGGCTTTCACAGTCAGTCTGTGTGCTGCCTTGCTGGTTTAGATCTGTGGATCTAGTGACTGGTGTGTAGATGTTCATCTACCGGTTACAACAGATAGGCAATTTGCTAAGGTTAGTAATTCAATTTATCTTCGAAGATGTAACTTTGTGCATTTATTAACAGTTTTTGGGGCGCAACAAATGAGACATACAAAACCCAAAGCAAAACCTAACTCTTATTTGACACTAACTATACTGAGAAATGGATCCGCATATAACTAATAAAAAACAAATACTAATAACCAGTCCAAATATGCATTCTGTAATCATAAATAATGTTTAATCCTATTCTCAAAAATTTAGAAACTTCCTAAAAATGAGTCTTCTGACATGGTGGTTTAGGATGATTTCAGATGAGGAGCATAATAAACTTGTTCACTTCAACAACCTGAAAATCTAATTTGGGAATACATATTCTCTCCGGAGTTCAAATCTAATAGAAGGGTAAGTGTGACTTAACCATGGCAAGCCAAATGATTATCATACATTTAAACTACATTTGAAGATGTCTCTAAATATTTTGAAATCTCTCTAAATTGTAATGTCTTTTACATACTTACCTTTGTATATTATTTGATGTCTCTGCATCCCCCAGTAAAAAGTATGATTTGATCCAGTAGCGGCTCCTGACCATAAATTTAGGTGGGGCGGATTCTGGATCGTATCGTAGGCTATATGATTAACCTACGATTGATTGACAAATGACTGAACACATGCAGAACACTTTGGGCAGAGATCTAGTGTCCTTGCGTAATTCAGCCTGCGGGTGATGCTTTAATGTTCATTAGCAGGCTCGACATACATACATAGAATGTTATCTTAGAATACACACATTAATGTAGTATTTATTGTGTTTGAATATTGATTTAAATGGTTACAAGGGGGGGGGGGGGAATCAGGAGAAGAAAACAATGCTACATTGATTATCCAAGATAATCAGAACAATTATCAAGTAGCCTAACCATTAGTGCATGGGGAACTGGGCTATTTAACAAAACAAACACAAACAAACTATTTACAGGCTATTTTGTATCTATCTTTTTTTTGATTGATTGTTCTTTTGCAATTGTTTCCCTTCTGGAATGCAGAAATGTATTTATTTACTTACATATTTATTTACAGGCTATTTACAAGAGCATGTTTAAACTAATTGATTTATGCTTTCACTTATTTGATAGTGATTTATTTTTTGTATAAGAATTTGGCCCGCCGTTGCTTAATATTAGCACATTTTTCGATGATTGCTTTGTTGAACTCGGGGATCTCATGCGTTAAACGCTTTTCAATTGAAAGCATCGCCAATGCATTAAGCCATTCCTGGGACATAGTGTTTCTCAGAAATGTTTTAATTCGTTTAAGGGTGGAGAAACATCTCTCAGACACAGACTCATATATCCTTTGCTGACGCGGAATGATATAACATTGTCCGTAACTACGTTCATGTAACGTAAAATCAGGCGGGGCAGTCTCACATCTGCCCATATGGCTCTCTATTAGAGCGTGCTGCATTTCCATTTGTCACCACAGATTTACATTGGTAAAATGTGGGGCGCTGTTGAGCTCGGGAGGGCTCAGAGACCAGCTGCCCCGCTTAGTGCAATCATTAATATAGTCACCCTGTCAACCGAAGCCATGCGCTAAATTTAAACATACCAATCCCACTTTACAACTTAAAATAGCCTAATGATGAACACATTTACGAGTTAACAATTTTAGGATTTATTACGTTTATATAGAGTTCTATGTTTTCAAGTGGCTGAATATTTTGGTGGGGCTCTGCCCCACCTGCCCATACAGATGAGCCGCGGCTGATTTGATCTGAAAGATTTCAACTCTTTGAAAAAGAAAAAACAGAAAACATTAAACTACATTTGTCTCAGGTCTGACTGAATGATGAAAAGTTTGATTCTTAGACAATCTGGGACAAATCATTTAGTTTTGATTTGGTATGAACATTGATTTATCAACTAATTGTTGATATGTTCTATGTCTGATGAAAAATAACTGACCCTTTAATTACCTTTTGAAATCTATTATGTTAACAGCAGGAAGTGTAACTGGTTATTGATGAAAGGTTAACAAGGACAAAAACTGCTTTGCTCATTTTAAATATTAATCAAACTATAATTACATTCTGCAATCCGTAGTTACATTCTACAGTATGCATCTCATTTTTATATAATAGTTACTTTTCATAAACTATATGAATAAATATATTTATCCCAGGTCTGATGGGAATTATACAATAATGAAAGTAGTCATTTGCGTTAATAGAAATGTCCAACAGGTAATGTACCAAATCATATTTGTGATACAGTTATTGATCCTAGTTTTCTGGACATTCTTAATACAGGCTTCTGTGATGTATTTGTAGGAAGTATAAAGTACTCTCCATAAATCATGCCTAAAACCTGTGGAAAGCCATGAGGTAGATTACAGCTATACATTTTCTAAAAGTACCTAAATGTGAGCACTTAGGTATTACCATTTAATTTAGAAGTTTAGACATGCTGACAAAAATTAAATCTGAAGGGTATATATATCATTCTTAAAATATTGTATGGTGGAGCTCAACTAGTCTTTGAAAAAATAAACTATTCTTAATTTATCTATTAAATACATGATCATATTTTTCTTCAATTTCCTTTAAAACAAAACAATGCTCCTGATTGAATGTATTGAAAAACGTTTTACAGTATATTTTACTGGTCCTTTGATAAACTGCAGTGCCAAAATACATGTGACAGTGTGGTCTAATTGCTTTAATTATTTTCCCTGCATTAATTATGTTACTGCATACTTACAATACTCTCACTGTCAAGGGTTCTTTTCCTTATTTGCAATATAAGGATGGGTAAATGTGATATAAATGACAAATGAGAGTAACCAATATTTAAATATACATTAATAGTGATTCAGCATTCCATTATTGTTTTATTTCCTTTTTGAAATGGTTTCTTTTTCATATATGTGAGGCTGATATATGAATACAAGCTTTAAAGAACTGTTCAAAGCTAAGATATTGTATTAAAGGAGAGGGGGAGTCTTTATTGTTTTGTAGACCAATGGGGACTAAAACATCTAGGTTGCCTGGCCTTATTTCTTATTGAGAAATGTCACTACTTGTTATTGTTTGTACATACTTGAATTTCACTTTAACAAAATTCCTGTGTTGTGTCATCTCTTGACCAAACCTGACTTTGTCATGATTTTAACTTTCAAAAACAGTTTTGTTTGATATCACAAATGCACATACGTTTTTATATAACTGTACTACTTTATTGTATTTTGTCAGTTCAGTCCTAGTCATATCCCACATTATTCCACTTACACACTGGTAGCTCCATCTAGCAGCACATAAAAATAATGTTTCTTGTACATTATTTCATATAGTTAATGTAGCTCCCTTTACCATATTTCTTTCTGTTGCCATTTTGTTTTGCAAGAGAGAATGCTACCTTTCTATCAAATGAGACTCATGTTGTGGGACTGGCAGTTTTCCACTGTGCCTTAAACTAATGGACACTTAAGTTACATTTTTTCAGAGGAGGAAGCTGATATATGCAAGGTACTCATACAAATAGTTTGCCTGTTATTCAAAAGACTATACTGCAAAAGCACAATGGCATTGCCAGAGCCCTACAAAATGACCTCCAGCGGGCTACTGGTGTGCATGTTTCTGACTAAACTGTCAGAAACAGACTCCATGAGGGTGGCATGAGGGCCCGACGTCCTCTAGTGGGACCTGTGCTCACAACCCAGCACCGTGCAGCTCGATTGGCATTCGCCAGAGAACACCAGAATTGGCAGGTCCGCCATTGGCGCCCTGTGCTCTTCACAGATGAGAGCAGGTTCACACTGAGCACATGTGACAGACGTGAAAGAGTCTGCAGATGCCATGGTGAACGTTATGCTGCCTGCAACATCACCCAGCATGACCGGTTTGGCGGTGGGTCAGTGATGGTCTCGGGAGGCATATCCTTGGAGGGTCGCACAGAGCTCCACGTGCTAGCCAACGGTACCCTGACTGCTGTTAGGTACCGGGATGAAATCCTCAGACCCATCGTCAGACCTTACACTGGTGCAGTGGGCCCTGGGTTCCTCCTGGTGCAGGACAATGCCCGGCCTCATGTGGCCAGAGTGTGTAGGCAGTTCCTGCATGACGAAGACATTGATGCCATTGACTGGCCCTCACGTTCCCCAGACCTGAATCCAATTGAGAACCTTTGGGACATTGTGTATCGGTGCATCCGATGCCGCCAAGTAGCGCCACAGACTGTCCAGGAGCTCACTAATGCCCTGATCCAGGTCTGGGAGGAGATCCCCCAGGACACCATCCGCCATGTCATCAGGAGCATGCCCAGATGTTGTCGGGGGTGCATACAGGCATGTGGGGGCCATACACACTACTGAGTGACATTATGAGTTGCTGTGATGAAATCCAGGCAAGTTGGAACAGCCTGTGATTTAAATTGTTTACTTTGATGTTCAGTGTGAGTTTGAATCCAGCCCTCAATCGGGTCGTGATTTTGGTTTCCATTGACCGTTGTTACGTCATTTTGTTCTCAACGAATTACACAATGTACAGTAAAGATTTTGATCTTTAATATATTTCGTTCATGGAGATCCGATTTGTGATTTAAGTGTTACCTTCATTTTTTTGAGCAGTGTATATACATATATTTCCTGTTCAAATGTCCTTTATATAACCATAATTCACATCCAATTTATATTTACTCATTTACATTTAAATGGTTGCTATAGAACACAGTTTTTTATTTTTCTCACCCCCTCCCCCATTTTTTATTCACTTTAATTTTTGTTTTCAAACTACATTTAATTTTTTTTAAACAAATGTAGCTTAAATGCTGCAAATGGATGATTTATGATTATTTTTTTTACTGTATTATTATTGTTTTTATGGTTTTCTTTAACAGCCTTTAAAGACTTTTTACACTATGAATAAAACACGTTTGTCTAAAAATATACTCTAACAGTGCTTGATATGTACTGTAATAAAATCAGCTTTTCATTTAAAATGACCATGTTTTATGCTTTTAATTTTTCCTCCCCCGATGTTGTTCTGATCGGAAATGATAAACTAGCAAAACTATAATCATATGCCTGCGGCATTTCAGACTTTTTTTCTCAACTCAGGGGTCAATTACTTGTAGGTTAAAGACATCATTAAACTAGTGTTTCTTGAACTGCTCCATGATCCCTGTCAGATTAAGTTATGAAATTGATTCTAAATATATTTCAGCAGCATGCCCTGAGCCCATAAGCTTTTGTTTAGGCATCTATTTACACTACATAGCAGGGTTGGGCACCTACAGTTATGTAAGGCAACATTTCTTTAAGTTTTAGTCATACATTTCAATAAGCATTTATTTAAGACCTTGGACATGACAGGTGATTTGACTTTTTATCTAAACAATTATTTCAATTAAGTAATTCATTTCTGAGGTGGAACAAAAAACAGACCACTGTAGCAGCCCATCACTAATATATATTGTTCAAAACAAGTAGATATCCAGTTAATATGGCAATAACCTCCAAAATCACAGAACAATGCATACAATCATTCAAATCAGTCATTAGATATTGCACAACATTTGACTGTACTGTCATTCATTCAGCATGACTATTACAATTCTGATATTTTTCCAAAAGCAGTTTACCCAAACACTATTTTGAAAAACAGAATAATAATGTACTGTACTGCACATCATGTACTGTCATTGATTTTTCCCCAGCCTGCTACTGCATATAAGCCCCATGTGTAGCCTTGTATATGGTGGAACTCTATAAGATCTCTAATTGTGTTGTCATGTAAACAGATAAAACACTATTTTCAAATTTAAAAAGGAGCTGGTGCACCTAGAAGCAATATAGGTTTGGCAATGACTTCCCATGCCTCTAATGAGCTGACCCCAGAATTTCCCCTAAAGAAATTTACTAAGGTACATTTGCACAGTAATTTGGCATCTGGTCTTACTTTGCTTTGCTGTGATTTTTGTCATGGTTTACAATACCTTTCCATGCTTTATCATGATTTAACTTTACTCTCCTGCTATACTGTAGTTTTACAATGGTAAACTATAGTAATTCTATAAGACATCTAAGGGACAACCATAAACCAACTCAAGTAGCTTCTGTGAAGGCATCAGACTATTTATTGATCATTTAAATATCATGGTGGTATAACAAAGTATGGTGTATTTTTAATGAATGCAAAAAGAGCTTATAAAGATTAATGGACACATTTGAAAGGTTCTGGAAAAATATTCAGAGATTTAGCACACATAAAGACAAGAAATATATCAGATATAGAAGAAAACCTTTTTCAAATAAGTTATTCAAAGCTCAAATAAAATACAGTAGCCTCCAGATGTATTCAAACTATTTTTGAAGTGTAACTAAAAGTGACTGTAGACAGCAAATGGATTGAGGTCTGTTGGTCAATCAACAACATGGATTTTCGGCATACTTAATCTTTTGGTCGTAGGCTTGGGTGTGTGCTTAAGATTGTCATTGTGCTAGAGTCTATTTGTAAACAAACTTTAGCATTTTGAGATACGTTTTTTGGGTTAACCTATCATGTTATATTTTGGAGTCCATATCTCTCAATTCTAAAAAGGTACCAGCAATGGAGGATGAAATACTTCCCCAAAGCAAAATAAATCTGCCTCTATGATTTCCAGTAGGTATGACATTATTCTCTAAGCTTTTTTGGCACCAAACATTATGTAAGGTTATGTATGTATATAAATGTATACTGAAATGGTCAGCATTATGTGGTCACAATTTCTATTTCTGAGGAATGTAATAAATATAACAGCAGAGCATTCTTTAAGTGTAACATGCTTTCTCCTTGTCACTGCAGTATAAATATCTGTAGCTCTCTGTGTAGCCAGTGAACCTTTTAACACTGACGTGCTTTGCCAAGCTGGTTTGTGAAGTGGGAAATGAAGTGACACACAGTGACCAATTTTGTTTTATAGAACAGGTAAACTGCATTGAACTTGAAGTAAGATAATCTTGAATTACACTACAGACAATATTTCAAAGTCCTTTTCACATCAAGTAGGTCACTACCAGCAGTGACCTGTGGCAATAACAACAAGAATAAAGGGTACAGAGTAACTGAATTGTGTTAGTTTTAATTAAATAAAAACATACCAAGTGATACATATTGAGATTACAGCTATATTATACTTGTTTACAAACAGAAGAAGACTACCGATCTGGAGAAAATTAGCAATAAAATAATTCCTGGCATTATCCAATTCTTTCAATGAATTTGGTTTTAGAACACCTCAATGTTTCCAGTTTTCATTGAAATGTATGGAGTTTAATGTCTCAATGTATGCTGAAATTAAACAGAACAAATAAACAATTGGAGATAAAAAGAAATCATGGAATCGTTTTAACAAAATTTAACCCCTTAAGCTGACAAACCGCTCTGGTATAAGGGCACCAAATCCATGTGCTTCTCTTAATCCCATGTTTTACTCTTCACTGTTGTGTTGTCTCTCAGCTTTCTAACGATGTGAAGCATTCTCTGAAAAATGTGGGTTTTATAACCCCCCTCTCCTTCTGAAACATGCATTTATGGACTATGGACTATGCATAATATATACTGGATTAATTGTTGGGTTGTTCTGAACAAAACATGCCTATTTGCAAAGAAATCCCATCGAAACTGAGTGATCTGTGACCGTCTGAATGAGTGTTTACCCCCAGACTCTGAATGACAGCGGTCGACAAGGAAACTGTAAATTGGATGTGTTTGAGAATGAAACGTGCTGGTAGCCAAGAGAATAAGCTTTCAAACGATGTGCACATTGTAGGAAGACAGTGTAACTTCTATGCACATTTGCTGCATGTAACACTGCCAAATAATGCTTAAGAGGGTGTAGTAACACAGTATATAACTCTTAAATGTACATTATTTTTCAGTTTTTGGTAATCTAAATATTTTTCTTTAATCTCTGGCACTTTACCGCTTACCTTTGTACCATTTCAGGTTATTAACTGGACTTGAACTGCTTAACTTTCAATAGAAACTGGAAAAATTGGGTTGTTCTAAAACTTTTTACCAGTAGTGTACAGTGAGGGAAAAAAGTATTTGATCCCCTGCTGATTCTGTACGTTTGCCCACTGACAAAGAAATGATCAGTCTATAATTTTAATGGTAGGTGTATTGTAACAGTGAGAGACAGAATAACAACAAAAAAATCCAGAAAAACGCATTTCAAAAAAGTTATACATTGATTTGCATGTTAATGAGTGAAATAAGTATTTGATCCCCTATCAATCAGCAAGATTTCTGGCTCCCAGGTGTCTTTTATACAGGTAATGAGCTGAGATTAGGAGCACTCTCTTAAAGGGAGTGCTCCTAATCTCAGCTCGTTACCTGTATAAAAGACACCTGTCCACAGAAGCAATCAATCAATCAGATTCCAAACTCTCCACCATGGCCAAGACCGAAGAGCTGTCCAAGGATGTCAGGGACAAGATTGTAGACCTACACAAAACTGGAATGGGCTACAAGACCATCGCCAAGCAGCTTGGTGAGAAGGTGACAACAGTTGGTGCGATTATTTGCAAATGGAAGAAACACAAAATAACTGTCAGTCTCCCTCGGTCTGGGGCTCCATGCAAGATCTCACCTCGTGGAGTTTCAATGATCATGAGAACGGTGAGGAATCAGCCCAGAACTACACGGGAGGATCTTGTTAATGATCTCAAGGCAGCTGGGACCATAGTCACCAAGAAAACAATTGGTAACACACTACGCCGTGAAGGACTGAAATCCTGCAGCACCCCCGCAAGGTCCCCCTGCTCAAGAAAGCACATGTACAGGCCCGTCTGAAGTTTGCCAATGAACATCTGAATGATTCAGGGGAGAACTGGGTGAAAGTGTTGTGGTCAGATGAGACCAAAATCAAGCTCTTTGGCATCAACTCAACTCGCCGTGTTTGGAGGAGGAGGAATGACCCCAAGAACACCATCCCCACCGTC
Organism: Amia ocellicauda; assembly: GCF_036373705.1. Lineage (NCBI taxonomy): Eukaryota > Metazoa > Chordata > Actinopteri > Amiiformes > Amiidae > Amia > Amia ocellicauda. The sequence continues at coordinate 17,958,554 of NC_089852.1, forward strand.
AAACATGGAGGTGGAAACATTATGCTTTGGGGGTGTTTTTCTGCTAAGGGGACAGGACCACTGCACCGCATCAAAGGGACGATGGATGGGGCCATGTACCGTCAAATCTTGGGTGAGAACCTCCTTCCCTCAGCCAGGGCATTGAAACCTTACTGACTTGGAGAGGATCTGCAAAGAGGAGTGGGACAAAATCCCTCCTGAGATTTGTGTCAACCTGGTGGCCAACTACAAGAAACGTCTCTGTGATTGCCAACAAGGGTTTTGCCACCAAGTACTAAGTCAAAGGGGTCAAATACTTATTTCCCTCATTAACATGCAAATCAATGTATAACTTTTTTGAAATGCGTTTTTCTTGATTTTTTTTGTTGTCTCTCACTGTTAAAATACACCTACCATTAAAATTATAGACTGATCATTTCTTTGTCAGTGGGCAAACGTACAAAATCAGCAGGGGATCAAATAGTTTTTTCCCCTCACTGTATGTGTGTATATGTAGATGTATGTACATTATTTATATATATATATATACAGTAATGTGCAAAAGTTTTAGGCAGGTGTGAAAAAATGCTATAAGATAAGAATGCTTTCAAAAATAGACGTTAATAGATTACATTTATCAATTAACAAAATGCAAAGTGAGTGAACAGAAGAAAAATCTAACTCAAATCCATATTTAGTAAACTGACTGCTAATTTAATTCATTTAAAAATATTTTTGGACTTGTTCTGTACATTTTAATCTCCTATATATATATATATATATATATATATATACACTCACCTAAAGGATTATTAGGAACACCTGTTCAATTTCTCATTAATGCAATTATCTAACCAACCAATCACATGGCAGTTGCTTCAATGCATTTAGGGGTGTGGTCCTGGTCAAGACAATCTCCTGAACTCCAAACTGAATGTCTGAATGGGAAAGAAAGGTGATTTAAGCAATTTTGAGCGTGGCATGGTTGTTGGTGCCAGACGGGCCGGTCTGAGTATTTCACAATCTGCTCAGTTACTGGGATTTTCACGCACAACTATTTCTAGGGTTTACAAAGAATGGTGTGAAAAGAGAAAAACATCCAGTATGCGGCAGTCCTGTGGGCGAAAATGCCTTGTTGATGCTAGAGGTCAGAGGAGAATTGGCCGACTGATTCAAGCTGATAGAAGAGCAACTTTGACTGAAATAAGCACTCGTTACAACCGAGGTATGCAGCAAAGCATTTGTGAAGCCACAACACGTACAACCTTGAGGCGGATGGGCTACAACAGCAGAAGACCCCACCGGGTACCACTCATCTCCACTACAAATAAGAAAAAGAGGCTACAATTTGCACAAGCTCACCAAAATTGGACAGTTGAAGACTGGAAAAATGTTGCCTGGTCTGATGAGTCTCGATTTCTGTTGAGACATTCAGATGGTAGAGTCAGAATTTGGCGTAAACAGAATGAGAACATGGATCCATCATGCCTTGTTACCACTGTGCAGGCTGGTGGTGGTGGTGTAATGGTGTGGGGGATGTTTTCTTGGCACACTTTAGGCCCCTTAGTGCCAATTGGGCATCGTTTAAATGCCACGGCCTACCTGAGCATTGTTTCTGACCATGTCCATCCCTTTATGACCACCATGTACCCATCCTCTGATGGCTACTTCCAGCAGGATAATGCACCATGTCACAAAGGTCGAATCATTTCAAATTGGTTTCTTGAACATGACAATGAGTTCACTGTACTAAACTGGCCCCCACAGTCACCAGATCTCAACCCAATAGAGCATCTTTGGGATGTGGTGGAACGGGAGCTTCGTGCCCTGGATGTGCATCCCACAAATCTCCATCAACTGCAAGATGCTATCCTATCAATATGGGCCAACATTTCTAAAGAATGCTTTCAGCACCTTGTTGAATCAATGCCACGTAGAATTAAGGCAGTTCTGAAGGCGAAAGGGGGTCAAACACAGTATTAGTATGGTGTTCCTAATAATCCTTTAGGTGAGTGTATATATATATATATATATATATATATGCATTGATTTGTACATTGAATTACTCATGGTGGTCTAATTAATAGGATTAAATTCAAGGAGGAATAAAATAAAATAATTTTATAATTGTTAAATGTAATTAAGCACAGCCTGGCCTCATTGTAATTGGTAATTTTAATACTGGAAATACTTTTTCATTGCATCTTCTGTATGCATCGAGTTCATAGCAGAAGGTTTTACCTTGAACTTCTGGGACATTTGCCTGTAGACATATACAATAATGTTAATCAACTGCTGTATGGGCATTTAGCCAGGTAGTGGGTGCCACGTGTGTACTTCCACATGGATCATGTTGCTGCTATTGATCCAGAGCACTATCTGTGTTGTCGGTTTTAATTAATGCAGAGTACAAGTAGCTGAGACAGCAGTGAGCCGGTAAACAAAAGAAGCAGTTATTAAAAGAGGGATGAAATGCAATTGTTACTGGTCCTCTTGGGGCATCCTTTTGTATAGATGTGCCAAGCAGTTCTACTCTGCCCGAGGCTGCCTTGTAGGAACAAGACACAATTAGATTTGCAGAAGAGTTAGTATGCGATGAGAGAGCAGTGCCTAAGTTCAGTTTTTATTTAAGCATTAACTAATTGTCTAAAAGCCATCCAAAAAAATTTGAACTTAGCTCTTTTCAAGCCAGAGGGAGTAAAGCAGCTTTTACAGCTGAGATCTATCCATTTATTATAATGTCAGTTTCATTTTTAATACCCAGAAATACATATGTGTGTGTGCGTGTGCATAATTTACGAAGGACTGCATCTTAAGACAGAATATTGAGTTGAGATTTTACTGCATCTTTATTATTCAGTAAGGTATTTCAACATTCAGGGGTTGAAAACATCCTGCAGAGACAGTGCATAATACTTTTTTTCACAGTATATAATTGAAATGATTGAAAGGGCCAAAGATGAGTGACTTTGGGCTATTTTCTGCATCTGAAGAAGAATTGGCTTTTTTATGCCTCGACAATAAACAGCTTTTCCAATACAGACCTAAACCTAACCCCAACCCAAAGCCTAATTTGCAATTTTATGTGCACGAAATATACAACTACAAAGAAACAATTCATTTTGATTTTCAAGGTTTTCAATACTGAAAGGTATTGCTGGTCTTCAAAGTAATTGGAAGCCCCCTATATCACATAGCACAGTAGGAAGGGAACTGGGGTTATAGTGGTAATTAAAGAAGACCTATAATAAGCAAGCAATATCAGATATAAAATAGCACTTTTTGGTGTTTTGGCAGTGGCCAACACAATGACTTCAGAGGATGGCAGAAAGGTGGCATGACCCTAAACAGTGAGATTAAGTCACGTCGATTTACTGAGCCATACACATTACACTATATTTTATTTAAATTGTAGTGTTAGGACTTTGACTCTTTATATGCCCCATTGATACTTAGCATGGCTGCCCAGCAAACCAAATATTGTGGCAAAACTGAAATAAATTGCATTCCAGATAAATATTAGTATACTGTTATGGTGCTTGTTATGTATTAAAATTTCAGACCTATGGGTGTATGAAGTAAACATACATCATTATATAGCAATATATATTGAGTGCATTGCATCAGCACATTCAGGGAACCATATCTATTATGAGGTCAGGGTAACATTTTTGTGAAACTAATAATCAAACTGCAACTCAAACTGCAAATTAGTAATGTAGTCAGATTACTTTAAGATTACAGTTCTTTATGTATAACCTCTGTGGCAACAATGGAAGTTGAGTTCAGGAAGTAAAACAAAATGTAAATGTCTTCTATATTTTATAAACAATCTGAAATTTGGAAGACTGATTCAATCAGATTTGTTAATCTGTTGAAAATCTACTGGCAGCCTGCTTCTTTTCTCTGTCAAACAGCCTCCCAGTTCATTGCTCACTCAAAATCCTAGCTTCAATCATTCAAATTCTGACCTACTTCTCCACCTGGTCCATCCCAGCTGCTTCTAAAGGCCACGATACACTATGAAATTTCCATGAAATCCGATTTCGTGAAATCCGAATGTGAGAAATCACACGATTACATCAGGTGAAATTAGATGAAATCCTGACAAAATTAGACATTATAAAACGCGTTTGGGAGTGAGACTACGTGGTGAAGTTTTGAGTTTTGAAAGAAAAAAGCAAGAAAGAAGATCAAGAGTGTAAATACTGTCTGTATAGGCATATTTTGTTATGGCAGCTTCAGCCATGCTGTTCATTGTGGCAAAAAGAAGATGGCTTCACTCATGTCTATGCAAGTGTACACTCAGTATGTGTTGCAGAAATTAATTAAAGCAATACTAGTTTCAGTATTGTACTTTGCAAAAATATATTTGTCCAACATATTTGTTCAAAATGTGTACTTTAATATTTTTGCGATATCTAATCTGCGATAGTCTATTCTGATAGTCTTACATTGTTTCATGTGTGCATGTATTTATACAAAACAAAAAACAACATTTCTTTCACTTTTCTTTGATAAAACTATTTTCGTTACATTGAATCACAGTGAACTCTGGAAGTCGTCACAGTATATTTCTTAAAAAATAATTAATGGAGCAGATTTAAACAAATAAAAATGTCCATTATAATGACAGTTAACACTAACATTTCAAACTACTTACAGTGAGGGAAAAAAGTATTTGATCCCCTGCTGATTTTGTACGTTTGCCCACTGACAAAGAAATGATCAGTCTATAATTTTAATGGTAGGTGTATTTTAACAGTGAAAGACAGAATAACAACAAAAAAATCCAGAAAAAAGCATTTCAAAAAAGTTAAAAATTGATTTGCATGTTAATGAGTGAAATAAGTATTTGATCCCCTATCAATCAGCAAGATTTCTGGCTCCCAGGTATCTTTTATACAGGTAACGAGCTGAGATTAGGAGCACTCTCTTAAAGGGAGTGCTCCTAATCTCAGCTCGTTACCTGTATAAAAGTCACCTGTCCACAGAAGCAATCAATCAATCAGATTCCAAACTCTCCACCATGGCCAAGACCGAAGAGCTGTCCAAGGATGTCAGGGACAAGATTGTAGACCTACACAAGGCTGGAATGGGCTACAAGACCATCGCCAAACAGCTTGGTGAGAAGAAATGGAAGAAACACAAAATAACTGTCAGTCTCCCTCGGTCTGGGGCTCCATGCAAGATCTCACCTCGTGGAGTTTCAATGATCATGAGAACGGTGAGGAATCAGCCCAGAACTACACGGGAGGATCTTGTTAATGATCTCAAGGCAGCTGGGACCATAGTCACCAAGAAAACAATTGGTAACACACTACGCCGTGAAGGACTGAAATCCTGCAGCGCCCGCAAGGTCCCCCTGCTCAAGAAAGCACATGTACAGGCCCGTCTGAAGTTTGCCAATGAACATCTGAAAGATTCAGAAGCGAACTGGATGAAAGTGTTGTGGTCAGATGAGACCAAAATCGAGCTCTTTGGCATCAACTCAACTCGCCGTGTTTGGAGGAGGAGGAATGACCCCAAGAACACCATCCCCACCTTCAAACATGGAGGTGGAAACATTATGACGATGGACGGGGCCATGTACCGTCAAATCTTGGGTGAGAACCTCCTTCCCTCAGCCAGGGCATTGAAAATGGGTCGTGGATGGGTATTCCAGCACGACAATGACCCAAAACACACAGCCAAGGCAAAACAAAGGAGTGGCTCAAGAAGAAGCACATTAAGGTCCTGGAGTGGCCTAGCCAGTCTCCAGACCTTAATCCCATAGAAAATCTGTGGAGGGAGCTGAAGGTTCGAGTTCCCAAACATCAGCCTCGAAACCTTAATGACTTGGAGAGGATCTGCAAAGAGGACTGGGACAAAATCCCTCCTGAGATGTGTGCAAACCTGGTGGCCAACTACAAGAAATGTCTGACCTCTGTGATTGCCAACAAGGGTTTTGCCACCAAGTACTAAGTCGAAGGGGTGAAATACTTATTTCCCTCATTAACATGCAAATCAATTTATAACTTTTTTGAAATGTGTTTTTCTGTTTTTTGTTGTTGTTATTCTGTCTCTCACTGTTAAAATACACCTACCATTAAAATTATAGACTGATCATTTCTTTGTCAGTGGGCAAACGTACAAAATCAGCAGGGGATCAAATACTTTTTTCCCTCACTGTAGGAATCAGCAATCAGAAACCCATCCCAACAAGCAAAAACCATAATAAGAATTTACATAAATCAACTACCTTTCACAACAAAAGTAATTAATCCAATATAATTTATGTATTGCCACAACTTACATAGCAAGTGCTGCTTTTCCAAACATACATGTAATTTAACCACCTATAATTAGTACATTTCTCTAAAAGATGCATCACTCTAACCCATTTCTAGATGGGATGTACTACATTTGAATATGAATATATGAGCAACATATGGCATTTAGTGACTCATCACTCATTTTGTTGATTTTTTTTTATAAACATTAATTATTTACAGACTTTATAAAAAAAAAAGCTTGCCAAGCACAGCATGCCATTTGCACATCTATGCTACATGCAATGCCATCCTTCATACTGCAGTTATTTGGAAAATGAACAAATCCCATTAAAACAGAAAGTGAGGAGAATGAATATGGTGTATTCAGTAACTATATATATATATATATATATATATATATATATATGTATAATACTTACAGGTGCAGAAGATTTGAATGATTCATAAATAGGTCAGACTTCAATTCAAGTAGCAGTATTAAAAATAAGATCGACAGAGGACTCTCCAGGAAAGTTAAAATGAATGTGTACAAGTGCAAGGTATTACATGTAGGTAACAAAAATGTCCACTATAATTACACTATGGGAGGAATAGAACTGGAAGAAGTAACGCATGAAAAACTTTATGTGGACTCATCACTTTCCTCATCCAAACAATGTGGGGAAGCAATAAAAATGGCAAACAAAATGTTAGGGTATATTGTCAGAAGTGAACAATTTAAAACAAGGGCAGTAATGTTCAGACTGTACAATGCACTAGTTAGAGCTCATCTGGATACTGTGGACAGTTCTGGGCTCCACACTTCAAGAAAGATATTGCTGCTCTAGAGGCAGTTCAGAGGAGAGCAACCAGACTTATTCCAGGTTTGAAGGGAATGTCCTACTGAGAGACTGAGGGAACTGAACCTTTTCACCCTGGAACAGAGAAGACTACGTGGGGACTTGATCCAAGTCTTCAAAATCATGAAAGGCATCGACCACATCAAACCAGAGGAGCTTTTCCAGATCAGCAGGGACACACGCACCCGGGGACACAATTAGAAATTGGTCTTCAAGGCATTCAACACAGAAATTAGTGAGTTGTGAGTAAGTGAGTTGTTACAATCTAGAACAAACTCCCCAGTGATGTGGTTGAAGCCAACAATTTGGGAACATTCAACAGACTGGACGTGATCCTTGGATCACTGAGTTATTAATGGACACCAAACAAGCAAAATGAAGACCTACTGGATTTCAATTCCACTTCAACAGCTCTGTTCACAGGGCTAAATCTTTCACTTAGTCCCATCCATACCCAGAGAATTCTAGCTTTTATTATATACAAGCAATTTTTCACTGCAGCTAAAACTATCAAAGATTTCAGAAGTTCATTTCATTCTCTTTTTTATTACTATTTTCACGGTCATTCGTTTTACTGTTCCTTATGAAGTATATGCAGAAGAATGCTAATTCAGGGAATATATATATGAGAATTTTAGATTGATTTCCTTTGTCCAATTTCAATACAAATGCTGTAGTTACACTTTATATTGTAATATGTGCAATGTATAAAGAGACAGGGGATACATTCAATAAAGCTGTGAGTTCATTGGTAAGGTAAAACATTTTAATAACATATGACCATTTTTCAAGTATCCGAGCATGGTCACACACAATACAATCACATGTATTTCCCAGCATATTAAACAGTTGTATTTGTTTCCCTTATCAAAAAGCAAGTGAATAAAAAAATGCATGGTACTTGTTAATACTGGTATTTACCACACAGCAGTGAGCCCTGTTTGTTTGCCAGGCATCTGCTGAACTGTGCAGTGCAAGTCGTGTCTGTCCTGCAATTAGCAGTTAATCTGGGCTGTCTTTGTTCCAGTTCGCAGTAGGAAAACATGCAACCAGCTTGATGCTGAGTACAGGTCAGCCCAGTATTGCGGTGGTGAGACAGCTTGGAGTAAGAATTGGCAGTACCACCTTGGATCACAAGCAGCGAAAAATAATTGGTGATTTGTAATTTTGCAAACAGAAGTGAGAACGTTTCTTCCAAACAGGGTGTGTCAACCATTCAAGAAGATTCTTTAGCACATATTTCAGTTGTCTCTAGCTGCAGTACTTTAAATGGACATCCATGTAACCTGTCTGTATTTGTCTGTGCCCTCAGAGGGGAGATTTGAGCTGTGAAAGAAATAGCGATTTTCAGGTGTGCAAAAGTAACATAAGAACACAAACAAATGTACAAGCAAGAGGAAGCCATTGAAGTCATCATACTTATTTCTTAGCTAGTTATGGAGTTATCCAAGAATCACATCTATGTCAAAGTACTCTGCTTTAACAACTGGCTAGGGAGTTTTTTCCAGACTGCCACAACTCTCTGTGAAGAAATATCTCCAGCCTTCTGTTTTCAGTGTCTTTAATCTCAGTATCCATTTTTATCCCTGGTTCCTTGTATCAGTTTTGATACCTTCAAGAGGCCCTGTGAATTGACATGGTCAATAATGCTAATGTTTTGAATACTATACCACAAACCACTCCCCTTCTATTTTAATTTTAAGATTAAAATATTCAGTTCCCTCAATATATTGGAACATGACATTCCTTTCAGACCTTTGATAAGTCTTTGTTTATGCAGGAATATTAAAAAGGATTTTCGGGACTCTCAAGTGGCACTTCTAAAAAATCCTCCCCCCAGAGGGCTGGATGTGTCCTATAACCTGGATCCATATGGCCTCTTATGCCTTAGCCTGCTTTTCCCTGAGGGTGACACACAATTGGCCTAGCCTGCTGAGGCAAGGTGGGTAGAGGTCTGTTGGGTACTCCTCAGTTCATTGCACACTAGCGAGTCCCTGTGGCTTCTTGGGCGCCTGAAGGTTTAGATTGGTAGCAGTTCTGAACTTCCAGCTGCTTCAAATCCTCAGAATAGCTTAATAGCTGAGCTGTGGACAGTCTCAGCTGTGAGTGTGATGACAAAGGGGTGTCTTTGACACCATGCATTTTGGTCCCTCCAGAATAAGAACAGAATTGTAGTTGGTGGGCAGGGATGACTAACTGGTACACATTTGCACATTTCATATATATATATATATATATATATATATATATATATATATATATATATATATATATATTTTTTACACATACATACACACACATTAAAAATACATACAATTAGAAAATTGTAATAGAAATATTTTCAGATCACTGAGAAAAAACAGACTGATGGGTACAGTCAAGCGATAATCCATCCATTCCTGTAAACTGAATTTTGTCTTGCTAAATGTGACACATTTTTTGAAAATTGTTAACAGCTGACCTATAAAAAAGCCTTTAATAAGCCAGGCCAAGTAGTAACATAACTATCTCAGCTGGTGATTGCATGTGCCTGAGAACAGCAGCACAGAGATTAGCCTGCAGTCAGCCTGCAGGCGAAAGCCACACACATCCACTTCAGGAATTAATTCTGGAGATTGATTGACACCTGTACTTCAACCTCTCTATTATTTAGTCGCCTTGTATGCAGTGATTGCTGGTAAAATTCTCCTAGCTGGGAAAGTTCCATGTATGCAGGTTTTCGCCTCCCACAATGGAAGCTGGATAAGAGAAAGTTCACTTTGTCTTTTCACTGCATACACTGCCTTCAAAAAGAAACTGCAGCTTTCACAGGGGTACAGTTTGCAATGCTAGCGGGCATTAAAAGTCACTTTGGGGACAGTTCAGTTTTTCAACTGGCCTCGTTTCACAACAATAATGGGCAAAACATGAAATTCAGATGTTGGGAAGATCAGAGAGGTGACTGAATGAAGCTTGATGTCATTCGAGATCTGTTTAAATGTTCCAATGTTTCATTTTCAGTCCTCAAGAACATAGCTACTGTAGCTCTCCTTCCTTGCTTGTTGAATGCTGCTGATTATAGACTGAAACACAAATATATTAACTGTATTGCTTGTATATGAGATTATTATTATTATTATTATTATTTCTTGGCAGATGCCCTTATCCAGGGCGACTTACAACATAAGTGCAAAAGATTGCCCGAGGATGTAAAACAAGATCCTATTGTGTGTATGTATATATACAGTATATATAATTTCAGAAACAGATTTGTCAGACATTATTATTATTATTATTATTATTATTATTATTATTATTATTATTATTATTCACTTCTAACTTAACGTTGTTAAGGAGTGATTGCACAAGCGTTAGGGAAAAAATTGCTCTTACAAATCAGCAAGCTGTGCCTTTCTTCGTTTGACATTATCATTAAAACAGTCAGTCTCTCAGGAACAGCTTTAGCAAAAAGAAACCTTCTGGTGCTCCTCCATTCCCCTCTGTTATAAGACTTGCAGTGTCAAATTGTTTTCGTGATGGAAATTGATCCACTGTTCTTGCCAAAGTGGCTGCATCACACCGTTTTCTGAAGAAGGAAGAAAAGAAAAAAAAAACATTTATTGCAATTTCCACCTACAAAATGGATAGTTTATATGCACATATAGACAGCTATTCAGAACACATTCGGATTTAGGGCCTGTTTTTAGATAACTGACAGCAGGCAAAATTGCTGAAATTCTTACATAATTCTGCTGTAACCAGGGCATGCATAACAAGCAGACACACACCATAATTTCACTATTACCTTCTAAATACCTGACATTACTTTCTAGGAGCTGTTGAAGGGCATTGCTAGCAGTTAAACACAGAGAGCTCAGCCTTTTGCCTGGGGCAGATCGACAAACAGGATTGCTTAAGTGACATTATTCATGCGAAATGGTGAAATAACAATAGAAAAGTAGCAATACTGACAATAAATTTGAAATTTGAAATTTGAAGGAAGAATCTAAGAGTTGACTTAAAATAACAATACCAGCTTAGTATGCCTAAACAAGCATTTCATAGTTAAAGGTATACTAAATTAAAATAATACTTTGTTGCTTCTCTCACTTTAAATGTGTTTAAGCTAACAGCAGGCCTTGGTAGTACTTGGAAGCTGTTGGAAGAAAAAGTATGGTGCTTTCTATTGCAATAAAAATGCACCCCAAGTAGTGTTTCAAACCATGCCTGAACTTGGCCTGCTGCCCTTGTGTGTCTGCATGCATACATGCAAGTAAAAACTGTGCACACTATACCTTGTGCATGGTGGTTACTTGTATACACTGCAATTGAACTGTAATTGATCAATTACATGAGTCACACATAACACAACTATAATCAACCTCAAGTCTATTGTGCGTCCTGTCTAGCAGGGTCCATCCAAATCCAAATCCAATTTGTTTTGCGAACAGTTAGCAATGCAAAAAACCATTACAAACATTAAAACACCATGCATATTCAAACACATAAAAGCATCACTGGACAATACAACAATCAATCAATAAATAACAGATAACATCACAATCAGCATGACCATCATAAATCATTAATATAAATACAATCAGATAAATGGTGCCGTAATCCACAATCGATTGATTCATGTAACCAAAGACACACAATATGTGTAATTCAGCTGAGTTTGTTAATAAACTCAATAGCTGAAGGGACAGATTATTTCCTGAACCTATTTGTTCCACACCGAGGAAAGCTAAACATGCTTCCTGGTTGGAGAAGCCAAAACTCTTCATGGAGAGGGTGCTGTTGGTCTGATAAAATAGCCTGTACCTACTGAGTAACCCTTACTTGATACAGATATGTAAGACTTCGGAAAGAGACACCAGTAATCTTGTGACCCAGCTTCACAATATTCTCAAGTTTATTTTTTTTCTTGACACTTAAGTTACCAAACCAGCAATTCATTGAAAAGGTCAGAATAGACTCAATAAAGGAAGAATAAAACAATTTAATGACCCTTCTTACAAATAAAATCAATATTAACCTCAAAATTTAATTTACTGTCAAGGAAGGTCCCTAAGTATTTGTACTGTTTAATGAGAGTAGGCACACGGGATGAAGGCCTCCGAAGATCATCTAAGACCATGTTTTTAGTTTTAGAAATGTTGAGTTGAAGGAAAGACTGGTCACACCAAATTACAAATTCATCTACCACTACCCCATGGCTATTCTCCTTGCCATTTAAAAGCTCATGATTACAGAATCGGCCTCAAATTTTATTACGTGCCTTTACTCCTGAATGCTCTGACCGTCATTTGTATATAAAACAAATAAAAGTGGAGAGAGTACACAGCCCTGTGGAGATCCTGTAGAAGATAAAAGCTTATTTGGCAGGGCGCTATTCACTCGAACTCTGAGATTTCTCAGTTCAAAAATCAATTAGCCAACATACATTGTTAAAATCCATACCAACACAGAAATATACACTCACCTAAAGGATTATTAGGAACACCTGTTCAATTTCTCATTAATGCAATTATCTAACCAACCAATCGCATGGCAGTTGCTTCAATGCATTTAGGGGTGTGGTCCTGGTCAAGACAATCTCCTGAACTCCAAACTGAATGTCTGAATGGGAAAGAAAGGTGATTTAAGCAATTTTGAGCGTGGCATGGTTGTTGGTGCCAGACGGGCCGGTCTGAGTATTTCACAATCTGCTCAGTTACTGGGATTTTCACGCACAACCATTTCTAGGGTTTACAAAGAATGGTGTGAAAAGGGAAAAACATCCAGTATGCGGCAGTCCTGTGGGCGAAAATGTCTTGTTGATGCTAGAGGTCAGAGGAGAATGGGCCGACTGATTCAAGCTGATAGAAGAGCAACTTTGACTGAAATAACCACTCTCACTCTCGCAGCAAAGCATTTGTGAAGCCACAACACGTACTACCTTGAGGCGGATGGGCTTCAACAGCAGAAGACCCCACCGGGTACCACTCATCTCCACTACAAATAGGAAAAAGAGGCTACAATTTGCACAAGCTCACCAAAATTGGACAGTTGAAGACTGGAAAAATGTTGCCTGGTCTGATGAGTCTCGATTTCTGTTGAGACATTCAGATGGTAGAGTTAGAATTTGACGTAAACAGAATGAGAACATGGATCCATCATGCCTTGTTAACACTGTGCAGGCTGGTGGTGGTGGTGTAATGGTGTGGGGGATGTTTTCTTGGCACACTTTAGGCCCCTTAGTGCCAATTGGGCATCGTTTAAATGCCACGGCCTACCTGAGCATTGTTTCTGACCATGTCCATCCCTTTATGACCACCATGTACCCATCCTCTGATGGCTACTTCCAGCAGGATAATGCACCATGTCACAAAGGTCGAATCATTTCAAATTGGTTTCTTGAACATGACAATGAGTTCACTGTACTAAACTGGCCCCCACAGTCACCAGATCTCAACCCAATAGAGCATCTTTGGGATGTGGTGGAACGGGATCTTCGTGCCCTGGATGTGCATCCCACAAATCTCCATCAACTGCAAGATGCTATCCTATCAATATGGGCCAACATTTCTAAAGAATGCTTTCAGCACCTTGTTGAATCAATGCCACGTGGAATTAAGGCAGTTCTGAAGGCGAAAGGGGGTCAAACACAGTATTAGTATGGTGTTCCTAATAATCCTTTAGGTGAGTGTAGGGTCCATGGTGGTCAGTCCATATCAATGACATGGATGGTCCATCACAGTTTACATCCTTTACTTCTGATGCCCCACACTGGTGAGGACAGACATCTGGAGTGACATGATTAAACAAACCAGGGGGACCTGTGATTCCAGAGTAATCACTGCATGGCAACAGAGGCATAGAGACATTTTGGGCCCTTTTCAGATGTACCCCTCTGTCAGACATTTGTGCTGTGGCAAGCTGGGATTGGACTTTTAATCTGGTTATAAGGTTTTACAGACTACAACTTCTGGGATCCCCTTTTACATCCATCAGAGCATCAGTTTTAAGCTCCGCACTGCATATGGGTCCAGCTGCAAAGGGTAAACCGACTGCAATCAATAATTAAATTGGCATATTACACTACGCACTGTAGTGACTTGCCATTCAGCAAGTTACTATATGCATTCTCTTAATCATCACTAGCTGTGTCTTTGCAAGTTTGCCTGTCTTTCCTTTCACCACTGTAGTGTTTGACTGTTATATAGCATTGTTATTATAACAGTGCTGTCTGTATTGATGCTGCTGCCTTGCAACTATTACATCCTCCAGGTTCTGTGCTCTGCCTTCTGCTTATGCATGTCTTAGATATTTGCTCTGCAACTGGAATCCTTCTGGGTTGAGTTTCATTCTTGATGCAAGCAGTGTTGTTCCATTTGCTTGACATATCTAATCGGGCTGGCATTCGTCCTCCCTCTCCGCTGCTTTTGTACTCTACCCCATACTATTATTATGATATTTCTTTGCAGAAGCCCTAATACAGGGAGACTTACAATTGTTGCAATAAATCACATTATTTATACATACAATTATCCATTTACACAGCTGGGTTTTTACTGGAGCAATCTAGGTAAAGTACCTTGCTCAAGGGTATAACAGCAGTGTCCCCCACCTGGGATTGAACCCACAACCTTCCGCTCAGGAGCAACCCTGGTATAATGGCCACCAAGTTTGCAAATTCACTTAAGTAGCCTGAAGCAAAGGTTAAAATGACCCGTGTGCAATGCATAAAAGAAGGCAGGAAGTCGGAAGGCTTCATTATGTCGTCCCACATAGGGGTCTCTAAGTGGCTTTCATATAGAAATCTCAGTATGATGCAATAACTATACCTATGCAACACCTACTCCTGTACCTTATTTGATGGTTGTATTCTCAGAGAACCAGAGTTGCAAATTTCAAACTTGTACCCTCTCAAGTTGATGTATAAAGTGGCTTCTAACAATACATTATTTAAACAGAGTAACAATACAGATTTGTACTTGGTGATTCGTGAGTAAGTCAAAGTTTTGATTTGGTATAGTCCTTTGAGCTTGAAAATGTGTAACGTTCTTTTAAAATTCAGAATAAATAAACAATACATTTACAATACTAAATACATTCATATTTCAATTTAGGGACATATAATTTAGCCTTCAGTTCAAGATGTTCAAGAAATATGAAAATCACGTGTGTTAAATAACTAAGCAAGCTGAATGGGAGGGGGTGATATGTGATATGGACATCTCAGATTACATAATGAAGTGCACCCATGCACATTTGCAGGAGGGGGTGTGGTTAATTGACAGTATGCCCACTACTTCATACTAGACTACACCACTGTTTGACTCCCATTGGTGTCCTGTGGTGAAGCCCACAGAAAAAGAAAAAATGCCTGGTTTTATTTAACAATTAAGTTATTCGTAATTAATAATAAAATTACTCAATTGTTTGTACAATTTACTTAACATGTAAGAATTTGGCAATATAAGTAACCAATTTGTAATGATGCAATGCTTATTGTTAGTGTTTAAAACTGAAGCAGGAGATAAAAATAGTGGCAAAGAAAAAACAATGTGAGTTCAGCCTTTTCAGAAACAAAAGCAAACATTTATTTCCCTGTTACATCAAGGAGATCCAAGGAAGTAAACAGTCAGTAGTACAATCTGCAGGTGTATGCTGTGTGCTGTGTTTTCAATGGAGTATGGAGAAAATAAGATTTTTCTTTTCTCACATATTTGGCTCTGCAGAGAAATTGATTTTCACTGAGTATTCAATTGGATTTTTTCATAGCAGGTTATTAGGGGTCTTTGATGAGCATGTTTATGCTTCAATTATTATTTTTTTATGTTTTTATTTTTTTCCAGGGGAGAATAGAATCCAGGAAAGAAGAAAAAGTAAAACGGCTTTGGTGGGTAGTGTGGCTGTTACATAGTTATCTTTGTGAAAGGGTGATGATAAAATAAGCAGAAGAATACATTAGAATAAGGAAAATGCTAAATAAATACATAATATAAAACAAGTAAATAACATTAAATTAATATGCAGTGTTGTAAATGCTGTTATTTGAAATATATGAAAAATGACTGCCTTAAAGGGGAACTCCACCGAAAATCCACTAGAAACGTATTCTGTGGAGTGAGTTTTTAATGTCCAGCTCATTCTATTTACCAGAAATCAGAGATAAAAAAAATATGCCATGACATCACCGGGGTGCTAAATCTGGAGCTGGTTTGCTGGGAGTCAATGGAGAAAATCATAAAAGTGATGAAAATCATTAAAAAAAGAGCACTTTATGCACGTTCGATTGTCCCATCACCCTATAAAAAGTGACCACCCAGAACTGTCTCTATTATTTTACATGATTATTTTATTCCAGGTACTGCCATGTAGGCTACAGCAGAGTATGAACTGTGCACACGCATTCTCCAAAGAGCCATAATTTACTATAGTTGATGTTTACGTGGTCACTGGTTGTTGACATGAATCTACAGAACCTGAAGTAATAATGTATTTAATATATTATGCTTACATTGGCAGCTAGTCCGACTAGGAGTGCATTCACAATTACCAAGCCAGCAAAGGTAAGAACAAGCAGGATGGGAGTACAGGACACTAGGAAGAGGAATGTCACATAACAGACTTGCTTTGTGACTTACCTGGACTGTTACGAAGGCCCAAGCAGATCTGGAGTTATCTGGAGGGAGAATCTGCAACTTTTTTTTTCTCTCAAAGTTTTTGTCTTTCCTGTAATTGTCTAGTATTGCTGCTATTATGTTTATGAACAGGCACTAATATTGTGTTTTGGAAATGGAGAAACTGATTTTGTACATTCTGTTTTGTATGATCATTAGTATAGCATTTTAATAGTTTTTTTTATCACATGACTTAAATAAAGGTGATTTTATACAGATGAATCTGTTAGCTTAGCTCCTCTTGAAAACCTACGAGCCTAATACAAGTACAGACATATTGTCCTGCTTCTGAATCCTATGTACTTGTTTCTAGAATACATATTATATATTTGTTTTGATTGTGTATCTGTCTCTGTGATTTTGGATGTGGTAGCGAGGGTTTGGTCCAAGCACTGGGGGAACGGTTGGTAGTGAGGTTCCGCACTCTCATTCAAATCTGGGGTGGCATAGTCGACATTTGGGAGGCAGTGTCACATACCACCCATCCACAAATATATCATGCACTTCCTTTGAACTCTGCTTTACACCAAAACCTGTAACATGTTCCCTAATGCTGAACCCAAGCCTAACTTGAACTGCTATACAGGTGATTAACATTAGAACTCAGTGAAAGTGCCCAAGACATTCAAGCATTATTGTTGTCCTACATTCATTAACTGGAAATGTTTGTCCATTATTGTAAGTGTGTCCCTTTATTGATTAAAATGCTGATATTCCAGATTGTGCGGCTGCCATTAGTAGGAGATGCCTATTTGTTCTCCATATATCTTACACATAATTATTTACAGAAATAATGCCATGTGTAATTCTTTTTTTAGTGGCAGTGACAAGTTGGGTTTT
The DNA here is from genome assembly GCF_036373705.1 of Amia ocellicauda. Lineage (NCBI taxonomy): Eukaryota > Metazoa > Chordata > Actinopteri > Amiiformes > Amiidae > Amia > Amia ocellicauda. The sequence goes on from NC_089852.1 coordinate 17,976,137, forward strand.
AATTTCAAACCTGCTGTTTCAAAAAAGTTTCTTAGTCTGTGGATTATTTTCACCTATGCAGGAACCCACGGGTAGCATTTTTAGGAGATATTAGATTATGTGATTATGTAGAGAAATTATTAATCCCCTTGCATTATAGGGGGCAGATGACAACCAGAGATTGCAATATTTTAAGCTGCATCATTAAATCTGCTATCTAGTGATTCAGGGAAACATTATATGTCATTTGTATTCCTCAGCAATATAAACACATATTAATAATTACATTCATGTTTATTGCAAAAAGCATACAGATACTCAGCATTTATTTTAAACAACTATACTTCAGCATTCCTTAAAATGTACTCTTTAACAGTATATTTTCTTTGTGGTGGCCAAGACTTACAGTGTTCAAAAAACATAAAAATAATAATACATTTCCAAGAAATTGTATGTGTGTTTGCAATGCCCAGAAAACAAACAATACAAAAAAAATCTCCCCAAAACATGATACCTCTCAATGTACAGGGCTCAGTTCCATAGTCTGTGAGCTCATTCACACTCCCCAGAGGAAAATCTAGGCTCTTTTGTGAAAATAACTAGTTTTTAGTATGACCATCCATCTGAAGACTAATTTATGTAGAGGTTGTTACTTCATATGGAACATACATTCTCAGGACATAGAAACCCCTGTGAAGTCTCAAATGTAAAACCACACCTCAAATGAGAATCCTCGGCATTGATTCTAAAGACAAATAATACTATGTGCAGTATAAGTTGTCCCTTTTACTCATCATGTCATAGATCTTTTTCAAGTCACCCTTTCATGCTTTGAACATTTGATGTATACATAAGAGAAACAAGACTTTGCAGTATTGGTTTTATATAGAGTTACTTAATATCTCATCCCAATAGATGTTTGTGATCTTTAATTGATCAGGGACTAAAACTCTGTAATAGTGAGAACTGTTTGACATATGTGGACTGAATCCCCTTTCTAAAACTCCAACCTATCTGCAATTTAAGATGTATACATTTTTATTATAAATCTAGTTAACCTGGTAGACTAATGAAAATTAAAAAAGTTAATTTTGAGAACTGTAATGTTTTAAAGTGTCACGTACTGGTGGCCAAGGGAAGGAACCCAGGTGCAGAGCATCAGAGTAGTCCAGGTACAGGCGAGGGTCATGGGCCGGTAAACAGGGCAATAGGGACAGTCCAGTACTTGATAAAGCAGGGGCAAATCATGGGGCGAACAAGACAATCCAGAAAATCCAGCAGATGGTAGTCATAGAGATGAAGAACCAGGAAGACAGAAGAAGTAGTGCTGTGAAATGAAACCAAGGGAATACAAGATGCAGCATAGAAGGAAGTGACCAGGGGGTTTAAATAGTCAAGAAGGTAACTGTGGCTGAGGTGAGTGACGATTGAGAGCAGAGAGTGAAGAGCTTTGCTTAAAGTGGAATAATCCTTCCTGTGATATAGCAAATGGCAAAATTAGAATGGTAAACCACTAGCCTACAAAAAGTAATGTTACTCTGGTCATGTTTTTTTTAGAAAATACAATGTGCTTGAGTTTATGTGCATAAGCTCTGCTTCTTTCATCAACATAAAATCATATTAAAAAGTAACATGTGGATTGTTGGCCTATATTGCGAGAACAAAAACCACAACTGCACTGTGCACATTACACAGATATATTTATGTCAGCGGTACGTGATCTCTCATTCTCCTGTTTTTCCAATGGACAGACACGCATTCCAGGTGCTGCGTTGGTGAGTTCTCTAACCAGGCAAGAAATGGTATGAGACTGGTTGTTTTGAAAGCCTCGGCTAAGCGGCTGCATGTGCCTAATTAGAGCCAAAGAAAATTCAGATTATGTTAAAAGTGAATGTGAACTCTTGTCCTCCAGCAATGAGAAAAAAATACAAAACCTTGGAAAAAAATATAAAGCAAACATGTAAGTTCCTACACAAGCCATCTGCAAAACCCACTGCACTGAATTAGTTCTTCACCTAGGGATGTTTCGGGCGACTCTCCCGAGATTTGTGCATTCCTTTTTAAAACGGGTTGGTGCACTGCCAGCCTGAGGACAAGTGGCGATCATTCTGCTGCCGCGTTGCAATTTGAACTGATGGTGCTAATTTATCTAATTAGGCTCCCTCTGTGGACTTTTCATTACAAATGTGTTTATTTATTTAATTATTTTGTGTGTGGGGAAAAATAAAATAGTCTGTTTTCCGCTATTTAAATTTATAATAAGGATTTAAGGGCATGCATTTGTTTTATTTGTGTTTATTTTGCTTGGTGTGTGTGTGTGTGGGGGGGGGGGGGGGGGGAAGCCTGAAGAGAAAACAACTATCTGTTTTCTTTCCTGCAGTTTTGTGATACTCAAAGATTACATATAAATTAATAAATAAGAATTGCAAAAATAAGAAGATAATAAAGTATCATTATTCCTTGATGGAGAAACTGTATCTGAGTCTGTCTGACTTTTGTTAATCTCTGTTAAGATAGTCTCTCTTTGGACTGTCACAATTTGGATTTTATATGAAGAAAAGAGACAAAGAAAAAAACAACAACAATGGAATGTCAGCATATTAAGCTCATGAAACAATGCATTGGGACTTTGTATGGTGAACTGGGTGTCTGTCATATAACAATACTATTGCACTGGGACAGTTTACTGCAGTCAATTGACACAGACAACATCTATGCAGGTTGGAAAGTAATCACAATTAATCAAAGGGTTTGTTTAGGGAACACCTGATATTTTGTCAGTATGAAGAGATTGTACAGTTGTGGTGAGAGAGTCGGTGGCTTTGTATTATTTATGATCAAAGCCTGTTATATTGAGTAGCTGCTGTACTTCGCAAAGTGTGCACTTAATGTGCAGAATACATATAAAATGGGATTACTGTTTGGTGACAGCTAGTCACTACTGATATGATCGGTGTGGGATTATCAGAGAATAAAGCAGGGAGTTTGACCTTGTGCCTTCAAATCAAGAGTGTAATGATTTGGTTCAGAGTACTACGTCGGTCTTGGATTTAAAAAAAAAATAAAAAGAGAGAGAGAGAGGAATTACATTTCTTACTGCTGCAGTGCCCAAGGAGTTTAATGAGCAGGAAACCCAGGTCTGTCGTGCTCTGATAAAGTAAATGGCAAATACAGCTCTAAGGCAAAGATATTGTATGATTGTAGCACTTGACACCAAAAGACCAACATATGCCTAGAGTAGAAGAAATGAAGGAGTATTAGACAAGAGTATTATCTCTACTGTGTGCATTGACCAGAATCTTGAGATCTTTCTCAAAATGAAAAATACAATTTTTATTCACCAAACAGGTTGATCAGTCTTCATCCTGATTTTGAAGACTCACCCTTGTTTTTTACATTAACTACAGCTTAATGTAATACATCCATACATAGTTTTCAAAACAAACAAATTTATAGAAAATTTGAAATTCTGTACGATAGTTTCAAGTTTCAAGGTTTTAAAATCAGGGTGTTTTGATTTTAAAATGTGAAATGTAATGCAAAACAAATAGAGCTACATGCAGACTTTCTGCATCTTAAAAATAGTACCTGTTTATATAAATGCCCATGTAGACATTTTATTTTATTAACCAACTGGGACTTGTTGCATCTTCTATTCATAAACGCTCAGATTAAACAATTTAAGAGGATATATGAGAGCTCAAGTTAAATATAGGAATTTACTACAGTTATTAGTGATTATTTCTTGCATTATCATTCAGGATTCAAAACAAACAAACAAAAAAACAGTTGAGATACATTCTGTGTTTGGGTGCTGCCCATACATTTTTTCTGAAAAACAATGGACTAAAAGACTGTATTACTGCTGCTCTACTCTGTGACCAACTGAATGTCAAGAAAATTTGATAAAAAAACTCCCATAGACTTTGCCACTTGTGGCTGTGTGTTCCTTCCCTCTTAGTCTTATTAATTACAAGAGAGATACATTAAAACACCTGGGGGTGCGTATTCAGAGGCATTTTAAAAAATCACTGTTGTGGCTTAACTTTTGGCTCATTCACATTCTGAAGTTCAATATTTAATGTTTTAGACACAGGCAAATGTCTATGTCCTGTGGCGCTGCTTTTCATATTACCTAACTAGACTTTACAGTGGATGTAAATTACATTAGTTCTTTGGTGCACACAGAGAATTTTCAAAGAAATCCCAGTAGACAAACCTTTGGCTAAGTGGTTCTCCTGCATAATTATTCAAAATATATGTCCATTCACCTGTCTGTATTATTATTTTAATTAATTTTATAGCAGATGCCCCTACCCAGGGCGACTTAGTTTTCACAGAAAACATATTCAAAGCATTACAAAGTGCAGTACACACAATTGTACAATAAGTATTCACCCTAATGCAAAAAAGCTAAAACAAACAAAATATATATTGATTTACCTGGTATATTCCAAGGGATAGGGTATGCATACATACAAAAGTAGTTACAGTAAAATATAAAGTAAAGTGCTACAAATCCATAAATAATAGTTTAAGAGCACAATAGTGGTATTGCGACCATAATAGTTTAATAAAAGAAAGTACATAAGAGTGCCGAGATGTCCAGGAGATGTTGGCTACAGTACTACAGGTGTAGTCTTAACAGGTGTCTGGAGCAGATAACAGAAGGTGGTCAGGGACTATGCGGACCTGACCTCAGTGGGTAGGTCGTTCCACCACTTAAGGGTGAGGGTGCAAGAGTGGAGGGGGAGCAGGCTCCGGTGAATATATAACATTGAGTTAAAGCCTCATAGGGGGGGATGGAGAGAGAGAAATTGAAAGAATGAAGACAGGAAAGAATAGAGATGGATGTTAAAGTCACCATGGTAGACAGTAGGGGAAAGAGGAGAGAAGTTAGTCACATTCATCCAGGAAGGTAGTGAGAGGTCCAGGGGAATGGTAGAGAAAAATCAAGAGGTGGCATGGAGAGGTTAGTAACATGATGTATTTTCAACTGGGTTGTAGATTGAAATTATGTTCCTGGATTTGCAGTTAACATTTTCTTCCTCGCTAAAACACAGCTTCAGAAGTAAAATATGCAATCTGTGATCTAGGGCTCAGATACTCATCATAGGTGCAGAAGCAATGGGCTAGGCCATTAAATTTTAAGGGCAGGAGTTAATATTGTAAAATATGATGTTATTTCATATAATAATAATAAGTTCTATCCTCAGACAAAAACAACAACAAGTAGGCAAATATATTGTTTTCGTGCATAATAAAATAACAAGTCAGTTAACTGTCCTAATCAAGTCATTAATACTTTATGGAGTTTGGCTATTTACAAAAGCTCTGAATTCTGCCAATATTCAATAGCCTTTGTAAATGGAGCTATTCCTTTTATACCCTATCTGATGCTTTCACAGACGGGGCATAAATAAATGCTGGAGTAAGACTAGTCTTGGACTTGTAAATGGAGTACTTCTAAATTGATTTTATAAATATCACACTATCTAAGATGAGATAAATCTGGGACTGTTTTTTTCAACACGTTTGTAATCAATTTTCTACATTTGATCAGGATTAGAGTTGGAAATTAGTTCTCAAAATGTCAAAATGTCATCACGATTTATGTAATCCAGGTGTGTGTTTTGATAGTGTTTAGGTGTAGCAGTTTTCTATTTTTTTTTTCAATCTTGTGTTACTCCATCTCAAGGTGCAACAATGCATCCTGACTAAGGCCTAGACTGCCTTCTGTTTGTGATATTAAAATGCATAAGAATAAATAAGCATAACAGAGCTCCTTCAAATTGATCACTTTGCTTGTGCTTCTCACAATTATTTTTAACAGTGTGGTAAGATGGAAAATTCAGGTAATGCAAAATGCAATGTTCCCTGCAGAAAATTTAATTGCTTAGAAGCATGAAATAGATCAAATTGAATGAATGGATAAATACATAAAACTAACTAAAATAAATAAATAAATGCCATGGTAGAACATCCATAGACACCCTCACAGATATCATATTTACACTCCAAATGACAAATAAATGAGTCTGCAGATAATTCATCAGTGCATAGATTTCAGTTTATTCCAATCCAAAGTCACTTCTTTTTAATCAATTTTGCTAATAAATAGCTGCTTACAGTGATTATCTCAGGTTGCTATTGATAGAACAAATTATCTGGGAGGCAATTAAAATGGAAGAATAATATGATTTAATTCCATGTGACCAACCAAAAAAAAGAAAATAAATGCTACCCATGCTGAGCAATGATATGCATCTCTTTACGATCCATTACATATATAGCCAACAAAAGGAGACGTGTTTTTTTACATTTTACAACATCTTGAAGTTTAGATAGTTGTAGTTGAAAGTTTTCACAACCTTCATTTGAAACTGTTTTTCTGCAATTCATTCAGTTTAAGTAATACTGTTCAATTAACCATACTTATATATTTCATTTTTTTCAGATGTTGTTGAACACTGATTGAGGCAAGAGAAAAACATTAAGATTCCAGTCTACTGAACTTAATTAATTTAAGACATTACACATTTGACTGCCATTCTATCTTTCCACATAAATTCTATACATTTATATCACAATTTCTTGCAATGCATATGTAACAGAATTGTTATTTGTATATTCCCTTCAACAAAAAGGCTATTACTTTTGGTGACAGTTTTAGAATATATGCACCTGCAATGTCAGTCAAAAAATGTATTGTTTTATATTATGGACTGGATGTACTTTTACTGTTGCTTTTCAATATAAGTTGTTTCCTTATTCAATTGCTATTTTATGTTTATAGATGGAAGATCACAGCTAGCAGCACCACTTAAGAATGTTCTGATCTTCTGGCTGCCTGTATCATAAAATTACACTACCTGGAGGGAAGGCAACCATTAGGCCTAAGCCTTAAGCAGTGGACCCCCAGAGATTTGTCCTGTAACAATCTGACATCCTATAGGAGGTTTTGTTTTTCTCTCTTCCGTGCCTAACGGTTCATTTGTTTATTTTATTTATTTGTCTGTTTATTTTCAATCTGTAATGTGCTCTGTTGCTACCCTGCAAAGGGCACTATACTAAATTAAAAGTGATTGATTGATTGATTTCTTCCTTCTATATTTAATATTTTAGCTGAGTTATACAAATTATACTGATAGCATTACCCAAAATACTATTACTATGATAATAATAATATTATTATTACCAATGATAATTTCATGTTCTTGTACAGAACAGATTTTCCATCACTTTTCAGATTTTACTATATTTTGCAAGTACAAATTCCACTAAATTCTACTAAAGTTCTTACAACCCATGTCATGATTTGAACAGCCTATTTTAGTGGTAAATGTATTCCAGTAGCTAGCATTATAGGACATAGGTGCCCCCCTCCCAAAAAATATGGTATGCATGTTGAATTGGGCAATTAAAATAGAGATAACTGTAATAGAAAAGATGCCAATTTGATCTTAAAATCTAATCTTGTTATATACTAGCTTTATCCTTTTTTTATTACCCCCAAAAAGCAAAATGCATTTCTTTAAGAATTTAAACACACTGAAGGCATTATCAGCGACTGCCATTAAAGCTGATGTGACACTGCCACCGTGAACAGGCTTTTACCCATTATTGTTTTTGGCTGAAACAGATATGCTTTCAATATCATCGCAGTTATGAAGTGCTCAGAATTAATCTAAGGGATTGGTCAGGGATCATTTGATATCCTCAGCCTGAGCGTAATATACGACAGTGGTTTCAAACCTGTCTGCACTCCATTATTGATGATCAGAGCTTGTCATGTAGAGTAGATCTCAAAGTTCATACATTGTGTTGAATGAATATGAAAAGGGATTTATAGTTTCTTGACAGATTTTAGCAACTGCTGTGGTTACTTTTGTGTGGCTAGTTTGAACAACCAGAGACTGCATTGCTTACTCTTAGGCTTGGGATTTTTAAGATATAGAGTTAGGACAGAGGTGAGAGTGTTGGAGATTAAAGTGCGGTTTCTTGTTCACTTTGATAATTTCTTGTCAATAGAAAGGAATAACAAAAATACTGGTAAAACTTATAATAAGGTGGTGTGATTTCCTCATGAATTAATGTATGAATACCGGAGGATTAACACAGGGATATGTCTGAGTTCTGATGTTGAGCGCTTGAACCCTAACCCTTATTAGGTTCCTCACACATAATGGGAATAAAGAGTCTAATAATGGGAAGTGTTTGGTAAGGTAAGTGTTTGTTCCTTTAGGATAGGCAGTTCCCTCTTTAGGACAATATCCTAATGCACAGATCCTCTCCCTTTCCAGCTGGTCCTCCTCCATCTGGCATATTGAAAACCAGAACTTGGCAGGAGATAGCAGAAGGTGCAAGGAACAGGACAAGGATGAGGAAGGGTTTATTGATGTCTCATATTCCCATTCTCGGTTTTTAGGAAGTGCATCCAGATGCCTTTCTCCCCGCAGGTACCTACACCTGCCGCGGACCCAGCACAAGACCCAGGACACTCTCTTCCTGACCAGGATCTACAGGGAAGTGCTTTGATGAAAGTGTCAGTCACAAGCAACAATAACCAACTTTCACTTCTTCTTGCAGGTAATACAATTACAAAGTCTGTAGTTCTGCAACAACACAGGTCGAATAACAGTTCAACACTAATAAAGTCTCCTTGTTCACTTTCTGCTTCAGGGTATTTCTTTCATTCTTTGCACATATACCGAGGCAGCTAAGCAGCATGACAACACAGGCTCTTCATCATTCATTCACACAATACTTCACTTAAATGTGACTCCTTGCATCTGCTGCACATCTCCAATTCCGGAATGAGAAAACATGCTAACTGATATCCGAAATTTTCCAACACAGATATCGGATTTAATAAGCTCGTTAGCTTAAGACAGACGTCGCTCATCGAGGATAAGTGCGTGATCCCATTTGGATACAAAAGGACGTTCAATGGCAGTGCGGAAACTATGATTTGCCAATGGCAAAAGAGCGTGCTACCTATTTCAGTGCAGCTGAACAGCAGCTAATTATGGATGGGTATTAGGAGGAAATGGAAATTCAAATAAATAAAGCTAATACTGCAAGAGCCAGGGAAGAAGCCTGGTAAATAACAGACCATAAGTTAAATGCTTAAGTTTATTGTTTTTTAATTCCATCAATGTCAATAACCCCAAAACATGGAGGTGTCCAATTGAATTTATCCCAGACTTATGCAGATATTACAAAGATCTCTGTGTTAGCCAATATTATACATATTATATATATTCATCATTTAGCCATCTATATTATTTCTAGGCTGTTGGAACATGTACTTTGTTTGATCTTGCTTACAGCCTATTTGAATGTAATGACCGGTTAGGCCTAGTTGTTCAGATGAGGAAGGTGGAGAAGGAAATATAATTGTTGGATAAGAAGCTGGCTTTGAGTTTGAACTTGGATGCGTAGTTGTAATATCTACATTTGAATAGCAAGGTTTCGAGCATTGAGCGTTAAACTGGATCTCATTATTTATCTTTCTATTCACAGGCTAATCCCTGATGCATTTGGTACAAATGACACCCTATTCCCACAACACTACCTATTAAATGTTATCAATGCAATTATCCAAAATAATGTATTATTTACACAGTACTTGTGAAAATACTTTAAAGAATACTTTAACATTTCTGAACAGCGTTGCATACTGCAGATTTGCTAAAATTTTCCAAGTCACCTGTAGTGTGGAGGAACATACCACTGGCTCTGTGGCCTTGTAAATGCATGACTGGGGTGGGGCTGTAAATGCATGACTGCGGGAACGCACCATCATTTTTTGGGGTGTGTCAGGTGTCATTTATTTGGGAAGGAATAAATACATTCAGATTCTTAGCCAGCTAACTTCATGTTAACCTGCCAGGTTTGAGATGCTAGACATGTTGCTCTGGTAACATAGTTGCCTCAACTTTAAGCTTGCTTTGGAGAATGGAAAATCCCATGTTTATGCCAGTTACAGTTCTTCAATTATTAAACAAAGAAACAAAGCACACATGTTAAAAAAAAAATCCACAAAAAGCAAGCAAATACAGTGAATAAAAAACAACTACAATAATATTAAAAATAAACATAAATTGTATGTAAATCAAACAATTTGTGAAACTAAGTGAACCTCAGTCACCTCCTGTGACACTGACATTAATTATCAGATATAACAATACCACAAATAGCATTTTAATACTCCTAAAGCAAAGGTTTCATGTTTAGACCAAACATTGGGCTAAAGATACAGAAAGATTCAACATTCAACAAAAGCAAACAGTACTACACATTATGCATACAAAAAGTATGCCGTTCTTCAAGTACACCATATTTGCGATATTTTTGTCAGGTGTCTCTAATTTGTTTTGAGCAAGATGAATATGCACAAACCAAAACCATTAGTTATCTTTCGAGTTAGAAGCACTGCCCAAGGGAGAAGGGTTTTCAGCACGTGTGCTGGAACGTATTGAAGATATTTTTCTATCAAAGCTGCCATTGACCCTTGTGCCCGTCACTCAAACAGGACCCTTCCGCTTCCTGTTTGTATAAAAGGTGACGTCTGCATAAAGACTTCCTCTTTTTGCCCTTTGACTTGGTTCGTGAAGACAGGTGAGAGCTTCTGTGTTTGTGAAAAAAAACACAAATTGTGTTTTTCAGCTGGCTGGTAGTACAAATAGTACCATCCAGCCACCGATTCGCTACAGTTGTGTGTTGTTGTGCTATTTTAATTTTATTTAAATTAGCCACGCTGTTTTGTTCCGTCCATGCCACGGAAGTCCATCGGCGCCTCGGTTCATTTCGGCTTTCACACGACTACTAGTCGTTTAATATTATTATTATTATTATTATTATTATTATTATTGAGGCTAGTTCGCTGTGTTGGTTTTGGTTGACAGGACTTTTTCCTCCACAGCGAGAGCGCACACAGCGGCAGTGATAGCCATGGCCAGCCGCCCAGCCTAAGCCTCGGTCTGTTGTAACAGACCTCGCCCGCGAGACGGGCTCCTCCTCCGGCTTGCGCCCGCACTACAGCCCACGGCTGCGGCTGTAGGAGGTCTCGCTCTTCCAGTTTATTTGATTGAGCTCTGCTGAGCTCACTCATCCATGTAGTGGTTCTGGTGTGTTAAGCCCCGCTTTGGCTAGTGGTTTTTCTACCATGAGCCCTCCGGTTTATGAACAGGGCGGAGCCCAGTGTCCCCGGTACCCCCCCTGGCACACATGGTGCGACTAGGCTTGTACGGCCTGTGCGACACTTGCAGTGTGCAGTGTTTTGTTCGGCGCATTTCGGCGGTGCTTGGTGTTACACCTCGGGAACTCCCATATTGCTGCCACAAAAGAAAAGGCACAACTTGGTAGACAATTAGGGGACAGAGAGGGAGGCCCACGGAGAGGTGTCCCCGGGCCTCCTCTCCCTCCTCTTCCTCACCGTCAGTCTCATCTCCACTGAGACACCGGCGCAGGGGCCTGAGCTCTGCAAACAAGGGGCAAGATGCTGCCATCCTGGCTCTCAACACCAGGATGGACCAGATATGTGCCCTACTTGTTGCGCAGGCGGCCCGAGTGGCCCTTCTCCTCCTCCACCTGCCATTCCAACGGCAGTGTCTATGGAGTCTGAGGGGAGCCTGTCTGTCCACTCTGCAGAGGAGGACAGTCAGCAGGCGACCTGGGGAGATAACATCATCTCCCTCAGCCCTCATGGGGGTCTGATTTGGAGGCAGATCTAAGGGAGGATGTGGTTTCCCCCCTCCTCCCCCTACAGGTGAGGATCTTGCCACTGCTTCGGTGGGCCGTCAGGCCGAGTTCTGGGCAGTCGCCCAGCAGGTTGTGGAGTCCCTCCAGATTCCCTAGCCAGTGAACTCCGCCCCTCCACCCTCCAGGTTTGAGAGAGGGGAGCGGTAGCAGCAGCCCACACTGGCCCTGCTGCTAATGCCTGACCTCCTGGCCGAGCTGCACTCCACCTGGGACCACCCTGCGACGGCCCCCGCCCAAGCACGGGCAGGCAATGTCTACACCAGGACCCTGGGTGTGCAGGAAGCGGGGCTGGTGGATTTCCCCAAGGTGAATTCCACCATCTCTGCATTGGTGTCCTTGCCCCCCCTCTCTGTGACGCCAAGGGACCTGTTCTGTCCTAACAGGCAGTGCAGGGTGACAGAGGCGATGCTCCACCGAGCATATGAGGCTGGAGCCCAGGCGGCCCGCCTCCACGATACGGAGTCCCTGCTGGACCTCTACATCGCCCAGCTGGTGGAGGCCCCGGATGCGAGGCCCTCAGGGTCCCCACAGCCTACTGGGGAGTTGGCTGTGGCAGCAGACCTCCTCGTGATGGTTATGCACCATGGGGCACGTGCGAATGGCAGTTCCCTGGCAGCCACTGTGGCGGCACACTGTCAACTCTGGCTGTCCCAGGTGAGGAGAGTCCCGGACGCAGACAGGACCCGGCTGATGGATGCCCCCATCTCACCCAGGTTCACGTTTGAACCATCCATGGAGGACATTCTGGCATGCTCCCACCAGGAGAGAGCTACAGCTCGCCCGAAGTCTCATGATCCAGTTAATTGCCATATAGGTGTCATTCTGCAATTACTGCAGGAGCTGTTGGACCAGGGCAAGTTCCTGTCCTATCTCCTCATGCAGAACCGTTTTCCCTTCCTACCGGACTGTGACTTGTATATAGTTAATTCTGTAGGCGGGAGTACATGTGTTTTTTACACCTGTACCCTGCCATTGTACATAGTTCCTTTGTCAGCATGCCTGTGGCCCCGCCCTAGCTATACTAGCTGTGCTGAGGGCCGCTGCTGTATTCAGTGGGAGGCTTTGAGTTTACTCTTGTGCCCCGCTGTGTATATAGTTCATTTATTGACATCAGTAGAGCATCTGTTGCCACTAGCTGCTGGTAGGCAGTGTGTAACTTGCTCCTGTGTCCTGCGTGTGGTGCATGAGCTGGCTCCTGCACCCCACAGTGTATATAGTTTATTGGAATAGACAGTTGAGCTTGTCCGCTCCTTATTAAGTTGAGCGTGGACAACTACTCCTGCTGTTAGTGAGGGCACGTGTGCATTGCTATGTATATAGTTCCTTTGCCAGCAGTCTGTGGCCCCGCCCTAGCTATGCTAGATGTGCTGGAGGCCACTGCTGCTGTGTCCAGTGGAAGTCACTTGAGTTGGTTCTTGTTGCCCCGCTGTGTATATAGTTCCATTATTTAATTGAACTATCCAGCAGTGGCTATCCAGTCTGGTTAGCCTGCTGTATGTTGAGCACAGGGTGCTAGTAGAGCAGGAGGCCACTATTACTAGGCTTCACGGTAGGCACAAGGTTCTTGTTGCCCGTGGATACACCATTACTTATTTCTTCCCAGTTCAGTGTGACTGCGGTCTTTGTGTCTGGGCAGCCCGGATGTGGCCCGAAGGGGCCCCTGTGGTTTCTATCAAAGAGTTGGTACGACTCCTAGTAGGTACGCCTCACGGCAGGCTCTCTTAGCAGCTCGCTGCCTCCTCCCAACCAAGGGTTGCAAGGTTGCGCTGGAGTTCGAGCTCCCAGCAAAAAGAGGAAGTTTTTGTGCAGACGTCACCTTTTATACAAACAGGAAGCGGAAGGGACAATGGCATCTTTGATAGACAAATGTCTTCGATACGTTCCAGCACGTGTGCTGAAAACCCCTCCCCCCTGGGCAGTGCTTCTTTCCTCAGATAACCACGGTTGCATATGCAACCTATCGTTTTTTCTGTTACAAGCTTGAGAACAAGAGACAACATCTGTTAATATTGTTTGCACAATTACATGTGGTTTTGCCCCATTCTTGACAAGCTCGGGGTGGTTGCTAGCCAAAAGTGAAGAATTACAATCTTTAACTTCAGGCTATAATACAGTGCAGAATATCTTATCCAACTTAAATAGTGATACCCAAGAAATGAACAACTCAATTCCACTAGTCAAAGAACTTACAAAATCCTTCAGATAATTTTCTATTCATGTGCAATAAAATAAATTAAAACATAATAAGCTATGTCCTATTTCCATGTATTTATTTATTTATTTATTTATTTATTTATTTATTTTGAGGTTTGTTAGCAAACCAGACAGTATTGGTAACCACTTCTTTTGTATATTATTGCACTTTGTATTGTTTTTATATTTTGTAATTCACCCTGCTAAGAAATAAATATTAATAATTTTGTGTACCAGTAATTTATTATTACATATGATAGTGGTTTATTGATCTGCTGTAATATAAATGAAATTGGAAAAATATTTCAGAAAAGCATGTCTAGTCCTTCGGATACAAAAAATGTACAAAGTTACTCGAAACAACTTTATCCGACTTCAATAAATAATCTGGGACCAGCGATGAAATAAAGAAATTAAGTGCATATGCATTTAGGACACACAGCTGTGGGTGTTTAGAATAAAGTGAATAATTGGGATTGGTTAAAAAGCTACCCTAAAGATGCTAAAGGTCAAATCCTTCACAAAAATGATATCACAAAATGCTAAATTGTATGATTTAATGATGTCTTGGTGAAGACTTCATTCAGAACTCCAGGTTCCTCAAGCTCAAATGTCCATACAGAAACAAGTGATTGTTGACATTGTAGTCCAAATGCCCAAATTGTGTTATATCAGTTCCAATAATAATAAATACATAAATATATAATTGTGAAATAGAAAAGCGAAGTTAATATTTTCTCTGTTCCCTTATATAAGGAATATTTTTCAATTAACATTATTTGTGCAAGTGACAGATCCAGGTTTTCAGATAAAATAATTGTCATTAATTTGTAGTTATCACTGAAAACATCACTGTGCATATAAATATTTGTCTGTTGCTACTGTCAGTCTAAAACCAGATGATTGAAACCAGCTTCTATGTCAACTGTCCAGATACCCAATAAAAAATGCAAATTCCACACTTAACTACTGCTTGCCCTGCATATGACATGTGTTAGTACATCAAGGGTATATGGAGATATCTATTATTAATGATACATGGTTATTAAAAATAATTTGACAGGGTGCAAGCAGAAGCAATACTAAGTAGGGGATATCTATCGCAACTCAGATTTCATGTTGACTACCAAAAATTGATCATTAAACCCACATAGACACATAACTAAACAGAAGTTAAACCTTAGATGTCCTCAGAAACCAAGTGGAAGAGAAGTAGAATATAAATCAAACAGTAAATACTGTAGCTTGGTATATATTAATCATTTGTATTACACTTGTTAGCTTAAATAAAGGTGCTATCATTCCTGCTGCACCAGCATATTATGAAGAAGAGTGTGACTCAGATTCTGTGAATGAGAAAGACAGTAATACAAAATATACCAGAATTCCAGTTTCCTACACAGAGGTGTGTATATCAGGCTACGCAACATGACGTTTACATAATGAAAAGCAAAAAGCCATAAACAGAAATGAACCCCTAAGCTATTTATCATCAGATATGATACATTCTTGAAAGTGAGATACTCAAAGTAAAACATATAGTTCCTGAATCAAACCTGCTGGGTGTATTTTCTACATGTCCACAGAGTGAACTATCAAAGTCAGTTGGTACCACTGTTGAAATCATACTGTGTTACTTTAACTGTGGGTGAGACTTACTCTTTCCCTGTATTCAATTTACATTTTTAGTGTACACACAGATGCATATTTATTATTAGTAGTAGCAGTACTAATACTACTACTACATATAATAATACAACAAATAATATGCATACTACTACAACTAATGTGTCCAGAGATCTCAAGTTTTGAAAACTCCAATATACAATTAGGTCCATAAATATTTGGACAGTGAAACAATTGTCATCATTTTGGCTCTGTATGCCACCATAATGGATTTGAACAGAAACAATCAAGATGTGCTTTAAGTGTAGACTTTCACCTTTAATTTCAGAGTAGTTACATCCAAATTGTTTCCTTTCAAATCCATTGTGGTGGCGTACAGAGCCAAAATGGACAGTGAAACAATTGTCATCAAATACGTATGGACCTAATTGTATATTGGAGTTTTCTCTGTTAAAATAATAATATACAGCTGTTAAGGGGGATGGGGAGATGAAGCTGTCGACTAGTGGGGGGTGATGGCAGTTTAAGCTAATGACTGGAGAAGTGCGGGGGAAATACACTGTCGACCAGGGTGGGGAGGGTGTTGGTGGATGACACTGTATGATAGGGGGATAAGGTGGGAGGTGGGGGCAAATGAAACTGTAGACCAGGGGGGTTCAGGCGAATGAAACTGATTGCAGATGTGTCCTGTGTGTGAAAGTTTAGTACGTGAGATTAACTCCTGGGGCCAGTTGAACTAAAAAGGTCTTACCTTCAGTCTTAGCCTTAGTCTAAGTCCTGTGAAATTGGTCTTACACAAGCCTCACGATGAGACTGTTGCATGAAACCAGGTCCTACGTTAGCCCTGGCTTACCTGTTGTTGCTAATCAAAAAAGTAATTTTTGTGAAGAATGTAAAAAAAAGGCTGTTTGTAAAGTAAAAAATAATTTTACTGAAGATGAAAAGACTTGAGAGAGTTGAGCAAACAGGTGATTTTGGGGAAGGTAGGGGTTGCCCTAAACAATGCTGATACAAATAAAGCCTGGGATGAAATAACGGAAAATGTGAATGCCATCAAACCTGCTACAATTCACAATTTTAATCAAACTTTAAAAAGATGGAAAAATCGTAAGTCTGAGGAAAAAATAAATGTTTTCCAAACAGAAACCAAAAACCGGAGGTGGGCATTTTCAAAACATTACCCAGTTAACATCTCTTAAATATTTATGGAGAAAATTGTCCCATATTTAAAGGTACCGAGGCAAGAGTAGAGGACGATACACAGCCATCAACAGTAGTTGTAGCAGGTAAACCTATTATTATAAATATCAATATTTAAAATGAAGAAACTATATTTTCAAATACCTTTTAATTTAAAATGTATTCAATGTGTATAATGCAGCTATATATATATATATATATATATATATATATATATATATATATATATATATATATATATACACACACACATATATACACTCACCTAAAGGATTATTAGGAACACCTGTTCAATTTCTCATTAATGCAATTATCTAACCAACCAATCACATGGCAGTTGCTTCAATGCATTTAGGGGTGTGGTCCTGGTCAAGACAATCTCCTGAACTCCAAACTGAATGTCTGAATGGGAAAGAAAGGTGATTTAAGCAATTTTGAGCGTGGCATGGTTGTTGGTGCCAGACGGGCCGGTCTGAGTATTTCACAATCTGCTCAGTTACTGGGATTTTCACGCACAACCATTTCTAGGGTTTACAAAGAATGGTGTGAAAAGGGAAAAACATCCAGTATGCGGCAGTCCTGTGGGCGAAAATGCCTTGTTGATGCTAGAGGTCAAAGGAGAATGGGCCGACTGATTCAAGCTGATAGAAGAGCAACTTTGACTGAAATAACCACTCGTTACAACCGAGGTATGCAGCAAAGCATTTGTGAAGCCACAACACGTACAACCTTGAGGCGGATGGGCTACAACAGCAGAAGACCCCACCGGGTACCACTCATCTCCACTACAAATAGGAAAAAGAGGCTACAATTTGCACAAGCTCACCAAAATTGGACAGTTGAAGACTGGAAAAATGTTGCCTGGTCTGATGAGTCTCGATTTCTGTTGAGACATTCAGATGGTAGAGTCAGAATTTGGCGTAAACAGAATGAGAACATGGATCCATCATGCCTTGTTACCACTGTGCAGGCTGGTGGTGGTGGTGTAATGGTGTGGGGGATGTTTTCTTGGCACACTTTAGGCCCCTTAGTGCCAATTGGGCATCGTTTAAATGCCACAGCCTACCTGAGCATTGTTTCTGACCATGTCCATCCCTTTATGACCACCATGTACCCATCCTCTGATGTCTACTTCCAGCAGGATAATGCACCATGTCACAAAGGTCCAATCATTTCAAATTGGTTTCTTGAACATGACAATGAGTTCACTGTACTAAACTGGCCCCCACAGTCACCAGATCTCAACCCAGTAGAGCATCTTTGGGATGTGGTGGAACGGGAGCTTCGTGCCCTGGATGTGCATCCCACAAATCTCCATCAACTGCAAGATGCTATCCTATCAATATGGGCCAACATTTCTAAAGAATGCTTTCAGCACCTTGTTGAATCAATGCCACGTAGAATTAAGGCAGTTCTGAAGGCGAAAGGGGGTCAAACACAGTATTAGTATGGTGTTCCTAATAATCCTTTAGGTGAGTGTATATATAAACTGAAAACACTATCCTAGTAAAATTATTTTAAAAAGTTTATATTTTGTAATCATTTGTTTTTAAGATTACTTCACTGTTGAAATTTAAATACAGAACAAACAATAACAGAAAGTGTATAGAAAAGAGCAGGGAAACCATGCAATGCCATCCTGACGAACTGTAGCAGGTTTTCTTTGAAAGCGAATGTGTGCTTAGTGAGCTGTTTTTATCACATTATAAAAGCACTTTAAAAAGAAAACACAGGTATACATACTAGCTACATTTAAGGAAGCACATTGAGAGTGGGCAAACACTTCCTGCTATTTTGCTCATTACATTTCTTAACCCTCTAGTTACCGTGACATACTCAGACAAACATTACATTGCTCATATCATCTGATATAATATTTGAAACACTGTTTATATTAAAAACATAAATACATCACATAATATGGGTATTTTTTTGTAGTGGTGTATAATCCAGATACACATTTTAACATAGGCCTTTTGGATAGTTACGAATATTAAAATATATTGCTAATTGTATAGCTGTTTTACCGACTACATAACAAAAAGGTAAAGTTATTCACTTATTTATTCACTTTTATTGAAATGTTGGAACTACAGAAGGGACATATTTTGTTGGAAACGGAAAAACTAGAAATCAAAATGTTATATTAGAAAGATTGGAACATTACGACACTCTCTCCTTCTTCTTCCGCTAATAACCTAGGAGTCACCCTCGATCCTGCGCTGACGCGCACCTGCAGATTCTTCGGAGCAACACACGCCGGATCCGTCCCTTCCTCCTCACCGACTACTCGACTCAGCTGCTCGTCCAGGCCCTGGTCCTCTCCCGCCTGGATACTGCAACTCCCTCCCGGCCGGCCTGCCTGCATCCACTACCCGCCCGCCAGCTCATCCAGAGCTCTGCGGCTGGTCTGGTGTCTCTCTGCCCCGATTCACACGCTACTCCACTGCTCCGCTCCCTCCACTGGCTCCCGATACCGGCACGCATTCAGTTCAAGACATTGACCCTCACCTACCGCTGTCTCACCACACTGCACCAAGCTACCTTCAGACACTCGTCTCTCCATACATCCCCTCCAGACCACTGCGGCCTTTCGGAGCCAGAAGACTATCTCTGCCTCCTCTCCACTCTCCTTCCTCCAGAGCCGCTCCTTCTCATCCCTGGCCCCTAAGTGGTGGATCGACCTGCCCACCGAAGTCAAGACAGCAGAGTCCTTGACCTCATTCCGGCGCTTACTCAAGACGCATCTCTTCAGACAATACTTGTAATTTTAGTCCTTTACTCTCCTGTAGGATAGCACTTTACGTTTTAACATGCTTCTTGCGTTACTTGTACTCGTATTATTTTGATTTCCTTTGCTCCCTTTCTCTTAGCCCTTGACTGTGACCTAACATCTTGCCCACACTTAGCTTTTACTATCCACGATGTAAGACCTAGTTTATTGTATTCACTTGTAAATTGTAATTTGTAATGTTTGATGCATTGTACCGAACTGTATTTTTGCACTTTGTATTGCAAATGTTTTGTAAATCGCCCTGGATAAGAGCGTCTGCCAATACATACATACATACATACATACATACATACATACATACATACATACATACATTCATTCATTCATTCATTCATTCATTCATTCATTCTAGGCGGTATCTGGATGTTTCAACAGCGAATACTCAACTCGAGAACTGCTGTTATGCTGATATATTTTAACAACAATAAGCTATGCTAACCTATTATAAACGGATACTGGCCGGCATTACATTTGCCCTTCTGTTGGATATAACCGTGTGGAATAAGCTGTTTCTCACTGGTGAGTGCATTTTCTCATTTAAAAATTTAAAAGAAAACAGCCCTTTTCTGTTTTGTGTAAAACTTTAAACTGTTGCCAAATGTATCATGCAAGGAAACATCCCCCTTAGGATATAGGCTGCATATACATAACTTTGTAGTGAGTACGTGTTAGGTTTACTCTATAGTATGCACTACTCCCACGAAAGATGTGTTCAGAAGGAAATCATTTTTAAGACATCAAATAGTTTTCAGAACAGCGAAACAAAGCAACAGCAGAATAAATGAACAAGTGAATTAAACAAACAAGTCATGAAGAAATATGTAAATAACATAACGCAAATTAACCCTGACACTATGCTGAACAAAACATAATATGAAATGACATGCAATATCAACATATTTTCTCTCTGTGCAGGAACAATAGTCAACATTTTGTATGTATGGATGTTGGGCGCAAGATTTAATTTTTTAGGCGCACTGTACACCTGTATTGCAGTTTCTGTATCAATAAGCAGTTATTTCCACTGAACACACAGAGCCACGGAGGCTGTGAACAAACCCGGAGCTGCGCCTGCGCAAACCTGTGCTGGACGGCTTTCATTCCACTTTACCTAAACCGCAAGAGGTTTTAGACAACTTTGAAGTTGTCTAAAACTACAGGACCTGCGAGAGCATGCATTGAATCAGTGTTATTTTATTGATTTAATACAGCAAAAATGGGACCTCTCCCACTTTATTGTTGGGTTGGATTAAATACAACTTTAACCAGCCGCTAATAGCAAACTACAAAACTGTACATCATGGGATTTACACAAAAAAATGGAAGAGAGTAGCATCTAAATAAAAATGAAAGTGCAACTGAGTACAGCTGTGTAGTTTTCTAGTAGCGGCTGTGTGAAAGTTGTGTTTTATTCCCACACGTTGTGACTTGCAGCACTAACATTTTTTATTTAATCCTGCCTTTGTTACAATGAGCAAACAAAACAGGCTCATAGGTCTTAATTCATCTAATCCTTGGGAACACAAAAATGAAGGAAGTGAATATGGTTGCTGTTACCTGCCAATAATATTCAACCAAATGCCGGCTCTGATAAGAGCCAGGACACATTGACCATTTCATTAATGTAACGCAATTTGCCTATATCTTGTGCGTAGAGAAAGTAGGCTCCACTAATTGCTAACTTAAGCCCAAAACCACTTGGGTGGTTTAATTATAGTTTTGTATTTGACCATAAAAAATTAAATAAGAAACCGTACTTTGATGCACAGGCACAACCATGCTGCAATCAATATGTTCAAGAGGGTTTTGCATTGCTTACATTTAGCAGTGAAAACAGCAAGGCCAAATTCTATACAAAAGCAAGAATCTTTAATGTAAAACAATTGTTTTTGATGCCACCGGAAGATCTTAGGAAATTAAATATCCAATTCCAGTGATATGATCCTTTAAAATGAGAAATGAGTTTCAAGTGGGAAAAGATTCTTAATGAGAAATATATTTCCATTGATGTAAAACTATTTCACCAGGAAACCTATGTAGAGATATGCATCTTGTTTATACAAAGAACGAAGCCTATTATAATTAGATATTTGAGAGCCTACCTCAACCTGATAGCATCGTGGAATAAAGGCCTCTGCTATCTTTTCAAATAATGTGGTTTCACTATTGTTTTTTTTAAATCAAGTAATGCCTTGAAAAAGCTACTGTTGACCCAGAAAGACACTGTTATGAAGCTGAAGTCTGAATCTATAAGAAGACCAAGAAGCAGTTCTCATTTCTTGAAAAGTTATATTCAAGTCAAATGGAGAGCCCTTGTTATGTTCCTTGTAAAATCAGGGTCAATGTATGACCTTCATTCTCATAGATATGAGATGGAAAATATATTGGACCTTATTTTAATGAAAGCATGTGCAGTATTGTTTCCTATGAAATGTCGTACATGTTAAAGATCTCATTTGTACAACATGGGATTAATATAAAACAAATATTTTTAGCTGCAGTAATTTTAAAATGTACATACTCTTTTTCACATCTCAAAAAGGAACTTTTAAAATATAGTACAGTAATAAAGATTCAGCTCCCTTGCACATATGTATCGCATTTAACATTATTATTATTTTGACATAAACAACCTATATAATGCAAAATAATGGAAAACAAAATACTAACTGCAATCTTCTTAAGTATTGTATATGTCTTCCTTTGGCACATCACAAAGATTGTGCAATCTTTTGATCATAGTACCACCAGTCTATGACTGGATTATTTCTTGTGGCGTATTGGATATAGTATATATACTATATACTAAGGTTTCAAAAACTCTGTCAATTTGGAATCAAAGTATTGATAAGTTGAAACCTTTTCACTCCACTTAATACCAGTTGTCCTGCATTGTGATACAATAGATCATAATTGATGCCCATGTCTCCTCTGATCATTCTGCTGTTTGCCTTTTGCAGGCCAAGTTTGCTTCAGACATTTCCAAAGGGTCAGTGAGTTAAACTACCTCTGAAAGCTTCATTCCTCACAACATATAAATTGTTTCCGCATCAATTCTTGTTTCCTTTGCTGTTATTTATGGGTCATCTATCATTTTGCCTGGTCTTGTCTCATTGTAAAGGCTGATGGCTTTGAATCCAGCTTGACACACTCTCAGCACAATACAGAAGCTCAATATCTAGCAACCAATGCAGTCAGATAGTGGATGTGTAATATGAGGAAAATAGGAGAGCCTCTTCGTCTATTCTCTGACAGTTTTAACAATTAAGAGATAGATGTCTTTAATCTCATTATAGCCCCCCTTTCCATTTTCCCTCTCCTCATCATCTGAAATACAGAGAGCTTCCTCTGTCCAGCAGTACTTGAAGTGCAAGCTTATGATGCTACCATGACAACTGAAAGAACAACATTGTTCCATAATACGGACATAATGACTTTTGCTCTTTTGAATGGAATGAGGATACATGAATATGTTAGTGTCTCTGTGAGCCACCTGTTCATATTCAACTGACATTCATTTATCTGGAATACATCAGTTTAATTTGCAACCTATCGCATTTGTAATATTACTGTTTAGATTACACCTGTAGACCATTCCAATCTTTTCTTATTACTTCAAATGTATTATTTTGATTCTTAATTTATAGAAATTTGAGGATTATTTTTTATAATGATTTTGTTTGTAATGATGTGTAACATGTATTTTAAATGTTAGTAAAGCCATGGATTAAGATGTATAATACATGTACTTGTATAAGTTAGGGAAAGGAATAATATTTGTTACCTGATTTAATACATACGATTTATTTTTTTAAGCTTGACATCAATGGCAGGAGTCCCCAATCTAGCATGTTTTATTTATATCACCTTCAGGTTATCAGGGATCTGAAAAAGTGTGGCTGAAGACATGGCTGGGGAGGTGAGGCAATATGGCCTGTATACTCTGCTGCGGTCATCGCATTGTATGTATTGATATTTTGCGCAGACCTGGGTCAATTACCAATATTAATTTGTATTTGTATTTGAAAATATTATTTTTCCTGTATTTGAGTATTTTTAAATAACTTGCCCCCTTTGAAATTGAAGTATTTAAAAAAAATACTTCTGAAAATCAAATACTCCTGTCAAATAGTTGTTCAATCAACTCCTTAATACATACCTTGTTTTGCACTTGTTTTTTATTTATTCATCCTAGTACTTCTACATGTATCAAGGGACGTAGTGACCAGGTCTATGACATTTCATCAAGCACTCATCATCACCAGGTACATTTCATCATCAATTTGCATATTCAGTTTCAAACTACATATGGACTGTCTCTTTTGATGTCCTACAATTCCAAAACTGAATTGCACAACTCGAGGGAATAAAGCACAACATTCACACAGCCGCTACTAGAAAACTACACAACTGTACTCAGTCGCGCTTTCATGTTTAGTTACATGCTACTTTCTTCAAATTTTTTTATGTAAATCCCATGATGTACAGTTGTGTAGTTTGCTATTAGCGGCTGGTTAAAGTTGTAGTTAATCCCACCCAACAGTACAATGGGAGTGGTCCTGTAAGAAAACAACCTGAAAATGCTCTCGCAGGTCCTCTAGTTTTAGACAACTTCATGGTTGTGGCAAAATGTAAAGAAAGCCCGTTTACTATACCTGTAATTTAGTAATTTATTCCCCTGCTTTATTCCCCATTATATAAGGTTTCCATCATACTGCTTGCTTTTACATACTACTCGTGTTGTTAATTGTGATTTCCTCTGACCCCTTCCCCTTGGCTCTTAACTATGACTTCAGCACATCTTGTCTTGTTAGATGTTACAATCTAAGATGTAGGATTCTAATTTATATTAACTCTTTACCTATGCACTTGTGTAATGTTTAACCTGTAATGGTAGTATGTTTTGTTCTGTAATTTTATACTGTATTATTGCACTTTTGTATTGATCTTATAATTTTTAAATCACCCTGGATAATGGCATCTGCAATAAATAAATAATAAAATAATAATAATAATAATAATAATAATAATAATGTTATTTTTATGACTGTCTATGTGTGCTGCAAACAGAAGCCTGCATTATGCACTGTATAAAAAAAAGAGTGCTTCCCATCTTGGAGACATGCAAAGTTGAAGTCTCCATGGGTTCCATTTCAAGCAAAACTTGAATAAATGAATATGTCGTTGCTGTAGAGCCGGTTGGCTTTGGCTTGTGCATTTGATTATACCCTTGAACGAATCTTTCCCATGTTCAGACCATCTGTCTCTTCGAGCCTTGAACCTTTCAGCATATTGTCTTTTTAATATTCTTAGAACTCTGTTAAATTGCTGCTGCACTGGCACAAATAAGCACAGACACACACACACACACACACACACACACACACACACACACACACACACATCATAGCCCTTTAATAGATTTAAGGCTAGCTCATGTTGAGCTCAGTAAGTAGAGAGCTTATTAATGGCTTAGGATGGAAAACATGAGGGAATCAATGGCTCTAAACAGAGAGAAAGAGGTGTATTGAACAAAATAATGGGAGGGATAAGAATTAATAACTTACAACAATGATTGCATGGCAACTCAAATTAATGGATTCAGTTATCTAATTGTAGCTCCTTCTGGGCTGAAAAACAAATGTTACATATACAAATAAATAAGATTAAGATATTGTACTTAAAATAACAACCACAAAACCAAAAATAAATGTTCCTAATGATTTTGATTTGAAAAAAAAAAAACTGCTTTGAAAATACCCAACAGAGCCTTGGATCAGGTAGGGGTTTCAGAAACTTCTGCATCCTATTGCCAAAAAATAAAAATTAAACACTAATTTCCCTTGATGTGTCTGCTGTAAGCATATGTCCTGCTCTTGCCATATATCAAGTGACAGAATGACAAGGTGAATCATGCTGTTCCAATTTGCACTGCATTGCTAAGCAAGCACCGTACTTCACAGAAGGTACTGTCTTTTTGGAGATTTCCCTTGTTTAATTTGAGTTTGTGTGTGCTGTCACCTCTTTTTTAAGGTTTGTTGTTATAAAAGCTGGAGTTCATGGAGTAGAGCCCCCCACCCTCCGGAAAAACTGCAATACCAGTTAAATGTGTATCATTTGTGTGTGTGTATGTGTGTGATACTTTTAATTTGTTTTTGAATTTTCCTTATGCATACAATATTTCCATGAATCTATGCTTTCACTTTTGCCAATAAAAAAGGACAACTGATGGCAAACTTTAGTTAATGTTTTATTAGTCAGAAAGTATTGCATACACATACAGAATTTCATGTATTCAATCTAATGAGGTTAATTGTCTTCCTACTTTGGAATTTTCCATCCCTTGAAATGTAAAAGTAACTTCTCAGGAAAAATGGTTAGCCTAATGGTTATGTAAAGTACCTACACAAGCAAAAGTGTCTATTTAGATTTAAATGTATTACAATATTCCACTACACCAGTTGTGTTTTGGTTTATCTTTTTTCTATCAAAATGTCTTGTTATACGAGGTGGATGTTAAATCTGAAAAGCTGTGGTGTATAAATTAAAAAATAATAAAGATCCCAGATAGCCAAAAGGCTGAGAACAGAGAATCCATTTGTCTCACAAAAAGAAATTTAATTGAAAATGAACTCACTTTTCACTTGAAACAGTCAACGTTCCTTAGGTCATTAAAATGACTTTGGCAGTCTTAGGTGAGTAAAGCTTATGAGAGAAAATACTTTGGCTTTATTTAAGAGATGTTTACAATTTTTCCCTTTCTCCAAAAGTAACATCTTTACAGTTTCATATTTTGCTGTTAACTTATTATAGATAATATAAATACATATTTATTTAATAGTTGAATACCTATTATTTTAACTCTGAGTAGATACTATTTATTTATTCGAACTATCTGAGAACTAATAATGCTTTATTCTTAAAATAAAACTTGAGCAAAAATTGCACTGTGTAGCTGGAGATAACCCCCTAATACTAATAAAAGTACAATTACATGTTGACAGATTAAGTACAAAAAAATAACCTTGATAACATTACTAATTTAATGTAATTATTTTAAAATATAATTAGCATTGGATAAAATGCTAGATTGTATGTAAAAGGAAAATAAGTGAGGTCAGTCATCTACAAAGACTGAAAACAATGCCAAGGTGCTAGCCTTTACCAGTAAATTACAGATAACTTTTAAGGTCTCCTGTTAATTGATTTGATTTGGGGAAAGAGTCAAACTGTTAAAAAAATTGTCACATACAACGATGGACCACAAAATTAATATCTAATATCTACTTCACCTCGTACAGAAAAAAAGAAAAATCTAACAACTATGTCATAAAGACAATTGATTTTTATTCACTAGGTCTATAATGAATGTTGTTTTAAGTTTGAAATGGAAATGAGTTCAAGAGTGACAAAGCCTTTTATTATAGAAATTGCATCTGAAGACTTTAATGAAGGTTGTCAACTGTAACTATCTTTTAAGTGACCTATTATCATTTTTATTGAAGTAAATCTCATTTGACTGGATTTTTAATTAAGCAAAAGCTATGTTAAAGGGCACGTTTATTCTTCTGACTGCATTCCAACCACCAAATGTTAAGCAGTGATTTCAGGAAATTGGAATCAAACATTTCTAGCAAGATGATTTTTCAAACATAATATGCAGCCTATTAACTAAGAAAACCTTACACAGGCAAACCAAAAACATTTTGTCACCTATATAGTGAACATTCAATATGAAAATAAAAAAACTCTTTGAAGTTGATCTCCTATAATGTTATCATTAAACATAAATGGGTAATTGTATGTAAATATGATGTGATATGTTGTTACAATTGTAAGTCACCCTGGATAAGGGTTTCTGCTAAGAAATGTAAAATAATAATAATAATAATAATAATAATAATAATAATAATAATAATATAGGGATTCCATGTTCAAGAGGCAGCAGTGTGGAATATCCCATGTAAGGGACACTGCAGTTGTAACCTTGAGAAAGGTACTTTACCTACATTGCTCTATTAAAAAACTAGTAGACGGGTTACTGGCCAAAGCCGGGGGGAATCCACTGGTCATGGTCCACATTGGAACCAATGACATAGGAAAAGGTAGGACAGAGGTTCTGCAAGACAAATTTAAAGAGTTAGGAACTAAACTAAAGAGCAGAACCTCCATGGTAGTTTTCTCTGAAATATATCCGGAACCAGGGAGACAGGCAGAGATTAGAAAGTTTAACACGTGGTTGAAATCTTGGTGTAGGGAAGAGGGGTTTAGGTTAATGGAGCATTGGACTTTCTTCTGGGATAGATGGGACCTGTACAAACCAGATGGTCTACATCTAAACAGAAGGGGGGCTAATACATTGGGAGAGCGTATGTGCAGTGAAATTGAGAATCTTTTAAACTAGGAACCAGGGGGGCAGGGAGCTCTGACAATGGGAGATGTTCCACTAAGGAAAGAAAACAAAAGGAAACTGCTAGTAGGAAAGTCCTGAAGTGTTTGTACCTCAATGCCAGGAGTATAAAGAACAAGATATAAGACCTAGAAGCCACAGTGCTGGCATGTGACTATGATGTTGTAGGAGTGACGTAAACGTGGCTTACAGAAAATGATGGATACAAGTTGCGTGGATACACACATTTTAGGAGGGACAGACAAAATGGAAGAGGGGGTGGGGTAGCATTATATGTGAAAAATGACATAGAAGTGGAAGTACTCAAATTAGATCCCAGTAACGGAACAACATCTTTGTGGGTCAAACTGAACAACAGATCTGGAGGATTAGCGGTAGGAGTGTGTTACAGACCACCCAATTCAGATATTCAGAAAGATGTTGCATTGTACAGTGTAATCAGGACTGAATGTAGCAAGGATGTGGCTGTTATAATGGGGGATTTCAATTTCCCAAACATAGACTGGGAAAGCCCAGTTGGGACTACAGAAGCAGAAATAGAAATGGTTGAGATGGTAAATGACTGCTTTCTAACTCAATTTGTCAGGGAACCAACCAGGGACAGTGCATGCATTGACTTGATCTTTTCAAATTACCAAGATAGAGTCAGAGGGACACTAGTGAGAGAACCAATAGCAAATTGTGATCACAATATGGTTAGCTTTGAGGCATTCATTAAAAACAAGGTCCAAGTCTAAAACAATGGTCTACAATTTTAGAAAAGCAAACCTTGACAGTATGAGGTGGCATTTAGAAGAGGTAGACTGGAGAAAACTGGATACAGATTCAGGTGAAAATGGATGGGTATATTTTAAGAATATACTACTTGAGGCTCAGGAGAAATTTGTACCAAAACTTAGCAAATTGAGGACCAAAAAACATTGGCCAAAATGGTTTAATAGAGGTATGCAAAAAAATATCAAGAGAAAGAAAATGTTGTATAGTGCATACAAAAGGGATAGAGATGAAACAAAATACAAAGAATATGTTGAACTGCAAAGAGACCTTAAGAAAGGGATCAGGAAAGCAAAGAGGGAAATAGAAAGAAACATAGCTCTTGGAGCTAAAGCTAATGCAAAGAGCTTTTTTCAATATTACAACAGCAAGAGGTCAATAAAGGAGGAAGTGAAACGGATAAAGGGCAAAAACGGAAGTATCTTGGAAAACGAACAAGATGTGGCAAATGTTCTAAATGAGTATTTCACAGAGGTTTTTACAAAAGAAAAATCAGATGACATGCCACAGGTTGACAATCAGTCCAGTCAAACCCTAAGAGAGATCAGGATAAATGAGGAGGAGGTACTAAAGGGACTAGCAGAATTAAAAACAAACAAATCACCTGGGCCCGATGGTGTATTTCCAACAGTACTTAAAGAAATGAGGGAAATGATTTATAGGCCGCTAACTCAAATATTCCAAATGACACTTAGAACAGGTGATGTGCCAACTGACTGGAAGACAGCAAATGTCATACCAATCCACAAGAAAGGGGACAAAACAGAGCCAGGAAATTACAGACCAATCAGTCTGTTAATGAAGTTAATGAAAGTTAATGAAAACCATATTCTTGGAGATAGTCAACATGGGTTTAGATGAGGTAGATCATGTCTTACTCATTCATTTGAATTTTTCAAATATGCAACTGCAGCTGTAGATCATGTGAAAGCATATGATATGATATACTTAGATTTTCAAAAAGCTTTTGATAAGGTTCCACACCAAAGACTGATCCTCAAATTGGAAGCTGTAGGCATTCAGGTTAATGTAAGTAGATGGATTATGAACTGGTTGATGTATAAGAAACAGAGGGTGTCAATTAGAGGAGTTGCTTCTAACTGGAGTGAGTTTGTTAGTGGAGTTCCACAGGGATCAGTACTAGGGCCTGTGCTTTTTTAATCTATATTAATGATATGGACTCTGGTACAGTTAGCAAACACAGGTTATTCAAAGAGACTTAGATAATATTCAGTTGTGGGCCGACATCTTGCAGATGAAATTCAATGTGGACAAGTGCAAGGTATTACATGCAGGTAACAAAAATGTCCACTATAATTACACTATGGGTGGGATATAACTAGATGAAGAAACGCATGAGAAAGACCTAGGAGTCTACATGGACTCCTCACTTTCTCCATGCTGAGGGAACTGGACCTTTTCACCCTGGAACACAGGAGACTACGTGGGGACTTGATTCAAGTCTTCAAAATCATTAAAGGCATCGACCACATCAAACCAGAGGAGCTTTTCCAGATCAGCAGGGACACATGCAACCAGGGACACAAATGGAAATTGGGCTTCAAGGCATTCAAGAAAGAAAACTGGAGACCCTTCTTCACACAGAAAGTAGTCACAATCTGGAACAAACTCCCCAGCGATGTGGTTGAAACTGAAAATGTGGGAACATTTAAAAACAGACTGGATAGTATTCTTGGATCACTTAGTTATTAATGGTCACCAAACGAGCACGATGGGTCGAACGGCCTCCTCTCATTTGTAAGCTTTCTTATGTTCTTATGTTCTTAAGTGTAGTTGATTTTGCATTGATTATTC
Organism: Amia ocellicauda; assembly: GCF_036373705.1. NCBI lineage: Eukaryota > Metazoa > Chordata > Actinopteri > Amiiformes > Amiidae > Amia > Amia ocellicauda. The sequence continues at coordinate 18,006,694 of NC_089852.1, forward strand.
ATTAATTGAGTTATTATTTTGCACGTGTTTTTTTGATGATTTGTACTGAGTTTACCCCGCCTGAGACAGATCATGCCCTGGACTGGTCACCTCTCAATGCAGCCCAATTATTTATACCTGCTCCAGGGTCATCACCAAGGGGGGTCATTAAGGGGCAGTGCCCACTTAAGTGTTGTCCCAAGTGGGACTAAGTTTAGTACAGTAAAGCTAAGAGTTAGCTATATTTTGCACCTGTATTGTAGTAACGACAGCAATTGTTTGTTAGTAAATTAGCAACTGACTTAATGCACTTTGTCCTTAGATTGACATGCAGTTTCTGTAAATCAGAAGGTTATATTGTAGGCTGTTATTATTTAGTATTGTTGTGAGCTATTGTTCAGTGTAACTGCATGTGTCTGGCACGGTCTTTATCTGTATTCAGATTCAAAACGGCCATCAATTGTACTATTAGCAGTCCAGCCTGGGAGGAATTGTGCCATCCCGACAGCCTTGTGTCATTCAACGCAACGCAGGTGTGTACTGTCCTAATTAGCTACAGGAGGATTATTTAGCAGCCCCCTGGACCTCTGCGCCAGCAGCGTCAGTGCCCCCCTTCCGAAGGGCCACGCTTACAAATGGCCTTACAAAGGGCAGGGACTCTGGCTGTGGGACTCACAAGGGCCATGCTTACAAAGGGCAGGTACTCTAGCTGTGGGACTCCAGCAAGGAGAAGACTACGAGGAGACGCCGCATAGCAACACCAGGCAACCATGACGATCTTTCCGATCTCTGTCCTTCTCTCTCCTTCCACTCGGCGTGCACCTGCATGCCATTGCCTCCCTAATCCCTCTAACCTCATCTCTCTGCCTCCCTCCTCCTCCTCCTCCCTCCCCTCTATTCCACTCTCCGGAGGCCTGTGGAACTGCCACTCAGCTTCCAACAAGGCTGACTTCATCTCTGCCGTCGCTTCCCACCACTCTCTGGATTTGCTTACTCTCACCAAGACTTGGATCTCCCCTGAGAACTCAACCACCCCTGCTGCCCTTTCCTCTATGTTTGTCCTGTCCCACTCCCCCCGTCTTACCGGGCAGGGAGGCGGAACAGGGCTCCTGCTCTCCCCTTTTCTCCTCTTCTCTGTCCCCCTCTTTCTCTCCTCTATCACAACTCATCTCTATCAGACTCTGAACTTTCCTCTCTCCTCCTAGATCACAAACCTGTGTGTGCCCTGGACCCTCTCCCCACTCGCCTCCTCCAAGCGACTGCTCCTGATCTACTCCCTCCTCAACTCCTCACTCCTCTGTTTCCCCTCTGCATTTAAACAAGCTGCTGTCATCCAACTCCTCAAGACACCTACCCTCGACCCCAACTCTCCTCAGAACTACTACCCTGTCTCCTTACTTCCCTTCCTCTCAAAGACCCTCAAGAATGCGATCCACCATCAGCTCTCTGCATTTCTTTCCCATCACTCACTCCTGGATCCTCTGCAATCCGGCTTCCGCACAGCTCACTACACTGAGACTGCTCTCCTGGCAGTTGCTGACTACCTCAGCTGTGCTCGGGCGGCCTCCCTCTCCTCAGTCCTCATCCTCCTTGATCTCTCCGTAACGGTTGACACTGTCAATCACTCCATCCTCCTCTCCTTCCTCACTGATCTTAGAATCTCTGGAATGGCTCTCACCTGGTTCTCCTCCTACCTCAACAACCGGACCTATCAAGTGACATGGCGAGGTTCTTCATCCACCCCCCAAACCTCTCCTTACATACGTCGAATCCGACCCTTCCTCACCAACTACTCGACTCAGCTGCTCGTCCAGTCACTGGTCCTCTCCCGCCTGGACTACTGCAACTCCCTCCTGGCCGGCCTGCCTGCAACTATTACCCGCCGCTCCAGCTCATCCAGAACTCTGCGGCTCATCTGGTATTCTCTCTGCCCCGATTCGCACACGCTACTCCACTGCTCCACTCCCTCCACTGGCTCCCAATACTGGCACGCATTCAGTTCAAGACATTGACCCTCACCTACCGCTGTCTCGACCACACTGCACCAAGTTACCTTCAGACACTCGTCTCTCCATACATCCCCTTGAGACCACTACGGTCTTCCAGTGCCAGAAGACTAACTCTGCCTCCTCTCCACTCCCCTCCATAGCCCGCTCCTTCTCATTCCTGGCCCCTAAGTGGTGGATCGACCTTCCCACTGAAGTCAAAACAGCAGAGTCCTTGACCTCCTTCCGGCGCTTACTCAAGACGCATCTTTTCAGATAGTACTTGTAATTTAGTCATTTACTCTCGTGTAAGATAGCACTTTACAACTTTTTATTATACTACTTGCTTTGCGTTACTAGTACTGGTATTGTTATTATGATTTCCCCTATGCTCCCTTTCCCTTGGCCCTTGACTGTGACCTTAACATCTTGTCTGCTCTCAGCTCTTACAATCCAGGATGTAAGACCTCATATTGTATACACTTGTGTAAATTGAATTTGTAAAATGTCTTATGTAAATTGGAATTTGAAATGTTTTGTGCATCTGCTAAGAAATAAATAATAATAAAATAATAATAATAATAATAATAATAATAATAATAATAAACCATAGACCAGGGATTACTCTAGTCAATCTTCTTTGAACTCCCTCCTATCCTCCTTGTAGCAAGGCTCATACAGAACAAATATATACTTTTAGAATACATGGTAAAATTATTTCATATACCAAAATGTCTGCTTTTTTGTATATTTAAAATATATGCATTTTAAATAAATATGGATTACAGACTAAAATATAAATTTTTAGTTTGAAAATTGTGAGGTTAGTTTGTACAATATATTGGCAAACCTATGAAATAAATAATTGAATTATAGACCAAAATATATATTAATAGATCCCATATATTTTAAATATACAAAATAAAATGGCATATTACAAATATAAAGATCACACATTTCAACCATATGTTAAAATTATATATTTGTTATGTCACTAAAATCGCATTCAATATTCAAACATGGATTGTTAAATGGATTGCTTCCCAACATTGTCCTGACAAAGACACTGGCAAATCAACAAACCCATATGGAATGGAAACAGAGACTGTTTCAAAAGGTTTGTGCCGATTAATATGGTGTTTTTCACCATAGCTTCACAAGAGCAAGTGAATCATGCCAGCCACAAGACTGACCTTTTTGAATTAAATTTAGTGAACTTGGAATATGTTGAATTGTATGCTGCTGACTCCATTTTACTTGTGAATTGTTTGACCTACTTGGTTTTCATCATTGCCAATATTTTTAGTGTGTGTGTGTGTATGTTAGAGTGTGACAGTCTTTATTTTCAGGGAAGCAGAGATTTTTCCCCCCTATAAAGTAGTTCAAAGTTTAGTATTTCAAAGCACTTCTCTTTAAAGCCGAGAACATCACTGAATTATGCATTGACTGTTTAGAGCGAGTCTGACTAGTGGAGCTTCAACCAAGGGAAATGGAGACTTCAAAAATCAGTCAGCTAATGAAAAGAAAACAGTTTTCTTGTTCTTTTTCACACTTTTTTTAAATAGGCTTGGGATTTTCTTTTGCCCTCTCATCTATCTCAAGTCAAGTCTGAAAAGTACTATGAAAAAGTAAGAAAGTATTATTATTATTATTATTATTATTATTATTAATAATAATAATAATAAGTATAATTATTAATTATATTATTAATTAATAATAATAATAATAATAATAATAATAATAATATATTATAATCAGTTTCTTATCACATCATTAGAGAGCAATATCTTCTGATATTGAAACTACACTTCTAGGTTCATAATATAGACATGAGTCTGCCAGCCACTAAACTGTGGTAATGAAGTCCAACAATTGCATTACCATCATTAGCCAACATTCAAAATGGCAAAGCATGCAATGCAGCTACGTATAAAGATAACACATTGGGATGCATAACTACATGTAACCAGGTTTAATATCTGTGGACACATCTTTTGGAAACAAAGAAAAATGATAACAGAATGTATCAGTGCATTATGGGATAGTAGAAAATTAGAACTGCTCTGCTTTTATGATCTGTAACCAAACTAAAGGTATATTGGTTCAGAACACTGTTTTAACCCAGCAAAATGAAAATGTTATTAGTAGTGCATTGGAATTGAACTAACTTTTGATATAATTCATGACTTAATTATTTGGGACAAAGCTTTCAGTCTCTCAGATAGCTACTAGTTTCCAGCACACAACCACCTAAATCCTAGAAGCAAAAGTAAACATATTTTTGGACTAGCTTTTATTTAATATAAATTAGATTACCTGTTCATGCAGGACTACATTATGACTTACCCAACTGGATATATATATATATATATATATATATATATATATATATATATATATATATAATTCATCAGAGCCTACTTAAAATTATGGGAGATAATAATCATGTTTTGAACAACTTAAAAATATATTTTTCTTTAGCCCCCAGAGGCCATCCCCTTCGAAACTGTTTGTAAATATATTTGGCAATGGAAACACATGTAACACATGTAAAACAAATGTGTAAATTACAATACAAAATAAGTCTACTTACTAATCTGAATGGCATTCTGAATGCCTTTTGGCATGTTCCTCTTTACAAGGATAATAGCTCCTGTGTACACAGCCTGTCTTGTCCCACAGAGTTTTAGTTTTAGAAGAACATAAGAAAGTTTACAAACGATTATATTGTATATTGCTGCTCAATATAAAGCAAGACACCAAGAAAAATACTGACCAAAAGATGATAAATATGCCAGTTATGTTTGTCCCTCATATTTTTTTTGCTTACAGATTATTTTTTATTGTAAATTTACAGATTTAAAAATAGTAATAGCACTTCACCAGCTCCATCATTTTTGCAGTATGTCCCCTTTTAATTTGGGCAATGAGAATCTTTAGTCCTCATTCAAATAAGATCAATCAATTGTAATTGTATATAGCAGAACACCTTTCCAAAGCACTGTACCGGCGGCAGGATGAACTCGGCAGGGGGGCGACAGAAATTACTAAGGGGGCACAAGTAGGACTCTGATGAGCGGGGGGCGTGTGTGCGATAGTGTAATTGTACTATGTTTTTGCGACAACGCACGTCAGTCTTGTAAAAAGAATACAGATTCCCGGAACACGTTTCAACATCGACTATTAATAAAAAAAAAAAAATGAAAACCTCTTGCCTCCAACAATGCAACACAACATAAAGAATGAAGTGCATCATACAATGAATACATAATTTTAACGTTGCAGTATTGCTACAGTGCAGTAAAATGCATGGATTACATTTCATCATGCTTGAAGTTTGAGGATTATAGTGCTAAAGTACATTAAAAATAAACAATCACAATGCATTACACTGCAGCAGAGGGACTCATGGTTGGTGACTTTACACACTTACACTCCTCGCTTGCTTTCTATCACACAGCAAACACAGCACTGCAAGTCCAACACAACGTCCCACAGATTCCCCATTGCCCTGCGTTACAATACAATAAGTAGAAGTTATTCACTTGGCTGCATCAGTAACCCTTCCTTGCTTAGAGTTTAGATGCACTACCGGTGGACCTTCGTTTTTTCAGCTTATATTTAGCCTACTTAAAAAAATCTACTGCTTTTACATTCTGTACAAAACAAACTAAGACTGATAGTAGATAAACTAGTGGCATTTAATTTTTTTAAGAAGAAAAAATATGTTGTGGTATCAAACTACTGTAAAATGCATAATTTATTGATTTATTGATCATTTAGAGATATTTATAATTCATTCTCGTGTTTTGTCACCAATCCGTCTCTCCGTTTAACTGCAGTTTGGTGTCGGTCGGACTCGGAGGTGGGGACAGTTTTACTGCTGCTGCTTGTAAACAGGTTAGAAGCAAATGTTTCTCCACAGAACAACATTCCAATCTTGGCAGTGGTTGATATTTATATAGCGTTATAATTTGGAAAGGAATAATAGCTTATGCTAAATGAAGTAGTAATGATAAAGACTTGAAAAGAATGGTCCAATGCAAGGAAAAGGTTGGGTTGAGTCCGAGTGCGAGTACAGGAAAGTCAAATCGTCTGAGTCACCAAATCCGCGACTCAAGTCCAACTCGAGTACTACAAGTCTGCAAGCAAGTGTCCTGGCTCTCTCATAAGTAGCAAGTTCACAAGTCATAAAACATTTTGATTGACATTATGACTGTATTATTATTATTATTATTATTATTATTATTATTATTATTATTATTATTATTATTATTATCTGTATCTGATCCCAATCAACTCACCTCCCCTGGGGTCCACGGAGGTGCAGCACAGTTCAGGGTAGTCTCTATCCACACAGCATCACAATATAGGGGAAGATATAGGGATGTATCAACATTTCATGCATCATTCAACCACTAATAGCTCACTCATTTCCTGTAGACATGATATCTTAATATAATTTCAGATTTTTCTCCAACAAGACTTAACAGAACTTGGGAAACAGTCTCCAAACATGAACCACTCTCTGTAGTCTACATAATCTTGTCATAATTGTTTCTCAATATGGATTAATTCACATTATTCTAAACTGTTAGTGACGTGAAAAAAATGAACTAAATATATAATCACCATTATATATACAGTACTGTGCAAAAGTTTTAGGCAGGTGTGAAAAAATGTTGTAAAGTAACAATGCTTTCAAAAATAGACATGTTAATAGATTATATTATACTTAACAAAATGCAGAGTGAGTGAACAGAAGAAAAATCTACATCAAATCAATATTTGGTGTGACCACCCTTTGCCTTCAAAACAGCATCAATTCTTCTAGGTACACTTGCACACAGTTTTTGAAGGAACTCGGCAGCTAGGTTGGCCCAAACATCTAACCACAGTTTTTCTGCGGTTTTAGGCAGCCTCAGTTGCTTCTCTCTCTTTTTTATTGCAGTAGCGATAATTATAATGATCATATTTTTTTCCCTCTAATTCAGTTTAACATGCATGTCTGTTAAACGGTAACAGTATTTCCTTTTATTTGTATTTTCCGAATGGACTTGCACAGCTCCCCCAAAATGTCCTGCTAGTTGTGCTACTGAGTGTGATGTGACTCCATGTTTAAATGAAAGTCAAGTAGAGAATTATTTACACTTGGATGAGGAATGTGTGAAAACAAATGCCACGCTCCTTGATTACCTTTTCAAACAGATAAGTATTTAATATTGTGTGATCTGTAACCATGGTGTGGGTAGGATTAGGGTCAGACCCCTCTACCCAAATTTAATTTACAACTCCAATAAATGAATAATAGAGTTGCCTTTATAGCAGTAAATATTGTAAATATTGTATAATATTGTATATAATATATTGTAAGTAGAACACACACAATGATTTTGGTCCTAAAATATGTATTTCACACTACATGTAACAACTTACAGCAGTTCAGCAGTATCAAAATTAAATGTAGAATCAAAACTAAACCATGCTTTTGTTATTTAGTTGAGTAACTGCAGAGAAACCACTTTCTCACAGGTAAGCTGTACTAAAAGGCAAGATTATTCTGATGGCATAGCACGCAAGGACAGGGTATTCCATAGCAGTACATCACCAAAACATCACCAGTGTCATTTCAGCATATTTCTAGTGGATTTATCCTTTATCCATGGAAAGTAAATCGCAGAATCTTGTGAAATGTACCATTCATTGTGAAATTTAAAAGATGAAATGACACATATGTTCCACACCTGAAGGTGGATTCACTGAGTTTCACTCACACTGAATTATTTCTTAAAGTGTAGTAATATAAAATATATCAGGTATGTAAGTTGATTTATATTGTCATAGCTGTGCAGTAACACAAGTCTTACTGCTCGGTCCTGTGATCCTGTGATTTCATAAAAATCAAAATATGTTGCAACCCCTAGTCTAACAGTGTCATCAAAGTTGTACAACTCATAATTACCTTACTAAACCATTGTCACATAACAAGTAAACTTCATGATTACTTAATTATTGTGATCTTTTCTTTTAGCCATCAGATTTATGGTATGTTATGTTACGGTCACCCAAACATTACCATAAGCCTGATGGGAATTTGTCCTTTTACTCCTCAATGATCACAGTCTGTCTGCACTGTCTGTTTATTGTAAAAGTTTTTTTGTTTTTTTCCCCAGTTGAAAAGCTGGTGTGCCAAAGAAACAAGAAAGGGAGAAGGTGCAGGTAGCGTGAAATGAGGCAATTTTGCCATTAATTGCTTTTTTATCCCAAAGCCCTGGTAACTTTCCCCTCTGCACTTAGACCTCCAATCAATAGGGAGACATAAATGAGTAGAACCAAGTCTTTATTTTAATTTGATATTTTTCTCTCCTTAGCTGTTGTTCAATTAAGAAGCATTTTCACAGCCCAGGAATATCAAGTGAAAAAAGGGGTGAGCATTTAACTGATCTTTGGCGATGGACAAATGTATCTATGCAGGAACCACTGAATAGCCATGATACAGTCAGTGATGTTACAGTTCACACTAAATGCATTCACACTCACTTAATTTAAACACGTTTTTTGATTAATAATTAAATTTCATACATATTGTTCATTACACAACACTTACATTGCACTGATATACCATAAAACGTCCAATACTCGCCGGGTCCAGTCGCCGGGTTGATCATATCATGTAAACATAATCATGTAAACAAAAGCCACTTACAAAACAGACTTGACCATGTTTTATAAATAAAGAAAAGGGAAATCGATATATAGTTTCTAAAGATGCATTAACACATTTGAAAGAACCTCCACAACATATTTATGTAAACTTTTAGTTTTTTGCATCTAATTTTCAGTAAATATATATCGTATATTAATTCAAACAAACACCATCACGTGTGTTTTTATTTCTTACTTTAACTATATATATATATATATATATTTGTATTGCTGTTAATTGTAGTGATTGAATTGTCAATTGCAACATAAACAATGCATTGATGAAATATAATGTTGATGGTTTGTTTTAATGCGTATTTCCACAGTGCTTTTTGTTTATTTAGTGAGAGTTCACAGTATATCGAATCTTAGACTGCAAACAGAATTACCGGTATCTTGTTTTCAATCCATAGTTCAGCATACATTGAATGTGATTTGTTTCCATCTTTGGAAAGCAAATTAATAACAAATAATGATACATAAAAAAATATAAATAAAATAAAAGCCTGGCCTGTTTGCCTACTTCTACAATGTTTCCAGGGTCTTTCTTACCCTGCATGAGTCTGCGATGTCTTTTTATTTATGAATGTTTAATACTAATGCCGGTCTCCTACATTCGCTGCATGGTCTTCTATTGACGCCGCAACTTCTTGTAGTTATTTGGAATAAACGCAGGAGCCGTTTAATTGAAGTTTTACAATATTTTCAAAGATGTACGATGTGTGGGTGAATACTTCTGACTAAAACTGATATCACTTGTTTTCAATGTGAGGGGAACTACAAAGATGCATGTCGAATGAAACCTTGTATCAAACACTCTTCTCAAGATGGGTTAATTTGTGGCCTATGAGAGCTTTGTGTGGCAAATGTACCCTAGCTTATACCTTTTCCCCCAATGAGTTAAAGCATAGCTGCCACCATTCCTAAAATCATGGTTTTATGCATTTGTTTGTGTATAGTGTATAATTAAGATATACACCACTGTTCCAGATCAATGCTATCATATAAGCAACTGGCCAATAACAAGGGTCATTTAAAATAAACACTGCAGGTGACTGCACAACTTACAAAAAGATTTCACCATTGACAAAAACAACAAATAATCAGAGGGAGTTGGCGTTCCTACGAACACAGCTTTTTAAGGAGCAACACTCTTCTCAGGCTACTTCTGGCCATCTGGAACCAGGACACCTTATATATCTGCTTGCCCCCCTGTCACGGCGCCCTCCCAGGGTTACTATATAACAGCATCAATCTGGAAGAGTGGTATGTATCTTACTTATTCACTATAACAGCACATACAAATGCATAAAACCATGATTTTAGAAATATTAATGCTTTACGCTGTTATGCTTTATTTTATTTATAAAATTTTATAAAATAATTGGAATAGGCAATTTTTTTTTTATTTTCTCCACCTACATTTTGGAATCACCAATTGTGCTGATGTATTTCAGCTTGTCACCACATACCCACTTGTGGGGATCCTCCAATCCCAGCCACCCTCGAGCCACCCATCATTTTACAGACTGCAGGCTATACAGCCCATACAAGAGGTTCAGCACCGACTGGACGAGAGGTAGACACTTAGGGGCTGCTTGTTAGCGATGAGCTGAGAGAGACCCGGATGCTTTAGCCCTCCCTAACCTGTGTGGCACTGGCCAATTGTGTGCCAGCACTGAGCCCTCCCTGTCACAGTCTGAGCTTTTACCGACTGAGCCACTCAGTAGGCCTGTTACACTTTCACCTGGGTGAGTTCTTCTTGCTCCTCCTTCTCCAGGATAGATCTCGTCCTCCTCAGTAAGCCACTGGAGAGGACCGCCATGTCTTCGGAGGCGGTCTTCTTTTCAGACCACAGGCTCTTGACGACACCTCCCTGCTCGATGACCCTCGTGTTATTAAGACCTTTAGCAGACGCCTCGAGGAGTGGAGGACCCTGAAGGACCTTTTTGATTCTCCCATAGAGTGGTGGGAGATGGTGAAGAAAAGGACCAAGGGCTACTTCATTCAGCTAGGGAAACGGAAAGCTCGTGAGAGGCGGGCGAGATATTCCCATCTAAATGCCCGCCTCCAGCGCCCGAGTCTTTTACAGCTCAGAGGCTTCGACCTAGCTGAGGAGGTGGCTTGGGTCAAACTGAGTCTCTCCGCCCTCTATCGGGAGGAGCAAGAGAAGATCAAGGTCCTCTCCAGGGTCCGCATCATGGAGGACAATGAGAAATGCAGCCGCTTCTTCTTCAAGAAAACGAAGGAGAGGCGGCCTGCAATGTCCTCCATGATCGACTCCTCGGGGCAAGAGGTGGAGGGCAGAGAGGCTGTTGAGACAGTGGTGCGGGATTTCTACAGGGAGTTGTATGATCAGAAGGTGGTGGATCAAAATCTGATCCATCACTTTCTGTCCCTGTTGGAGTCCCGCAATGAGGGGGACGAGGAGGAGGAGGAGGATCCAGAGATCACCACCACTGAACTCTCCCAGGTGATAAAGAGTCTTAACTCTGGAAGGACACCGGGTCCCGATGGGATCCCTGCTGAGTTCTATAAGATCCTTTGGGAGGTGCTTAAAGAAGATCTGGCCCAGGCCTTGGGGTCGATGTACAGAGAGGGTAGATTGGCCCCTTCTATGAAGAAGAGTATCCTCTCCCTTCTTCACAAGAAGGGAGACCAAAAAGATCTGAGGAACTGGCGGCCAGTCAGCCTCCTGTGCACCGACTACAAGATACTGGCCAAAGCACTGACGCTCCGGCTGCAGCGGCCACTCCCTCAAGTCGTGGGTCCCGACCAGGTCTGTGGTGCCCGGGGGAGATCGGCGGCCGACAACGCCATGCTGCTCAGGGATGTCGTGGCCTACTCGAACGAGAGAGGGCTTTCCCTGGTCCTAATCAGCTTGGACCAGGAGAAAGCCTTCGACAGAGTGGGCCACGAATACCTGCAGCTCGTCATGGAGAGGATGGGTCTCGCTCTTGGCCTGAGGAAATGGGTTAAGATCATTTACAGCGGTCTAAGCAGCAGGGTCCTTGTGAACCGCCACCTGACCGAACCATTTCCGGTCAGGTCGGGGGTCCGGCAGGGTTGTCCCCTGTCGGCCCTGCTGTACGTCCTCTGTCTGGAGCCGTTCATGCAGGCGATCCGCCAGGACGTCCGGGTGACAGGTTTCCATCTCCCGGGTTCCGGCGGAGAGCAACTGAAGGCCCTGGCCTACATGGACGACGTGGCCGTGGTCTGCACGGACGCTCCGTCTGTGGCCAGGGTCGAGGAACTGCTGGACGGCTTCTGCAGGGCGATGGGGGCCGCTGTCAACAAGGCCAAGAGCGAGGTCTACCTCTCCAGGGCATGGCCTGTCGGCCGGGGCCCGCCGACTGTGTTCCCTGTGAAGCCGTTTATCAAGGTTCTGGGGATCACGATCGACGGGACCAACATGGGCACCCGGAGCTGGGAGGAGGCCATATCTAAGGTCCAAAAGAAGATCCACGGCTGGAGCACAAGGACCTTGACGATGGCTGGTAAGGTGCTGGTCGTAAAGGCCATCCTCTTCCCGATACTCCTCTACGTAGGAATGATCTTCCCCCCAAACAAGGTCATCGCAAAACTAGTGACCCGAATTATATTTCGGTTTGTCTGGGGGAGCAAAATGGAGAGGCTGAAAAGAGTGCAGATGGTGAAGGGTACCCTGGATGGAGGCAGGGGGGTCCCGGACGTTGTGCGGCTGATAAAGGCGCAGGGGCTGGCCTATGTGGTCAAGAACATCCAGGCTGCTGGCAAGAAAGTGAGTTTTATGAACCGCTTTTATTTTGCCAGCAGCCTGAGACCATTCGGCCTCTGCGCCATGGATAACACCAGGCCGCACTCGTGGGATCCCCCGCCGTTCTACAGTGCGCTCCGAGCCTTTGCGCTCGAAGTAGGCCTCCATAAAGTCGTGCTGGCCTCCTGGGATTATAAGACCATCTGTAGCCAGATGAGATCTACCCAGGAGACCAGCCGGATAGAAGATTTCCCTCCCGAAACCTGCCGGTTTATCTGGGCTAACGCTACGCACGTTTGCCTCACGAATACACAGAAAGATGTCTCTTGGATGGCTGTGAGTCGGTGTCTCCCCACCCGAGTGTTCATGCACAGAAGGGGCATAGCTCCTTATGACACCTGCCCCTATAAGGGTTGCCTGGGGAAGGAGACGGAGGCTCATATCTTTAGGGATTGCCCCTCCGCCTGCAGGGTCTGGCTCCTGTTTTTCCCGTTCCTCCGCAGGTTTGCCGTTCCTGTGCGGACGACCGCCCAGCGGATCCTTTATGGCCCTGCCAAAGGAATAACATCTCCCTCCCTGAGGTGCTGGTGGCGTGTCGTCTGCGCAGTGAAGCAGGCCTTGTGGGAGGGACGGAACATCTGCCTTTTTAATAAGCAGGAGCTGGACCCGATTGTCACCGTGCGGAGGGGCATGGTACTCATTCGTGAGTATGTCAATCTGGAGGTCCATCAGAGGGGCAAGGAGGAAGCCTACAAGATCTGGCACATAAAAGATCTGGGGGAGCTTAGGATCCCTTGATGGGACCCACTTCCGGGGACGACCATCTCCCCCTGCTGGAGCCCGAGCCAAGATCTTTTAATTCTTTTATGAAAGATTATATTTAAAAATGAATTTTAAAAATGAATTTTAATTGTTTTTAAAGATTTAGTTGTTTTTAAAAACACTAGTTTGATTGTTTTTTTTGGGTTGTTTTTGTTATATTTCTTTGTCAAATGCATTGGCTTTGATTTGTCCGATTCATTTTCAGTTATTTTCAATGTATTTGACATTTTTTGTTGTTGGTTAGCAGGTTTGCTTTTAGCACATTTGTTTTTCCTTTTATGCACATGTTCAGTTATTTTGAATTTAATCACTTTGAGATTTTAAATTTTAGTATGTGAAGTGTAAAGTGATTTTAGTAATTGATTTAAGAAAAAAACTTTTAATCATAAGTATTAAAAATTTGAATGTTTTTATATTTGTAAATGTAAAATACTACTACCTAATAAACAGTATTAAACTAAAATAAAAATATATAATACAAATATATAATAATAATAAAAAAAATGAGAATAACTCAAATGTAAGGACACTGTCCTGAACATTTTCTAATCCTGGCATGTCAATCTTCATTCCTGGGGGCCCACAGCTGTCAGCTACTTAATTGGTCTAATTAGGCTACATGCTTAACTGGGAGCATTTGACAATTCTCTCCAGGCTCCCAGAAGTTATGTTAAAAGTGTTAAATTAAAAATAATTAATTAATTAGTCATTTAGTACTTCACATGGAGTTGGAATAAAAAACTGAATAAACTGTGGCCCTCCAGGAACTGAGATTGACACCCATATTCTTTTTGACACCTGGTTATTTTGATTAGGGGAAGCTGTACTTACCCTAATGTAAAATGATAGTCCTTGCTCAGTGCAGTCGGTATAGCCAGTTAAAACCTATCAACGAAATCCATACCTTTATTATTTAAAACTAAAAAACTAAAATCCATAAGTCATTTAATTTTAACTGCTGCAATATACATTGTATATTCAGTGTATGTGAAAGGCACACACCCTTTGGGTGCTTGCTGTTCTTTTAAAAGCATTTGTTTTGACAGGCTTAACCTCAGTCTGCCAGTGGCTTAAGTTCATATCCAGCATATGAAACAATGTCAGATGGAAAACAGAGTTGAAAAAACGGGGGGTGGGGGGGTAATAATTGGCCATGACCGACTAACCTCAGAGTCTCCTGAAGTTATTGCATTTGTTGTTTGTTTTGTGTGCTTGCAAGATAAAGCGTGGTACAGAACATAGCATGCTGCACAGTGCAACTTCAAAGCAAGACACTGCCTTCCAGCCATTGTTAAACTTCCTATCAAGAAAATGTTTCCCGACAACCTTAAGAGAAGTGACACTTCGTTACTGTTAGTAATGTGTTTTGATTGCTTGGGCATTCATGATTGCAATTCAAATGTTAGACTGGTTCCCCGGGTCCTTATTTTCCATACAACTGAGATTTGGGGAGTTTTGGAGTAGATAAGTAAATAGACATGGCAAAGAAGCACAAAGTTGAAAATACAGGGAGAACTAAAGGAAACCAAGCAAGGCCTACAGAGCAAAAGAAATATCGATGCAGCTGCACGAGCCTGGTAGACAGTGCCGGAAAGGTAATTAAAGGAAGTGTCAATAGGAGAAGGCTGAAGACTAAGAGAAAAAAAACATAATAAAGATATTGCATTAGTTTGTAAAGAAATAAAGAATATAAGCCAGAGAAAGTACTTATGTGAAGGACAGAATGAACAGCAAACACAAATTTTGCTCTTTCTGTATGATCCACTTGCATTCTGATATAATAAGCTGCTGTGTTTCATTTCAGAGAATTTTCTTTTCCATACAGAAGCTCCTGGGTGCAGTTATGGTTCCTATGTTGTTTGATTTCATGCTGAGAAAGGAGCGCATGGGTCGCAGCCATTAATAGTCTATTTCATTACTGCAGGATTTTGGTAGGGCTTCAGGACCCTCACATGCTCTGTTGTGGTTTCTGCTTGGGTTGTTCACTGCAATTAGAAACTATTCTGGTATTAGGAAGGTATTTGCTTGTTTGAAGAGATTGCTAATGCTAATTAATCAGAATAATCAGGGAGACCTGCTGTTAAATAGTTTATTATTTAAAGAGGCTGAAGATACATTCTGTTTGGATTGAGATTCATGCTAGGACCATTACATTGGCATTGATTGTATACAAACGTGCAGTGTCATTAAGCCATAACCTGTGTGTTATTGTTAGTAATGATATTCATTGAAGAAACATACATTACTGGAAAGACTGGATAAAATATGTTTTATTTTTTTAAACACTCTTGTCTAACAATGCCTATTATCTAGTAAATTATTCAGTTCTTTTTTGTTTTGTTTTTTTCGATGCATTAAGATACATATTTTTCACTATACTTTGTACTTATCAATTATGTTTTCTCAGTTTGATGAAACCCTGAATTCAGCCTAAGGTAAACTGTAAAGATTGCAGTCAAATCAACTGGAGTTTATTTATAGTGTCCAGCAAAATCTAAAAATATATATAAATAAGTCTAATTTAAGAAACAATATTTATTAAAATAAATGAATCATTGAATAACATTGTTTCAAACAAGGGATTTACTTTCCTCTACATCTGGATATCAAATGTGTGGCTGACATACTATTATTATTTGTATTATTTTAATGCCGTGATCAGGAGAATGTGACACGCTGCCTGTATGGCAATAACATTCTTCATTTAACCATCAGCTTAACTTGACTGAATTCTTTCATATATTGCCTTCTCTTTAAATGTCTGCTGGTACTTTGAAAATGAGTGATGCATATAACATGGAATGCATCTAATCTGGTGACATGTTCTGGTAAACTTTGAGTTATTTGGATAGATGTTCATCACCTCAATGTGCAATAGGCCTTTAACTTGAATTGTATTACAGTGCATCCGGAAAGTATTCACAGTGCTTCACTTTTTCCACATTTTGTTATGTTACAGCCTTATTGCAAAATGGATTAAATTCATTATTTTTCTCAAAATTCTACAAACAATACCCCATAATGACAACGTGAAAGAGGTTTGTTTGAAATCTTTGCAAATTTATTAAAAATAAAAAACAAAAAAAGCACATGTACATAAGTATTCACAGCCTTTGCCATGACACTCAAAATTGAGCTCAGGTGCATCCTGTTTCCACTGATCATCCTTGAGATGTTTCTACAACTTGAATGGAGTCCACCTGTGGTAAATTCAGTTGATTGGACATGATTTGGAAAGGCAGTGCATGTCAGAGCACAAACCAAACCATGAAGTCCAAGGAATTGTCTGTAGACCTCTGAGACAGGATTGTATCAAGGCACAGAGTACTGTGTAGTAGTGGTTAGGGCTCTGGACTCAAAACTGGAAGACTGCTTAGATTGCTTAGATCACTTAGATTGCTCCAGTAAAATACCCAGCTGCCCTTGATAAGAGCAATGACAAATAATGTAATGAAGGTCCCAATGAGCACAGTGGCCTGAATGTCTGGAGGAAACCAGATCAAAGCTTAATATTCCCTGCAGGTCATTCATATATTAAGAATACTGATGTAAACATTCCAGATCACATTCTGTATACCATCTGATAATGAAATATTTGCTGTCACTTAAGCACAGAGACTGTTTTATGATATATCACATTATTTAAATAAGAACATAAGAACATAGCTAGGTAGTTTGTTCAAAACATGCACAATGAAATAATTGTATTTCCCTTCCTTCTTGTGCTTGAAGTAGTTGATTGTGTTGATATTGAAACAAAATAAATATACCATCATGCATAATTAAAGCTGGTATTTTTTCTCCACATAGACCCCTTTTTAAATACACTTGAATAGTGACACTTGAGGGTTCCTGGTGGAAGCACAATAACACTACATATATTTGCTTAATTCAGTGTTTACCAGAAACAATACTGATGTTGAATTCCATTAGGCTTTCAGAACAAATAACTATCTTAACCTGCCTGGAAGGGCAGATGGCATCCTTTATTAAAGCAGCTTTTGCCCCAATTATGTCTATATTGGCTGCTATTTTTCAGGTGGCAGACATATACAATCACCACAGTGGTAAAGCTTTAGGGATGTAGTCTAGCTCTCTTAAAATGTGGGCATTTATCCAAGGGGATTGCTTTCAGATTGTATCCGTGAAGGAATAATTTCTATATTTGCAAACATAATCATATTTTTTTTAGGGGTCGCATTTATGTGTAGTCAATCCTTTGTCTTAATCAAATAAATAAAAATATTGATCAACTGTTCAAATTAACTGGGGATTCATCCCATGAACCCAGAAATGTGATTATTGAATACAATGTAGCTTTTGATTTATCAGAAACTAATTTTGGAGGCTAGCTGCAGGCATAGTTGGCTAGGAAATACCTTCAAAGTCTAGTTATATTTTTAGTTCAGTTAGGAATGTGTTCTCTTGTTTAAAAGTTTTTTCTCTGATTGCACCTACCATTAATATGCCTCTACACCTGTTTAGCCTGGTCACCTGTTTACCATACATTTTTCATAATGATTTTCAATATGATAATAAAAATATTAAAAAGACTCTGTAATCTACAGCCGCTGCCTTGTGTTCAACAGTTCATCAATTTCTGACTAAACAATAATTTTCTGTTACAGATAACTCGATTGGTTGAACAAATTTAAGAAGATGAAGAATCGTTTAAATAATTTGAAGAGGTAACCATGTATGAATTGATTGGTATTTTTTTTTTTTTACCTCAGCATTTGATGAAACAGAAGAGTATAATACATGGTCTTGAAGTCACCATGGTAACTGTGGGGCTTCAAATGAGACCCAGTATATTCATCTGTCAAGTATGCTAATGGAGAAAGGACCTTGTCACACTAGGCCTTGCCCACGCAAACAGCCAGTTGGCAAATAATTGTATATGTCAAAAAGAACAGTGCTTGTTATTTGCCTAATGCTATCCCCATAAGTGAAAAAAGAGAGTACAACTCTTAAAATGGTCTGACCTTATCAAGCACTCAATTTGCTTATAATTTAGAATATTTAAACATCATTTAGCGGGAAATGTATAAGAAGGCAGTAATTGTATTGAGATCATGTGGGCCAAGAAGTGCCCAGAGGTACAAAAACACGGGGCACCTTGGGAGATACCATCAGCCAATGAGACAGTCAGTTACAGTAACCTCTCTCACTTTTGTCTAGTAGCTCTTGACAGGCAGTTAATTCTAATTTCATGGAAAGCATTTCAGCCGAACAATTTTATTGCAGTTTGCTTTCATAATGAGCTCTTTTTTTCCCCATCTCAATTTGTAAAAGGCACTAATTAAGACCAAAAAAAAAAAAAATGTTGAGTTCTAATAACTTCTCATCATAGCAGAAACTCCAATATTAGTACTAAAGAATGCCAAGCTATTGCAGGCATTTATGCTTACCCCTGGTTAACTTGTCAACGCCACCGTGTTGTTTGTTAATTATCCTTGAAAACTGTCAGAATATTGTAGTTTTCATCATCATTATTATTATTATTTCTGCTCACTTACACTATTAGAAAGTACAATTACCTTTTTTCCCCACATCCTTTATTTATAGAATATGGGATTGTGGAAATTGTTTTGAAATTCGCTTTCAGTACTTAATATCTTGCTGAATATCTTATAGCTAATTAAACCGTAGTTTTAGAGAAGCCTGGCAAATGTGCTACAGTGAGCAAATAGTCTCTTGCATTCACTTAAAATAGTAACACTTATGCAGAGACTGCATACACTTACTAACTATGATGAGGTAATGCCCTTTCCTGGTTAAAAGTGAAAACCATTGCATGCAACCCAAGAAAGATTTAAAAATGTAGGGGAAAATGAAACACGTTAAAACAAGTTGAACATGTGTTCTAACATTAGTTTGCTGAAGCTGGTTGTTTTTATTTGTGTTGGTCATTTGCAAATTAGGCAATAGTGCCCAGCAAATTGTGTTGGTAATGCTTAATTGTCAGTGTCATAAAACAGCCATTTTATTAAATTCTTAATTGACTTATCCCACATCCTAAGACATTTAAAGTAAAAGTCAATGGATATGCAAGAAATAATGAATATTATTTGGATGCTGTGGGGATCAGCTCAAAGAAAACATTATGCTGATTATACAGAGATTTTTTATATTTGTATTATCAGTGGAAATATTGGATCATGCTTTTGGCATATATCGTATCATGTCAGGGGGGTATGCCTTCCTTCTAGCGCTATGTAGTGTGTTTTAGGGTGAGCTGTGCATGATTAGTCTTGGGAATTGGAACTAATTCCTCTTGCGTATCAGCATAGGAATAGGGGCACATCACTTAATTATTTAGCAATATCCCTTTGCTAAATGAAGTCATGCATTTATATTAATATTTAAATGAGTTATGATATGTGTCATGTAGGGTGAATGTTGTGGGGATAGGTAGCTGGACCTGCACAGTGGTCATGCATAGTTAGGATATTCATTTTAAATAAGAGGGACCCAGGGGAAGCGTGGGTCAGTCAGCTTAGGCCTCCTCACTCTCTCTCTCCTGGCTTGGCATCTTGAGGTAGTGCTGAAAGCGCTTTCCAAGGCCCAATTTGAGCCACTTCACTCAGCTGAACTGAAGCTGGTGTCTATTTTTCATGTCTGCAAATCGTGTGAGCGAGCTGCATGCACATTTGGTGTATCCTTCTTGTGCTCGCTTTGCTGGTGATGGCTCTAGGCTTATGCTTTGACTTAACCATACATTTCTTCCGAAAGTTCTCTCCACCTTCCATGTTAACAAGATGGGGAGTTGATGGCATTCAATAGCTACATGGACTGTACTGGGGGGTCCACTCCACAGACCAGCTGTTTGTGTCCTATGGTGCGCAGACACTGGCACAGCCTGTTCCCAGTGGAGTTTGGCCTTTGACCCTGCTCCCCACATGTGCACCCTAAGGCTCCAGCAAAAAGAGTCTGTGAAGACTCTGTATAGGAAAGTTGAAGAAAGTGTTTTGTGATAATTATATAATGTTTTATATTGATGTTAGCATTAGAAATTGGCTTCCCAGTCAATCAAGCCCGGCGAATGGTTCAGCACGGTGGATCTGAAAGATGCCAACTTTCACATCCCCATCGCACAGGTGCACAGGAAGTTGGTACGCATCCTCAATCATCTAGATGACTGGCTGGTCTGTTCTCACTCCAGGGAGCAGGTTCAGAGCCACACAGACCTGATTCTCTGCCGTCTCTTCGATTTGGGCCTCCAGGTCAATCGAGAGAAGAGCCGACTGATGCCAACTCAGCAGGCACAGTTGGACTGCATCTCAATTACGTTGTCATGCTTGCCACGCTGGTGCCAGAGAGAGATTCCATACGCACGTGTCTCTCCCTCTTCTAGTAGAGAGTCCGCATCAGGGAGCCCCTTTGCCAGAGGCTGCTGGGCCTCCTAGCAGCTGCATCACAGACCCTCCTCCAATTGAGGCTACTGCAGTGGTGGTTCAGGTCTCTCCAGATGCATCCTCACTGCGACCATGCACGCAGAGTCACAATCACTCCAGCGTGCTGGAAGGTGCTCTGTTGGTGGTGGAGCCCTCACAATTTAACTCTCAGTTTGCCCCTGGTGCCAGTTTGCCACCAAGTGGTCATGACAACAGACGCCTCCAAGCAAGGTTGGGGAGTGATCTGCAATGGACATGGAGTCTGTGGCAGATGGACGGTGCCCTCACGGGCCCTCCACATCAATGTCCTGAAGTTACAGGCTGTGAGACAATGTGAGATGGTGCAGTGAAATGAGATTCCCAACGCCCCACGCTTTCGGAGAGCTCAATTTCGAGTAACAGTTTTGGTTCAGTAGTCACAATTGCTTTCACAGGAGCACAAATAGCATAGCAGGAGATTACTTCAGACAGGAACAGTGTGTCTTGCTTCTTGCAGCTCAGGAGTATTTCATTACAGATGCCAACATCTTCAGAAGACTAACTCTACCTTCTCTCCACTCTCCTTCCTCCAGAGCCCGCTCCTTCTCATCCCTGGCCCCTAAATGGTGGAACGACCTGCACACCAAAGTCAAAACAGCAGAGTCCTTGACCTCATTCCGGCGCTTACTCAAGACGCATCTTTTCCGACATTACTTGTAATATTAGTCCTTTTATCCCTGCTGGATAGTACTTCACAGTTTTATTATGCTCCTTGGGCTTTTGATTGTTTTCCTCCTTGCTCCCATTCCCGTAGCCCTTGACTGTGACCCTACATCTTGACAGCACTTAGCTTTCACCGTCCAGGATGTAGGACTTCACTTACTGTACTTGTGTAAATTGGAATTTGTAAAATGTATTTTGAATTACTATGTTTTAGTTAAATTAAAGTTGTAATGAATGATGCCTTGTACTTAACTGTATTTTTGCACTTTGGCTAAGGGCATCTGCCCAGAAATAAAAATAATAATAATAATAATAATAATAATATTTTCAAAATTGAAGGAATCATTACGAAAGAGAAGGCACTGTAAAGACAACGGTTAGCTGTATAGCTGTAAGACAGCAAACTGAAGAAGCCCAAAGCAGTAGCAATTCCATGTCAACAGGCCTACTGAGTTGATGGCTTTCCATCCTCCTCCCTTCTCTTCGGAGCAGGAGAGTCGGCTTCACCTGCTCTGCCCTGTGCGGGCCCTCAAGTGCTTTTTGGAATGCAATAAGGACATTCAGTGCTTGGTCCAACTGTTTGTGTCCTATGGCGCACACACACAGGGCCAGTACTTTCAAAACAGCACCTCTTACATTGGATCATGGACACTATTACCATGATCTATGAGTCCACAGGGACCCCAGTGCCTGAACACCTGGTGGCCCATTCGACTCGAGGCATTGACACATCGTGGGCCCTTTTTCAAGGTGCCCCCTTGGCAGACATTTGTGTGGCTGCAGCTTGGACCTCGCTGCTTAAGTTCTACAGGTTGGATGTGATGGGACCAGTCCCTTCCATAGGGAACCCGGTGTTGGCTTCAGTCAAGCCCCAGTAGCCTACCTGCTGTGGCTCCTGATCCGTCTTCCCAGTCTGCCCCTGTTTAGTGCATCCTGCATGGAGCTATTGAACCTTGTTTTTCCCTTCCACCAAACTATGCCTTCCAGTTGAGCATCCATGCAAACTGCTCCTGGACTTGCTGAAAACCCAGTCAATGTGTTCTAGGATCTGTCATGCGGCCTCCAGTTATGTTGCCCTACAAGGTCACCCTGTATATAGTTTGTTCATTGTTACATTGTGTTGCGGTGGCACATGCGTCTGGCCTGTACCCCACTATGTGTATATATTGTGTAAACAGCAGGTCTGTGGCTCCGTCCTTGATTAGTAGACTGGAGCATCACTGCTGCTGTTCCAAGCTGATGGTGCTCGAGCTGTTCTTACTGTGTATATAGTTCCTTGGTCAGCAGGTCTGTGGCCCACTCTGGCTGTGCTATGCCTTGGAGCAGGGGACCACTGCTGTTGCACTTTGCTGCACTTTGAGCTTCTCCAGTGCTCCGCTGTGTACACAGTTTATTTATTCACACGGTAAGAGCTGTAGTTGCCCTGCATTAACTGTGCTATTTGGCAGGTGTCAACTGTTCCTGTGTTCCACGTGTGGCACATGAGCCGGCTCCTGTGCCCCATGATGTATATAGTTTGTCTGTCATGACACAGTCGAGCTGGTGTGGTCTTGTTCCTAGGTATACTAGTAGAGCTGGTGGCCACCGCTCCTGTTGTTATGTGGAGAGCACATGAAAAGTTTCCTGTGCCCCACAATAAAGGCAGCACTGTGGAGTAGTGGTTAGGGCTCTGGACTCATAACTGGAGGGTTGTGGGCCCAAATCCTGGGTGGGGCAGTGCTGTTGTACCCTTGAGCAAGGTACTTCACTTAGATTGCTCCAGTAAAAATGCACAGCTGTATAAATGGGTACAAATGTAAGTCGCCCTGGATAAGAGTGTCTGCTAAATGACAAATAATGTAAATGTAATTTGACCCTACATCTTGACAGCACTTAGCTTTTATCGTCCAGGATGTAGGACCTCACTTACTGTACTTGCCTGTGTAAATTGAAATTTGTAAAATGTATTATTTTGAATTGCTATGTTTTAGTTAAATTGAATGATTGATGCCTTTTACTTAACTGTATTTTTGCACTTATGTTGTAAGTCGGCCTGGATAAGGGTGTCTGCCAAGAAATAACAAAATAAATAAAAATAATAATAATAATGTAATGTACAGCTCTAGAAAAAATTAAAAGACCACTCCAAGTTCAGAAATCAATGTTAAGTGGTCTCTTCATTTTTTCCAAACCTGTATATAGTTCATTTGTGGTGACATTGTAGAGCTGGTGCGGCCTCGCTCCTAGCTGTGCTAGTGGAGCAAGCAGCCACTGTGCCGATGTTCCGCGTGTGGTGCATAAGCTGGCTCCTGCACCCCATGGTATATAGTTAGTTTGAACAACAAAGTTTAACAGAAAAGTGGAGCTGTCCGCTCTGTACTGGTCAGTTGAGTAAGGATGCTCCTGTGCTGCAAGGAGGCAGCATGAACTTCCTGCTGCCACACTATATATACTGTTGTGTTCAGCTTGGTTATTCTGGACTAGCCAACTATATATATTATGTTGATTTTTCCAGTGGGTCTGTGGCCCCGCTCCTGTGGATCAGGGATCCACTGCCATGATATGCACAGAAGTTGCTTGATTGCCCGCGCCTTATATTGTGCAATTAGATTACGGCCTCGCTTCAAGTTACACTAGTAGAGCAGCCTGCCTTGCTATTTTAAGTGGAGGGTGTAAGAGTTGACCTCTGTAGACCCGCTTTGTATATGCTAATTCTAGACAGTTCCCGGTAAGAGTGTGACTGCGGTCCTCACTCCTGGGTGGCCAGATGCGGCCCTACAGGGCCCTTGGGATTACTGATTGGCGTCGTGTTGCCGAGGTCTCCTAGAGGTCACCTTGGGGAAGGCTCCCTTATCAGCTCGCTGCCTTCTCCCTTGCGACAGTTTTGTTATACAGTAACCCCTCCCCCTTAGGCAATGCTTCCGACTTGAAAGATAATGATAGGTTGCAAATGCAACCCCAGTTACCTGAAAAAGGAAGCACTGCCCAAGGGTTGCAAGGTCGCGTAGGAGTCCTGGCTCTCGGCAAAAGAGGACGAACCTACGCAGACGTCACGTTTTATAGAACAGGAAGTGGGAAGGCACCTGTTTTGAGTGACATGCGCAGGGGCCAATGGCAGCTTTGATAGAGTGATGTTTCATAAGAACATAAGAAAGTTTACAAACGAGAGGAGGCCATTCAACCCATCATGCTCATTTGGTGTCCATTAATAACTAAGTGATCCAAGGATCCTATTCAGTCTATTTTTAAATGTTCCCAAATTTTCAGCTTCAACCACATCACTGGGGAGTTTGTTCCAGATTGTGACAAGTCTCCTGTTTTCCATCTTGAATGTCTTGAAGCCCAATTTCCATTTGTGCTTCCCCTAATCTGTGTGTCCCTGCTAATTTGGAAAAGCTACTCTGGTTTGATGTGGTCGATGCCTTTCATGATTTTGAAGACATGAATCAAGCCCCCACGTATTTTTTTTTATTTACAATTCTATAATTTTTGCTTTCGATTTTTTTATTTTTGATCTCAACATCTATTCTCTCAATTTTTTTATTTTTTTTTACAATATATATATATTTTTTAATGTGATACTTATGGCGCTAATTTGAGCCCATACAAAGCTAACCATATTGTGACCACAGTTTGCAATTGGTTCTCTAACTGTCCCTCTGACTATCTTGGTCATTTGAAAAAATCAAGTCAATGCATGCACTCTCCCTGGTTGGTTCCCTGACAAATTGAGTTAGAATGCAGTCATTTACCATCTCAACCATTTCTATTTCTGCTTCTGTACTCCCAACTGGGCTTTCCCAGTCTATGTTTGGGAAATTGAAATCCCCCATTATAACAGCCACATCCTTGCTACATGCAGTCCTGATTACATGCAACATCTTTCTGAATATCTGAGTTGGGTGGTCTGTAACACACTCCTACCTCTAATCCTCCGGATCTTTTATTCAAAAGTTTAACCCACAAAGATTCTGTTTCGTTACTAGGATCTAATTTGAGTTCTTATGTCTCAATGTCATTTCTGACATATAATGCACCTCTTCGATTTTGCCTGTCCCTCCTAAAGTGTGTGTATCCTTTCAACTTGTATTCATCCCCATCATTTTCTGTAAGCCATGTTTCCTTCACTCCTACAACATCATAGTCAACCACCAGCACTGTGGCTTCTAGGTCTAACATCTTGTTCCTTATACTCCTGGCATTGAGGTACAAACACTTCAGGACTTTCCTACTAGCAGTTTCCCTTGGTTTTCTTTCCTTAGTGGATTATCTCCCATTGTCAGAGCTCCCTGCCCCCCGGTCCCTAATTTAAAAGATTCTCAATTTCTCTGCACATATGCTATCCAAATGCATAAGTTTAGATGTAGACTGTCCAGTTTGTACAGGTCCCATCTATCCCAGAAGAAAGTCCAATGCTCCATAAATCTAAAACCCTCTTCCCTACACCAAGATTTCAACCACGTGTTCTAATCTCTGCCTGTCTCCCTGGCCATGCACGTGGTTCTGGAAGTATTTTAGAGGAAACTACCAAGGAGGTTCTGCCGTTTAGTTTAGTTCCTAACTCTTTAAATTTGTCTTGCAGAACCTCTGTCCTACCTTTTCCTATGTCATTGGTTCCAAAGTGGACCATGACCAGTGGATTTTCCCCGGCTTTGGCCAGTAGCCCGTCTACTAGTTTAGGGAGATCTGCAACCTGAGCACCAGGCAGGCAAGATACGATGCAGGTCTCCTTATCAGTAGAACACACTGTGTGATCTACACCTCTAAGAATCAAGTCTCCTACTATAACTACCTCCCTGTTCTGGGGGGGAGTGGGCACCAGGGTGCTCTGGTGCTCAACTGCCCTCCCCCCTCACCATCTGAGCTGTCACTGTCCAACTCGGTTTCCAGCAGTTGGAACCTGTTGGGCATTTCTAGCTCTTGGGATGTCTCTAAGGGTTGTGGGTGCCCTTTTCTGCAGTTACGACCTACTGTAACCAAGCAGTTCTCTATGCTGTTCTGCTCTAAGGTCTCAACTCTCCTAGATTTTGACATGCACACCATCTCTCTCATGGGCTGAATGACTAGTTCTTGTATATCACTAATACAGCACAGATCAACAAGATGAGCCTCAAGATCACAGACCTTGATCTCTATGACTTCAACATGCAAACTAGGTCAACTTTCCTTCAATCTAGTCTAACCACACAACAGCTGGACTGAATTAACTACAATTAAGGCAAACTATGAATAAGATTTACTTCAATTAAGTCAAATCTAAAAACAAGATTAGGAATGCTAAGACTTTCTGAAAGTAAAAACACAACTCTCTCTCTCCCTCACCTGTCTTGTGTCTGACTTGGGTAACTCCCAAACACTTATTTTGTCTTTTTGTTTCTCTGCAGCTGCTTAAATACCTTTGTGTTCACTGACTCACTGACTTCACCTCCAGATTCCCAAACTAGGTCACCTTTCCTTCAATCTAGTCCGTCTGACTTGGGTAACTCCCAAAACACTTATTTTGTTTCAATCGTGTTCCTACTGAAGGGCGCAGAAACCCCTTCCCCTTTGGCAGTGCTTCCTTTTTCAGACAACCGGGGTTGCATTCGCAACCTATCCTTCTAATTCTAAAACGGTTATTGTCTTTAATGTCAATAGAACATGTTGATGATTTACTCAAATAATATGTTAATGAGAACATAATGTGTTTGTTTGTTTTCTTCTCCATCCAATTACTACCTGATTTAACAATGCCTCGGTTCCACTGGCTTAAGCGTCGTGTCGTGCCATGCCGTCCTCAGACGCGTCCCAGAGCATTTTTTGCAAAACCAGGCCGCTGTGAAGTCCGTCCCTCTGATGGAGGAGCAGCGACTGTGGGTTTGGTTTGTGTTTCGTTTTAAAAACAGAGACATGAAACACTACGAGCGACACAGCCTGATGTGGAGAGGACTTTTGTGTCTGTTTTATTATTTCTGCTTTACATGATTGTAAACAGCGTAATAAATACACGTTTCTGTTCAGGGATATTAGAAAGAGCTAAACGTGTAGAGACAACATTATATTCAGACAAGCATGTTCACATAAGAATACGTTTCCATGTGCAACAATAATAATAAATATCAAATACGTATTGTTATTATTATCGTCATCATTTGTGATGGTATATATGTATTTTAAACGCACATCGTGACTCCCTTAACGTATTATTCTTACTACAGATTTGTAACTGCAAACGATACTTTTTGCCGTATTATTTATAATGTACTTATCAGACGTCCTTAACCAGGCAAGTTACAGTTGAAACAAAATACACACGTTTCACGATGAATCATCCAGGTACAATATAGCAGCTTTAATTGAACTAAAGTGTGCGCGTCTCAGTCATGGCATTTATGGACGCATTTATTTTACCAATCCTTAATTGTTTTAGAGGGAACCCCACATCTGCTGTATTTATTTATTCATTAATTTATCTTGTAAATGGACACGTTATCTAAATCGTGTTCGCCTTCACACTGACTGTCTCTGCGGATTGTCCTGCACACATTCACTCAACACAGCCTGAACACGGCCAGCTGTCCTTCAATATTAATACCATCGGCTGCTGATTCGGTTATTATCCTTCCGTTTATTTTAACTAGTCAGGCGCTGCACCGGTCCTGTTAAATCCAAGTTTTTAATGCACTCGGATATTAACTGTATCAGTCATTGTTTCTGTATGTGGATTTCACTCCATGCTGCTAATAAACTTTTAATTTCTTCGTGATCGCACATATCTTCCGACACAATGTGTCTGATCTCCTCCCTGTGTCTCAAACACACACCTCCAATTCTGAAAGTGAATCATGTCCTCAGTGGGACGGACGCGTACGGACACGTCCAGCACCAGCAAGTTAACCGACACAAAACACGGCCGCGTCCGCCAGTGGAATCGGGGCATTATTGTGTGTGAATGATCTCTGAATTCAGGAAGCGAAATGGCCATCCTGTGTGTTTGTGCAGAAGAGGGAACTGGAATGTTAGCTTTGTATCAGCAGACAAATTCAAATGCAACTATTTAGGAGGATTAGTGATTAGGCGTTTTCTTGTAATCATTATTTGCAATGTAAGGATTACTGTAATGCATACTTTTTATATATAATAATTGTATACATTTAACTGCATTGCTGTTAATTTTAAATACACATCAGATTGGTAGACTATATTTAATATGATTACAGTGTTTTTCTATTATTTGTAACTGAACAAAATAACTTGTTTACCAAATCTATTAATTGCAGATTTATTTTTTATTTATTTTTAAATTTGAGGACCCTGATATTGTTGGCTGCTTATAGTGCCACCATAACGTATTCAGGGCATTACACTTTGCTTGTGTTGGAATATAAATAACTGTTTAGGAATGTCATATGAAATAAGGTACTACTGAACTGTAATATTAGCTGTTGGACACCGCATTACATTTTTGAAATGCCCACGAGAATGTCAAGTGCAAGCAATTTTGTGAAGCGTTATCAAACCATTTACCACACACTGCAGACACATGTTAATTGACTGGGTATTATAATACCCCAAGGTTTTAAAAAATGACTTCTGGAGCAAGCATTGTTATTATCATTCTTGTAAGCAAGCTTAGGAGGAAAAAATATATATAATTGTAATAATGATAATGGCCAGGCTATTCATGTTGAGCAGTTCCTAAAACAAATTATGCATGTTTTTTTGTAAAGGAATTCCATGTTTTTTTTAATATATGAAAAACAAGTGTCCTTCTCCTGTGTGATGTGATTTATGAAACTTCTACAGTTTAGCTTGACTGATTGATATCTTTAGCACTATGAATTAAGGATTACAATATGCTTATCCTGTATGTGGCCAAGATATAGCAATGAAAGAGACTACAAATTAAACATCATTTTTAATTATAGGAATTGGAATGAAAAAAAAAACATGCTAGTACTAGTGGTTTATTTTGTGTTTCATATTGAGTTATTGTATTCTCCTTAAGGCAAACATATTTTAGCATTTTACATTAACAAATAATATGCTTTTAAAAGTAATGAAAATGCATCTCTTAAAGTACTCCTAGATGGTGAGGAATGTATTATTTTACACAATGCCTAGGTCTTCCATTTATTTTGTAGCCTTTCCAATCCAATTAATTATCAGTCTCTCTCTCTCTCTCTCATTATAATATGTATACTATATATATATATATATATAGTATACATTAGTATACATCTACACAAACACTGTGTAAGTAGTCACACCATTCATTACCCCAATGATTAATTTACTTAATGCTAATTTAGCTCAACTTTAATGCTAATACTTGTTTATCAATTAAATAATTTCATAGTTTGTTGAACACTGATTTAGCCAAGACAAAACTGAAGATTCAAGCTGACTGAAGCTCAAAAAGACTGCTACTGCATACAAATCTAATAAAAAATGAACACCCCTTATTTCAACACTTTCACTTATTTTGTAATCAGTAACAATCACCACAATTGTAGTCTACGGGGAGTATATAATGAATTACTTTGTTTTTGTCCATATGTCCAGGAAACAATGTAATATTGTGACTAGTTTGTCACAACATTCTGCTTATGTGAAGTTACTTTTAGACAATGTACATTTCTAGACTTGCAGATATGTCAGTACGACCATGTGTTCAACATTGTAAGAAAAATAATATGTCTTTGCAACATATTGGGAAGTACAACCTTTCAGAATTCACAGACAATACCATAAAGTTGTGAGAATGTGCTAAGTGTTAATCTAAAATCTTGCTAAATGTTGAAAACGTTATGGATTGATTTTATATAACTTTAATAGATGGAATTTATTATTACAGATGTGTTTTCATGAATTCATTGTTTAAAAAAAATTACAATAATAAATAAGTGTATAACATGTAAATTACCAACATTTAAAACATCCTCAGCTCGCAACATAGCAACTTTATAAAATGTTAGAAACTTTATTTGTATATATGTTGTCTGCCACAACAAACCATTATCTTACAGCAACATTTTGAAATGTTGTGACAATGTTGTGTTAGCTGTGTGTGACTATTTAAAATTATGGGTAACGTAATATTTTTTAAGTTTGTTTTTTATTGTAATACTTCTTATTCACATACTATATATATATATATATATATATATATATATATATATATATATATATATATATATATATAATGTGTGTGTGTGTGTGTGTCCTTCAATACACATTATTTACTCCAAGTACAGTTCATTTTGAAATTAAATATGTTAAGAAATGTATTTTGTTTCTACAAAATACCACATTAAAGACATCACAAATTGTAATATGATTATTATAAAAGGGTATTTGATGTCACTGATGTGATTTGATTCATCTGCACAATGTATTGTTCAAATCCATTTATAAATTGGCTTGCTGCTTATCATAAGCACTGATACTATTTACTGGGTATGGGGATATCATTTTTGGGTTCTCACAGTTTCATTCAGATTAGGCAACCTCTAAAACTTAATTCAAAGGACAAAACATTGTATTATCTGTCTAAACAGTCTGGTTCAGGTTCTTGTCTCAATGGAACCTCTACCAAATGAAAGGTGACCTTTGACACTGCCATAATAAAAAAAAACACATTAAACTGTTACTTAGATAATCATAATTAATCTGAGATTTATTTATAGAAATATATGAAAGATGTTTATGATTTGTGCGTTTTGCAATCCCCTCCCAACCTCCAAAATAAAGTAAAAGAATGGGATTCTCTGTGCCAGCTACACACTACTGGGTATACTTATAGAAAAGCATATCACAACTCACTTTTCATGTGGAAAAAAAAAAATAAAAAAAAATACCTGTACATACTTGCAAAGCTTCAAATATATTTTAAGCTTGTGGGAGTGTTGCCTATATACTATATCTATATGTGCATTGGGGGGGATAAACATGATAGAAGAACAGTGACAAGGCAGTAAAAGGGGGTGTCATAAAGCATTGTGTATTGTTGCTTGGCATGCACTCTTCTTTTGTGTAGTTATGTGTAAAGCAAATTTCAATACTTCTCCCAACTAAAGTGTTTAGTCTTCGACACCAGTGTGCCGAGTTTATTGATGCAGGCTTACAACTAGAATTGGACTTACCTGGGGGACTTTATTTATATTCAGACGATCACCTCACTTTACATTTAAGAGTATGGAGCTGACATGCTGTCAGGCATTTCTAATGGCTTTACTGAGCAAACAGCGGGACATTTTCTATTATTTAAATCATTGCTTGTACCCCCCAAGGCCTGCCATTATTATAGTTCTCTATCAAATCATGTATTATTTCTTGTAAACCACTGCACTTTACTAACCTGTAATCCTCTCTCTTCCTTGTGTTTTTATTGTTGTAACAAATGTTTTTTTTCCTCCTTTCACTAATATGTAAACCATTACTTGATTTTTTTTCCTAGATTATTCTTCAAACTACTGTTCTTCTTTTTCTTCATAAAGATTATATGTTTTTGATGTTGGGATGTTAAATCGTCACCTGTCTCAAGCACTACACAGAAGTAGTCATCTTCAAAAGCTAGAAAGAGAAAATGTGTACATGAAACCATCGTGTTTAAAACCCTTTGTCATCAAGGGACACGTTTCATATTGGCTCAGTGTGATTACAAACTAAATTAGCCCTAATCTAATCGTGAAGCAAATGCTAGTCCATAACCTGGAGATTAAAATTAATCAACTATGAGGGCAATTTGAAAGAAATAACACTGGGGTCTAATTTAAATCTTTATCATTGTAATAATAATTCAGATCTGTTAAATTAAAAAAAACAATTATGTTATGAGAATTTTCACTGCTATAAATCCAATTAAGTGTTGGATTAAGTTTTTGTATATTTATTCAAAAGAATGTCATTTTGATCTTAAAGGTTTTGGTCCATTTTGTTATTTAACATGTACAATTGTATCCCCATTGATAAATGCAAAGTCAACCTTTATCTAAGCTACTAGATCTCGTTCAATACCACCTTTATTTATGGACAGCATTCATATTTTCATCGGAAATGTCCATATTGTGTTATTATACCTGAAACCAACATACTGGTCTCGTGTCCTCCCAATGCAATAACCCAATAATTGATGAAGGCTAACGTTGACGCGTGGATAGGGGGCAGTGTCGCATTTACCACAATCTACAGAAAACGAAACGTTTTCTATGGTGCACCTAGGATCGTATGGATGTAAATCAACACATACTGTTAATTAAATGTTACAAAAACTACACACACACACGCATACAAATTGCCATATTGCATCCTGTATGTGCAGATCCATATTGTCTTGCTATAGTTGACTAGAGACTTAACACTAGAACATACATACACACATCTCTGTGTATGTGAATGTCTCCTGCATATCTATTCTTATATGTTAATAAATATTTGAATTAAATACATAGATGGCGTTTCAGCTGTTAAACTCCTCAACATTAATGAGCTATAAATACGCTCTTCTCCAACCGCCAGACCTGCAGTTTATGCGAATATAATAAATATACTGAATATAATAAATATAGCCGACAATATGGGCTTTGTAATCAAATTAGTAATTGTGAAAGATTTATATGTTGATTGGATCTAGATCAATGCATTGATCATGAATGCCAATTGTTCATTCCATCCACTGAAAGCGAAGTATATCTTACCTTTCGTCCACAATTGCCAAGCACAAATAAGTGGGCATGTCGTGGGATAAAATGTGAATTATGTATAAGGAATTGTGAATTATATTAATTAAATGTGTTGTTCGAGGGACAAAATACTAATGATGCGCACAAATGCATTTCATGGATGAGGAGATGCATTTTAAATACTTTCGTATATCACCACGTTGTTTTTCTGACCTGCTGCAGCGCCTACAGCCAGACATTGTACACCAGTCGCCCCAGCCCTGAGCGACTGGCCGCGGCTCCCGGAATCTCCCTGCTCAACCAATCAGCGAGTTTAATACGGAGATATTCTTAAAGCTAACTTAATGTCTAGTATAGTTCACAGCCTATGATAGGATTTGGATGATGCGCAATTATTCACGTTCTACTATTAGCCATAATTCTGTGTACAAGGCCAACAAAATCCATATCTAATATTGCACTCTTAAATAGGAATAACACACACTAAATGCTGCCCCAATACACACGGGATAATGTCACACCCTAGTGTGCGCTTAGGGGTGACTACGCTATCCGACCACGCCACCTCTTTTGGTATACGAGGGAGGAACTCGTCTACCCACTCTAGCGCTCTCCCCGGCAGGCTCGACGGACCCCAAGACACTCACACAGGCAGGTAAGATAAAGCTCCAGACAGGGCATGAAGACTGTCCTGGATGATTGCACAGAATTAGAGAATAAATGTATAAAACCTAACTAAAATCGCCTTTAATATAAAAGGGCAAAAACGCTAAAAACCCTGCCCAATAATATATCCCCCCAAAAAAATAAGAAAGGATTTTATTAGTTTTCTTTTCCTATAAAACTACTAGTTCTATACAATTATATATCGTATACAAAAGACACAAATAACTTCTCTCTCGTAGGTATGATCAACACTCCGGTCACTCAGGGAAGTCAGTTCTACTTCTCATGCGCTTCCCTCTTCACAGCCCAACTGCGCCACGTTGGCCAAACGGACAGCCGCAGACTGGAAATAGAAAACCAGGGGAGAGTGGATGCACCCAGCTCCAAATAAAACCGTTCAACAGCACTCTTTGAACAGTACGTTCAAAGTCACTTCACTTGTGCTCTTACTAATTACTACTCTCTGGAGCATACAGTCAGCAAAATCCCATTAACTTAGCTGCTCCAAGCTCTCGTCGTCACTGCTCTGCTGCCCAGTCCGTAGTATATCCCGTCGCCGTTTCCGGGTTCAAAGTCTCCGTTGTACGATTTGTAATCCACCGAAAGGTAAGGAATTCATCAGCCCCGCAGAAGTCTCCACTGCTCCCCTCTGCAGCTCTGGCTTAGTTTCTGCGTCCAGCTGTTCACCACCTCGCAAGCCATCTCTCTCTGAAGGATCCCTCTCAGAACCAGGGTGCAGGTGAAGGTGATCAGGAGAGATCAGGTAGGTCCAGGTGAGAATGTGTCTCGCGGTGTGTGCTGAGCCGAACAATAAAACAATTAGAAACCCAATAACCGAATGAAACACCGAAAATAATAAAACCAAAATAAGGAAGTCAAGAAAAAAAAAACATACTTCATAAATGAAAATAAACAATCAATTTAAAGTGCACGCAACAATATAAAAGTGAAAGAAACAAATACAATAATTAACTAATCAGTGATTAATTGGCTCGTCACACACCTCCCGTGACAATAATATCCCAAAGGTGAAAACTTAAAGGCTTTCACACAAAGTGAAGGTATTGAAATACAACAGCCACAGAGTCCAGCTCTCATCAACCAGCAAAATAATAATACACACATATATATATATATATATATATATATATATTTTTTTTTTCCCAGTTCAAAATTATAGCATCTTGTTTGGAAGATATGTTTAGAGAAGAGGGAAGAGGCGATGGATGGACGGAAGGAGGGACAGATGGCTGCTCCTTAAGGAATAGTGGCTCACCCCCCACAGCCAATTTCCAGCTTGGAATCACCCCTTGTTAATTAATATTTAATGACTCCTCCCTGGTTCAGTGAGTGAATGCCAGGACAGGAGTGAGTTCAAATGTGGACTGATGCTTCTCGGTAGCTACTCTTTTGGAAACATATGTTTTGACCCAGAACAGGGGAACAGCCAAACTTCCAGACATGTGACATTCTTACTGTAAAGTAAGGATGCTTTCAAAAATAGACATGTTAATAGATTATATTTATCAATTAACTAAATGCAAAGTGAGTGAACAGAAGAAAAATCTACATCAAATCCATATTTGGTGTGACCACCCTTTGCCTTAAAAACAGCATCAATTCTTCTAGGTACACGTGCACACGTTTTTTTAGGAACTCTGCAGGTAGGTTGGCCCAAACATCTTGGAGAACTAACCACAGTTCTTCTCTGGATCTAGGCAGCCTCAGTTGCTTCTCTCTCTTCATGTAATCCCAGACAGACTAGATGATGTTGAGATCAGGGCTCTGTGGGGGCCATACCATCACTTCCAGGACTCCTTGTTCTTCTTTATGCTGAAGATAGTTCTTAATGACTGTATGCTTAATTGCTGTATGTTCGGGGTCGTTGTTATGCTGCAGAATAAATTTGGGGTCAATCAGATGCCTCCCTGATGATATTGCATGATGGATAAGTATCTGCCTGTACTTCTCAGCATTGAGGAGACCATTAATTCTGACCAAATCCCCAACTCCATTTGCAGAAATGCAGCCCCAAACTTGCAAGGAACCTCCACCATGCTTCACTGTTGCCTGCAGACACTCATTCGTGTACCGCTCTCCAGCCCTTCAGCGAACAAACTGCCTTCTGCTACAGCCAAATATTTCAAATTTGACTCATCAGTCCAGAGCACCTGCTGCCATTTTTCTGCACCCCAGTTCCTGTGTTTTCGTGCATAGTTGAATCACTTGGCCTTGTTGCCACGTCGGAGGTATGGCTTTTTGGCCGCAAGTCTTCCATGAAGGCCACTTCTGACCAGACTTATCCGGACAGTAGATGGCTGTACCAGGATCCCACTGTTTTCTGCCGATTCTGAGCTGATGGCACTGCTGGACATCTTTTGATTGTGATGGGAAGTAAGCATGATGTGTCTGCTGCAGTAAGTTTCCATGGCTGACCACTGCATCTACAGTCCTCAACGTTGTCCGTTTCTTTGTGCTTCTTCAAAAGAGATTGGACAGCACATCTGGAAACACCTGTCTGCCTTGAAATTTCTGCCTGGGAGCCTTGCTGATGCAGTATAACTACCTTGTGCCTTGTTGCTGTACTCAGTCTTTCCATGGTGTATGACTTTTGACAGTAAACTATCTTCAGCAACCTCACCTTGTTAGCTGAGTTTGCTGTTCCTCACCCAGTTTTATTCCTACTACACGGCTGTTTCTGTTTCAGTTAATGAATGTGTTTCAACCAACATATTGAATTGATCATTAGCACCTGTTTGGTATAATTGTTTAATCATACACCTGACTATATGCCTACAAAATCCCTGACTTTGTGCAAGTGTACCTAGAAGAATTGATGCTGTTTTGAAGGTAAAGGGCGGTCACACCAAATATGGATTTGATTTAGATTTTTCTTCTATTCACTCACTTTGCATTTAATTAATTGATAAATAAAATGTATTAACATGTCTATTTTTGAAAGCATTCTTACTTTATAGCATTTTTTCACACTTGCACAGTACTGTATAATATATTTTAATGTAGTGATGCTATTTTGTAAACACTACCATACCTTTCTATAAAATAGATGTCTATGTATCAACCTAATAGCTGTCAAAAGTTCATGAATGCAATGAAAAAGAAAAACTGATTAAAGTATGTTATGTATGAAAAAGCTAAACTAATTCAATTAAAAGAAAGAAGCTATGGTTTGGTTTAATCTTCCATTTTATGATTAGCTGAAGATAACCCAGCAGTTTAAAGTATGATTTTTAAAGTGTGTATGTGTGTGTGTGTGTGTGTGTGTGTGTGTGTGTGTGTGTGTGTGTGTGTGGTGGTGGGGGGGAATTAGTTGGTTGCAGAGTGCTTCAGAAAATGTTAATTTTGGTCACTTCATCAACTTATTTCAAATGATTTAATGTATCCTCTTTCTTCCCCTTCATAAATAAGAAATGAAGTGATTTAGTTGCATAAATCTGGCTTTACAACCAACCTCTAATATTTTCCTTTTTGAAAATCATGCTGTTAAATGTTGAATTCTTAGCCCACCATTGGCCCTCTGTAATAATCACATAGTAGTGCTTTCGCACCAGTACTTAACATTTCCAATATTATGTGAAATGCCATTCAGAACCAGTGATGTGCAAACAGCTTCATTTTCAGCCCAGCCTTCACCAAATCAGGCAAACAAAATCAATGAGTAAAGGTTCATTTTGTTCACTTGAACTATTACATTGTCTCATACATGAGTGTTCCTTTCAGTGAATCAGACATTGAAGATTAAATGTAAACATCTGACCCACCCATATTATAGAAAGAAAAACAAAGAACGTAACAGGGAAATATATATATATATATATATATATATATATATATATATATACACTCACCTAAAGGATTATTAGGAACACCATACTAATACTGTGTTTGACCCCCTTTTGCCTTCAGAACTGCCTTAATTCTACGTGGCATTGATTCAACAAGGTGCTGAAAGCATTCTTTAGAAATGTTGGCCCATATTGATAGGATAGCATCTTGCAGTTGATGGAGATTTGTGGGATGCACATCCAGGGCACGAAGCTCCCGTTCCACCACATCCCAAAGATGCTCTATTGGGTTGAGATCTGGTGACTGTGGGGGCCAGTTTAGTACAGTGAACTCATTGTCATGTTCAAGAAACCAATTTGAAATGATTCGACCTTTGTGACATGGTGCATTATCCTGCTGGAAGTAGACATCAGAGGATGGGTACATGGTGGTCATAAAGGGATGGACATGGTCAGAAACAATGCTCAGGTAGGCCGTGGCATTTAAACGATGCCCAATTGGCACTAAGGGGCCTAAAGTGTGCCAGGAAAACATCCCCCACACCATTACACCACCACCACCAGCCTGCACAGTGGTAACAAGGCATGATGGATCCATGTTCTCATTCTGTTTACGCCAAATTCTGACTCTACCATCTGAATGTCTCAACAGAAATCGAGACTCATCAGACCAGGCAACATTTTTCCAGTCTTCAACTGTCCAATTTTGGTGAGCTTGTGCAAATTGTAGCCTCTTTTTCCTATTAGTAGTGGAGATGAGTGGTACCCGGTGGGGTCTTCTGCTGTTGTAGCCCATCCGCCTCAAGGTTGTACGTGTTGAGGCTTCACAAATGCTTTGCTGCATACCTCGGTTGTAACGAGTGGTTATTTCAGTCAAAGTTGCTCTTCTATCAGCTTAAATCAGTCGGCCCATTCTCCTCTGACCTCTAGCATCAACAAGGCATTTTCGCCCACAGGACTGCCGCATACTGGATGGTTTTCCCTTTTCACACCATTCTTTGTAAACCCTAGAAATGGTTGTGCGTGAAAATCCCAGTAACTGAGCAGATTGTGAAATACTCAGACCGGCCCGTCTGGCACCAACAACCATGCCACGCTCAAAATTGCTTAAATCACCTTTCTTTCCCATTCAGACATTCAGTTTGGAGTTCAGGAGATTGTCTTGACCAGGACCACACCCCTAAATGCATTGAAGCAACTGCCATGTGATTGGTTGGTTAGATAATTGCATTAATGAGAAATTGAACAGGTGTTCCTAATAATCCTTTATGTGAGTGTATATATATATATATATATATATATATATATATATATATATATATATATATATATATATATATTAGTTTTATTTTATTTGTATTTTATTGTTTTAGTCTTTTTTTTCCCCTCTTAAATGATGTACCATACATTCTTTAATGTGTTGTTTGTTTGTTTGTGCTCCAGGACCCCCGTGTAAATGAGGCCTCGGTCTCAATGGGTACATCTCCTGGTGAAATAAATAAATAAATAAAATAAAAACAAGATACTGTAAACTACTCACACTACCCTTGCAAGAAAAGCATTGCTTGCAAATGAAACAGAAAACCTTTCCTTTGTCTTCAGTGTTTCCTTACCCTCAATTCTGTGCTCGGATACTGTACTGTAGCTCTCCTAATGTAATATCTTGCGCGATTCACCTTTATAATTTAATACTAGAACCCTGAGCTGGTCAGTTACTGGTCGATTTAATCTGAATTACTCCGTGTTCCTGAATGCACTGTGCAGACCCAATCTTAACTTTTCCTAAATATACGTATTAAATATGCCTACTGCATTTTAGCTGCATAAACGCAAATCAGGTTCAAGCACAATCTCTACCTCACCTACAGTCTACAGACTTTCATGTGCTTGAAAAACACACACATTGTGTAGCATTACAAGTGTCTTCTTACAACTGTAGTCAGACTGGTGGACACAGAGTCATGTTTACGCCGCAAATAAACACTTGTTTCATTTGTTTGTTTTGACTGTGCAGTGTACACGTTAAAAAAGGTGCTTTGATGTTATTTATACTAATCATTTTAATGTTTTATGTTCATATTTCCATTTAAATACCCACGTGTGCTAGTTTTATTTGATCGTTTGCGTTTCATTATACCACAGCGTTAAAATGAGCTGTTTTGGCTCTTGTAGGTAGTTCGAAATGTCGGCATGTCTAGTGTTAACCGTATAGTCGCCAGTCATTATAATGAAAAAAAAAAAAAAAAAAAAAATCTGCTCGATTAAATTAAGAAAATATTGATTGTCGATCAATTCATTAGTTGATTAATAGAGACGATTAATCAAGGCAACCCTAATATATATATATATATGGAGAGAGATGTGCAATGATTAATCAAATTAGAATAAACAGCCTTGAGTGTTTTTGTATACAGTAGATAAACTATAAGCATGTGTCATGTGTCAGAGCATAGACCTTATTTACGTTCATTATTTTAATTTGATTTGCACGTATTGGTAGATAAACCTCATTTGATGTATTTTTCTGTCCTTATTGGTTGGTTTCATTATATACATACAGTACCATGATCACCCGAGGTCAGGTGGGTGGAACATGGAGCACAATGGGTACAGTGCCCCTAACCACCTACCAGTCTAAAACAAGAGACTTTATATATTCCATAGACCAGGGCAACACACCCACATACAAACTACCTGCTGCTAACAGAAATGTTACCCAGCTTCTCCCTCAGCTTGATAACAAACAATAAAAGGAAACTTAAAACTAACTTACTGACACTTAAGTAATTGTACCTCAGAACCAAAACATGAATAAGCCATGTTTGGTCTTAAAAGAAAGAGCATTAGCTAGAACAATCATTGGACCATTTATATTTCACATACAATGCAGCATTAACATTTGGTAAGAGAATTATTCACACATCCTAATTGATGCTCCACTGACATGGGCATCAGACCAGCCCCGCTGGGATTCCAAGAAGACTCAAATGTAACATCACAGAGAGAGAACACCTGGCTGGTTTGGTATCAGCTGTAAGGTCATGCTTTGAGGGACTTGAAATTGTAATTGATAGAACTAAAACTTGACAATACAGAGTTAGAAACTCTAGGCCATCACACCCCCAACACACATTCTGTAGGAATCAAGGGAGAGGAATGGCAAAGACTACTTCGATTCGAATTTCAGTTTTATTACCCCAAACCTGACCAATCAGAAGTTTGGAAGGAAAGAGATTGGAATCTCATTGTCTAAAATGTATAAAAAACGAAAATTAAAACTAGCAATTCAGAGTGGCACAACTGGGAGTGGAGTGGAGTGGTTCAATTCAGAGTGACACAATTCAGAGTGGCACAATTTGGATTGGCACAATTCAGAGTGGCACAACCTGGGAGAAGAAACCAAGGAGATTAACCAGGAAGACCAAACCAAAAACCTTTAAAGCTTTGCAACCGTCCTCAAGTCGACAAAGTCTGCCAGCCCTCCCCGCTATCGAACGTCTGCATAACTGAATAAAACTGTATAAAACATCTGTATAGAACAAAACAGCCTCAAGGTCAATTCGTGCAGATCAACCTCACCGCTGATCTGATCTCGTATTAATAAAGTATTGTGGTAACTTGCGTCCTAGGCCAATCGAAAGTACTTACTAATAAAAAAATAACTAATGATGAATTAAAACAATTTGTCCATTGCAACATTTTGGCTGTATCTTATCAGATCAACATCCTTTAATTTCATTAAACAATTTACAGTAGACATTCCTCAAACAACATGCGTCGCCTATTCAATTTAATGAATATAACAAAACAAAATGAGGTAAAAACAATAATTGTATCATTAGACGTAGAAAAAGCTTTTGACAGAGTGAACTGGACATTTCTATTGGAAACACTGAAAATATCTGGGTTTGGAGAATCGTTCATTCACTGGATAAAGACACTTCACACCTCAACAATGGCGTTGGTCATTACGAATGGAATAACATCACAAAACTTCACATTGCATAGGGAACCCATACAGCTATATTTCTTGAACCAGTAGCTGCTGCAATAAGACAAAATTACAACATTTCTGGAATTCAAACTCTCAGTACAAATCACCATATCAGCCTCTATAAGGATGATATATTATTGTACCTTCAAAATCCTAGAGTCAATACAAGAAGTTATTAAAGTCATACACACATTCTCTGACTATTCTACCCAAAATTAACGATCTCTTCACTATGGTCCCAGCACAACCTACAACCAATTGGTTCCAAAATGTAGATTCCATAATTACTCAATTTTACTGGAAGAATAAAATACCTCAGATGAAGTTAACCACACTACACAAAAGTAAGCTACAAGGAGGTCTGGATGCACCAAATTTGAATCATTATACCTGGCTAACCAACTACAATATATTACAAAATGGCTATACTCAAATAAACAGATCAATCCGTGGATAGAAATTGAACAGTTTGTATGCAAAGAAATTTCAAATAACGACTTACCTTTCATAAGCCCAACTGTTAAACGTCATAACTGCTATAAGACCACTGTAATCTCCACAACCCTGACAGCTTGGTGGAAAATGAACAAAATCACTCTCTCTACAATGACACCCTGCAAATTCACCCCAATATGGTCTAATCCTGACCACCTGATTAATAAAACGACTATAGTCTTCAGCACTTGGAAAAGGAAAGGTATCACACATTTACATCATATATTTGAAAATAATAACCTCCTCGCATTCAATGATTTGGAACAGAAGTTTGGTAACGGTAAAGAACAATATTTCCAATTAAAAAATGCTATCGAATCAAAAATGAATATAATCAATAACAATCTACAACCCCCCACCTTTTAGGGAAACAATCCACAAATTAACCCTCTCCAAGAAACCATTATCAAAATTATACAATCTCTTATCCAAAAATGACTCATCAATATAACTTGGCGACTAGGAAAAAGTTTTAGCAATCCACACTGATACCAGCTCTGGACACAAATCTGCAAGAATATATTCCCAATGAGTAATAACACCCTCCCACAACTGATACAATACAAAGTCATTCACAGAACGCACATTACCCAGCACAAAATATTTACAATGGGCTTCACAGAGTCTGAAACTTGTTCACACTGTACGCTGAACACGCCTGACAATTATTGTCATGCCTTTTGGCTCTGTCCACCTACTCAACACTGGTGGCAAAAAGTGATGAACAAAACATCCTCTCTTTTGGGCTGCAGCCTCCCGCTCTCTCCATCCACAGGTCTACTCGGGGACCTATCCACACTCAACCTCCCTGAACAAAACCCCACTCAAGTTCTCATAGCGTTAACTATTGCCAGGAAGACTATACTCCTGAACTGGAAAAGCAGTCACAAACTTAGAATCACACAATGGCTAAACCTGCTAACAGATTATATTACACAGGAAAGAAACATCACCACCACAATTGTAGGATTTGAAATAGTTTTATAAATATCTTGTAGTTTCACTTTTATCCAACATTGTGTGAGATGCGTTTTTCACTACTTTTCTTTAGATTGTTCTGTGATCTGAGCTTGCTTGTCATTTCGAGACAGTTTTTGTTTGCTAATATCCAGTCAACATCTTCATATTTACTGTTTTTCTGTATTTTAATTGCTATTGAGAAATTTGAAAAGCGATTTAATTAACTTTTCAGTACAAATGCGTCTCTGTGCCATAGTATATAGTAATCTTCAGTCATGACGAAAATAAACATGAATAAAAACCATGGACACTGAAATGTGTCACAGCTTTCAAAAACACTTTCTATTGGTTATGAGGGTTTTAGTAAAAGTCACGTTTATTGGTTTATGAGCCCGGCGTCTCTCAGTGGGGGTGGTTGTTTCACCGGCGCTCAGCAGTGTAGTGTGCACTGTGCATGAGAGTCACGGTGGAGTCGGAGCTTCCAGCGAAAACTAAAGCACCATAACTATTAAAAAAGAATGGTAAATAATTATAATAACGACTGTAAAACCAAATAAACATGTATTTATTAATTGTCTGAAGTCTGATCTAATGATTTTATAGTCATTTAAAAAAAATATTTAGCCAAAAGTTTGAGAAATATATCGGATTATCGGTGGAATATGTGCCGATACAGACATTTCTGTAACAGGCCAGTATTGGCCAATAATAGCGGTGCTCCGATATATCTGTGGGGCCCCAGTAACAATCTTAACAGAGACATCACTTTCTTTCATGACACTTTGTTTTGTGTGTTTAAGTTCAGACGCTTGCATGACAGGAAAACCAACAAAAATGTCTCAGCTATCCTGATGGAGGAATGATTTCAGATCCATTGATGAACGCTCAGCCTCCCCCTCCTTACGAGCTTCTTCCACTGCGGGCCACAACAGTGCCCTTCTCTCTCTGTGGGCCCTGGAGAGGTACTGACGGGCCCGTGTGCAGGACAGTGGAGTTGGCAGCCTGTCCGTGGGC
Organism: Amia ocellicauda; assembly: GCF_036373705.1. NCBI lineage: Eukaryota > Metazoa > Chordata > Actinopteri > Amiiformes > Amiidae > Amia > Amia ocellicauda. Next base: position 18,050,597 of record NC_089852.1, read on the forward strand.
TTCACAGAGCCAGCGTCCGGCCCGCTATTGAGTGGACGGGGTGAGTGGTGCGCAGCCACTGCGGATGGAAGGTTTCTATAACCAGAATTGGTAATAATTGGGAAGACTGATCTGCTGAGCAGCTCAGAGGTACGCGATATTACACGCGACACCATCCCGCCAGCTGTGATTATCACACCTCAAATGAGTTACACAGCTCTGCGTGTCCTTCTCTTTATTCAAGTCCACAACGTGAACTGCAAATCAATTTATAACTTTTTTGAAATGCGTTTTTCTGGATTTTTTTGTTTTTATTCTGTCTCTCACTGTTAAAATACACCACCATTAAAATTATAGACTGATCATTTCTTTGTCAGTGGGCAAACGTACACAATTATCAGGGGATAAAATATTTTTTTCCCTCACTGTATATCTATATACATAGAGAGAGAGAGAGAAATGTGAAATCTCTATGAAATGTCTAAATGTAAAATCATCCTGCTATACACCACACTCTAACAAATAAAGGTTCTTCTGGGTTCTATGTAGCACCTTTTGGTTCTTGCTACCATATTTGGATGAGGAAAAGAACCTTCCATGAGCCATTTTTAATTAATTAATAAGCAGACATTTTAAAAGGGTCGAAAGTTGTATGAAAGTGACAGGATTTCATGTTTAAAGCTGCTTAATTATGCTGTTTGTCTTCTAATTGTTTATTCTTGCTTGATGACATGGAAATTCTCCTCCTGATTGGCCAACGAGCTTGTTTTATCTGAAGGGGTCTGTGTCAAGAATCAGGGAATACATTTGTATTCATTAGGCTCTTGTTACCTATAAAGTAACTTTTAGTATTATTGCTTATTAATGAACAGGATCTACTGTCCATAAAGTCTGCATTACACACAGGTTGGATTTGCATGATCATTTTGGAGCAGAACAAAGCAAAAATGATGTGTTCATTCAAACTGAACAGTCTGTTCTCGCTGTCTGCTGAGTGCTTTTTAGATCTATAAGACACTCATTGAGTGAACTTAAAGCTGAGGTTACTGGAAATGGTAAATTAATAATCTGAGGGCCACAAATTCACCTAAATTAACCGCCTGCTGGGGACCCCATTGTAGGGTTTCAGGGACATGAATAACAGAACAGGCCTGACTGCTGCGCTCAAGATGAATGCACTGTATTGGTCAGTTCTCTGCCCTTCCACATATTCTGAGATGATCCTACAGATTCACAGAGCCTCACACAGGTCATTTCATACAACAAACATCTGTATCTCTGCTAGGCCTATATCATATCCAAATGAGTAGGAAGTGTCAATAATTTAAGCAACTTGCTCCCCAAGAAGCTCTGTGCACAGCTGTCAGCAGCCTGCTCTGGGAATAACAGGACTCTGCCAATTCAGCAAAGGGATGAGGGTGGGCAGCACAGTTTTCAATTCAACTTGACTATCCCAAATAAACACATCAATGTAGTTGTTGCACTCTATTATGGCTCGCATGAACTTCAGTGAACCCCCACCACCCTCACACACTTGGTTGTAGCCAGGATATGATGTCATAGAGTCTTTGCAGATAGAACATTCTGATTGGCCAGGCCAGAACTCTGAGACTCCATTACCACTGAGACATGGCACAATGCTCACAATGCATCCATGATGACAACCCAGTATAAAAGCGCCAGGTGAACTCATGATTCACGTTGCAGCTGAGAGAGCCACATTGAGAGGATGGATCGAGTCTACACCACCCCAAGCATCAGGCGTTCCTTCGCACAGTTTCAACCAAAAGTGCAGAAACCTGAAGGGCTGGACCGAGTCAAGACCACCCCAAGCATCAGGAGTTTCTTTGCACGGTTCCAACCGAAAGTGCAGAAACCTGTAGGGCTGGACAGTGTCAAGACCACCCCAAGCATCAGGAGTTTCTTTGCACGGTTCCAACCGAAAGTGCAGAAACCTGAAGGGCTGGACCGAGTCAAGACCACGCCAAGCATCAGGAGTTTCTTTGCTTACGAATTAAAATTCTCTTACCCTATTGTTAAAATTAAGTTGTGGTAACTTCAATATATAACTTGGTGGAACTCAAAAGAGTTACTCAATACAGTTACTCTAAATAGTGCATGCAATATATAAATTAACAAAAATAAAAATAAAACATGTTCAAATGCACAATTAAAACTGTTTTACTGTAACGTTAACAATTTGAAAACTGGGTTTATAATGCTGTCATAACCACATAGTACTTGAGAGGTCTGTTACTTTACACAGTGCAACTTTGCTTTTTGGTTTGAAATGAGTTTACAGTGAATTGCATAAGTACTCACCCCCCTTTGACTTTTCCATATTTTATTGTAACAACACTCCTAGGGGGGTAAGTGATCCTGTTTCGCTGAATCCCAAATAATTGTCAAACTCCTACTCCCTAGATACAACTAAAATCAATTAATGTAATATATGATCTCATGTAGAATCAACATTAAAATTAAAATAACTCATCTTCTACTGAGTCGAGAACGTAACATTTGAAGTCATTTTATTTACATTGCACAGAGATGCTAGGATAAGTGTTAACAGAGGAGGTAGGGGTCTATTTGGGATTCAGAAATTGACTAAGACCATTTTGAGCCTCCAATCCCAGAAGGTGAGTTTCAGGACTTTTCAACAATAGAAATTCTCTAGAAAAGGCTTGCCAGAAGCATTTCTGCAACCTAAACAAATAGATCAAGTAGAATGAACTTCATTAAATGATTATCAACAAACCAAAGCTGGGCTAAATTAGATGATCAAAGTAAAACATTTGTGGCCTGTAAAGTTCACTTTAAACAAATAAACAAAAAACTCAGGAGTCTGAATAACTATTTCAGTGCCCTAAGATCACACAAAAAAGACAAAAACCGTAGATCAAACCGAACATGAACAGAAAAGCATCAGGCAGTCTGTGTAGGCTGGTCAACATGACTTGACTCTCCAAGACAATGGAAATGTGACTGGGTTGAAGTGGATGGGCTCTTCAGTGTCATCACTAACACCTGTAAGGATGGCGACCAGTGCATCACCAACATCTGGCTCATCAGAATCCTTCCCCTGAAATGCACAAATGACAGGATCATTTGCATGTAGAAGACCAAGATTAAAACTCTGGTGACTGAAAGTTTCAAAGACTTGCTGTATAACAACCAGAAACTAATATAACGTTGAACTGGAATGCGCATAATCAACAGACACAGAGCAGAGGGGCACAAAACGAACCCTGCATGGCTTGAAAAATCCTGAGACATCCTCACGCAGTAACACAGGAAGGGCACGGAGTACAGTGGTACACCTTGTATGGACATCATGTTGGTCCTGAATAAATAATAATCCCAAATCCATTGTGAGACCTACTGTAGGTTTAATCTCAACATCTACCCCAATCCCTCTGTGAGGGAGAAGTACGGTGATCTCTCTGCCATTATGTATATTTTCTCCCTCACCTATGTAGAATGCGATCTGCATTTATAATGACTGCTGCTCGTGTGGAAGTTGATCACTGACTTTTAAAAGTTAAAATAAATTATTAAATATCCACTTTAGCGGGTGTGTTGTATCTGGGATCTACGAATGCATGTCCAGAAAATAAGTATTGATTGTGCACATATTCCGAGACTTTAATGAAGGTGGAAACGATCGGGTGGGGGAATATCTACCTACCTATCTATCTACCTACCTGATATTTTATCTTTCATTTATAAGTATTCGCCTGGGAAAATAAAAGTATAAGTGTTTGGGAATACTTACTGAACTGGGAGGCAGCTTCTCAGGAGCAGATCTTTGTTTTAACTGATGTGATTAATTTATTCTGTTTAGTGGAGGCACGCTCACCTCTTACATAGGTGAAAGAGCATTTGCAGGTTGTTTTCTCACAAGTATTTTCTTGATTAAATACTGCTAGAATGAGTCCACTCTCACTGCATTGTTGTGCATAACAAGATCTGTGAGAAGCCCATTTGACACAGCAATTCATTTTAGATTTGATAGCACAAACTGGGCCCCAAGACTAAATAGAAATATAATATATATATATATACCGATCAGCCATAACATTATGACCACTGACAGGTGAAGTGAATAACACTGATAATCTCGCTATATTAGGCAGCAAGTGAACATTTTGTCCTCAAAGTTGATGTGTTAGAAGCAGGAAACATGGGCAAGTGTAAGGATCTGGTCGACTTTGACAAGGGCCAAATTGTGATGGCTAGACGACTGGGTCAGAGCATCTCCAAAACTGCATCTCTTGTAGGGTGTTCCCAGTCTGCAGTGGTCTGTACTAGGGTTGTAACGGTATACCGGTATGGCGGTTTATCGTGATAATGACATGTACGAATATCATATCGTGAACATTTGCTTATCCACGGTTTTGGAAAAAAAAATGAAACCAGATCTCACCTGCACTGCTGCGCATATGCAACTTCTTTCCACTTGACTGCTTTACAATATAATGCAGATGTCACATAAAATGCGCGATAGATGGATAGATATAGATGGATGAATAAATCAAAAATATAGCTGTGCAATTAATCAAATCGCGATATGCTTGTGTCTATGAATATACTATGCAAAGAGACTGCTATATACTGTAAATCTATATTCTGCTTGTTCTGTGTGTCTCTGTGTGAATGAGAAGCGCCATTTCGTCTAGTACATACAGTGAGGGAAAAAAGTATTTGATCCCCGGCTGATTTTATACGTTTGCCCACTGACAAATAAATGATCAGTCTATAATTTTAATGGTAGGTGTATTTTAACAGTGAAGTAAACAGTAAAGGGAGTGCTCCTAATCTCAGTTCGTTACCTGTATAAAAGACACCTGTCCACATAAGCAATCAATCAATCAGATTCCAAACTCTCCACCATGGCCAAGACCAAAGAGCTCTCCAAGGATGTCAGGGACAAGATTGTAGACCTACACAAGGCTGGAATGGGCTACAAGACCATCGCCAAGCAGCTTGGTGAGAAGGTGACAACAGTTGGTGTGATTTTTCGCAAATGGAAGAAACACAAAATAACTGTCAGTCTCCCTCGGTCTGGGGCTCCATGCAAGATCTCACCTCGTGGAGTTTCAATGATCATGAGAACGGTGAGGAATCAGCCCAGAACTACACGGGAGGATCTTGTTAATGATCTCAAGGCAGCTTGGACCGTAGTCACCAAGAAAACAAATGGTAACATACCACGCCGTGAAGGACTGAAATCCTGCAGCGCCCGCAAGGCCCCCCTGCTCAAGAAAGCACATGTACAGGCCTGTCTGAAGTTTGCCAACATCTGAATGATTCAGAGGAGAACTGGGTGAAAGTGTTGTGGTCAGATGAGACCAAAATCGAGCTCTTTGGCATCAACTCAACTCGCCATGTTTGGAGGAGGAGGAATGACCCCAAGAACACCATCCCCACCGTCAAACATGGAGGTGGTAACATTATGCTTTGGGGGTGTTTTTCTGCTAAGGGGACAGGACAACTGCACCGCATCAAAGGGACGATGGACGGGGCCATGTACCGTCAAATCTTGGATGAGAACCTCCTTCCCTCAGCCAGGGCATTAAAAATGGGTCATGGATGGGTATTCCAGCATGACAATGACCCAAAATACACAGCCAAGGCAACAAAGGAGTGGCTCAAGAAGAAGCACATTAAGGTCCTGGAGTGGCCTAGCCAGTCTCCAGACCTTAATCCCATAGAAAATTTGTGGAGGGAGCTGAAGTTTTGAGTTGCCAAACGTCAGCCTCGAAACCTTAATGACTTGGAGAGGATCTGCAAAGAGGAGTGGGACAAAATCCCTCCTGAGAAACCTGGTGGCCAACTACAAGAAACGTCTGACCTCTGTGATTGCCAACAAGGGTTTTGCCACCAAGTACTAAGTCGAAGGGGTCGAATGCTTATTTCCCTCATTAACATGCAAATCAATGTATAACTTTTTTGAAATGCGTTTTTCTGGATTTTGTTGTTGTTATTCTGTCTCTCACTGTTAAAATACACCTACCATTAAAATTATAGACTGATCATTTCTTTGTCAGTGGGCAAACGTACAAAATCAGCAGGGGATCAAATACTTTTTTCCCTCACTGTACTCAAGTACGTGTGACGTTTAAAGCGTCTGCCGGTGCACTCACTATATGAGGACGTGAACACATGAACATATCCGGAGCTGCTCTGAGAGAAAACTTAATGAGCATTTCATAATTTTATTTCAAAGAATCATCGTCAAATACACTCTGACTGAAACTCATAGGTGTTTAGTACAACCTGTCAAAATAAAAGTTTGGTTTAGCTTGAAGAAATAATGACTGAAATATATTACTATTGTACAACATAATGTAGCCTACTTAAAGTTATAACAACAACAACAACAACAACAACAACAATAATAAAGTTTATTTAAACATTATTTAAGGAATATAGTTTTTTGTCCATGTTTTAATTTAGTAAACCTCTGTTGTGCATTTCATCTGATTGCATTTTCAATAATATATTTGTACTAAATCATAGAATTTCTGAGGAAATAAAATACATTTCATAAGACTATTATTTTATAATTATTATCTTAAAAAATAATTAATAAATTAAGAATAAAAATAAGGTTTTATGAATTCAATTGGTTAGACATGTTTTTGATTATAAACATTTGAATTAGTTTGCCCCATCTAAGTTATATCCCACAGTTAAGTTCCCATTTACATCCATGTTGTTGGTTCATTATGTGGTTATATGTAGTTACATGCAATTTTTTTTATCATGTTTATAATTCTGTTAATTCTTTAGGGTCAAGCTACCTCTGCAAAGACGCTTCCTGATCCAGCTCAACCAACTGTCACACAGTCACTTGCAAAAGGAATCAAGTTAGATCCTACATCCAAACAAGCCAAAGAACTGAATCATGCTGTAGCTTATTTCACTGCTAAAGACATGATGCCCTTTAGAGTAGTGGAAAAACCTGGCACTTTTTGCTCTCCCATTTATGCTGTTCAGGAGGAAGGAATTTGGTTTATTCTTGTCTAATATAAAGAGAAATAACTTATTCCTTATTTTGTTCAAATGGGAGATGTGCAGCTTTTCTTTCTTTTTTTTTTTCTCAAAAGGTAGACTCATACTTCCATAAAAAGTTAATTTTTCTTAAAAAAAAGTTTGTTATAATAAACCATATGTTCAACCAAAAAACCCTATCTGTTTTCATTCATTTAAGGGTCATTGTAGCTGATTATTATAATAATAATGATGGTTTAATACCGTATACCATGAAACCGTGATATTTTCTGAGACGATTATCATACCGTGAAAATCTCATACTGTTACAACCCTAGTCAGTACCTTCAAAAGGAAGGAAAAGCGGTGAACCAGCGACTGGGTCATGGGCGGCCAAGGCTCACTGATGCACGTGGGGAGCAAAGGCTGGCCCATGTGGTCCAATCCAACAGACGAGCTACTGTAGCTCAAATTGCTGAAAAAGTTAATGCTGGTTCTGATAGAAAGGTGTCAGAACACACAGTGCATCACAGTTAGTTGCGTATGGGGCTGCGTAGCCACAGACCAGTCAGGGTGTCCATGCTGACCCCTATCCACTGCCGAAAGCACCTACAATGGGCACGTGAGCATCAGAACTGGACCACGGAGCAATGGAAGAAGGTGGCCTGGTCTGATGAATCACAAGTTCAAGGTGTTGACTTGGCCTCCAAATTCCCCAGATCTCAATCCAATTGAGCATCTGTGGGATGTGCTGGACAAACAAGTCCGATCCATGGAGGCCCCACCTCGCAACTTACAGGACTTAAAGGATCTGCTGCTAACGTCTTGGTGCCAGATACCACAGCACACCTTCAGAGGTCTAGTGGAGTCCATGCCACGACGGGTCAGGGCTGTTTTGGCGGCAAAAGGGGGACCTACACATTATTAAGCAGGTGGTCATAATGTTATGGCTTATCGGTGTATATATATATCAAAGTCAAAACAGAGTCAAATACAATGCATAATTAACAATTATATAGTGTTTATAGTAATCCTCCGAAGTTTTTTAGAGTATAGCAATAAAACTGCAGAGTGAGACCTAAGCAGCCTGACATGGAATAGTGGAATAATGGAAGATAAGGTACAAGCAAATGTATTTAATGAATTCTTTATATGAGTGTTTAATAAGGAAGACACCAAGAACAAGCCCCAGGCTACTGCAGAAGTACTGAAGGTACAAGATGCACAGAATGAAAATAAATCACTTGGTGATATGTATGCAGTTGTATACATGAGGGACATTTTCCACTTTTTAAAGAATCACAAAGGACAGGGTTTGTACCAACATGTAATTTTTTAGCAACATGTAAGTTCTTCTCATTCCCTTTTTTATACCACAAAGACCAGATGTTACGGTGGCATGCATTCCTCTTTTGGGTAATAATGCTTTAATAGGTTTTTATTAATCTTGTAATATTATAACAATTGCTTATTACCTGTATACTTCTGTATTCTTTGTATAATGTACCATCTTTTGTATAAAGGTACTGATTTCAAGAAGGCAGAAGATTGAGGCACAATGGATACAGTGCCTCTGATTGACAACAGAGGGCCCAGGAACAGGTGAGTGGAGATCACATCTGTCCCCCCTTATGCTCCGCTGCATCATCATGCTTGAACCAAAAAGACTTGGGAGTCTGCTGCCCCTGTGTCCCCTTCCCCTGCAAATTAGCCAGCTGAATTCATAGAGCAGGGAACACTAGCAACAGCCAGTGAGCTGCTGCCACAGCCACCAGAAGCAGTTCTCCAGGACAGCAGCAGAGCTATGCAATGGGCTTCCATATCTAATCCAGCTAAGCTAAGTATTGCCTGAATGAATTAATCGAGAGGTGATGAAGGTCCAGGGTCCTTGCTCCTGCTCCTATCGGGTTCTGCACACGTGGTTTAACAAATCCGTTGATTTATTCCAGTTTATGCAAATGGTCTAACTGATATCCGGGATTTTTGGTTCTTCCAATCTCAGATTTAATTAGCTTGTTCGCTTAAAACAGACTTTCCTTATCCCGGATAAGTGCGCATTCCTGTTTGGATACGAAAGGATGCTCAGTGGCGCGTTGAAACAATTATTTGGCGAAGGCAGAAGAGCTGCTGCCTATTTCAGCGCTAATTATGGAAGAGTATGAGGAGGCAAATAACATCATATTGAATAAAAGCCACACACAACGTTACTCACTGTTGTGTTTTTTTATTATATATTTTTTTATGGTATGAAATCACTCATCACCTGCTGATTCAATTGAGCTTTACTTAATTAAAACAAATGTGCCATAATGAAGCGGTTAGGTCACTGCACTCTGTGTGGGAGAGCCGTGTTCAAATCCTGTTGTAGCCGAAACCCCCAATGTAACATATTTATAATATTTCTTAATTATCCAATACTGTATCCTTTAACGGTGTGGGGTATCATATTATATATATATATATTTTTTATTAAAAGTTGTACCTATACTTTCTAAATATAACATCTTGTGTGTTAGCAGGGAGGGGAAGAAGCCTGACAAACAATTGCAAATAAGTGAAATGCTTTAGTTTATTGTTTTTTAATTGCATCGCTGTTAATTACCCTAAAACTCTGTGGTGTTCAACATAATATATCCCAAACTTACTGAATTAGAAGCTGCTGTGAATGTGAACTGGGATATTTAGTTATCATGTCTACATTTGAATATCAAGTGTTAAACTGGATCTGATAATTTCTTTCTATTCTCATGCTGATCACTTATATGGAGGAGAGGAAAATATTTACAAAGAATAATACATTAATAATTCCGAACAGTGCTGCACACTGCAGATTTTCTAAACATTTATGTGTTGCCTACAGTGCGCAGTGGCTCAGTAGTGCAGCCGCACAGAGGGCTTGTGGCTCTGTCAGTGCATGACTGTGGCGGGCGGCATTACTGATGTGTGGTCCTAATTAATCGTCTGGATAAATCATTCCTCGTCGACCAAACCCGGAACACTTAAATAAATAATCAACTGTATGATTTAAATAATCTTAAATCTGTATTAATTCATTCTCACCAAAAGCTTGTATTATTAAGATCGCTCCACCCCTGCTGGATCTGCTGGATCGGCGCTGTCATCATTGGGGGCGTGTCCACAATCATTTCATTTGGCAGATTAAATATATTCAGACTATTAGCCAGCTAACTTCAAGTGAACCTGCCAGGGAGCAGGTTTAAGATGCCAGACATGGTGCTATGGTAATATAGCTGGCTGAACTTTAAGCTTGCTTAGTAGAACGTAAAATCCCATGTTTATACCAAGTTATCCTGAAACTTAGCCGGCTAACCTACTTACTGATCCGTCTCCCCGAGGTTTTATTCCATCTGACATGCCAACCTACAAAACTTTCAAGGCACCTGCTGGAAAGAAACACTCAGTAGCTTTTAGAAATTGGTTTAAGGTGATTTTTTGTCTTAATTTTTATTTTTCTATTTGTGATTTAGTTATAGCAACCTTTTATTCTATTTATTCCAGTTTTAATAAAGGCAGTTTTAACTTAGGAAGTGTTTTAGATATATACAGTTTAAGCAGTTACTGCTCGTCTGTTCTGTAGTACAGACTTCATGCCCTGTACTCAGATCTCTATTTTGTTATTGTCAATATCACAATTAATTGCAAAAGAAACAAGAAACAAATGCACTGTGCAAATGTACATGTATCCATTGTGGGTGCTCCAGGATTCCTGCCATAAACATTGCATGGGGAACCTGTAACTTCCTCCTTTGTAAGAAAAGTTTGAGCTCAAATTTAAATAAAAAGCTAAAGTTTATCCTGATGCTTGGACTCTGTCCACATGATCTAATTATTTTCAGCAGTATTTTATGTAGAGCAGTTTTGGAAGCCACATCAACATATCATTCTAAAATTTTATTAAATCATTTAATAATAAATGATATAAAAGGATTAAATACAAAGTTTCTGTCCCCTGTTACCGTTCTGCATACTATTATGGAATCCTCATGCAATTAAAATGCTCAGGCAGAGTCATAAATAAACAAATTAGGAATTTGATTAATACATTACTTTTAACATTGTTCAACCTACAAATTAAGTGAAAGTGTAGTTTAACTGAAATTAAATAACTTTAAAAAATTAACAACAAACATAACAAACATATAGTTTATTCTATCAATGTGTACTAATTGGAATCTCAGAGTTAGTGATCAGTCATGAATTTTTCAGTTTGCCGGGAAACATAGAAAGGCAATATACTTTCATGTACACATAAGCTACAGGGACTGTTTTTCTCTTAAAGGGATAAACAAAAATAGGTAATGCTGTAAGCTGTCATTTCTTGATCAGAACCCATTAGAATTACCATATAATAATGCCCTCTTCCATATTTATAGATTCCTCCCCTCTTTACAACTGAGCAAACATTTTATTTTTGACACTACTATAATCATTTGAAAACGTGTCTTTAAAAAAACAACATATCAATTAAACTAGCACTATTTTGTGGTATCTAGAAAGAAAATACATATTGTCATGGTATTAATATTGATTGATGTTTGTATAATAGGACAAATCAGAAGAATCAACTTTGTTTGAAAATATAACAGTACATTTTATTTCTTCTGCAAAGAGTGAAGAGTACAAAGATTGAAAAGGCCTAGTAGCCAAACTATCTGATTACTTAACAGTTTATTTTCAACCCATAGATGTGTTATTCATATGGATTACATAGCATTACATTTTTTTATTATTATTATTTTATTTTATTGTAATCCTTAATATCTCCATCGGTGTCTTAAATAAGTAGCAAGAGCTAGAGGCCGAATCCCGAGATGGAAAATGCTTGAGTATACCATTGGCATTTGTAAGGCAGCAAAAGTCATGAAATTATCTTTATTGATCTGAATTAAGACACTCTGGACTGGTTTCACTGTCCCAGATTACCACTAGTCTTGGCCTATCAAATGTTATTTTAAAAAGAGTAGTCCTTTGAAAACTCAGGGCCCGATTAAGAATGCAGTTTTAGATGATGATCTCTGTAGGGATGGCTGAACCACAGATCTGAAACCCTATCAATTTAAAAATAAATGAGACTGCTACTTCTTTAAATTATGAAGACTAAATATTTATCTAAAAAAGTAAATATCACCAAAAAGACAAATCACTGGCATATGCATGTGAGGATGAAAATGTATGTAATTTTCCCATTCTAAAGTAACTACATACTTAATTTACATTTACATCAACCCACAACCCCCTCCCCCTTTCCCTTAGGCTTTCACTTCTTAAGGCAATTTCTAAAAAAAAAAAAGAAAAATCTGCTATGTTCAGTTAGCAGTTTAATTATATAAAAAAATGAATTTACATTTTATGATTTACATCTTAATGTCATTGGCTACCTAAATATAGCCAATTATGAATGTTGCCTCTAGTGCAGAGCATAAAACGTGTTGAGATACTTTTCACTGATTTCACCTTTGCCACCAACAAACAAAACAACATGTGTACTCCAAAGTTCTTTATTTAAAGCATTGCTTATTCTTCACCTATATTTTTTTATACAGTAGGTAACATAAAACACTTAAACACAGCAGTCATTTTATTTATTGTCAAGCTCAAATGTGGTCATCTTTTTAAAAATAACCTATTTACCAGTATAGTAAATCAAAAGTTAATGGGAGGGGGAGGGAATGCTTTGATTTATAATACCCATGTAAATCTTATTGTTTCAGGCTGCTAATGAGCTATTCATATCCATTTGCTTTGCTTGGCTTTGTTGTTCGAGCTCTCTTAGTCTTAATATTGTATGGAACAGCACAGTGGTTTGAGATGTAAACAACATTCAGACAGACATTTGTATGCATGTTTGCAGAACACAATAATTAACAGTATTTAATAAATTCCCATAACACAAAAACACATATGCAGATACATGCAGCACAATAATGTATGTATGGTAATTGCTTTTATTTTTGCTAAAATTATGATTATTCAGAATTATGTATCCACTCATTTGGCAGACACCTTCATCTAAGATGACTCACAAGGTTTAAAATAATATAATGTAATCAATATACAATGTTATGTTAATAACATTACTGTATATTTTTGTAAGTGCTTTTGCTATTAGAGTATTTCAGGAAGATTTTTCTGTAGCCCTCTAATTCATGAATATGGTAGTAGTATTTGCTAAACAATTGACCTACAGTTATTGTACTCTTGATGTCCTTGTTTCAGAAGAGTATCTGGTGTTCCTCCTATTAGATACTGTAAGTACTTAATGGGTATGTTAAAACTTGGTTACTGTGCTTTTAGTTAAATCATAGAGCATACATGAAGTAAAACACAAAATAGGAAATATAAATGAGCCTGTTGCAGAGATTCTATGCTTTGTACAGACCAAAATGGGGGATCAAATTGCTTGTTAAGGGATTAGTCTTAAGCAGAATATCTTAACAGAAAGTTACACTTTTCTGATATGATGCAGTTGGAAACTTATTTAAAAACCAAACAACCTTTTTAATTCAAAAAATTATATAATTTATCTTACTTGAACTGGAACAGATGGTTGTTTACTGGTTTTGGGTTACACAACTAAATCGACAGCTTACAAGTGCTTCAGGCACCAGACCAGATCCTTGGTCCTGGAGAGCACCAATCCAGTCAGTTTCATAGGTCACCCTCAATTTCTAAAATATAAAGAAAACCTGTCATAAGAAAGTTAAACCACCTAGTAAAAGGAACATGAACAAAAAGCACTAATAAGAATAAAACACTCTATAGAAAAACAAGTAATAAAGCAATTAATAACAATTAGTCCCAATTTATTTACCTGCCTGGACTAAGTGACTACACCTAGTTTTATTTTTTCACATTCAGTTCTTGTCACGGTTAATGCTTTGGTATTGCATTGTCACAAAATATATATGTGTGATTTGTTTTGCTCACGTTCGAATTTGATTTGTAAACACCTAAATTGATAGGACACTTACTTGTAGTAAGTGATCACTTTCAGATTGTCTCTATTGGGCGCCTGTCAGTTGTTTTCTTTAATTATATTCACAGTTTAAAAAGAAGGACACTCCTGGTTTGCGGGAGGGGGAGCTGGTGATGTGAAAGTCGAAAGACATGCGGTTCAGGTTAATTGGTTACTCAAAATTGCCCGTTGTCTGAGTGTGTGTCCGAGGTCTGACCCACCGCGCACTGGTCTTAGAGATATTGAATGGGCCTGGCATTTGTAGTTTTCTTGACACAACTCTGAAAAACTATCCAAACTACAATCATAATAATCATGAACATGTTCATATTTGCATATTCTACGTGTGCCTATTTGTAAATACAGTGTTAAGCCGCACTTGTAGAAAGGTTCTATGTGTAGCGAGTTGAACACTCTACTCTGGTGGAGGTCGTTTAATGGAACCAGGCTCGAATCCCGACTGGGGAATTTCAAATGCATCACTTATGTATTTATTGTTATTACTATAATAACAATAATGTTTTCACTGTTATTATTACGTACAATACAGGGGTTGGAATGAGTCTGTTAACCATTGCGTATAGTTATGCCTGCTTGAAATCATATATTGTAAGCCTTCATCTGTGTACAATTGCTGAGGTCCGGGCCACATTGACCGAGTGGTCTGAATCACCACGCAGTGGTTCCTTTTGATATGCATGAAATGTTTTGTGTATGGTTTTATACAGTTTTACCTGTTACATATGTAGCGGTCCCAGTCCACTGTACGTTTTTCACTTCGATTACTTTCATTAAATACACCTATATCACATTTGCACGTTTTAATTTGTGTTCTCCCCCTCCAGTCCCCATGCAGGTTGATGTTTAATTGAATAATTGAATAGAGTATTTAAAGCCCCTGTGTCGCCAATTAAGGGGTGGCCACTCCTTTGGTGTGTAGTCCTTCAATTATCGAAAGGCATAAAACAATGTGTCTGCATTAGCCTTGTTGAAAATAAACCCGAATGTGTTGACAGCAGCGCCCCAGTCTCAGCACTGTCTCATGAAAATGACATCACTTCCGCGTTCTCTGATAGCGAGATATAACGTTATCTCGTGATCACGACATAATGGCCCGTTATGTCGTGCTCATCAGTTAATGGGAGGTAATTTATGTCATGTTCACGACATAGCCAGAGGGGCTAGGTTTTTTTTTTTCCTCTCATGTCCTCAACGAGCCACCCGTACTGAGCAGCCACAGACAAGATCGAAACCAAAGACAGCGAAACCGACCAAAACGGAATCAGAGGCAGAGATCCATGCCCAGCTACAGGAGCCGAGGGGACATTGTTTTATAAATGAAGGCAGTCCATTTGTTTTTAGTAAACCACGTTTTTTTGCTTATTTGCTTTGCTTTTTAAACTTATTTTATTGAAGGACTTGATCTTGTTTGCTTGGACTATTTTAAGGTTTTCTTCTCCAACTTTGAACTGATTTTGATTTGTCGGTTTCTCTCCCTGGGAAAAACACCAACAACAGTGCTGGAGGGGAGAATAGTTGGACTCATTCCAGCTTTTAGTGCGCCTCTAGAGGCAGTCGTGGGGAAAAGCTAGATTTTCTGTTTTATTTTAAAGAGTAGTTAGTTTAAAGTTTTTGTTGAAGTTCTTTCATTTTTGGTTCACTGGATATTTTATTTAATATATTATTATTATTATTATTATTATTATTATTATTATTATTATTATTACTGGTTGTATTTATATACTTTTTTTTTTTTGGGGGGGGGGGGTGTATTTTTCTTAGTCTTGGGTTGTGTGACGGGAGTGAAGGGAGTCTCTCTTGTAATTCGCCCTTCCGACCATTGACAGCGCTGTGTAGGAAGGGCCAATATCTGGGAAGAGGGTTGAGTCAGAGTTGGGGCAGAAGTTCCAGAAGTTCCAGTGGGGGTGGCTATCTTGATTTGGGGCAGGACCATGTGGAAGAGCCCCATTTCTGTAAACAGCTGTGCTGTGCTCACCGATTGGTTGTGGTGGGGCAGTGCACTGATTGCAGGGGTGGGGCCCAGCAATATTTAGGCTGCAGGGTTCTGCCATTTGGTCTCCCGGTCTTGGCCTGAGAAGACGTGCTGTTATTGGAGAGCGTTTGCGCTATGTGCTTTGTTTCCACAGACCACGGACCTCCTACTGGCCACCTGTAGAGTCTGGAACCCATTTGTTCAGCAGGAGAAAACCCTTTGTGAACGTGGAACAACCCCAGAGGGGGTGGAGGGGTGGGAGCACAATGTGCACCATAGTCTGACGAAGAGGCTTTGTGTTTTCTGGACTGTTTGGGGTTCATCTTGTATCTTCTTAGTCTTCTCACCATCGCTGGTCAGGGGAATATTTTTATTTTTATTTTTTGGGCACCTGGCCCCTGTGTTTTAGTGTGCTGTTTGGTTTCTGTTTATAGTATACAACCCCCAATAAATCTCCACCAGACACCCAGTGCTGGTAGTGGTTGTTCATCATCCTCCTGGGTTTTATTGTCATTTACTTCCAGGTCACACCAAGCTCTTTCCCAGCACCCCACCACACGCTGACATCCCCATTTGCTCCTCTCAACCCCACTGCTTCCTGTCGAGATTTATGTTTAATAAAATTGCTTTCAAACTCTCAAATCTATTCTGCTATGGTGTTTTATGGGGATTACCGATTTTGCTAGAGATGTATTAATTTTGAGGACCTTACCTCACTAAAGGTGTAGTCAGGGCCATCTGTGGCATTTAGACTGCTTGCACTTTCTCTCCCGAGATCCGTTGTGTGTTGTCGCCACGGAGGGGTACATCACATGGTGCTGTGCTGCCAGGAGGAGTGTACTTGAGGCCACCTAGGAAAAGACCATTTTCCTGTTCTGGTGACAAGCACAAAAGGAGTTGAGGACTGTGCTATCATTAAGAGCAGGGAGTGAAAAATATATTTATATTCTGTTCTTGTGATCTTCATATTCATTATATTTTAGCAGCAACTATTTGAAGGTGTGATCAAGGTGGACTTACAGCACTACACCTCATACAAAAAGTAACCATTACTAATATGAAGATTGGCTAAATCAGTTTGTTTTTTGTTCTGAAAAGCATATTTTATAGCCGTGCTCTTCCAACTCAGTTCTCTAGGACCAGAGTGCTTTTGGTTTAATGCCACCTCTGCTCTTAATCAGTTAATAGAACTACTCATTCACTTCACTAACCTAACTTTCCTATGTTTAATGCAGGTAACAATTCAAAGAGACTTATACAATCTGCTGGACTGTGGCCCCCAGGGCTCCATCTGAGGAATGCTATCTTACAATATATTGATTTTCACCGAGTTATGCTTTCCATTTCTACTGCATGAGATGGTTCAATCATAAGTATAGAAGCAAAAGCTAAATCTGTCTCTTTGTTTAATTAGAATTTAATTACAGTGTTATACCCCACAGTGGTGTATATCACTGATTGTATATGACCTGCAACTGTCTTGAAGTCTGGAGTTCTCAGATTAAACAAGGTTCAAGAAATTATTCCTGAGATCTATAATGAGTTCAGCTCTTAAGATTCAACCCTGTAAACCTAATTTCTGGTCAGTCAGTCTTTCCATTGCCTATGTACATCAGTGCAAGTGACCTTCAAGCAACTTTTAAGTTCCAGTTATTTCCATTTAAAATTACTCCTTTGATCATTTATTTTATTTTATTTTATTCTCCAGTATCTTATGGTGTATGTAATTAACAATTACAGACAGTGTTATAAATTATAGGCACATTTAATTTAATATTTTATGCAAAACAAATTGAAGAGTTCAAAAAGTACACTAGTATTTTTGCATCTACAGTAGTACAGTGATGACAATAAATGCAAATCTTCCAAATGTAAAAAGACAAAGTGAGGGGAGCTGGTACAGAGCTGTGTAAAGTGGAAATGCTAATCTCACAACTGCAGATTCAACAAGTTGAGAGGAATCTCAGCCATTCATAGCGGGAAGCCACTCTGCCCAGTGATGAGGTAAGCAGCTGCTGTCCTTGGTAAGGAGGAGAAGGCCATAGTGCCATGGCTGACTGCTGCTCAGTACTGGGCCCTGGACAGCAGGGAGCCACAGGCTATTCCAGGCCCAGCAGGAAGTGCTATGGAGCTGTGACTCAGATCTCTACACTCACTAACTGGGGGGGGGGTGCAGAGAAAAACACATACTTATAGTCAAACTGCAGCAATAAGCTAGTAGGATTGGATTTAGAATGGAATCCTTTGCCTATAATCACAATAGCTGTGTTTGTGCAATTAATTTAATTTCCAGAGCATACATTTAATATAGATACATACGTAGCAGATGATACTAAAATAGGTGGGCAGATGATACTAAAATAGGTGGCTCAGCAGATACAATCTTGGCAGCACAGGTTATTCAAAGGGACTTAGATAATATTCAGTTGTGGGCCGACACCTGGCAGATGAAATTCAATGTGGACAAGTGCAAGGTATTACATGCAGGTAACAAAAATGTCCACTATAATTACACTATGGGAGGAACAGTACTAGATGAAGTAACACATGAGAAAGACATAGGAGTCTATGTGGACTCCTCACTTTCTCCTTACAAACAGTGTGGGGAAGCAATAAAAAAGGCAAACAGGATGTTAGGGTATATTGTCAAAAGTGTAGAATTTAAAACAAGGGCAGTAATGTTAAGACTGTACAATGCACTAGTTAGACCTCATAGACCTGGAATACTGTGTACAGTTCTGGGCTCCACACCTCAAGAAAGATATTGCTGCTCTAGAGGCAGTTCAGAGGAGAGCAACCAGACTTATTCCAGGTTTGAAGGGAATGTCCTACTGAGAGACTGAGGGAACTGAACCTTTTCACCTTGGAACAGAGGAGACTACGTTGGGACTTGATCCAAGTCTTCAAAATCATGAAAGGCATTGACCACATCAAACCAGAGGAGCTTTTCCAGATCAGCAGGGGCACATGCACCCGGGGATACAATTGGAAATTGGGCTTCAAGGTATTCAAAACTAAAAACAGGAGACACTTCTTCACACAGCGATGTGGTAGAAGCTGAAAATTTGGGAACATTTAAAGTCAGATTGGATAGGATCCTTGGATCACTCAGTTATTAATGGACATCAAACGAGCATGATGGGTCGAATGGCCTCCTCTCGTTTGTAAACTTTCTATTGTTCTTAAGTTCTTATATATAGAACACACACAAGCATATAGGATGTTAATAAACAGTGATGCATTTGGCAACCCCATCTTAGTTTTTATAGAGTACTGGTTGATCAATTTATTGTTTTATTTAGTTTTTTGGTTCATGCCATTTTTTGCAATTCTAGAAATACACTACATGGCCAAGAGTATGTGCTTGTATCTGCTTGTCGAACATTTGATTCCAAAATCATGGGTATTGCTATAGAGTTGGTCTGCTGTAGTGTTAAGATTTCCCTTCAGTGGAACTAAGGGGCCTAGCCCAAAAACTGAAAAATAGCCCCAGACCATTATTCCTCCTCCACCAGACTTTGCAGTTGGCTGTATGCATTTGGGCAGATAGTGTTCTCCTGGCATCTGCCAAACCCAGATTCGTCTGTAGGACTTCCAGATGGTGAAGCGTGATTCATCACTCCAGCGCATGCATTTCCACTGCTCTAGAGTCCAATGGCGGCGAGCTTTACACCACTCCTGCTGACTCTTGGCATTACGCATGGTGATCTTAAGCCCATTTCATGAAGCTCCCGACAAACAGTTCTTGTGCTGATGTTGCAAGATTTTTATGTGCAATGCACTTCAGCACTCGGCGGTCCTGTTCTGTGAGCTTTGCGGCTGAACTGTTGTTGCTCCTAGACTTTTCCACTTCACAATAACAGCACTTACTTACAGTTGACCAGGGTAGCTCTAGCAGTGCAGAAATTTGACAAACTGACTTGTTAGAAAGGTGCCATCCTATGACAGTGCCACATTGAAAGTCACTGAGCTCTTCAGTACTGCCCATTCTACTGCCAATGTTTGTCTATGGAGATTGCATGGCTGTGTGCTTGATTTTACACACCTGTCAGCAATGGGTGTGGCTGAAATAGCCGAATTAATTAATTAGAAGGGGTGTCCAAATACTTTTGGCCATGTAGTGTATACATTACAGACTTTTTTATCCAATATTATAAATATAAATAACTATATATAGAGAGAGATTTAAGTATATATTTAGTAATTTATTTAGGGCTATGGGCAGTTTTAAACAATAGTGTGTGTACATTATATTATAAAATAGGTATTGTTAAAAGGAAATAAAATGCTAGCTGTGTTTGTGGGTATTTTATGTATGTATTCACACACATTTTCGTAAAAAACAAAAACAAAAAAAACATAAAATTATATTTTAAAGCATTTTTAAAGAAATGTCAAGAATATAGTTAAAGTGAAAAGCAGCATCTAAATTTAAGGATTACATCAAGGTGATTAATAATGATAAATTATACATTGTGTAATGCAAAGCCACCTGGTTTTTAATTTTTTACCTTATGAATTCTGTATGACACTAATTCAACACGTCTCACTTTACAATTCAAGATGGATGATGTTACTATTATAATGTTATAATTTAAAAAAAAATCAGTTTTTCTTACAAGCTCATTACTTTGCCTCCAACTGCCTTCTGAGCCAGCTGTGTTTTTTTTTTTAACTCAGCGGGTCTTAGTTGCCAGTGGATTTCACTGCTCCACTGATTTACATCTGTCTGCAGGACTAAAAAGAAGGCATGCTCTTTTTTCCCCTCGGACCTTGATGTATTGCATGTGGCAACAAAAATACAATCTACAATGTTTAAATGTTGTTAGTTCCTTCAATGAATGGGAATGAACTGACAATGATATGCTTGCCACAAAGATAACAAAGATATTCCAATTAACCAGTAACCAAGGTTATCTTTGGGGGTATAATTAATATGCAATATTTTTTTTTAAAATGACTTACATTTTGATGTAACTTCTTAATATACTGTTCATGAGTTTAACTACAAACGTACGTCTGAGCCACAAATGATTAGGAGAAGAAAGCAAATCACCCTAGATCAATCTATCTATAAGGTTTTTAATTCATTTATGTTTTTCAAAAGGTGTTTTGATCTATCCATTCACTCTACAAAATCAGTATTATCTCTGTGTGTGCATATATATATATATATATATATATATATATATATATATATATATATATATATATATATATAACATAAATGTGCAAGACAAAAGCAATTCAGATAAGGAAAAAACAGAAGGGATTTAATTTAGCACATCTAAAGGCTGATTTTGTACTAATAACGCCTTCAGTCGTATACATTTTTATTACAAATGTAAACAACTGAAGGAATCACAAGCACAAAACAAGACCAGCAGTGATTTAATTAAGCATATCTAAAGATTGAAGGAAGTCCTGAACAAAGTATTCAAGACAGGGGGAAAAAAGAAAATAAAGCAAGAATAAGGCTCTTAGGATAAAACGGAATGTAAAAATGCATCCCTTGATTGTAGTTGCCTCTATTTTCACTCTGTCATAAGAAAGTGAAACTAAAGGTTAAAAGTACAACATAAATGCAATTCATCTAACTTAATGTGCTTCTCTGCCACTCTCCTTCTATGCTTTCCATTTCCATTCCTTTTCATGCATGTTTTCACTCCTGGAAATCAATTTATTTTCAATTTTAAACACTCTAGGAAACAGCATACATTTTAAGAGGCTATCTTCATATCGTTCTTTTTTTTTTCTTTTAGAAGACATCTGACTTGAAAATATATATCCATGCACAAAAGTCCAATGGTAATATGTGTATATTCGTGAAGGGAGAAAAAAATAGGGTAATATAAATATGTAAAACTGATTAACAATTAACAATGAGCAAATTCTAAATTATCTTCTTGTTATATACATTGGTCTTCAGAGTTATACATACCCTTGACAAACTGTAACAAAGAGATTATTTAATAGAAGAAATGCAATATATTTTCAATAGAAATACAAATGCAATATATTTGCAATATATATTGTGACACCATGTGGGGTTGGAATACGGCATCTGGGACCCTCAGGCTGGGTTTAGGAAACACAGAGGCAGTTGAGTATGGTGAAAAGACTTGCTTTTTTATTCTACAGTGTGCTGGGTGCTCAAAACTAACAGATGTACAAGAAACAAGGCATCATAATATATTGTAGAATTCCGTGCTGGTTGCTACTTGGGTTCACCACTTGGTCACAATTACAGGAGTCGTGTTTTTCTGCACACGCAGATTTGGAGCAACACTCATTCACTAAACACTTGCACTCTCACTCTCCAAACTCTCTACTCTGAACGGCCGCATGGGAACCACATTGATTTACACCCCACCACTGGTTTCGTGAATCTTTTGACATTGATGACATTTAGAAAACTCTTCCCACAGGCTTTTTTAGGTTTTGGCACTGCTCGTGGCAGAATATTTTCAGATGTCATGGTTTTCATTAACTGTTATGTAAAATAAAAATCATTTAATTATGCATATTATTTATGAATACTGTATATTTTATGGACAGCTGCCATTAAAGTAAAGCTGCTGTGATGTTCACCCACGCATTGTCTTTTTAATGGATTTGTTTGTCTTTTAATTTACAATGATGCAGTAAAGGATATTGCTGGAGCTTCTCGGCGTCCACGCTGTTTGTTATGGGGCGCGTGCATATACTGTGCGTGTTTACACGGGGGTTGACGTCACTTCTGATTGGTCAAACATGTTTGGGGCAAATGCTTAAGATTTTAGGGGCAATGCGTGAGACTTAAGAGCTATACCTGCCACAAGAATACAGGTCACTGCACCGCTTTACAACATGGACAATTCATAAACGACTTATGTTTGCCCTGCAGCTCGGACGCAGGTACGCATGCGCTGTCAGATCAATCCTCACCTCTCTGTGCGTGTGCTGGAGCGGGTGTCCGTGTCCTTGTTTCTCCCATAGCTCTCAACTCGCCTGCACGTCGCAGTTTTTCGACGCAGTTGTGAGCACTGCTAAACTATTCATTTTGCACACCCATTATTAACATATACACTCACCTAAAGGATTATTAGGAACACCATACTAATACTGTGTTTGACCCCCTTTCGCCTTCAGAACTGCCTTAATTCTACGTGGCATTGATTCAACAAGGTGCTGAAAGCATTCTTTAGAAATGTTGGCCCATATTGATAGGATAGCATCTTGCAGTTGATGGAGATTTGTGGGATGCACATCCAGGGCACGAAGCTCCCGTTCCACCACATCCCAAAGATGCTCTATTGGGTTGAGATCTGGTGACTGTGGGGGCCAGTTTAGTACAGTGAACTCATTGTCATGTTCAAGAAACCAATTTGAAATGATTCGACCTTTGTGACATTTCACAATCTGCTCAGTTACTGGGATTTTCACGCACAACCATTTCTAGGGTTTACAAAGAATGGTGTGAAAAGGGAAAAACATCCAGTATGCGGCAGTCCTGTGGGCGAAAATGCCTTGTTGATGCTAGAGGTCAGAGGAGAATGGGCCGACTGATTCAAGCTGATAGAAGAGCAACTTTGACTGAAATAACCACTCGTTACAACCGAGGTATGCAGCAAAGCATTTGTGAAGCCACAACACGTACAACCTTGAGGCGGATGGGCTACAACAGCAGAAGACCCCACCGGGTACCACTCATCTCCACTACAAATAGGAAAAAGAGGCTACAATTTGCACAAGCTCACCAAAATTGGACAGTTGAAGACTGGAAAAATGTTGCCTGGTCTGATGAGTCTCGATTTCTGTTGAGACATTCAGATGGTAGAGTCAGAATTTGGCGTAAACAGAATGAGAACATGGATCCATCATGCCTTGTTACCACTGTGCAGGCTGCTGGTGGTGGTGTAATGGTGTGGGGGATGTTTTCTTGGCACACTTTAGGCCCCTTAGTGCCAATTGGGCATCGTTTAAATGCCACGGCCTACCTGAGCATTGTTTCTGACCATGTCCATCCCTTTATGACCACCATGTACCCATCCTCTGATGGCTACTTCCAGCAGGATAATGCACCATGTCACAAAGGTCGAATCATTTCAAATTGGTTTCTTGAACATGACAATGAGTTCACTGTACTAAACTGGCCCCCACAGTCACCAGATCTCAACCCAGTAGAGCATCTTTGGGATGTGGTGGAACGGGAGCTTCGTGCCCTGGATGTGCTTCCCACAAATCTCCATCAACTGCAAGATGCTATCCTATCAATATGGGCCAACATTTCTAAAGAATGCTTTCAGCACCTTGTTGAATCAATGCCACGTAGAATTAAGGCAGTTCTGAAGGCGAAAGGGGGTCAAACACAGTATTAGTATGGTGTTCCTAATAATCCTTTAGGTGAGTGTATATATATATATATATATTTATTTTTTTTTCATTGTGGGCTTTGAAAGCAAACCTAAATGGTCAAATTGACCCAGCCTTTCTACTGTGACAAAATACGTTTTTTTTTTTTTCCCAAACGGTAAAATGTGTGTAACTGACATATGAATGGTGCTATGGAATTGCAGAATGAAGCATAGAGCCGGTTTAATATTCATATCAATGACCTACCAGACATAACAGTAACGGAGTCATCTGTGGGAAATGTAGTGGAGTAAAAATCACATTATTTTGTAAATAAATGTAGTGGAGTAAAAGTAAACGTAGCCAAAAATAATAAATACTTAATTAAAGTACAGATACTCAAAAAATATACTTAAGTACAGGAACGAAGTATTTGTACTTAATTACTTTACACAATGGGTTTAAGCATGCTTGATTCCATCTTTCCAGTGATTCTAACAAGGGCAGCAGGACCGAAGATGTAAAACAAGGATGTAAATAGCGAGGATGATGCTGTGCTCAACATAAGATTCACCTTTTTGTCACCAAACTTAATGTGAATGTGCATGTCAGTTAAACTCAATTTTTGTTTCATATGACTGAAATGCAGTTTGGCTTCTATTTGTGTTCTACTGACAGAATAGGCATCTTCTTTGCAGCTCTACCATTAACACCAGATTCAAGCAGCCAACATTGTATGGTACTGTGTGTACATTGTATCCTTAGGCTTGAGTTTGCCACCATTTTTCTCACAGCATGTAGTGGTCATAATTTCTTGCATCCTCTTGCTGGCAAGTTAGTGACTGTTCCAGTAGCCTTGAAATTCTTGATAATGGACACAATAGTTGAAACTGGTGGGTTCAGCTTTAAAAAATATAGCCATCACTCAACATATGGAGGTCAATGACCCTTTGCCTGCAATTTTGGGACTATTCTGACCATGGCAATGAATTTTACTATTCCACTGTTTCTGTGTGTAATCTCCTTTTATACCCCATGGAAACAGGAGACCTTCCTATTAATTTTCAAACCACAAAATTGATGCAGGATTATTTTTGCAGGAATTTAATTTGGAATACTTTTGTATGTGAATTAATGTGATGCTTGTGTTTTTGGAAAAACATGGAATTATTTATAAAACATATGATGTTGCTTTGTGCAGTGTTGATATTATAAAAACTGTACATCTTTTCATTTATTTGAGCCCAAAAATATATATAATTACAATGCATAAACATTTTAATTTCTTCTGTTAAATCATTTTTTGTTACAATTTATCAAGGGCATGAATATAACCGGAGGCTACTTTACATATATTTACACCATGGCATGGATTGTAGAAATATAAAGTAACCAGTGCACATTTTCTTGGAAGTTTTCTTGAAAGAAGTTTCTGGGGGACAAAACATCTTAATTCTTAAGCCCACATGCTCTTTGGTGAAATAAAACAAATCGCTGAGCTTTGCAGAGAATCAGAGGCAGCAGGCTGTAGATAATAAGGGAGATGAATATTTTATCCCTGGATCCCATTTGTGTACTCACCCAATGACTCAGTCTGTGTGTTTTAGCTATGACATGGTGGCAGAAAAGCTTTTCTAAATAGAAGAAGGCTTCCATATGAAGTCCGCTATCCAAAAAACAGAATAGATGCCAACAATTACACCCCATGGTCTTAATGCAAATCCTGAACAGGCCAGTGGAGGTCTTAAATGTGTGAGAGAGGTCTGTTGAGAAGTATACTATAATGTCATGGTACTCATGAGTTAGGCCTGTCAATATTTGCACAGGACTTAGGCAAGATGTGAATAAGGCACTTCACTCCTGATGACCAACTAATTGACATTTGGACAACAGATTTCATTGATGAGTTGACAAAATGAGGTAAATGAGGTTACAAAAACAGTTGAAAAAAGATATAAACTTAATTAATTCATTGAAAACCGGTTGGATTTGCTTAATCCTGCACGGGCATTGTAATATTGCATTGACAGGACCAGGGACATTTGGCAAACTGAACAGCTGATGTCGTTTGAGCCCCACATCAAGTCCATCACTAAGTCTGTCTTTTTTCACTTCAGAAACATTGCCCAGCTAAGACCATGTCTCACGGATCCGGTAGTGGAGACCCTTATACATGCTTTTGGGACATCACGTCTCTACTGTAATGGAGTCCTTTTTGGGGTGTCTGGTAAAGCCCTGGATAGGCTCCAGTACATCCAGAACTCCACTGCCAGGGTCCTTACTTGCTCTAAATGGTGGAAACATATCACTCCCACTCTATATCACCTTCAGTAGCTCCCTGTAAAATGTTGTATAATCTACAAGATTTTACTCCTTACATACAAGGCCCTTCATACCTCTCTGATCTCGTCCATGCATACACCCCCTCCAGCAAGTCTCCACTACTCTGAGTCTGGATTGCTCAACATTCCCAAAACAAGACTGTGCAATATGTGGGACAGGGCTTTCAGCACCACTAACCCAAAACTTTGGAATTCCCTTCCCTCAGTGACTCGTAACTCTGATTCTACTGCCACTTTATAAAAAGATTGGAAACAAACCTGTTCAGTCAGGCTTCCCCCTCAGTCTAGTTCAGTTATTTAGTTTAAGCTTAACCTTATTCATATAGCTTTTCAGTCCTTTTATCTATTGTTTTATTTTTCTTGTATTTACAACCTCTATACAGTGTCCTTGGGTTTTTTGAAAGGTGCTTTATATCCCACGTATAAATAAATACAAATAAAATAAGAAATACTCACTACATTGGCCCATTATTCAGCTGGTCTTCCCCTACCTGAGCGAGTCTTTCGAGGCATGCCATGGTCTGAGATTTGTGCTGCAGCAAGCTGTGCTATGCCTCACACATTAATATGATTTTATAGGCTGGATGTTTTGAGTTCCGCTCCAAGGTGCTGGCTCCATGTTATATTCTAACAAGTTGCTGCATCTGCCCTTGCTGCTGCATCTTCCCCTTGAGGCCTTGTATCCTTCGGAATTGGATTTTCTTGTTCACTTCTTGTCCCTTGGATATTAATGGGAAGCAGAGTGAATGGGAACCTCGGTCACAAGCATAGCAAACTATTTTGTCGCCTTACTCCTTTTCTCTTGCAGATACAGCAATCAGACCAGACCGGACCCTGACATCAAGATTCCATGCTGCCCAGGACCCCTCTCCGGTGGACAGCAGGTCAGCATAGCAGATGAGTGCAGGTTTTCTATGAATAACAGTTTCTTCTCTCTCTTCCATATCTCTGATGGGCACTAGGCACAGTACTCTGCAGCAGATGCTGCAACATCAACGTCGAAAGAGAGACAGGGAGAGCAGTGACAGACAAAAAAGGTTTAAAAAAAAACAGGTTCACAGAAGAATAAAGTCTCCTCAATGATGTTTCAAGTTGCAATATGAGCCGCAAAGTATTTTATGTCTGATTGTATTTGTGAGTTTAATGTTGGGGTCATCAACCATCTTTATAGTGAGTACGCACCTGCAACAATTAATAAATGCATATATTGTAAAGAAAAGTTAAACGTATAGGTCATTTGTCGATTGAAATATGCATATATTGTAAAGAAAAACATATTTTGTCTATTTAAATATGTTACTCAATAGGTGAATGTGATGAATTCAATTTGTCTCAAAGCTAGCCTCCACCTAGGGCAGTGCCTGTTCTCTAGGATGAATTAATCTTGCCATGAGCCAGGGTACTTTGCAACTACATTCTGTCATAAAGCCTTGAACATCACATAAAACTTGCACATTTATTGAATGCTAGTGTTTTCTGTTTTGGAAAGCTATTTCACTTCAATAATCTATTGAAACATATGTGTAATCTATTGCACCCAACACATTTGAGAAGTCAGACAAATGATAAAATGCATGTTCAATTCGGTTGTGTTCCACATTCCCCAGTTGGAAATCATATCTACTCTCGTCCCCCACAGAAAAGTGCATTAATGTTATCACTCAGTGTCTTTGACATATATGACTAGGCGATATCTGATCTATCTCCAGCTTTTGTCTGCATGGCACCTGTTGCATAAAAATGCCATTAGTCTTACTGGTAGAAATCTGTATCTACAGATAATTTGTATTGGAGTTTGGTCAATAAATATTTCATGGGGCCAAACTATTCTGTACGTAGTAATACTGTCCTCTTCTCACCCCTTTCCACTTGTATTGCAGTCAGAAAAACAGAAGGGCTTCAATATCCTCCTCCATTGCTGGTTACATCTGAGTAGCAGTCAGTTGTTGGTTCAATACAACCTGAGAGGAGTCAATTTGTCACGTAATTCCTGCACATAATTAGTTCATTTAATAATCATATTGTTTAAGCATTGTTCTTATTTAATTGTTTTTATTGTGCATGGTCACTGAAATTTAGATTATGTGTATATTATGTGTATAATGTATATTTGTGAGTAAATATTTAATTCATTTAGCACTCACCCTTCAAATCAATTAAGTTCAATCACTCACAGTTTGTGCACCGGTTTCTTGTCATTTTGATCTCAGTTCTACCCACAGTTTATGAGGAGCAGCCTTTGGTTTGCGAAGAGCGTGGGCTTTAAATGTGCAACAGCATTGTCCATTCGAGTGAAGGGGAAGTCACAGACTTCGCTCAGATTGTGAAATGGACAAAACAAATTGTACTACAATATATATACATGACATATACGACATTTGGCAAGTAGGCTTCCCCCTCTGGTCTGCCTATCGACCATTCAAGAGATAAGATTTAAACAAGAACAAATACAGATACTCTGACTTTTCTGTGCTCAATATATCAGGGTCTGTTATCGCAGTGTCAACAGTCTGGAGATTCAGGAAATAACAGTAAACCAACACACTTTCATTCTTTTCACTCTCGTAGAAACAGTCAGTGAACACAAGAGAAGAAACATTAGAAGACAACCTGAAAACGAAGTGAGATGGATTTGAACCTTTTACTGTAATATTGCGGTTAGGGTATTAAGTATGGAAAGCAAACATATTCTTATGTTAGATACACAGCTGTAGCAACAGGAACATAAGAAATGTATTGTATTTTTCTGAGCTCTGTGATTTGGTCTTCAAACAGGAGTTTAAGTTAAAATATACAATACATTAAATCCATTGGCAATCATGTATTTATTTGTTTTACCCAAGGTCAATATATACCCAAAATATGAATGCAATTTAAACCTTTCACTGAATTCAGTGAATTGGTCAACCTAAAAAACTGGATCTGCCCATGGTACTGTATGTTCTTTAATAATACCTCAGGTGTTATAATTTTGTTAAATCATCTTTCAGGATGGTATTGAAAATCTGTGTGCTATATTCAGCCCAGTTCCAGACTGTACCGGACCTGGTTGTTTGATTTCACCTGTGTATCTTGTAAATAACCACTATGAATTAAAGCATCTTTGAAGTGGGGGAAACATGTATCACCCGTAAATTATGATTATGGGGAAATTATTCACAATCTCTCAATATTGGGGCCTAGCGCCCCTTACACCTATGGAGCCAGCCATATAGTATCGGGGGGACAATTTAAAGTTCCATCAACATAGGGAGACACACGTCCCCCCTGTGCCCCCTAAACCTACGTCTATGGATGTATTTATTTGAAAGTAGGTTATTATACCTTGGGGGATTAATAAGGGTCACAGGTGTAGGCAAGGTTTGCATTTTGTGAAAATAAAAAAAGGATTTTGTCTGATGAAGGAATTAAGATGCATGTTGCCACGAAGTTGGACTTCTAAAAAAGTGTGTCTGAGCCTCTTTGTTATATTCCCTCCCTCAAGCAAATAAATGCCAAGGTGATTGCAGTTTTTAACATCTCCCATTGCCTCCACTGAATAGACCCTGTAAGCTTTGACAGAACATACTTTTGTGTGTTCAACTGAATCATTTACCATCTTTTTTTTTCTTTCTTCTTTTTCTTTAGGAAACATGAAAAAAACATTATTAATATTCATCTTGTTCTGTCATAGATGGCCTTTCAATTACTTCCTATATCCAATTCCTATTCACCACTGAGCAACAAAAGGCCCTTGAATTATACAAACTGGTTGCCATGGCGCTATGTTGAAATTTCAAATCTCTTTGCTCGCTTTAGGAACAAGCAGATCATTAAAAGAGATGAAAAAATAGGCAGTTAAAAGGTGTTTGAACAAGAGTGAAAATAGTGCTGCTGAACATCTACAAGTTTTTTTTTTTCCTGACTGACATTATTGTGCAATTAACCCTAAAGATGGCTGATCCATTTCATTAGTTGTGTTAAAATCAGAATGAAGTCAGGCTGGAAATTAAAACACTTCCAAAAAACTACCAGACATTTGCTCTAAAGCACTGTACTGTGCAGTTCATTACTACAGTACAACCTTCTGGCTTGCTCATGTTTTCTGTTCTGTACACTGCACTGCATTACCCACTTTAGGAATATATTGCATTTTGCAGTTGTTACAGTAGCATTTTGAAGCTGGTGTCTTATTTTTTTTTTCTGAACAATTGCGAACACTGTTGAGTAGATTAGAAACTGAAAAAAAAAAAAAAAAAAAATATATATATATATATATATATATATATATATATATATATATTATTATTATTATGCAGTTTTATGCAGATGTGACAGAAGGTGAAAAAGCTTAGTGGTACATTTATTGCACTATATTATTTAATTATTTTATTTAAGTATTTTGGTGGCAAACTATTTTAAATGTAATAGTGAGGTTCTTCATCCACTTCATCCAATACTGGCATGGCATAATCAACAATTATACTCTTCAATCTTCACCCATGACACACCTCTGTTTACAAACATTTAAATGTATAAAATACTCTTTAAATGATTGGATTAGTAATACTGAAGTTCAGACTAATATTTGTGGCAGCAAGACTATATATATATATATAAAAAAGAAAAACCTGATAGTCTTGGTATCTCAGTATCCTGACAGTCGAGTTGAAATATTTATATTACTGTGCATGTGCTTTTTCAGTGGCAGATTTTAATTGAAGATAACATACTGGCAAAGATGCCAACAGAAATCAATAAATGAAGTCCATTGTACTATATCCAAAGCCATGGGGAAACCAACATGTAAAAACTTTGGTTATGCTCTTTTGTTTCTGCTGTAATGAGAAAGTGACACATACATGAGTTATCCAGGTCAAGGCTTCAATACCCAGTGATAGATTGTAATGCTGAAGTCTGTTTACCTGTGGGTTCTCCTGCTGGGAGTTAAAGTAATCCTGTAGCCTGCACACATGGAGCTGATGGGATTCTTAATTGCCATCAGGAAAGCATAGCTTCTCAGTAGGGGACTTTCAAAAAATCCCCCTGTGTCAAATCAAGATACATCAATCTGCCATTCTAATCAATGTGCACTGTTTCTTTAGGCTGATCGAAAAGTGATTGCTTTGATCTACATGCTTGTGTTTCAGTGCTGTTTCTACTCATCTTCCTCTTCTCTGCCTCCTGGTCCTTCTCCTTCATTTTTTCCAACATCTAAAACTCAGGTCTGGTTTGAATGAATCAAGTCATTATTTCTGGTGTGTCATTGTAATCTCGGCTTTTCATCACCAGCTTTGTGATTCACCTCAACTTTGAGGAGAAATTATATTAAATGATGTTTACTTTTGAAAGAAACATGTTTTTTTCTCTGCATTAACATACATCACAAATGTACTGTATGGTTCAATTTCATTAACTGGCTGGACATCAAATGGACATCGACATCACCTAACATCTCTATTCTGTTGTAAATTAGTGCACGAAGCTGGATTGTTTTCTACAATGTCCCTTTTAGACAGCCATTCTCTTAAAAATAGATCCCAGTAAGTGTACATTTTCTTGGTGTATGTTATTGTTGTTGTTGTAGTTTTCTTCAGAGAGCCAAGAGTCCTCATGAATTTTGTTTTCGCCATTTACTGATTAGTGATCTTTGACACTTCCAAGATTACCACAAAGAAATCTCTCTAATCTCTCTTTCATCTTCATACAACAACCATCATTGGGTTTGTTATGTATTGGGCCCTGCATTTAATGCAGCTTTGTTTTCTAAGGCTGCACTTTATTCCTCCCGATGCAAGATGGCCATGCATTCTGCTTGATTAAGCCACTTAGGGCTGCAACAAATGACTATTTTGATAATTCATATGCGAGATATACAGTAAACAATATATGAGGTCTTACATCCTAGATTGTATCAGCTTTTACAATCTAGGATGAAAGACCTCATATACTGTTTACTGTATATCTCATATACGCTTGTGTAAATTGGAATTTCTAATATGTATTATGCCTTGAATTGCACTGTATTATTGCACTTTGTATTGCTGGTGTGTTTTGTAAGTCATCCTGGACAAGGGCGTCTGCTAATAAATAAATAAAAATTGATTAATCAGATAAAAAAAAGTTTTAAAGCCCATTAGTCCTTTTTATTGCTTGCTCGGTTAACCTGCATATAATAAGGGCGCATAAATAAAATGTATACTACTACTACTACTACTACTACTACTACTACTACTACTAATAATAATAATAATAATGATGTAGTTGAGGAGGTAAAGAAACAGGCATATCTTGCGAGACATACACCAATTCAAGAAACGGGAAAGGCTATGTACTTTGTGTGCTTTTAATGGATCCAATATGCCATGTCCTTGACGGACTACAAGTAACGTGTTGGTCCAGTGTGCAATGGCCTGTACCAGCTGAGCATCTTCATCCTCTGTCATCATGATAGCAATGCGTTTTCTCTTCAGGTCCTCATGCATCATTGTCGTGCTCCCGCTACACGTTTCCCATGTTGCAGTAAACTGTCTTCTTTGCAGTGTGCAATGTAAAGTGCTCCCATACTTCAGATGACTTACATGACTTTCCACAGGTGAAGCTGAAGCATTTGCCATCTTTCAATTTTTATTTTTTTTGTAGGTGTGCCCCAGGTAGACCCAACTTATCGACAATGAAATGTGTTGCATAGGCATTTATAACAAGGGATATAAAATAAATTATACTCATGCAAATAAAATGGAAACATAACTTCTTTATTTATTTTCCAGTCCTGAAGTTATCTGCAGTTTATTTCCACTTGTGTCCTTGGGTTTATGTTTAAATGATCAAGAAATCTTTTAGTTTGATTCTGTCGAAGGCTTTTGAAAACCTACATCAAATCCCTGCATTATCTCATCAGTTTTAGGATAAAGAGATTCAGCTCCCTTAATTGTTTTCATACCTTTCAGAGTATTCTGGTCACTCTTTGAAATCTCCCTAGATCAGTAATATCCTTTTTTTTGAGCTTGGTAACCAACAATAAAATCCCTTGATTCACTTTCTGGACTTTTCAGTATATCTTAATGTGGTTTCAACAAGCATGTAACCCTTGACAACCATCTTACCAGGACCTTATGGGCATGGAGATTGGGGTTCGATTCCCAGTGCTGACTGCAGTCCCCCTCCAGCTATAAAATATAATCAAGCACTGTAACGGCCTTAATGAAAAGATAACAATAGTGTGTATAAAGGACTTTATGATGCTCATTGAGTTTGATGAAAACATAACAGTGTTCTCATACTTGGCTATTTTGGGCTTCATTTTCTAAATTAGTGGGTTTCAATTTAAAAGCAGAATGTGAACCATCCTGAAAAGAACTGTTTTTGTCAGAGTTTTATTTAAATTAAACTGAACTGAGTTTTTCCTCAAGATGTGGTCTCATTTGGTTTGGGGCAGACAGACTGGCTGCTTGGTTTTCTTTAAGTGTGAATGCACAACCAACAATTATTTTCAAGTGAACCACAGCGGCCAGTAGTGGTTTCTACATAGCCTTTCACAATATATCACAGGAAATATTTAGCTTGATATATATGTAGCTGGCAGGACCCTTTCTTTCCATTTACCTGTCTGTCACCATGGTTTTCAATTTCCGTATGGCACTCACTGTGCATGATGTTTCTAAACAATGATAGCCAGCATGGGGTGAAAAGCACGATTTGATCTGCAAAGAAGTGATGTATCTTGATTTGTTTGATTTAGTATATTTTCCAAATTTTATTTGCTGTAGACAGTGACTACTTTTCTGTGTGCTGGTAGAGTGCACAGCAGATTTAACAAGGATCTAACAGTTAACACAAGACCATTGGAGGAATGGTAAAACCTTTATTGTTTAACTATTATAGTTTTTTTTTTAATCTTAATCTTTTTTCCAGTGTGATAAATACATTACATAAGGTTGCAGCCAGTGTTGAGTCTGATTGACGGGTAAAACTATTATTTTTGAATAACTGGATATAGGTGCTTAGTTATTGTCACTGCATGTAGAGGGGATGTTGAATGCAATTATGTGTTTGAGTGTTTCTAATTTTTTCTCTTTGTTGTTTCAGGTACTGAAGGCACTCACTATCTATCCTTTATGTAAAAATATGTTTATTTTAGTACTTTCATTGTTTTATCTACTCATGGGTCTTAAGAGTTTTACATTGATGTGTCACCTCTCTATATATGTAGAAAGGTTATCCTTTTAGATTTGTTTATAAAGATATTATTAATATCACTAATATACACTCACCTAAAGGATTATTAGGAACACCTGTTCAATTTCTCATTAATGCAATTATCTAACCAAGCAATCACATGGCAGTTGCTTCAATGCATTTAGGGGTGTGGTCCTGGTCAAGACAATCTCCTGAACTCCAAACTGAATGTCTGAATGGGAAAGAAAGGTGATTTAAGCAATTTTGAGCGTGGCATGGTTGTTGGTGCCAGACGGGCCGGTCTGAGTATTTCACAATCTGCTCAGTTACTGGGATTTTCACACACAACCATTTCTAAGGTTTACAAAGAATGGTGTGAAAAGGGAAAAACATCCAGTATGCGGCAGTCCTGTGGGCAAAAATGCCTTGTTGATGCTAGAGGTCAGAGGAGAATGGGCCGACTGATTCAAGCTGATAGAAGAGCAACTTTGACTGAAATAACCACTCGTTACAACCGAGGTATGCAGCAAAGCATTTGTGAAGCCACAACACGTACAACCTTGAGGCGGATGGGCTACAACAGCAGAAGACCCCACCGGGTACCACTCATCTCCACTACAAATAGGAAAAAGAGGCTACAATTTGCACAAGCTCACCAAAATTGGACAGTTGAAGACTGGAAAAATGTTGCCTGGTCTGATGAGTCTCGATTTCTGTTGAGACATTCAGATGGTAGAGTCAGAATTTGGCATAAACAGAATGAGAACATGGATCCATCATGCCTTGTTACCACTGTGCAGGCTGGTGGTGGTGGTGGTGTAATGGTGTGGGGGATGTTTTCTTGGCACACTTTAGGCCCCTTAGTGCCAATTGGGCATCGTTTAAATGCCACGGCCTACCTGAGCATTGTTTCTGACCATGTCCATCCCTTTATGACCACCATGTACCCATCCTCTGATGGCTACTTCCAGCAGGATAATGCACCATGTCACAAAGGTCGAATCATTTCAAATTGGTTTCTTGAACATGACAATGAGTTCACTGTACTAAACTGGCCCCCACAGTCACCAGATCTCAACCCAATAGAGCATCTTTGGGATGTGGTGGAACGGGAGCTTCGTGCCCTGGATGTGCATCCCACAAATCTCCATCAACTGCAAGATGCTATCCTATCAATATGGGCCAACATTTCTAAAGAATGCTTTCAGCACCTTGTTGAATCAATACCACGTAGAATTAAGGCAGTTCTGAAGGCGAAAGGGGGTCAAACACAGTATTAGTATGGTGTTCCTAATAATCCTTTAGGTGAGTGTATATATATATATATATATATATATATATATATATTTCCCTGTTACGTTCTTTGTTTTTCTTTCTATAATATGGGTGGGTCAGATGTTTACATTTAATCTTCAATGTCTGATTCACTGAAAGGAACACTCATGTATGAGACAATGTAATAGTTCAAGTGAACAAAATGAACCTTTACTCATTGATTTTGTTTGCCTGATTTGGTGAAGACTGGGCTGAAAATGAAGCTGTTTGCACATCACTGGTTCTGAATGGCATTTCACATAATATTGGAAATGTTAAGTACTGGTGCGAAAGCACTACTATGTGATTATTACAGAGGGCCAATGGTGGGTTAAGAATTCAACATTTAACAGCATGATTTTCAAAAAGGAAAATATTAGAGGTTGGTTGTTTAGGTGAGTGTAGACCCGCTCTGTTTGTTAATAAATTAGATTATGTGAGCTGCTCCAGTAAGTGGTATAAATGGGAATGGTTTGAGTAAATAATAATTTGTACTTAAGTCCTTTAAGTTCTGACTTTAGCTTTATGATTGACATGTCATCCTTATAATTACTATTAGTAGTTTCTAGAGCAATATGCTTGTAGTGTTGTGGTTCTATTCGCTTGTTCTTCACAGGTATTTAGAGTTGTTTTTATTCTATCTCAGCTTGGCATTGTGAAGTCAAATACATCTTGTTAATTAAAGTTTCACCTCTTACAGGCCAGACTAATCTTGGGTTTAATGAGTATTTAGTGCCAGTTATGAAGAACAGTTGAAGTTGCAATTGATTTATATGATGGAGCTTAAATTGCACATGTTCTTATGTTTTTATTTAATTCAAGTAAACTTACTGTGGGGAAGACATAACTCTTGAGTGGGTTTCCTTATATTGATGTTGGAACAGATGTCCCTCTCCTCTAACTAGACAGAAATGTTTCCCCATAGGATAAAAGTGATCACTCAGAATAACTTTGTAATGATTTGCAGTGACCCTTCCGTCTAAGGTGACAAGTAGACCCAAACCATGGCAGGAAAATGCCCCTCACAGCATAACAGAGCCTCCGGACCCCCCTCACTGTAGAAGTCAGTCAGTCAGGCCTGTAACATTCTCATGGTGTATGCCACACATGCCGAGAACACTAGCCAGTTGAGCAGTCTTTGTGACTGAAGCTCCTGCCATT
Organism: Amia ocellicauda; assembly: GCF_036373705.1. Lineage (NCBI taxonomy): Eukaryota > Metazoa > Chordata > Actinopteri > Amiiformes > Amiidae > Amia > Amia ocellicauda. Next base: position 18,087,849 of record NC_089852.1, read on the forward strand.
TATGCCCCAATAATGACCCCCCCTCTCTTTCAAACTCACTTAAATCCTTTTCTCTTTCCATCTTGATCCAAAATGTAAGTCAACTGGGCCTGCTTAGCATTTTTATACATGCCACAAAGTATGATAGGATGTTAATTGCTTAATTGTATCATGCAATATACCTGTTTGGAGGCATCTGCATTTATTATGTTCCTCCACTCTTTTATTCAGGATTTTCCTTTAATTTGTCACCCGTCTGCATATACATGTTTAAGATAAAAGCATTGTGAGTACAAGGGGTGGTTTTTAGGCTCAAAAGTAACAAGACTCTTAAACTTAGGGTAATAAATAATATATACATAAAATAAGGTCCAGATGTCATTGCTAGATATCCTGACCAATCAACCAGCAAGCCCCTTTCCAAAACAGTATTGTAAACACAAAACATATTTAGGTTAGTGACAAACTCCTTCTAAAAAAAATATCCCCTTATATTTTGCATTAGTGAGCAGCATATACAAATAGAAAATAAATGTTAATTTCCATTAGCTCATCAGGGGAGGGAGTGGGGTTCATATATTTACCAGAATTACTGAGACACAAGACAGACACTGGCCTCATGAAATGCATATCTCAACTGAATTCCACCACAAACCGAAGCCTGAACTGACAAGCAGGGCCCAGAATGGGTTTTAGTTTGGTTGGAGGTGTCCCCTGGGGTCTGATTGACTGATTGAAGGTGCAATGAAACTGAGAAATTCCACTGCATTTTCTTGCTGGTCAACCAGTCAATCAAATCTTTCTAGGAGACAAGACTCCAGCTCTTTAATAATTCAGTGTCACATTGTCGTTTATCTTTCCCACATTTTCCAGATCATCTTTGTGACATCTAGAGTTTGAATTTGTGTTGACTTTAAGCATTGTAGTCATATACCAGATTAAAATGTTTTCCTGAAAAATACCAATGTAGGAAGGAATAACAAAGTAGACACAAAAAGCTTGCAAATTGATCAATATTGCCATCTTTGCCATCTGTACGTATCTATTTGCTTTATTTTCCTAGTCATTTATGTTTTATTATGTCTTTTTATGATTGACTGTCTTTGTTGGAACTGAAATGTATGGAACTTATTGGAAACTTAAAAATCCTGTCATTGTAATATACAAAAGCATACTTGTTTAGATGTGTCTTGCATTTCCATGATAAAGACATTATTAAGCAAATTAAAGCTCAATTTAGCAGTTATTTAAAAAAATATTCACAGTGGCATTGGAACACAATATACACTGTGCAAAAATACTAGTACACTAATTGCTGATTCTTTTTCTTATTTTGTCATTTTGACTGATTACTCAAAAGTGAAATTCTCCAAAATATTATTAAAATTGTCATATATTTTGTCCTAACTTCAGAGAGTATTATCTACTATATAACACATATCTGCAAAGCAAGTTGTCAACAGACACATACCAGATTCATATCTGGTATCTAGAAAAAGTAACAGTATTCATTTTCCACAGTAAAAACATAACATATAATCTACAAAAAAAAAGTTAAAGTCAAAAATATATAGGGTTATATATTAAATTTACTCATTAACTAACAACATATAATATATAAATTAAAGTTTGGTTGAAATATAAGGGTGCTTACATATTTTCCCCAATAATGTGCATAACAAATTAATCAGTCAGTGTAATTTCCTCTTTCAGCCGATCCCCACAGCAGCCATCTATGAATTTTCAATAACTGGCTCACCCAATATAGGGTCACGGTGAGCCACAACCTAGACACAGTGCCCAAGGTAGGGTAAACCCAGTACCCTCCCAGGTGAGGCAGCAGCAATACCCACTGCACCACTGTTCCGCCCCACAGTATCCAGTTCAAAGGTATTAGCCACAGCTAGGCCCTGTGTTTTATGTGACTTGCTTTCTAAGGCTGTACTTCAATTCTCACCATGCAAGGTGGCCACGTAGTCTGCTTAATTATACCACTACAACTGATTTAATTATCTAATGACGGGGCATGCATCCCTCTCTATTACTAATACATCATATTCACTATTATTTATTGCAGTGTGTAAATAAGTAATTTAAATGTTTTGATTTACTAACAAGAACACATAATTTGTCAAAAAAACAGTAAAAAACAAACAGAACAGCACTGATTCCCAGAACAATTTATATAAGATACTAAATTAATAACATGATGTAATATATTGTGGTGATCCTGGCAGGTGTCTGCAGGGCGAGTGTCTGTGCATGTCTGTGCCAGTAGGGCAGTCAAGGGGATGGGGCGGTGTAAAAGTGTGTGTCGTGGGTGGGCGGGGTCAATTTGGGGACCCTGTCTGTCTGTGTCGGTGTGCGTGAGTGTGTATGTCTACTACATGTGGGATGTTGTGTTGGGCTAGGGAAGGATGTTCGGGGTTTAATTGTGGTTGTGTGGCTCCCCCTGTCTCCGGGTGGTATAGGCGGAGAGCGGGGATTGGACGGGCGGGAGTCACCTGAGAGGGGGGTATACAAGAGGGCGGTGACGAGAGAACATGCGAGAGCTGGTTATTGAGTAACTGCATTGGATGGAAAGTGGATGTACCTCCCTGTGAGTTTAATAAAGTCTCAGTTTTGTTTGAAATCTTTTTGTTTATTTTGCCCTTTATTTCACTACTGACCTCAAACCCTGAGGTCGCTACATTTGGATTCGAACCACACGTGTGGGAGAAAAGAAGAATGGCCACGCCATCGACCAAGAAGGAGCAGTTGCTGGGAGCCACACCAAAAAGGCACCAAGAGGGTGAGAGCATGAGAAGAATATGGGAGGAGATTTAGAGAGAAGTAGGGAAGAATAGAGGTACAGCGACACATGGTGCAACGTTGGAGAGAGGAGATTGACCAGGAGGCGCAGGACGGGACCGGGCTAACCATGTGGCCACAAGCAGAAGTGGAAGACCGGAAGGCCAGCCATCTTGGGCTGCAACACGAGCAGCAAGACAACGTGGCCTGCGCGGAGGACATGTCAGCTGGTAAGCGCACATGGGAATGCTTTTTGACCGAAGCAAAACAGAGTGCATAGACTGCCAATATGCAGCTCTTACAAGTGGTCAAGAGACTAAGCCTGATACGACTGCTGAGACTGTACAGCAATGTTTATGTGTGTTAGCGGGGGGGGGTAGTGGGGGTAGATAAGCCTTGACATAGGCACTGCTCTTATAGCGGCCGGGAGCCCCGGCTGCAAAAGACCCTGCTGAAACTCGGGCACCGTGGCCTATACTGCAGGCCCCATCCCCGGGTTACGCTACACTGACGGCCTGCCGGAAGGAGCTGAAAGCGGGGCGTTATGACGGGAAAGCCCCCTGGGAGGCCTACAAGGCCAAATTTGAAATGGTGGCGTGGGCCAATGCCTGGAGTCCGGAACAAAAGGCTACCCAGCTTTTGGCAGCATTAGAGGGGGAGGCTCTGCAGATATTATTGGACATTGGCGATGACGAGCACCTGGACTACGAGGCAGTCAGTCAGGCTTTAACTTACCGCTTTGGGGGGCTGAATCCGCTCTTCTCCTACACCAACATCTGGCTACACGCTCACGCAGCACTGGGGAACCCTTAGGCCAGTACGCTGCTGACATCCACCAATTAGCCAGCCGGGGATACAACGAGTTCCCTCCGGCAGTACAGGAAGGCCTAGCCATGGATACCATCCTCCGTGGCCTCAGTCCCGATGCTATTCACCATCAGGTCCGCCTGGCCACCCCCCAATGCTCAATGCTGCGCTTAACCAGGCCAAGCTTGTGGAGGTTATTCTGGGGGAACAGTCGCCGCATCCCACCGCTGCTACGCCGCCTCGCCGCCTCAATGCTTGCTGCATCCATGTAAAGGATACGGGTATTTTGGGGGGCTTTTATTCTTAAATATGGTTTTAGTCTGAATCTGACAGACATGAGTGCTAACCTATTAAAGTTAAGAATCCTATGTAGTAGCCTATCACGTTAGTTCATGGGCGTGTCTGAATGAGTAGAAGGAGTGATGAGAAAATGGTGAGAGTGAGTGTGCATTATTGTGTGAGTAATTAAAACTGAATTTTTGTACTGAAAACCTAAAACTAGGACACAGAAGATCAGACGGACAGTTGCTGAAGTTTGTGGAATACCTGTTGTTGTTTGCATTGTTTGCGTTGTTTCGGAGCTGTGGATGTTTTTTTATCTGTGTTGTGTGTTCTGGCGGCTTTGTTTTGAAATGGTCATGGACTGAGAACATCGTAGGTTTCGTCAGCGCTGTGAGTTTCAGGAGGAACATTGCTCATTGTTCAGAAGCTGCAGATAAAACTGGTCACATAGATATTCTGCTCATCCATTGCAAGTGAGGGAAAGTTACCCTGCCATCCAGACGACATCTTACCAGCGACTCATCTCATCACAACAGACTGGTATTTCTGTTTTGTTTATTATGTATTGCCAGAGACTGAGCTATTGGTTTATTAAAACTGAACCGAAGTGGATGCTTATGTGAGTTAGTTATAGTGAACATAGGAACTGTGTAAAGAATGTTTCTATTTTGTTAACCTTGTTTCTGAAATTAATGTGATTTATACTGAAAAGTGAAAGCATTAAGGTGAGAATAACTTGTGAATTATAAATGCAATAGGGTCATTGCTGTTGTGTCTATGTACAAAAGTAACTGAACTTCCTGTTATTTTTATTTTATTTGAGAACTCATTTCACCTAGCCAGCATCTCAACTGAACCTTTCTAATGAAAAGGAAATAAAAGGAAAACTCACTCAAAATAAATACCCTTAGTTATTTAACTTGAACTACTGTTTATGTTTCGATTTGTATGCTACCTTGGAATAGGGGCATCTCACCTATCTTGTTAGATCTGGGAGGAAGGGTTTATGCTGGGCCTAACTTTAATAGTAGTACACTCAGCATACATTATACACTTCAGGTTGTCACCGTGTCACAGATATTTTCCTGAAGCCCACCTTGCCAAGTCTCATAGTGTTCAAGCTGAGCATCATACAGAGCGAGATAGGTTCAAACATACTTCCTCATGTAAGTACAGAGACTAATTGTATTGGGGGCAGGAACTTTTGCTGACTCAATTGTCCAAGGTAGGTAAGTATTGCTATTTTCTCCCTACAAGGCGGTGGTTTAAATCCCCCGCTACATCCAGGCCCCTGCCACCCGGCAACAACCGCCGCTGATGAAGGACACCACACCGGTGCCGAAGAAACCCGACACCCGCATCTGTTGGTGGTGCGGTCAGCAAGAACACATCCTCCGGGACTGCTTGACAGCCCCACCTGTGCTGCCACGTTCCCAGCCGGGTAATGCTCTGGGGCTTGTGTAAGAGGGACACCGCCGGCCCAGAGGGATGTCCCAAACTTATCCTCTTCTTCCTCCTCATCCTTGCCATTGTCACCAACTACGCCGGCAACACCAGGTCCAGTCACGCTCCGAGTTAACAATCTCTGCCCCCGGAGCGTCCCTGCTCAGCCACCTGATGAGACCCTTGGATGTAATGATTGTTACGTCATGCTTCATGTCGACGGTATTCCCTGCTGCGCCCTGCTGGACAATGGCTCCACTGTCACCCTCATCAACACGGGTCTACTGAGAGAAGGAAAGCGACTGCAACCAGCGTGGGCTGCCCTCACCACTGCCAGCAGTGAACAGGCCATCATGCAGGGTCGGGCCCGGATTCGCCTAGACATAGGGGGCCGCACCTTTCACCATGAAGTATGGGTTGCCGCCATCCAAGAGCCTTTTATTCTGGGGTTAGATTTTCTGCAGCTAGCCGGAGGCCTGCTTGATCTCCAGGCCCGCACCGTCCGCTTTGGAGAGGGACTGGTCCTCCCTCTCCAGGCTGGGGGATGCACACCCAGAGGGCTCAGGCTGCCCCTATGATGCCCCCTCCGGGACCCTCACCTGCGGTCGTGAGGCAAGTGTAGGCCGCAAACCGAGAGGGCCTGCAGGAGGGTCAAAGTGAACAGCTGTGGGCCCTGATGCAGGAGTTTCACCACAGTTTCGCCGTGACCCCCACCCATGTCAGCAGAACTCATGTCATCCAACATCACATTGATACAGGGGATGCCCGCCCCATCAAGCAACGGCCCTGCCGGATCCCCGCTGCCCACCAAGCTGCCACTGACTAGGCCTTAGAGGAGATGGAGGCCGCGGAATCATCGAGCCCTCGGACAGCCCCTGGAACTCCCCAATAGTCCTGGTCCTGAATAAGGACAGAACCTGGAGGTTCTGCGTCGATTACCGACAGCTGAATGAGGTGAAGGTCAAGGACTCATATCTGCTGCCTCGGATTGATGAGTCACTGGACCTGATTGCCGGCTCCACCTGGTTCTCCTACCTCAATTTGCGGAGCGGCTATTGGCAGGTGGCCCTGACCCCAGAAGCGCGGACCAAGACCGATATCTCCACTGGGCGGGGACTTTGGCAGTTCCGTGCCATGCCGTTTGGTCTCTGCAACGCCCCCTCCACATTCAAGCGCCTGATGGAAAAAGTGCTGTCGGGGGTGCCATCAACAGAGTGCCTCGTTTATCTAGATGACCTCCTGGTCCACGGGAGAAGCTTCGGTGACGCTCTCTCAGCGCTACAGAAGATGCTGGATTGACTGCGCCAGGCCGGCCTCAAGTTACACCCGGAGAAGTGTCGGCTGCTGAGGCGGGAAGTCTCCTTCCTGGGCCACCAAGTCAGCCAGGGTGGCATTGCTACGGAGGAGGACAAAGTCGCAGCGGTGAGAGACTGGCCGCCCCCCCCGCCAACCTCCGCCAGCTGCAGGCTTTCCTTGGCCTCGCCTCCTACTACAGGCGATTTGTCCCAGGATTTGCTACGGTGGCAGGTCTCCATGGTCTGACCCGCAAGGGCGCCCCCTTCGAGTGGACAGCTGCACGCCAGGAGGTCTTTGACGCCCTGAAGCAGGCCCTCTGCACTGCCCCTGTCCTCACTGCCCCTGACCCACAGAGACCTTTCATTCTTGACACGGACGACAGTGATAACGCCATGTTCACCTCCCCCCACAAGGCAAGACATCTTCCTCGTCTGTTCCTGTACCGTTCACCTGCAAGGGGGGGACCCTGTGGACATTCCCCTCTGTCTGTTCGCCCTGCCTGGAACTGGAGACCACCAGGACTTTTTGCCGAATTTGTCTGTTCCTCGGGGGTGAGGGACTGGGGTGTTTTTTCTGGTGATAAATGTCAGTCTATTGTTGACTTTCAAGAGACTAAAGATAAATTGCAAGTGGTGCAAAATAAATTATAACTATTCATGTACGTAACACTAGGTGTACAGTGAGAGAAAAAAATGATTTTGTACGTTTGCCCACTGACAAAGAAATGATCAGTCTATAATTTTAATGGTAGGTGTATTTTAACAGTGAGAGACAGAATAACAACAACAAAATCCAGAAAAACGCATTTCAAAAAAGTTATAAATTGATTTGCATGTTAATGAGTGAAATAAGTATTTGATCCCCTATCAATCAGCTTGATTTCTGGCTCCCAGGTGTCTTTTATACAGGTAACAAGCTGAGATTAGGAGCACTCTCTTAAAGGGAGTGCTCCTAATCTCAGCTCGTTACCTGTATAAAAGACACCTGTCCACAGAAGCAATCAATCAATCAGATTCCAAACTCTCCACCATGGCCTAGACCAAAGAGCTGTCCAAGGATGTCAGGGACAAGATTGTAGACCTACACAAGGCTGGAATGGGCTACAAGACCATCGCCAAGCAGCTTGTTGAGAAGGTGACAACAGTTGGTGCGATTATTCGCAAATGGAAGAAACACAAAATAACTGTCAGCCTCCCTCGGTCTGGGGCTCCATGCAAGATCTCACCTCGTGGAGTTTCAATGATCATGAGAATGGTGAGGAATCAGCCCAGAACTACACGGGAGGATCTTGTTAATGATCTCAAGGCAGCTGGGACCATAGTCACCAAGAAAACAATTGGTAACACACTACGCCGTGAAGGACTGAAATCCTGCAGCGCCCGCAAGGTCCCCCTGCTCAAGAAAGCACATGTACAGGCCCGTCTGAAGTTTGCCAATGAACATTTGAAAGATTCAGAGGAGAACTGGATGAAAGTGTTGTGGTCAGATGAGACCAAAATCGAGCTCTTTGGCATCAACTCAACTCGCCGTGTTTGGAGGAGGAGGAATGACCCCAAGAACACCATCCCCACCGTCAAACATGGAGGTGGAAACATTATGCTTTGGGGGTGTTTTTCTGCTAAGGGGACAGGACAACTACAGCGCATCAAAGGGACGATGGACGGGGCCATGTACCGTCAAATCTTGGGTGAGAACCTCCTTCCCTCAGCCAGGGCATTGAAAATGGGTCATGGATGGGTATTCCAGCATGATAATGACCCAAAACACACAGACAAGGCAACAAAGGAGTGGCTCAAGAAGAAGCACATTAAGGTCCTGGAGGGGCCTAGCCAGTCTCCAGACCTTAATCCCATAGAAAATCTGTGGAGGGAGCTGAAGGTTCGAGTTGCCAAACGTCAGCCTCGAAACCTTAATGACTTGGATAGGATCTGCAAAGAGGAGTGGGTCAAAATTTCTCCTGAGATGTGTGCAAACCTGGTGGCCAACTACAAGAAATGTCTGACCTCTGTGATTGCCAACAAGGGTTTTGCCACCAAGTACTAAGTCGAAGGGGTCAAATACTTATTTCCCTCATTAACATGCAAATCAATGTATAACTTTTTTGAAATGCGTTTTTCAGGATTTTTTTGTTGTTATTCTGTCTCTCACTGTTAAAATACACCTACCATTAAAATTATAGACTGATCATTTCTTTGTCAGTGGGCAAATGTACAAAATCAAATACTTTTTTCCCTCACTGTATATTATTGCGTGAGTTAGCTCAATTCAATGATGTTTGATTGTGATGTTTTTGACTCCATGTTTAGGTCTCTAGATGTTTTTACGCATCAATTTATTGAATTGCCATTTATAATAATCATAATTAGTTTTGATGTTCTGAATGAATGAATGAATTATTTACTCAAAGTGCGACTTTGTAATTGTAAATTCAATTACCATAACTGTGGTGGCTGCAGGGACATCTAGAGCATAGCAGTTAATTAATTTAATAAAACGTTTCCCAGAAAACCCCTAGCTATAGCACATGTATTGAGTTTTTCTTTACACATCATAAGATGACAATTAAGTCAGTTAATGAGTTCATCTAATTACTATTAATCACTTATTTATTACACAGAACATGCTACTGATTATTTTTATTTTATTTATTTATCTTTGTGGAAAGCAGTAAAGTCTTATCTTGATCAATCATAATTACACAAATCGAACAGGTTGTTGAGCTTGAATCGTGTTGTGTTTTTACTAATTGTATTGGTACGTACATTTGTCATATTAAAAGGGTAACATTTAGACAGTGTTTTCTAAACAGTGAACTTCACCCCACAGACTGTTTCTGGGAGAAGAAACATCACAAACACCAGAATATTTTTGAATCTCATACATGAAAGATAGTAATCTTCAAAAGTGTTTTTCTTCTTTGTAAGGGGATATATATGCTCCTTAAAGTCTTAGAATAGTTGAAGTGTGCTGAGTGCTCAGATCCAATGCACAAAGCTTCAAAAAAATAAGAAATAATAGAAAGAAATCTGGAGAAAAACAGAGAACAATAAAGAGCGGCACTCAAAATAAAAACTCCCAGATGTGATGAAACAGTCAGCATCCTCATGGTATTGGATCCATATTTATTAAGTAGTGTTCATATTCTGTTAATTGAATAAGTCATATATATACATTAAAACATCACATTAACGTTAACGTTTCAACACTGTTCATGCCCCTCATCGGTATGTTAGTAGGTCACCACATGTTTCTTTGTACTAGAACTCTTATATTATTATTATATTTATTATCATTGTTGCTTCTTAATGGAACCCTACCCCTCACCTCCCACTCCCCTTTTCCTCATCCCCCTCCCTCTCTGTGCCTCTTTGGTGTGTATTTGTTATAGGCTGTTTTGCCTGGGCTCAAAGTGCCCAGTCTACAAGCAGAATATAAAATGACACAGATTGTATGTACTTTGAGATGCTGCCTGAAACATTCAGCTTAACCACTTAAACAGGCAACAAAATAGTGAAAATAAAAAAAGCACATCTTAAAACAAAATTCCCAATATCAAGGACAGAATTTGAAGTCTACTGCACAACAGGTTTAAAAAGAAAATAATACAATACATAATTACACCCTAACACATGTCAAACAATTACATTTTCTAATTGAGGTTTTGTTTAGCATTAGTAAAACTAAGGCAACCAAACAGTATAATAAAAAAGTTGGAATACTGAGCAGTAATTAATCTAATTCTTAATTCTTTAATACAACAATATCTTCTTCCTGTAGTGTTGGTTACCACAAAGTGGTAACAAACTAGCTGTGTTGAAAATAGGAGTTCCTTGTTCAGTAGAGCCCAAATTCATCGGAATAAACGTACACAGACATAATATTGTATTTATTTGAAACTGCGTCTGTGTACATTTAACCCTTGACTGGCATTTCCATTCAGAGGGAAGCCCATCACTGTTCATTCGTCAGATGTCCAGCTAATAGGTTATAACTGATTTACATGTTTCCAGATTTACAATCTGCCGCATTCCTATACCAAAGTGTCCTAGAATGGCTATCACTTCCTTGACATTAGCTGATACTTAGAGACAACAAGAACAAGAGTTTAAATCAATCCCAGGTTACGAAGAGAACTGTATGACACTACGGGCATGACGCTACAATCTACAGTCTAGTAACCGTTTGTTTCCTTGTTCCATAAGTGTTACCACATTCAATAGGAAATACCAATAGAAAGTGCCATAAAGGCAAAAGTAAGAATTGTTTAGGGACAGATAATATAATTGAAAGGATTTTACATGGAACCAAATGCAATGCAGTTGTTTAGAAAAAAAAACTTTTAATTATAATTTATTAAAAATGTGCAACACAATTTCTCATGTTTTATGATGGAAAACCAAATGCTTGTTTGACTCTGTGAAAATCTCCTTCCATTTCATTATATTGTACTATGGTCCTTCATAATTGAACTTAGAGGTTGCCAGAGAACAGACTCATATTCCAAGCACCTCATATTAGACTTCTCTTCTAACCGTAGCATACAATAAGGTTTCTTGGGGCTTTGGTTGAGCTCAACTAATAAAAGCTTCCACTAGCACGTTGAGCCTCATAGTTCAGATATTGCTGATTTGAATCTGGACTGTGTTATAGCTGACTGTCACCTGGATTCACTGAGGAGCAAGGAGTTAGATTGTATTGGCTTTTTGTGCAACAGTGACCACTGTGGGTTACTGGACACCTGTGACATCAACTGTGTTATCAGTGAGAGCTGCATCAGTCCTTCTTAAGATAATGTAGCTCTGCTGTTTGCACTGTGAACCTGCAGTATGAAAACAAGTGGCTGGCTTGGCAAGACATGTTTCAGAGGATGTGTGCTTGCTAGCTGCCTACATATCTCTCACATTAGTATAGGAATCAATTCCTTATAGGTGTGTGTGTGTGTGGGGGGGGGGGGGGTTATAAAAGACAAAGGTTTGTAAATTCCAAATTTAAAAGAAGAAGGGAAGAAATATTCTAAGAAGGTCCCAATGAACATTCTCAATTACCTACTAGAATATGTATTTAAATGCAATTGTTTCAAAGGCTTCCTCTATGCATTTGCCATTTTAGGCTATTGATCTTACATTTAGCCAAATGTTTATTTTAATTGTGAAATGTTCACCACTCTGGAAATGTTCCTATAGTTACTTTTCCTTCAGCACTGACAGGTTAAGATTAATAATCTTTCTGTGTAATGGGCAAAAACAAGATGATAAAAGCGCCACTTTAAACCTAATTTGTCAACAATAATTAAATAAATTAAACACCTTAGGAAAGACTGTTTTATTGGTCACTCTAAAAAACAAATTCCAGGGGTCCTATACAAATTACACCATTCATTCACCCAATGCGATAATGATGCCCAGCTCTTTTAATCAAGTAGTCTCTACATTTTGCATACTTCGGATAATATGCCTCTTGCTCTTTTCATATTACCTGGAAAACCTAGTCCAACAAAACACATATGCACTCTCACACACACACACACACACAAAAGTATATGTTTATCATTTGAAGTCTTCAGACTTACTGACATTTAGATTAATGGAATAGATTACTACAGTTCCCATAGTTGTATGATATGTACTTCGAATCAATAAAAAAAGAACAAATAAAGAAGCTCTTACTTTTATACCAGACACTAACACTCTAAGCATGCATATGTCACAAACAGCTCTGATTTATTTTAAGAGCTCTTTGAAGAGTTACACAGGTCAGTGCCATAATAATTTTACAATAAATTTCATCACCAATTTTCATAGCTAAAAGATTAAGTGCTACTTTAATGTAAGAGGATTTCACCCTGGATAAAAGCCAGCCTACTGTTTTGATGAATATGTTATTCTAATTTGCAATGCAAGATTAAAGCAATAGCATTCAATATCAAACAACAACATTAGTCTTATACTGCACAGTACAAAAACCTTAGCTAAAATAACTTAGGTATATCAACTGTTCTTTACCAGTGGATGGCTGAATATATATTAGCAGGGCAACTTACAATTGCAAGAATATATCACATAACTTTTTTACATATATTAATCCATTTATACAGCTATATTTTTACTGAAGCAATGTAGGTACAGTACCTGGGATAGAACCCCTGACCCTCCACTCAGGAGTCTAGAGCCCTAACCACTATTCCATAGTGCTGTCCACTAATCCACTAATATCATATTCATAGGGATCATGTTGACCTAATCATTCAGATACATACCACCTTAATGAAAGACTTGGCTGTCAGCACTAAATAAATATACTTGTAAACTGAAGTATAATAAAAATATAATACATTTATGGTTTCACAAAAACAAAAATATTGGACATTTACCTCTCTGGCATGATGTTAAACTTTCAATCAGCGGAAAACAGAAATAAATTAAGTTAATTTGAGATTTGAACGCATAGATTTCATATATGATTGTACATTAAATAAGTAAAAATGTTTAAGTCTGTGGCTTGAGTTTTTTTTAAACCAGAACATTACACCAGGTTTAAGAAAAAACTTTACAGAGAGGCCTCTTAGAATCAATCTCCATTTTACAGGATCAATTAATTGATTTATTGTGATTTATCATGTAAATCAAACAAGATATATGTGTCTGTTTTTATTATTATTATTATTATTATTATTATTATTATTATTATTATTATTATTATTTCTTGGCAGATGCCCTTATCCAGGGCGACTTAAGTACATAAGTACAAAGTGAATATTATTTAGATTCAGTAAATAACAGCTATACTATATTCAAGAACAATTCAGTAATGGTTTGCATTGCATTTGGTTTCCCACAGATAAATATGATGGAAATATATATTTTTTTATTGTCAGTTTTTCTACCCCTCAAACATTTGAATCATTAATCTTGACTTTACAATCTTGTGTGTTGATTTAATATATTCTACCATACTTTGAGTTCAGAAGACATTCTTGTGACAAATAATGCTGATCATATTTCATACAGAATGTGACACCATACAAATGTAATAAATGTGGTCAACACAGGGAGGTTTAGCTGATTTGTTAAGCAAAACAGACCCATGCATGCTTAGTATTACTAGGCTAAACTGTCTGACGTAAATGTGTAATTATCATAAAGCGTCCAAATTAGGTTTGAGAAAGATCACAATGATCTAATTTGTTTTGATTTTAACACAGACTGAATGCAAAAGCATACACTATTTCAATTCCAGTAAAACATCGTGGGGGAAATAACTATAAAAGGACTCTTTATTAATGTTGTTATTGACCCCTATTATTGTAACCCCTGTGTCTTCACTTGTAAGTTGTACTTTGACATGCTGTCAGCATTCCCAGTGATGCCAAAACCTTAATTGGGAAACAGAATGAGTGAGGACCATTTAATGAGGCACCTTTTTGTAATTTTGTAACTTTGCACATTATTTAAACTGATTCCACTAATGGTTCCATCCATCATAGGCAGTTACAGTGCCTTAGAATGAGACATGAGATTTTACATTCTGACAGACACAGAAACTCTCGTTTAGTGGCTGAAGAAATGGCTAACTGTGTGGGCTTCTCCTAAAGCACAGATTCAAGACTCTTTGATTACTTCTTATCATGCAAGTATTATAGGAAATGTTATTTATAAAAGGTTAGCAAAAAAGGAGAAAGAGAAAACTCATTACCTAGTATCTGTATATATAATGCATACATTCAACAATACCATATCATATTTTAATTCCATAACATTTAGTTGGGCCCTGTGGATGGTACATGTAGAAAGAGTTGCAGTGCCTCCTTGTTAGGTGTTTCTTCTTAACACAAATTAATGAAGCCACCTATTTAGCAATGATTACCAATCATCCATTTAGTCATTCTGCTATTTAAAGGTAAGCACATTTGCAAGTTAAATAACAGAACAGCATATCTGACTAAAATTGATTTAATTTGTATTTTTTATTTTATTATTATTATTTTTAATAGTCAATTATATACAATATTATTCAGATAATATGTAAATAAATTATGTATTGCCAGAAACGCATATCTCTCTTGTCACAAAATACACTGTAAAGCTATTTCTGATCTCTGATTACTGATCCTTGAACATTTATTTATATACAGCTCTGTAAAACATTAAGAGACAACTGCAATTTTTTCTTGAATCAGCATCTCTACATGGCAGCCATTCCATTCCATTCATATTTTTATTTGGAATTTGGGAGAAATGTTGTCAGTAGTTTATAGAATAAAACAAAAATGTTCATTTTACCCAAACACATACTTATAAATAGTAAAACCAGAGAAACTGATAATTTTGCAGTGGTCTCTTAATTTTTTCCAGAGCTGTAAATACTGAATCAGAAAAATAATCTGATTCATAAATCTAATAAACTTAACCTGTATAAGTTAATTAGAGTGAAAATAATGCTTACATGTTTACATAAGCAGTCCATAAGATTTAATGAATGACAAGTATATGATATTTTACAATTACTGTATATTAAAGTACATATAACCTTTGGTTTGAATTACAGCTTCAGCAAATGTCAGCTGTGCTATTTAACGCCATGTTGCCTGGATGTAAACAAACAATAAAAAAATAAAAAGCACGTTACTTGAACAGTTATATAAACATCATTTTCAAATGCCATCAAATGCTTTGTTCTTTTACAAATTAACATAGCTAAAGAATGAGAGTCTCATCCTGGGTTTGACTCATTCGATTTATTTTACTGAATTTAATGTTGGACCCTTAAGAATGAAATTTAAATTCTACCTTGATAATTTCTCCCCTTATGTAGCCTAAACTTATGAACAACTGTTTTTTTGAGTAGCTGTGATACTCACTGGTGTTACTCAGCCCCAGCCTGGACCTGGGCCAGAATGAAATAAGTGTAAACCACCTTCCTGTAGAAAACTAAAAACCTGTACTATGTGGCAGCTTGTCAGATTCTTATATCTTCTACTTATAAAATATAATATAACATAATATCAGGTCTGTAGTTTGTTATTAGCCGGTGGGTCAAAGTTTTGATTTAATCTGGCCCCTTGTGTTTGAAGCTTTGGCTAAATCAATTACAGACATATAATATTAATTAGAAAGAATTACTTATTTTAGTCCTCAAGTGCCGGAGTTTAAGATATACATACAACATATTGTCATAGTTTATATACTTTTTTCTAAATACTTTTAACCATGCATATCTATGTTTATATCTTTCTTTTTAGGCTGTGTATGACACTACCCAAATGTATATTCTTATGTCCAGTAGTTACATGTAATAGATTATTTAATCCATTCCTGTTACTATTGCCAATTGATTATATACTGTATATAAAACTGCTATAATAAAATGAAATGGGAGTAACTTATGCACATCCACTTGTTAAGTTAATATTTTCAATGTATGAGTACATTTCAACATATTGTACAATATTATTTTATACTAAATTCCCCATTCGACTAACATGTACTACTCAAAGTATTTGTGAGGATGGAGGTCCATTTGTAACTCTGATCAGTATTAAACTAGTTTTTTCTCCTTATCCTTTGCAAGACAATGATTACATTTGTGTGTGAATACATATAATTGAATTTTCAGAAGAGGTCATTTCATCACATTTTTATCATGGAAATAGAGGCACTAGGTCAATTTCACACCTCTAAAATGGGCTCCACTAAATGCTTCTGTATGTTCATCATTAAAATCTAATATTACTGAATATTATTTAAATATTACTCTACTTTAGTTGTTATCTGAAGAAGGAAAGTTAATATTTCACATGTATCTTTTTAGACCAGCCTTGGCACAATTCTGGGGTCTCTATTAAATGTACAGAGTCCATTTTAGGACATCCTCAGTCATCAGTCATCCTCGAGTCAAGTATCAAGTATCATCCACTCAAGTCTCAAGCATCATTACTCACTCCTTCTTCCCGTGATAACAGTGGAAATTAATGTATATACAAAACACTCTTATTTATTCTATAGATAATACAGTTTCTGGGTATTTAAAAGGATAACACGTTTATATTCTGGTAAGTTTTATTTTAATAGCCTTTAAAAACATGACAAAGTGAAAATACTCTTATTTACGTTCTGTTGTTGTAACGAAGTACTGCCATGCAGGGGAACCCAGGTGCAGAGAGAGAGAGAGGTAGTCAGGGACAGGCTGGGGTCAATGTCAGCAAACTGTAATGTTGAGGAGGATCCAGAAGGTGTAGTCAATAAGGCAAGCAAGGGGTCAAGGTGAACAGGTTGGTAGAGAGAATCCAGGAATCTTGTGTCAGGCAACACGTAGCGGTCGTAAACAGGTAAACAAAGGAAACAGGGAACACATAGAATTGCTACTGAAGAGAAGACAAGACTTAGCATTGAATAGGAGTCACAGAGGGGTTTAAATGTGTAGCAGAGGGAAACAGAGGGCAGTGAAGGAGAGTACTGGTCCAATGGGAGTTTGAGGATGATTGAGGAAATGCACATGGTGCCGAGGAATGTAAAGTGTCTGATTGCTGGGGAATGTGAGAGCTAGTATTCTAGTGATGATGATCTCTAGTGGTGAGCTTGTGAATTGGGGGATGTGTGTGATGAAACAGTGACAGTTGTTTTATATCCTATAATGTTAATGTTATTCAGTGAATACAGGAAGCACTGCTAAGGTAGTTTGTTTATTCTACATAATGACTAAAGTTGTACTAGGTGTAGTGTTTAAACGTGTTTCTGTTTTACATTGTATTCATTTAGTTTTGATTAAATAGTCTATCATAACCTGACTGTAAAATGCTGTATAATGAATAACAACAAATCATATCCAATGTATCATTATTTTTATATAACATGCTATTGACATCACACAGGTACACAGGAGGGGAAGAAAAATGGATGGGAATGTTTGTGAAGTTTTGATAGGGACTATTAGGTTATTTAAGGGGCACCAGAAGCATTTCACTGATGAGAAAGTTAAACAGAATGATAGAGAGATAGTGGCAATGAGTTTGACAGAGGAAATTGCATGGTGTGAATTCAAAGTATCATATTAAAAATTAATCTAAAAACAGAAATAGGAGAGAGATAGAAAAATAACACTGTCAATGTATCTGTTGTCTTTCCTACATTTTTTTGTTTTTTTTAAATCTCAGTAGTTTAAATTTGATACAGAAATCATTCTGGAATGGCACAAAAGTAAATAGTATAGTGGACATGAAAGTATACTTGTTATACATGTAACATCTATTGTGGCTATAATTAATTCTGGAATATATTAAATAGTTTAAATGTAAAACAGAGGTAATTCTTCAAATCCGAATAATAAATGTGTATATTTGTACATGCTTGTTTTCTGTTAACAATTATAACTTAACATTATCTAAAAAGCATGTACTCACCTAGTTATTCAGACGTATACAGCACCAGTGAATATTGGGCTTTACTGTTACAATAGTGACAAACAAGTTATTGAATGTGCAGAATTTTTGTTATAGGTCACACAGAGAGAGTGGTCTAATGGTTTTATTTCAGCTGTCCGTTTGGGGAATAAAACCAAGGTAAGAAACTCTGTATCTTATATTTTCCAACAGACTCTGAAATGTAGTTATTTACCATTTAATAGTACATTTTACTATCTACTTATGCAAGATATTTTTTTCTACAATATCAAATTTCTCCATGGGATCCTGTGACTACTCACAACCTACAGTTTAACCTTATCTAGTGTATTCTTGAAGAAAGAGAGAAAGAGAGAGACAGAAACAGGAACAGAGAGAGAGCTGCCCACTGCTGACTAGACTGACCACAACTGCTCTCTGTGAGGAGCAGTGAGAGAAACTGGGTGTAATTGATTTATTTCCTGTAAATCAGCATAAGCTTAATATTACCTGTTTTAGTAATGTAATTAAATTATATTAGTTTTCTATTTTTGTCACCTGTGACTTGACTGTGTCTTCTCTCAATAATCTTATTGAGGTATAAATTGGCCTATGACATTTCAGCTCAACTATTTATTGGATTGGTTGAAAAAACAAGCATAGAAAAAAATAAAAAATCCTCTTACACTTATTATACACCTGCTAACTTAGTAAGATTAATTTAGCAGTTGACTTAATTAAATTCAGTGATTTGTGAGTTTATTTCAACTGTCCCAAGAACAAAAAACATACAACTTTTCATCTTAACTTTTCCAATAACAGTCCCAGAAATAAATGTACTTATTTAAAATGTACTTACTTTGTGTACTTGATAACTTTAATGTAAGAACTTTGAAAGAACTACACTGTTATTTGAGTAATAGAAATGTGAGCACATACAGAAAGGTAAAAAGTCACACTGGGTAAGTATCCAATAAAATAAAGTTACACTTAAGATAATATGCTTCAAATCAAACTTAAGAGTGAAAATGCATTACAGATAAGAGTTACTGGCATTCTTAATCACCTCAAAGTATATTAAGCACTGAAAGTCTTTTTCATTTTTCTTATAATAATTGTTATTATTATTAGCAGTGGAGTTATTCTACAAGCAAACTTGCATAAGTGTGATGATATTATGCTTTCCAAACAAGGACAAATATACATCACATTAAGTTACACAAGCAGTGTAAAAACTAAAGTAATATTTATAGGCACCTGGTGGTGACAGTGTGTAATCACCACTGTAACAGGGCAATTCTCACGGTTTAGGGCTTGCAGTCCATTACACCTATTCTCGACTGGCCCCCGCGAGGGAGGGTTGAGTAATGATCCTGATACTGGAGACTTGAGTGGGTGATGCTTGATACTTAACTCGAGGACGACTGATGACTGAGGATGTCCTAATATGGACACCATATAAATGAATACATTCCATTCTGGTTTGTGTGTGTGTGTATAGTTTGTTACAGTTATTCAACGTTGGTGGACCCTACACAAAGTTACTCACAGAAGTGGATCCATTCATTTCTTTTGCAGTTTCTTTGCAGTTTCCATAATTCTTTGGTGTTTAGTGACCATGTTTCAGAGCAAAAAGTGAACACAGGTAGTATGCATTGATCAAATACTTTTCCCTTCAGGCAAAACGGCTAGATTTCCTTTCAACAGAGTGCTGTTTTTTTAACTACACAGTGTAAACAGTTCCCTGACTACACACAGAAGTAAATAACTCACAAACACGAAGGCAAGCTATCCAAGGTTGAATTCCGAAGTCGTGGTCAAAAGGTCCAGTCCAAAGTTCAATATTGTCACTTGTCTCTCCGTACTACTCTCTCTTCGTTTTTATCTCTCGCTCTATTGCTCTCCAGCCACCCTCCTCATGTTTCCTCTGAGGTACTTTGTGCCATATGAACGGGGAACCAGTCCCTTTATTGTGTTTCCTCGTGATCTGCTGATGATAGTCACCTGGCTCTTCCAGCTCTTCTGGCTCTTCAGTCCGTTGCGTCTAGCTGCTGTGGGGGCGGAAGTGGTTTGCCCCGCAGGCTGTCTTGCTAAGCCTACTAACACCCGTCTATCCATCGGGGTGATCGGGGCATGACAGCATTTCCGCACATACCTCCCACACATATGTGTACATATGTGTGTATACACTAAGAGCTCTGTTTGTGAAGGTGAAAGCAAAAAGACAGCAACTCTTGATTCAATGAAAGTTCATAATCCTAAGTAATGTAGTATGGTTATTAATTACTTTTTTCAATAAGTTATACATTCTTTTCTTTGTAGGTGAAAGAGGCTACCTGTGGTCTTCTTCAGAGCATGGACTAGGGAAGGATATCCTGGAAGAAGGAAGAGAGACTGACTGACAAGTGCCACACCAAAGGATCCTTGATGTCAACAACTATGCGATACAACTATTTGTACAATGCACAACAATACAACTCTATTCTAAGCACTTAGTTTGGCCGATGCGGTACTATTACTCATTTTCTTAGCAGACACCCTTATCCTGGGTAACTTACAATTGTTACATTATATCACATTATTTTTACCCATTGATACAGCTGGGCATTTACTGGAGCAGTACCTTGCTCAAGGGTAAAACAGCAGTGTCCCCACCTATTAGTTACAGGTGGGCTATTTAACAGCCCACCAGGACCCCCGCGCCAGCAGTCAAAGCCAGCAGCCTCAGTGCCCCCCTTCCGAAGGGCCACGCTTCCAAAGGTCAGGGACTCTAGCTGTGGGACTCTGGTGAGGAGAACACTGGTAGGAGAGTTGCACATTGTCACCAGGCAGCCACAACTATCGCTCTGGTTCCTGTTCTGCTATCTCCTTCCTCATGGCGTGCACCTGCACACCACTGCCTCCCTAATCCTTCTAACCTCATCTCCCTTCCTCTCCCCTCCTCCTCTCTCCCCTCTATTCCACGCTCTGGAGGTCTGTGGAACTGCCACTTAGCTTCCAACAAGGCCGACTTCATGTCCGCTTTTGCTTCCCACCACTCTGGATTTCCTCTCTCTCACTGAGACATGGATCTCCCCCTGAGAACACAACCACCCCTGCCCCTATCCTCTCTGTTTGTCCTGTACCACTCCCCTAGTCTTACTGGGCGAGGAGGAGGAACAAGGCTCCTGCTCTCCTCTTCTCTGCCCCCCCTTCTGTCCTCTGTCACGACAAACAGCTTTGAATTCCGCCCAGCAGAACTCACCTCTCCCTCTCACCTCTTCCTTCTAGTTCTCTACCACCCTCCTGGTCCACTCGCCTCCTTCCTGGATGAACTTGACTTCCTTCTCTCCTCCCTCCCCTCACTATCCTCACCTACCATCCTCCTGGAAGACTTCAACATCCACCTCTCCAACCCCACGCTCTCCGTGACACCCCTGGACATCTCAGACCACCACTTAATCTCTTTCTCACTTTCTCTCTGCTTCCTCCCCACCCCACCCACTCTCTCTGTCACCTTCCACCATAATCTCCACTCCCCCTCCCCCTCCACCCTTGCCTTCACTGCTCACACTCTCTTACCTTCCATTGACTGTTTTTCCCATCTGTCTGTTAACTGTGCTACCTCCTCTTTGTTATCCTCCCTCACCTCCTCCCTTGATTCTCTCTGTCCTCTCACGTCTCGTCCTGTCCATCCCTCCCCTCCTCAGCCTTGGATCTCTTCTGTTCTCTGCTTGTCTTACTTCCAACAACCCCCACAAACTCTACTCCACCTCCTCCTTCATCTCTCTCTGATTATGATTTTGCTTCCTTCTTCACCTCCAAGATCACAGACATCCACAAGCTCTTCAACAGTCCCCCCTCCTCTTCCATCCCACCCATGTCTCCCACCGATCAAGCTTCCTTTTCTTCATTCTCACCTCTCTCAGACTCTGAACTTTCCTCTCTCCTCCTAGGTCACAAACCCACAATGTGTGCCCTGGACCCTCTCCCCACTCGCCTCCTCCAAGCGACTGCTCCTGATCTACTCCCCTTCATCTCCTCCCTTCTCAACTCCTCACTCCTCTCTGGCTGTTTCCCCTCTGCTTTTAAACAAGCTGCTGTCATCCCACTCCAAGAAACCTACCCTTGACCCTACCTCTCTTCAGAACTACCACCCTGTCTCCCTACTCCCCTTGCTCTCAAAGACCCTTGAGCATGCTGTCCACCGTCAGCTCTCTGCATTTCTTTCCCATCACTCACTTCTTGATCCTCTGCAATCCGGCTTCCGCACAGCTCACTCCACTGAGACTGCTCTCCTGGCAGTCACTGACTCCCTCAGCTGTGCTCGGGCGGCCTCCCTCTGCTCAGTCCTCATCCTCCTTCTCCTTGATCTCTCTGCAGCATTTGACACGTCTATCACTCCATCCTCCTCTCCTTCCTCGCTGACCTTGGAATCTCTGGGACTGCTCTCATCTGCTTCTCCTCCTACCTCAACGACCAGACCTACCAAGTGACATGGTGAGGTTCTTCATCCACTCCCCACACCTCTCCTTACAGGCGTACCCAAAATCTTCATCCTGGGCCCCCTCCTGTTCTCTCTCTACACTCTACTCCATGGTTTCTCTTTCCATTTGTACGCAGATGATGCCTAAATCTTCCTGTCTTTTCCCTCCTCTGACACTTTCATCCCCTCTCGCATCTCTTCCTGCTTGTCTGCTATCTCTGCCTGGATGCACTCACACCACCTCAAGCTCAACCTCTCCAAATCTGATCTCCTCTTTCCACCCCCCCTCTTCCTCACCTTCTGCTGACCTCTCCATCTCAATCCTCTTGGAATCTACAATGATCTTCTTCTGCTAAGAACCTTGGAGTCACCCTTGATCCTGCGCACTCCTACACTCAACACATCACCATGCTGACACGCACCTGCAGATTCTTCCTGAGCAACATACACCGGATCTGACCCTTCCTCACCAACTACTCGACTCAGCTGCTTGTCCAGTCACTGGTCCTCTCCCGCCTGGACTACTGCAACTCCCTCCTGGCTGGCCTGCCTGCAACTACTACCCACATGCTCCAACTCATTCAGAACTCTGCATCTTGCCTGTTATTCTCTCTGCCTCGATTCGCACACGCTACTCCACTGCTCCGCTCCCTCCACTGGCTCCTGATACCGGCACGCATTCAGTTCAAGACGCTGACCCTCACCTACCACTGTCTTGACCAGACTGCACTGAGTTACCTGCAGACCCTCGTCTCTCCATACATCCCCTCCAGACCAATGCGGCCTTCCAGTGCCAGAAGACTAACCTTGCCTCCTCTCCACTCCCCTTCCTCCAGAGCCTGCTCCTTCTCATCCCTGGTCCCTAAGTGGTGGAATGACCTTTCCACTGATGTCAAAACAGCAGAGTCCTTGACCTCCTTCCTGCGATTATTCAAGATGCATCTTTTCAAACTCTACTTGTAATTTAATAATTTATTCTCCTGTAAGATTGCACTTATACAACGTTTTGTCATACTGTTGCCTTACTAGTGCTTGAATTGTTTATTTTGATTTCCCCTATGCTCCCTTTCCTTGAGTTCTTAACTTTGACTTAACATCTTGTCTGCACTAATCAGCTTTTACAATCTAGGATCATTACTGTATATCTCGTATACACTTGTGTACATTTTGAATTTGTAAAATGTATTATGCCTTGAACTGCACTGTATTATTGCACTTTGTATTGCTCTTATATTTTGTAAGTCGCCCTGGACAAGAGTGTCTGCTAAGAAATTAATAATAATAATAATAATAATAATAATAATAATAATAATAATAATAATAACATGTCAATCAAATTGTCCCATAATCATGTCCAGCATTTATTTCAAACCACCTGACCATTTAACAGCTGTTTCCCAAAAATGTCTTCTTGGGTGACATGCCCTTGGACCCTGCTAGTGACCACAGCTCTACCCCCCTTAAAAATGATATCCCCACCAATGTTCAAACCACACCTCCACCATTGCTCATGACAGTAGTTTTAAACTATGATAACCCTAAGAATTCTTATTAGAGGTTTTGCAAACTTAAACCGATCTTTCTTTTAAATCAAACCGGACATCATACTTTACTCTTCATACATTCATTGGAGTTCAGGTACTAGGAATATCAAAATCTGATATGCACTGAAAACAATTACATAGTGAGTGAATACACTTCTTGAACTTGTACTGAGGCACAGAGGTTCAACTTTATTTTTCAGGACAGAATACATAGTCCAACATCCATTTAATTTATTCTGTGTATTGATTTATTTATCACAGAGGAGTGATATAAAAAAAAAATCTAATACTGTATAATTAAAGAATATTTGCTCTGAACTGTTACAAATGTCTTTGTTCCCTTAGGCTAAAGACAGTTATCATTTGGATTCACGCACTGTCACAGGAACTACTGTCTCTGATAACACTACACTGTGATGGGAACTCCTCCCATCTTTATCTCTGCTGATGCTTCTCTATGTTTCCTCTCCACTAATGATCATTTACGATTTCTCCCCAAACCTTTCCAATGCTTTCAAGTTTAAATCCTCAGCAGAAGGTAAAAGGTAAAAGCCTTCTGAATCGGTCACTGTAGCTAGCTAGTTCCACTGGATGGATAATGGTCAGAATTTACTGTGTTCTTCCTCCACCCATGCTACACCCCTACACTGAGTTTTGTGAAAATTGGTCTTGTAGTTTTTGCGTAATCTTGACAGGCACAGACACACACGAGTGCAAACATTAGCTACCTTCTGCTCCTGTGGGGTTGACGACTGTTAAGCTAGCACGTAGCTAGCATTAGCTATCTCGACTGTTAGGTTAGGTAGTAAATATAACAACCTTACCCTGTTTGGCAGTCTTTTTGAACATATGTTCAATATTCTGTGGCATTGATCCTGCTGCCTGCTTTCTCTTCCATCTCTCCTGCTCTTTTCGCCCCATACTCACTATCCAGCTGGATGTCGTTGGCCTCACAGATTTTGTTATGAGTGCATAACGTCAATTGCTGCGCATGTAATACTCCTGTAAAGGATGATATTAATGAATACGAAAAAACTGACTTAAATTCTGGACCTTTGGCAGTTAGGATAGGGGGGGGTTGTTCAAACTACCCGAACCCCCCCTGTCTACGGGCATGAAAACTTATTTGTAATAGGGGAAGGTGGAAATGAACCAATATTTTTAAAGGAAGTGCAAACTATGACAGCATTGACAGAATAAAATACTGTAAAGCGAGGCAGTAGACTGTGATTTCTTCTACGTTATAGCAAGGAATCACAGAGAAATACCGCCATGAAAGGCAACAGAAAGCCTGTTTTCTGAGATTGCCCGCTGCACATGTGCAAGTAGCAACAGCTCTGCTGTAGACAGGGCTGCTGGATGTTCTGCTGGCCGCTGAGCGCATAGATTTTGTCAAATCTACATTAGCTAAACTAGTCATTATGACATACCTCTGTTTTGAGTTTTTTTTTTCCTCCTCCTCCTTACTTTTTTGGAGGTTTAGTAGTTACTTACTTACTGTGCACCTGACAGTTTTGATGATATTTTAATTGTTATTTTATGTGATTATGTGTGTGAACTGCCTTGCATTGCAATGCTGGCTGCTCAGTTTTCCCACGATTTCCGTACTCTCGACCTACGTCATTCCGCATTGTAAGCCCCAGAGCATTCTACAGTTGTTGCTGTTAAGTTCAGCATTTTGAATAGTCCTTAAACTGTAATTTAAGTAAATTAACTAAGTTCAGTTTTCTAATACTCCATTTATACGTGTAATTATGGTATGTTCGGTTTCCTAAGATTTACACTAGCATGTTGTTGTTGTGGTTGTTTTGAGGAAGAGACAACGCGGGTACTGTGCTGAGAACAAGGAATATGTGGAGACAACAAAATTGGTAAATTGCGAGTTGCGAGAAAGGGAGAGAAGGACTGTCTCACAGTCTTACTGTGCTATGGTATTGTGCTATAGTTCAACCCTGACAGCCAGAAGAACAGAGTCTGATAAGAACCAGCAATTTTCACCCTTTATATTAAACATTATATATGCATTCATTTTACTGTATATGGGTCTTCCTGAGCAGTTCTCATGCAGAAACCGAGCTTCCACAGACAGACATGTGGACCCTGTTATCTTTCTCTTCTGTCTAGTGTGCATAAAAGTGCCTGTAGTTTATAGCTTATAACTTATAACTTGTATTTTTCTATTATTTAATTACTTTGTCCCAATTTAACACAACACTGCATACACCTCCTTCCAGATCTCTGAAGTGGTATAGTCTGACATGCAGGTTGGAATAATCCATCATTAACACTGGCCAACTGGAAAGTGTTGTGCATTTACAAAAATGGGCCATACAGTGTATGATCTTAGAACAACATCTATCTGATTTGGATGATAGCAAGTGGAAGCATATTAATAACCTTTACATATACCCACTACTTCAGCCACCACTATATCACTTAATGAAAGGATCAATAAGAACGAAAAGGTTTAGGATTAGGAAGCCTTGGACTACAGCCACAGAGCTTCCAGACTTCCATAATTGATACATAATTTAATAGTGTGCTGATTAGAATACTACTCAAATCTGCAAGTCTAGGGATTTAATTTCATAACGTCCTGCTTGTCAGTAACATGGTACAGCTTTTGGGCATGCAGCTCAGGCAGCCACCACACTTGTATATCTGTGCATGCACAGATGAGAGACTGTGTTTATATTCAAATTAGTGTTAGCAATCTGTTCCTGAATAAATGCACCATTTACTAAATTATTATTTCAAGTTTTATAAATACAACACAAGTAGAACACTGCAAGTCACAGTCATCCAGTGAAAGCAGAATAGTATTCACTGTGATCCATATTAACATGCAGCAAAATAGTAGGCTATACAGTGAAAGTAGAGCCACTTGACAGTGCAATGAAAGACTGGAGAACATAAGTAGAAAGTATTTTGAACAGTATTTTGCTGTGTATTAGATATCCTATGCATAGAGAGTACTGGTTCTGTTATGTTTCACAGTAGGAAAAACATACAGTCTAGTAGTTTTTTGTTCCAACCACCGATCACTGCAGGATGGTTCTGATTTCATTAGAGAAATCAACAAATGGGGAGATCAATTGCAACATATGTAGCAGAGAAAAAATAAAAATAAATACAAAAAAAGAGCCTATCTGCCAATTTGGGAATGTGTTGCAAGATGTGAAAGAATCTGAGGACTGAAAAATGAGGCAAGTCAGAAGTGACTGACTGAAGTAAACCTCACTTTCTGGCAGGCAGTAGCTAGAGGAGTTCTTCAAACCTTCAATTATATATTGTGGCCTTGACATTGATGCAGAGGGACTACACAAACCATCTGACAAGGTTGAGACTGTGTTGATATGTTGCAATGCATCCTAGCTCAGCTAATTTATCTGACTTTTATTGTCATACATTGCGACTGAATTTGTCAACTACATTGTATACAAAAAGAAAAAAAAGTGGCAGTGGTCAAAACACTGTGAACAGGCTTTTCCGGAGCAAAGCAAGCAAAGACCACAAAACAAGAGCTGACATACTACAATCCAGATTTAGAAATATGCCTTTGCATGCAATGTAATAATGTAATAATAACTCAGCATATGGCATAAGGCCATAAGGGTAGATGCAGCCCCTGGATCATAAAAAAGAGCAACAAGCCAGCCCTCTGAGTGGCTTCAATGGAAGGAGAAAAACTCAGGACATCCAGCCTAGAAAAGTGCATAACAGTAGACGGCACAGACATCAGAAAGGTGCGCACCTCTATAAAGGGCCCAAGACCATGCCCAAATGTGCCAACAACCACTCACAACACAGTCAAAGGTCATAGCAATGTTGTCCTCAATCCAATGGGCGTTGCTTCAACAAGACCAAATGTAGTAGAACAGATGCTCATGCTGTGCAGGTCCGGTCCACATAACATCACAAAGTCCAGTCATGCCTGAGATGACAGACAGTATGTTTACATTCAAATGAGTGTTAGTGTTCTGTTCCTGAATAAGGTCCACTCTTTACTAAAATATTAATTCCTATTTTTAAAATATGACACAAGTAGAACAAAACAAGTATCACAACACGTCTGCCAATGAAACCTGTTAGTGGATGTATGCACCATGCCTTTATGCCATGGCCCACTATCCAGTTTCACATAATTCAAGTTCTGATTCTTCGCTGTTTTGTTATAGTTGTATTATAGATACTCCATACTTTGACAGCCATGGGAAATGCATTTTAGAGTTTGATGTGAAATACATGCAGTCAGACAAAAATATGCAGTTATCAGTGTCTGTGTACTAACAGACTTCCCTTCTTAACCTTCATGAAATAGCTACTTTGTCTCCTTTGATTTACACATGTATCTGTCACTACATCAATACAAATGTACAATCTCTTTGCATATGGAAAGGCAAACATGTTCTTCTTAGAAGTGAAATTTGATTAAATTGAAAGAATATGATCAAAAGATTCATCAAACTGTGATCAAGAATTTTAAATAAGTATTATGTTTACAAATATACTTTGTTTCTGAAAACCATATGTTCTCACATCTGAGAGACATATTTCAGTAAGTGTGCTGCTAACTTATTCTGTCATTTATTTTTATTATTTATGTCATTTCAGCTGAATAAAAGTGGTATTGGGTGTTACAACCATCAGACTGAATATACTACCAATAATTTACATCTGAACATGTTGACATATAATTTGGAAATGCAACTAGGTGCATAAATAACAGGTCTTGTAAACTGCTTGATTTTAGGAGAAAAAATATTATTTCTGTTAATCACATTTGTTATATAGATAGTGTCTAATCCCTCAGTTAGATGTACTATTAGCCAATGATAGAATCGGTGAGTTTTAACCAAAAGTACTGATGCAGTCAGGTAATCATTGTGTATTGCAGAGAAAAATATAATGGCACATTTTCTAATCTTCAGTGGACTAATTTTGCAAGTAACATCAACTGCAGTGAATGTAATTTAGTCTATGTTACTTGAAATAATGTTAGCTTGGGGGGATGTATTTTGTGTTGGGGATGTGTGATGAATCAAAATAAGCACCTTAATAATGTTCATAGGTGGCTTCTTCAAATTCTTCACTTTACAGTATATATTTATAATGCAGTTCTCTGCTACCTGAAAGTTTTAATTTGACTTTGTCAAATAAACATTTAATTTACTGGGTGTCTGCCAGTTCCTGAGTTGTATCCAGTGTTAATGTAGTCATCAGTTTTTGATATAGTCGTAGTCTTAGTCAGGTTGACCGAAATGTCTACGAGATATAGTCACATTTTAGTCATGCACTATTCTTTATTTTTAGTCAACTAAAATTGTATTAGTTTTTGTCACATTTTAGTCATATGAAGAACCCAGTCATTATGCATAGATGATAAAATGTATTTATTTAACATGCCAGGCCTGGAAGGGGCCCGACATGGAAGCACTCAGCAGAGACTTATTGAACAGCAGAAGTGGACAGCCTTTTATACATTGCAAAACATGTGGGTCTGTGGCAGGGTCTGTCATTGGTTTGCCAGAGTGTTATCTTGAGGTCAGATTTCTGACCCTTGTAATGTTCATGGTAGTCTCCCTCAGAAGAGGTGTGGGATCCAAAGAACAGATATCTTCCTTTGATATACTAGGAAAGGTCCGATGCCACGGTCGTCATTTAACAACTGTCAATTGTTCATTAACAAAAACAGTTCCTGCCTATCTGGAGAAAAGATTAAGCCCACAAACAGACTTTTAACAAACAGCTGTGGACCCTCTCTTTCTCTGCAGTTTGATTATTTCTATTATTGACAGGAATGTCTAGAGGGTATGCCCTGAACAACTTGCAAAGTGGTTGTTGCTACCATAATACATTTACTTTGCTTGGTCTGCATACTATTATTAATATAAAACATAATACAGTTTACAGTGAGGGAAAAAAGTATTTGATCCCCTGCTGATTTTGTATGTTTGCCCACTGACAAAGAAATGTCCAGTCTATAATTTTAATGGTAAGTGTATTTTAACAGTGAGAGACAGAATAACAACAACAAAAAAACAGAAAAACGCATTTCAAAAAAGTTATAAATTGATTTGCATGTTAATGAGGGAAATAAGTATTTGATCCCCTATCAATCAGCAAGATTTCTGGCTCCCAGGTGTCTTTTATACATGTACCGAGCTGAGATTAGGAGCACTCTCTTAAAGGGATTTTTTGTTTTCAAATATAATTGTATTGATACTTATTTTTTCAACATTTTGTACCTTGTTTTGTCTTAGAACAACTACAAGATAAATGTACATGGCACAACAAATATGGTAACTACAAGGGACTGATAGCCTGGATCCTCATGCTGTCATGAAAAAACTTGGCAGAATATTAGTAACTTTAAATATCAGGACTGAGACACTCTGCAGTGATTATTCATTTTTTTAAACATATTTTAAAACTGTTACCCAATGATTAATTAAATAAATTCATCCACATGATTAAATCATTGGGCAAAACGGCAATGGAAAAAAATATTAATGAGACACTTCCTGTGAATAATCAAATTTGTAAACCTTATTGTAGTAACATGCATCATTTCAATACATAGCATTTGGCAGGGGATCAAATAAGTGCAAGTGCATTTAATAATAGAGTTGTAACAATATTACAGTCTCGGGTGCAAACACAAGATGTTCAATGGTATGGAGTCTGTTTTTGGACAACCCCAACTGAACAGAAGCTCAACTGTTAGTTCCCTTTCAAATAGAAAGACAGCCAATACCTAATGGGAAGAGCCTTATGACCTGCCAATTATTGAAAGCATGTACCAAAGCTGCCCAATAGGGGCCCTGCTGGCAGGAGGAAGACCCACCCCTGGCATCTGTGAAAAGTCTCCTCCTGATTGCAGCTCCCTGCCATTTCTTCTTTCACTTCATCAGTGATAGTGCTTTAGTGTTGTTCGCTTGCGTTCACATTAAAGTTTTTAGAAGTGTGCTCACCTGCTCAGTTTGGAAAAATTTTTTGGAGAACCTCTTTGGATTTAGACTATGGTCTTTAAAGAGCTTTGATTCTCGTCAGAGGTAATTGTGTAGCCGGAGTCTCGCTCAGAGCCGGCCTTGGTCCCTCCACTGAGATCTGCTGTACAATTATTACTTCCTGTACCATCCGTTTTTCTTTTACAGATTCGAGTGATGAAGGAGAGAAAGGGAAGAAGGAGACTACTCAGGCTAGTCGGCTGACCGTTCCGCTTGATCTTCTCTGCTATCTCCACGTTGTCTCGACCTCTGTCGGTGGACTTTAAACCACTCGCCACATTGAAGATGGCTCTCGACAACTCGATCAATCCCTCGACCACACTGTCGATATCGTCTACCTCTGTCAATCCCTCGACTTCTCTGTCGACATCGACCTCAGTCTTCCACCTCTCGTCCATCCCTTGTCAACCTCGACCAACTCCGTCGACCGCTCGACCACATCCGTCGACCTTCGCGCCACTCTGTCAACCTCTCGACCTCGACGTTGACACATCGACCCTCTATCAACCTCTGGACACCTGTGTCGACCTCTCGATCCTCGACGTCGACAACTTCGACAACAACATTAAGGAGGACAGAATCTGCGCTGAGGGGTTTGGCAAAATCCTTCTCCCTCAGGAGCTGTCGGTCCACATAGAGGGTCTGGACGAAGGAGATATCGCCATGGATCTTTCCAATAAGTGTTATCTCGAGGTCAGGTCTCTGGCCCTTGTAATGTTCATGGTTGTCTTCCTGGGGAAAGGTGAGGGATGCGGAAACCAGATGGCTTCCTTGGATATACTGGGAGAGGTCCGGTCCCATGTTCATCATAGCAACTGTTAATCTATAACTAAGATGTGACCTCTCCAGCCTTAAAATAACCCACAGAAAACCTTGAAGCAAAAGCTGGGAGTGACTTGTGTCGTCACTCGTAAAAACAGCCTTGCTATCATTTGCTTGCTTGACAATTAATACAATTGGCTCTGTTGACATATTAGTATTTCAAACATTAATATAAAACATTAATACCAGCCCCTCAGGATGGGAGTCAAAGGAGTGTGGAACGGTGTCTGGTCGGTCGCACACATCAACATACAGGAGCTGCAAGCAGTGCGACTGGCTTTGCAACACTTTCGCCACAGTCTGGCAGACAGACACGTCCTGGTTCGGATGGACAACATATCATTGGTGGCCTACATCAACCACCAGGGAGGCCTACGCTCCCCCAGACTACATCATGTGGCCTGCAGACTTCTCCTGTGGGTGCAAGATCATCTTCACTCCATATGGGCAATACACCAGGTGTGTCCAATACAGCGGCGGACATTCTCTCCAGGGGACAGCTCTGAGTGGAGACTGAATCCTCAAGTGGTGAAGCAGATCTGGAAGAGGCTGGGACGAGCTCGGGTTGACCTCTCTGCTACACAGGCACTTACCCCCTGTGCTCTGTGGTTCTCTATGGAGACGGGAGGTGGTCCCCTGGGCGTGGACGCTTTTGCTCACCCATGGCCGCAGGAACTGCTATATGCTTTTCCCCCACTGCCACTTCTTCCACTGACACTGGAGAGGATTCGTCAGGAAGGAAGTTCTCCTGATCGCCCCCCGGTGGCCAAGACAGTTGTGGTTTGCAATGCTGGGACAGATGATTAGCACGAATCCATGGCAGCTTCCGCTTCAACAAGACTTGCTGAGCTAACTGCAGTTGTGAATTTGGCCCCTGAGAGGCACCGCGCCTGATGTCTCTGGGGCTGCCTGTTAATGTCGTGGAAATGCTGCAGTTGGCCAGGGCCCCCTCCACCAGGGCCCAGCATACTTATCAGTGGTCAGCATTCCAGAGCTGGTGTCTAGAGAGACATGTGGATTTGGTGT
The DNA here is from genome assembly GCF_036373705.1 of Amia ocellicauda. Lineage (NCBI taxonomy): Eukaryota > Metazoa > Chordata > Actinopteri > Amiiformes > Amiidae > Amia > Amia ocellicauda. Next base: position 18,120,687 of record NC_089852.1, read on the forward strand.
CGTGCCCCATATTGACCATAATGTGCTTCCTGCAACTGCCTGAAGATGGGAAATCTGCATCCACATTGAAAGTTTATCTGGCTGCCATCTCAGCATGCCATGATGAGATTGACAATGTCTCCCCAGGAGCCCATTTCTTGGTGATCCCGTTTCTGAAAGGTGTGATGTGCTTGAGACCACCAATAAAGGACACAATTCCAGCCTGGGACTTGGAATTAGTGCTGCAAGGACTTAGTGGTGCTCCCTTTGAGCCCATCTCCACAACAGAGCTCTGTGGATAAAGCCTGTCTGATCTTCTCGGGAAGCAATGACAGAGTCACTCGGCCTTGCCCAAGGTCATGTCAGTGTTCCACATAAACCAACAAATTGTCCTGGACTCCTTCCACCCCCCTCCACATACATCGGATGAGGACCGCAGACTGCACACACTCTGCCCTGTCCGGGCCTTGAGATGCTATATGCAGAGGACTGTGCACAGCTGCAAATCCGACCAGCTGTTTGTCTGCTATGGTTCCGCCACCAGAGGGAGGGTGGTTTCGAAACAGCGTCTGGTGCACTGGGTGGCGGACATGATCCGGTTCACCTATGAGACTGCTAACGTTCCCATGCCTGAACAGATCTCAGCACACTCAACAAGGGGACAAGCCACGTCATGGACTCTTTCTCTCTGTGCCACACTTGAAGATTTGTGCAATGCTGTGACCTGGTCTGGTCAACAGACCTTCACAAAATTCTACCGCCTCAACGTGGCGGACCAGCTGTGCCCAAACTTGGGCACCCAGGTACTTCAAACTGCTAGCCCTCAGGCACCGTGGGGCTCTGTTATCCTTGTCATTGTGGGTTTGGGCTTAAATCAGGTGTCAGGACTCGCGACAGACCTAGTATAGTTTTCCCATTAGGTAGTGGCTGTCTTTGAAAAGGAATGATAGGTTATTATCATAACCCCGTTTCCCTGAAAAAGAAAGTTTTCATAAGCCACATGGAAAGAGGTTGCTATTGTTTTCATATTCTGACTGAACCCTATAGACTGTTTAAACAATGTAGGCAGGTAAATTGATTGAAGTGTGTAAAATTTTTAGATAATGTATTAAAAGTATCAGCTTGGTACACAGCCATTTCAATAATGTATTGTGCACTGAAATGGTTTATGACTGTTGCATGCATGCATAACTGTTAAAAAACTTTAGTTATTGAGCTGAAGACTTCTAAACAGACATACATGGGACACAAGCTGTTTCACATGTAAGGAGGTGCAATCTTTCTCCTAGCTTCTCTAGGCAGATAATAATATAATTATATCAATAACTCTCCGTACAAATGTGTGTTTTTCCATGTATAAACAGCAAATCACAAATTATGTGATTTATTCTTGAATATTGTCTAAAATGCAAAGCAAAAACTGTTGAGATGTTTAAAAACACATATGATACATATATCTGGAGCTACCTACTTTCAACATTTATTTTTAGTGTCACTACTTGTCATTGAAGTTGTAATTAGTGTTGCTAATCCATGTCTGTTTCCCAATTAAGTAAAAAGATAAATCACATGTTTATTAATAATTAGTTTCCATTAAAATGCAATGAAATGATGTCAAGTAATTAACCAGTCAGTCAGTGTACCATTATGTAATTCTTCAAGCAGAAGGAAAGAGTCTTTGAACACATTTGTTGAATTGGAGTTCTAAACTACATTTCAGGAAAAAGGTTGATAGGTCCCAATCCTGCCCACTTAATGCATAATTCCTTTGCTGTGCCTCCTGTCATTTGCAGTAAAATGGTTGCAAATTCAACCCCAGTTTTCTGAAAAAGGAAGCACTGCCCAAGGGGGAGGGGTTTCTGCGCACTTCCATAGGAACCCGATCGAAACGTTACTCTATCAAAGCTGCCATTGGCCCCTGCACACATCACTCAGAACAGGTCCCTTCCACTTCCTGTTCTATAAAATGTGACATCAGCGCAGGTTCGTCCTCTTTTGCCGGGAGCTTGGACTCCCACGCGACTTTGCAAACCTTGGGCAGTGCTTCCTTTTTCAGATAACTGGGGTTGCATTCGCAACCTATCGTTATCTTTCAAGTCGGAAGCACTGCCTAAGGGGGAGGGGTTACTGTATAACAAAACCGTTGCAACGGCTTATAAGGGAGCCCGAGGTGTACCGCTAGGGGCCTCGGCAACACATCTCCAGACAGGAGCCACAGAGGCCCCGTGGAGCCAAACTGGGCTGTCCAGGAGCGAGGACCGTAGTCACGCTCTACCAGGGACTGCAATCAGCATATACAAAGCAGGGCTAAAGAGGTCAACTCTTACACCCTCCGCTTACAATAGCAAGGCTGGCTGCTCTACTAGTGCATCTAGGAGCAAGGCTGTATATGCGCGGGCAATCAAGCAACTTGTGCGCCTTCCGCGCATTAACGTGTCAGTGAAACCCTGATCCTGTAGGAGCGGCGCCATAGACCCGCTGAATAACACACAGCTGGCTAGTCACTGAGTAGCCGCAGCTGGACATAACAGTCTACACAGCATGGCAGCAGGAACATTCATGCTGCCTCCACACAGCACAGGAAAATCAGGTTCACTGAACGGTACAGAGCATCCACCTCCACTGTGCTGTCATAACAACCAAACACATCGTGGGGTGCAGGAAGCAAATCATGCACCACCACGTAACATGGGAGCAGTTAGCGCAGCTAATGCAGGACAACAGCAGGCTCTACCATGACCATCAAACCATAACATTGCGGTGTGCAGGAAACCGTTCATGCACTCTTCGCTTGGTCCACTAGCCCAGCTAGGAGCGAGGCCACACCAGCTCTACAATGTTGTACAAATGAACAACAATATATATTGCGTGGCAGCAGGAACATTCATGCCGCCTGCGCACAGCACAGGAGCATCCAAATCAACTGAATATTACAGAGTGGAAGAGCTCCACTGTGCTGACAAGTAGATTTCGTACAAACAAACTATATACAGCACGGGGCGCAGGAACGAACTCATGGGTCATCCATGGAACACAGGAGCAGCTGATGCCTGCTGGTTAGACCAGCTAATGCAGGGCAACATTAGATCTACTGTGTTGACATATTAACTATATACACAACGGACACGAGATCCTGCTCACGTATTTAGTCTGCATAGTCTGGTGGAAGGGAAGACACGGTTCACTAGCTCCCTCAGGAAGCAGACTGGGAGAGGAAAAGGCAGGAGCCAGAGGCTGTAGGTTACTGAGGCTTGACTGCAGCCAACACCGGGTTCCCAATGGAAGGGACCGGTCCTGTCACGTCCAACCTGTAGAACCGGGCAAATGTAAGCGGCGAGGCCCAAGCTGCAGCCGCACAAATGTCTGCCAAGGGGGCGCCTTGAAAAAGTGCCCAAGATGTGGCAACGCCTCGAGTTGAGTGGGCCACTAGGTGTTCAGGATAAGGGTGTCTGCTAAGAAACTGAATAATACATCATATATTCATTATTATTATCACTATTTATTTTATTAGCAGACACCCTTATACAGGGTGACTTACAATTGTTACAACACTTCACATTATTTTCATACATATCACAGAGACCTGGGTTTACTTTGTATGCGTGTGCTTTATGTCCTGTTTTGAACTGGACCCACCTCCCGGTTAAAACAAATCTCCCAGCCGATCTGCGATTATAGAGTTTAATAAGGTATAAACTCCGCTGGGTGTGGAGAAGGGAAATATATTAATTATATTAATTATACGCTATATGGATCAACTTATTTTCCTAATATGAAGGAAACATTGGATTCAAAACCCATAGGCAACTTCAAAAACCAGTGATTATTATTATTATTATTATTATTATTATTATTATTATTATTATTATTATTATTTTAAACTACTTAATACATCTGTGCCATAATGTACAACAATCTGAGTGCTGTCACCACTATAACAAGACTGTCATTGGTCGAGAGCCATGCATTTCTGAAGCGTCGCATCAAAAATTGCTCTGGGAGAAATCTTGACGTGACATGCTAGTGTCTCTGGGTCCATAGACATCCATTATCTGAAAAATTGATGCAAGGAGAAGCGATGCGCTGGTGTGTCCCAGGCTTTACAGTAATCAAATCTACACATAACAAACCTTTCGTTTTATTCAAGTCTGTCAGGAAATGTCTTGTCTTCAGATTGCACTCTACTGAAGAACTTGGACAGGACTGTTACTGTGGGTGATTGGTGCATGTTATGTCAAACATTGGTTGAGCATATTGACTTTTTCTAATTCCTTGCATATATAGGGGACTCCCTTTTAGTGTGATTTTAGGTGTGGGGTTTTCTTAGTTTATTTTGGTTATGAGCAGCTTTACTTCACCCTCCTATTATAATTAAGGCAATTTTAATTGTAGTTTTAGGTTAATTGTTAGTTGTAGATTTTATTGTGCTTCTCTATTCATGCAGACTTCATGCCCAGCATTAAGCTTGTTAATGTGTATTACTGTGCCTTCTGGGAGGTTGGTGCCATATCTGTGGCACTGACAAGTAATTCATATTGTACCTGATAGTAGATACTGACACATATGAATCTGAAAGCTGTATTGAACATTTTTAAATCAAAAACATATCAATATAAAACAAAACCAACACTTGACCTATTATGGACAGAATTTGAAAAGGCTGTTTTATATGGCATTTTACAGATATGTAATAAAAACATAAAAAAGCAGATCAGTGGTATATACAATTTACATATTGATTTAATACATTTGGCACGTGCTTTTTGTTTGTTTTTTCAAGGCAAGAGAACTTGATTTTCATAATTGAAAGTCTTTACAACTGTGCAAGGAAGAGAACGGAGAACAAGTGCAGAATATTGCTTCTCTGTTCCCCAGGAGGTTTGTTGAAAGCTCAAAGCTGTTACAGTAATTGTACCAAACAAGCCAAAGTCAGGCTCAACCTGTGAAACAAGTAGCTCCAGGCTGTCTCAATTACTTGTGTAGTTTTGTTTTTGCTCTTCAATGTGTGCCTTACAAATTAATAATAATAAAAAAAAAACATCTTCCAATTGTTTTGAGTAATGTTTTGTGTGTGTCGGTTTTCATATACCAGGAGATGAAAAGCACAAATATCTGCAGTTACTAAAATTAAAATTTCCTTTCAAATTTCAAATGCTATCTTATTTGACTGAAGCGTAGACATTGAAGTTTCAACGTAAGGACTAATTATTTTGATTGTGGTTTCAAACAAAGCCCTTTTATATATTCTACAAGGAATACAATTATTATTTTTATGATACACGTAAGGATTGTGGATGCAAAAGAAAGGATAGTTATATAGAAATAAGTTCATATTTTATTTTATGTATATATATTTTTAGACATCAAACAGTTCAGTCATACATCATCAGCATCATGAAGGCTTCCCATATCCAGTACTCCATAGCTGCTTATTTGTATTTTATTATCAAGTCTTTTAATATGTAAAGATAATAAGATAATGAACAAGTGGTTAACAAAAATATTGAATTGCAACTAAAGAGTAAACATTTAAATTGATAACAATGGAATGTATTAGCAGGTCAGTCTTTAATGCATAAATACTTTTTGACCAGCAAGCCCCAATAGAATGAATCAGTAGTAAAGGCATAAATTGACTGCATCTAGAAAACATATTGGTGGTTATATTGCTGTCAATAAATATATGAAGCTATATTTGTAGACAGAGGAAGAAGAGCCAAGTGTTTATATTCTTGTTTTTTAATAGGACAAAATGCACAAAATGTATACTAATAAATTCTACTAATAAACACTACATTAACAGGTGGTTCAGGTCAGCAACCTAATATCACACATATTTTGCCTATAATATTAACTTGAATAAAGGAAAACTGGATGTAATATATTAAACAAATGGAGCTACAGGTTTCAATTAGGCAAAAAAGAAATACATTAATTTGAAAAAGATGGGGGGAAAATTACATTTTAAAATTATACAAAGCACAGTCTAAAGCAGTGATTCCCACTAGTGGGCCGTAGAGGTACTGCAGGGGGGCCCCAAACATATTTTTAAATGCTTTTAAAATAGGAATACATTTTTTGATATATTTGTTTAATAATAATTAGGTTTTGAAGGTTTGTCACGTGACAATCACATCATTTTTTGTTATCTTGTTGATAGAAATTGACTGCATTCGAATCCGCATACTACCCATACTACACGTACTACATACCAACATTTCAACATTACTGAAATGTTGGTATGTAGTACGTATAGTATGGGTAGTATGCGGTTTCAAATACAGCCATTGACTTCATATGTCACTCGTAGTCTATCTACATTAAAACATTTGATTTGTATAATGCCCATTACTTAAATAAAAGTTGTGGGATATAACGAAGTTAAAACCGTTGTGTCACCAGGTATTGGAACAGATTACATTTAAATAATGTATTTTGAAAATGTACGATTACACTGATAATTTAACTATTTTTTTCTTCTGAAAGAGTACTATCCCCCATCTGTATGCATGTGGACCACTCTGTTATTCTGCATTATTGTTTCTTTATCTGCCACCGTGCAAAGTGTTGTGCAATATAATGCAAACGTAAAAAAAACTAAACAAATGTCTAGAACAACATCTGCTGTTTGGGATTTTTTGCTAAATGCACAGAAGACACCCAAAAAGTTGAATGTAAGGTGTACAACTGAAAAGTAGTATATCACGGAGGAACTACCAATCTCCGGGATCATTTAATCAATGTAAATGTAAATTAGTATGCATAATTTATTAGGATTAATGGGTCAATTGCAACGAACTGAAAGCAGCGCACTAACTGGACATGATCCCGTGGTTAGTAAGCAGCTCCGTAGTAAGTTAATTGCAATTTACCCATTATTATTATTATTATTATTATTATTATTATTATTATTATATACTGAAAAATATATAATGTTGACACATACTGTAGAAGGGAGTCTTTTTCTATAGTTAACCCAACTATTAAGGTTACTGTGTTCCAGTGTCTTCTTATTTACTACTTTCAGTATAGTTTTTTTTTTTTTATGTTACTGAACACCGGGGTTTATTCATCAATGGTTTTACACCGTTTTAATACCTATTCGTTATTTCCGACATTATTTTCTCTATTGAATAAAATACAAATAACATGCATACGTCACCACACATACAGTTTATTAAGAGTAAAGTGCTTTTACTGGAAGGTTAACATGTTTCATGCAAGTTAAATCAATAACCTACCTATATATAAACCGTTTTCTTGTAAACATAAATTAAAACACGATTACTGTTCGACATAACACATTTTAAACTACAAGGGGATGTTTTATTTTGTTCATATGGATTAATTGGAAAAACACTTACTAGCTAATGTGACGTCATTGACAAATTATGCACATGTATTTAATGTATTTAAATTTATTTAAAAAATAGTTTTTTAATGGATTTTGTGGGTAGTGGGTCTCAAAGATTTTTGATGTTGATCAAGTGGGCCTTGGAATGGAAAAGGTTGGGAAGCCCTGGTCTAAAGAATACATACAAGACAAATATATCTGATTCTTCTAGCTTAATAACAAGTGAGCAATTACCCAAAGTGGTCAATAAGATTTCTGTCTGCCTAAAACAAGGCCCTGTAAATTGAGACCTGCCTTTTTCATTATTTTATATATAAGGCAAAGGGAGGGTAACTATCCAGAGAATCAGGTGTTAGTCTGGTTGATTTACCATTTAAATACACTATTGGCCTGTTGTGGAGGTAAGTGAAGCAGATAAAACCTGCATGGTTAAGATGAGAAGGAAAGTCAATTTGACTCTCTTGGGACAAAGCCTCTGAAGCAATCAAGCAAAACTGTGTACGGCACAGCTGATAAAGAGACAGAAAATATTGTTGAGAGGAATATCACAGATCTCTGATTTTGCTTTATACAATAAAATGTTATAATCTATACAAAGGCACAACCTTAACATTAAATAGTAGTTACTGAATCCCAAAACAAAATCTGTTATCACAGCTATAACTGCCCTCCTGGGTCTTTTCCATGGCTAGTAAGTTACATACTGTTATGCAGTTCTTAAGAATCCATCAATTTCTGCTTTATTTAGGGCACTAGTTCACTTGCAAATTATTGTAATTATGGTTCACTTTTAATTTAGTTGCAGTTTGTTTCATACCAGAAAAAGGTTGCATGTGGACGTCATGAACAAACTCAAATACATTTTCAAAGAAATTCAAGGTTGTTCATGATGTCCACTTGCAGCCTCATACAGACCAGAATTGTATTGGTTTCATATTGTATTTCACAGAGTATTTTACATGCCATGGTCTCGCTCCTACTAACTGTAGAAGGAACAGAACATAGAAAGAGATTATTGCGTATTTTGCAAGTAGAGTAGTAGTTTGTAGAGCTTCAATGATTCAATAGAGCTGGGCAGTTTCTTTGTTTTGGTTTTCATATTACAAAGCTAACAAACTAATCCTGGTACGATTATGTCACTATCAGATACAGCTCCAAACGTACAGAACCACACTTTAATCTGCATCAAACAGAAGATGTGAAAGGAATCTGTTAAATCCTTCTCCATTTTAAGAAAGACAGTGTAAGTAGCAGCATCTGCATTTCCATTTTCTGAATGGAATGGATTTTGTTGGTTTTCCTGTGGGTGGAAATTTTGAGCCATTTTGTTTTGTAAAGAAGTGGAAAAGTGAGAGCATGAATATAAGAAAACTATATCAAAATTAGTTTTTCATCTGAAATAAAGTAGTTAAGCATAGAGCATACAACATAATATATAAACATGTTATTATTAGAGCCTCGTGTTTTGCATGATTTGCAAAAAACTGGAAGCTTTGTCATAATATCACTGCACTGTTGAAATGTATATTTGTTTGTTCATTTATACCCTTCTAATTTGGAACTTGCATTTGTTAATTCTCAGTTCAATTTGGCTTACTGCTATGGATTCTGGACTAATGTTAGAAGGAATCAACATAACTTACTTGTCAAGCAATCCACACACTGGAAGTCCACAGCACAATCAGCAGTAAAGCATTATAGGAAGAACTGATGCAGTCTCACTGACAGCACTGGAGAGCTTACAGACACCCATTATGTAACAAGATTTTCTGTTGTGGCACATGCTGAGAAAACTAGCAAATCATACACATCCCGCTCACACATAGTCCATAGGACTGTAGTGCTCAACATACTCTTCAAGTAGAGGATTTTAGTAAGTGAGACCCATAGGGGTCTGTTCTCTCAGATTTCATTCCAATTGAATGAAAGTTTAATCACAATAGGGTCTAAGTTCCAGGTTTATTTATTTATGCAGGAAACACAGCTCTGGATGTTTTGTTCACTGTAACATTTTTAAACGATAAGCTAAACCTGCTCTTTTCCTCATCTTGCCTTTTCAAGCTTATTAGTCTTTGATGCTGCTGAGTGAGTAACAGTCTGAGTTGAAAACATTTTACTAGCCAATTAGAAAGAAACAAACATTGTCATCTGCTGGGAGTATTCCCGCCAGGCTTATGAGGGACGAATCAAGGTTCTTAAATTAATAGCACCAAAGTGTATGTCCTATGCTACCAGTCACACAATTGGCTAGGGATGTGCATGGTGAATATTTTGACAATAATAATTCCACAGCTGTTGTCGACGATTATTTGAATGGTCGCCACCCTGGGCCACAACCTTTTCCATTAATTACAATTTCAAATAAACTATAAAGGTTGTGTCCATTTAAAAAAAAAGTAGCACTTGCTTAAGTAATATGGGCATCTCCCTAAACTTACAGCATAGTTGACATCTGTGCATAAGAACTGAATATTTTGCAATTACAGATGTAACTTGACTGACCATTGTTTTTCTTGTAAAAATGTTATTACATTATTTAATTTTCTTTCAATAATAGCTTAGCAGTGTGAGCTGCGACACAAATGCCTTAACATTAGTGTCCTCGTGGCAATGTTTTCCAGTCATAACAGTGAATTACAACATTTTTTTTTGTATTGAAGTATCTCACTACATCATTTATACAATCTACTAACTAAATGATTTACTTTTCCATGTTTTCAAACCACACAACAAATAGACTGTGTTACATTAAATAAATGAAGAAACATACCTGTTTGCTCAAGTTACAGTGAATACAAAATAAATAGCCTATATATGTTACAGCTGGCAATGCATGTAGCTAGTTTAATAATATTAATTTGTTGTTGTGGTCTTCTGTAATTGCTAGTGTTGCAGTAGGCTGTTTGGCTTAAGGAGTGTTAACTTACCACTTACCTGCACATATTTTACACTTAAGTGTTTTCATTTACTTTGTCAAAGTATTTCCAGGAAGTAAATTTCTGTGAGGAGTCCATCATTAGCCAAGGTACGTTCTAGTTTAGCAAGCAAGCAAGAAATAGCAAATCCCACCCTCCCGTCAATCTTCATTACCACTACATAGAGAGTCAATCAATAGTACAGGCTTTAAATCAATACTCACATTAAAAAAGAAAATTAATGATGGATTCACTTGTCTGTTGTTGCCATCGTTACGAATAGTCGAATGTTTGACTAATCAGTCCCTCCCTATTGGCTACCAGTTTAAACAGTCGAATGCAGGCGTGGCTATTTGGTGATACAAATATTTTAATTGAAGTGACAATATAGGAATGTCAATAAAATCCTAGCATGTTATTCAGACACATTCCAGCCCAATTCTATCACCAATAAATAATCTTTTTAAGCACTTTTAGATCATTTTAAAAGCAACTCTAAACCTTAAGCTGTTGTAGAATTTAATGTTACTTTGTGGGGAAATCCACTGGAATTTACTTTTTTTACCTTGTATGTATGAACTTTTTAAAATAACTGTCTCAATTTTAAACCACTTATTTATTAGTATATTTTATCATAGTTTTCAATTTTGTTGAATGTGCATTTTTTTCGTGAGTTGAGAGAGTCGGATTTGGTGTAAAGGTTTTTTGGCAAACATATTTTTGTAATAATCACTTGAATTAACATATCATTTTACTGGGCTCATTATTTATCACTGCATTTCTTGTAACCTGGTGTCATTAACTGCCCAACACACGTTGTTCTGGACTAATCAGAGAGAAGTGGCAGATTCATTGTTATGTGCACCCAGGGCAGGGTTGTTTCAGTAATTGTTGAATTTCTTTTGTTTGTTTGTTTGTTTGCTTAATTAATAACAACTTTTTCTATAGTTTTGAATTGTTTGGAATAGTTGATTTAAACTAAAATATGTATACCCATCGTAGGATACCTTTACCCTATATATATACACTCACCTAAAGGATTATTAGGAACACCATACTAATACTGTGTTTGACCCCCTTTCGCCTTCAGAACTGCCTTAATTCTACGTGGCATTGATTCAACAAGGTGCTGAAAGCATTCTTTAGAAATGTTGGCCCATATTGATAGGATAGCATCTTGCAGTTGATGGAGATTTGTGGGATGCACATCCAGGGCACGAAGCTCCCGTTCCACCACATCCCAAAGATGCTCTATTGGGTTGAGATCTGGTGACTGTGGGGGCCAGTTTAGTACAGTGAACTCATTGTCATGTTCAAGAAACCAATTTGAAATGATTTGACCTTTGTGACAAGGTGCATTATCCTGCTGGAAGTAGCCATCAGAGGATGAGTACATGGTGGTCATAAAGGGATGGACATGGTCAGAAACAATGCTCAGGTAGGCCGTGGCATTTAAACGATGCCCAATTGGCACTAAGGGGCCTAAAGTGTGCCAAGAAAACATCCCCCACACCATTACACCACCACCACCAGCCTGCACAGTGGTAACAAGGCATGATGGATCCATGCTCTCATTCTGTTTACGCCAAATTCTGACTCTACCATCTGAATGTCTCAACAGAAATCGAGACTCATCAGACCAGGCAACATTTTTCCAGTCTTCAACTGTCCAATTTTGGTGAGCTTGTGCAAATTGTAGCCTCTTTTTCCTATTTGTAGTGGAGATGAGTGGTACCCGGTGGGGTCTTCTGCTGTTGTAGCCCATCCGCCTCAAGGTTGTACTTGTTGTGGCTTCACAAATGCTTTGCTGCATACCTCGGTTGTAACGAGTGGTTATTTCAGTCAAAGTTGCTCTTCTATCAGCTTGAATCAGTCGGCCCATTCTCCTCTGACCTCTAGCATCAACAAGGCATTTTCGCCCACAGGACTGCCGCATACTGGATGTTTTTCCCTTTTCACACCATTCTTTGTAAACCCTAGAAATGGTTGTGCGTGAAAATCCCAGTAACTGAGCAGATTGTGAAATACTCAGACCGGCCCGTCTGGCACCAACAACCATGCCACGCTCAAAATTGCTTAAATCACCTTTCTTTCCCATTCAGACATTCAGTTTGGAGTTCAGGAGATTGTCTTGACCAGGACCACACCCCTAAATGCATTGAAGCAACTGCCATGTGATTGGTTGGTTAGATAATTGCATTAATGAGAAATTGAACAGGTGTTCCTAATAATCCTTTAGGTGAGTGTATATATATATAATGAAAACACAATACCCTGAGGGATCCTATTCAGTTCTCAGTATTATTAACGCTATATAAGACATTTTATCACACTTGTTAACCATATTTATGGGAGAGCAGACTTTACTGCAGTAGTTGGTAAATTGGTAAATATATTCAGTGCTATTTACTACATGGTCTACCAATGCAACCTTTTCAACTTCATGAAAAACACTTTTTTTTTCCATTTGACCTGTTGTGCTTCCAGCAGTCAAGGATTTCCAACAGCAAGCCTGAGCTCCATCTGCAGAACCAATTATTTGCAGATCTATAATGCCTGCAAGGCGAGGATGTATTGCAGAAATTTAACATGACGTTAATTGCCTTATTCACAGCCTAGTCCCTGCCTAGATTGCTGTATTTATGGACCACCACCTGTACAGCTGTGAAATTTAGAGCCTAAAATCTACTGTCTCTGCTAATCTGTTCATTTACAAGTTAACAGAGCTAGATTGCTGATGTGTTTTTATTAGGATTTAGAAATCTGTTCTCAAGACGTATGCCTACCTGGAACTATTACAATCAAATGCAAATTTGTTAAAAACCATTTCATTTGACAGGATTTTAAAAACATGCAAAATGATATTCATTCAATTGCCTGCTGCTGCTACACATTATTGCACTCCTGCTCTTGTCATATCATTGCTTAAAGGTAATTTGGATTAAAAGAGAAGAGAAAATTGATATATCTGTGTTACAGATAGATAGGGATAAGTGAGTTTAGAAAATTAGGCTGCTCATTAACCATTGTCAGGTGAAATCCTTCACTGTTTCCATTATATCCATAGATTCAAACTAAAACTAAATCTAGATAGCCATAAGCCAAAAAAGAAGAAAAAATAATAATAATAGTCAATGCCCAAAACAGCACTATACCATTTGTTTCTGCATAACAAAATATGACCACTGGATAAGGAATGCAGTATACCAATAGAAGAAAAATGTATAGTCTATATCAGTGGTTCCCAACCTTTTTGGGGTACTGTACCCCCAAAACACTTTCTCCTGCCTGAAGTACCCCCACATGCACATGTCTACTAGTGTGATTCCTAGATTAGTTGTAAATTTGACTAAATTAGGGTTTTCTCCAAGTTGAGTCTGTTCCTGTGCTTGGTCTTGATTATGGTCATGGATGAAAATGTCACTTCACATAAATATGTAGATCCAAATGGCAGCAGTTCATTCAGTGCATGTTTCCCCAAATCAGGATATTCCTTCTCCACATCACACCAGAACTGACTAGTTGCACTATAGGAGCTCTGTCAACATCACCTGTTGAAAGGTAGCTGTTGAGCTGCTGGAAACAACTTATGTCCCCATCTTCACATTTCCTCTCCCAGTTGGATCTTCTTCATGAATCCACACACTTTGTCATACATGTTTAGAATGTGTGTGTCTTTACCTTGCAAAGTTAGATTCAGGTTGTTCAGTTTGCTGTAGTGTTTTCCCTTTCGATAGCCAACGTACGTTGATGTGAAGCAGTAGCTGTTGGTGCTCAATCCCACTGTCACGACAGAGCCTTTCAAACAGTCTGTGATTCAGAGGCCTCGCTTTGATAAAATTAATCACTTTCACTGCGTCATTAAAAACCTCATGTAACTCGGGGCTCATTCTCTTACGGGCCAGTGCCTCCATGTGAATGATACAGTGATTCCACTCAACGTCAGGGTTTACCTTCTTTATTTGCACAATTAACCCTTTCACCCTTCCAGTCATTGATGCCGCACCATCCGTGCACACATGAATACAGGATTTCCAATCCAGATTGTGCTCCGAGAAAAAGCTGTCGATAACATGAAACACATCCTCACCTGTAGTGCTCCCCGTTAGCTTCTTGCAGAACAGAATATGCTCATTAATTTCTGAAATGTCTCTGTATCACACAAACACAATCAACTGGGCTTCCCCGGTGACATCGGTCGATTCGTCCAACTGCAGAGCAAATGAACCAGAATGTTTTAACTTTTCCAACACTTGATCAACAATATCAATGCCCATGTCATCGATCCTATGGCACACCGTGTTATCTGACAACGGTACAGTCTTCAGTGCATCATCTGCTTTCTTATCAATCATTGTTTCTACGAGAATAACAGCAGCAGGCAAAATTAGCTCCTCAGCTATAGTAAACGGCTTTTTGGACTCAGCCACAAGTAGAGACACAGCATATGAGGCCTCCAATGCTTTGGTTGACACTGTAGTCGCTTTCTTTAATTTCTCTTGACTTCCCTTAAATTCCGATAGTTTTCTTTGGAAAAACTCTGCTGTCTTACCCACACAGGAAAGATGCTTGGTACTCAGGTGCCGTTGTAAATGGGCTGGTTTCATGCTATTATTTGAGAGCACAGAGGAAACACAGTGGCTGAGGTGGCTCTGTAGGTGTGGACATGAAACCGAAGAGGACATACTGTTAATTAAATTGACGGTACTTTGACTTATCGACTTTTTTCCTTTTTTCCACAGGTTCACTTGAGCTGCCGCTAGCACTGCTGCTGCTTGGAACAGTGCATTTTTTCAGCCATTTATCCATAGCTAGTCTTTCTTCTACTCAAGGCTATCTGCCTGTTACACAAAATGGTGAGTCACTAGCGCGCAGCTGCGGAGGAGCGAGCCGAGAGTCAACTGGCGGGGAGGTAGAGTGACAGAAAAATGCACACGAAACTAAACTAAAAAATAGTCGAATATATATGAAATAAGCTAGAAATTTCACACCAGAGACCTAATTAAATGGTTTTCTGCCTATTGAGATTGAAATAACATGAACATATGATTTTTTTTGGGGGGGGGGGGGAATATATATATTTTTTGCAAGGTTGTGAAAATCTTCTCGCGTACCCCCGGGGATTGCCATGTACCCCTAGGGGTAGGCGTACCCCAGGTTGGGAACTGGTCTATATAATCATACTGAAGAACAAAACCACAGTTCTGTAGTGAAGAATAGCAACATACTATAGTTTTTAAAATTGATGTGAAATATTTCTAAACAAAAACTAAATCAATTCAATTAGAAAAGTATTCAATTCAAGTGAAAGAAGCTTCTTTTGAAATACGAAAATACTATTAGTACTGCTATTAATATAAATTCACAGTTTATAGTTGGAGAATGTTTTAATTCCTGAAGCTAAATGGCATGAGAGCAGTGACTCACTATCAAATAGATTTTCTCATGAACAAACATAAATCAATTGCTTTACAAAAACAGAAAACTTATTTTTGGGACAGTATTTACTTAATAAATAAAAAAGCTTTTTTTTTTAAGTTTTAGTTGGAGGCATACAGTGAATAAGAATTAAACAACAAAATAAAAGTAGTTAAGTTATTGAGTGTCCTATATTATTATGTACCACATAAGTAATAAGTAATACCTAATGTCACAATATAACTTAATAGTATCACAATATAGTAATTTCTTTATTTAGCATGATCTGCACTGTAGTGGTTTGACAGTTAGTGCCCCTTAGTGAATATCGTGTGAACTTGTCCTCCTCAAGTAAATACATTCCATGCATTTTATATAAAATACTCCAGTGGTACTTTTTACACTCTCTTTAGTGATCACTGGTAATGGCACTGCTATTACTGAATACTGCAGGTGCAAAGGGCACTTGTTAATTGTTCTTACACAGTACATATTACCACTGTTTGGACAAGTGAGAATAATCTTGTTGATTTTATTATTTATTTATTTATTAAATGTTAAAAACATGATTTGGCTAAATTACTTGTTTATTTCCATTAATAGAATATGGCAATATAGCAATCGTGTATGCAGGGCCGGTTCTAGACATTTGGAGGCCCTAGGCAAAATTTTTGTAGGAGGCCCCCCTCTTGATTGGTGGACTGGTGTGGCCGATTCAAGTTGGGGCTCCCCGCCCAGAATTCAAGCCACGCGCTACCGGCACTCTGCACCACAGCATCTACGGTGTAATACAATGTTAAGCCCTCTACGCTAACAGGCTGGGCCTCCTACCACTGGAGGATTAACACTATACTACTTTTACCGAGGGGTTACATCACTCTGTTACACTCGCGTATAGGGATGTTACGTTTATGGAGACCCCGCCTCCAAGCCCGAGGCCCTAGGCAATTGCCTACTCTGCCTATAGGTAGCGCCGGCCCTGCATGTATGAAGGTTAGATACATAGGAATGTTTTGTCTCTCCTGAGGAAAATGGAAAGGTGGCAATTGTCCTAAAAGAAGTGATGGTCTGCAATACATACACACAGGCATACAAAATAAACAGATGTATTAATACAGTAAACCCTTGGTTCCCCATTCAGTGGATCTACAGACAGATTGAACAGACAAAATCTGCTGTTTTTCACACCTGTACCCCGTCATTGTACATAGTTCCTATGTCAGCAGGCCTCTGTCCCCGCCCTAGCTATGTTAGCTGTGCTGAGGGCCGCTGCTGCTGTGTTCAGCGGGAGGCTTTTGAGTTTACTTTTGTGCCCTGCTATGTATATAGTTAATTTATTATTGACATCAGTAGAACGTCTGTTGCCGCTAGCTGCTGGTCAGCAGTGTGTAACTTGCTCCTTTGTCCGGCGTGTGGTGCATGAATTGGCTCCTGCACCCTGCAGTATGTATAGTTCATTAAGAACAAAAGAACATAAGAAAGTTTACAAACGAGAGGAAGCCATTCGACCCATTGTGCTCGTTTGGTGTCCATTAATATCTGAGTGATCCAAGGATCCTATCCAGTCTATTTGTAAATGTTCCCAAACTTTCAGAATCTACCACATCACTGGGGAGTTTGTTCCAGATTGTGACGACTCTCTGTGTGAAGAAGTGTCTCCTGTTTTCCGTTTTGAATGCCTTGAAGCCCAATTTCCATTTTTGTCCCCGGGTGCATGTGTCCCTGCTGATCTGAAAAAGCTCCTCTGGTTTGATGTGGTTGATGTCCTTCATGATTTTGAAGACTTGACATAACATAGTCTCCTCTGTTCCAGGTTGAAAAGGTTCAGTTCCCTCAGTCTCTCCGAGTAGGACATTCCCTTCAAGCCGCTGCTGCTGTGTCCAGCGGAAGGCACTTGGGTTGGCTCTTGTTGCCCCGCTGTGTATATAGTTCCATTATTATTAACTGAATTATCTAGCAGTGGCTTTCCAGTCTGGTTAGCCTGCTGTATGTTGAGCACAGTGTACGAGACTGCACCCTGTGCTTATATGGTGTGGTCTTGGTATTAGGCCCCACTCCTAGCCCTGCTAGTAGAGCAGGAGGCTGCTATTACTAGGCTTTGCAGAAGGCACAAGGATTATTGTTGCTCTGTGGATACACCATTCTTCCCAGTACAGCGTGACTGCAGTCTTTGCATCTGGGCAGCATGGATGTGGCCCCAAGGGGCCCCAGTGTCTTCTATCATAGAGTTGGTAGTAGGTGTGCCTCAGGGCAGGCTCTCTTACCAGTTTACTGCCTCCTCCCTTGCGACGGTTTGGTTATAATGTAACCCCTCCCCCTTGGGCAGTGCTAACTAGAAAGATAATGCTAAGTGCTTCTTTTCTCAGATAACAACGGTTACATTCACAACCTATCATTTTCTACCTCAGATGACATGCATTCTTATTATAGACAACTTCACAATTTCTGGTCCTGTGTATACTATGGTTCCCCCAAAATGTTTATTAAAAACTGAGATTTTCATTCACAATCCTCCTTTGTTGTGGGCTGCTTTTAGTAAGATTAAATCTAACCATGGTATGTAAGGCATGCTTGAGTTAATTGACTAGACTATGCTTGGAATTTTAATCATCACCATCAAAGCCAAGCATCTTCAAAGAGATTATTATTGGCATTGATGCTCTGACAGTAAATTAATTGCCTCCATCTATTTGTACTTTCCTGAACCCTGTATATATATATATATATATATATATATATATATATATATATATACAGTGAGGGAAATAAGTATTTGATCCCCTATCAATCAGCAAGATTTCTGGCTCCCAGGTGTCTTTTATACAGGTAACGAGCTGAGATTAGGAGCACTCTCTTAAAGGGAGAGCTCCTAATCTCAGCTCGTTTACCTGTATAAAAGACACCTGTCCACAGAAGCAATCAATCAATCAGATTCCAAACTCTTCACCATGGCAAAGACCAAAGAGCTGTCCAAGGATGTCAGGGACAAGATTGTAGACCTACACAAGGCTGGAATGGACTACAAGACCATTGCCAAGCAGCTTGGTGAGAAGGTGATAACAGTTGGTGCGATTATTCGCAAATGGAAGAAACACAAAATAACTGTCAGTCTCCCTCGCTCTGGGGCTCCATGCAAGATCTCACCTCGTGGAGTTTCAATGATCATGAGAACGGTGAGGAATCAGCCCAGAACTACACGGGAGGATCTTCTTAATGATCTCAAGGCAGCTGGGACCATAGTCACCAAGAAAACAATTGGTAACACACTACGCCGTGAAGGACTGAAATCCTGCAGCGCCCGTAAGGTCCCCCTGCTCAAGAAAGCACATGTACAGGCCCGTCTGAAGTTTGCCAATGAACATCTGAATGATTCAGAGGAGAACTGGGTGAAAGTGTTGTGGTCAGATGAGACCAAAATCGAGCTCTTTGGCATCAACTCAACTCGCCGTGTTTGGAGGAGGAGGAATGCTGCCTATGACCCCAAGAACACCATCCACACCGTCAAACATGGAAGTGGAAACATTATGCTTTGGGGGTGTTTTTCTGCTAAGGGGACAGGACAACTGCACCGCATTAAAGGGACAATGGACAGGGCCATGTACCGTCAAATCTTGGGTGAGAACCTCCTTCCCTCAGCCAGGGCATTGAAAATGGGTCGTGGATGGGTATTCCAGCATGACAATGACCCAAAACACACAGCCAAGGCAACAAAGGAGTGGCTCAAGAAGAAGTAAATTAAGGTCCTGAAGTGGCCTAGCCAGTCTCCAGACCTTAATCCCATAGAAAATCTGTGGAGGGAGCTGAAGGTTCGAGTTGCCAAACGTCAGCCTCGAAACCTTAATGACTTGGAGAGGATCTGCAAAGACGAGTGGGACAAAATCCCTCCTGAGATGTGCGCAAACCTGGTGGCCAACTACAAGAAATGTCTGACCTCTGTGATTGCCAACAAGGGTTTTGCCACCAAGTACTAAGTCGAAGGGGTCAAATACTTATTTCCCTCATTAACATGCAAATCAATGTATAACTTTTTTGAAATGCGTTTTTCTGGATTTTTTTGTTGTTATTCTGTCTCTCACTGTTAAAATACACCTACCATTAAAATTATAGACTGATCATTTCTTTGTCAGTAGGCAAACGTACAAAATCAGCAGGGGATCAAATACTTTTTTCCCTCACTGTATTATGTGTGTGTGAGAGAGAGAGAGTGTGTGTGTGTGTACACTGCATATGCATCAAGAACCCCTCAAATGTATTTATACCTTTGATGAAGTGTAACTTAATCTTGATTTAGCAGAAAAATGCAGGTGTATAGTCAGTATTTTTTATATATATTCAAAAGTAAATAATTGCATCATTATTAATATTTTGCATGATTTCGATATCTGATAAATATTTTACGTAATATACCCAATGTTCAAATATATTCATACCCCTATAATAATTTTTTTGTGAATCCACTTTGGAGCCCACCTATGCCCCACCCCCTTATTAAGGAAGCATTGCTTTTGCTGGAATTTGCTTAAGTCTAACCTTTTTAAACAGCCCCTGTCAGTAAGTCACTGTCTTAACATCCTGGTTATTGATCACAACTACCACAATGTTATCTGCTTAGACTGCTACTTTAGTGGGTTCAGAAGTGGCCTTGTCCCCAGACAAACTAATCAACAGGGTTCAAAGTCTACAGAAGAGTGGTGAAAAGCAAAAGCAAATGTAATATTCCAGACACAGAGCAACCCTGCTCGATTCCCTTTTGCACTGGTGTAACAGGGTTAAAAACGACCTTCATGTAAAGTGTGACTTTCACAACAATTATTGCAATGCTCTATCCTATTGTATTTATTATCTGTTCATAACATAGTTTAAGGGTGACATCTACTGGTTTAAAAAAGGCAGCTGATGCGCATTGTGAGCATTATCATGCAACGTGACTTCCTTTCTCCAGTAGGAATCCTGTTGATTATGCTGAAGGAAAAGACTGCTAGGAAATGGAAGTTGCCTAACTATATATTTTTTATATATATGTTTTATCAGATGCTCAAATTTAAATGTGAAAGGAAAGCTTTTCTTCTTGTGTGTGGGGTCCTCTGTTGATACTGACCGGGCCTTCAAAAACTAGGAAGGGAGAACTCAAATTTGGGACCAAAACCAGAAAATACATAAATACACTAAAGTGTGAGTAAGTGTGGTCTGTGTAATGATTTTTTTTTTCCTGATCACTAGAAATTAAAACTGAATAGGCTAGAGGCAGTTAAAAGATCTCAAAGAATACATGATCAAATATTAACCAAGGCTTTATAATCTGCACAGAGACAAGCTCACTGGGTGGCAAGCTTTGATGTCATACAAATTCCGTTTTTTGGGGATCAAAGTCATCACTGTTTGCAGGAAGTTAAAAGGCAGTTCATATTCCAGAACACTTTCTTGTAGAACTTTGAAAAGCCCTGATCAGTGGCTGGAAAGTCTTATAGAACTCCACAGGTATACCATTAACACCTGTGATTGTGACACTCTTCAGACCACCCACAGCCTCCAGGAGCTCCTGGAGTGTCAGGTTCCCATTGAGCTTATCCTTATTCCTCTCGGGTACTTGCACTAGCCCCTCAGGAAACTACTGTGCTCTCTCCAACTCATCCACAGGTGTAACTGAGAACAAATCAGTTTAACAATCCACTGGAATACTTAAGATCTCTTTGGATGTATTAATCAGATGA
This sequence comes from Amia ocellicauda, assembly GCF_036373705.1. NCBI lineage: Eukaryota > Metazoa > Chordata > Actinopteri > Amiiformes > Amiidae > Amia > Amia ocellicauda. The sequence goes on from NC_089852.1 coordinate 18,142,064, forward strand.
CCTGCTGATGTCCGCAGAAAGATTTTAACTTTGCCCTGGGCTGTTTTTTTTCCAAAGCAAAAAAAAGTATTTTGTTGGACACGTGTGTGGAAACACACCAGCACCACCTGCACATGTGCATCAAACATATCAGATAATGTATTATTTTTATTGTGAAACAACCTATAACTGTAAGCAGATTCCAGAGCTCTGTGGATCTCAGTCATGACAATTCTCCAGCTCTCTCATCACTATGCTAGTGCCATGTGTCATGTTCTTAACATATAGTTTATCATAAAATTTAATGTGGATCTGTGCCACATCCCACCACTGCCCTGGAGAAGAAAATACTACATTTCCAATGTTGAGTAAAAGCTTAGCATGAAAATGTCAAAAAGGAGTACATTTTTGTGTGGAAGGGATAATTTATGATCAGATTTTTATTATTATTATTTTTTTTAATATATGTTGTCTAAAAACAAACTCCATCCAGTCTGGTCATATAGACATTGACACCATTATCTTAAACCCATGTGTATTTTCTAATATTGGAGTGTAATGCCCTGAATTATGTGCTGTTCCCGATCCAGATCCATGTGTACAGTTAAAATTACCATCTTCAGTAAAACTTGGTTTGCATAGTGTTACTGGTCTCTGCTTTGATCTTAAACCCCAGTAGTATACTGCCAATAAGTGACCATTAGTGATCTATTATTTATAATAATGAAATAAACAGTAACATTGCAATAACAACATTTTACTGGGTGTTCTATCAACCAGACATTTTCTGTCTGTTGCAATAACACCAAAAGTTGATTCAGAGTTTGAAAAATAAGTGTTCATTAATAAAAAATAAAATAATGTACTTACTGAAGCTGTTTTTTTTTTTTTCTCAAATAACAACCCCTGATGACTACATACAAATTACAAGAATTAGGTTTAAAGAACCAAACTGGTAGTCCAGGACGAAAATTGGTGCTGTAATTACATAAACTTGTTCATACTGTCTGAATACATTTCCTGGAGAGAAAAAAAATATTACTAAGAATACGATTGTACAATCTTCTTCTGTTTACTGGAAAGATCCAAGTTTGAAACTAGTCATGCTGTCTGTAGAAAGGGAAATGAGAAGATGTAGGGTGACAGCTGGGGAAACTCCCTATCATCAGTTGAGTGGAGCTAAAAAACACTCTGAGGTGCGGGACTGGGGGGGTGGCATGGCCACCCTGCTGAGAAGCTTGGCCACCCCACTGCCCCTCCCTCTTGACACTCCAATTTTAGGGACAAAGTATACAAAAAAAAAAATCAGCAAAAGTCATCAGCACCCCTCCTGTCATCACTCCGTCAATGCTGTGCCACCCCCAACATAACTATTGGACCCCTCTGGCCACCCTGTTTCAAATTTTCAGGTCAAGCCACTGGGAGAAATGCTTCCTGACAGAAAGTCTCCCTCATTAAGCAGAGCAATGGTTCAGGCAGGAATCTCAATTAAGGAGCTTTCACACAGGAGGGGGGGTGGCACCACGGCATTGCAGATCTCATTGAATTCAGTGGAGACAGGAGTGCGCCGCGGCAGATGGGAGGAGTTAAGAGGCGGCACAGCAGAGCAGCGTGCAAGAGATACAATATTTTCAGCCCTGCTGTGAAATAAACAACCATCAGTCAATCGTAGAAAAGTAGGAGGCTCAGTGGAGATAGTTAAAATGGAGGAGAAACTCATCAGTGATCATTTTCATATTTGATATGTATACAACAACTGTCCATACAATGAAAATCCATTCAACTTTCAACTTGCAGAAGCCAATATAGTCTGAATCTCATTACATCATTGGACTATACATTCATGTGCCAATATTTTAGATAATGACATTGCTTTTCAGACTATGCTAAAATGCTCTCACTCTATGAAAACCATGTGGATTGTGCCCAGCAAATTCTACTTTTATTTAAGATCTATACATTAATCTGGCATGTTTTTCATTTTAATTTCAATTTGGATAAAAACAAAATGAAAAGGGTTTAGAAAATAATGGAAAACCAATTAAAAACAACTTGCACTAGTAAGAGATGTAGATATAGATTTGACCTAGCTTTTGCACAACTATGACCATTATGTCTGTAATGTGTTTTAATGAGTGGTTCATAAAAAGCACTAAAAATAACCAATCTAGGATTGCCATTGATTTTTTCCACAAATGGGTTTGGGGAGCTTATAAACACAATGTGGAACTAGCTTCAGACCTTAGCATGAGTTAATCCTCTCTACATTGCCATGGTAACCTACCTGAACAAGGCGATACTGGAGGTAAACAAGAACCTGAGGGACAAGAGCTTGTCACTTGTCTCCCTCAGACAAGAATTGTATGGACAAAACTAAGTGTCAACTTTCAGCAGGGGTGAATGTGTTGAATTGCTTATATTGTGTGGAAAGAAGCAAGTTATAGACCTCTGTAACAGGATATGTCACATAAGAGAGTCAAGCATGAGAAATTAGAACATTAAGTAAAATAAAAATTATATATATCTTAATAGTTTGCTTGTATCTTAATGATCGAAGGATTACATCAAGACGATTGTACTGTACAAGGGAAGTGAAAGCTGTGCTACAATGTAAACACTTAACAGGCCCAGGTTTTATACATTCCTTTATTAATTTTAATAAATACATTTGGATTGTTATAGGGTTATATATATTATAGGGTGGTTTGTATGAATGGGTGGGGTATGTCATTATGTATACTTACTATAAAAAGTACCAAGGACAGAGGTCTTTTAATTAGGAGATGCAGTGAAAGCTGCAATTTTATACCATGTCTAGCACAAACAGATCAATTTAATTTAGTGCCCATTCTACAAATGTAATGCCCCATGCACATAGTAAATATGATACCACAGTGCAGGCAGTATATTTTGCTGAATTGCCTGTGGCAGAATAGACCTAGATTAGAATGTGTCAGAAATACTCCATTATGGGCTATGCAGTTTCTGTCTGATGTACACACCATGAGTGGTAATGAAGTATAAGGCAATGCTGACTACCTTTATCAATTTAGTGGGTGGTATATAAAATCGATATTCTATGGCCTATTGGTTATACATTACATATGATATGCCCAGTTTATAGTGTTCACTTCCCACAGCAATATATTACACCCAATAAGAGAGCTGAGCCATTATATTTTTCCTCTTTGAACATAATTTATAGATCTGTAGACTGTGCAATAGTTTATTATGTAGTAGCAGTGGAAGTTGATTATATACAATATATAAGACAAATTGACACATGAGCAAAATTAAATATAACATTCTTTTGAAAATGAAACAGTGCTATTTTTCTATTTTCTATATGCGCACTGTGTTAGGAAGTCTGAGTGAACACAATATGCAATTTAAAAAAACAACATAACTACAGGTGGTATTGGAATTAGAATACAATGTTGTATGCAAGCTTTTCTTTTCTTATGTTTTTCTTGCAAACTACACTACACAGTTTAACCAAGGTGTATCATCCCCCAACTGGTCTATACATTTACATGAAACCACTGCCTATGAATTTTGAGAATTAAAAATGAATGTGGCTTTTAATAATTTCTTATTAAAATAATTACAACACACGTCGAGCTTGATTTCAGACAGTAATATTATTATTGTTCCATTAATAACATCTTGACAACTACACACTTTTATCAATTCCAGATCATTTTAAATACGTATGCACACAATCATTTAGCTATTTAAGAGTATAGAAATGTAATCACCAGAGCAGTACATATTTATGAATTATGGATGATTATTATTATGAAAGAATAAACATTTCATGTTTAATGTAATTGAGACAATTGTAAACCAAGCTTAATTTTCTTTTCAATATTAAGAGATATACACACACATACACACACACACACCTACATTATATATATATATATATATATATATATATATATATATATATATATATATAATTTTGAAGAGAATGCATGCTTTTAATCTTTTTTTAGAAAATGCAACGTATTGAGTTTCCTGCTCAAATTGTAATGTGATTTAGGGAAAAGAAATGTATCGTTTTTCATCCTCATCGGTATCAAATGTTCTGAAGGTCACACGCAATAACAATTGTTTCCGTTTATTACTTGATATCACAAAAAAAAAAATGAAGTGGCAGACTCCTGGATTGTTGTGAATATGAAGAAACCCCCTAACTGGGAGAGTGCCAAGTCCCAGGCACCTTTCTGTAGTCTCATTTATTTCAATTTGTCATGGTTTTCCCGTCTCCCTCAGAGAGAGAGCAAGAGCAAGAGACACAGATAGGGAGAAAAATTGTATCTCAGCCCAGCCTATAATGAAACATTTAGATGTGAGTAGAATTGTGCCTCTGCATTAATGCAACCAATAAAGAGAGATGGTTTTTAGCAACCTAGCCACTCCATTTAATGTCCCTTAATCCAGGTCAAAGTGGGACTGTTCTTCTTGGTAATCATTACTGGCACTTTTTCTTCTCTTTTTTTCATTTTAGAGATGATAATAAAATGCACTAGACTGCCAACATTTTGTATACTACGGTGGTAGTATTTCTTTTAACCTGTTTGTATGTATACAGTCACATTGTGGGCTCTCCTGTCCTAAACAAAGTATAGTTTTAGTAACAAATACTAAAATGCATCAGGACAGAAGTCTACTTTGTTGAAATTAATATGTGGCACTAGTTTTTTTTTTGTATATAGGAAGTACATGGAAATAAGCAAAATGTGTCCTTGCTATTTTTCTCTTATTGAGAATAATGGAAAGGCCTTATAAGATCAATGCTTTTTCTATTAAGTTATTATTTAGATATCAGTAGATATAGGAAGAGTGTTGTATAATGTGGTTGTGTCAGACCTTTTGTGCACTGAAGAATTTTGTGGTTGAAAATCCATTTTCAGTGGTATTTAAAGTTTCTACAATAAAAATAATTTCAAAAGTGGTATGCCTGAGAGATCAAAGGCCCTAATTCGAATGAACTAATCAATCAGTGAATGTCAGACTTCCCAAGATGCACTGGTGGAAGATCTCTCTCACTCTCTCAGGGCACTTTGCATAATTACCTGCAGTTACTCAGAGTTTAAATCTGAAATTCATCTTTCTGATTCACACTCTCTCCCAGATAAAATAAGTTACACCGATAGGCTGTTTCACGTGGTGTAACCTGTGTAAATACTGATCAATACATGTATTTGACTGGGAAGATAAGTAATACAAATTCACATTTTGTATTATTGTTTCACAAAAACTGTTCCTTTTCTTCTAATAATAATAATAATTATTATTATTACACCCCAACCAATTTTTGGAGCTCCTACTCCTACTGTCTTCTCCATTTCAACCCATGGTAAGCATTTCAAATTTAATATCTCAAAACCAAATGAAACAAAACAAAACAAATCTTTGCAAAGCACTCGCTCCCTTCCTGAGATGCAGGTGTTTGTTTTTCCTGCTCCAAGAGACAGACCCTAAGGAGAACTCATTTTTGGTAGAATTCCTTAATATAAACTCTCCCTCAAGTAATGTAAATTACTTATTCTATTTAGCCAGCCATGTGTGCGAATTATTGCCAACTATTCCCAATTGTTCTCATTCAAGCCAACAATTTGCAAGGAGTGTGACTGCATACCTGTTGAGACAACTGGGACATTCAAGGTCAGGGTAGTCAGGCACATGTAAAATGTGCCCCTTATGGTGGAGGGGTGGGGTGCCTCAGAGTTCTCCAAAAGCAAATACCAAGTGTTAGAGTTCTATTTACAGTTTTGCAACTCTTCACTCAAGCATGTTTGACATTTCACAAAAAGTGTATTGTGACACAGGGCTGAGGAGAGCAGTTAAAGGCTTCCCCGAATGGCACTACATCCCCCAGAACCCACGGGGGGTGACTCACTCTGGGGGAAGCACATGACATGTAGAACTCACCCCATTGGCCAGCTCTTGAATGTTTCACACCACTTGGGATAGCATTATGGATGAAAATGTATTTGTACCTTGCTGCCATCACTACACTGTTTATTTTCTGAAACTGTATTTAGTATTTATATTCATAGACTTGTTTTGCAATAATACAAAGTTCTGGATATTCATATATAGAAAAAGCTAGAAATCACTTGATATAGACATATGGGCAGAACTTATTTGAGAGGGTTCCTCAGGGTAGATAAGAGATGCTGCCCTGTGTACAGAGTTATTGTTGTAGAGAGCTGTGGAAGTGAATGCAATTGAAGGGTAATAGAACTTTACTGTATGAGGGAAATTAGAAATTGTGCCAACAGCAGTTGATAAAAGCAGCTGTAATACCCGGTCTAGCAGAGGAGTTGAATATTGCTACAGCTAATATTGATATTTTATAAGTTATTATTTTTATTTTGGGTTACCAAACTAGTTTTTATTTGTTTATCTATTTATGAATAAAATCTAATGATTTTATCAGAGTTTTCATGTGTGTCTCACTCCATTCCTGCTAGCATTCAGGGGTGATTCTAGCATTTTGGAAATGGGATGGCCATGAGGGGGCCATTATTATTACAGAGGGGCCAAGATCTGCTAGGGGTGTCCGGGTGGCATGCTCCCCTGGCAGATTTTTTGAAATGGCTTTTAAAAAGTCAGTTTGTAAGATTAGATTGAAGCAAATTTCAAGGATGAAATGGGCAATTCATAAAAATCCAGCAAAAATGTACCACCATATTTGCTACCATTTGCTAGTGACAAAATTATTTTAAAATTGCCATTAACACAATAGACACCAGTGATACCTTATTGCCATTAACACAATAGACAATACAGTGGGGGAAAAAAGTATTTGATCCCCTGCTGATTTTATACGTTTGCCCACTGACAAAGAAATGATCAGTCTATAATTTTAATGTTAGGTGTATTTTAACAGTGAGAGACAGAATAACAACAAAAAAATCCAGAAAAACGCATTTCAAAAAAGTTATACATTGATTTGCATGTTAATGAGGGAAATAAGTATTTGACCCCTTCGACTTAGTACTTGGTGGCAAAACCCTTGTTGGCAATCACAGAGGTCAGACATTTCTTGTAGTTGGCCACCAGGTTTGCACACATCTCAGGAGGGATTTTGTCCCACTCCTCTTTGCAGATCCTCTCCAAGTCATTAAGGTTTTGAGGCTGACGTTTGGCAACTCGAACCTTCAGCTCCCTCCACAGATTTTCTATGGGATTAAGGTCTGGAGACTGGCTAGGCCACTCCAGGACCTTAATGTGCTTCTTCTTGAGCCACTCCTTTGTTGCCTTGGCTGTGTGTTTTGGGTCATTGTCATGCTGGAATACCCATCCACGACCCATTTTCAATGCCCTGGCTGAGGGAAGGAGGTTCTCACCCAAGATTTGACGGTACATGGCCCCGTCCATCGTCCCTTTGATGCGGTGCAGTTGTCCTGTCCCCTTAGCAGAAAAAACACCCCCAAAGCATAATGTTTCCACCTCCATGTTTGACGGTGGGGATGGTGTTCTTGGGGTCATTCCTCCTCCTCCAAACACGGCGAGTTGAGTTGATGCCAAAGAGCTTGATTTTGGTCTCATCTGACCACAACACTTTCACCCAGTTCTCCTCTGAATCATTCAGATGTTCATTGGCAAACTTCAGACAGGCCTGTACATGTGCTTTCTTGAGCAGGGGGACCTTGTGGGCGCTGCAGGATTTCAGTCCTTCACGGCGTAGTGTGTTACCAATTGTTTTCTTGGTGACTATGGTCCCAGCTGCCTTGAGATCATTAACAAGATCCTCCCGTGTAGTTCTGGGCTGATTCCTCACCATTCTCATGATCATTGAAACTCCACGAGGTGAGATCTTGCATGGAGCCCCAGACCGAGGGAGACTGACAGTTATTTTGGTGTTTCTTCCATTTGCGAATAATCGTACCAACTGTTGTCACCTTCTCACCAAGTTGCTTGGCGATGGTCTTGTAGCCCATTCCAGCCTTGTTTAGGTCTACAATCTTGTCCCTGACATCCTTGGACAGCTCTTTGGTCTTGGCCATGGTGGAGAGTTTGGAATCTGATTAATTGATTGCTTCTGTGGACAGGTGTCTTTTATACAGGTAACGAGCTGAGATTAGGAGCACTCCCTTTAAGAGAGTGCTCCTAATCTCAGCTCGTTACCTGTATAAAAGACACCTGGGAGCCAGAAATCTTGTTGATTGATAGGGGATCAAATATTTATTTCCCTCATTAACATGCAAATAAATTTATAACTTTTTTGAAATGCGTTTTTCTGGATTTTTTTGCTGTTATTCTGTCTCTCAATGTTAAAATACACCTACCATTAAAATTATAGACTGATCATTTCTTTGTCAGTGGGCAAACGTACAAAATCAGCAGGGGATCAAATACTTTTTTCCCCCACTGTATAGACAACTTCTCCACCCTCCTCACCTCCAAAATTGTTTCAGTATGGATAAATCCCTGAGTGTTTGTTCAGTGCAAGAGGGGATGGTATTAGTGAATAAAATAGGATCGCCTTAATATGCAAAAATAAAGAAAGAAAATGCCTGATTGGACAGAATGGGTACACAACCACTGATAATTAGTTGAGACAACCAGAGCTAGCTTATAACAATCAATAACATAAACAATACATAATGAAAGATTAGTATATTGATTTCCCCAAAAATATTTCCATGTTTGTTTTATTTAATAAATTAATGTATATACAAAAATATGAACTTTGTAGAAACAAAATGCGATTAAATGAGAATACATTTTAACAATATAACAAGGTAATATAGTACAAATATAAAACTATGAAGAAACAGAAACAACAACCAAACACTAGTGATTTCAGAAGGTTTGTCACAGAGGGTGCCAGGGCTCCGTGTGATTCTTTATTTTTCTTTATTGCACTTTTACTGTTATTATTGTTTATTTGATTTAATTTCTATTATTCACTGGTTGAGTTATTTTTCTTCAAAATTTTTTTGTTTTCACTGATTGTATTCACTGATTGTATTGATTGATTGACTTCACATATTTTCACTATTGTTGAACATGTGGGACTTTGATCACCAGTACGGTGCACCTGTATCACTGAGCAACGCCCCGCCCTTCACTCACGGCAACTACACCTGTTGCCACTCAGTGTAAGATAAAGGCTGCCCTGACCAGAACAAAGGAGGAACGGTGGATCGGTGAGAGAACGTGGCTTTGAACACCAGCAGAGACAGTGACCACAAGATGGATTACAGAGGAGAGTATATCGGGTGCCAGCCGGTAGAACTAACTCCTCATAGGGTCCCTGCAGAACAGGAGCTGCCTAGCGAAACATTAGCTGCTGGACGCAGTGACTCGAGAGCGATAAGAGGATACAAAGGACTATAACTGGCGAGAGACATTGAATTCGCTTATACAAGGCTGTATGTACTACTGGACTTACCTTATAGGCTCGGTGGTTTCCAGCTCCTCAGCGACAGACGGCGCGTTGGGGTTCCGGACCAAGCAGACGGAGGGAGAAGCGCATAGCGGAAGGGTGAGAAAGGGACGTGCTTAATACTACCTGTGAGCTTGTGTGGTTGTAGTACTTACCATTGAGCAAGCATGTTCTTTTCCTGAGACTCCTCTTCTTTTCTCCCTCTTTTTCCTGGATTGCTGCTGCTTCTGCAGACGAGTGGGCTGTGGGGACGAGCTCCTCGTTTGTGAGGATCTCTAGCCTGGGACGGGACCGGAGGCCGAGCTGGGTTGAGACTGGTGGCAACCGCCACGTACGGGACTGTATAATCAAGACTATTATTCTCTTTTTTTTTTTTTTTTTTTTTTTTTTTTTTTTTAATATATGGGGTATTGTCTGGGCTTAGTTTTATCTAGGATTTTAGTATAGTTTATTCTATTTTTAGCTTTTGTATAGGTTTTAGTATTTTTATTTTGCCCAAGTGATTAAAGGCAATTTTAATTGTAAAGGAAATTGAGGGAACCGTCAGATTTTGTGCCCTGTTAGTTGCCCCTGACATATTGTACATTGTGACTTTTACTTAATTGACTAGAATAAAACATTTCTTATTTACTAGTGGTGTATGTCCTGGGATCTTGCTACCACTCAGTTAATTCCCCGTGCAGGTTCAGCAAGTCCCAACCTCGCGTAACTCAATTGGGGTGGCATAGTGAGATTACATCGGGACCCAGTACCACTCGTGACAGGTGTGAGAAGATGTTCAGTCTGCTGTGACCTGCGCCTGTTTCTGCTGTCGCTGGTTCTTCAAAGAAAATCTCTAAAACATCCTGTTGATTTTCTATTCATAATTGCCCTCCGCAATCATTACTTTCCGCTGCCTTGTCAAATTCTGCCCTCTCTCCACCAAATGATTTCCTTTAGTAAATTATGAATGCCCAAATGAAATAAAACCTTCCTGATTGGTTGTAGAAGTCTTTACAGACATCAGTCATCATTCATTTATGATCGAATTGTAGCGATGCCGGAGCAGAAGGGTTAAACTCGCACCCCGGGAACTGTAGTTATCTTTCGAGTTAACACTGCCCAAGGGGGAGGGGTTTTCAACGCACATCGCTGGAACGCATCGAAAACGTTTGTCTGCAAGCTGCCATTGGCCCTTGTGCCCATCACTCAAACAGGACCCTTCCGCTTCCTGTTTGTATAAAAGGTGACGCTTGTACAAAGACTTCCTCTTTTTGCCCTTGACCTTGCTTTGTGAAGACAGGTGAGAGCTTCTGTGTTTGTGAATAAAAACCAGAAATTGCATTTTTCGGCTGGCTGGTAGTACAAATAGTATCATCCACCCACTGATTTGATACAGTTGTGTGTTGTTGTGCTATTTAAATTGTATTTAAATTAGCTACACTGTTTTGTCCCGTCCACGCCACGGAAGTCCGTCCGCGCCTCGGTTCATCTCGGCTTCATACTACTACTAGTCACTTAATAATATTATTATTATTATTATTCAGGCTACTTCGCTGTGTTGGTTTTTGTGCACGCAGTGGCAGTAATAGCTGAGGCCTGCCGTCGTAAGAGACCTCGCCCGCGAGAGGGGCTCCTCCGCCGGCTTGCACCAGCACAACAGCCCGCAGCTGCGGCTGTAGGAGATCTCGCTCTTCCAGTATATGGGATTGAGCTCAGCTGCGCTCACTCATCCGTGTAGTGGTTCTGGTGTGTTAAGCCCTGCTTTGGCTGGTGGTTTTTCTACCTTGAGCCCTCTGGATCCCGAACAGTGCGGCGCCAAGTGTCCCCGGTACCCCCTCCAGCACAGGTGGTGTGACTAGGCTTGTACAGTCTGCGCGGCGCTTGCAGTGTGCAGTGCTTTGTTCGGCGCACTTCGGCGGTGCTTGGTGTTACTCCTTGGGACCTCCCGTGTTGTTGCCACAAACGATAAGGCACAACTTGGTAGAAGTGTTCCCTGTTCCAAGGCGCCCCACTGGCAGACATCTGTGCGCCTGCGAATTGGGTCTTGCCGCACACCTTTGTTTGGTTCTACAGGCTGGATGTGACGGGCCCGGTTCCTTCTTTGGGGATCCGGTGTATTGGCTCCTGGCTTTTCTGTCCCTGTCTGCCCCTGTTGAGCATGCTTGGGAAAAGCAACGCAGAACCATTATCCCTTCCTACTGGACTGTGATTTGTATACAGTTCATTCTGTAGGCGGGGGTGCATGTGTTTTTACACCTGTACCCTGCCATTGTACATAGTTCCTCTGTGGCCCCGCCCTAGCTATACTAGCTGTGCTGAGGGCCGCTGCTGCTGTATTCAGCGGTAGGCTTTGAGTTTTCTCTTGTGCCCCGCTGTGTATATAGTTCATTTATTGACATCAGTAGAGCATCTGTTGCCACTAGCTGCTGGTCGGTAGTGTGGTGTCCTGTGTGTGGTGCACAAGCTGGCTCCTGCACCCCGCAGTGTATATAGTTCATCGGAATAGACAGTTGAGCTTGTCCGCTCCTTATTAAGTTGAGCATGGACAACTACTCCTGTTGTTAGTGAGGGCTATGCATATAGTTCCTTTGCCACCAGTCTGTGGCCCTGCCCTAGCTATGTTAGATGTGCTGGAGGCCACTGCTGCTGTGTCCAGCGGAAGTCACTTGAGTTGGTTCTTGTTGGTCCGCTGTGTATATAGTTCCATTATTAATAATTGAACTATCCAGCAGTGGCTATCTAATCTGGTTAGCCCTCTGTATGTTGAGCATGGGGTGCAAGACTGCACCCTGTGCTTATATGGTGTGGTCTTGGTATTGGCCCCGCTCCTAGCCCTGCTAGTAGAGCAGGAGGCCGCTATTACTAGGCTTCCCAGTAGGCACAAGGTTCTTGTTGCCTGTGGATACACCATTGCTTATTTTTTCCCAGTTCAGCGTGACTGTGGTCTTCACGTCTGGGCAGCCCAGATGTGGCCCCAATGGGCCCCTGTGGTTCCATCATAGAGTTGGTACGGTTCCTAGTAGGTACGCCTCGGGGCAGGCTCTCTTACCAGCTTGCTGCCTCCTGCCTTGCAACAGTTTGGTTATACTGTAACCCCTCCCCCTTGGGCAGTGCTTCTAACTCGAAAGATAACGATAGGTTGCGTATGCAACTGTGGTTATCTGAGAAAAGAAGCACTTCCCAAGGGTTGCAAGGTCATGCGGGAGTTCTAGCTCCTGGCAAAAAGAGGAAGTCTTTGTGCAGACGTCACCTTTTATTCAAACAGGAAGCGGAAGGGTCTTGTTTGAGTGACGGGCACAAGGGCCAATGGCAGCTTTGATAGACAAAAGTCTTCGATGCGTTCCAGCGATATGCATTAGAAACCCCTCCCCCTTGGGCAGTGCTTCTTTTCTCAGATAACCACTGTTGCATACACAACTTATCGTTCACTGTTAGGATGAGCAGGCAAATCTCGAACATGTTTAGATATTTAAAAAATCTGTCCAGATGGAGATTAAAGGACCATAAAAGAGAACGTCCTTTAAAAACTGGATGTATGGTAACCCTAAGATAGTGTATCTTAGCTATCACCATTCATCAAATTGTCAATGTCATAACAGAAATAAACTTCAGTACAGCAAGAGTATTTAAATGATCAATTTACCATAAACTGTTTTGTCTTCAAACTAACCTGTAGTCTGGCAATGGCTGTGTGCATGCGCCTAGATTCTTGCTGGGCGGTATACACTAAAAAATGACAACTTAGGCAGAAAAAAACAAACATACTCCATTGTCCAGAATATGGACACGGTATGAACATTTTGGAGCCCCTGCTAGCATTAGTAGTTGTAGTATGTGTCTTTATGGGTAATGCAACTCCATGCTACATTTTTTTCATTGACCTTTTTTATGTTTCACATTACACTGCAGACTGAAATGTAAGTATTTATGTATCTGCATTATACATCAGTTAGACTATAAAAAATGTACAAACATGATTTAAACATTTCCTCATCATTACAATGCATCTCTTCTTTAAAGTTGTATCTTGAGATTGTTTCTGACACTGGAATATCTCAGTGTAGTCAAGGTCAGATGGATAAGTTTAACACTAATAGTGATGGATTGCTTAGTTTGAATTAAAATAAAGCCTCAGCAATTGTCAAGTAAAACATATCACAAAGGGATATGTATGTCAATCAAGTCAACTAATATAATCTACTGCTTTAGTGAAAGCTGGAAACTTTCAAACAGGAAGTGATTTATTTGGTGCTTCTTTCATTCATTTCAAACAAAGGGAAATGGTGTTACACATTCTAGAGTTGTAAAACCAGAGACATTTTAATCTGGTTTGTAACCTAAACGTTAGCTCTCTGGAGGAGTATGTTAAATTCTTAAAACAAAGAAATCAATGGATATAAATAACATTGAAGTCATGATAATGTGAATGTGACAATACCTGCATTGCCCAGTTAATGTTATAGTTAGCAAAACAAATCAAATAAAGATAAGGTGTTTGGTAGATATGCGTTTTCAAAGTCATTGCATTTCACACACACACACACACACACACAAATCCCTATAAGAAAAAGGAAAGATTTGCCTTAGTTTGGTTACTTATGATTCTTATTCTGTTACATGTTTCAGGTTTTTTGTAATTCTCAGCTAAGAATTATTTAAGTAGATGTTTAAATTTCAGTGGTGTTCCTGAGTGATTGATAAGATGCAGTAATACTGAAAATAATGATAATAATGCATTATATGATACTTATTAATATAAGCATGACGTCTATACCTGTTGTTATTATTAACATCATACTTGCATAAAATTTCCTCAAATTTAAGACAACCTTACTTTTTAAAGAAGGGTGTCTGTGATACCATTTTCTGATCCAGTAAAGTTCTGATAGTTGCTTGCAATCCAAAAATCCAAGTTTCTATTCCAATATGGTAATCAGAAAAAATGGTAGGTTGCGAATGCAACCCCGCTTATCTGAAAAATATAATACTACCCAAAGGGGGAGGGGCCTATGTCATTACCATGGGATCTCACTGAACGAATCTTTAATAACAAAGGCCATTGACTGCTAAGTAGAAATTAGTCAATCCCAGGAGCCAGGGACAAAGGTCAAGATGCAAGGGGAACAGCATTGAGGAGGGAAGCGGTTCATTAAGCGACATTCGAGATCAGGACTGGTCAATTCAGGTTCTGTTCTACAGTGGATTCAGCTTAATAAATAAGTTGTTTTCCTCTTAAGCTGCCTTATTGTCATCTAGGTTGCAAATCTTATTGGTGTAACTTCCCGGAACAAACTTTCAAATGCTTTATCTACACAGAATTTAATTCACAAAAGGTGTTATTTAACAAAGGTGCAATTATTTTCATATTAGGCTTCCAAATAATGATACAATAAATTGCATTATTTTGCCTATTAATTGTAATCAAGAATTAATTTATTACAACAGTAACAAAAAACATATTTGAAACACCCTGCCACAATCACAGAAAACATTTTAAAATTAATTCCCTTTTAACTGCTAATATGGTTTCTGTGTCATCGACATATAATGGCCACTGGAAATAAATGTTCGACATATTTCTTTTCCAGCTGCCACTGTACTGTCATTTTAAGGTTAGCTTTCATTAATTCACTATTGAATCAATTGTGTCACTTTTTGATGGATTTTCAGCAGCTCTCGGTTTTAACTCAGTGAGCAGACTGACAGATAACTTGGGTTATTAAACTAAAAACAACTTTTTTTTTTTTTCAAGAATAAGTAATGATCAGTACTGATATTAACATACCATTTATATCCCATTGAGGGCTATGGTTTCCTCGTGACTATTTTAGATTTGAACTCGGGTGGAACTTCAGTTGTTTGGAAATTGGGATAATGTGCATCAAGTCCAGCAAGATGCGATTTATCAGCCATTGGGCACTCATTTTGTCTTGAGGTCAGCTTATTACAGTATTTGTCAGGGCATTGTCTGCTCTTTGGCACATGTATAATTTAATAAGAACGATTTCTCTGCAAGCATAGTAATTTTATTTATTTTTATTTTTTGAGACATTGCTGTGGCTATAATGTTCCTACGTTACAGCAATTTAATGCTTCTCACTCATAATTTAATGGCATTCTCTTTGTTCAGCCAGTCAACCTTTTCTTCTCTGATCAAGGCTTTAAATCAATGCATAATTATCGTTGGCCATGATGATAAATACAATTAAGGTTCTTTCTCAAGGTTATCTGAATTTTATTATGTTTATATATATATATATATATGTATATATATATATATATATATATATATATGTATATACACACATACATACTGCAGCACAGACCATTGTATCAACCTTTTTGGTATTAATGCATTTTTATTTATTTATATGTATAGTTAACAGTTATTCAAGAAAACAAACTTTCACAGGTTCCAGATTCAAACTGCTAAAATGCCTTAACCATGTGGTCTCTCTCTCCCACTGCCAATAGAAATTGAGAAAGGGATGTGATCAGAAACTGTCCTGTAGCTCAACACCATTTACTAGGAAGGTAGGGGTGTGGGCATTGTAAAAAGTATTGCAGTATTGAGAGCTCCATGTTCTCAATGCAAATCTTCAAAGCCTACACAACATTTCCTCAGTGGATTAAACATAGAGGATTTGGAAAGATGAAAAAAGACCATCAGGGCTTGCATGCTTTTAATCAGTAGACCGGGTTAGGCCACAGAGGCTGTTTAGTAATTTAGCAATCGTCTCATCTGCTCAGTGTGAAAAAGAGTGCTGGGATTCAATTATTTTCTGCATGGAATTTAAATGAATGTCTCCATCATGGGGTAATGGCTGCTCATTACAAATATCTTTTTGGTGATGAGATTTCAGAATTTACTTACCATCTTCGGACATGTGGTTCAATCTGGGCACTGTAACACCTCTGTACTTTGTGACTTCAGAAAACCATCTCTCTCATTCAATTTTAAAGACCTCAAATAAAGATTTGAAGTGCACACCCAGGCAATAAATGTTTTATAGCTTCCAGTAGTAGTTTGGTCTTATTTTCCCACATATGAAATCAGAAAAAAGCCAAAATCACCTTGACAGAATCTCCAAGCATAGAGATTGTATGGAGGATCAGTGCCAAAATTAGGATGAACATGAACATGATTATGAAGATAATTATTAACATGAAGATTCAGACTGTCCGCTTTTACAATGTTGCCATAGAAACTGGTTGGAAGTCAGACATTTCCACGCAGAGCAATGGTGGACAGATGTATTACAATGGAAGTTAAAACTTAATAGTTTCCATATTATATTTTGTTTGTTTTTATTTGGGAAAATTTACAGACACATCTATTCGCTCACACAGTATCTATAGATAAAGGGAGGTGTTAAATTAAGACCTACATTTTACTCTATTGCATTTATTTTAGGCTTATACAATGTATTGTGGAGCTATAGAACACATATACATATACAGATATAGGTAGGCTATTAGGCTCTCTCTCTCTCTCTCTCTCTCTCTCTCTATATATATATATATATATATATATATATATATATATATATAGTGGTTAAGGTGCATGACTGTGAGTCTGGTATTTTGGGAGTTTCAGAGTATGGAGGACTATCCATACTAAAATTTAAAATAAATACACAGAGAAAATAAATAAATGAAGAAATAAAAACATGGACATTTAGGCCTATATATTAATTTCAACATTTATTTATTCATGTATTAGTTTATTTATTTCATTGTAAAAGCGGACAGTCTGCATCTTCATGTTAATAATCATCTTCATAATCATTTTCATGTTCATCTTCATAATCATCTTCATGTTCATAATCATGTTCATCTTAATTTTGGCACTGATCACCCTCCATAGATTGTTTTTGTTTCTGAGGATTACCCCCCCACACACACACAACCCACACCCCACACCCTCTTTTTGTTAGCACACTCAATAATTAAATAGAGATCAGTAGGGCTTTCAAGAGGAAATTAAGACAGGGTGGCAAACAAGAGGTGTTACCTTTAAATACTATATGCAAAAACAGGTCTTGCATATTTACAGGCAGTGCTCATTGCAGAAATACATTAAAAATTGAAAACAGATATTTTACTATGTAATCAAATAGCTTCCTTTATATGGTTAAAGGTTCAGTGGATATGTGAAACATTTTTGTCACACTTTAGATTGCATGGCTTGTTTAATATGAAATACATATTCAATTGATCATTTATTATCATTCAATTCCTTTATAATTAAAAGTTAATAGAATTATAATGTGATATCTATACAGACACCTTTAAATTATACATAAAAAAGCAATTACAAAAAAAAATACTTCTAATGTAATATTTTTTTTAATTAAATGTCAACCTATGTACACCATTAATATGTGGGTTAGAAGTATGTTAGGGTTAAGGCTGGGCTTATGGATAATCTTACATGGAGGATCCTGATCCTATACATTCCTGGGGAATGTATATATGTATATATGGGTACTTTTATTTGAAAATCAGTTGGTTTTGCAAATGCATAATACTTGTACTGGAGTGTACTGCATATACAGTATGCTGACATTTAATTAAAATGCTACTTATCATACATTTATGTTTCAGTTGTTTTTCCTATTCCATTTCAATTATCAAATGTATGGCAAATCTATAGACAGTACAATTTAACAGGCCATGCAGTTTAAAGTGTTACCAACATTTTATGTAAACACGTTTAAAAGTGATTATTAACTGACTAACATGAAGTGCTATAAATTACTTTGCAACCAATTTCTTATTTTGACCCTTTTGACAATTACATTGAAAATGACATAGATTTAGGTCTAGACCAAATCAATTTGAACTACCTAGGAATTGCAAATTACAAACTTGAACCCAGGAGCTGTCAGAAGTCACTTCCTACTATTTATAAATGAAAAGAAGATAGGGAACAAAAATGTTATTTGTGATTTGCAGGTAGGGCAACATTTTGCCATGGTCTAGAGTCTAGACCTTTGTCACAAATCTTATGCTCTCCATTTGCCATTTGCCAAATCCATGGTTTTGTACAGTAAACTATGCTACTATATGTATTAGTTAATATCAAAATGCATGTTAATTTGGAAGAAGGACTATCCTTAAACATGTTTTTCAGGTTCTGACTATTTAAAACCCTTTAGTATCCTATTGATTTTGGACTTTGGACAAGGGCGTCTGCTAAGAAATAATAAATAAATACATAAATAAATAAATAAATAAATAGTGAGGCTTCTCCACTGCCATTCAAATGCTCACAAACCCATGTTTCCCTCTGAATTTCAGATTAAATTAATATTGCAGATAATATTTTCTGCCCTGATTGCCAGGCTTTTAAACAGGGGTCTTCAACCCTAAGACATATTCTACTGCTGAAGGCTAAAGTATTCTCACCCTCAAATTGAGGAGTGTCCTTCACTAACTAATTTACTCAGTTAATATTGTACATTTAACCCTGGTGCTGGAGAACCCCAAATTCATCAAGTTTTATATGCCACCCTTAATAACATCCATCCATCAAGCATAGGGCGCAAGGCAGGAATACACCCAGGATGTGACGCTAGTCCATCACTGGGCATGCACACACAGAGGACAATTTAGCATGGCCAATTAACCTAACCTGCATGTCTTTGGATGGTGGGAGGAAACCCACACGGACACAGGGAGAATATACGAACTCCGCACAAACAGACACCCTGAGCCGAGACTCAAACCCAGGACCCCTGGAGCTGTGAGGCAGCAGCGCTAACCACCATGCCACTGTGCCACCCAATAATAATAATAATAATAATAATAATAATAATAATAATAATAATAATAATAATAATAATAATAATAATAATAATAATAATAATAATAATAATAATAATAATAATAATGAAACATTTGCACCTGTTAAACAGGTTGTTTTATTACTGTTGTAATTTACAGATCAGTTTGAATAAATTAATTGCTTAATTGTTCTATACCTAACATACACTCACCTAAAGGATTATTAGGAACACCTGTTCAATTTCTCATTAATGCAATTATCTAACCAACCAATCACATGGCAGTTGCTTCAATGCATTTAGGGGTGTGGTCCTGGTCAAGACAATCTCCTGAACTCCAAACTGAATGTCTGAATGGGAAAGAAAGGTGATTTAAGCAATTTTGAGCGTGGCATGGTTGTTGGTGCCAGACAGGCCGGTCTGAGTATTTCACAATCTGCTCAGTTACTGGGATTTTCACGCACAACCATTTCTAGGGTTTACAAAGAATGGTGTGAAAAGGGAAAAACATCCAGTATGTGGCAGTCCTGTGGGCGAGAATGCCTTGTTGATGCTACAGGTCAGAGGAGAATGGGCCGACTGATTCAAGCTGATAGAAGAGCAACTTTGACTGAAATAACCACTCGTTACAACCGAGGTATGCAGCAAAGCATTTGTGAAGCCACAACACGTACAACCTTGAGGCGGATGGGCTACAACAGCAGAAGACCCCACCGGGTACCACTCATCTCCACTACAAATAGGAAAAAGAGGCTACAATTTGCACAAGCTCACCAAAATTGGACAGTTGAAGACTGGAAAAATGTTGCCTGGTCTGATGAGTCTCGATTTCTGTTGAGACATTCAGATGGTACAGTCAGAATTTGGCGTAAACAGAATGAGAACATGGATCCATCATGCCTTGTTACCACTGTGCAGGCTGGTGGTGGTGGTGTAATGGTGTGGGGGATGTTTTCTTGGCACACTTTAGGCCCCTTAGTGCCAATTGGGCATCGTTTAAATGCCACGGTCTACCTGAGCATTGTTTCTGACCATGTCCATCCCTTTATGACCACCATGTACCCATCCTCTGATGGCTACTTCCAGCAGGATAATGCACCATGTCACAAAGGTTGAATCATTTCAAATTGGTTTCTTGAACATGACAATGAGTTCACTGTACTAAACTGGCCCCCATAGTCACCAGATCTCAACCCAATAGAGCATCTTTGGGATGTGGTGGAACGGGAGCTTCGTGCCCTGGATGTGAATCCCACAAATCTCCATCAACTGCAAGATGCTATCCTATCAATATGGGCCAACATTTCTAAAGAATGCTTTCAGCACCTTGTTGAATCAATGCCACGTAGAATTAAGGCAGTTCTGAAGGCGAAAGGGGGTCAAACACAGTATTAGTATGGTGTTCCTAATAATCCTTTAGGTGAGTGTATATTACCAGTCTTTAGGATTTTTTGATTTATGTTGAGTAGTAAAAGTAAATGGATTGCAACTCTCCAGGACCAGGGCTGGAAACCACTTGTTTATATTTATTACCCTGAATTTCAGATTCTGGCATAACCTGTATTTGTTTGCTGGGACTTACTAAAGAATAGTTATTTATATGTTCATTCCATGCTACAGTTTAATCACCATTGAGTGTGACAGATTTCTGTTTTTCGTTCCAAGTCGCTTTAATTATTTTCGATATTCTATTTGTTTGTTGTAGTTCATCTTTCTAAAAGTCCCAGGTAATTCTTCTCTACATTCTTCAGTTTCAATGTCACATTCAATGCCATCTTTTCCCTTTTCCTCCCTTTTTCAACTTAAGAATTCAGTGCTCTTAGAGTGAGTCAGGGTTACCATGGAGACATATAACATGATTGAAAAATTCAATGAACGTTTTGCCTACACAAAATAGCTGTAACCAGACTGTGACACAGAGATAAACATTTGAAATTATGCCCAAAATTGAGTAAACATGATGCTGAAACATCTACTGAAACTCTAGAACAAAAATATTGTTTACATGGCTTATGAATATCTTGATGTGCAGATTTGTGTTCCTCTCAATATCTGTACATACATAAGGGCACCTACTCAGAAATATATATATTGTGTCACCATGGAGGGTTGGACAACGGCAAACCAAACCCTAGCTCGTCTAGAGCCTAAACTAAACACACAAAACAGGTCTACAAATAACTAATGAAACCATAAACACTGTCATAAACAGTACCACAATTTAATTTCTTCAGTGCTCTTCTCTTGCTCACACAAACTTCACTCCTTGCCCAGGCTTTTCCCCTGCCCCTCAACATCAGGAAGCCAGGTGCTTGCTGTTTCATTGAGGGAGGAGCCAGTGATTGAGTACACCGCGTCAGCTGCCGCTAAATTGCCTCCACCTGGATCTGGGGAGTACCAAAGCCTCACGGGGCAGTCTTTTACTGTGCCAGCAGTGCATCACATTTTCTATTTTTGTGTGCGTCTTCTATGAAAGTTTTGTGTTTCTGAATCAATGGAGTCTGTAAGTTAAGGAACAAACTGAAGGAAAGATGTATTGAAAACTGCTTGAAGTGGAACCTTTTGGAAATTGAGTTGTTATACGACTTATAGTCGTACTATAGAATGGAAAATTATTGTAGTTGTTTTCATTGAGGTATGACCATGAAATCAGGAATCCTAAAAAATAAGTATCACTTTTCATTAGTAGAATGCACCTCATAAGGGTTGTGATCACCCCTTAGAGCTATACATGCTTTACCATGCTGCAAATGGGGTTCTTCAGCAAGTCAGACAGCATTAAATTCCACTCTTGTGCTCCTGGAGGGTTCTTGGAGGAGGTTGATGACTGGAAATAGGGTTCTGATTCAGTGAACTCGCTGCCCAGTCCATACAAGTGGTATCTTAACTTTTTGCATTCTGATCCACCAGCTGAGCTCTCGTTTCGACTCACTAAAATAAAATCCCTGAGCTCCCCGTTAAGGGTTCGAACCACGCACCACAGGAGCTCCTCAAAGTGATCTGCACTACAGCAACTCCACTACAGTAGAGTGTTAAGCCCGCTATGCCAAAAGACTGGGTCTCCCGATACAGGAGGCTTAACACTGTTCTGATTTTACTGAGGGGTTACGTCACTTGTAACATGTTTATTTTACCGAATGAGCCCTGTTACACATCCACCGAACATGATTGTTATTCCAGACCAGGTACCGCCACTTCTGCAGTGGTCCTGTTCCATAGTGTTTGTGGGATGCAAGTTCCTTGCTCACTTTCAGATCGATCATTGTGTCAGTCACCAGGCATAATCTTTCACTCTCAACTAGACACAAACCAATGAGCTTGACTGACTATGGCCAGTATCTATACAGACTTTCCTATTGCTGAGAGTAGATTCTGATTCAAATGGGACCTGTAGGATGATCATAAATTAAAATACAGTAATCCCTCGAGATACGTACATTTCCACATTAACACGATTTATAAATGGACATCCACACAGGAAAATCAATTTCAAAATGTATGACATTTGTATATATACATGACCATCTGTTGTTCTAATATAATGTGCTAGTTTAATTATACAACATAGAAACAGAAAAAAACTGTCACAAATGCAAGACAGAGAAATTGATCATATACAGATTTTAGCTTTAAAATATCAAGATGGGAATTGTAATTATTTTCAGTAAGTGCCCCCCCTCTCATAGGCTTCTCACCCCTAACAGTGGGGAGGGGTTTTACCCAAAGGCAGGCATTTTTGTTTTCTTTATTTTTAGGCCTATTCATACTTAAGACCTACATAACAATATCATAAAGCCAATAGTTTAATTAATCATTTGAATTTACCCCATTGGATCTGCAGGCCCCATGGTATAGATACCATGCAACACAAATAAAAAAAAATATATAAGTATATTATAAATATTATAATTTGTTATAAATAAAGCAAATTGAGAAATACTTATATGTGGTTGCCTGCTGAATTGCAAAACCTGGTAGCACATCATCCACGACTGCTGAAGTAAGGGCACATGCTATTCACATGCGTGAGTATTATTTTATCTATTTGATATAGTTTATGAATGTAAGTGTGTGTGTATAAGGGATGGGGGTGCAACATTAAAACTTGCATCATATCGAATGTGATTGCATTATACTACTTTAAACCAGGTTTCTACATATAACTGGTTTCCATGAGAGTATTTGTTCAAATTTTTAGCAAAAATATGTAAGAGATGTGGGGATGTAAATAAATAGAAGTGAAATTATAAAAAATGCCTTTCAATAGTTTTTTTGCTGATTTCCACCTCCTCTAAAATATCAGCTGTTGATTGGTGCTTTTAATTTTACCTTCCTTTTTTTCCTGCCCACTTCATGCACTGTGTTGTTTCACCCCATTTTAAGAGGAAAGATTTTGTTTTGGTTTCACGAATTGGAAGTTATGAATTAGGAACATACAGAAAAAAATAGCTGTTTTTCACATTTGTGGGAGTGATATGTTTTTTATTTGGTCTAGCCCTAGATCTCGAAAAAAATATGAACAAGCTTTAACATTTAATTAATGGTATATATTTTTCCAGTAATTAAGTAAAATGGATAAAAATATAATCCAGTAAATACTACACATTTTAGAAGTTCCTAGAATGACCACTACATTTACTATACTGATGGCATGATGCATGATATTTGCTTAAGCATAAAGACCCCCAAAAACTATTTGACTAAGAATAATCTCCTTGAAATATATATTTTTTTGTTTTATTTGTTTGTTTTTTGTTTGCAGTCTCTCTGGAATTGATATTGCAAACAGATAACAATTTGCATTTGTTTTCCAACTATAATCATGAAATCCTATTATTCAAGGGTTCATTGTAGTTTCTGCTTATGATAACATCACAGTACTAAACCAAAATGTGAGTAGCTTTGTTTTGTTTTGTTTTCCTCTTAATGTGACAGGTTGTGATGTGGATGGGGACAATGCTTACCACCAACTACTGGTTATGAGAGCACTCTGTAAAAATCTGACAGTAAACCACTCTAACACCACTAGATTTATGTGTATTCTCCAGGGTAACTTCCAGTTTTTCGCCAGTGCTCCAAGAATGTTGCACGATTTATGAATAACTGTGATTCACTCTGTGATTTTCATTACTTTTCATTATGTAAATGGGAATAATCTTCACAAATTCTTGTAGGACTGCCCTCTCTCACGATTGCCACTAATTCTTCCTCTTGTAAGCATGTCAATATCTGGTGACTTCTTGGTCTTTTCCCAACTTTTCCCAACTACAGTTCGATCTGCCCATCAGAGTGTGAAATTAGCACTAGTCACACTGTGAATTAATGGGGTGTTGCTAAATTGACAGACCCCACTATATAGCCACTTCCAAGGCCTTGTTGTGTATAGCTAATGAACAACTGAGGCAAAAAAAGAAAAACAAACCAGTAAAATGAGAGTCCTGCCCTGGAATTTGTATCTCCATCTGGGAGTGTCTGAATGTAGAGTACTTTTAGGACTATTTCTATTGTCCATTTGCATTTTTACTTCTAGAACATTGAGCCCTTTATAAACATGCTTTTATTTAAACTATCATTGGAACTGCAAAAATATATTTTCTCAGAAAATGAATATTCCCCCAATTAGATGGATTTTGCACTGTCTAAGGTATGGTATGAACACCATAAAGAGATGTGATTATGCGTGGGCAGCTTTTGCTGCTTCTGAATTTGCTGCTATTGATTCAAAAGTAAAATGACATCCTTTAAATTGATATGGCTTTTACATACACAGGCCCATCCATATCTTAAAACACCTCCTCCTTCCAGCCAGGGACTGGTTGCTATGGAGATAAATAAGAAGAAAGCTCTGTGTTGACACACACACTTTTTGATACATAGAGACATAATGGATACATCCCTGCAATATTCATGATCCATTCTGCCAGATATTTTATTTTGTGTCAGAATAGATTTTGTTATTATATGCTTTTAATTTTTATTATTTTCTCTCTGGCTTCTTGGTACGAAAGCTGTTGAATGCCTTTTAGGTATTGTTAATGTATTGTTTAGGTGTCCAAATGGAATACATTGTACAGAAACTATTTTGTAAATGTACTTGCTGTAAGCTGAACAGGTAATATTTAAGAAAATACTATAGTATAATTTTTGGGGAAAAAAATAATTGAGGGCAATACTAAATTAGGCAATGAATAGTTTTTTTTAGCTGTAATTCCCCTTTTATTGTTTACATTGTTATTATTATTCTGACATAATAAAGCATTTCAGGGTTTCTAGATTTCCAGCATACAATTTTGACAGACAAGCTAATTTTAATTAATATAATTGTATTCTGTATTATAACTATTGCCATTTAAAACAGCAAACATTTTCACTCTCATAACATCATTGGACAGTAAGGTTGATATATATAAATGTAGTATTTTTTCAAGAAACTACACAACTACACAATTCCTTGGCTCCAAATAAGGAAGGAAACTATTGTTATGTCGGAAGTTTCAGGATCGATAACAACTAAAGCAAGAGGACCTGACAGATTAGATAAAGGGACTTCTCCCATCAAGCAAAAAAATAAAAAAGCTAAAAAACAAAACCATATTGACTATTAATACATATAAATAAAAGTATGATTAAATTAATAAAAATGTACATGAAATAACTTGCAATAACTGCAATGTCACTCTTCCATCTACTACTATGACAACAAGAGTATGTTCCTCTTCTAATTATAGCATCTTATGCAGCCTCCCAAATAATATTTTGCTTCAGAACTGCCCACATGTCCAAAAAAGTGGATAATGAGTCTGCATTCAAATTTACAGGACTAAAGACAATCTCCCAAACTGAATGCGCAAAGAACTCCAGAAGGAGTAAAGAAGAAACCAAGTAAAAAAAAACAGAAAAAAAAAAAAATAACAAATTATAACATTGCATTAAAGATTAATGCCATCAGACTAAATAAAAAACATAGACACACAAATACAAACTACTTACGCCACAATAAATGACTAGGCTAGTGCCCATGGGTTATTTGAATCTATAATGCTTATGTAAACAAAATAATTTGAATGTTCTTCAAATTGTGGCATAAAGCACTAAACACCATTAAATACTCAGGCATGAATCTTTCCCACATCACAGTTTATATTTACACACTATCACCTTAGAACTGGAGCTTCCCAGTGAGATTCTTATCATGTAAGTGTTTTTTATGCATTGAGAACTTCTGAATTCACATTGTCAAAATATGCTCTTATTGTTGTCAGCAACTGGTACTTATAAGGAAAAGGCATGGAATTACATCTTACAATTAACAGGTGTTTAGTAGGATTCTCTCTGTTGTAAGTTATATGCACTTATTTTCTGAGCTTTAGCTTATCAACAGCAACTGGCAGCAGTTAGCCACCTTTGAGACCAAAATAAATAGTAACTGCAACATCTTTAGCTGTCAAAAAAAAAAAAAAAAAACTATGCCAACCAGAGTCTTTTCCTTTTGAGTGGAAGAGAATGTCCCTGGGCATGCATTTAGACACTTGTTGCATCACTGAAATAGCAGTCTATGGCTGACATTACTGGTAACAGATATTAAATATGTTATGGACTTATCTCCAGTACAGATGAGTCACTTGTTGTGTCATTAGTTCTGTTAAGAATGTAAGGTCATGTATGATGTAATGATGCAATTTCACTACCCACAAGAAAATGTGATGTGTTATTAAACTTAGTCAGTATAAAGGTTTAAGTATTAAGGGCTTAACTGGTCTAATTGCTTGATGATATAAGAGATTAATGGTGCTAGAACACCAAAATATTATTTTAAAAAATAAACCTTAACCAAAATCTGCCTTTTAAAAATATCATTATTACAACAAAATAAACCTTTTAGAAACATTAAAACTAAGTAGAAATCATCACCCTGGCCCCTAAGTGGTGGACTGACCTTCCTACTGAAGTGAAAACAGCAGAGTCCCTGACCTCCTTCCAGTGATTACTCAAGACATCTTTTCAGACTCTACTTGTAATTTAGTCATTCATTCTTCTGTAAGATAGCATGATAAGTTTTATCATACTACTTGCCTTGCGTTACTATAATACAATATGCGAGAAGGTTGTTTTGCAGCGCAAATCAGGTTAGATTTAATACCACGATAGTTTAGCAGCACGATTTCCATTCGCAGACATGCGCTAATGCTTCTGCGAGCGACTCGCAGCGCCAACATTTTTTATTTAATTCTGCCCCTTGTCTGAATTACTCTACTGCTCCAAATAAATATTTTTTTTCTTTCTTCACTGAGCACTTGATGAGTATCTAATGGACAAACATTGTCTAAAGCCTGCTTGCAGCAGACTATTTAATTTAGCTTTATACTTTTGAAACTCACGAAAATAGTCTTACTGTGGAATGTAATACTACTATTTGTTGTTTTATCCATGCAGTGGTGTCCAACGCTTGGTGATCCGATGCATAAAGTTCCTCCAATGGTCTCAGTCATTGATGGCATTCTTTAGGTCTTGGAAACTCATGTTCGTATTGTTCTTGACAGCATCCAACCACCTTGATTTTGGTCTTCCTCTTTTCTGTTTTCCTTCCATCATTCCAAGCATGATGTTTTTTTCCAGGGAGTCCTCTCTCCTCATTATGTGTAAGAAATATGTGAGCTTCAATTTGATCATAAATGATTCCAGTGATGGTTCTGGCTTGATTTGGTCTAGAATTGATTGATTTGTTCTTCTGGCAATCCAGGCAATCCGCAAAAGCCGTCGCCAACACCAGAGTTCGAAGGAGTAAGTTTTTCGATGATCATTTTTCTTGATTGTCTAACTTTCGCATCCATACATCACTACAGGAAAGACCATTGCCTGATTTGTATTTTTGTTGTCAAAGAGGTGTCCTTGGACTTCATCAACTTGTCAAGGTTCATCATTGCTTTTCTTCCCAGGAGTAGCTGTCTTCTGATTTCAGGGCTGCAATTGCCATCTTGACTTAACCTGCGATCCCAGGAAAATAAAGTCTTTAACTATCTCTAGTTCTTCATCACCAATCCTGAGGCTTGTAATACTACTATTAGAATACTATGCTGCTCAAAGAAATTGGGTTTGTTAGAATTGTTAGAATATCAAGCACTGTATTTTCAATACATTTCAATACATTTAGTTCGTTATATGACTAAAACAATGCATACTTTGTACCCATTAGTCTTATTAGGGCAATGCATTTTATATGACCTGCATTCTTAGGCTACACATATTTTCCATCGCAAGGTGGTCATATAGAACCCCTGTTTTTAATGTAATAATCATTTTAATGGATTAATAATCTTCTAATTGTGAATCACCTCAATTAGTCATACTATTAAGGTGCATTGACATGCTGATTTAGCACCAGTGATAACCCCATTTCAGTTAACCTGCTGCAGGAATTGCTCCCACATTCATTATATGTTTCTTCATTAATGTACATAGTTTTGGGTCCTCTATCAAAATGAAAATATCAAATTGTCATAACGTTTTATGCTTATGTTTTTACTGGAGGACTCTGCCTCAAAGCGATCAATCTCAGCCTTTGGTTGTCTGTGTCTTTCCAGCAATAAATGTTTGTCTATTGAATTTGGAGAGTGGTCCAAAGATAAATTGTTCAAATTATATTATAGCCATCAGTTTACAGACTACTAGGTGAATATTGTTGTATGCATTCACTCAATTAAATGTTTTTTTTTATGTGATGTATTTGACTCCATGTTTAGGTCTCTCAATATTTATTTTAACACATCAATGTATTCAATTACCACTTATGCTCATCATAATTCGATTTTTCTAATTAGTCAAAGGGTAGTGTGTGGATTTCTAAATTGCATAGCAGTTGAATTACAATTGAAAAAAAAAAGTTGTGGGACTTGCTGTGAAGATGGTTTGAGACACGACTCTTCTGATTTTGCTGAAACCAGAGGTGCAATTGCAACACTACAAACCACCGTTGATTCCCTGGACAAAAAAGTTGTTGACATGGAGACCTAATTTACTGATGTGGACAGCAGAGTTGGGTCCCTAGAATCAACCTCCATGGAACTGTCTGATGAGAACAAGGAGCTTTGGGTCAAGGTGGATGACCTGGAAAATGTATCACACAGGCAGAACCTCCGGGTTGTTGGTATCCCTATCCCTTATGGCAATGAGGATTCAAGCCTTCATGTAGGATTTTTTTCTTGGAAGTACATGGCCGGAATCAATTAGAATCTCCTCCTGGCATTCCCTTTGTCTACTAAAATGAATAACATCCTAATCCTTATTATGTGATGTATTAAAGGATCAAAACAAAACAAAAATTCATATGTGCAGTGCAGTGGTCATTTTATGATTATGATGTAATTTAGATTTGTCTGACTGTTATTATTTGGTAATTTGGTATGGCAAATAGTGTTGCACAGTATACCAGTACTGAAAAAGTACTGCAGTACTAGAGTTTTGAAAACGGTACTATACCAGCATTTTGAAAATAATCTATACTTTTTTATGATTTGATCTGGCTTACAGGCCTCTGTCTCTAAGAAGAACAATGACAGTAGTGACGTAGCGTTATTGGCGTGTAAACAGCGCAGACAGTGTAATATGAGTGGTCGTGTTTGTGAAGCGCATTTCTGCACGGTTCTGCACAGAATTTCAGAGATGCACGTTCTTGGAGTGTTTAGGACTGCAGCCCAGTGCAGCTCCGAAAAGTTCAGAGGCTATGCAGAGTTCAAAAGAGACATGTTAAGCTTAATAAACTACTTTGTTAGTAGAGTGAACTTCAACTTATCATCACACACTAAAGCCATGAACAGCATTGTTAACACCATAGATATAGAATTCTAGATTTAGCATTGCCAATGCTTTATTAAATAAGTACATCCATTCTTATAACAAATATAATGTAAATCTAATGTAGCACCCAGGATCTCGGCGGGCTGCTACGGGGTGAGAATGAGAGGAGCAGCATTGTGGGAGAGAGCAGCCAGATAATTTTAGATATACATAGTTTATTTTTGCAATCACTACTCACTCGCCGCTGCCTCTTATCCGTTCATCCTCTCACCTGCATTGTCCCAGGAGTGGCCACCCTGTCACTGGCGACACAGAGGCTTTACATAATCATCAATTATCCAAATAAACATTGTGCTGCACAGGGACTGGAGAGGGAGAGCACAAATTAAAACATGCAAATGTGAAATACATGTATGTAAAGTAATCAAGTAAAAACATAAATATTATAAAATTCATAAAAAATCAAGTCATGCAATCAAATCGATTTCTGCAGGGATTGTGAAGAAAGGCTTTCAATGAGATGTGTATGATGTCAGACAGAGCAAAGCCACAAGCAGCCAGTGCAGGAGGCTGTGGGATACACAGTGTAAAGTGGAGACATGGATTCTTGTCTTGTTCAGCCACTCGTTTTGTTATTTTATTTAGAGATTAGAGATGGCAGCAGCACCACTGAAACGTTCAGCTTTGAAATAAAGCACAATAATGGCATTTGACAGTGTTTCCCCCTTTTTTAGGAAAAGTATCAAATATGGAAATTCATGTCTTGGTACCGACACCAACATTTTGGTATTGTGAAAACACTGATGACATGCCAAATTAACATTTAGAGATATCTCAACATTATTTCAAGATAAGTTTGGGGTCTTTTGAAATCTTTAAAGATATCTTTAAATTAATTTGAGATATCTTGAAATATTTTCAAGATATCTTCAAATGCAGTATAAAATAATATATCTCTAATTAATTTAAAGATATCTGAAATACATTTTGAGATACCATGAAATAACTTCTTGTCTATTTTAAAGTATCTGAAATACATTGGGATTGGACTCAGATTGGACTTCTTGAAATGAATCACTTCCTGCTCACTCATTCAGTTATTAACTGGTGTTTAAAGTAATTGAAGTGGTTTAGGGGGAGATGTTCTACCATACTGTCACAGTTGTCAGAAACCATTTGTAAAAATAATTCAAGTATGAAATATAATTAAACATGAAATCTGCTTGTGTTATTTTAGGAAATTAACTTGTGACCCCTGTGAAATATCCACATCCAGAGTATCCACACATCCATTTTTTGTGGTATATAATTTTGTATATGATGTTACATAAACATTGGTATATGATTTTTTCTTTCTGCTATATGATATATCCACATTGGTATACAATTTATTTATTTATTTATTTATTTATTTATTTATTTATTCTGCTATATGACATTTACACTTTGGTATATGATTTATATTATGTGCCATATAATATATCCACTTTGTTACATAATACATTTCATTTGTTATTTTTCAATTGAATGGCCCCTCATAAGTACTGTGTGAGGGTTTTCATTTGACAGAGGTGTCATGGTGTTGAAGTGGTTAAGAGGAAATAATGAAGAATCACATTTTTTCAAATGATTCTGAGCTTTTTCCCTCACAAATAATACATCAAGGGTTCCAGATAAACTGCAACCTCTTATGTAAACTGTATACAGGTCTATATTTATTTATTTTACTTTATTGTATTTATGCATTTTATTTTGCTGTACTTTGTTGTATGTTTTCCAGTATGTAAAGCGCTCTGTGGCTACCCTGCGAAGGGCGCTATACAAATAAAAATTGATTGATTGATTGATTATAAAATTAACCAATACATTGAAGGAAAGAGAATTCAACCAGGTAGTTATTATTCACAGTAACAAATGTGCTTCAATGGGGTTGGATAGTCTTGCTTTTTATAAAATACATTGGTCCTCCTGGAAAAATGTTGTCTGTGTTCTTATACCAAGTTAATTGGTCTATAAATATAATTTAGAAATAGATAAGAAGGCCAGGGTTTTATTTTCTTTCTTTTATTTGATCTTTTTCTGATATAATTAATGTTTGTTTCCTGTCACATAAACTTTGGCTACTTCATTTTGATCAATAATCTAGTTTTATTTTTACACAGATTTATTTTTAGGAACAAAAAGCAAGGATATATTTCATGATTTGCCTTTTTAAAAGATTTGATTATTGGTAATTATGACTGCTCTGACCTCACGGCACTGATGTAACTATAGCACTGTATTTTTCACTTTATTCTAGTTTACTTTAAATAGGACATTTATTGTATACTGTATTTATTTTGCTGTTATTATACAATCTAATATGTTTAGTGGAAAGTGTATATTTGGAGACAACTGTAAGTCACCAGGGGTAAAGAAATATATAATAATGCATTCCATAATTTTCAACATCAACAGCTGAGAAGAATATAAATATATTGTGGCCTTCATGTGTATTCATACCCTTGATGAATTGTAACAAAATGATGGTGTAACAGAAGGCATGCAAGTGTGCAATCATTCTTTTGCTCAAATGAAAAGATGTAATATTTTAATACAACACTGCACAGAGCAACATCATATGTTTATAAATAGGCCTTGGCCACAATTAAGCTATGTTTCCATTGAATACCTTCATATTGATCTGTATCATATGGATGAATTCTGCAAGATATTGCCTTTTCCCATTAGGGAGGTAGACACACAGTATCATGATGTCAGATACCAATTGAAAATATGTGATTCATTCTTGATGATGCATTTTGGATAAAATAATAATAATAATGAATAACAAGAGATAGGAATATAAATGAACTGATCTGAGATGATACAAAAGTATGTGACATCATCGCAAGGATGAAAATGTTAAAAGGGCAATTTATTGAGTTTGGCACTCAAATCGGCCTCATGGAAAGTGTGAAATAATGATATGTGTCTAAAGAGTTTTGAGAACTAAGAACCATAAAAATGATATATTCCCTAAGGGGTAATATGTGTTGTCCTCTTGGTACAATGCAGTAATGGGAGTTGAATTATAATGGGATACTGTGGAACGGTAAAAAAGTGTAAAAAACACATATCTGTGTATAAGTAACAAAATGAGCTGTGTCTGGCAATAAGGTTGCACTGTCAGTACGTAAGTAAAAATACTATAGAATAATTGTTTAAATTAATTTTAATAAAGGAAAGCTCATATTCCACAGAGATACTGTACAATGGCCCAATACTTGCTTTTATAATAATTCAAAACTACACACTCAACGCACTATAAATATACTTTGTGTATATAAATATGAAAGCTGACTTGAGGCCTGCATTTTGCCATGTCCAATTTCCACTACTGCTAGTTCCTGGCGCTCTTTTCTTTTTTCCCCTAGTACAATAAAGAGAATTCCTTTAAGAAATTGTAAATGTCATGGGTAGCTTCAAAGTCCTTAAGGCTGACACTTTTTTAAAAGCAATATTGGGTAGTAAACATATGGAAATGTCCCGTTTTCTATCTTGTTATGCTGTCACCATGTGTTGTGAGAGATAACAGCTTTGAGAAATGGCACCTAAATCATTGAACTTTACTTTTTACTGAACCATATGAGCTTGGTTTACTATTTTTCTTTTCTTTTTCCCCCAAAGCAGGCTTTGAACCTTATCATCTGGGACCATGAAATTCACTTCTAAGGTGTGCAATATGAACATTGAATGCATTTGACAAAAGAAGACAGAGAAACTGGGAAATAGGGCATTTGCTAGGAACAGGATCCCTTGTGGGTAAAAAAAACAATAAAGAAAGAGCACAATGTTCTTTCCTAGCATCTGTCTATATTTTGGGAGTATTGTTCTGGTGCTTACTGGTGGCATTTTTCAGATGTCAGTTTGCCCTTTGTCGCTATGATCTGGTCTTGGATATGAAACTCAAAGGGAAAAAGCAATAGGATGGCCTTTATATGTGTGTGGGCATTTCTGTATTAACTCCTACACTGTGACTCTCACTGCAAACATACATTTTAACTCAGAATCTGTGGGTCCTCATCATTTTCCTCCTGGAAAGGGAAAATAATCTAAGAAGACAAATGGGCAGCTTGAAGATGATTGTCCTTTGAAAGTGAACTCATCTGCTGGTGACCTTATCTTATGTGCATTTCTTATGTTTCAAATTCATAGTAGCCTGTGTTGGTCATGGATGAATAAAATATGTGATATAATATACATACAAAAAACTGTTATATCTGTATACAGAAGCAACATGCAGATTGTAATTAGAAAGGTTTTCCAAGTTTTCAATGATACCTTCTAATTTAAATCCTGTTTAAATGTTGGTCTATCTCTCCAGAGAAACACCTCTTTTTAAAAGGTCATAAGATGCCCTGCTGGTTTCCATGTATGATCTCTAATGTGGTTTCCACCAGAGTGTCCAAGTAAAGGACAATTCAGTATCTAAAAATATGGTATATATGACTTAATGTTGTTCATGTGTCGGTAGATATGTATAAGTAAAATATCAGAGCTTTCTTGTTCAATTCAATCATAATAGCAGCTTTAAAAGACTTAAAAGATTAACCCTCATCAAAAAACGGCAGCTGTCAAGAGGTTGAATGTCAAGAGTGCTGCTTTTGGGTTTCAAGATGTGTCTCTCCTGGAAAAAAAAGTACACAGTGTATGTCTTCCCTGCAGTAACTCAGGTAATTCTTATGTTCATCTGTCCCTCAGCATTTTGAGTCTTACCCATTGATCATGATAATGATTGAATACTGAATAATAATAATAATAATAATAATAATAATAATAATAATAATAGTATGTGAATTTGTGTCTTTTCATTTTACCTATAAAATGCTATATTTTATAGTAATAGTTTTACATAATCTATATACAGTTAGGTTAATAAATATTTGGACAGTGACACAATTGTCATAATTTTGTCTCTGTACGCCACAACAATGGATTTGAAAGGAAACAATGAAGATGTGCTTTAAGTGTAGACTTTCACTTTGAGGGCAGTTACATCCAAATTGGGTAAACAGTGAAGGAATTACACCCATTTTTATATGTGGTCCTCCCAATTTTAGGGGCTCAAAAGTTTTTGGACAAACTAACATAATCGTGAATTCAATTGTGAGTTTCATGACTTGTTTAACTCGTTTATTCTGCTCTTGCTTTCTTCCTTTCATGTCTTAACAATTGATTCCTTCTGATCAGATCTGGCGTGGGAAAAGTGCTACTATCGAGTGTATATTACACCTCACTCGTACTCACTACACTGATGTATATTCAACCTATACCCTATATAAAGGGGATGTTTCCATACTTGATACATTTGGATACAACGCACTCACACGGATTGAATGTGGGTTTTGATGGATCATGTTGTAGCCGATGTGGGACAGTACAGTGTTTCTACAGTCACGCATCTCTCTCTACAGGCTGCTCGGCGCTTCTCACAGACAGTTATAGGGGCTGGAAAACGGTGTAATAGGGGGGAGTTTGGACGCTGTTCTCCGTCGCTTCGTACGTCTTTGATAGTAATAATTTTAGGGGGCTGACAGAAAATGTAGGGGGGCTGAAGCCCCACTAAATAGGGTCTAGCGACGCCTGTGGGCTGTATGTATATTTGGGAATGAAGGCGACTTTTAAGACACGAACACTACATCGAATTACACTGTCAGCAGCTGTGTGACGTTTAGGCACTGCATGTTGGGTGCAACCCCCCCCCCACACACACACACACACACACACACACACACAATAATAATAAAAAATAAAATAAAAAATATGGAATAATCTGAACAATCAATTATCTAGTAGCAGGTGTCCAACGTTATGCCTTTATCCTAGACACAGTAGCCTATATAACAATTGATAATGATACACTACTGTACTGCTCTGCACCGTTACATTGACACACACAAAGAAGGTTGCAATGTTAATAGCAATTGCCGCTAATTGGTCGATTTATTTGCCACAAGAACCCGTAAAACTATTCAATGTAATGTTTCATGTCTTCGAAAACATATATATATATATAACATTTACGCAACAGCATAACGAAACCTGTAATAATGTAGCTTCAGTCAATCATTCATTACTAACCACAGATCACACACGCATGACGCAATTGGATTGAATGCGCACCATATCGCCATCTATACAAGAGAAAGTGGACTATTATGACAGTTAAAATGATAATGGCAGACATCGATGCCCGAAGGCGTGGAAGACGATGCCAGCCCTACACTTTCAGATCCATCGGAACTTTCTAGACCTTCTGATCACCTTTTAATAAGACGTTATGGGGTTGATAGACACAGCATAGGGTTAATGTGTCACCTGCTGAAGGATAAATTGAATAATAGATTTGCACGCAACCATCATCTCACCGTGGAGACAATTATGTGCCGCGTTAGCCTATAAGATACAGGCTCCTTTCAAACTACAGGAGGGGACGTTGTGGGAGCGCCAAGCCACTATCAGCACCGCTGTCACAGCTGGCATTGTGGAAAATAAGTGATGTAGAGTGACATATATACAACTGACATATACACAGTTATATTACAATGTCATATTACAACGTATATTGTAAAGAGTATGTATGGATCAGTGGCGTAGCCAAGAAAATGAGGACGAGGCATAATGAGGGATTCACGGCGGGGGCCTGGGGGACCTCCACCAGAAAATGTAGAAAATTAAATACCTGAAATGAGCGATTCTGAGTCGAACAACTTCTATCAATATCTCCATGAAATATATATTTGCTTTACAATCACATATCACAATGGGACACATCCAGTGAACAATCACACATCAGCCGACATTATACCGGCAAACTAGGGTCCGCATTGAATCAAATCTTTGACCCCCGCAAATACAAAACTACAGAACTGGACTCAGTCGCGGCTTCATTCTTCAGTTGATCGTTTATTCTAATAATTAATGTAACCATGATGTTCATTTAGTAGTTTGGTATTAGCCAGTGGGTCAGTTTTTATTGAATGCACCACGATACATATATTATAATTATTATTATTATTATTATTATTATTATTATTATTATTATTATTATTATTGTTAATTTATTTATTGTCAGTCTTACAAAACAGAGCAATACAAAGTGCACATGACAAGTAAACGCTGATGTAAAGCGTCCCTGAATAAGAGACTTGCATTGTTCTGGTATTCATAAAATACCCGAAGATACCAGCACTGATCCACCGGCTATAGATAACGCCTGGATAAGGTTGTCAGATAACATATTGTATTATTTTCTTCTACTCATATTTGTAGCCGCTACACAATACAGGTGTGTAATTGTGTTTCACCCGGTAGATTCATGCTTTCGATTTACAGCGCGGAGCGGAAGATTTCTCTACCTTCAAGCGCCATCGTGGGGCCGGATACAATCAAAACTGACCCACCCGCTAATAGCAAACTGCACACCTGTATCACAGCGGTTACATTTATGATTAGAAGAAAGTGTCGTGTTACTGAAAATGTAGTACAGTTGTGTAGTTTCTATTAGCGGTGGGTCTCTTCTCGCTGCCCGTCCTGCTCTCGCGCCCCCGCTGTCACTCAACTTTCAGACTCTGTGATTGGCTCGTGGTTTCTCTCGCGCTGCCCGCCCACCCCAGAAGCCCCTCCAGAAACACAGGCTCCTCCCAGTGCGCAGGTCTGCACATTTTAGACATACCCATAGACATCACCAGATGCTGGGTTTCTTCCCTGGTGATGCTCTGCTAGGCCTGTACTGCAGCTGTCTTTAGTTCCTGCTTGTTCTTGGGGAGTTTTGCCTTCAGTTTTGCCTTAGAAATCAAAGCAAACCAATCAGAGCGATAGAAAAAACATTAGGTGTGGCCAAATCAACTATTTGCTACATTCTTAAAAAGAAAGAAAGCACTGGTGAGCTATGAAACACCAAAGGGCCCGTAAAAACCACGGAAAACAG
This sequence comes from Amia ocellicauda, assembly GCF_036373705.1. Lineage (NCBI taxonomy): Eukaryota > Metazoa > Chordata > Actinopteri > Amiiformes > Amiidae > Amia > Amia ocellicauda. Next base: position 18,179,988 of record NC_089852.1, read on the forward strand.
CTGTGGAGGATGACAGAAGAATTATTCCTTGGTGAAGAAAAACCCCTTCACAACAGTTGGCCAGATCAAGAACACCCTCCAGGAGGTAGGCGTGTCAAAGTCAACAATCAAGAGATTACTTCACCAGAGTAAATACAGAGGGTTTACAAACAGGAAGACCAGATTGGAGTTTTCCAAAAAAAAAATCTAAAGAACCCTGTACAGTTCTGGAACAACATCCTATGGACAGATGAGACAAAGATCAACTTGTACCAGAATGATGGGAAGAAAAGAGTATGGAGAAGGGAAGGAACTGCTCATGATCTGAAGCATACCACCTCATCTGTGAAGCATGGTGAAGGTAGTGTTATGGCATGGGCATGTATGGCTGCCAATGGAACTGGTTCCCTTGTATTTATTGATCATGTGACAAAAGCAGCAGGATGAATTCTGAAGTGTTTAGGGCTATATTATCTGCTCAGATTCAGCCAAATGCTTCAAAACTCATTGGACGGTGCTTCACAGTGCAGATGGACAATGACTCAAAGCATACTGCAAAAGCAACCCAAGACTTTTTTAAGGTGAAGAAGTGGAAAGTTCTGCAATTGCCAAGTCAATCACCTGACCTGAATCTAATTGAGCAGGCATTTCACTTGCTGAAGGCAAAACTGAAGGCAAAACACCCCAAGACCAAGCAGGAACTAAAGACAGCTGCAGTACAGGCCTGGCAGAGCATCACCAGGGAAGAAACCCAGCAACTGCAAAGGATTTGCAACCAAGTATTGGAACTCACAATTGAATTCATGATTATGTTAGTTTGTCCAAATACTTCTGAGCCCCTAAAATTGGGGGGAACACCTATAAAAATGGGTGTAATTCCTAAACCGTTCACCCAATGTGGATGTAACTACCCTCAAATTAAAGATGAAAGTCTTTTATTTATGGACCTAACTGAATATTATCATTCATACCTTTCCCCTAAAAAACATGTGAATCAAATTACTCATTGTCATGTTCCTGGCCGTTTTACATACTGGAATGTGATTTCTTTCTTTTGTACTGCCTGCTGTTTTACTAGTCTGTCAGAAGTGGAGCAAAGCACGGATGGTGAGGATGAGAGTTCCTGGAACACTATACTTAAAGTTAGGATTGTTAAATGTATTTTGGTTAAAGACATCTTTAACTCAGTGTTCCCCAACCTAGATCGAGTGCTCAGAGTAAAGCCTGTGGCAGCAGTTTGAACTCAAATGCTCCTTTGTGAATGATATGAATTCTGGACTCTATGCAAATCAATTATTCTAGAATTAAGCTAAGATGCAAACCATGGCAAATAGTTGTGAGAACTGCAGTTCCCTTATACATCAAGGAGATACCAACCAAAAGAAAAAGCAATATCTTGTGTTTAAAATAATTTGCTAAACTGCTAAATGAACAACTTTTGCAAATACATTTTTTCATATCGTCCTGTTTTGTATGCATGAAGTTCACATTGCCATATCAGATATCAAAATCAGACATTTTCAGATTGCTGCTGAACATCAATGATCACATGACTGTACTCATTAATCTTCTGAATGGGAAGACATTTCAAAAGGAGTTAAGAAATGGTCTTCAAGAAAGGATGAAAAACATAGTAACTACTGCTTCAAATGAAAAATAATTATTTCAGAAAAGGTACATGAGCGAATGCTGCTGAGCACACACATAAAGACATTAATCAGATAAGAAATAGCAGATTAAGGATTTTTATTGTAACACATTATAGTTTTAAAGCATTTGTTGGGTATACAACAAACTGGTTGTACTGGTATTCTTTCTTTGTGTGTGTGTGTGTGTGTGTGTGTGTGTGTGTGTGTGTGTGTGTGTGTGTGTGTGTGTGTGTGTGTGTGTTGGGGGGGTACAAAAGAAGGATTGAAGTCACTGCAGTTTCACATTAGCAATTTTAAATATGCTTACATGTTCCAAGCTATCAATGCATTGAGTTTAGAACAGGTATTCTACAGTTTTGTCTAATACAGATAAATAATTAATAGAAAATCAATATCAATGCCATCCATAGAACAGACCAATGCTGGGAAGAAAAATTGTCATATACAAGTGAATAGCAGATTTATATTACATCATTAAACATGAAAGAATATCTTTAAAAATGACATACAGAATTGGTGAATAACTAAGTTTTATCATTTAAGCCAATATATTGATGATGCACTGTCATATTGCATTATAGTACAAACCTGATACATTCAGTATGATTTATGTAACAGAATCACTTCATTTATATTTAAAATGACACAGAAAGATATAGCTCAGTAAATCTTTCAACATATTTCCATTGTCATTTTTAATTCTCACTTCCTAGTCAGTTTCCTGTATGTTGTCTGTTCTCTGCAATGGATTTTGCAATGAAAGCTTTTACCTTAAAACATCTCAAATCCCATGGGTAAAAGAAGTAGATGTATCTTGAGAAACACTGTCAGCATTTGTGTGTGACAGTCTGCTGTTGCCAGCTTTTATATATTCATAAACTACTTAATATTAAACACGTAGAAATGTTGTATCCATAACAAATGATAGGTACCTATACAATTACCTTCTATTATCAAAAGCAATGTCTCATAATGTATTACATCATTACATTAACAAGCCATATAAGTTTATATACAGTCCATTGCACTGTTCAAAGCAAATATATTTACCATACATCTACAGAGTATATGAATTGAAAATAACCATTTCCTAATGTCAAATTGAGAGAACACATGATGTCTACACTGTAAATGCAGCTTTGTAAGCATGATAGTTTTATTTTCAAACACAAGTATTGATTCCTGAGGTGTATTAACATGCCACTGGTTTAAACATCAGTGATTTTTAGGGAATTTGATGATTTGGATGTACATTTGGTTAATTATGCATATATGTTTTTCAATGTTATCTAATGCTCAACCCCATACATAACTATAGTGTATCTCATAATATACTTAATAACCCATACTGGTTTCAACTGTAAAGTGCAATGGTATATGTGTGTGAGTTTGGATAAAATTATACATAAACATGAATGAAAATATGCAGTTTAAAACACAACAAATACCACAATTACAGGTTAATAACAGCAAGACTTACTGAATGTATGGATACAATTCAAATTAATTTTTGAATTGTATTTGCCATTTTCTTGAAATATCACACTTAATTACCTGTACTGAGTCACTGTCCAAAACCTGTATGTTATACTGGATAAATGTTCACCTTTTCATATTATGAAGATTATGTGTTAAAATATCTTACGTCCATGGTTTGTCAAAGTTAATATAAACATGAGGAGAAATGCATTACACGCACTACTAATACATTTCTTACTTGCATTTGAGGTAGACAAGGATTTAATCTGTCTTTTACAAGTGAGTAAACATTGGGGAAACCAACAATAACCAAAAGTCCAAAGGATCATTCTTTCCTAACCAGCACTAAGCGTAATGGTGATTTCAATTTCAGATGTGGTATTTCAGATGTGGTCTGTTTGTTTTAAACTCACCCCCAACACCCCCATGCTTTCTTGTTGCTTTGATCTTACGGAAGCTACAGAGCAAAAAGTGTTTAATAGAAACTGCAACCCTGAGTGTTGATTTCCATGAGAGTAAATGCAATCACAATTTCTTTCCTGTGGGCTTCTGAAATTAGCCTGTAATCTCTGACATTACACACGCACTGGTGCACAATTTTCTCTGCATTTCATGTGAGAATTTTTCATAATTTCTTTGTAAGGATCGATAGTATACATATTTAATGGAGATTTAAATTTAATCTGTTTTAGAACACACCAGCAGTATGAGAAGATGGGTGGACAATGAACAGGTCTAAATAATTAAATTGTGGAAAAGTCTTTACAGCCTCTAACACTGGGCCTAAATCAGAAAGCGTATGTACCCTGTTAATGCAGTTGCTGAAGCAACTCACAGAAGGTGCTGCCTTCATTTAATTCCTAAGGAAATGTCCCTGAATGACTTAAATGCATTTGAATGCTACTTACAATACAATATACAATACACAATATAACACCTTCAAACACTGCAAAATGGAGTCCCTATTCGATAATATAGCACAGGGCTGGCTAAGTTTGGTCCTGGAAAAACAGTTTTTCGTCCTTTATTTTTTAAATAAAAAATATGACTACTTTTATACATTCAAATATTGGGCTTAATAGATCAGTATTTCCATATGATTAATCTATATTGTGGGATATTCAGTTTTATATTCAGTGATACCTAAAAACCCTGGAGCATTGTGGCTCTCCGTGAACAGTTTAAGCCATCACTGTTATAGCCTATGATTGATTTGACATACAATTGGAGGTAAAAAGATACTGTCCTCACTAATTATATAGCCAAGCCTGGGAAAGGCATTGAAATTGACAGTAAGCGGGTTGACATTATAAAGGTGGTATAGAGAGAGACAGACATATATTGGAACACAATTATTCAAGAGGGAAAACTTGTGATTAGTGATGGTGGCATTATAAAGGGGTGTGGCATAAAGAACTTTAAAGGTCTAATTGCTCACCATTTCTAAAATAAAATTGCTTTTCATTACTGCTATTTTGAAACAAATGTGTCCATTGCATGCAGATTTGTTTTTCATAATTTTTCACAATTACAGTGGATTTAAAGTCTATTCCAGGAATTCAGGTAAAAAAGTTTGGGACAAAGTGATTTTTAAAGCCTGATTTATTGAAACTGAACCCCTTCATTTATGTTTTCAAAGGTACTGAATGTAGTTACAATTGTACATTTATGATGATATATATCGAGCTGATTGAGTGCCTTCCTGAGTCATGTGGTTCATAACATCAGTGCTTTTCCCCAGGTTCAGTATTACTAGCAGATGGGAATTGGTTTCCCCCTGGATACGTCAGGTTAGCCCCTGCAGCTACAGGTGTCAGGTACTAATATAAAGCTGAGTGAACCGAGGTGCAGAAGATTGAAAGAAATTGCCCAGGTACTCATTTACAGCCGAGTGCACAGAGGACTGAAAAGAAATTGCCTGGGTTTCTATTGTCAGCAAGCCGTTTCCCCACTTGCACCCCACTTCACCTCCACCCTGTGCTCAGGTCGATCAACTTGATGTCTGCCTAGTTGGAATCTCTGTTTCCCCCTAATTGCAGCAGTTTGCTTGTAAGGGAAGTCAAAGACAACTATTTCCATATTACCAGCATCTCAAGGTACAAGGTAGCATTTGTATATAAGAAAGCTTTCTGCAGACAGAAGATAACACTAATAGTAATACAATAATAATATTCCTTCTTAAATTGAAGCTGGAAGTATAGAAAACTTTATTCACTCTCTCTGTAACACTGCATCCAATTTAATTTGAAATGCACACACTACACGGAAGGCAATCCTGGGCATGTTAATGATAGTGTGTGTGTGTGTTTGTGGGGTGGAGGGGTGTCAATGCCTAGAGTTGGAGTTGCTTCATGAACCTATTACTTTTCCTTTTTCATATCAAATCATCTCTGCAGGTAAAAGCTTTGTGGCACCAGTCAGTTGTGCCATAGCAAGAACATTTGCAGACCACCATGCCACCCACATGGTAATTACATAAAACTAATCAAAAGGCTTGGCTTTATCTAAAGTGTGATCATTTTTAATACCTCAGCTTCTTTGCAGACAATTGCCTGCTATTCAGTTTAAGACCTTTGAGAAACTTAGAGTATTGTGGATTATGTGTTGGTGTTTTCATACAGTGTAATTTTTATTAATGCTTACATTCAGTTTTTCACATTTATGTTTTTTATTGTTATGGTGTTTGTTTTCAGCAAATTCTTTTTGCAGTTATCTAGCTTAACACACAAACATTTTGATTGGTAGAACATTTCATATACCGTATTTAAAAGAAAGATTTCCACCATTTCTAAAATCATCGTTTTATGTGTCTTTATGTGTTGTTTTAGTATATAAGTAAGATACATACCACTCTTCAAGATGGAGTCTATCATATAAGCCTGTTTTAAAAATATAAAATGTACTTAAGCATGTATGCTCTCTCAGTTTGTTCAGATGTGTCATAACTTACTTGTTAGTGGGAAAACTATGGAATCACCAAATCACCTGCAAAGTTCATTATTTAATCATCCCATATTTTATGTGGTCATCTTATTAGGTATTTTTATATCTCTTGAAATTCATTCAAAAGCTTTTGTTGTCCATCTTTGTGATGTGTCCAGCACATTGTAATATTTACATTTTCACTTTTTCAATGATGTCAGACATTTTTGTTTGTTCTTTATTTCTTTTTCTCTCTCCTTGTTATTCCAAGCATACATCTTTCCAAACTTTACTGCATTAAGCTTTAGTCTGAATGTGTATGAGAGAGTTTCCAAAAATTATTTACACTTACAGTATAGTATAAAATGGGTAATGTATTTCTGACACGGAATAGTTCACTTGCTGCCTAATATATCCCACCCACTGACAGGTGCCATGATAACGAGATTATCAGTGTTATTCACTTCACCTGTCAGTGGTCATAATGTTATGGCTGATCGGTATATACACATATAGAAAGAGAACCCAAAGAACAAAAGCTCAAACCGCAAATCGACCTAGATATCAATTAACTAAATGCAAAGTGAGTGAACAGAAGAAAAATCTACATCAAATCAATATTTGGTGTGACCACCCTTCAAAACACCATCAATTCTTCTAGGTTCACTTGCACAAAGTCAGGGATTTTGTAGGCATATAATCAGGTGTATGATTAAACAATTATACCAAACAGTATAATGATCATCAATTCAATATGTAGGTTGAAACACAATCATTAACTGAAACAGAAACAGCTGCGTAGGAGGAATAAAACTGGGCCAAACTCAGCTAACAAGGTGAGGTTGCTGAAGACAGTTTACTGTCAAAAGTCATACACCATGGCAAGACTGAGCACAGCAACAAAACACAAGGTAGTTATACTGCACCAGCAAGGTCTCTCCCAGGCAGAAATTTCAAGGCAGACAGGGGCTGTCCAAGTTCTTTTGAAGAAGCACAAAGAAACGGGCAACGTTGAGGAGCATAGACACAGTGGTCAGCCAAGGAAACTTACTGCAGAAGATGAAAGACACATCATGCTTACTTCCCTTCGCAATCAGATGTCCAGCAGTGCCATCAGCTCAGAATTGGCAGAACAGTGGGACCCTGGTACACCCATCTACTATCCGGAGAAGTTTGGTCAGAAGTGGCCTTCATGGAAGACTTGCAGCGAAAAAGTCATACCTCCGAAGTAGAAACAAGGCCAAGCGGCTCAACTATGCATGAAAACACAGGGACTGGGGTAAAGAAAATGGCAGCAGGTGCTCTGGACTGATGTGTTTTGAAATATGAATATGAAATATGAATTTGAAATATTTGGCTGTAGCAGAAGGCAGTTTGTTTGCCGAAGGGCTGAAGCGCAGTACATGAAAGAGTGTCTGCAGGCAACAGTGAAGCATGGTGGAGGTTCCTTGCAAGTTTGGGGCAGCATTTCTGCAAAAGGAGTTGGGGATTTGGTCAGAATTAATGGTCTCCTCAATGCTGAGAAGTACAGGCAGATACTTATCCATCATGCAATACCATCAGGGAGGCATTTGACATTTGGCCCCAAATTTATTCTGCAGCATGACAACAACCCCAAACATACAGTGACAGTCATTAAGAACTAGGAGTCCTGGAAGTGATGGTATGGCCCTCACAGAGCCCTGATCTCAACATCATCGAGTCTGTCTGGGATTACACAAAGAGAGAGCAGCAACTGAGGCTGCCTAAAACCACAGAACTGTGGTTAGTTCTCCAGGATGTTTGGGCCAACCTACCTGCCGAGTTCCTTCAAAAACTGTGTGCAAGTGTACCTAGAAGAAGGTGCTGTTTTGAAGGCAAAGGGTGGTCACACCAAATATGGATTTGATGTAGATTTTTCTGTTCACTCACTTTGCAGTTAGTATATTGATACATATAATCTATTAACATGTCTATTTTTGACAGCATTCTTATTTATTTGTTTCACACCTGCCTAAAACTTTTGCACAGTACTGTATATATATATATATATATATATATAATTTAATTATTTAATCTGGTAATTTACCTCCATAAAATATTAAACAGACCATATTTGCTGTTACTTATTTTATTTGTATTTATATATTTCTGCAGTGGAGGCAGCAGTCTTTTTCAATGAGTATGTAGCCCACACATTTTTTTAATAGTCCTATTTGGAGAAAATTGAGAAAGTTCATGTCCAATTTCACCTATTTAGATCACAGGCTAAACAGCACTGAGATAGCATTATGCTACAATGATGTTACATCCCATTACATTGAAAAAGGGTATAAACTGCCCATTGTTCCTGGAAGGAGAAATAATGTGAATATTTCCTCCACCATACAATTTCATTAGACTGTTCCACATATATTCCACATAAAATAATCTGATGTTGCAGGGGTTGACTTTTAAAACAAACAAAACATTCAGGATATCTAGCAATATTCCTATGATATTAATTTGAGAATGGAAAAAGCAAACATGTAGCCGTCATTGGAGGTGACTTAGTAAATTCTCAGTTCACTGTTTACACTGTTATTTAAGTTATTGGCATTACTCCTTTATTTTATTTTTGTTGAATGAATAGTTTGTTTTCTTTCCTGCACTTTTTATCTTTGATTGCTATTATTTTTACTTGAATGTGTTACTTTTTTGTTTCCCTTTTTACTGAGTCATAACCAATAACTGGGCACACCTGGGTGGCTGGATTATGGCGTCACACACCTCTTATTGAACAGAACTATACACACCTGCATTCCCCTCTATTGCAATCAGCCAACCAACTAAAATACAGAGCAGCTGGAGAAGGCGGCAGAGCACCACAGAAACAAGCAGTAGTAACAGCCCCGGCAGAGGCATATGCATTATAGGGGCAAGGAGAGAGTCTCTACTTTGATACAGAATTAGAAACCAGGGGGGTGTTTCATACTGGGGGATGTGGAGAAAAGCTGTAAAGATTGTCTTTGATGCTAAGTATTATTGACTTTTTGTTATTATGGTGTGCCCCTGCCCGTGTGCTTTGAGTAACTTGCAGCATAAAAGGAAAGACAGTGATACAATCAACCTCCTACCATGGATTCCCAAGTTTAAAGGGGATGGTGGTAGTGCAAAATTTGAAAAAGTGGAAGGCTCAGGTACAAGCAATGCTGAGGACACAGGAGCTGAGTGACCAAAGGGTGGATTTTCTATGCAGGGCTTTAGAAGGTGGTGCTATTGGAACCTGGGTATAGGGCAACTAATCAGCACATTTGAGGCATTAGATACTCTATACCAAGATGGAATATCAAGGGCGGGAGAGGGCACAGTTTAAGATTAGGCAAGACAAGGAGGGGACCTTGGAGGCTTTCATTCTCCAGATCCCTTTCCAGTTGGTGCTGGGAAGAGAACAGTGGATCAACACGATGGGAAGAGATGCTCCGGGATCAATTCATCTCAGGACTGTTGCCAGGCACAGTGAGGCAAGAGCTCCAATGACTGGTGTGCTGGAACTATAGGTATTGCTGGTGGTCTAGATGTTGGAGGCCAAGGGATGGGTTGAGGATAGGATGTTTCCACCGACTCCATGACCTCAGCTGCTCCCCCCGAGAAGAAAAGCCCCCAGAGCCCTACTGACTCTTAGCGCTGAGCTATAGGAAGAGATGTGCAATCAGATGCCGGCCCAGAGGCAGGAATTATGAGGGCCCAAGAGCATTCCTTGAGGTCAGGGTGCCCCTAAAGGCTGGAGGAGAGAAAATATCAGTCTCAAATACAGTTAGGACATAAAGTCTATAGCAGGCTCTCCTTTCTAAACAGTGGGATGACAAACTAGTGCACCTCAAAGTCATTCGTTTTTAAAAATGTGTTTATTGATAACTGAATATTGCTAAATTAATCATTACATGACACAAACTGAAACACACGTTTGTTATGATTGGATTACAGTTAATATTCTGTCAGGGAACACAAATAGAGCTATTTCTGCACTTCAGTTCATTCAAAATGTTGCTGCAAGGATCTTAACTAAAACCAAGAAACATGAACATATCACCTTTTGTGAGGGGTACAGTGAGAAAAAGACTATCACAGGTGGAAAAAAGGAGTTGGAATTTTATTCCAGTTTATTGTCCCATATTCTTTGTTTAGTTTTTTTTTTCCATTGTCACCCGTTTCACTGAGGAGTACCACTACTGCAGAGTCAAAAACACTCAAATGTGCAAATGAAAAGAGATGAAAGCAAACAAAATAGGAATACAATCAAGCAAAAATAGTGTATTTTGTCTTCATTGGCAAATGAATTCCTCCCTCCAGTCCCTTATGTCTCCTCTGTAAAATACACACAGCAGTACAAACAATTCAAACAAAACTCCCTAGCTGCTACTGCAGCACTTTCCAAGGACCAACACCAAATTAAATAGCATGTGCCCTGTTATGTGCTGAGGAAAGCCCCACAATCAGCTGCACACCAATCAGCAATCTGTATTTCAAAGTACTAGTTGATTGCAGCCCATTCCACAGCACATACATACTGTTTGCCCACAACATAGATCATGGCCATTCTAATCGGAGCTTCCACCTAAAAGATGGAACTTCCTCATCACGTCATGTTTGTTGAGGGCATTCAAGTTCAGTTCACAGCCCCATGATGTCTGGGAGGGTGAATAACAACCAGCACTCACTCACCCCGTCACACCCTGGTATTAACTTCTCTTCAGTGGCTCCCAGCACACTAAAGCATAGACTATAAAGTCCTCATTATAGTACTCAAAGCACAAAAGGGAATGGCACCCCGTATTCAAAGGAATTTCTTATGTAATATACTACAGGTTTGGCCACTGCGATCCCATAAAGTTATCTGGTGATCCCAAAAATACATAAGGAAGCTACAGATGGCAGAACATTAAGTTATAGGTCTCAGAAACTATGGAATGATCTTCCAGCCTATGTAAGAGATGGACCCTCAGTCTCAGCCTTTAATTCATGGCTGATGACTCACTTCTTTAATCTCTGTTTTTCTAATCCTTATAACCTGTAATCGGGCCAGTGTTCCATGGACATGCTATGTACACCATACTGTTATCCCCAGGATTTCACTATCAGTAACTGAGCACATTCTCTCTTTTTGTCTTCCAGCCATAGCCAAGATATCTACATGAGGGAAAAAAGTATTTGATCCCCTGCTGATTTTGTACGTTTGCCCACTGACAAAGAAATGATCAGTCTATCATTTTAATGGTAGGTGTATTTTAACAGTGAGAGACAGAATAACAACAAAACAATCCAGAAAAACACATTTCTTTGACGTTTGGCAACTCGAACCTTCAGCTCCCTCCACAGATTTTCTATGGGATTAAGGTCTGGAGACTGGCTAGGCCACTCCAGGACCTTAATGTGCTTCTTCTTGAGCCACTCCTTTGTTGCCTTGGCTGTGTGTTTTGGGTCATTGTCATGCTGGAATACCCATCCACGACCCATTTTCAATGCCCTGGCTGAGGGAAGGAGGTTCTCACCCAAGATTTGACGGTACATGGCCCCGTCCATCGTCCCTTTGATGTGGTGCAGTTGTCCTGTCCCCTTAGCAGAAAAACACCCCCAAAGCATAATGTTTCCACCTCCATGTTTGACGGTGTGGATGGTGTTCTTGGGGTCATTCCTCCTCCTCCAAACACAGCGAGTTGAGTTGATGCCAAAGAGCTTGATTTTGGTCTCATCTGACCACAACACTTTCACCCAGTTCTCCTCTGAATCATTTGATGTTCATTGGCAAACTTCAGACGGGCCTGTACATGTGCTTTCTTGAGCAGGGGGACCTTGCGGGCGCTGCAGGATTTCAGTCCTTCACACCGTAGTGTGTTACCAATTGTTTTCTTGGTGACTATTGTCCCAGCTGCCTTGAGATCATTAACAAGATCCTCCCGTGTAGTTCTGGGCTGATTCCTCACCGTTCCCATGATCATTGAAACTCCACGAGGTGAGATCTTGCATGGAGCCCCAGACTGAAGGAGACTGACAGTTATTTTGTGTTTCTTCCATTTGCGAATAATCACACCAACTGTTGTCACCTTCTCACCAAGCTGCTTAGCGATGGTCTTGTTGCCCATTCCAGCCTTGTGTAGGTCTACAATCTTGTCCCTGACATCCTTGGACAGCTCTTTGGTCTTGGCCATGGTGGAGAGTTTGGAATCTGATTGATTGATTGCTTCTGTGGACAGGTGTCTTTTATACAGGTAACGAGCTGAGATTAGGAGCACTCCCTTTAAGAGAGTGCCCCTAATCTCAGGTCGTTACCTGTATAAAAGACACCTGAAAGCCAGAAATCTTGCTGATTGATAGGGGATCAAATACTTATTTCCCTCATTAACATGCAAATCAATTTATAACTTTTTTGAAATGCGTTTTTCTGGATTTTTTTGTTGTTATTCTGTCTCTCACTGTTAAAATACACCTACAATTCAAATTATAGACTGATCATTTATTTGTCAGTGGGCAAACGTACAAAATCAGCAGGGGATCAAATACTTTTTTCCCTCACTGTACCTACTTTCTGATAGTCATGCTGCTTGTTTAATAAAATACACTGCTTGGAGTGGAGACATTATGCCTAGGCCTTAAGCCATGGAACCCTGTCATCCTGTAGGAGTTTTAGTTTTTCTCTCAACCATACATAATGGTTTATTTATTTATTTCCACACCTTGTATTTTGGTCCATCTGTAAAGCCCTTTCTGTCTACCTTGGGTAAAGTACCAAATAAAAATTGACTGAATTGAATTGAATTGAATTGATAATGTCAAAGTAATTATTAAAAATAGTAAAAAAGCATGTCAGAAGAGCAGTAGGTAAAATTAAATTAAAAATGTAGGGTGTGTTTGTATAACAAACAAACAATTGATACACCACAGCATACTATAAATCATACAACCTTATTTTGGCAAATATATACAGCAATGCATATATCTTCCTAGCTGAGAAATGTAGGCTTGTGTTAAAGGACTTAAGGAGACAGCTTTGAAGTTCTGTGTTTTACGACAGGCCTGTGCTCACCAAAGTACGACAGATAATACATCCATGCTGGAGACCCCCCAGCTGACATATGGGCTGCCATGCCCTGTCTACACAGAGACTAGCATCACATTGCAATTGAAGATTTATTTTGTGAAACACAGACATTCAAGGTATTTTATATATTCCATAGACCTGAGCAACAAACCCAAATACAAACTACATGCTGCTAACAGAAGTGTTACCCAGCTTCTTCCTCAGTTTGATAACAAACCATAGGTGACTTAAAACTAAGTTAATGACACTTAAGTAATTCTACCTCAGAACCAAAACATGCTCAAGCCATGTTTGGTCTTAAAAGAAAGACCATTAGCTAAAACAACCATTGGACCATTCATATTTCACATACAATGCAACATTAACATTTGGTAAGAGAATTATTCACACATCCTAATTGATCCTCCACTGACATGGGCATCGGACCAGCCCCCCCTGGAATTCCAAGAAGACTCAAATTTAACATTACAGAGAAAGAACACCTGGCTTGTTAGGTATCAACTGTAAGGTCATGCTTTGAGGGACTTGAAAATGTAATTGATAGAACTAAAACTTGACAATATAGAGAGTTAGAAACTCTAGGTAACATTTGAACCATTTTTCACATTCCTCAAAGCCATCACACCCCAATACACATTCTGTAGGAATCAAGGGAGAGGAATGGCAAAGACTGCTTCGATTCAAATTTCAATTTTATTACCCCAAATCTGACCAATCAGAAGTTCGGAAGTAAAGAGATTAGATTCTCTTTGTCTACAATGTATAAAAACAGAAAGTTAAAACTACCAATTCGGAGTGGCACAATTCGGACGGGTACAATTTGGAGTGGAGTGGAACAACCTGGGAGAAGAAACCAAGGAGACAAAATCCAGGAAGACTGAACAGAACTATAACCAGAACTTCTCCACCAAAAACCTGAAAGCTTTGCAACCGGCCTTAAGTTGAAGCAGTCTGCCAGCCCTCCCCGCTATTGAACATCTGCATAACTGAACCTCAGTAAACCACACAGGTAGTATACACTCACCTAAAGGATTATTAGGAACACCATACTAATATTGTGTTTGACCCCCTTTCGCCTTTAGAACTGCCTTAATTCTACGTGGCATTGATTCAACAAGGTGCTGAAAGCATTCTTTAGAAATGTTGGCCCATATTGATAGGATAGCATCTTGCAGTTGATGGAGATTTGTGGGATGCACATCCAGGGCACGAAGCTCCCGTTCCACCACATCCCAAAGATGCTCTGTTGGGTTGAGATCTGGTGACTGTGGGGGCCTGTTTAGTACAGTGAACTCATTGTCATGTTCAAGAAGCCAATTTGAAATGATTCGACCTTTGTGACATGGTGCATTATCCTGCTGGAAGTAGCCATCAGAGGATGGGTACATGGTGGTCAGAAAGGGATGGACATGGTCAGAAACAATGCTCAGGTAGGCCGTGGCATTTAAACGATGCCCAATTGGCACTAAGGGGCCTAAAGTGTGCCAAGAAAACATCCCCCACACCATTACACCACCATCACCAGCCTGCACAGTGGTAACAAGGCATGATGGATCCATGTTCTCATTCTGTTTACGCCAAATTCTGACTCTACCATCTGAATGTCTCAACAGAAATCGAGACTCATCAGACCAGGCAAACTGTCCAATTTTGGTGAGCTTGTGCAAATTGTAGCCTCTTTTTCCTATTTGTAGTGGAGATGAGTGGTACCTGGTGGGGTCTTCTGCTGTTGTAGCCCATCCGCCTCAAGGTTGTACGTGTTGTGGCTTCACAAATGCTTTGCTACATACCTCGGTTGTAACGAGTGGTAATTTCAGTCAAAGTTGCTCTTCTATCAGCTTGAATCAGTCGGCCCATTCTCCTCTGACCTCTAGCATCAACAAGGCATTTTCGCCCACAAGACTGCCGCATACTGGATGTTTTTCCCTTTTCACACCATTCTTTGTAAACCCTAGAAATGGTTGTGCGTGAAAATCCCAGTAACTGAGCAGATTGTGAAATACTCAGACCGGCCCGTCTGGCACCAACAACCATGCCACGCTCAAAATTGCTTAAATCACCTTTCTTTCCCATTCAGACATTCAGTTTGGAGTTCAGGAGATTGTCTTGACCAGGACCACACCCCTAAATGCATTGAAGCAACTGCCATGTGATTGGTTGGTTAGATAATTGCATTAATGAGAAATTGAACAGGTGTTCCTAATAATCCTTTAGGTGAGTGTATTTTGTGTACTAGTCAAGAATTAGGTAAACCACAATCACATAAAACCTAGTTGTGTATGGGATCTAAATAGAAGAAATGGCTAGCGTAATCACAATACTTGTTTGATATTTTACATGTTTTGTGCCTCAAGTCAAAACTCGAGTATTGGATAAATCCTCCTCTTACTCTTACTTTTAATATTATCCACCCTGCTTGTCTCTATCCTATCTTTGCAAATACATGTTGTCTATTTTCATTTTTAATAAACCTATATCAGTATAAAATGAAACAGCCTCAAGGTTAATTTATACAGATCAACCTCACCGCTAATTTGAATTCATATTAGTTAGAGTATTGTGATAACTTGCACATCAACCCAGTCTTGTTTTCATAGGATTTGACCGCTGTGGGTTGTATGTGTGGGGGTCACTAGATAATAGGACTCTATTCAGCAATTATTATTTCTTCTGATATGTGATACCAAATAAAAATGAAAACTCCAGTATAAAGTCCTAGGCCAATCAAAAGTACTTACTAGTAAAACAATAACAGTAATGATAAATTAAAACAATTTGTCCATTTGCAACATTTTGGCTATATCTTATCAGATCAGCATCCTTCCATTTCATTAAACTATTTACAATACCATGCATGTTTTATTTTGATTAGATTACTTTGATAGCTTCATTTAAGACTCCTAGATATGATGCCTACTGACAATATGCTACAAACATTTGAACATTCCCTGCAAGAAAGGACCCCAACTAATGTTTTGTTCTTTCAGTTTCTCCAACAAATCCTTACATTTCACAACATTTTTTGTATAAAATCTATTAGAATATCAGGAAACCCCTTACTCTCTTACTCCCACACCCCTCCCCATAACTCTTTCACAGGACCTCTCATAATTCTGATTAAATGACTGCAATCATAGCAATGTTTCTAGATCAAAAATATAATTTAATATCTGAGCTTTAAAATTATTGCATTTGTAAAAAAAAAAGGAATACACTTGTAAATGACTAGTAAATGTCAATGTTTATAAACTTGACACCAAGCTACTGTTTACCGTGTGTTTTATTATGTAGTTAGTATATCATCAGGATCTTGATCAGCATTTAGAGTTACTAAATTTATAGTTATTGCTGGTACTGATAGTAGATCACTCTTTAAACAAAATTATACTAAACATATTCTTTACTCAACCTTTGTTTCAGATTTCACCTCTGAATTGCTGTGCTGCTCAACTTCTTGTCCTGGTATTTTGTGAAAGTGACTGAGTGGGATCATTTATTTTCCAATATTTATTGATGAAGTAAGAGAGTGCAACATGACTATGGATTTGGCTATGTGGCTTTGGTGGTGGTGAGACATTCAATGTGAGTCACAACTAAGTCATCAGAATCTAACCATTTTATTATTTCGAAGCAATCCGTCATGAGAAATTGATAGTCTGAACTTCTTCCTTTTGAGAATTTCTGAAAGGTCTTTAAAGTAAAAGTTGCCTGTGAAGTACCTTTTTCAATTGCAGTTGCCTTCATGGGGCCATGACTGAGATTTTGTGCTATGTTTGAGAACATGTATTTTTTTTTAGTAGATGAAAAAAGCATCATATAACTACAAAGCGGTACTGTTTATTTCTATGAGCAGATGGGTCAATGTTTTGATTTCAACTTAGCTGATGTGCATTACTAGGAAATCTTTTATTCAGCTTCCACGTTATTGCATATCATCGTCCAGATAATGATTTAATGAAGTTGGTAGTGAAATATTATACCCAATTATATAAAATTAACTGGGAAAACAGTTTCATTGCATTATGAATTTAAATTAATGCAATGTTGATGGTTTTATTTACATTTTCTCCCTTCAACACTGCAAAACACCTTTTTATCTTATTAATGAAGCAATGTAAGATACAAAACTTTACCGGGGGAAACATTTGGGGCTAGATTATAGCAAAATTTATAGACAACTATAAATGCTAATAGACAACTATAAACTGGTATGCAGTGATGGCATACTTCTTGTTTAGATTCCTGTTTGTACTACTCATCAATAAAACCACTATTAAGTATATTTGTAGTGTGCTGTTAGCCGGTGGTTTAAAGTTTTAATGTAATATGTAATTAAATTAATTCATAATGAATTAATTAAATTGTCATTTAATATTAATATATCTATACACAATAGACACTAGAGTATATGATAGAGAACAGAGCTTTATTTAAACTGCTTGTTGGTGCTGCTGTCCCTTCATGATTCAGAGATGCTGAATACATTGCTACCTGAAACAAAGAAAATGCAGGTTCATAATAAGTAAACTCAAAAGGTAAAAGTACTAAATACTACACTTACCCGCAGCTCTGGTGGATTTTCAGGTGAAGATGACGGCATCAGGGTGCAGTTCTATAGGGAAGACCAGGTCAGGTCCTTGGATGCTCGGTTGGGGGAACAGAATCCAGAAAGGAGAAGAAAGTACTTTAGTGAAAGTCTCTTTACAGAGAGCCTGGAGGACCTATAATAAGAAAGGACTTATCTGCACTGAGACTGTTTACAGCATGGAGAAGGGATCTTGGAAGAGAGCATAAAAAGAGATTCGGAGATTGGATTCAGTTTCTTTCTCTCTCCTCCTTTCCTTTCTAATCATCTGTGCTGCTGCTATCTTGTTTACCATTTGATTGGGGGGTATTGGAGATATTTAATTTTTTTGTAGGTTTTAGTTTAGAGATAGTTTGTCGTTTAGTTAGTTAATTTCTTTGTTAGAGTAAGGATTTATTAGGGAGTTTTATCGCCCAGTGTTTTATTAAAGTTGATTTTAATTATATTAGTTTTAGTTTAATTTACATTAACATGTTCAGGTTTTCTGAAACTTGATGAAAATACTGTAGTTTGACATACTTGGCATTCTAAACATTTTAAATGCTATGTGATGTTCCGTTATCCTGCCTTGAAATTGAATGTTGTAAGTGTACAGTACTGTGCAAATGTTTTAGGCAGGTGTAAAAAATGTTGTAAAATAAGAATGCTTTCAAAAACAGACATGTTAATAGATTATATTTATTAATTAACAAAATGCTAAGTGAGTAAACTGAAGAAAAATCTGACCACCCTTTGCCTTCACTTGCACACCGTTTTTGAAGGAACTTGGCAGGTAGGTTGGCTCAAACATCTTGGAGAAATAACCACAGCTCTTCTGTGGATTTAGGCAGCCTCAGTTGCTTCTCTCTCTTCATGTAATCCCAGACAGACTCGATGTTGAGATCAGGGCTCTGTGGGAGCCATACCATCACTTCCAGGACTCCTTGTTCTTCTTTACCCTGAAGATAGTTCTTAATGACTGTCGCTGTATGTTTGGGGTCGTTGTCATGCTGCAGAATAAATTTGGGGCCAATCAGATGCCTCCCTGGTGGTATTGCATGATGGATAAGTATCTGCCTGTAATTCTGACCAAATCCCTAACTCCATTTGCAGAAATGCAGCCCCAAACTTGCAAGGAACCTCCACCATGCTTCACTGTTGCCTGCAGACACTCATTCGTGTACAGCTCTCCAGCCCTTCGGCAAACAAACTATTCTGCTACAGCCAAATAGTTAAAATTTTAACTCATCAGTCCAGAGCACCTGCTGCCATTTTTCTGCACCCCAGTTCCTGTGTTTTTGTGCATAGTTGAGTTGCTTGGCCTTGTTGCTGCGTCGGAGGTATGGCTTTTTGGCCGCAAGTCTTCCATGAAGGCCACTTCTGACCAGACATCTCCAGACAGTAGATGGGTGTACCAGGGTCCCACTGTTTTCTACCAATTCTGAGCTGATGGCACTGCTGGACATCTTCCGATTGCGAAGGGAAGTAAGCATGATGCGTCTCTTTTGCTGCAGTAAGTTTCCTTGGCCGACCACTTTGTCTACGGTCCTCAATGTTGCCCATTTCTTTGTGCTTCTTCAAAAGAGCTTGGACAGCACATCTTGAAATCCCTGTCTGCCTTGAAATGTCGGCCTGGGAGAGACCTTGCTGATGCAGTATAACTACCTTGTGTTTTGTTGCTGTGCTCAGTTTTGCATGGTATATAACTTTTGACAGTAAACTGTCTTCAGCAACCTCACCTTGTTAGCTGAGTTTGGCTGTTCAATACCCAGTTTTATTCCTCCTACACAGCTGTTTCTGTTTCAGTTAATGATTGTGTTTCAACCTACATATTGAATTGATCATTAGCACCTGTTTGGTATAATTGTTTAATCATACACCTGACTATATGCCTACAAAATCCCTGACTTTGTGCAAGTGTACCTATAAGAATTGATGCTGTTTTGAAGGCAAAGGGTGGTCACACTAAATATGGATTTGATTTAGATTTTTCTTCTGTTCACTCACTTTGCATTTAGTTAATTGATAAATATAATTTATTAACGTCTATTTTTGAAAGCTTTCTTACTTTACAGCATTTTTTCACACCTGCCTAAACCTTTTGCACAGTACTGTATATCACTACAAAATATATTTAAATTATTAATTAGATTATTATTTTTATACTTTTGATATAATTAGATATTGTTAATCTATTGTTTGTTAAGAGACAATTAAAATACACATTGAACCTCACAGAACTGTATTCAGGTTAGTTAGAACATTAGTGGTTTCATAAGGGGGCATTACTAAAAACCTAAAGTTAGAAACCTGCATAGTACCTGCTTACTTATGGTATACTCTCCAAAGGATGTTTTTACTATATAAAGAACATAATGACTTTTAAGCTGTAATTCACCCCCCTGCAACAGCAAGTACTATATCTAACAGGAGATGTAACTGTCAGGGGGCGTGATATTCCTGACATGGGATTATGTAAATTGCACATACATAAAATTCATTAGCTTGAGGTCAGCTGATTGCAGTGGTTTGAATGGGGCCTTGGAAAGTGCGTCCAGCACTGTCAAGGCACCATGCAGGCAATGAAGGGGTGCAAGGAGGCTGCAGCCTGCGAGCTCCCTTCAGGAACTGCATAGCCTAAAAATTAGATCCGGGGGCTCGCCATCAATCTGGACATGACATGTGGAGAAGCGCTCCAACACCATGTTGGATAGGCCAGGGAGATTAACTGCTCTGATGGAGCGGAGCCGAGGCAGCGTCCACAGAAATAGACGGTGCGTTAGACAGTATAGTCTGTGCGACTGGAGGCCTCCTTGCCTGTTGATATAGGCAACCTCCGCCGTGTTGTCCATCCGAACCAACGTGTGTCTGTCCCATAGGACTGGCAGGAAGTGATGAAGTCCGAGGAGCACCGCCTGTAACTTCAGAGTATTGATGTGAAGGGCCAGTGTGGGTGCTGTCCATCTGCCCCCGACTATGAATCCATTGCAGACCACCTCAAAGAGAGCTAAATTCTCATGTCTCAGTGTTCCAAGGCGAAAGAGGCAAAGAGGAAGTTCCTGTGTGCGTGTCAATGGCTGCGTTCACGACACACAAACATTGCAGAGTCTGCTCAGAATCTGCACAGACTCTGCGACAAACCTGTCCAAGTTAGCCGCCTGCGTGAACTCAGCTGGAAAAGACGTCACCAGGTCACACATCCAGAGACTAAAAAATCTGCACAGCCGTGCAGCTTCTTAAGAGGTACTGCGCTGGAGCCGCGGTGGAGCCATGGTCTTTGTTATATCCATACTAATACATACAAAATGTTTTACATTTCTTTCAAATCACAAATTTAATGTAGATTACAAACCAGTGTAAATATAATATTGTAAAAAAAAAAGTTGCAATTAATTTGATCAGTATTTTAGTATTTAACCCTTAAGTGTCCCAACAATGAAAACATTCTACAAATGTTAATTTATTAAAGGGTCGTAAAGCTACTTAATCTGGTATGAACTGATTAAATGGCCCATTTTCTGATTACACTGTAAAGTATGAAGCTGGTGCAGCATGAAGGGAACTTTGATTGCATTAACTTCTGCGAACAGGACTGAATTCTCTCAATACCGGCTCCATGTTTGTTCTGCTCGAGACTGCAGTTCCAATGCCAAAACTGTCCACACTCCGTCTGCGCAGACCGTGACATCACACGCAGACTCCTGTCTGCAATCTAGCTGGCAGAATAATGTTGTGAACGCAGCCAAGATGTTATATACAGACAGGAAACAGTATGGGGACTGTTTGAGTGACTGACACAGGGGCAAATAGGCAGCTTTGATAGAAAGATGTTTTGATGATGTTCCAACGGAAATTAGTTAAAACCCCTCCCCCTTGGGCAGTTTCAGACTCGAAACTGCTCAGGGAATATAAAACACAGAATTTAACCACAAAAATATGTTGCTACCCAGTTTTTTCCAATCCATGGTCTTTGTTATATCCTGCAATTGCACATTTTGAATAAAAATGTACCCGGAATACTGCAGTGATAGATGGAGTGCAATGTGAAATTTCACAGAATATACTTTTACACGTTTACAGAACGTTTTTTGCACTTCTATACTTATTACTAATTTCATAAATCATATTCTGTGGAAATATGCTGTGATGAAAGATCAACTGAAAGAATTGTACAGAAAGATAACACAATATACAGAATAATAATGGGAAAAAGTAAGATGAACAAATCAAATGCTAGACCATACTTTCTCTAGCAGTCAGATGCAAGATGGTGTGACTGCTTGAGTGGCAAATGTAATGGTGTTGTAGAATTTATAAAGACAATATCTGCTATTGTCCTTGCAATTCATTGTATGCTTTATTGAAAAGCAATTGTTGCCAACCATAGGAATGATGGGTTTATCAAACTGCTGCAAGAAATGACAAGAATTACCAATATGATACAAAAATAAAACTATACCCTTGAAATGAAATGTTTGTTTGCAAGCCAAGAACACTTACTGCTCCACTATGGCTGTCAAAGGGGGTTGTCATGCAACTACTGTTTGAACTTCAACATGAGCTGAAGCTGTTATTGGAGAAACTTAAATAAATTGGGAAACATCAGCTATATTTGGACAATTAAATGCTCTGAATCAAAGCATAAAAGGCAAGGATGTTAGCAATTTGAATATGCATTAACAACATTAATAATTTTAAAAAATGATAGAATACCTTCATACTTCACAGAAAATTAAGATTAAACATTAGCATTTGTGTTTTGGTTTGTATATGAGACTTATATGATAAGCCACTAACATTGATTGAGAGTATAAAAAAATAGTCCTCATGACTAAGTTTTGTTTCTGCCTCTGTGTTAGTTCAATAATCCATACCTGTGGTTATTAGTATGCTTTATTCTTTCACATTTTCTCCATTACTGGACCTGATAGATATGCATATATAGATCTGTAATTACCACAATAAAGAATACAAGTGTCCAGGTGTTATTAATTATATGCAAACAAGATCAAAACAGCCTATCAAGGGATGATAAAAATTACCCTTTACGTGGGGCTCTTACAAATGTGTCCTTGTTTTGATTTTCACATATGAAAGTGAATAGGGTGAATCTCAGAATACTCTTATACATGGTTTCTATTTTAAAAACAACAAGAACTAATGTGCAGCCTTCATTCCTTTTTAGTACTGCAAACCCTTGGTGACATGCTTTTGCTGAGTTTGTGAGAATCTCACTGTCATTATAATAGGTCCCAGTGGGAGAAGCAGTACATAGATCTAGGAACTTTCTGCATATGAAAGGGCACTGCTTGTAATAGGCAAAAGAAAGAAAGAAACCCTCTATATACATACTCTGTGCATCTCTCTCTCTCTCTCTCTCTCTCTCTCTCTCTCTCTCTCTCTCTCTCTCTCTCTATATATATATATATATATACACTCACCTAAAGGATTATTAGGAACACCATACTAATACTGTGTTTGACCCCCTTTCGCCCTCAGAACTGCCTTAATACTATGTGGCATTGATTCAACAAGGTGCTGAAAGCATTCTTTAGAAATGTTGGCCCATATTGATAGGATAGCATCTTGCAGTTGATGGAGATTTGTGGGATGCACATCCAGGGCACGAAGCTCCCGTTCCACCACATCCCAAAGATGCTCTATTGGGTTGAGATCTGGTGACTGTGGGGGCCAGTTTAGTACAGTGAACTCATTGTCATGTTCAAGAAACCAATTTGAAATGATTCGACCTTTGTGACATGGTGCATTATCCTGCTGGAAGTAGCCATCAGAGGATGGGTACATGGTGGTCATAAAGGGATGGACATGGTCAGAAACAATGCTCAGGTAGGCCGTGGCATTTAAACGATGCCCAATTGGCACTAAGGGGCCTAAAGTGTGCCAAGAAAACATCCCCCACACCATTACACCACCACCACCAGCCTGCACAGTGGTAACAAGGCATGATGGATCCATGTTCTCATTCTGTTTACGCCAAATTCTGACCATCTGAATGTCTCAACAGAAATCGAGACTCATCAGACCAGGCAACATTTTTCCAGTCTTCAACTGTCCAATTTTGGTGAGCTTGTGCAAATTGTAGCCTCTTTTTCCTATTTGTAGTGGAGATGAGTGGTACCCGGTGGGGTCTTCTGCTGTTGTAGCCCATCCGCCTCAAGGTTGTACGTGTTGTGGCTTCACAAATGCTTTGCTGCATACCTCGGTTGTAACGAGTGGTTATTTCAGTCAAAGTTGCTCTTCTATCAGCTTGAATCAGTCGGCCCATTCTCCTCTGACCTGTAGCATCAACAAGGCATTTTCACCCACAGGACTGCCGCATATTGGATGTTTTTCCCTTTTCACACCATTCTTTGTAAACCCTAGAAATGGTTGTGCGTGAAAATCCCAGTAACTGAGCAGATTGTGAAATACTCAGACCGGCCCGTCTGGCACCAACAACCATGCCACGCTCAAAATTGCTTAAATCACCTTTCTTTCCCATTCAGACATTCAGTTTGGAGTTCAGGAGATTGTCTTGACCAGGACCACACCCCTAAATGCATTGAAGCAACTGCCATGTGATTGGTTGGTTAGATAATTGCATTAATGAGAAATTGAACAGGTGTTCCTAATAATCCTTTAGGTGAGTGTATATATATATATATATATATATATGCTCAGCAAAAAAAGAAACATCCCTTTTTCATGACACTATATTTTAAAGATAATTTTGTAAAAATCCAAATAACTTTAAAGATCTTTATTGTAAAGGGTTTAAACAATGTTTTCCATGCTTGTTCAATGAACCATACACAATTAATGAACATGCACCTGTGGAACAGTCATTAACACACTAACAGCTTACAGACGGTAGGCAATTAAGGTCACAGTTATAAAAACTTAGGACACTAAAGAGACCTTTCTACTGACTCTGAAAAACACCAAAAGAAAGATGCCCAGGGTCCCTGATCATCTGCATGAACATGCCTTAGGCATGCTGCAAGGAGGCATGAGGACTGCAGATGTGGCCAGGGCAATAAATTGCAATGTCCATACTGTGAGACGCCTAAGCGCTACAGGGAGACAGGAAGGACAGCTGATCTCCTTCGCAGTGGCAGACCACGTGTAACAAAACCTGCACAGGTTCGGTACATCTGATTATCAAACCTGCGGGACAGGTACTGGATGGCAACAACAACTGTCCAAGTTACACCAGGAACACACAATCCCTCCATTGGTACTCAGACTGTCTGCAATAGGCTGAGAGAGGTTGGACTGAGGGCTTGTAGGCCTGTTGTAAGGCAGGTCCTTACCAGACATCACTGGCAACAACGTCGCCAATGGGCACAAACCCACCTTCGCTGGACGTGATTTCCTGCAAGACAGGAATGTGTTCTGCAATGGCCAGCGAAGAGCCCGGATCTCAATCCCATTGAGCACGTCTGAGACCCGTTGGATCGGAGGGTGAGGGCTAGGGCCATTCCCCCTAGAAATGTCCGGGAACTTGCAAGTGCCTTGGTGGAAAAGTGGGGTAACATGTCACAGCAAGAACTGGCAAATCTGGTGCAGTCCATGAGGAGGAGATGCACTGCAGTACTTAATGCAGCTGGTGGCCACACCAGATACTGACTGTTACTTTAGATTTTGACCCCCCCCCCCTTTGTTCCGGGACATATTATTCCATTTCTGTTAGTCACATGTCTAGGAAACTTGTTCAGTTTATGTGTTAGTTGTTGAATCTTTTTATGTTCATACAAATATTTACACATGTTAAGTTTGCTGAAAATAAAAGCAGTTGAAAGTGAGAGGACGTTTCTTTTTTGCTGAGTGTGTATATATGTATATATATATATATATATATATATATGTATATATATATATATATATATATATATATATATGTATGTATATACAGACAGGTGACAAATTAAAGGAAAAAACAAGATAAAGTGTCTCGGTAAGATGTTGGGCCACCACGAGCCACCAGAACAGCTTCAATGCACCTTTGCATAGATTCTACAAGTCTCTGGAACTCTACTGGAGGGATGGAACACATTCTTGATGATGGTGATGGAGAGCGCTGTCTAACACGTCCAAAATCTCCCATAGGTGTTCAATGGGGTTGAGATCTGGTGACTGCGAGAGCCATAGCATATGATCATTTTCATACTCATCAAACCATTCAGTGAGCCCTCGTGCCCTGTGTATGGGGGCATTGACATCCTGGAAGAGACCACTCCTATCAGGATAGAAATATTTCACCATTGGATAAAGGTAATCACTCACAGAATAACTGTAATGATTTGCAGTGACCCTTCCCTCTATGGGGACAACTGGACCCAAACCATGCCAGGAAAATGCTCCCCACAGCAAAACAGATCCTCCAGACCCCCTCACTGTAGGGATCAAGCAGTCAGGCCTTGTTAAGGTACAACGCTTCAGTTGAAGCAACCCTTCGGATTCCCCAGTGAATCAGGCACCCCAGTGAGCGCTTCCAGCAACAGTGGAGACTTTTCAGCAGGAGACGAGCACTTGGGAAGAAAAAGTCACAGACACCGAAGTCTGTTAGTTCATCTTCAGTTTATTGAAAGTTTCACACTGCCTTTTATATATTTACAAGTGGTATTTCAAAGGAGTTTCGGGGCCGTCCCCAAACTGGATGATATCTTCTTGGCATATGTCCGGGGCAGTTCCGAGACATGGGAAGCGATAATTAAAAAAGTATTCTTTATAATTAATTCAAGCATGGAGGCGTTGATATCAAGGACAAAATTTCATAAGGTTTTCTTTGTAATTAGTCCAGACATGGAAGTGCTGGTACCAAGGACACACTGTACTAATAAAAATGTGTTATATGTTATGTGTTATGGTTCATTACCCAAAGAATTTGCCACGGCAGCAGAAATTGTTTCTATCTGGCACACTGATAAGTCTGAGCAGAGAAATCCTAATAAGAGCAGAGAAATCCTAATAAGAACAAGTTTGGACTAGTAACTTACTAGAAAGTTTCTTATATTTTCTAACAGTTATACAGTGGGTATATACAATACATAGGGGGCAATTGTACCCAAACAGGCCTGTACCGTTCTCTTGCTGTATGCCACACACACCCACTTGTCGAGAACACTAGCCAGTTGAGCAGTCTTTGTGACTGACCCCTCTTTCATATTGACTTAGGTCCTTTCATCTTGCCATCTTGATCGAGGTCAACTGGGCCTGCTCAGCATTTTTATACTTGCCACAGAGCATGATAGGATGTTGATTGCTTAATTGTATCATGCAGTAGACCTCTTTGGAGGCATCTGCATTCCTTATGTTGCGCCACTCATTTATTCAGATTTTTCCTTTAATTTCTCACCTGTCTGTATACACTCACCTAAAGGATTATTAGGAACACCTGTTCAATTTCTCATTAATGCAATTATCTAACCAACCAATCACATGGCAGTTGCTTCAATGCATTTAGGGGTGTGGTCCTGGTCAAGACAATCTCCTGAACTCCAAACTGAATGTCTGAATGGGAAAGAAAGGTGATTTAAGCAATTTTGAGCGTGGCATGGTTGTTGGTGCCAGACGGGCCGGTCTGAGTATTTCACAATCTGCTCAGTTACTGGGATTTTCACGCACAACCATTTCTAGGGTTTACAAAGAATGGTGTGAAAAGGGAAAAACATCCAGTATGCGGCAGTCCTGTGGGTGAAAATGCCTTGTTGATGCTAGAGGTCAGAGGAGAATGGGCCGACTGATTCAAGCTGATAGAAGAGCAACTTTGACTGAAATAACCACTCGTTACAACCGAGGTATGCAGCAAAGCATTTGTGAAGCCACAACACGTACAACCTTGAGGCGGATGGGCTACAACAGCAGAAGACCCCACCGGGTACCACTCATCTCCACTACAAATAGGAAAAATAGGCACAAGCTCACCAAAATTGGACAGTTGAAGACTGGAAAAATGTTGCCTGGTCTGATGAGTCTCGATTTCTGTTGAGACATTCAGATGGTAGAGTCAGAATTTGGTGTAAACAGAATGAGAACATGGATCCATCATGCCTTGTTACCACTGTGCAGGCTGGTGGTGGTGGTGTAATGGTGTGGGGGATGTTTTCTTGGCACACTTTAGGCCCCTTAGTGCCAATTGGGCATCGTTTAAATGCCACGGCCTACCTGAGCATTGTTTCTGACCATGTCCATCCCTTTATGACCACCATGTACCCATCCTCTGATGGCTACTTCCAGCAGGATAATGCACCATGTCACAAAGGTCGAATCATTTCAAATTGGTTTCTTGAACATGACAATGAGTTCACTGTACTAAACTGGCCCCCACAGTCACCAGATCTCAACCCAATAGAGCATCTTTGGGATGTGGTGGAACGGGAGCTTCGTGCCCTGGATGTGCATCCCACAAATCTCCATCAACTGCAAGATGCTATCCTATCAATATGGGCCAACATTTCTAAAGAATGCTTTCAGCACCTTGTTGAATCAATGCCACATAGTATTAAGGCAGTTCTGAGGGCGAAAGGGGGTCAAACACAGTATTAGTATGGTGTTCCTAATAATCCTTTAGGTGAGTGTATATATATACACCGATCAGCCATAACATTATGACCACTGACAGGTGAAGTGGATAACAGTGGGTGGGATATATTAGGCAGCAAGTGAACATTTTGTCCTCAAAGTTGATGTGTTAGAAGCAGGAAAAATGGACAAGCGTAAGGATCTGAGCGACTTCGACAAGGGCCAAATTGTGATGGCTAGACGACTGGGTCAGAGCATCTCCAAAACTGCAGCTCTTGTGGGGTGTTCCCGGTCTGCAGTGGTCAGTACCTATCAAAAGTTGTCCAAGGAAGGAAAAGCGGTGAACCGGCGACAGGATCATGGGCGGCCAACGTTCATTGATGCACGTGGGGAGCGAAGGCTGGCCTGTGTGGTCTGATCCAACAGACGAGCTACTATAGCTCAAATTGCTGAAAAAGTTAATGCTGGTTCTGATAGAAAGGTGTCAGAACACACAGTGCATCGCAGTTTGTTGCGTATGGGGCTGCGTAGCTGCTGACCCCTGTCCACTGCCGAAAGCGCCTACAATGGGCACGTGAGCATCAGAACTGGACCACGGAGCAATGGAAGAAGGTGGCCTGGTCTGATGAATCTGGAGTTCTAGGTGTTGACTTGGCCTCCAAATTCCCCAGATCTCAATCCAATCGAGCATCTGTGGGATGTGCTGGACAAACAAGTCCGATCCATGTAGGCCCCACCTCGCAACTTACAGGACTTAAAGGATCTGCTGCTAACGTCTTGGTGCCAGATACCACAGCACACTGCACAGAGGTCTAGGTCCATGCCTCGACGGATCAAGGCTGTTTTGGCGGCAAAAGGGGGACCTACACAATATTAGGCAGGTGGTCATAATGTTATGGCTGATCGGTGTATATATATATAATCAGATTGACTCTGACAAAGGGGCTTTTGTATATTTGGTCACTTTTTTATTTATTGTTGCATGTTTAGTTACTAAACTCATTCAAACCTTACACAGTTATAGTTAATTATTGTACTGTGTCTTACTTTTTTAGGTTCCTTGGATACATCCTTGTTCACTGAACTGTTCAAAATATAGGACCTGACTGAGCTACTGTGTACTTTCTTTGCAACTGAGGACCTATCATTCTGCACCACAGCCCTCAGAATTGATATTTCTAGAAGTGTTATACTTGAATTGTACTCCTTCAGCTATACAGAACTTTATGCCACTTTCCATTACATACTCCATTTCCCTCATGTTGCTCAAAACTACACTGATACATGGGTGTATCTAGCCTTGTAGTTGAACTGGTTCACTTAATTTGTTCAGTTATACAGAATATCCCCACCATACAGATTCAAAAAATATTCCTTGAAGAGGAATATGCACACTCCTTGAAAAATAAACACTTTCCCATATAAGTATTGAAGAAAGATATTGTTAAATACGTTGTTATATCAAGCCTGACAAACACTACATGTAGCTAATAGTTATTATAGCTGACCAATCAGAAGTGAAAGAGGTGAGACAAACCATCACTAGTAGATGCTTATTAGTTAATGGGGAACAGTTGGCAGCAAATGATGGAAATAACTGGTGTTTTTTTTTTTGAGTGCCTCACACAAATAAATCATTAGCTTTGGAACATGCCTACACCCATGCCTGATGATATACATACAGTGCATCCGGAAAATATTCACAGCGCTTCACTTTTTCCACATTTTGTTGTGCTACAGTCTTATTCCAAAATGGATTAAATTCATTATTTTCCTTAGAATTCTACAAACAATACCCCACAATGACAATGTGAAAGAAGTTTGTTTGAAATCTTTGCAAATGTATTAAAAATAAAAAACAAAAAAAGCACATGTACATAAGTATTCACAGCCTTTGCTCAATACTTTGTTGAACCACCTTTGGCACCAATTACAGCCTCAAGTCTTTTTGAGTATGATGCTTCCAGCTTGGCACACCTATTTGTGGGCAGTTTCTCCCATTCTTCTTTGCAGGACCTCTCAAGCTCCATCAGGTTGGATGGGGAGCATCGGTGCACAGCCATTTTCAGATCTCTCCAGAGATGTTCAATCGGGTTCAAGTCTGGGCTTTGGCTGGGCCACTCAAGGACATTCACAGAGTTGTCCTGTAGCCACTCCTTTGTTATCTTGGCTGTGTGCTTAGGGTCGTTGTCCTGTTGAAAGATGAACCTTCGCCCCAGTCTGAGGTCCAGAGCACTCTGGAGCAGGTTTTCATCAAGGATGTCTCTGTACATTGCTGCATTCATCTTTCCCTCGATCCTGACTAGTCTCCCAGTTCCTGCCGCTGAAAAACATCCCCACAGCATGATGCTGCCACCACCATGCTTCACTGTAGGGATGGTATTGGCCAGGTGATGAGCGGTGCCTGGTTTCCTCCAGACATGAGTTCAATCTTTGTTTCATCAGACTTATGGTCTGAGAGTCCTTCAGGTGCCTTTTGGCAAACTCCAGGCAGGCTGTCATGTGCTTTTTACGGAAGAGTGGCTTCCGTCTGGCCACTCTACCATACAGGCCTGATTGGTGGAGTGCTGCAGAGATGGCTGTTCTTCTGGAAGGTTCTCCTCTCTCCACAGAGACACGCTAGAGCTCTGTCAGAGTGACCATCAGGTTCTTGGTCACCTCCCTGACTAAGGCCCTTCTCCCCCGATCGCTCAGTTTGGCCGGGTGGCCAGCTCTAGGAAGAGTCCTGGTGGCTCCAAACTAATTCCATTTACGGATGATGGAGGCCACTGTGCTCATTGGGAACTTCAATGCTGCAGAAATGTTTCTGTACCCTTCCCCAGATCTGTGTCTCAATACAATCCTGTCTCAGAGGTCTACAGACAATTCAGACAATGGACTTCATGGCTTGGTTTGTGCTCTGACATGCACTGTTAACTGTGGGACCTTATATAGACAGGTGTGTGCCTTTCCAAATCATGTCTAATCAACTGAATTTACCACAGGTGGACTCCAATCAAGTTGTAGAAACATCTCAAGGATGATCAGTGGAAACAGGATGCACCTGAGCTCAATTTTGAGTGTCATGGCAAAGGCTGTGAATACTTATGTACATGTGCTTTTTTGTTTTTTATTTTTAATACATTTGCAAAGATTTCAAACAAACTTCTTTCACATTGTCATTATGGGGTATTGTTTGTAGAATTTTGAGGAAAATAATGAATTTAATCCATTTTGGAATAAGGCTGTAACATAACAAAATGTGGAAAAAGTGAAGCGCTGTGAATATTTTCCAGATGCACTGTAACTTCAAAAGTACTAGAAAGCAAGCAAGTTCTATTAGGGTTGTTACGTAAGTGCACAATCTCATTTGGTTGGCAGTTTAGTAGGATGTCCCTAAACTCTGAGGGGATAATGTTCCCAAAATAACATTTTCTAATATGCTGTTCTTTAGGCAGTTCCATCCAAAATGGTAGGCACTGGCATTACATAATCACCATCTTTGTTATTAATGTAATCATTATTTATACTTTGTTGTTATCTAGTACTATAATCATCATATTTATTATTATGATTATTAATACCAGCGGTGTTGTGTTTTTATTATTATAACCATATTCATGTGAATACATGCTGTGTTAGAAAATATACAGTGCCTTGCAGAAGTAAAATTAAACTGGAGCATTATCATTTCAGATGAGTGGTGTGCATATTTTAGGGTCATTCATCACATTGGTTACACTAACTTTTCTGTGAATCACAGAGAGCTTAGGTCTGCATTTAGACTTCATAGAGTGATATTACTGGGGTCCATTAAAATTTGTCCCCACGTCAATTCGCCCCATCATACATTCTCCACTTTCGCAATTGTAACCATTTAACTAATTGTAGAGCCATAGATCACATATACATATACAATTATAGGTAGGCTATATAAATATATATTCAATATACACAGATTTTATATTATTTATTATAATTTTTTATTATTATTGTTGTTAAATTAATTTGAGACTGTAAGTTCTGGTCATATACAACTAATCAGGACAGCTGGCTGTGGCGGCTGAAGGCTACTTATAAAGGTTTCAGATTAAAACTTGTATCTCTGTTGGGATGGTGGTTAAGGAACAGCACTGTGAACCTGGTGTTGTGGGTTTGATTCCTGATGAGCATGTGTTATTTCTTATGTATAGATTTTATTTATTTATTTAAATCTGGAATTAAACAGTATCAGAGTAGAATGCACAATTAGAAGGTGATTAATAAGGAAATTGTAGCAGATGTCAAACAGGCAAGCCAGGCAAATTAACTCATTGATATCCAGTTAGAGTGGATAATTAAATTAATTCAGCAAAACTAAATGTAATTAATTGATAGGTTATGAATGCAACCACGGTTATCTGAAAAAGGAAGCACTGCTCAAGGGGGAGGGGTTTCTGCACACTTTCGTAGGAACCCAATCGAAAAACGTCACTCTATCAAAGTTGCCATTGGCCCTTGCGCATGTCACTCAGAACAGGTCCCACTTCCTGTTCTATAAAATGTGACATCTGTGCAGATTGGTCCAGGGTTGCATCCGCAATCTATCGTTATCTTTCAAGTCGGAAGCACTGCCCAAGAGGGAGGGGTTACTGTATAACAAAACCGTCGCAAGGGAGGAGCCTGCCCCAAGGCGACCGCTAGGGGCCTCGGCAACAGAACTCCACAGACCCACTGAAACACAACATAATACACAGCCAGCTAGTCACAGAGTAGCCGAGCTGAAAACAACAATATATATCATGTGGCAGCAGGAACATTCATGCTGCCTCCGCGCAGCATAGGAGCATCCTACTCAACTGAACAGTACAGAGTGGAGAGCGCCACTGCGCTGACAATGTGCTAACAGGGGCAGACTGGGAGAGGAAATCAGGAGCCAGAGCCCGTGGGCTACTTTGGCTCGACTGCAGCCAACACCGGGTTCCCAATGGTATGGACCAGTCCTGTCATATCCAACCAGTAGAACCGGACAAATGTAAACAGAGAAGCTCAAGTTACAGCTGCACAAATGTCTGCCAGGGGGGTGCCTCATAAAAGAGCCCATGATGTGGCAACACCTTGAGTCGAGTGGGCCACCAGGTGTCCAGGCACCAGGGTCCCGGTGAACTCGTAGGCCATTGAAATGGTGTCCACAATCCAATGCGAGAGGCACTGCTTTGAAAGCGTCTGGCCCTGTGTCCGTGTTCCATAAAACACAAACATTTGGTCTGAGCGCCGAATGTCCTTAGTGCATTCCAAGAAGCACCTGAGGGCCCGCACAGGGCAGAGCGGGTGAAGCCGACTCTCTTTCTCCGAAGCAAAGGGAGGAGGATGAAAAGCCATCAACACAATAGGCTTGTTGACATGAAATGGAGACAGCACTTTCGGGAGGAACTCAGGTTTAGGCCATAGTGTGACCCTGCAGCCATCTCCCGCAAAACAGACACATGATGGGTGTACGGACAGGGCGTGTAACTCGCGCACGTGTTTTGCAGAGGTGGTTGCCAGCAAAAATGCAGTCTTAAGTGACGCTAGCTTCAGCTCAGCTGAGTTCAGTGGCTCAAATGGGGCTTGGGAAAGTGCATCCAGCACTATATCAAGGCGCCATGCGGGCAGTGAAGGGGTACGTGGAGACCGTAGCCGTTGAGCTCCCTCTCTCTTGGAGGGTGTGTGAAAGCGTCTCCTCCACAGGGGGCCAAAAGTGAAGCCTGGCAAAACGGGGTGTCCATGAGGCGGGGCCCCCTCAGGAACCCATCGTGCCTGGCACAGCCAGAGCTGGTGGCGCACTGCCCCTTGACGCATCACCGTCACCAGCTAGTCAGCCGCCACCGCTATCTCCGAGATACAAATACAGGGCCAGCAGGCTCTCTGTGTTTCTGAGGCGGGCCGCTTGGGCTCCTGCCTCATACGCCCTTCAGAGCAGTGTCTGTGACACTGCCTGTTGGGGCAGGATGGGAGGGATGTCCTCGCTCAACAGAGGAGGAAGGGTGGGTGAGACCAGCACGTCAGGCAGGGGGGGGTGGCTGGAGGAGGAGATGGAGGGGCTTGGGGACAGGCGGAGATCCAGCACCACTGAACCCCTACTGTCACTCGCCGGAGTGGGAGATAGATGGGCGCAGTGGCAATTGTGTTGGTGCCCAGTGGGAGGCCAGGACTCCAGACGCGCCGTAGTGGACCCAGAAATCAAGGTAAGGCAAGGTGCGTTGACCACAAACGGCGCAATGGCGGGGGCAAGAGGAGCTCATCACCGAGCGCATATGCACGTGACCAGGGAAACATGCAGCGGGGGTGCCGGTCAGTGTTTGCACCAGGGGGCACACAACAACTGAAATGCCGCCATGACAGGTGGAGCACCTAGAGGGCTCGCTGCTTTCTCCACCTGGTAACGTTTATGGACAGGGGGGCACTGCAACACCAACCAGACACAACCGGACAGAACACTGTATATTCCAAGCACCAGGGGCAGGATACAAGTGCCGCGTAAGCCCATAGGATTAACCATACCATGTGTGCCAGGGTTTCTGTTGACACTGGGTGACATGGGGTCCGGGGTCCGAGGGGGTAGAGGGTTGTAGACCACCAGACATAGCGGGATCTAAAACCGAGGCCTCCACACACGGATAAGGAGGCGTAACAGAGCTCTTTCTCATCAAGCTTACGACACACTGAGGCTCAGGCCGGGCAGCTGGGCCTCGGATTTTACTGCTGCTGATAGCGCTCCTGCTGTGGAGGAAAAAGCCCTGTGGACACAAAAACAAAACAGCAAGCAGTTGGAATCAATTCAATCAATCAATCAATCAATCAATCAATCCATTTTTATTTGTATAGCGTTGCTATTTGTATAGAGCACTTTACAGACTGGTAAACATACAACAAATGTACAGCAAAATAAAATAATACATAAATGCAATAAAATAAAATACAGACCTGTAAACATTTTACATGATCTAGAAAAAAGTAAGTGAACATTTAAGTAAATAAACCATTTAGGCATGGAGGAGAGAAAAACAAAAAAACTCCTATGGATGGCATGTAGGAGAAAATGAATCTCTAGGGGTCCACGGCTTAGGGCCTAGGCCTAATGGTTGCCTCCCCTCCAGGCAGTATGGTTATTACAGCATCAAGGGGATCAGAAAGTTCTTTATCGGTGCTGCTGGCTGTGCATCTACCCTCTGGAGGAGGCCTCTCGCTGGCCATCAGGGGTGGGGGGGTTTGACCATCAACAGACTTTGGGTTGTGATGGCTCGACTGACCTTCGGTGTGGATGCCCTCTGTGGTGAGGTGCCTCTGGGGTGGGTTGTGCCTCATTAGACTTCCATGGTGGGGGACAAGGTGCCTCTTTGGACCCTCAGAGGGGGCTGTTGCTGGAAGACAAGAAGGCAGCCATGCTTAGATACTGGTCATGCAGTGCAGGACATTTCCAAAGACAGTTGTGCAATTGCATGTCCATGGCACACCGGCGGTACTATGGGCTAGAAAAACAGAGACTAAACAGATGAGTCTTCAGACGTGATTTAAAGGCTAAGACAGAGGGGGCATCTCTCACATTGGCTGGAAGATCTTTCCACAGCTTTGGGGCCCTATAACTGAATGCTCTACCACCTGCGGTTTTCTTGTGTATTTTAGGTAGCGCTATGTAACCGGCTTCCTTTGATCTCAATAGCCGACCTGGAGTGTATTCGATAAGGAGATCTTTTAAGTAGGGAGGTGCCAGTCCCTTAAGTGCTTAAATGTTAATAAGAGAACTTTAAAGTCTATCCTGTTGCGCACGGGCAGCCAGTGAAGAGAAGCCAATAACTGGAGTGATGTGTTCATGTTTTTTTGTTTTAGTTAGAATTCTTGCAGCAGCATTTTGGACTAACTGAAGTGCAGAAATAGCTCTGTTTGTGCTGCCTGACAGAATGGCATTACAGTAATCCAATCTAGATGTAATAAAGGCATGTATTATTTTCTCAGTGTCCTGTAACGAGAGGAATTGTCTTAGTCTGAGGATAAAGAGACAATCATAATATAGTGTATTCTGTGAATAATTAATGTCAGAGACTGTTTTAGTAGTTTAGTGGGTATAGGGCAGGGGTAGTCAATTATTTTATGTCAGGGTCCAAATTTCTTGGTCAAGGTGTAGTCAAGGTTCAGACATGGGGGGTCACACCTTATGCCCCTTTCCAACACACACACAATTCTGTGAATTAGTAATTTACCGCGTTGCTTATATTTAGTACATTCATTTGACAAAGTACCAAAATAAAATATATCAATACTTGTATATATTAGTATTAAAATGGTTTCAGACCACTTACATTTTAATTTGTTAAAGATTATTGTAGTCATATAGATAAACATAATAGAAGCTTTCAATCATTTTGTGTCTTATTAGATTCAAGCATTTAAGATTAGTGTTGATAAATGAGGGCAAAGACAATTGAGTAATTCAGGTTGGGGGGGGTCCTCTCCCAGAAGATTTAGACAATTGGAGATCTGAAATGCGCAATTCTGAGTAATTTCGAAGTCAAAAAACAGCTCAAAATCTCCACGAAATCAGGCAGATTTGGACTCAAACATATCTTTGCTTCACAACCACATATCACCAGCGAAAACCACATATCAACCAACATTATATATGCAAACTAGACATGTTTTCTGGTGCTGGTCAATCACAGATATATGTTGGTTCCTCTGTAATTGAAACGGGTGAAGATGCACAACTCTCGATGTGTGCGCTGCTAGAAATATGCATCTTCATTGGAAATCATTTGTTTCCACCCCTGACGTAGCGGTTTCTAGGTGAACACAAGCTGTGGCACCATGCCCCCCCGGTCGTGTGTGTGCACTTTTATATTTTAGAGGCGAGGCTGACATATGTCCACACGATAAAAGATGCACATTTTAGCTGCTTGTGTATAGAAATCAGGAAAACTGAATACCTGTTTTTGTGTTGTGTTTTTGAGGAGTACAAACTGCTGCTCTTGCCCCAGTCCAGAATCTGTGCAGAGACGCCGAACCGGGAATCTGTGAGCAATCAACTCACTGACTAACTAACAGCGGCTCTATATAGGACATCCGTATTAATACGTCACATCCTATTGGCTAATAACCAGGAATTACTGCGACTAGGTTCCACACTGTAACAAGCACTGAGTGCAACAAACCTCCATAACATTACATTTAATATATATATATATATATATATATATATATATATATATATGATAATAAGTTAATTCAAATTATTCTCGTGGTCCAGTCAAAAGTGTCTGGCAGTCCGGATTTGGCCCGCGGGTCGCCTGTTGCCGAACCCTGGTATAGGGTCTAGTGCGCAGGTTGTAGTTTTAATTTTAGTAATTAAGGAGACCAATTCCTGGTGATTTACTACGTTAAACGAGTCCAAGGTAGGCAGGGGCTGTGAAGGATTGCATGTGTTGGCTATAGTATCTGTGTATGTCTCCTGTTCTATCTGTTTTCTAATGCTGTTAACTTTGCTATTGAAATGATCCATGAAGTCCATGAAACTGGGGGGATAACCTCTGAAGGTTTCACCTGCTGTTTAGTAAGTGTCGCTATTGTATTAAAAAGAAAAAGTGGGTTATTCTTATGCATCTCTATTAAATTGGAGTAGTAGGCAGACCTAGCAGAGGAGGCTTGTATCTTATACTGTCATTCCATGCCATATGGAAGACCTCTAGTTTTGTTTCTCTCCATTTATGCTCACATCTAAAGCATTCTGTTTTCAGTGAGCAAGTGTGTTCGTTAAACCATGGTGAGTGTTTTGTTGGTTTAATTTGTCGTGTCCTTAATGGGGCTACTGTATCTAAAGCAGTGCTTAGTGTATTGTTGAAATTATTTAATAATTCATCTACAGATCCTGTTTTGATAAAGCTAGCATTTGACAACATTTGAGTAGTGAATTTATGAATAGCAGTGGGATTTAGGCAGCGAGTTTCTATGTTCTTCTCCTGTGTGTCTCATTCTACTCCAGGCAGCTCAAATGTAATAAGGCAGTGGTCGGAAATCGTCTGGTTTTGGGGTGATTTTATTAGGTTGTGAATCTCTACCCCACGGGTAATAACTAGATCTAGTGTGTGATTGTGATGATGTGTGGGTCCAGACACATGCTGAGTGAAGCCTACAGACTCCAATAGGGAAAAGAAACTAACAGTGAGGGGGTCGTTTTTAATGTCAATATGTATGTTAAAGTCCCCCAAAATAATGAGTTTATCATAGTGTATGGCTAAGTCAGATAAGAGGTCGCTAAATTCGGCCATAAAAAAGGAATAGGGGCCTGGTGGCCTATAAACAGCTATAAGCTGTTCAACCTGGTGAATTTCAAAAGATGTGAAGCTGTCTAATGGCTTAGTTGATAGGCGCAAGTCTGTGCGGTAGATGGTGGCTAGGTCCCCCCCACGGCCTGTTGTATGGGCCTTCTGGCAGTAAGAGAAGTCATTAGGGGAGACTTCTACTAATGGAATATATAAGCCACCTGTTCTGAGTGACGTGCGCAGGGGCCAATAGTAGCTTTTAGACGTTTTTCGATCAGGTTCCTACGGAAGTGCACAGAAACCCCTCCCCATTGGGCAGTGCTTCCAACATGAAACATAACAATAACAATACATGAATAATAATAATAGGACATCCAAATATACACTGAATTTAATAACAATGCTTAAGTAACTGTAATCTTTGTGCACTGCATTTTAAAAAGATAAAAACAAACTCACTCTCTGAGTAAGTAAGCTAAAGAATAGCTTACTTAGGTAAATTAACAAGGATATGGTGGCTACACAGCACTGCAATAAGTGATAGATACATTGATATTGGACACACAGCAGCAGTAATATAAACATAATAGGATTATATTTGAGTCTGTGATGACCTACATATATACAGACAATTATGGTATTGGGTAATATTTATTATTACTACGACGACAATATTGTGTTTGTACTGCAATACTACACGTATGAGCCTCGTTGCATGCCCTGTCAGGACAATGGCATAGAGGTATGCAATATTATCGAGGAGGTATGCATGCCTGATGTACTCATTGTGACACCCCCCCCCCATATATACACTGCTCAAAAAAATTAAGGGAACACTTAAATCACACATTGGATCTCGATGAACGAAATATATTAAAGATCAAAATCTTTACTGTACATTGTGTAATTCGTTGAGAACAAAATGACATAACAACGGTCAATGGAAACCAAAATCACCAACCAATTGAGGGCTGGATTCAAACTCACACCGAAAATCAAAGTAAACAATTGAAATCACAGGCTGTTCCAACTTGCGTGAATTTCATCACGGCAACTCATAATGTGACTCAGTAGTGTGTATGGCCCCCACATGCCTGTGTGCACTCCCGACAACGTCTGGGCATGCTCCTGATGAGGCGGATGGTGTCTTGGGGGATCTCCTCCCAGACCTGGATCAGGGCATCAGTGAGCTTCTGGACAGTCTGTGGCGCTACTTGGCGGCATCGGATGCACCGATACATAATGTCCCAAAGGTTCTCAATTGGATTCAGTTCTGCGAAACGTGAGGGCCAGTCAATGGCATCAATGCCTTCGTCATCCAGGAACTGCCTACACACTCTGGCCACATGGGGCCGGGCATTGTCCTGCACCAGGAGGAACCCAGGGCCCACTGCATCAGGGTAAGGTCTGACAATGGGTTTAAGATTTCATCGCGGTACCTAACAGCAGTCAGGGTATCGTTGGCTAGCATGTGGAGGTCTGTACGACCCTCCAAGGATATGCCTCCCCAGACCATCACTGACCCACCGCCAAACCGGTCATGCTGGATGATGTTGCAGGCAGCATAATGTTCACCACGGCATCTCCAGACTCTTTCACATCTGTCACATGTGCTCAGTGTGAACCTGCTTTCATCTGTGAAGAGAAAGGGGTGCCAATGGCGGACCTGCCAATTGTGGTGTTCTCTGGCGAATGCCAATCGAGCTGCACGGTGCTGGGCTGTGAGCACAGGTCCCACTAGAGGACGTGGGGCCCTCATGCCACCCTCATGGAGTATGTTTCTGACGGTTTGGTCAGAAACATGCACACCAGTAACCTGCTGGAGGTCATTTTGTAGGGCTCTGGCAGTGCTCCTCCTGTTCCTCCTCACACAAAGGAACAGATACCGGTCCTGCTGCTGGGTCGATGCCCTTCTACGGCCCTGTCCAGCTCTCCTCGTGTAACAGCCCGTCTCTTGGTATCTCCTCCATGCTCTTGAGACTGTACTGGGAGACATAGCAAACCTTCTTGCGACGTCACATATGGATGTGCCATCCTGAAGGAGCTGGACTACCTGTGCAACCTGAATGGGCTGCAGGTACTGTCTCATGCTACCAGTAGTGACACTAGCAAAACACAAAACTAGAGAAGAATCAGTCAGGAAGGATAACTAGAGAGCAATTGTCTGTGGCCACCACCTGCAAAACCATTCCCTTTTTGGGGGTTGTCTTGCTTTTGCCTCTCCAATGCACCTGTTGTCACTTTCATTTGCACCAAAACAGGTGACATTGATTCCCAATCGCTTAGGCTTCCTAACTGGACAGATTGATATCCCTGAAGTTGAATTGACTTGGTGTTATACTGTGATGATTACGTGTTCCCTTAATTTTTTTGAGCAGTCTATATATATATATATATATATATATATATATATATATATATATATATATATATATATATATCTGATAACTGGCTCAAACAGATTTGTGCCATGTTAGAATATCTCTCCTTTTTTGGTAGAAATCACATTTGTTTTACGAGGCACACATTTTTTGAGGAAATTATGAAAAGTTTGAATATCAGGCCCATGGACAATTCACTATTGTTACTGTGTAATTACAGTGTAATAAATGGTTGTTAATGGCACTGTATTATAAAGTGTTTCTGCATTCATGAGCTCCCTATGCCCTATGTGCAATGTTCCATCTCATCCCCCTTTGGGTAGTATTCTCTTACTCAGATAACTGGAGTTGCAT
The DNA here is from genome assembly GCF_036373705.1 of Amia ocellicauda. Lineage (NCBI taxonomy): Eukaryota > Metazoa > Chordata > Actinopteri > Amiiformes > Amiidae > Amia > Amia ocellicauda. The sequence continues at coordinate 18,221,150 of NC_089852.1, forward strand.
TTGGAAGCTATCGTTTTACCAAAATAAAGTTTTCCTGTGGGTTTTATGTAAGTTAAAACAAATCTGATAAAGTAAGCAATTACCTTCAGGTCTTTTATTACTTTGCTTTTGTGCCATTTGCAACCTTCTTGTGTCTGTTAATAATGCTAATTAAAGTTGGCACAGTTGCAATGAAATGTCTGTTTGCTCTACTGCATCTGTCTGCATTATCTTTTGGCATAGCTTTGAGAACCCATGATTGTGTGTTTTCAGTCAGTTCTTGAGTTTGAATGTTAAACACTAATTATGTTGAAGCTTGTGTCACGTGAGTTTGATAAAGCTCAGGTTTATTATCACTTATTCATTGTTTATATTGTTACAATGTTTCTACATTTATATTTTTTATTCTTCTTTGATTTTCTTTTCACTTCCAATTGATTTGATTATTTGAATTGATTTGTTTTACATATGTTTTATTGTTTAATTGGTTGCTGCACATTGTTTTTGCTGAGCTAAATCACTGAAGAAGGCACACCTGTGCTGATTAGGGCATGGGCCAGCTCCCATTTCCAGAGACCCACACATCTGTTTCTCCTTGTCATTAGTTGGGCTCGCCAGGGATAAAAAGACTGGAACTGCTGCAGAGAAGGCGCAGACAGCACCAGCAACTACAGGTAAACTTGGCTCAGAGAAGGCAGTAGCAGTAGCAGTAGCAGTAGCAGTAGCAGTAGCAGTAGCAGTAGCAGTAGCAGTAGCAGTAGCAGTAGCAGTAGCAGTAGGGATTTTAAGCCCTTCCTCAGGTGACAAGCTTTGGTTTTCTCATGATAAAGCTGCAGTCCCCTATTTTCACTTTTGCTTTTGCCTTTGTAGGTGTGTGGCAGTTGTACCATGGCTGTAATGGCACTACCACCTTTAGCTCTTACAAATGCAGATACACTTTATTATTATTATAATAATTATTATTATTATTTATTTTGTAGCAGACGCCCTTGTCCAGGGCAACTTACAAAGTCACTTGATTATAAAATACATGTGATTATAAAACGTACCAGCTCTGAAATTCAATTAAACACAAAACAAAACAAAAATAAACCAACAGGACAAACAAACAATGAGGCAAATAAAGATATAAGGCAAACAGTCCATAAAATAGTCCACCAATTCATTCCTAAACACGGTAGCACAAAAAGCTTAGAAATGAAAATTCTTGCAATATGTATGTTTATCCATCTGCTGACTTGTCCACTGGGCACAGGCCATCCTTCTCTCTCTGTGCTGAAGGTGTAAATAACAAAGCTGGGTACAGAACAGAACACCAATACACCTCCCACAAGCTTAGCCCACACATGCTAAGGTAAGTTTGCTTCCTTTACCACTGGTTACCTTCCTTAATAAGGTCTTGACACTCACACTCTTTGTTTTCTACAATGCACTCCCAGGACAGTGGGCAAGCTGCAACAGCTTATGAACAGAAACCTTGGAAGATAAGCACAGTGTGTCTCAGGAACATCTTTGTTTACTATGTACTATTTTCTAAACATAGTGATTCTAATATGATAATTTCTGGTAGGCTTAAACCTACCCAGCATACAAAAAAATGTATATAATAAAGAACCATTACACAATACATCAATTAAGTGAATGAAACAAACAAACCATAGTTCTCGATAATATAGCATTCTGTGCAAAATAAGTGATTAGTGAAGAGAAAAATAAACAAACAATGAATAATACTAATAATAAGCGCATAAATCAATTTGTTAAAAAGGACACCATTAGTCACCTGCCATGATTGGTGCATTTCAGAATAGGAATCATGAAGAAGAAAAACAATTATTGGTATTTTCATCAAGATTTCCAGATGGGATTTATAGAATAATTATGCAGATTTAATACAATATTTTCTCTGTAAAAAAATTAACAAAATTTATGCAAATAACAACTCAGATGTAAGTATGTAGATTTAATTATTTGCAGGTTTCGTAATGGTTAGCACTGCTGCATCATAGTTCCTGGGACTCAGGTTCAATTCTGGCTTTGTATCTGACTGTGTACAGTTCTCCCCCATGTCCATGTGGGTTTTCTCTTAGTGCTCCAGTTTCCTCCCACATCCCAAAGACATACTGCTTAGGTTGATTAACTACTCTAAATTGCCCTATAGTCATGAGTGTGTGTGTTTGCTGCCCAGTGATGGTCCATTCCAGGCCCACCATGACCCTGTCCTGGATTAAGTGTTTCTTAATGAATGGTTAATTTGCAGGTCTAATGGAGATTATTGTACAAACTAGAATAATGCTAATGCTAATGCAAATTGTTAATAATAATGTCAAAACAGAACCATGGAAAACAACACCTAAAATAAGAATAAATATGTAAACACCAGCGCCTCTCAAGCTAAACATTTCCTGAATGTTTTTCACTAATGGACCTAATGGAGATATATAATATTATTCAACAGCTTTTTTTGTCATACATCTTGAGCTTTTTTGTGTGAACAGCAAGCTAATTAACTTTACAATAGGACATAATTCTAAAGGAAGCAGTGGATCAATATGAAAAAATAACATTTGCCCATAAGCCTTAAAAGCAAAGAGCAATGATGCTGTAAGCAACACCAGTGATAATTATATAGAATAACCTACCTAACTTGCAGCAACTTTATCTGATTACATTAGACGTGTGTCATGATCTCTGATGTGCTGTTGTATATTAGTTAAGCCTCAACCTTGTTGGAGATTTAAATAAAGACATTATATATGCATGTTATTAAACTGTTACCTCGGTTGTAATTACCAACTATCTCTGAAAACATTCAGAGTTCTCAGTCACATTTGAACAAGGAGTACACTATGGAACAGATTGCTTTAATCAGTTAACTGGATGTATTGAACCAACTAGATTTTCCAAGGCAGCATAATCAATATGTGTACCACAAAGTTGTGGATGCCCTGCTCCGCTGGGGATTACGACTCTCAGTCCTCCAAACCAGGCAGAAGTGTAAAATAATTTAAGCAGTTCTACTTGCAGGTCTGAGGAATGAGGTGCTATTCAGGAGATGCAGGGTAGCCCCAGTTTTAGTTCTGGAAAGAAACAGACCAGTTACTTGGGCAGATGCCCTTTGCAGGTGCAGTTAACACGCTGGATAAATGATATATAATAAATCATTAAACTACAGACATGCACAAATATTTAAACAAAATATGTAGCCTAATTATAGAGAAGGCTAATCCAAACACTACATTTTATTATTTAAATTCTGCATCAAACAGTAATAATACAAATAATAAGAGATGAATTATTTCCTTAGCATTGTCCAGGACTAAATAAACAAATAAATACATAAAACAAGTCTTCACCCTAGGTCTACAGACATATATTCCCTTATACAATAATGAATTGTTTTAACAGCAATTCCGCCAAGTTCATGAATATAAAAATAGAGAGGAAAGACTGTAATATTAATGATTTGTAACAAAAAGCACAATCCTAAAATTTGGGACCTGTCAAGATGATTTGTCATTAGAACAGCAGGGAAGGCAGGGACACACAAAGGGCTTTTATTTCTGCCAACAATATAAGTGCAAAGGGATGCTTTATATTTTGTGTTTCTGCAGTGCATTTCATGCATGCATCTGTAGATTGTGGAAATCATCATACACTTACGAATTGTCTTCTGTCAGTGGCAGAAACATTTAATTTGCTAGATTTAAAAAGTACATTTTCTAATGGAGTCATAATTATAATGATCAGATACAGTGTATTTGAAATCAGAACACCTTGCAGAAAACAAAGCAATGGAAGAAAAAAACACACCCACACATACTTACAGCAGAAAAAATACATTTTAAATGACCATTAAATATTTAAGTTTTTACTGAGCTGCCACTGATACAGTTGATTTTAGCTAAAACTGGTGATATTGAAAAGCCACGGCATTTTCAAATTATTTCGAATAAATTCAGGTTTAACTAAATTAAATGTGTTGATTTCAACAATTTTGGAGCCAACAGTATTGCCTCCATTTTGTTGCAGTCTTGGAAGGAATAAAATTAATTATGCAATTTAAAACCAACTTGGACAAAACAATCTACCATATCTTTACCTTCAGAATGAGATACCCAACCAAACAAATAAGTAAATATCAAGATCGATAAATTCTGCCAGCATATTTTATAACACTTAATTGAAAGCAGCTCTGAATGGCACAATTCAAGCTCTTTCACAACTATTAAAAGCCAGAATGCAGCAGGGGTGAAGAGGAAGTGAAAATTACAAAACTCAACATATACTCAATGTGAGAAAATGTAATAAAGTCTTTCATCTGGAAAACTGAAGCTGATATTTCTTTGTTCATCCCGGTGAGAGAAAATCATTTGCACAAACTTATTCTTAGCAATTACAGAACCTGTTCTCACATTATGACACTCTTCTCAGTCAGAAGAAAAAACAATTGTTTGGTACTGAATTTGGGTGCTGAATAAAACACAAATAAATAAAACAAATACTTTTTTGGTAACAATTAATCAAAATGCAAATGTAAAACAATTATAATAATAACAAAAGCACACATATAGTTGTCTGTCTTTTATTCTCAATATCCCCATAGAACAAGTAATTTCTCCTGAAATGGCTGTAGTTGTTTTATTTTACATCTTAATATTGGAATAATGACAACCCCAATTCTGGTCACTGGGGCTCTGGACTGACACATCTGTCTAAGTAATTAGGAATGATGTTGGAAGATTGCAATGAGCAAGAGAGAAAATAGATGGCATAGACATTGAATCACATAGTTGAAACTGTATTGTGTGCTCCATGAACTTGGCAGTAAAACAGCAAGCACATATCAATTGTTATCAATCAGATGATGAATAAAATAATATGCATATTTATGTATTTGTGTTAATTGATTGGTGACTGATGAGTTTTTAGGACTCGGTCAGAGTTAACAACTAAGTAATGCATACATTTATGTTATTAAAATAAGTGTTAACTTTTAGTAGGTTCCATTGATAAATATTGCTTGGTTTAATATATTTATAACTATATACACAGATAACAAATGCAAGTAACTGCCCCTTTAAATTAATCAAACACTGAAAATAATGGGTAATTCTGTCATTCAGAGCACTATAATTCCTTTTGCTATCATATGCCTACTAAATCATAGCTTATTAACCTCCAGTGTGGGCTGGTAATTTATTCTATGCATTGATAATTAACTGTGTTAAAAATGTGTAATACTCTTATTTGGTGCATGCTACAAGTAATATGAAATAACAAATGTATCTGTATGTATAAACCTGTTATTAGGTCTGTGTTTTATATCATATTACATTACATTATATGAATTTAAGGTTTACATATGTGCAGTATTGCACTTTTAAATATAAAAAATATATAATTTTGAAATTTGATTTATGCAAATGAAATGATGACTGATTTCTATAACCTGAAATTTATATAAATTGCAAAACAGGAACATTTTATGTTATTATGATTGTTATGTTGGTTGTGTATCATACCAACTCAAAGCTCCGCTTTGCATTTTAAGAATCTGCTTTTTTTTAGGCAGAAACTGATTTACATTAAGATCATATTAATCTCTACAACATATGGTATAATACACTAATATGTAATTTGGTTATAGCATTAGGGAGTTTAATAATATTTTTGGCAGCTCAATGTTGCAGTGGTTGTACGCTCAAATATAAATACCTTGAATTCCCTTTATTCTTCCCCACTGGCTTTTCATCAACAGTATGCCATTTAATCTCACTAGTTTGTTCCATTGAACCCTCTTGGTGGAATTTCCCTTTTTTTAAAGCCAACTGACAACCTTTCATGTTCCATTAGCCTCGACTCATTCTGTGAGCAAAATAATGTTTTCTATTTCTTTGTAAGTCAGTCGCAGTGAGTTTAAAAATAATTTATTTAAAAGGATTTTTTATAGAGGCCATACTGAAGGAGAAGAGATTGTTGTTTGTTTGAACTGGTTAGATTCATGCAACTAATTGGTAGAGCAAAAACATGTGACCAAAGAGCTCTCTTAGTACAAACAACATCACAGTTCTTCCCTACAGGGGCTGTCATTCAGACCAGGGTCAGTGTCAGGTCAAGCTGTCCAGTTAGCCTTTAACTGTAACCAAATCAGTGTCTTTGGTCAGTCAGTGCTCCAAGGAAAACACACATAGGCAATCTGCTAGAATATCAGCTCTGAACAGCATGACACATAAGCATTTTCAGTTGTACATTTATTTCAAATCACCAAATCAGCACTAAGAGATAAGGTCATGCTTTATTTTAAGGGGCATGCATATATCCTTAAGAATCTGGTAATAAAAGCCTTCCTGTAGATATTTATTTTGTTAGTTACCAATTTTCAGTTAGACCATTATTTATGATTTGGTTCCAGTTACTAAAACAGGTAATGCATACATCTAGATATTTATTTTAACTTGTTAGCTAATATGGTAAGTGAAATGGTGTTTCAAGTGTTAGTACAGTTAATGCACTTTTTAAAAGATTTAATATCCATTTATGTAACTATTAGAAGATACAATTAATACATAATAATAAAAAAAATGCTTACTACCAGGATGACTATGGTGCTGGTTTAGTTGAATAGGCAATTACACATAAAGAGGCACACAAAGACTGGGAAATATGGTGCAAAGGAGGTTTTTATAATTTACAGTGCTGGTGTGCAAAACAAACAAAAGACAAAATAAATCCCTATCTCTTGTTGATCTAATCTTGTGCCTGTCTTGTACCATACATAAATTCCGCTGATGAATTCCACCTGAACAGGAAGCAGTTTGTGATCAAAATATTTTTTAATGGTAAACTACACTCACCTAAAGGATTATTAGGAACACCTGTTCAATTTCTCATTAATGCAATTATCTAACCAACCAATCACATGGCAGTTGCTTCAATGCATTTAGGGGTGTGGTCCTGGTCAAGACAATCTCCTGAACTCCAAACTGAATGTCTGAATGGGAAAGAAAGGTGATTTAAGCAATTTTGAGCGTGGCATGGTTGTTGGTGCCAGACGGGCCGGTCTGAGTATTTCACAATCTGCTCAGTTACTGGGATTTTCACGCACAACCATTTCTAGGGTTTACAAAGAATGGTGTGAAAAGGGAAAAACATCCAGTATGCGGCAGTCCTGTGGGCGAAAATGCCTTGTTGATGCTAGAGGTCAGAGGAGAATGGGCCGACTGATTCAAGCTGATAGAAGAGCAACTTTGACTGAAATAACCACTCGTTACAACCGAGGTATGCAGCAAAGCATTTGTGAAGCCACAACACGTACAACCTTGAGGCGGATGGGCTACAACAGCAGAAGACCCCACCGGGTACCACTCATCTCCACTACAAATAGGAAAAAGAGGCTACAATTTGCACAAGCTCACCAAAATTGGACAGTTGAAGACTGGAAAAATGTTGCCTGGTCTGATGAGTCTCGATTTCTGTTGAGACATTCAGATGGTAGAGTCAGAATTTGGCGTAAACAGAATGAGAACATGTATCCATCATGCCTTGTTACCACTGTGCAGGCTGGTGGTGGTGGTCTAATGGTGTGGGGGATGTTTTCTTGGCACACTTTAGGCCCCTTAGTGCCAATTGGGCATCGTTTAAATGCCACGGCCTACCTGAGCATTGTTTCTGACCATGTCCATCCCTTTATGACCACCATGTACCCATCCTCTGATGGCTACTTCCAGCAGGATAATGCACCATGTCACAAAGGTCGAATCATTTCAAATTGACTTCTTGAACATGACAATGAGTTCACTGTACTAAACTGGCCCCCACAGTCACCAGATCTCAACCCAATAGAGCATCTTTGGGATGTGGTGGAACGGGAGCTTCGTGCCCTGGATGTGCATCCCACAAATCTCCATCAACTGCAAGATGCTATCCTATCAATATGGGCCAACATTTCTAAAGAATGCTTTCAGCACCTTGTTGAATCAATGCCACGTAGAATTAAGGTGGTTCTGAAGGCGAAAGGGGGTCAAACACAGTATTAGTATGGTGTTCCTAATAATCCTTTAGGTGAGTGTAGATCTCTGTGGGGATGTGGAATGTTCGTCTGAGGAGATTGAATTATGTTTTTGATATCGTGAAATGTGTTGATAGGCGGACAATGCATGAAGTGTTGATGGGACTATTCATATTTACCTGTTTTTCTGGTCTCTTTGTTTGTCTGCTTCTGAGTATTATTTGTATATTCAAATGTATATCGCAGTTTCTTCACCAGAAAATAAAAACGATTGTCTGCCATTACATTTTTCTTGCATATCCCCTGATGAGAGGTTGAGTGCCCTAAAGGGTATAGGTCTCACAGTTTGAAAACCGCTGCTTTGACAGAATCCATGTCCCAATGTTATAAAAATTAAATCATGTCGGCATTGTTGTGAAATGTTGTTCCTGTGCAATTAATTAATTGAATGTGTCATCCAAATAACACTGCACCCCTTTTCCAGTAGAATCAATCAATGGTTTTTGTTTCATGTAACCTAAACTGTAAAGAAGACTTTGACTACCATGACGAATGACCCTCAATAATGATGGGTTGCTATACATAAGGGAAACATATTATGCTATACCTCATTTGTGGCATAAAAATGATTCAATGCAAGTTTCAGTACAGTAATCTTTTGTGTACAGTTTGGTTAAACAGGTTAGATTTTGAGCTGATTTTGTTTGGAATTATTTTATTTAGCTTTTTATCACTTTATCCCTCAGAGCGATTTCTTACAGCCAATAAACCAAAGCTATGGTACAGTAGTCATAGGAAATTGGTTTTATATAGTTTAGAGGTCAAATTAAGATATATGTTTAATTCCCTTTTTGACTCTAACAGTGTACAGTGTAGCTCACTTTAAAGAGCAACTACTGGTAGCATTATAAATTCCCATTGGTTGATCTCAAATCATTTACCTCAAATCAAATAGCATGACTCAGTTTTCAATCAACTGAAAAGATATCCTTGATATGCAAGCTTGGTTTGATAAACGATACATAAAGGGGAACTAACGCAGTTCCTAGGATGGTTGGTTTATATGTGTTAAAAGCAGTGTTTAAGTATCTGTTATTTTTCTGTTCCATTCTAGTAGTTTTAAAAACTTAAATGTATAACCTTCATTGCAATCATGGCTACTGTAAATACCCCAAAGGAGAGCTCTCCGATATTTCAGGATAGAATGTTTCAAAATTTTAACAAATTCAAATGCTATGCTCGCCTTGCATTCTGCTTTGTCTGTGACTTTAAAAGGAGAACACAGCTGTAACTTGCGCCAAGTGGAACCAAATGTACACCTCATTAATTCAGCTTTTTTGGAATGAACCACCCTATTTAAATGAGGCATGCGCTCAGGTTTGCAGTGGATGGAAGTGAAAACGGAACACCACCTGACAAAGTTGAAGTTGCCCCCCCACTTACAGCACAAACGATAAATTCCATATAATTCGTTTGTGTTATGTTTGTGCCAGTTTGTGCCATTGAAATAAACGTTTGTGGTGCTTTGGTTTTGAAGATATGAACATTTATTTATTTTCAGTGAGTGACTTCACTCAGCCCCCCCCTCAACAACAGAATCAAACACCTATCTTTTGTTTGTGCTACGTTTGTACCAGTTTGTGCCATTTAAACTAATGTTTCAGCTTATCTAATATTAAAGATATAGGGGCGGTTTCCCGGACACCGATTAAGACTAATGTTAGATTAAATTGCACATTTAAACTGGACTAATTGAAATAGCATTTCTCAGACATGGTTTAAAATAGTCTCAGACTTGCCTTATTCTTGATTTATAAAGTCTGATTTCCAGAAGGATGATTAGAGCTAGTCTAGTGAAGGCTTACATTAAACCAGGTAGGTTTAACTTCAGATTAATTGATGTTGGCCTCCAGGTTGACCTTGGCAATAGACGAAAATTGATTACCTGGACTATTTCAATGATGATGAAAGAGCACCACCAAGACCAGACAGAAGGGCGGTTATAGACAGGAGCAACCCACTGAATGATTTTGATTAAATCAACTTCCATGACCGTTTCTGTATGTACAAAGAAAATGCAGATGACATAATTTGTTTGCTTGAGCCGAGGCTTTCATCTGACTCTTTTACGGGAAGGCCTATCCTTCCTTCCCTACAAGTACTGATCACCTTGAAGTTTTTGGCATGTGGAACCTTCCATTGTGAGACAGGAGATTTGTGTGGTGTAAGTGAACTAACTGTGTTCAAAATAGTCCACAAAGTCTGCAAAGCTGTATGTGAACTGAAAGACAACTACTTCAATTTCCCTGATGCTGCTGCCCAAACCAACTACAAGGTAGAGTTCTATGAATATGGGAACTTCCCTGGAGTCATTGGCTGTATTGATGGATGTCATATTCCCATAAAGTGTCCCTCTACACCAGATGCTGAGGAGTACAGGAATTGTATAAACTGGTTCTCAAAGTCTGGTACAAAGTATGTGCACTCCCACTATGCAGTTCTCCAACATTGTTGCACATTGGAAAGGTGCAACTCATGACTCTAGGAATTTCCAAAACTCCTCTTTGTATGCTCAGTTTGAAGGAGGGCAACATAGTGGAATCATACTTGGTGACAGTGGGTATGCACAGAACAACTTCTTGTTCATCCCCTATCTTCATGCAATCAAACCTGAGCAACAGTGGTACAACCAAGCTCATATCCGCACTAGAGGTGTAGTGGAGTGCATGTTTGGTGTATGGAAGAGTCCTTTCCAGTATCTCAGAAACACATTGCGCTTTGAACCAAGAAGATGCTGTATTGTCATCATTGCAACATGGCTGCCCAGATCCTCAAATGGAAGATGAAGATAACCCAGCTCTTCCCATGATTTAGGTAGATAATCACAGATATGAACTAGCCTGCAGAGTAGCTTTTGCTTTGCAGCACTTCTCACAACAAGGATATCTCAAATGATTGAAGACAACAATAGCCATGGATTGGTAAAAAAATATTTTTTATTTCAGAAATGGAGATATCAGGACCCTGAACGGGTGCTGGTTTCAGTAGAACATTGGTACTGCTTCTGTTTCATGTTTCTCTCCTCCTCCTTCATAGCTAACTCAACATGAAGGATTTTCATTTTCATTTCATGTTCTTCTTTTAAATACTTTAATTTGTGCTCATTAAATTCTCATGTATGGTCAGTGTCATTGTCCTTGTCCTCCAGCCTGGATTAGTCACACCATCTTCCCTCCTGGCTGCTGCAGATATACTAGGCTGGCCTTCATCCTGTCTCAGGCCCTCCAAGCTCTGGTTATCAGCTGAAAAATATTATATTGCTGCATTAGAGAACAATATTTCTTCAAGAGTGGAGTTCATTACATATTTTTTGTTATGGGATTGCAAGAGATGACTGACAACATTACATATTCCCTGCAGTCAGAGGACGGCACGTTGAATGAATGTGTCCTACCAAATGAGGAATGGAAAGGTGCCCCATCTCAACTGTCCAACTGATCATCAGGGATACCTTCCAGGGGTTGCTGACCATCAATGATCACAGTCAACAAGTCCCCAGGGTCATCTGTCTCTGGTCTTACTGTCTTGAAACACTCCCCACAAGCAATATCATGCGTCTTCTTTAAGTATATTGTAACAATACAGGCTTTTTGTTTGCAATATCATTGTGGGAGTTCACCACCAATGGCAGGAATAACGGAGAGGACACAGGATTAACCACAAACAGGAACTTTATTTGAACACAGGCTTCTTCAGGCTGCAGCGATCCTCTTTAACATGCTACCCTCTCTCACGCTCGCTCTCTGAAACTATCCACACACTGAACTACTCCGCGCGGGAACCAGGCACGCCTATTTATGCCCTCTGGCCCTGTGACTGGCTCTTCCAATCACGGCGCCTCCCGTGTTCCCACGTGGGGCTAACCCTGGAACTACCCCACTACACTAACCAACACGCACCACACACGTGCACATCCAAGCATGCACACCCACAAGTCCTACACAGATCACTACATTGCCTCCCCTCAGTTCCTCGCCCCCGAGGAAAGGTGCATCAAAGTCCATCTGAGGGCTACACCGGGGGCCCGGAGAAGTGGACAACAGCAAACATGGGGGCAGAGTCCAGCAAAGCGTCCGCTAAAGGTGGCTGTACTTACCCCCCGCTTCTGGGCCCGGTCAATGTCCCCCCCTGGTGCGATCCCCCCAGGATCCGGACTTCCGTGGGCAGTAACCCCTGACCAAATGTCCGGGTTGAGGCTGGCAAACCCAGCTCCAATCTCAGCTCAATGCTGTAGAAGCTCTTTTTCGGCCTGCCTCTAGCTGGTAGGGTGCCCCTGTAGTAGCTCCAGCTTCGGCGGGCCCCTTTAAGCCCACCCGCAGACCTAGGCTGGACGATTTTCCTTCCATGTCTGGCTCCCACTTCTCGCCGGATCTTTGGGGTCTGCACATCGGCACCCTGCTGCTTCTGATGTCGCCGCTGTGCTGGATCGCATCCTCGGACGCCTCTTGCATTGCGCCGGGGCTGACCCCGTGTGCAGGAGACCCCTATCGGCCACTGGGTTGGTGCTGTTAGTCATCCACCACCCATCTGCCCTCTCGCTGTGCCCCTCTTTTTGGCACATAGAATCTGCTGCTGGAGTGGGTCCCCCTCTCAGACACCACTCTTCTTACACTCAGGCAGACCCCACGCACAGGCGGCCACCCTCTGCCGCTGGAGTGGTGATTTTAGTCGGCCACCACCCATCTGCTCCCGGGACTTCGCCGGAAGATGCTGACACAGTGCCGAAGTCTTGTCATTGTAGCTGGGTTGCTGGGAGTGCCCCTGGCGCTGCTCCCCTGCTTGAGTGTCCTTTTCGTGGGTCGGGAGCTGTATGTGGGCCTCCCGCGGAGCTCCGGAGGCCGTCTTGTTTACATCCACGACAAGATTGCCGCACTTACACTCTCCATCTTTCAGCGTCGCCTTGATGATGTCATCCCATTGCTCTCAGTTTCTGTCATTCTCTCTCTCTGCAGGTCCCATTGGCTCGGGAGAGGCCTCTTCCAGTGGGGCCTCAACATTGTAACTGGGTTGCTACGAGTGCCTCAGAGGCTGTTCTCCTGGCTGAGCTCCCTGAGTGGTAACTGGGCTATGCACTCTGGCTCAGTGTAGCCTCCCTCTCGCCAGACCTCCTCACTGTTGCCATCTGACTGCTCCGCATCGCAGCCATGCTGGGTCCTGTCTCGATGCATGTCATCTAAGCATGCCCATATTACAGTCCCATACAGTGAGGGAAAAAAGTATTTGATACCCTGCTGATTTTGTACGTTTGCCCACTGACAAAGAAATGATCAGTCTATAATTTTAATGGTAGGTGTATTTTAACAGTGAGAGACAGAATAACAACAAAAAAATCCAGAAAAATGCATTTCAAAAAAGTTATAAATTGATTTGCATGTTAATGAGGGAAATAAGTATTTGACCCCCTTCGACTTAGTACTTGGTGGCAAAACCCTTGTTGGCAATCACAGAGGTCAGACGTTTCTTATAGTTGGCCACCAGGTTTGCACACATCTCAGGAGGGATTTTGTCCCACTCCGTTTCTTCCATTTGCGAATAATCGCACTAACTGTTGTCACCTTCTCACCAAGCTGCTTGGCGATGGTCTTGTAGCCCATTCCAGCCTTGTGTAGGTCTACAATCTTGTCCCTGACATCCTTGGACAGCTCTTTGGTCTTGGCCATGGTGGAGAGTTTGGAATCTGATTGATTGATTGATTGCTTCTGTGGACAGGTGTCTTTTATACAGGTAACGAGCTGAGATTAGGAGCACTCCCTTTAAGAGAGTGCTCCTAATCTCAGCTCGTTACCTGTATATAAGACACCTGGGAGCCAGAAATCTTGCTGATTGATAGGGGATCAAATACTTATTTCCCTCATTAACATGCAAATCAATTTATAACTTTTTGAAATGCGTTTTTCTGGATTTTTTTGTTGTCATTCTGTCTCTCACTGTTAAAATACACCTACCATTAAAATTATAGACTGATCATTTCTTTGTCAGTGGGCAAACGTACAAAATCAGCAGGAGATCAAATACTTTTTTCCCTCACTGTATGTCACTGCTTGTCCACTTATGGCCTGTTCCACCACCTCCCACTCGTCTTCCCTCAAACATGCCACAAGCTGTATCAGCTTCATCTTGTCGCTCCAGTCACTTAATTGTACAATGTGCTCAAAGTCCCTCTTAAAGTTCCACCAGTCCTACTCATCCGCACCCGCGGCTTCTGGGCTTCTCTCTCTTGTGCTCCAGCTGCTTGTCTCAGGGGCTCATCACGGCCATCCCGCAGCTTCTGTGCCTTTCTCCCTGATGTGGAAGCTGCCTGTCTCAGGGGCTCGTCATTGCCACTCCGCGGTCCCTGGAGCTTGCTCGCTGGCTTGTAACCGTAATTCCACGGTCCCTGGAGCTCAGCCTCCAGCTCATCGCTGCAGCTTTGTGGTCCCTAGAGCTCACCCACTGGCTCGTCACTGCCGTTCCACGGTCCCTGGAGCTCGGTCTCTTTCTGGGGTTCGTCGCTGGCTCCCTTCTCGAACTGCACCCGGACCAGTCTCGCCGTTTGTTCTGCGCTTGCCATGGGGAAGGTTAATAGCGCGGCTCTCCAGAGCTCCCCAAAGAACTCCGAGTCAGATTGTCTGGTCTTGTGGTAGAGCCCGCTGAACCTCAGCCTGTGACGCACCAATTTGTCTTTGGGGGTCTCCCACTGGTTGGGTCCCTGCTGTTCCCCTCTCTTCGCTGCACGTGGTGAATCCCTTTTGCTTGTTTTTCTGATGGATGGTGGTGGCATAGGTCCCATCCCGTTCTTCTGACACCAGTGTAACAATACAGGCTTTTTGTTTGCCATATCATTGTGGGAGTTCACCACCAACGGCAGGAATAACGGAAAGGAACCACGAACAGGAACTTTATTTGAAAACAGGCTGGAGCGACCTCTTTAACATGCTACCCTCTCTCACGCACTCTGACACTCTCCACACACTGAACTACTCCCCACTCCTCTACTACTTCGCATGGGAACCAGGTACCCCTATTTATGCCCTCCGGTCCTGTGACTGGCTCTTCCAATCACAGCACCTCCCGTGTTCCCGCGTGGGGCCAACCCTTAAACCCGGAACTACCCGGCTAAACTAACCAACACGCCATAAACAGCCCCACCACCCAACACACAGACAGACCCCCAAACACACACATGAGCATTCACCCCCCACCCCCCGAGTCCCATATCTCTACAATATTTTTATGTTTTTCCACAGGATCTTAGAAAGATAAGACAATTTACAAATTATATTATTAATTCTGTATGATACTGATTGTTACATTTTTGGATCACAAATATATTTAGGTCCCACTTTGTTGTGTTACATAAGAAAACAAACATTTCAAAGTGACTGATCTGTAAAAGTGGGCCAACAAGTTGTTGGAGTGTCCTTTTGCTTACTTTTTCACCCGAGTTTAATTAATTACAAATGGTAGTCCAGGCATTATTTTTCTTGTTTTCTGTTGATGAATCATGCTGTTTGTTCTCAATAATTGGGTGGTTTGACACAATTTGCTTCAAGAGTTGTTGTTTTTTTTCCAAAGTCACTGAAATTCTTTGAACCTTTTTCCATTGTTTGGTTGGGTGATTTATTCCAGTTCCACACAATGCTTATGTTTCTTAGGGTTCCATTCCTGGTTTTTGAAGCATCCTCAGGTCAGCACCAAGTGCACATCATTAATGTAATCAGGCTTCACAAAGAGTAGCTGGTTAGTCCTTATTTACCTTCATCTGCAACTCCCTAGTCTAGAAGTAATTAATCTCAAATTAAGCAACATCTCAGAAAGCCATTTTTTAAGTCTGGATTAATTTAAGTAGAATTACCCTAGTCCCAATTTAATTTAAACCCTGTCCAGGAAACTGCCCCATATCAGGTTTAATAAGGTGAAGGGAAGAAAAGAAAAAAAAAAGGTTTTACTATAGCCTACATCAGTGTTTCTCAACCCAGGTCCTGACAAACCACTTCTCTTCTAATGTTCACTCACCTGTGCTCTCAGCTCTCTGTTATTTAAGCAAACCTGTAATTGAACAAATTAAGTGATTAATTTGACATTTCCTGTTATTTTCAGCTCTCATGTGTTGGTTGATAATTCCATTTAAGGTTTCAATTAAACAAGTGAGCGCTCTGTTACAAAAAACAACACATACAGGGGTTCACCAGGACCAGTGTTGAGAACCCCAGCCTACATTAAATGCTCAAACTTGATGAAATGTCCATTGCATTTAAAGTAAGTAGCCAAATGTATGATATGCATATTTATTTAAAATCAAGTAAATAATAACAATACATATTGTTCTATTCAACAAATTAAATGTTATTTCAAAACCACAAACAAGTTATAGAGAAGTTTCCAATATACAATGTTTATCCCAAACCTCACTTTTGCTTTGTTTCTTGTGCTGTTTGCTTTTAACAAGCTGTTTTATTCTGTCAGCACGAGCACTGTCCTCAATGCCACAATGCTTACCAACCTCCATATGTGTGCCAATCACAGCATGCGATATTAAACACATGACCCCAGCAAGCATCTGTGTTAGCTTGTGACATTTCAGAGAGGCATTTAAGCATTTCTAAGCCAGTCATGCTCTGAATATACTACTTGTCATCCAAGAAAATTAAAAATATCAATACATAACATACATAAAGTAAATACTAAATGGCACACACAACTTCAGAGATCATTTTGTTTCTAAACTCTGACTGTTACTGTAGATTACTGTATTTCTTTAAAGTGCTTTATATTGTTGGAAAAGTCCAATTTAATCAACAAGAATAACTAGAAATGTTCTTGTTTTTATGGGGAAAACTTCAAAAAGGTACTGAAAGCAGCTGAAAAGTTTCATTATCTGGCAAGATTACTTAGAGTAAACTTAAGTTACTGAAGTAGCAGAATATTACCTTTAAGGGTATAAGTAGCACACTAATGAGAAAAAATAATTAAATTCATAGAGCAACATGGTAAAAAGTGCAATGTTTATCTTTGAATATCTCTCAGTCTATGGTTGTGTCACCCCTCCTTGGCGGAAGAAAACCTAGATTGTGCAGTTCGCCTAGAAAGCATTTTCATTAACACTAAAGTCAGGAGAATTCACTTTCCCATTCCCATAAGCATTTATGCAGACTCTCACCCTGCTGGGGACCATGTTTGATGAGAATGACAATTGATAGTACCGATGATCTAGATTTTTTTGATGTCAGTGAGAAAAGAGAATCTCTGAAAAATTATTGCAAGCGTGTGATGAGTGCACAGCAAGTATTGTGCGCACACAGACGGAACTGCACGTGTGTAAACGGTATTGAAGGAGCACAGAGTGGAGCTGTGGTCCTAAAATAATAATCATGAGTGTAGAAAATGCAGTTTTACATGCACAAGTTGTATTTTTGCAGTCTCAAATTTTGAGAGTGAATTAATTCCATGCATCAAAACTCGGGTATGTACACACACATCCATCATGATGTAGCTGCTAAACAACAGCAAGCCACAAAGGACATATGCCCTACTGAAATCTGGAGAATTACCTTTTCCTCCCAAGTCCTCATACACTTCTGCGCCTCAATGATTAAAAACACATGGTCCCAGACTTCAGCATTATGGGATTTGAAGTTCTCTTGTCTCTTGATTGCAATCTCAAACCAAAGGATAAGGATCTTTGCCAGAACCCAAACACCTACAAATCCCAGGGTGCCATAAAAGTGCCAGGACTTTTTCCTTCTCTCTTTAATAACTCTGCACTCACAGGTGAAATCGGGAGCAATACACAATTGAAATATTCATTGCACCCCGGCTTCAGAAACTAAAGCCGAAGACAATCAAATTAACGTTTTGGTTTTCAGGCAGTAGGAGCAATGATCTGGATAGAGTTACTCAACCTTTATTTATCACAATTATTGGTAGGGACAATTCAATGTTCCCTTTATATTGGTAGGGACATGTCCCTACTGTCCCTACCCTCCCTACCTAAATCTACGCTATTGCCTGTAATTCATTAAATGTTTGCTCTAACTCTAACTTTTCCACCTTTTTAGATAATTTTGTTTTGCTCAAGACAAGTTTTGATTCTGTACATTAATGGTTGAGAGCTTGCTATCAATTAGCACAAAATCAAAAAGGAGGCTTTACGTTCTGATGTTACCGGCGATCTGAAGTAATGTAGCTACACTGCATGTAATGTGAGAAAAATGGATCTTGTATGTGCAATGCTGCAATAATGAGGGATGGTAGTTCTGTTTCACTATTTGTACTTATACTACCTATTTTTTGCATTTTATTTGTAATTTAGTTGATGGTGGACAGTAATTACCAGAATAATTTTCACTGAAGATTTCACTTGCAAATCTGTTGATTTGGGGCTCCATGTTGCCATGGGCCCGCATGCGTCAAAAGACCCCACAAGAGTCAGCTTTCTGGTTGGACTTTAGATATGTGGTTTCCTCACCTTTTCTTTTTACAATATGTAGCAGCTGAATGACTGTTCTATTTGCCCTTGAAAAAGCTGAATAATAGCCAAATTAATCTCCCTCTGTTACATCAGTTCAGGAATGGCTGATGTAGGTTTGATACAGTTAATGCAAGTCTCCAGTTTATGACATGGAAAGGTCAGGAAGAGGAAGGGCTAAAGCTGGATTCATGTTCTGAATGTTTTTGGCTGGGAGTGAAATGTATGAAAGCAGATTATAGGGAGAGGAATCCTGCTTGTACATTTCTTCCTTCCCACTGCTCTGGCAAAAGTACCTGAACTTTACAGACTACAGGGAGGAAAAAAGGTATCATCCATCCTCCTAACCCTACTGGATATTGTGCTACAGTGCTGAGCCAAAGAATAGTTAATCCCTAGCCATAAAACCTGTCTCTGAAGCAGTGCTTATAAATAAAGTTATTGTCGTGAATGCTGAGCATTATAGATTCTACACTACAGTTAATTCAGCAAGCAAAATGAGTGTCCACCTTCTCTGCAATGCTGACCTAATGCATATTTTATAAGGGTGTTAATGTAGTACATTCAGTAGATATAGGACGAAGAGAAATAATATATAAGAAAGAACTGCAGCAGTATTCATGCTGCTTACTGAGCTCTCCAAAGACCAAAGGCTATTAATAGTCAATGAAGTAAGCCTTGGGGATGGTAGAGGCTTGATAATTTAATCTGTCGAGCACAAATACAAGCTTGTGCAATTAGCTGGAGAAGGGACTAGTCTAACCTTAGACCGCATGTGTCAATAATAAGGGTATTGATTAAGAGAGGAGGGTGTTTGTCTAATCATGACTCATGATGAACATCAAATGAAGGCATAATACACAACAACTGGTATGTAGGAAGGTCTCTGCTATATTGCACAGTCAACATCAGGGTGGGAAAAAAGCATTTTGGAACCTACAGACATCTCTTTCCTCCAATTGTAATGAGCACTAAGAGTTTTATTAGAGGAACAACCACTGTGACGTCTGCTGTAAACAAACCTGCATATTGGAAGATGATGGGAATCCTGATAAATGGAGTATATTGCCCTGAATAACAGTAATAGTTAAGATTCTAATAATTATACCAACAACAATAATAGTAATAATAATAACATTGATTTATATATCATTTCACCCTAACGTGCTTGGGATGGGACTTCAACTTCAACTACAGTTAGATAGCACTTCACAGCATTTTATCATGCTTCTTGCGTTACTAATACTTGTATTATTGATTGTTTTCCTCCTTGCTCCCTTTCCCGTAGCCCTTGACTGTGACCCTACATCTTGACAGCACTTAGCTTTTACTTTCCAGGATGTATGACCTCACTTACTGTACTTACCTGTGTAAATTGGAAGTTGTAAAATGTATTATATTTTGAATTGCTCTGTTTAATGTAAATTTGAATTTGTAATGTTTGATGCCTTGTACTTAACTGTATTCTTGCATTCTGTTTACAGTTATGTTGTAAGTCGCCCTGGATAAGGGTATCTCACAAGTAATACAAATAATAATAATAGTTGTGTGTATACTGTAAATATACTGAGAGTTGTAATGACTAGAGTCAGTGACTCCACTCGAGTCAGACACGAGTCACATTTTTTGATGACTCCACTCGAGTCATTGATATCAAATTACTCGAATTTAGCACCTGCAAAAAAAGACTTGACTCGAGTCAATGCTCAAAATATGTGACTCGAGTCAAGACACAGAAGTCTTCATATGACTCGAATCATTGTCTTCATGATAAAAATAAATTAAAACAAAAACACCCCTTCTGTACACGCAGTCATCTTGTCGCATAAACAGAACAGGCTTCTGCAGTGATTTGCAAGACTGTTGCTAAGGAAATGCTTTTCTAGCTTATAGCACAGTTCTATGATCATAACGCAAGCAAGCCAGAATCAAGCTATGGTGGTGTATTGTGCAATCTGCACAGATACTGTGAATTAATTGTCTAAATGGTCAGATTCTGCACAGGTTTGTGCCATGGATGTTGAGGTTGGGAGAAGAGAAGATGTTGGTGAAGGCAGTGTTCAACTGTATGTTCAACAATATGGAAAGCAGCACGCTAAAAATATTGAACAGTGTATGTGTGTGTGTTCATAATGCATCTGCCTAGTTTCCTGTTTTAACATTTGTTTAGTTATCCTTCAAGTTGGAAGCACTGCCCAAGGGGGAGGGGTTACTGTATAAGAAAACTGTCACAAGGGAGGAGGAAGTGAGCTGGTAAGGGAGCCTGCCTCGAGGCAACAGCTAGTGGGCCTCGATAACACAGACAGGAGCCACAGAGACCCCTTGTGGCCACACCTGGGATGCCCAGGAGCAAGGACCGCAGTCACGCTCTACCGGGAACTGTCTTCAATGAGGATATACAAAGCGGAGTCAACTCTTACGCCCTCTGGTTATAATAGCAAGGCCGGCTGCTCTACTAGTGCATCACTCACTCCTCAGTCCTCTACATTCCGGCTTTTGCACATCTCACTCCACTGAGACTGCTCTCCTGGCAGTCACTGACTCCCTCAGCTGTGCACGGGTGGCCTCCTTCTCCTCAGTCCTCAACCTCCTTGATCTCTGCGCAGCATTTGACACTGTCGATCACTCCATCCTCCTCTCATGCCTCGCTGACCGTGGAATCTCTGGGACTGCGCTCACCTGGTTCTCCTCCTACCTCAACGACCGGACCTATCAAGTGTCATGGCAAGGTTCCTCATCCACCCCCCAACCTCTCCTCACAGGCGTACCCCAAGGCTTTGTCCTGGGCCCCCTCCTGTTCTCTCTCTACATTCGTTCCTTGGGCCCCTCATCGAATCCCATGGTTTCTCCTACCACTTCTATGCAGATGATGCCCAGATCTTCCTGTCTTTTCCCTCTTCTGACCCTCTCATCCCCTCTCCCATCTCTTCCTTTCTGTCTGCTATCTCTGCCTGGATGCAGATGGATCTGATCTCATTTTTCCCCTTCTCCTCACCTTCTGCTGATCTCTTCATTTCAATCCCCTTGGAATCTATGACACTCTCTCCTTCTTCTTCCGCTAAGAACCTAGGAGTCACCCTCAATCCTGCGCTCTCCTACACTCAGCACATCACCACGCTGACACGCACCTGCAGATTCTTCCTGAACAACAAATCCAACCCTTCCTCACCAACTACTCAACTCAGCTGCTCGTCCAGTCACTGGTCCTCTCCTGCCTGGACTACTTTAACTCCCTCCTGGCCGGCCTGCCTGCAACTACTACCCGCCGCTCCAGCTCATCCAGAACTCTGTGGCTCGTCTGGTGTCTCTCTGCCCCGATTCACACACGCTACTCCACTGCTCCGCTCCCTCCACTGGCTCCCGATACCAGCACGCATTCAGTTCAAGACACTGACCCTCACCTACCGTTGTCTCGACCACACTTCACCAAGCTACCTTCAGACCCTCGTCTCTCCATACATCCCCTCCAGACCACATCTTTTAACACAGTACTTGTAATATTAGGCCTTTACTCTCCTGTAAGATAGCACTTTCCAACGTTTTATCATACTTCTTGTGTTACTAGTACTCATATTGTTATTTTGATTTCCCCTATGCTCCCTTTCCCTTGGCCCTTGACTGTGACCTAACATCTTGTCTGCACTTAGCTCTTACAATCCAGGATGTAAGACCTCACTTACTGTACTTACCTGTGTAAATTGGAAGTTGTAAAATGTAATTTGCTTTTAATTGCACTGTATTATGTACATTTGAATTTGTAATGTGTTATGCCTTGTACTGAACTGTATTTTTGCACTTTGTATTATGCTCATATTTTGTAAGTCGCCCTGGATAAATAAATAATAATAATAATAGTAGTGTCACTTGATTTTGATTTTATTCATTAATGTACATCCAAGCCAATTGAGCACTGATATTTGTGTGTACATATATATATATATATATATATATATATACACTCACCTAAAGGATTATTAGGAACACCATACTAATACTGTGTTTGACCCCCTTTCGCCTTCAGAACCACCTTAATTCTACGTGGCATTGATTCAACAAGGTGCTGAAAGCATTCTTTAGAAATGTTGGCCCATATTGATAGGATAGCATCTTGCAGTTGATGGAGATTTGTGGGATGCACATCCAGGGCACGAAGCTCCCGTTCCACCACATCCCAAAGATGCTCTATTGGGTTGAGATCTGGTGACTGTGGGGGCCAATTTAGTACAGTGAACTCATTGTCATGTTCAAGAAACCAATTTGAAATGATTCGACCTTTGTGACATGGTGCATTATCCTGCTGGAAGTAGCCATCAGAGGATGGGTACATGGTGGTCATAAAGGGATGGACATGGTCAGAAACAATGCTCAGGTAGGCCGTGGCATTTAAACGATGCCCAATTGGCACTAAGGGGCCTAAAGTGTGCCAAGAAAACATCCCCCACACCATTAGACCACCACCACCAGCCTGCACAGTGGTAACAAGGCATGATGGATCCATGTTCTCATTCTGTTTACGCCAAATTCTGACTCTACCATCTGAATGTCTCAACAGAAATCGAGACTCATCAGACCAGGCAACATTTTTCCAGTCTTCAACTGTCCAATTTTGGTGAGCTTGTGCAAATTGTAGCCTCTATATATATATATATATATATACAGTGCATCTGGAAAGTATTCACAGCGCTTCACCTTTTCCACATTTTGTTATGTTACAGCCTTATTCCAAAATGGATTAAATTAATTATTTTCCTCAAAATTCTACAAACAATACCCCATAATGACAACCTGAAAGAAGTTTGTTTGAAATTTTTGCATATTTATTAAAAATATATATAGATGATTGTCTTGAAGAGTCAGAACTAATGACTAAAACTGACTCGAGCCAGATAGGTGACTCGACTCGACTCAAGCTTAGCATGTCACTGATTCAACTCGAGTCTTTACTCCTAAATGACACGACTTGACTCGAGTCCCAGTTTTAGTGACTTACAGCTCCACATCATGATCTTTGAACTTCATGTTTCCAGATGCATTTTGTTTACATCAAATCCTGTATACCAAAAATTTAAAATTCGAGAGGACACAATACAGTAACTTAAACAACCTTATGTCACAATGTTTGGATAAGGGCGTCTGCCAATGAATAATAATTAAAAAAAAAATAATACAAATAAATAAATAAATAAATAATAATAATAATAATAATAATAATAATAATAATAATAATTTTGATGAAGACTTCATTTAAAACCCGGTGTTCCTCACACTAAAAGGTTTATACAGTAGCACAGTTTTATATTTAAAATTTGATTGTTTGTGCAAGAGACAGATAAAGTTTAGATAAGACTTCATATTCAAAGGTTAGTACAATATAGGTAACTTTCTTTCAATATCTATTTATCACAATAATACTTATAAAATATAAAATACATTGTTATGAAAAGTATTAATTTTGCAGAGTGCAACCACAAGCAATACTTTGTGGGTATTGGTGGAAACACAGAAATGATAACACAAACAGACCTTTAGTGTATGAACTGAAATCAAATCTGACTGTGAAGGAAACAGTTAATACTTTAATTACTAGCAGTGGTATAGCCAGGAATATGCGTGAAAATTCAATACTTGAAATGTGCAATTCTGAGTCATTTCGAAGTCAAAGAATTTAGCTCAAAATCTCCATGACATTAGGCAGATGTTGCTGAATTAAAAGTGCTGTCATTGCTGCTTTTACACTAGAACTGCCAAGGCCATTATTTTAAATATATATATTTTTATTTACTGTGCAGTTGTGAAATATTTGTGGTTGTCTGTTCTTGACTTTTCCTAAATATTAGTTAAAAATAAAACTGATGTTGTTGAAAGGTGGGATCGCAAAAAAAATGTTATAATCCAATTTACCTCGAACTGCCAGAAGCCATCACAATGACTACATAGAAAACAATAGTATTTTGCTTATGCAGTATAGTGTTAATTTCTTTATTTGTATGTATGCATCAACTAAGACATTGCCACATATTGAACTAATTACATCATTCTACAGTACTATAATGAATGATGCAGTACATAGCAATGAATAATGTATTTTAGACCAGGAAATATTCAGTGAAATATGTGTTTTCCAGTGGGTGGCACAGAAGTTCAAATTTTGTTACATATATTGCAGCCATCAAAGCATTTTTTGTGCTTCCTGTGATATGTGTATATAGACCAATTTCTTTATAAATGCAATTTACATATAATGTTTTACATT
This sequence comes from Amia ocellicauda, assembly GCF_036373705.1. Classification (NCBI taxonomy): domain Eukaryota; kingdom Metazoa; phylum Chordata; class Actinopteri; order Amiiformes; family Amiidae; genus Amia; species Amia ocellicauda. The sequence goes on from NC_089852.1 coordinate 18,245,900, forward strand.
ATATTGGTAGCTCAGATGCTTTATGTCATGTGACTGGATACATGAAATTGAAATTGACTTCTCGTGGCGGTTGTAGTTATGCCTAAAATGCCAGCGGTTCTAGTGCTCATGATCGTGTTATTTATTCCTGAATATCATGACACAGAGTCTGTCTCAAATTCTGAATCTGAAAACAATACAGAATATGTACCAGAATTTGTATATTTAACAACTGAGCACTTTGCACCTGACCTTCCAGATCATCCTGTCCCCCTTTGCTTTATGTAAATCTTTACAAATCCTAACTGTCAAACAACATGTTTCAGTATTTGGCTTGTGAGCCTGTAAGAGTAGTAGCTACAGCAATTATGATGATTTGCTTTTTAAATAATCCCCTCATGAGAAAACATCAGGTTTGAGACTAAAAGTGTCAAGTTTATGTACATCGTTGATAGCAATTTTCTTTTTGTAGCCTATATTATGGTTATTTAAATTTTGTTTGTTTTGTTGGTTGTTTGTAAGCAGAGTTTACTTTCCTCCAAGAGTGCATATTTTGTTTTCAGATTCATAGTACACTTATTTAAATGGTACCTATTGCTTTTCGGGTTGTTGTGCTTTGGAATGTAGATAGTGTCCTTTTTTTTTTTTTCGGTCCGTGGCTTGTTTGTTTTTTATTTACTAATCTCAGATGTGCTCTTTAAGGCTAAGAACACAAGTAAATTTTAACTTAAATTCCCGTGTCACAAAATCTAGAGATGGCTTCATTACAAGTTTGAAATGTTGATATTTCTGGACGTTGTTGTTATTTTAAAGTCTCACCAAATAGAACAAACATGAATTGTTTTGTTTCCCCGATGCACTGGAAGGTATTAAGTCAGCTTTGCATGGTTAAGACTTCATTAGACACTTGCTTGCGCTCACATTCTGATACTTATTTAGGGATAGTGCAAACTGGGAACTTACACAAAAATACATACACAAAAATAGGCTTTTTCCTCTCCCTGAAATCTATGAAGGAAACAGGCTCAATTTGTCATTACCTTTACAAATCATGGTTTTAAATGTGGTTCAGGATTTTCTGGAAAATTGCAGATAACTGAGTAACAATTGGGAATGCAGATGATATCAAATGGGATTTGCAACAAAGGGATTTATTACTGTTTGAAGATAAGAAATAGACAGTAAAGAGTCATAAGATGTTTTCCTTCTTCATTATTTACAGGAAAAATTCTCTTCACAGCATGCGATCTTGTGTTTTGCCTTGTTTTGCAAAGCTTCCCCTTACTTAAAACCCATACTACTAGTCAATGAGGAAATGTTCATGATATGTCACATGCCAATTAACTTCCACATTGTACACCACCGGACAATTCTTAAAGTAATATACAAGCAACCATTAAAAACTGAAGGGTGTGTGTGTGTGCTAAATGAGATTAAAAGCCAGCCATGTGCTACAAAAAAAATGTACTGTCTAATTTGTGAGAAACTTCACCTTTACTTCACAGGCCTTTTTCGTTCTAATTAATTGCAACACCCACATAGCTTTTCCACAGTCAAACTCAATTGATCAGGCAATCATTTTTAATTACTTTAGAAAATATAAAATTAAGGTAGCATAAACTAAGCCTATTTTGATTATTTCTTTTGAGAATGCATTTATTTCTCTTAATCTGCATTTAATTATTTCACAGAAGTTGAATGGGTTCTAGCAGTAGAAAGCAGGCATGACATTGCAATTGCTTTAGTTTGAGCAAAGATTAAATTAAATGTACTAATCTTAAACAACTATAGGATTAATTAATGTCAGTACAACCCAAATAACTATTTTAGACTGTTGTCCCACAAGTGCCAACTTCAAAAATTGAATATGTTTTAAACTTTTCATTCTATATTCAGCTATTCAGTCTTTAAAGTTTTGAGTTTCAGCTTCGTGTCCCACTGAACCACTTTTTTTTATTGGGGGGGCTTTATTTTGCTCAATTTTTTTAAGATGATAGAAGTGATAAAATATTGCTTTTTTTGAAAAAGTTGATACTGGAACTCAAGTTCCTTTAATAAGAAGAATGAATAATTGTAAAGGATTAAAGATAAAGATAAATTTCTAATTACATAAGGAAACAAAGCTAATTAGATGGCAGCAATAGGGTTTATACTGTTTGTACAAGAACATGGGAAGCCATAATAACTATGAACTATAAAGTCTACCATAAATATTTAAATATGGAGAAATATGATCAGATCCGAGAAACACATATTAAAGCATAACTCTGGCTATTTCTAAATTCATGGTTACATGTGTAACGGGGGGAGGGGGTTCCCGGGGGACAAGCAGGGCCCCCTAATTAAGGCTCCCGCACAAAAGTAAACTTCTATCTACTTCCTGAGACTACGCCACCTTCAGGTTGATTATGGTGAGGGGAAGGAAACCTCCCCACGCAGGTTCTGATTACCATGCAGTCACCCAGAGAGCCACCATGGACAAACATAAAATACACAATGTTTAATCATCTTCACATTATGACCAGATACACATTTCTCTTAAAGGAAAAATAAATAAATACTTAAACACTCACAAAAACACAAAATACAATACAAAAAATGCTTATTAAAACACTCCTTTTTCCTTATATTAAGATTCCTGGCAGACATCAACTAAAAAGATCCCGTTCCCCCTCAGACCTCTCCCCTTTCTCTCCATTAAGAGTCCTTTACACTGTCCTTCCTTCACCTCCTCCACGGCTCCCTTCAGATTCTACTGTCCACATAAGAAATCCACTAACGCAGAGCAATTTAGGCACAGCGTCCTTAGAGCCACAAATAAAACTGACGCTTCTTCCCCGACCCCCATCTTCCAACAGTCCGATAACTGCGACATGCCCCCATATTGCTTTCTACACCACCATGGCAGTGCCATCTGCTACAGCACGCAGGGAGGCTAAAGCTGGACCATGGCGCTATACTGTGGTTTGATTATAGGTTTGATTATTCACTTATTAGTCACTTACCCGTGTGTTTATTTATTTTTCTTTTGCTGAGCGCGCTCCTTGACAGGCATTCCCACGTGGACTTGCCCGCATCCCTCCGCCAATTGCTCATTCCTGTGCCCCTGACCCAAGTGTCCGCTATATTGGCTGGTCATTCCAGTTTCTGGGGAGAGTCAGAGAGCGAGTGAGAGAGTATGGAGACAGAGTGACACAGCAAGTAGTAGATGTATAGAGAGGCTGGGGAGCATTGAGGTAAAGGCAGGGAGGAGAGCCGGGCAGATGAGGGGGATGAGAGACCCGGCTCCCATGTGGCCCCAGTGAGTGGAAGATGGGTGGGCACACGGGCTGCTTTGCCCCTGACTGCTCAATGGAGAAGGCCAGGGACGGCGAAGATGAGTCAGGTGACTCACACCGCATGCCCCTGCCTCCGCACCTTGTGACCCCCTTGCTAAGAGAGAGCGGCCACAGTTAGTCCATGAAAGAGCGCCTAGTAGGAATGGTGGGAAGAGTGGGTGATGAAGCCACCCACTATCACACATCATCCATAGGTGGGGGAGACGGCAGCAAGGTGGCGGTTCAGGTCCTGGATTATACAGAACGACATTGGATATTGTGAATTAAAACTAGTGGACGGAAGACTTGGCAATCGGCAGACGGGTTTCCCTAGTCAAAAGGGTAAGTAAATTATTGCAGTACTGATAGAGGAATAATAGAAGAGACACTGAGGAATACAGGCATGTTATGACTCTCTTTATGAACTGTCTATTGACCTGCTGTAATTTGCTGTGCGGGTTCTCTCCCTCACTGTTCCCGTGTGTTCTGTCACCTTCAATAGAGAAACAAGAGAAGAAAAGTAAATAGCCTGTAACTGAACTTCCAATCCGATACTTACTTACTGCTGGGTCCAAGTTCCTGCAAGGAGGGCATCTGCTTCCAGTACCCGAAGAATGAAAGATAGAAAAGGTAGACTGTTTACAAATGAGAGACGTTCCTATTAGCGCTCAGGTTCTCACCTGCACATTAATTTCCTCTGTTTGAAAGTAAACTAAATAATTACACCATCTTCACTGATTTTTCTGCAGCTGTAGGCTTAGTAACACTTCATCTTGTCTATGGAAATTATAAGTACAATCATCAAGGAGTAAGACTATGAAATGCTATGAAACACCCGGAAATTCTCATTCGGTAACTTGATAATAGTTGCTCTGTGGAAGACAAATCTGATGAATCCATATTTGTTTTCCGCTATCCATGATGTTATGACATCACATCCGGACGAACTGAGAGAACATGCATGAGGAAGTTTGGCATTCGCCATTATTGGCTAAGTTTTAAATAAAAAATTAAATAAAAGTTGCTTATATGATAGCAAGAGAGCAAGTCTTATTTACACCATAAACATATATAAGCATAAAACCATTCATTTATAAGTTTCCAAACTTTACAATAACCTTTCTTGTCTGGTCCTGCATTGTATGTGTGTGTGTGTATATATATATATATATATATATATATATATATATATATATATATATATATATATATATATATATATATACAGTGAGGGAAAAAAGTATTTGATACCCTGCTGATTTTGTAAGTTTGCCCAATGACAAAGAAATGATCAGTCTATAATTTTAATGGTAGGTGTATTTTAACAGTGAGAGACAGAATAACCACAAAAAAATCCAGAAAAACGCATTTCAAAAAAGTTATAAATTGATTTGCATGTTAATGAGGGAAATAAGTATTTGACCCCTTCCGACTTAGTACTTGGTGGCAAAACCCTTGTTGGCAATCACAGAGGTCAGACGTTTCTTGTAGTTGGCCACCAGGTTTGCACACATCTCAGGAGGGATTTTGTCCCACTCCTCTTTGCAGATCCTCTCCAAGTCATTAAGGTTTCGAGGCTGACATTTGGCAACTCGAACCTTCAGCTCCCTCCACAGATTTTCTATGGGATTAAGGTCTGGAGACTGGCTAGGCCACTCCAGGACCTTAATGTGCTTCTTCTTGAGCCACTCCTTTGTTGCCTTGGCTGTGTGTTTTGGGTCATTGTCATGCTGAAATATCCATCCACGACCCATTTTCAATGCCCTGGCTGAGGGAAGGAGGTTCTCACCCTAGATTTGACAGTACATGGCCCCGTCCATCGTCCCTTTGATGTGGTGCAGTTGTCCTGTCTCTTTAGCAGAAAAACACCCCCAAAGCATAATGTTTCCACCTCCATGTTTGACGGGCAACAGTTCGTTTGTATGGATGTTGGGCGCAACATGTAATTTGTTATCCGCACTGTACACCTGTATTGCGGTTACTGTATCAATAATCAGTTATTTCCACTGAACACACAGAGGCTCGGAGGCTGTGAATAAACCTGTGCCGGACGGGCTTTCTTCACACTTTGGGCCGGATTACATCAAAACTTTGACCCACCCGCTAATAGAAAACTACAGAACTGTACTCAGTTGCGGCTTCATTTTCAGTAAAATGACACTTTCTTCTAATCAGAAATGTAACCACTATGATGTACAGGTTTGTAGTTTGCTATTTGTCAGTGGGTCAAAGTTTTAATTTAATCTGGCCCTTTGCCTCAACCGGTGAAAGGCTTTAGACAACTCCGAAGTGTCTAAAACTAGAGGAGCTGCGAGAGCATTTTGAGGTTGTTTTCTCACAGATATTTTCCTAATTTAATACAGCAAAAATGTAACCACTCCCACTGTATTGTTGGTCAGAATTAACTACAGCTTTAACCAGCCGCTAATAGCAAACTACACAACTGTACATCATGGGATTTACATTAAAAATTAGAAGAGAGTAACATCTAACTAAACATGAAGTAGCGGCTGTGTGAAAACTGTGTTTTATTCTCTCACGTGCAAGAAAGGAGCTGCGAGAAGGTCGTTTTGCGGCGCAAATCGGGTTAGATTTAGTACCACGATAGTTTAGCAGCGCGATTTCCACTCGCAGACATGCGCTAATGCTTCTGCGAGTGATTCGCAGCACCAACATTTTTTATTTAATCCTGCCCAGGAAGAGACATAAGTCATCTTCCAAAGAAAGCCAGGAGTGATATTTTGTTTTAATTGCAGTCAATGCTGAGAAGCCGCTCCATATAAAGCCCAGTTTTAAATAAGCTTTGTCACATTTTCAGCTTTTGCGTTTTGCTGGAACCTCCGCTGCTGCCCTCACTCATGCTTTTCTCCCTTTCTCACAAAACGATACATTTCTCACAACTACTTCTATCTAAGCACGTTGCTGATGCTTTTACTTGTCAGAGAAACTATACAACCAATGTATATTATTATTATTATTATTATTATTATTATTATTTTATTTAGAAGTGCCTTTCAGGATACCCAAGGACACTGTACAAAAATATGTCTGATGTCACTGTTGCTTTGGAACACTAGAACATTAAGCAAAAGCTTTGTGTTATTTTTTATTGCAGTTATTTTAGAATGTTTCATGTAACTAGATTGAGCCTTCCTTGACACACTTTTTTGAAAAAGTTTGAGAACTTCTGATCTAGACCAAGCTACAATTGCCAAATCTCACTTGCAGATTTTAACTTACCAGCTAATAAGCTAATTTGATCATTGATGCTGCAGAACTAGGTAGCAGAGATTTAAAAAAAAAAAAGAGTTGACCAAACATCTATAGCAGATCCTATTCAAGGTTAAACTCACAAACAGACAGCCACCATGTTACAATAAAATGCTATTTGGTGGCAGGTAAGGTGAACTTGGACTGTGCAGTTAAAGTAACCAGAAAAAAAAACATTCAGCCAGCCATCTGGTTTAGCTACACATTTAATGTCATCATTAAAACAGTTACTTTAGACAGAATGCAAGCAAGCTACTGAGCTACTGTACTGGAATAAAAATGAAACATAGCCTAAACAAATAATATTACACTACTTTTTGCTTGTGCTTGTTTTTTTTACGTTTTTACGTGGTCTGTTCTTGCTCATCCTATACGATTTTTTTTTCTTTTTGTCTGCCACACCCAAACCATTACGGTTTGTAGCGCATAAATTATGATGTTTGATTCCATGATGCCCCTATGGGCACAACTTGCTCATAAGCAAAATCTGTTAATTCCTTGAAAATGGATAGCAGTGATTATTTATGAAAATCAATTATAGAACATGATTGAAAATATCCATCCATTTTCAAAACTGCTTATCCTGGTGATTGTCGTGGGGACGCCGGAGCCAATCCCAGCAGGCATAGGGCACAAGGCAGGAATACACCCAGGACGGGATGTCAGTCCATCACTGGGCATCACACACACACACACACAGGGCAATTTAGATTCAATTCACCTAACCTGCATGTCTCTGGACAGTGGGAGGAAACCGGAGTGCCCGAAGAAAACCCACGCAGACACAGGGAGAACATGCAAACTCCACACAGACAGACACCCCAAGCCAGGACTCAAACCCAGGACTCCTGGTGCTGTGAGGCAGCAACGCTAACCACCGTGACAACATGCCGCACCCTTGAAAATATCTTACATTTATTTATTTATTTTTTCCTAGGGGCCCTAAGCAGACGCTTATGTCACTTATGCCTAGAAACAGCTCTGCTCAATATTACCTTGTTCCCCTGGAACTCTCCCCACCTCTCTCTTATGAACTTGGAAAAAGGCTACATAATATATATAATAAGGAAATCAACTATAATAATATTTTTTCAAGAAATACTATTCACTTGACATTTGAAACAATGAATGGCCACGGTGTTTTCAGCTCAGCTCACAATGACTTAATGGAACAATTTATATGCTTAACTGAACCAGTTCAGGATTGTTTCCAGGTTGTAAGCAGGCAGTTGGTGTAAGGAGACCTACAACGCTTGTAGGACTGCTGCCCTGAAGACCAGTATAATACTGGTATACAGTATAAAACATAATTACAGCTGAATACTATGGTGCCAACATGTGTGCCATGCAGGTGGTAATGGGATCCCTCAGTGATCCCACTTTTCATCACATTGATCTCCATCCCTCTATATAGTTTTCTTTTTTTATTATTTTATTTCTAAGGAACTGATCCTACACATCCCCAAAACAATCAACAACTTGCTATGCCAAGAGGCTTCTCTTGACACAAATATTTAAACACTTCAGAAATGTAGAGAGTGATGTCACCATGACAGGCCCAGATCCCTGTTTCACTCAGCGACTGGATGGTATTAGACTCATTGATCTGAATCACACACCATTGTGTGTGATCAGAACCTGTTTGAATGCAGACCGCTGTCTCAGGCACACCTCTGAGCTCCTACACAGCAGCAAAAAAGCAACAAAACACTATGTCAAAGGACTGATCCCCTAACACAAGTGGTGGGGTGGAATGCCTTTCCAAAAGAGTCACACAAACAGTAGCATGAAAACACAGCAGACACAACTGAGGAGATATTTTCATAGATATCAATATTTACTCCAGAATGTGAAAAACATAAATTAATGAAAGTAAAAATGAAAGAAAATAAACCTCTCATAATGTTCTCTCATAACACCTATAAAGTTCTCATGAGGTTAACAGTACCAACCAAAACTGCAAAGCAACTGCAAATAATAGCTCTGCTTTGGCATTGTTTCACATTCTTCAATATTAATAACAGTTTCACTTTTCTTTTGACCTAGCTCCTACAGCATTGCCATGCTTGCAGCATTGCAGTGAACTGAATTCCAGCTCTCCGCTAATTGTCTTCAACCTTGCATGCCTAAGCTCACTCGCATAGCTGAAGAACTTTGGTAATGAATCCCTGAAGGGATACACTGTGCAAGTTTCACTCATCTCCTTTCCCTGAGCTTTCACATTTCACAGGCTATCGACATCCTGACAGGCAGCTGCTGTTATACCCAGTCTTTGGACATGCTTCTCTATTTGAAAGGGCCTTGACTTACATTATTATCATTTTTTTTTTTTTTTTTTCCAGAAATTGGGATTTACAATTTGAAGATTATGTCGGGTCTTCAAGACAAAATACTTATGAGTGGTAATTCCAATAGAAAAACTAATCTTTTTACTTCACAGCAAGTTTTGCTTTTGGTATTTTCTTAAAATGCACTTTTTTAAGCCAAGTCAGAACTTTGTTAAATATTTACAACTTATTCCATATGCCAGATCATTCTCTAAAGCATTTTTAGCTACACTACTGAAATATAACTCTGTGTGTCTTTAATTGGAAACTCAAGTTGGCAACAAATTTTGTTTTATTTGAATTGACTTCTACTCCATTTACAGCCATGGTCAAATGAATGTAAATACCCCATGTCTACAGTTATGCTCTGGTTCAACATCTTTACTAAATTATTATCATTGGAGATGATGATTTTTGTAAATGACTAAAAATAACTGCCATTATTCAAAGGTACATGTGGTGCACTAACAGCAACAATTAATTTATTGAGTGCCAAGAACATTTAATACGTGTATGTGTATATCCAGTTTTCCAGTCTTAAAGCAGTGGAATGGATATAATACTGGAAAACAAAAAAGGGAAACTTCCAGCAGAAATGTAACACTTAAAACTTGTGCTTCTCCAGAGGGAGTAAAATAAAAATGCACTATGTTTTCATTAAATGTTATTATATTGCTTAGCAGATAGATATTTTTGTAGATTCTTCTCCTTGAACAGCACTGTATTCTTGAACCACTCCCGCTCTCTATCGAAACAACAGGTGAACTATCACAGGTACTGCCAAAGATCTCTTAAACCTCCATGACATCTATGTGTTAACAAGTGTGGCAAGTTGGCTTCAGCCCCTTAGTATCCCTTTATATTGTACCTTGCTCCCAGGACAGAATAAATCGGGTAATCAAAATGGAAAGTTCTTGGCACATTTGCTGGAGTGGTTTGTTTTGCTTAATCCTACTTCAGACTGTAAATTGTTCTATAGATTCACTCCTGTATGCTCAAGAAAGGGATAACGTTGTGTTCGTCTTGCTCGCCTTGGTTAACATTGACACTCCGATCACGATGCAATGCTTGTCAGGTTGAGAAACTGAGCAGTTGCCTGCATGATATGCGGAAGTGTCAGTCTTTTTCACAAAAGCAGAAATAATGCTGGTTATGAACAATGCTGTTTCATGTGTCACAGACATGACAGAAGCTCATTTTATTGCTTTATCACTGTGTGTGGGTTGTTGTATTTTCACTGATTCTTGATTAATTAATAATTACTTGATTACTTTCTTAGTATTGTGTTGTATTGAAAGAAGCACATCTAGTGAACAAACCAAAACGTTTATTAATGTCTAACCAGGAACAACTGCAAATCTCCACTTCCATAGTGCCATATCCTGGAACTGTTGGTATGAATTAACAATACTACATATCCCCTTTTCTTTAAGGCATTTACTTCTACTCAACTTTAACAACTTCTTAAGTAGTCTTCAACTTTTTGGAAGACAGGGCAAGTGGCACAGGATGCTTTGAACTGTTCTGCAGGTACAGCAGAAAAGTCACCCAACACAAGTGCTATGACTTCCTTCTGAAGAGGCAAATGGGTGAGACAATCAGCAGTTACATTTTCACAGCCTGGCTTGTAGACAATGTCATAATTGAATGACAGTAAGTGTGTGGACCACCGTGCAATGCACATACCAGCCCTTTCCAGTGCCTTTGAAGACAGGAGGATTGTTAGTGGGATGTGATATTTGCTAAGAGCTTCCTTTTCGACTGTGGAGTAGTTCCTTTCTGATGCTGTGAGTGTACGTGATGCAAACACTACTGTTGTTTCTGTACCATCTTCGTGAGTCTGAGTGAGCACTGCCCCAAGCCCTTAGTCAGAACCATCAGTAGTCATGATAGTGGGGCAAGCAGGGTCAAACAAGGCATGTGCTGGGCTGTTTGTAATTAACTCTTTCACTCTAGCAAAACTAGCATTAGCAGCATCAGTCCAGGAAAACCCTGCAGTGTTACACAACACTGCTCTGTGGGGTTCTACAACTGTGGCATGATTTGAAATTAATTTGGCATACAACGACATAAGTCCCAGGAAGGAACTGAGCATATGCACATCTGTTGGAGGCGGTGCTTGGGAAACTGCTGCCACATGATCTGGAGTGTGGTCCGTCTGCTGATATCACATGCCCTAGAAAAAGAAGTTCAGTTTGTCTGAAATTGCATTTTTCAGCATTCAGCTTTAGGCCTGCTTTGTCAATGCAGTGTAGCACAGCTTATTTTTTTGTGTTGTTCTATAGACTATTATGTTGTCCAGGTAGCACTGGATGCCTTTCTGATCTGATAATATCTGTGCCATCATTCTTGGAATGCTCTTGGTGCAGAAGGTACACGGCGGTAAAGTCCATCATGCGTGATGAAAGCAAAGCAGCCATTAACAATTTGTAAGTCAAGAGCAGTGAAGAGATCCATGCCCAGAAGAGGGGTGTCAGAGTGCACGATGTAAAATCAGTAGAAACACAGCAGTGGTTGTGTGTCACTTGTACATGAAGGCAGCCCAACACGGTTTGTGTAAATAATTCACTTAATGTAGTTTTGGCTCAGTGAGAGTCACACACCAAAAGTGCTCAAGGTAAATTGATTCTGGAAGTATTGAGACAGCTGAGCCAGTGTCCACCATCAATATAACAGGGCACACCGTTGTCCATCAGGAGTGCCAAAAAGAACATTGCAAAGCAGGTTTCCACTCCTCTGTGTAGGAATACTTGTGGTTATGCTTAAAACAGGCACATCCGGTACAGTAACTTCACACACATGACATTTGGGTTGTGTGCTGTGACATACTTTTGCAAAATGTCCAGTCTTATTACACTGTCTGCATTGTGCATGTTTAGCAGGACACTTGGGGTAAAGTGCATTGTAGAACCACAGCGAAAACATGTCCTACCTTGACTTGCTTGTGGCGATTGTGTAGATGTAGTGTTGTCTGGCTTGGAGAGTAATGATTGTATTTGCCTTGTCTTTGCTACCCCTTACTGGAATGTGATGGTACTGTGTGTACAGCCTGAACAGGGTTTGCTGATGTTCGTGAAATTGCTTGAGCTTCAGCTACTGCAGACTCGATCTGTCCAGCCATGAGAATAGCTTTGTCTAATGTAAGAGTCAGTTCAAGAAACAAATGTTCACGAATGCGAGGTGTCATGATTTTTCCCACAAGTTGGTCCTGTATCATCTCATCAGCCAGATTTCCAAACTCGTAGTTAACAACCAGCCCCCATAAAGCAGCAACGTATTGGGCAGGGTACTCGCCTCATTCTGAGCCTGCTGACGAAATGTATTTAATTCAGCAACGATGTTCATTTTCGGCACAAAGAAAGTTTTCAAGGCATCCAGCGCAGCAGCATAGGTATTGGCAGCAAGCAGAAGCATGTAAAACAAACACTGCCATTCGATCCCGAGGCAGTGTATTAGAAGCGCACGTTTCTGTTTGTCAAACATCTCCCCCGCATCTATAGCAAGTAAGTAATTTTCAAACTTAAGTATCCTGGCAGTAAACTGCATCATAGGCTCAATGGGATTATGTAGGAAGGCAACAGATTGGATTGTCATGGATTATCACCTTGTTGTGGTAGAGAGGCTCAGTGACCTGTAGAGCTATGCCGACTGGAGCTTAGATCCTGGTAGGTCCAACGATGTCGCACAGGTCAAAGGGTAGAGCACTGACTAAAGGACAATCCCTGGTCCTCCAGGTTGGGGGTTCGGCATGAGGCTAACAACCTCATCTGGTAAAAAAAACTAACGGGTTCTAAATAGACCTGCTCCAATAATTAATCAAATTTGAAGATACTGGTATACCAGAAAAACAACTGTCACAGAGGGTGCCAGAGGTTCTGTGTAATTCATATTTTTTTCATGTGCACTTATATTATTCTTAATTGTTTCTTTGATTTATTTCAGTTTTTCACTAATTGCTTTATTATCACAAAATGATTGATTCATTGTTTTCACTTATTTTCATGTATGTTTGAACACATGGGACACTGACAGCCAACGTAGCGCACCTGTTCCACTAAACAGTGCCCCACCTTTCACTCACAGCCACCTCACCTGTTAGCACTCAGTGTGGATAAAAGCTGCCCTGATCAGAGGAAGGAAGGCAGCACCAGCACCAGCACCAGCACCAGCACCAGCACCAGCACCAGCACCAGCACCAGCACCAGCACCAGCACCAGCACCAGCTGAGGGTGCCAGCCGGTGGGAGCTGAACCTCTGTTGGTCGAAGCAGGTCCTTGCGGAGAACGGCTGGTTGGAGAAACACTGGCTGCTGAACACTGTGCACCTAATGTGATTATGGATAGCAGATCGGATTATAACTAGTGAAAAACGATTGAACTAACATTGAATCTGGATTCGAATGCACTACATATACAGGATTGGCGATACCAAGTTCCACAGCGGTAGATGGCACTTTGGAGTCTGGACCAAGCAGCACAGGGAGAGAGAAGCACAGTAAAAGGTGAGAAAGGGATGTGTCCAATAATATCCTCGAGTGTGTTTTTGCAGCACCTGTGACCTAGCGTGTCCTTTCTCTGAGCCTGTCCATTCTTTCTTCAGCTGACGGCAGGCTGCTTGGACGAATGAGTCTGCTCGGGGAGGAGTGGGGAAGGATCTTCACCCCCAGCCTGGGACGGGAGCTGTGTTGGACTTGGAACGTAACATCAATTGGACTGTGCATCGGGACTATCTGTTCTCTTTCTTTCTTCTCATATTGCTGCTAATGTACTTTGGTTATAACTGGACATGGTTCTTGGGCTTAGTTTTAGTTAGGTTTTTAGTATATTTTTCTAGTTTTTAGCTTTTGTATTGATTTTAGTATTTTATTTCCCAGACCATTAAGGGCAATTTTAACTGTTTATTTAGTATTAACTTCTGGGATTAGCAGACTTTGTGCCCTGCTAGTTGGCTCCCCTCTGTTATTGTTGTACTGTGGATAACATTTATTACATGTCCTGTGATTTTGCCAAAGCTGCCCGGGGAAACAATTGGGTGGTAGCGAGCCCCCATCTCGTGTAAATAAACTTGGGTGGTGTAGTGGGACTAGGTTGGGGTTCAGTGGTCACTGCCACCCGTGACACAACAGCTATCCATTAACACAGACCCACCAACCAAAGATGAAATCACAAAGGCCATCAAGGAAATGAAACCAGTAAAAGCACTGGGCTTTGATACTCTCCATGCAGAATTATTAAAAGTTGACACAGCCTCTACAACTCTTGCTGGTCTCTTTCACAACATATGGAGGGAGGAAATGATCCCAGAGGACTGGTCAAAGGGGATCATTGTCAAGATTCCAAAGAAAGGTGAACTTGGAAACTGTGACAATTGGAGGGGAATAACACTTCTGTCCCTTCCAAGCAAAGTCTTCTGCCGAGTCTTACTAAACTGGATTGACAAAGCTATAGATTCAAAGCTATGAAAAGAACAGGCTGGGTTCAGGAAAGGAAAGAGCTGCATATATCAAATATTCACTTTGAGAAACATCATAGAGCAAAACACTGAATGGAAAGCCCCACTATACACTCACCTAAAGGATTATTAGGAACACCTGTTCAATTTCTCATTAATGCAATTATCTAACCAACCAATCACATGGCAGTTGCTTCAATGCATTTAGGGGTGTGGTCCTGGTCAAGACAATCTCCTGAACTCCAAACTGAATGTCTGAATGGGAAAGAAAGGTGATTTAAGCAATTTTGAGCGTGGCATGGTTGTTGGTGCCAGACGGGCCGGTCTGAGTATTTCACAATCTGCTCAGTTACTGGGATTTTCACGCACAACCATTTCTAGGGTTTACAAAGAATGGTGTGAAAAGGGAAAAACATCCAGTATGCGGCAGTCCTGTGGGCGAAAATGCCTTGTTGATGCTAGAGGTCAGAGGAGAATGGGCCGACTGATTCAAGCTGATAGAAGAGCAACTTTGACTGAAATAACCACTCATTACAACCAAGGTATGCAGCAAAGCATTTGTGAAGCTACAACACGCACAACCTTGAGGCGGATGGGCCACAACAGCAGAAGACCCCACCGGGTACCACTCATCTCCACTACAAATAGGAAAAAGAGGCTACAATTTGCACAAGCTCACCAAAATTGGACAGTTGAAGACTGGAAAAATGTTGCCTGGACTGATGAGTCTCGATTTCTGTTGAGACATTCAAATGGTAGAGTCAGAATTTGGCGTAAACAGAATGAGAACATGGATCCATCATGCCTTGTTACCACTGTGCAGGCTGGTGGTGGCAGTGTAATGGTGTGGGGGATGTTTTCTTGGCACACTTTAGGCCCCTTAGTGCCAATTGGGCATTGTTTAAATGCCATGGCCTACCTGAGCATTGTTTCTGACCATGGCCATCCCTTTATGACCACCATGTACCCATCCTCTGATGGCTACTTCCAGCAGGATAATGCACCATGTCACAAAGGTCGAATCATTTCAAATTGGTTTCTTGAACATGACAATGAGTTCACTGTACTAAACTGGCCCCCACAGTCACCAGATCTCAACCCAATAGAGCATCTTTGGGATGTGGTGGAACGGGAGCTTCGTGCCCTGGATGTGCATCCCACAAATCTCCATCAACTGCAAGATGCTATCCTATCAATATGGGCCAACATTTCTAAAGAATGCTTTCAGCACCTTGTTGAATCAATGCCACGTAGAATTAAGGTGGTTCTGAAGGCGAAAGGGGGTCAAACACAGTATTAGTATGGTGTTCCTAATAATCCTTTAGGTGAGTGTATATTAACTTCATTGCTTTCAAGAAGGCTTTTGACAGTGTTCACTGAGAGACCCTCTAGAGGATTCTGGAACAGTATGGAATTCCACTAAAAAGCTCATTATTTGCTTCTATAAAAACATTGAATGTTCAGTGCTTCTTAACAACAACTTGATAGAGTGGTTCACTGTCCAGACAGGCATGCGTCAAGGCTGCATAATATCACCTATCTTGTTTTTGGTGGCCATTGATTGGGTGATAAGAAATACCACTAAAGATAAGCCTCAGGGCATCCAGTGGACTATTTTCCAGTCATTAGAAGATCTCAACTTTGCTGATGACATAGCACTCTTATCTAAACAAAACCAAATGCAAGACAAGATCACACGACTCTGCCACTTTGCCAGTCAGCTTTGCCTTCAAGTCAACAT
Source organism: Amia ocellicauda (assembly GCF_036373705.1). Taxonomy (NCBI): domain Eukaryota; kingdom Metazoa; phylum Chordata; class Actinopteri; order Amiiformes; family Amiidae; genus Amia; species Amia ocellicauda. Next base: position 18,261,985 of record NC_089852.1, read on the forward strand.
AAAGAGGAGTCAAGTATTAAGAATTAACACCACACAAACCACCCCCATAAACATTTAGGGAGTATATCTAGAGGAAGTTGAGGACTTTACCTACCTAGGTGCCTTGGTCAGTCAGGAAAACTCCACCACTACAGATATTAAGAGCAGACTGAGCAAGGCCAGAGTAGCCTTCAAAAAACTTCGGAACATCTGGAAGTTTAAACAATACCAGCTCAAAACCAAGATCAGCATATACAACAGTAATGTTAAATTCATGCTGTTGTATGGTAGTGAATGCTGGAGAGTGGCCCAGTGTGATATGAAATCACTCCCTGCCTTCTGTAATGGTTTTCATAGACAAACTTGTCAGATATTTTGGCCAATTTTGGCCAAACAGTTGAAAAGGAACTGAAGCAGATGGATTTGACCTGGGTTGAAGCCGAAGTAAAGGTAAAGGACAGAAAAGCATGGAAGTTTCTTGTTTCAACCTTAAGCTCCTCTTGGAACTAAGAGGATAAGTAGTAAGTAACGGGCAGTGTAAGAGAGAGTGAAGTCATCCTTGTCACAAATATGTTGTATTGAAAGAAGCCCACATAGTGAACAAGCCAACATGTTTATTAATGTCTAACCAGGAACAACTGCAAATCTTCCATTCTTAATCTCTTTCCCTTTCTTCACACAGTACAGTAACTATCTAACAGTGCCATCTCCTGCAACTGTTGGTATGAATTAACAATACCACATATTGATTTACTGTTTTTTTGTGCTGTGTTTAGTTTTGATGTATTTTCTTCAATTATTCAATAATTTGATAACTATTGATTGTTACTGGATGTTGCACATTTTATTTTGAGTTTCCTGACTGAAAGGACACAAGCCTGTGCTATGAGGAATGTTACTCCGCATTCTCACGCCGCTTACCTGTTTCATCTGCTCCCCAGTACTAATTATCCACCCCAGAGTGCTTTAAAAGGTGTGTGGTGCAGAGAGACGACAGCTTAATTCTGCAGTGCTTGCGAAGGAATGAGCATCAGAACTGTGATTGGGCCGGGCGCAGGGTTCTGGTAACAATCTCAATGCTGAAACTATGGGAACTTGGAGACTATGCGAGAGGGGACTTTGGGCTGTGCGTTAACTGTTAGATCAAGCGGGCTGTGTGGGAGAAACCGGGAGACGGGCTGTAGTCAGGGAGAACACGCACACCTTGCGAAAGTAAAGTACTTCAGAAAGAGTGTGTGAAGAATCCAGGATTATGATTTATATTAATAATATTATTTGAAATACTAATATGTCAACAGTTAACTGTATTAATTGTCAAGCAAGCAAATGCTAGCAAGGCTGTTTTTATGAGTGTTAATACTACAGAAGTCCCTCCATGCATCTGCTTCTCGGTTTCCTGTGCCTTTTCTCAAGGCTGGATATATCACAATTTATTGATTGTTGATTGCATTGTACCATGAGATTGGACACTTTGGATGCCAAAGCAGGATACATCTGTTTTAACGACATAGGAACCCAAAGGCCAGAGACCTGACCCCAAGGCAACACTTCTTGTGAACATGTGACTGGACCCTGCTCACAGTACCCAATGTCATTTTCCCTTTAAAACTGTACAAATTTCTACTGCTTGTTAATTAAATATATTATTCTCTTGACTTGGTTCAACAGTGTTTGTGATCGAAATAACCTTTATTATTGTGAAGTTACTGAGGTCTGTGTTCTAAGCTCCCTGTCGCCCCACTGTCCGTGCCTTATTCATCTGTAACCTGGAAGAGAAAGTAGATATAAAAGATTATTATTAGACATCTGCGAAACACTACACTTACCTACTACTGTCCTGTAGTGTCGTCTTCCCCCATCTTGATGTAGCTTTGGTCCAGGTCCCGAGTGATGCCCTGAGGGAAGAGAGAGATGTGAGACAGAGAGGGGTATGTCCGAGACCGGATAGACAGGCTTAATATACAGAGAAGTCAAACGGGACTTTAATCCTCACTACAGCACTACTCCAAATGTTTCCCAGCAGGCAGATCCTATTGATTCCAAAACATTTTCAACTTTTGCCGTGCCACACCATAGATAGCCATCAGCCAATCAGAGAAAAGTACGAGACTCAGTGGATATATCGAAATAATTAAAATGGAGAAGAAACTTATAATTAATTATTTGAATATTAAAAATTCATATGAAAACTGTCAATAAAAAAGGAAGCTTTTCAGGATCGCAGTTTGCCTTGATAATGAAAGAGTTCAAGAAGCTTTAGCTTGATATTATAATGTAAACAATATATTAAATTAATAACAAAAAACTATTATGTTACCATTATAAAAGAGACAGAGCTGTGATTAAATTGTACACATCCTTAACTTCAGTCATTCCTGGTTGTAATTCGTAGCACATCGCTCTGTGGAGTGTGCCACAGCACTGCTGTGATCAAATTAAAATGCGTGATATTCAATAGATGGTGGATGTGCAGATTAAAGCTCAATTAATATAAATAGACAAATCTTAATATGAATGCACGATGATGCATTCTCTGACCATATTCAGCAAATGACACAAAACTTGCATATATATTAATAACGTATAAAAATAATTTATTATAATCAAACACAATAGCGTGGCTACATTGTGTAATTTTAGGTTATTGTATGGGGGATTATGTGGTAATGGGGAGTTTTTTGCGGTTCAGTTTCAAAGGGGGTCCGTGGCAAGGATACGGCATGCGCGTTGCGTCCGGTGTGAAAGCACCTTTAGCCATAGTTATCATTATACAGGGGGAGACTGCTGGAGGTTTTTTTAACAGTTTTATTAGCTTTTAGGATTATTTTAGCACAAGTTCAGGCATTTCGATTAGTTGTTTCAATTTTTATAGTTATATTAGTCTAGCCTTCAGCCTTGTTTTCTGTTGTTTTTTCTATTCATACTTTGGTGTACACTTTGTCTGCTCCAAGTACTGTGTTACTTATTGTACCCATAAACTGTTTGCATTGCATCTGCTGTCCTCACGTATTGGGTGTGTTAGTGTACATACCTGCCTGCGTGTGGAACATTGGGTGGCTGAGGTCCTCCCCGCCTCACATAATCTTGGGAGTGGCATGGCAGGTTTATTTTGCTTGTAGTGTCACCACCACAATTTTCCTTCCTTCCCTAAATTGACATCTCTTATTCATAGGCATGGATTAAATCCAAACATCATCAAGTACTTGATGGTGACTTTATGGGTCAATTGCAACGAACTTGCAGAGTTAGTACAGAGCTCTGTGCTAAGTTGTGGACTAGCTAGTACGGTACTATCTCAGGATCATCCCCAGCTGCGGACTAAAGTTAGTACCAAATTGCAACGAAAAAAGAGGTGGGGCAAAGTTAGAGACTAGCTGATCCCCATCTTTAGTTCCGTACTAAGGATTAAGGTTATTGTTATGCTACCAAACATCAAGTGACCTGAGCACTGAGTGCTGACATGCTAATGCTGTTGCGCTTTGGCAATGCTAATCGTGTTAAAATGTGAATGTGTGCACAAACCTCAGGTTCATCTCCAGTTAGTATGCAGCTTTCAGTTTGTTGCAATTGACCGTATTTTTTGAAAGATGCTTGCTATTTTTACCCCATAGGAATTTGGTGGGTGGGTCTAAATTTTGAATTAATATGGTCTCTAGTTATTGTCATTGAACATGTGCAGTTATCACAATGTTTTCAACAGTACAGCCTTTAGTTTGCATTGTTTATAAGAGCATGATTAATAATAGTGACACCATCTGTAAGAACATATTACAAATAAAATCCATCTAAAATCATGCCACAGATTCAGAAAACACCCACACATTTTGCATAATATTATGACCCAGAGAAATGTTTGGCTCGTTTTATGGCTTGTAATGTGGCAAACATTCCTTCTGAAGTTCTATTAGTGAAATATTATGGAGTGTATTCTGACCCTACATTATGTCAGCATATACTATTTATCTGAATAGTGTAGTTTGGCTATTTTGTGTGGCCATACTGTGAGATAAACACATTTGCTGTAAAGGGATATTTATTGAATATCTGTTTGTTTTTTGTTTTTTAGTTTTTTCTTCAATTTTTCAACAGAGTTTAAAATGCATGAATCATTGCATGTTTTAAAAGTTCAGTTTGCATTTTTTATAAATTGATGAGGCCTTTCAATTTTATCTTTACCCATTTGCAGTGTAAGATTTGGAAGACAGCTACATCATATTGCTTTTCATCTAAAGCTTCACAGTACATTTAATGAAACTTAGTTCATTTTTAATTTATCGGGCAAGATAAAAAGAAAGGGAATGTCAGAACAGTATTCCAAATCTAAGGGGAGAAAAGCCCCCATTTTCGTGAGTTGTGGCAAAATGGAAAATGGTTATTTTGATTTTGAACGTGGGCATCTTTTGAAGTTTTATACTTTGCATTGTGAGAATAAAAAAAAAAGTAAAAAAGTTACAATGTATCTAATGGTGCATTCTGCTAAAAGAAAAGACAAAACCTGTTTTTATCTATACAAGACCTGACACATCCTTGATTTTAAATCAGTTAAATTAAGTTAAATGTTGATTTTGCTTAGCTGAATCAGTGGTCAACTAACTATGCAAAAAATATAATTCATAAATAAATATAAAGGAATTTTAATATGTATTACATTTATCACTGAATAGTGATGCTTCAAATGAAGGGTATGAATAGTTTCAACTTTCAACAATATATATATTAAAGGTATACTAAGCAATATTTCATGAATAAACTATTTACTATTATATTTTCTAGATTAGATTAGATTTGTATTAAGATTGTGCTATGATTGCTGTATCACATTTGAATCTCAGCTTTTAATTAATTCATAAGTTTCATTCAGTTGCTTATGTAGCCTATGTAAGGCACCCAACGCTATTTAAGCCCTACTTGTATAGCAAAAGGGAACAAGAGTTTTCAGGGGGAAAGGTTTGAACTGGCTTCTGAAAGTGATGTCACAAGGACTCCTTGTGAGTCTGCTAGGTTTGATAATTCAATATCATTTCTGTTTTTTATTTATATAACTTTTCCCAAATCTATTAAGGGAAACACTGATGTATTTAATACTTGCACTATTCACATTTTATGCAACCTGCCCCAGAATTTGATTGTGCAGGTGCTTGTTTGGACTGTGTCGTTGAATCTAGTATGTGGCTTTACCTACACCTGATTAAATTGTGTGCCTACAATGTCTGTAATAAGAGTTATATCTATACAAATATCTAAACACTTTATAAACGTTTATATAAATTTATATACACCTAAAATAATGTTTGAAAGTTGAATTTACAGACCTTGCAGGAGTAAGGGTTTAATTTGTTATAAATACTATAGTAAATTATACAGAATATATTTATATACAGTGAGGGGAAACAAGTATTTGATCCCCTGCTGATTTTGTACGTTTGCCCACTGACAAAGAAATGATCAGTCTATAATTTTAATGGTAGGTGTATTTTAACAGTGAGAGACAGAATAACCACAAAAAAATCCAGAAAAACGCATTTCAAAAATGTTATAACTTGATCTGCATGTTAATGAGTGAAATAAGTATTTGACCCCTTCGACTTAGTACTTGGTGACAAAACCCTCGTTGGCAATCACAGAGGTCAGACGTTTCTTGTAGTTGGCCACCAGGTTTGCACACATCTCAGGAGGGATTTTGTCCCACTCCTCTTTGCAGATCCTCTCCAAGTCATTAAGGTTTCGAGGCTGACGTTTGGCAACTCGAACCTTCAGCTCCCTCCACAGATTTTCTATGGGATTAAGGTCTGGAAACTGGCTAGGCCACTCCAGGACCTTAATGTGCTTCTTCTTGAGCCACTCATTTGTTGCCTTGGCTGTGTGTTTTGGGTCATTGTCATGCTGGAATACCTATCCACAACCCATTTTCAATGCTCTGGCTGAGGGAAGGAGGTTCTCACCCAAGATTTGACGGTACATGGCCCCGTCCATCGTCCCTTTGATGCGATGCAGTTGTCCAGTCCCCTTAGCAGAAAAACACCCCCAAAGCATAATGTTTCCACCTCCATGTTTGACGGTGGGGATGGTGTTCTTGGGGTCATAGGCAGCAATCCTCCTCCTCCAAACACGGCGAGTTGAGTTGATGCCAAAGAGCTTGATTTTGGTCTCATCTGACCACAATACTTTCACCCAGTTCTCCTCTGAATCATTCAGATGTTCATTGGCTAACTTCAGACAGGCCTGTACATGTGCTTTCTTGAGCAGGGGGACCTTGCGGGGGTGCTGCAGGATTTCAGTCCTTCACGGCGTAGTGTGTTACCAATTGTTTTCTTGGTGACTATGGTCCCAGCTGCCTTGAGATCATTAACAAGATCCTCCCGTGTAGTTCTGGGCTGATTCCTCACCGTTCTCATGATCATTGAAACTCCACGAGGTGAGATCTTGCATGGAGCCCCAGACCGAGGGAGACTGACAGTTATTTTGTGTTTCTTCCATTTGCGAATAATCGCACCAGCTGTTGTCACCTTCTCACCAAGCTGCTTGGCGATGGTCTTGTAGCCCATTCCAGCCTTGTGTAGGTCTACAATCTTGTCCCTGACATCCTTGGACAGCTCTTTGGTCTTGGCCATGGTGGAGAGTTTGGAATCTGATTGATTGATTGCTTCTGTGGACAGGTGTCTTTTATACAGGTAACGAGCTGAGATTAGGAGCACTCCCTTTAAGAGAGTGCTCCTAATCTCAGCTCGTTACCTGTATAAAAGACCTGGAAGCCAGAAATCTTGCTGATTGATAGGGGATCAAATACTTATTTCACTCATTAACATGCAAATCAATTTATAACTTTTTTGAAATGTGTTTTTCTGGATGTTTTTGTTGTTATTCTGTCTCTCACTGTTAAAATACCCCTACCATTAAAATTATAGACTGATCATTTCTTTGTCAGTGGGCAAATGTACAAAATCAGCAGGGGATCAAATACTTTTTTTCCCTCACTGTATATATAATTTACTGAGCAATGTGGCATCTTAAAAGGGAAAAAGAAGCCAATGACATGCAAACTTTCAGGTTGTAACACAACAAAATGTAAATAAGTCCAAGTGGGGTGAATACTTCCTATAGCTGAATACTTTGTAATACTGTGTGTATATGTATATCCCCAATACAGAGTATAACACAATGCAGCAAAAAAAGAAAGTCTGTGCTTATCAGTTTGTCTTCCTTCCTCAGATCACTTTACTATGGTCCATCATAGCGCTTTTCCACCAGTTTGGCAACCGAACACTGATGTCACTGGATGTGGGCGTTCCCAAGCACGGAATAGAAGTTGAGAAACGCACGGCAATAATAATCACCACTGAGGCGGATTGCGTCCTTAAATTGCAAGCTTTACTACTGTCTTTGAAACCCTATTTAACCACCAAAATTAAATTCAGCGTCTACACACAGCACAAATACGTTGTAAAAAAAAAAAAAAAAAAAAACGAGATCACATGTAGACAAGCAGAAACGATATTACAACTATATGAATATGCAAATATAACTCAGCCTTTTATTTTTATTTATTTGTATTTATGCATTAAGGGATTTACACTGATTCGCTATTTCAGACACTTTTACTGTATTGAATAAAATACAAGATAGCGTTAACATGCATTTGTCACCGCGCATACAGTTCATCATGAATATACTTTGTATGAGTGGATACATTTTCATTCATTTTGTGTCATATTTTTACCTTTATTCTTGTTTAAAAAACAATGACTATAGGCTAGCCTATTGATTATTCACACCACATTTCTGCCAGTGGCAGAAGAAACTGCCCGTAAGGACCAGTTAATTAGCAGTTCATTAACAAACAACATTTCTGTCCAATCTATATCGTCACATTAACTCTCCATCATCATAATATCGCTGTAACACGTCTTTCCTGTCATGGAAGGTGAGCTCAGTCATCTCTCATTGTTGCCATTTGCCAACTCCTAACTAGTCAGTTGACGTCGTGAGACCATATTGTTACTGAAGTGTCTCTCTCCTCGACAGAGTTTGTTTGCTGCTGATTTTGCTCATTTTTAATCAAAATTCTCCTCACTGCTCGCGTCTCTGCTGGCATTTTCAAAATGGCATCTAAACTCCAGCAAATAACTTTTTGTGGAGATGACTTTACCCCTCCTCCGGCCCCTGACGTCATGGGTTCCTTGGTTCCAGACCAGCAAGTTTTTGAGTTTTTGGTGCCAGCAAAGGCGGCTCCGTGCCGGCCGGGAAACCTGTTTTTTTGCGGTGGAAAAACACAGAACAGTTCCAGATTAGGCACTGGCTCCTTGTCGGTGGAAAAGCGATATCAGTGGATTTCGTCACAGTTGAGTTCAGCTTGGATGAACTACAAAGGCTCCTCTGGGTGGTGCTCTCTCTCTGTGATCTCCTTTCATCTCTTGCAGACCCCAGGCCAGATGGAATTATACCTCGGAGTGAGAGCAGGATAGCCTCAAAAACAGAACAGTAAGTAGAACAAGCAGCTTCTTATCTGTAACAATTTCACAGTCCCAACAGCTGTGTACATCCTTTGCTCACTGCACTTCCCTGCCTTTCTCTCACTACAGGTATCCTTCTCGGAGCTGAGCCTGGACAACAGATCACCGGAGACCACCATCACCCACCGCTGCCAGAGAAGCATGCCACACCAGGATTGCAGGTTAGTGAGATATTAATTTCCCTTTCAGTATATCAGAAATAACTTGTGTGTTCTTCTCTTCTCCATATAAAGGCAAAGGCACACACTCTACTGGATCTTCAAGGAGACAAAATCAGAGGGAGCACAAATATTGGTTATATTGATTCTTATTCTTTCTCTTCTACACCTTCACAATAGAAACCACCAAGCATCCACATGCCTTGCCCTGGGTCAATAATGACTGGAGTTGCCACATTGCCACATATTCAATGCTTTTGTAGTTTTTCCTCTGTTTTCCCTATGCAGTTATGAGTAAGTTATGACACAACACATCCTGAAACCCTTAAATGGCACACAGGTGTCCCATGCCATCTATTTTATAGAGTCAAGGAACTCCCCACACCCTCCCCACACAGGACCTTTGGATCTGACCAATAAAACCACAGGTACATTTGCAAAACAGTTTAATTATAACTATGTACGATAGTACACAGCAAACTATGTAATAGCTGCCAGAGTGACAGTGCATGCAGTTTGTAGCTGCCTGGAAAACAATACATACAGAATAAATACACAATACAGCTTTAAACCGAGTACCCACTATAGTCTTTCACTATAGTCTTTCAATAAAGATCCTTTGACTACTCTATTTATACTTATCGCTATTTTCTTGATAAGTATAAATGCCAAACTGCACTTATCTCACAGAACTCCCCGTCCGATACCGCCTTATTCATCTGATGGCTTGGCTTAAACAGCTTCCGGCTGCACCAAGGATGAACAAGTGCTCTTCTCTGTCTTCCTCTTCAGCCAGCTGTAATGGACACTGTGAGTGAGTAAGGGAGCGCAAAGACACTGATGTGCTGTCTATCGTGTGAAGCTCTCTGGGTCTTGCTTTCTCTCCTTTCTCCTTGTCCATGGCGCTCTCCCGGCATGGGGTACACAGGCACAGAGGGCAGGGGCATGTGGCTCCAGGGTACCCAATGTCGTTTATGTGTCTTTATAAATATATTCCACTCAATACAAAAAGCCATTTTACTCTTTTATTATCATAACAAGGAATGTACTAAACCGGGACAACTCAGTGTTGTTCTGTGCATGCTCTGAATAGCAGACAGTGATTGCATAAGCTAAATATAATAGTTAACCATTAAGCTTCTGAGAAATAACATAACACCCGACCCTTCCCTGCATGTTCCTGGGCCCTCGAGCAATTGGGATGCCCGTCTTCTGCCCACACTGCCACAGGCACCAACGTGGACTGTTAGGGCCAGCACCCACCTCATGCTCTTCTGATCTTCCACCCTCTTGGCCCCAGGCGGAGAGCCGGGTCTCTCACCCCTCCTCCGATAACATCTCTTCCCCGCCCCTCTACTGCCCAGAGAGAGCTGCCACCTTTGTTGTCCTTTAATCTCACTCTAGTATGGTCTAGTATGCAACTGGAATGACCAGTTCTTATCTCTCACATGGGTCGGGGTGCAGCTGGAAAATTCAGTGAAACGTGTGACAGCAGTCCCAAGGGACACAATGTGGCAATAATAATAGAATAATAAAGCAAGTAGTGAATTGATGAACTACATTTTTCTCCCTGTGTGTCTGTGTAAACAAGGTCACTGTCTCGTGGCTTTGCTGTGCTATAGTACTGTGCCATAGTGCAACCCTGATACCCAGAGGAACAGAGTCTGATAAGAACCAGTTTTCTCCAGCAATTTGGGCTTCATACATCATACAAACCCCCCTTATATTAAACAGTACGTATGCTTTAATTTTCCCCGGTTTAACCATATATGGGTTTCCCTAACGAGTTGTCAGGCAGAAACCGAACTTGCACTCATCACGGGACAGACATGTGGGCTGTTATCTGTGTCTCCTGTCTGGTCTGCATAAAAGTGCCAGTAGTTTGTAACTTCTCTAAGACTGTTCTTGAGATTGCCTCTTGAACCTTTTCTTTGCAGCTGCATATATTAAAAACCTTTGATTGGAAACATATATCTCTCTCCGGATTTCTTCGACTCTTCACGAATGCAACCCAAACAGTCTAAAATGACAACAATAATACATGTGCAAAAAGGAATAATACATTCCAAAAATAAACCAGTGAAGAAATAGAACAAAATTCAAGAAAATAACATAATTATAATGACGAGGTGTCACACCATCTGTGACACAGTCTTTATTTGGTGAGTTTTAATTTAAGTGTTAAAATGTGCTTATATTATATAATTGAATTGGGAAAATGCCAAAGATCTTACATAAACACTAATCGAAAAATGTAAAGTTGCATAAACCTGTAATTTTAGGAAACTTGCTAGTTTCCATTTAAAATGTGTTTTAAGCTTCAAATATACATGCACCTTTTAAAATTGGGGTTTGGAGTATAGACTTTCTAATTAAGCTAGAAAATAATCAAAATTATTGTGACTGTATTTTGAAGACGTTTTAGATTAACTTCAAACTCATCTTCAAAGCAAACGGAGGCCAAACACAAGCTGTAAAACTAGTAGTGGAAAACAACTTAATTTCTGCTGGAGCTCTGAAGATGAAAGGCATGATAAATGGATGTATTCATCTAAAAGGATTAACCACATATGCTTGCTAAGTTTCTCTTGAGCTCTGGTTGGCTTTCAATGGTAAAGGGCATGATTAAATAGCATAATTAAATAGTCTATCGACTTCAGAAAATTACGTAAAAAACAATATCAATTGTTCTTCTCTAGATCTCTCTATTTGCTTCAAATTAGTCTCTTCTTGTTTTTTTATCACACCATTCAAATTCAAAATGTCCTCATATAATCTGCATTCCATGCTCTGGTTTTGTTAATCTAATAAAGCACATTTATTCTACATTTACATTTACATGAGAAAATGTAATGGTCTGGGTATTGTTCCTACTTTGTCTTATTGCTCTACTGTAATTCCCTGTGCATTCATCAAGGAAAAACATTGTATACTATAAAAATGTATTGACTGGAAGAATTAGTTTCATAGGTTTTTTAGGGAATATGCTTGCTGCTTAAATTATGGAAAGCATTGACAAATATTACACAGATTACTAAGCACAGGTTTATAATAAATGGATATAAACTTCTTTCCAAAGGTAATTTTTGTTAATTTTGTATTATAGCCATCATGCTTGTTTGGTAGCTAGTAACTTACATCTTTGAAAATCACATCTAGTCTAATTTTGAATGAGCACAAGTGGTCGGCTTGTGTCCTTGAATCATTGTTGATCTTGACAACATTGGTGGATGGGGGCTATGTATGAATTGTCAGCTCCATGTGATTATCCTTTTTATTTATCTTATTTTTGTGTTAATACATAACAGTATAATTCTATCTCTTATATTGTTAACAATAATGAGAACCCGTTCTTTTTCTTTATATTTTAATTTGGAATCACCAATTAAGTTTTGTGTTTTTCTCCCCCCCCCTGAATTTGGAATCGCCAGTTATTCTAATTCATCTCGGCTGGAAGGGTGAGGAAGTACAACCAGGCTCCTCCAATCCTGGCCATCCTTGAGTCACCCATATATTTTCACCATGTAGGCTTCACAGCACTGAGGTTACAGCACTGAGGTTTCAGCGCTGATAGGAGGAGAGGCATGTCCTTCCCTGCATTACTGCAAGCCTGTAGGCGCCCAGTGAGCTGGTAGGAGATGATGGATAGCAACAAGCTGAGAAAAGTCCTGCTGATTTAACCCAGCCCAGCCCAGGTGGCAGTGAGCTATTTGTGTGCTGCTGCTGAGCTCTCCTGGTCACAGTCGGCTAATGACATGAATTGGGATCGAATGGGCCTCCATTCTGATTTAATTTATGTATGAATCCCACTGGAATAACATATGAATGCCTCTTGTACTTACACTCACTTCTGATATTGATCATGTTTAAGCCCTAACCCCAAATCTAGGGCCCGATTAAATAAAAGAATCGATCGCAGAAGCATTAGCAGCATATCTGCAAATGGATATTGTAAATCATACGACCATATTTTGGCAAATATATACAGAAATGCATATACCATTCTAACTGAGAAATGTAGGCTTCTGTTAAAGGACTTAAGGAGACAGCTTTGAAGTTCTGTGTTTTACGACAGGCCTGTGCTCACCAAAGTACGACAGATAACACATCCATGCTGGAGACCCCCCAGCTGACATATGGGCTGCCATGCCCCGTCTCCACAGAGACTAGCATCACATTGCAGTTGAAGATTTCTTTTGTGAAACACAGACATTCAAGGTACTTTATATATTCCATAGACCAGGGCAACAAACCCAAATACAAACTACATGCTGCTAACAGAAGTGTTACCCAGCTTCTTCCTCAGTTTGATAACAAACCATAAAAGGTGACTTAAAACTAAGTTAAGGACACTTAAGTAATTCTACCTCAGAACCAAAACATGCTCAAGCCATGTTTGGCCTTAAAAGAAAGACCATTAGCTAAAATAACCATTGGACCATTCATATTTCACATACAATGCAACATTAACATTTGGTAAGAGAATTATTCACACATCCTAATTGATCCTCCTCTGACATGGGCATCGGACCAGCCCCCCCTGGAATTCCAAGAAGACTCAAATTTAACATTACAGAGAAAGAACACCTGGCTTGTTAGGTATCAACTGTAAGGTCATGCTTTGAGGGACTTGAAAATGTAATTGATAGAACTACAACTTGACAATATAGAGAGTTAGAAACTCTAGGTAACATTTGAACCATTTTTCACATTCCTCAAAGCCATCACACCCCCAATACACATTCTGTAGGAATCAAGGGAGAGGAATGGCAAAGACTGCTTCGATTCAAATTTCAATTGTATTACCCCAAACCTGACCAATCAGAAGTTCGGAAGTAAAGAGATTAGATTCTCTTTGTCTACAATGTATAAAAACAGAAAGTTAAAACTACCAATTCGGAGTGTCACAATTGGGAGTGGTACAATTTGGAGTGGAGTGGAACAACCTGGGAGAAGAAACCAAGGAGACAAAATCCAGGAAGACTGAACAGAACTATAACCAGAACTTCTCCACCAAAAACCTGAAAGCTTTGCAACCGGCCTCAAGTTGAAGCAGTCTGCCAGCCCTCCCCGCTATTGAATGTCTGCATAACTGAATTTCAGTAAACCACACAGGTAGTATATTTCGTGTACTAGTCAAGAATTAGGTAAACCACAATCACATAAAACCTAGTTGTGTATGGGATCTGAATTGTAGGAACGGTTAGCATTAATAATAATACTTGTTTGTTATTTTACATGTTTTGTGCCTCGAGTCAAAACCCGAGTATTGGATAGATCTCCTCTCACTCTTAATTTTAATATTATCCACCCTGCTTGTCTCTATCCTATCTTTGCAAATACATGTTGTCTATTTACATTTTCAATTAACCTATATCTTATATAAAATGAAACAGCCTCAAGGTTAATTCATGCAGATCATCCTCACCACTAATCTGAATTCGTATTAGTTAAAGTATTGTGGTAACTTGCACATCAACCCGGTCATGTTTTCAGAGAACTTGACCACTGTGGGTTATATGTGTGGGGGTCACTAGATTATAGGACTTCATTCAGCAATTATTATTTCTTGTGATATTTGATACCAGATAAAATGAAAACTCCAGTTTAAAGTCCTAGGCCAATTGAAAGTACTAATAAAACAATAACTGTAATGATAAATTAAAACAGTTTGTCCATTGCAACATTTTGGCTGTATCTTATCAGATGAGCATCCTTTCATTTCATTAAACTATTTACAATATTGCACTGCTAAACTTTCGTAATATTAAATCTAACATGATTTGTGCTGCCAAACGACCTTCTTGTACATATTTCTTTCGCAAGGTAATAAAACACAACTTTGACCACCTGCTACTAGAAAACTACAGAACTGGTTTCATTTTTAGTAAGATGCTACTTTCTTCAATTTTTGAATGTAACCACCATGATGTACAGTTTTGTAGTTTCCTATTAGCACAGGTTTGCCAGGTTTTTCAACAACAACATGTACAATTGGCTCCCAAAACAAGTGACCCCTACAACCAACCAAAGACAGGGGGTTGCTGCATCAACACTTGATGACAATACTGATGTTTTTTGTAGTTTTTTTTAGTTGTACAGGCTTTTGTATCAGCAGGTAGATTCATTATTTAGATTTACAGCATGGAGCACCAGGTTTCTGTGTTTATGCACTTGCATGAGCCATCGCTGCCTCTCACAGGTAGTTCTCCATTTTCTCTTGAATAACCCACACTGGATACACTTCTAAATACTCCACACTGCTGCCTGTGTCAATGTGTAATACACTGGTATGAAGCATATTCGTCTATGAAAGATACACGTAATTAAATGTAATTACAATGTTTATCATAATAGATACAATATAAATATTGTAATTCAATGCAATTCCTCTGGAAGTGTACGGTATTTTGAAGTGACACAGTATTCCCTGGTAATAAAAGGTAGTGAAACACAATAAAACAGTGACACACAGTGACACACAGTGACACACAATATAAGGTGACACACAATGTAGTTAAACTGTGTGTCATGGTAATTACAATAAACCAATGTAATTACCATGCCATCCCCCTGGAAATGTACAGTATTTTGAAGTGACATACTATTCCCTGGTAATAATAGCAGATTGGGAATTTAAATTAATGGGATATCATAGTAACAATAAACCCAGTCTCACTAGAGTAACTTCAACAGGCTAACGTTCAGGTATTGCTGTTTCCTGGTGGAAAAACCTTACCTGGATAGCCTTGCGGCTGTTCCTACCACAAAGTAAATCAATAAATAAATACCCGCTAATATTAGGCTACATAAACCTACCTAACATCATCATCATACTAATAATGCTATTTCTGAAATAATTTAGCAACTGTAAACAGGGAAATTATTTCCTTATAGTGTATATTTTTTTGCAATCATATTCAAATGGAAATTATGCTATGTATTTGATTCATTAAGCTTTGTTACCCTTACAATAAGGTAACATCAATACAAGTTAATACACAGTGTATACACTATTAACAGATCATGAATAATAACCTCTAAAAGCATTATATACTTTTCATGAAACTACACTCACCTAAAGGATTATTAGGAACACCTGTTCAATTTCTCATTAATGCAATTATCTAACCAACCAATCACATGGCAGTTGCCTCAATGCATTTAGGGGTGTGGTCCTGGTCAAGACAATCTCCTGAACTCCAAACTGAATGTCTGAATGGGAAAGAAAGGTGATTTAAGCAATTTTGAGCGTGGCATGGTTGTTGGTGCCAGACAGGCCGGTCTGAGTATTTCACAATCTGCTCAGTTACTGGGATTTTCACGCACAACCATTTCTAGGGTTTACAAAGAATGGTGTGAAAAGGGAAAAACATCCAGTATGCGGCAGTCCTGTGGGCGAAAATGCCTTGTTGATGCTAGAGGTCAGAGGAGAATGGGCCGACTGATTCAAGCTGATAGAAGAGCAACTTTGACTGAAATAACCACTCGTTACAACCGAGGTATGCAGCAAAGCATTTGTGAAGCCACAACACGTACAACCTTGAGGCGGATGGGCTACAACAGCAGAAGACCCCACCAGGTACCACTCATCTCCAATACAAATAGGAAAAAGAGGCTACAATTTGCACAAGCTCACCAAAATTGGACAGTTGAAGACTGGAAAAATGTTGCCTGGTCTGATGAGTCTCGATTTCTGTTGAGACATTCAGATGGTAGAGTCAGAATTTGGCATAAACAGAATGAGAACATGGATCCATCATGCCTTGTTACCACTGTGCAGGCTGGTGGTGGTGGTGTAATGGTGTGGGGGATGTTTTCTTGGCACACTTTAGGCCCCTTAGTGCCAATTGGGCATCGTTTAAATGCCACGGCCTACCTGAGCATTGTTCCTGACCATGTCCATCCCTTTATGACCACCATGTACCCATCCTCTGATGGCTACTTCCAGCAGGATAATGCACCATGTCACAAAGGTCGAACCATTTCAAATTGGTTTCTTGAACATGACAATGAGTTCACTGTACTAAACTGGCCCCCACAGTAACCAGATCTCAACCCAATAGAGCATCTTTGGGATGTGGTGGAACGGGAGCTTTGTGCCCTGGATGTGCATCCCACAAATCTCCATCAACTGCAAGATGCTATCCTATCAATATGGGCCAACATTTCTAAAGAATGCTTTCAGCACCTTGTTGAATCAATGCCACGTAGAATTAAGGCAGTTCTGAAGGCGAAAGGGGGTCAAACACAGTATTAGTATGGTGTTCCTAATAATCCTTTAGGTGAGTGTATATGACAGTGTACTCAGTTTACAAGAATTACTATAAGAAACAATCACATATTAATGAAATACTGCATCGTATTCCACATTATAAGATGCCTAGCATTTAAAGTATAATCACTGTTGAGGAAAGTTTTGCCTTTTATGTGTGAGGCAGGAAAAAAAATGAAGACATCGTCTAGAGATGAAAAACACCTCAACATTGACATTTACTTCACCAGACATGCTACTACAGGCCTAAAACAGACATTCACAAGTACAGTAATGTGAGTCAATACTGTTAGGTGTTCCATCCGCCAAGAAGCATAAGGCAAAATTACCATTCAATTCTTACTCTTACTTCCATAGGGAGATGTCGGTTTTGGTTTGCAATTATCCTAATGTGGAATACATATGTGTACAGCAATTTCATACTTATTGTTTTGTTTGTTGTCAATGTATTTGGATGTTTATTTCAGGAGGTATAGCTCTGCTAATAGCGTGTATAGTTTCTGTACTATAACATGCTTTACAGTACAGATTGTCCTGAAGAAGCACAAGATAAAATATTTGGATAATAATAATAATAATAATAATAATAATAATAATAATAATAATATATTCTTGGTATGGAATGTTTTACCTATAACATTTAAACATTTAAACATTTAAATAAAAAGTGTATTGTGTAAAACATAACAGTCCTCTTAATTAATTCTTTGTAATTCTGCTTGTAAGAATCAACTGCTAATAATTAGTGCACTGTATAATATATGTAAATACACTATATATGCTCTGAGGAAGATGTGATTGAATGTCAAAACCTCAGACTGGCTTTTTGCTGTTTAACATCTTGTCTCGGATTGTAATGGATGAAATAAATGTAACAGACTTCCTGTTGAGTGCTCTCCCAAATGAGGTGAATCAGGGAATTAATTTACAAAGGATTCCAATTACATTAATACTGCTTTCATAGGTTGCTATTCATCAGACCACATATAGACTGTATCTTAACAGCAATTAATTGAAAAGTGTAATTCAGCACTATATATACACACATAAAATAAAAAATATAAAACAAAATAAGACTGCTTTCCATTTCTGGTACATTTTGCATATCTGCCGAGTTACTCTGAATGCTGTTTGTCAAGGCTTATTTTATCGATCTGTTTTTCTAATCAATGTAATCAATACAATGTTTATTTTGTCTGTATTTTGTTTGAGCAACTTGATACAGAACTTTATTTTTTTGCTCATCTACCTTAAATACCTTTTCTTGTGTGGGGGTGTGGGGTTCACAATGATCAGTGTGTGTACGTCCATACAAAAACAAACCAGGCGGCAGTGCATGATATTGCAAAGTGTTTCTAGTTTCCAATGGTAACCGTATAGTTTTCCTTCAATCTATGCAGGCTTTCCAATTAACATTGAAAGTCCAGCACGTACCGATGTGGCGGTACTCATTTTCGCCCGGAAAGCAGCCATCGGACCGGTACGGCTGTACGCACCAAAGGGTTAAACATTCCCTTTTTCAGTTAGCATTTCTACCTTGTTCAGTGCTGTGACTGGAGGTTCATGAGATTCCATATGTGTTTTATTTTATTTTATTGTAGTCATTACTCATGGAAAATGTCTTATGTAAATTGAATGTCCAAGTGCTCAGTTTATGGTACTTAAAAACAAATGGAAAAGGTGGGGTTGGTATGTAATTTAGCTGTGCATAAAGTTCTCCTGCTGTTTTTGCAAATTAGCCCTGAAAATAAATGTTGTTTCCATTCACAAGTAAAGATTATAAATACCACTGGTTGTTTAATTATGTTTAATACTGTGCTCTTGCACAAATTGCCTTTCGAATGTCATTGGTGGGGTGGTATATTGTTATTAGTAAATACTGTTGTAACTGACTACTATTACAACTCATTAATTAAAAATTAAAAATTTGTTTTGGCAGAGTGAAGCTAAAAACATTCTCAACCAGCAAATTATTATGCTTTGTTATTAAATGTTAATAACTGGTAAAAGGATGAAATATATATTCACACACTTTGTTTTTTACGAATCAAAAGGTAAGTGAATTAAAAAAGTGAAAGACCAAGAAAGCAATGGATTGTTTTATCATCTGTAGGTATGTTACAAGAGCATGGGCAATATGTGCACACAGCTCTCTATTGATTAATTTGTTTCCCCTGTGATTGTTTCCAAGGTGACCAAGCCAGTTTTATTATTGTTTTTGTTATTTTTTACCTATTATACAATACAACAGAGTATGTAATAACCATTTGTTATACTTTAATAATGAAAAGGGCATTTTTCAATAAAGTACTTGGACTTCTCAATTGTCTTCATTATTATTTTATTATTTATTTCTTAGCAAATACTCTTATCCAGGGTGACTTACAGCATATAACCAATACAAAAGTGCAATAATACAGTATAAAATTACTGATCAAAACATAATACTTACAGGCTCAAAATTACATAAGTGCATAAGTAAAATATACTGTTAATATAAAATACAAGTCCTACATCTAGCTTGTAATAGCCAAGAAGTGCAGACAAGATATGCTGAAGTCATAGTTAAAAGTGAAGGGGAAGGGGGCAGTGGAAATCACAATAAACAACACAAGTAGTAGCAATAAAGTACAAATTTACAAGAGAACTGAGTCACTCAGGGGAATAAACTACTAAATTACAGATACAGTCTGAACAGATGTGTCTTGAGTAATTGCGTAAAAGGTGGTCAGGGACTCTGCTGTCCTGACTTCATTTGGAAGGTCATTTCACCTCTTAGGGGCCAGGGATGAAAAGGAAAGGGCTCTGGACAAAGGGAAGTGGAGAGGAGGCAAAGTTAATCTTCTGGCGCAGGAAGACCACAGAAGTCTGGAAGGGATTTATGGAGAGATAAGGGTTTGAAGGTAGATCGGTGCAGTCTGGTTGAGACAACAGTAGGTGAGAGTTCATGTCTTGAACTGGATGCGAACCGAGATCGGGAGCCAGTAGAGAGAGTGGAGCAGTGTAGTAGCATGTGCCAAACTGGGCAGAGAGGACACCAGATGAGCCCCAGAGTTCTGGATGAGCTGGAGCAGGGATTGGACCAGTTGAGTAGTTGTGAGGAAGTGTCAGATTCGGCTTATGTTGCACAGGAAGAATCGTCATGTGCATGTCAGCGTGGTGATGTGCTGAGTGTAGGAGAGCGCAGGATCGAGGGTGACTCCTAGGTTCTTAGCGGAAGAAGAGGGAGAGAGTGTCGTAGATTCCAATGGGATTGAGATGGAGAGATCAGCAGAAGGTGAGGAGGAGGGGAAAAAAGGAGATCAGAGATTCCACGGTCAGCGAGGCAGGAGAGGAGGATGGAGTGATCAACAGTGTCAAATGCTACAGAGAGATCAAGGATGATGAGGACTAAGGAGAGGTAGGCCACCCGAGCACTGCTGATGGAGTGCCAGGAGAGCATGAGGAAGCATAGCTATTAATATTTTATTAATATATATCTAATTTAATAAAATCAATTTTAATTCACTTTGGACATAACAGCTGTTCCACACATTATAGCTTAGAGGCTAAAATTATTATATATATATATATATATATATATATATATATATAATACTAATTAATATTATACTAGTAACAATAAAGTATGTTTTTGCCTATCATGATCAATTTGTCCGTTTTTTTAATGCTGTTACCATCAGTTTTGTATTTTCTTGTATTGATGTATAAATTAGGCTCGCCTGCTACAAAGACACTTTGTTTTCCAGATACATTGTTATATCCATTGTGATCCTGGTAACCTAAGGCAGCTTCCCATATAATTGCCCAGAAAACAGCCACACAAACTTGTTGAATTATGAAATACAGGATTTCAATATTTAAAAGTGCAGGGATGTTAGCAAACCAAACAAGTGTGTAAGAATTCCATCAGCTTAGTGTATCCATTAATTTATGTCATTTCAAAAGAAAAAAGGAATTCACTGGGGTAGATGTGTTGATGCAAGATCTCTTGACAAAGATCTCTTGTTCCTCCCTCCAAAACATGCTTTTATTAAACAACTTACTATTGTTCTTAAACTGGGGACAGAGTATAAATTGGACACCCAACTAATAATAAAGTATGGATAGACCTATGCTGGTTTCTATAAATATACAGTATATAACCTTTTGTTATGTCTTCTTTTCTTGCTGTAGATAATAATATTCTTAATGATTTAGACACTAACATTAAATGTTTATAACATGTCTATAAATATATTAATCACAGTTGTATTGTTAGTTAGTCTACTGTGTAAGCTTAACAGAATCTACTAATAGTATGTATTGCTTATTTATTTATGTGTTTTCCAGTTAGGAAAAATATAAACCGGTTTGAAAATTAGGTTGTTATCAATTTATAGTTGGCCCTACAAGTCAGAATAAAATATTAACTTAGTATTATTTAACTGGGTGTGAGATCTCTGCAATAGACAAACTAACAACACAAATTATGGTTGGCAGTGCTCTGGTTTTCTGGCTGCAGTTCCAGTGTGGTTCCAGGGGTTGAGCTCCAGGCTAGCCTCAGAGTTTTGGGACCGTCTGCAGGTTGGCAAAGGCAGCCCCTGCTCTATCTCATCATCTAAAAAAAAAAGTGTAAACTGGGTGGTATCATCCTTTATAAACGTTTATTTATTAATGTTGCTCAACTTATTAAATGTGTTTCACAGTAAAAGAGATGGCCATATGATTATTATTTTTTAAGTAATTGTTTTGAAAATGCATTTGTTTATAACCTATTGAGGCACACAGCTAGCACTTATTCCTGATATAAATGCTGTACACATTAGTACACATGGTGATCAAAGGGGATAATATGAAAACAAATTAAAACAATAAAATTAAAAAATTAAAAACATTAAAGAATTTAGAGTAATTATAAACTATTACCTACTAATATCAATAGAAAAAATAATAATATTTAAATTATAGGAAATACGTTATTTAGCAAAGGTTTTGTGTTTATCAAATGAGAAACAAAAACTCAAGACATACATTTTTGCAATTATTAATGCAGTTAAACACTTTTGAACTCAAACACCACCTCAAGAAGTAAAATTAAATTAATTAACAGATAAGCACCATAATAATCTTTTAAGGATTAAGATATTTGTCAAGGAGCTTTTGGTATTGTCCTATTGCAATTTTTTATATTTTTTTATTTCATGGAAAATTGTTCCCATTAATTCAAAAACCTTATTCTATCCAAAGATTTTCCATTGGATGTATAATGGGACTTTGTGCCTGATTAACAGCCCAATTAAACGGGTTGTGAAAGATGCGAATGCAAAATTGGAATATCACAGCGCAACTTCTAGATGTATTATATCTAGAATTTCAGAACCTGCGAACGTGGAGGAGACATGTTTTGTTGGCGTGATTTTGGAAATGGGTAGGCAGCATGAAAGTCACCGCCAATCACCAAGCCAAGGCATTAGCAGCATTCATACAAATGGTTTTTGGGCTACAAAACCTTTGCGATATCAAATCTAAAATGATCTAGTGCCAAACAATCTTCTTGCAGATCTTGTAACTGCAATAAAGATGTACATTGCATGTAACAAATCAGATCATCAAACAAACATGCAAATGAAATGTATTGCTCATAAACAGAGAAAATAGGTTGATATCACATGGTGTCTAATACATATTGTGACAAAATGACCATAGTGGTAGCTTGGGCAACCTCAAACCAAATAATGTTAAACCAAATAATGTTAAACTCTAAACTGTCAGACTCAAATAAAAGAAAACTGTCTTGAACTCCTATACTGCTATGCACACCAAAAAAACAAACAAACAAAAAAAAAAAAAAACACTAGCACACTTCCTTCCCCCCATGTGCTACCCCAACCACTGGCCTTTTATAGATGGCCACCTTCCAGTTCCTGGTCAGAGTGCAACTGCCACAGAGCGGTTATCCCAGCTTCCAGAGTGCCTGGGTCAGAGCTCTGACCAGGACAGAGAACAGCACCACCTCCCTGTAGTGGTCAAACTATGTAACTACAAAGCCCCATCACCCATATGCCATAGCACCCAAACACAACCCTAAACCTGTGATACCCCCACTGTACACCAACTGTATCTAACCATTACAGAAGGAGTAATACTATCTGCTACAATATATATATATATATATATATATATATATATACCATTAATGTGCCAATTTAATGGATTAGTTTATTATTTTGCTGCAGTTACTTATTTGTAAATTGTACATATTTGTTTACTTCATTTACTTTCATTTATTTTTATGCTTGCTTTTGTTCATTGTTCACTTTAAACTTTTTTATGTCTTTACAATTGTATTCTTCTGTGGGCGTAATAAGGGGTGCTGGCAAAAAAGTCTGAGCGGGGTTTACTAGGCATGCTATGGATTAAATGTTAAGCCTAACTTGTACTTACTACAATATTATGTAGTGGATAAAAAGCTTAACATATAATCAAGAACCATGTTTTCAAACAAAAGACGTTTAGCATTAGTTAATAAGTATTACCCGTATCAGAAAAAGGTGGACTTTTCTGTACCATTCAATTTTAAAAGGAAACAATCCAGACTCACCAATTTAGCTTATTCCAAACAAGGTGTAGCGTTATGTTGGGTGTATTTTGATAAGAGCATTTTGGCTCTGAGCTGAAGCACTGTTCTAAAGAAGACCTCTCCACCCCAAAGTTATCAGATTTCCTTAGCTCATCAGCTTGGAACTGGTTTGCATCAGAGTGACAGTTTTGGGGAGGATGGCACCGAGAATGGGCCGAATGGTTTGGAGTCCTGCTGTGAAATGTCTGGAGAAAGGGGCCTGTAGGTGATAAAAACTCTTTGAAGTGGACGAGAGCCGAAATCCCGACATAGAGCTACGAACCCAGGCCAACCGGCATTTCCAAAAAATGGCATGGATTGACATCAGTCTTAAATCAAGCCCCCCTCCAATAGGACACTGGGGGCTGAAACCGAAATCCAATCTCAAGAACTCAGGAACCAATCACCTATTGATCTGACAGACTATAAGGAACAGCACACAGGCTCTCTCTCTCTCTCTCACCTGAACCAGAAACTCGCTGCCACAGCTCAACCTGTAGCTCTGTTGCCAGAACTGGAACCAGAAACCAACTAAGTCTTTGCCGGCAACAGAAGAGTTAAACTGGGAGAAGGAGATTGAGCTGTACGAAGAATTATTTTAAAGGACTTTATTAAATAAAGAACTTTACAGACTGCGCATGCCCGCCTGTACCCACCTGATCAGTGGAGTCTTACAGCTGGACAATTGAAGTCGACTGAATACGAAAGTGTCATTCATTTAAATAGCTATTTGAGTCTTAAGAACCTTGACCCTTGGAACGAACAGGGCCCTGCTTTCTTCAAAGACTTCGTCTTCAAGTAACTACGGTGGAACCCTGCTTACAAAGAAGATTTTGTGCACAACCTTGGAGCCTTCAAACCAGTGGAAAATCTGTTTGGAAAAGACTCTACATTCGCGAAACCCCAACTTCCAGGTGCATCGACTGAGTGGAAGTTCTTGGACAAAGCCGAACCGGACTGCCTTTGTTCCAAACCACACGGACCTCGTGCCGTGTGCTGTTATCTGAGCCCGTAGACAGAGAGGCCTCTCTGTGACGAAGTTCAGATAAGTTTAACAGTTTGGAGTTCATGATTCATGATATTTGAGAAATCAATTAGAAATGTTAATCTGTGATTCATAACTCTAGAATGTGTAATATCATTTAGTTTTCTTAAATATAAATGTGTGTTGCATTAAACTGTTTTGTTGATAATTTTAGAAATAAAATCTGTCAACGCCGAGAAATATCTTCTCATTCCTGTTTAACTGTTTAGTCTGAAATTGACACAAGTTAATAGACGTTAGATTATTGGTGGCCCTGCCTATCCTTAATCATTGAATAATAATCAGTTAAGGGAAATTGTGGTAACAAGTAATGATAGGATCTTTCTCTGCACCTAAACGTAAATGAGACTGATATATATATAACAAGAAGTTACTTGACATAAATACTAACCTGTGTAGTTATTTAATGTCTGACTAATAACGATTTGTGTGTTATCATATGCGATCCCATGGTCTTTGATTTGGTCACGGAAGTGATTTGTCTTTGATTTGTTGATCTAGAGTTGAATTTTAAATAGTTTTTCCCTTTTGTATAATTAGTGTAGTGCTACATTTAGTCTTGTATTTGAATAAATTTGACAATTTATATCTTTGGAATTGGTGTCTGCGTCCAATTATTACAGAAATTGAGTTCTACAAGATTCCAGGATTCGTGATAAGGTGATAGTATAAATTAACTTCTTTAATTGAAATTTATAAGTGTACCTTACGCTACAAAGGTATATCAAAAAGAAGGACACATTCAATTCAGGCCACTGTATATCTGTTTATGTAAGTTGGCTTAATTTAGTTTTCTTTTCTTTTTTTATTCAACATAAAAGCATTTCTCTTGTTAAGCTTTGACTGTAGTGTTACATCTAGGTAACACCATGACATTTGTGTAAGCATACATTCTTACAGTACCTGTTATGGAAGGTGACAGAGAGGTTAATTAATTTAGATTTAATTGATTTAGTATTTGTATTTTCTTTTCCACTCTATGCTTTTTTTAAATTATTCGTCTTTGATTTTCTTGTTTATTGATTGAACCCTGCACACTTCTGTTGGTAATCCCCTGTTGGTGTTGATATGCACCCGAGTTTCAATAAGGGTGTTGTCTTGGCTATGAGCCACACAAACCTTCTCCACACATGGGCCCTCTTGTCACTAATGATTTAAGATTTAAATGAGAAGATAGCCAGGCAGTGGGAGAGAGAGGGGATTGTGCAGCTCGAATAAAAAACAGTGTGGCTGGGCAGTTCAGAGAGGCAGCAGTGGAAGGGAGAGGAAGCAGAAACATCTCCAACCTGGGTCGGTAAGGTGGAAGAAGGTACGCACCAACTACCAATGGTGGGAGGGCCCAGAACCAGTGAAGGGGGATGGCATCCCTCTGCAGGAGCTCCGCTGGGCTGCTGTCTGTGGACTGTGTAGAGAATAAAACGAGAGGTTGCGAATGCAACCCCGTTTATCTGAAAAAGGAAGAACTGCCCAAGGGGTAGGGGTTTCTGCACACTTCTGTAGGAACCTGATCGAAACGTCACTCTATCAACGCTGCCATTGGCCCATGCGCACATCACTCAGAACAGGTACCTTCCCACTTCCTGTTCTATAAAACGTGACGTCTGCGCAAGTTCGTCCTCATTTGCCGGGAGCTAAGACTCCCGCACAACCTTGCAACCCTTGGGCAGTGCTTCCTTTTTCAGATAACCGTGGTTGCATTCGCAACCTAACATTATCTTTCAAGTCGGAAGCACTGCCAAAGGGGGAGGGGTTACTGTATAACAAAAGCGTCTAAAGGGAGGAGGCAGCGAGCTGAAAAGGGAGCATACCCCAAGGGGATCGGTAGGGGGGCCTCGGCAACACAACTCCAGACAGGAGCCCTTGGGAGGCCCTTTGGGGCCCTGGGCTGTCCAATGGCGAGGACCGTAGTCACGCTCTACCGTGAACTGTATGCAATCAGCATATACAAAGCAGGGCTACAGAGGTCAACTCTTACGCCCTCCGCTTACAATAGCAAGGCCATATATCTACTTGGACAATATATGGTGTGGGCAATCAAGCAACTTGTGCACCCTCTGCACATTAACATGGCAGTGAACCCCTGATCCTGCAGGAGTGGGGTCACAGACCCACTGAATAACACACAGCTGGCTAGTCAACTGAGTAGCCACAGCTGGACATAACAGTATATACAACGTGGCAGCAGGAACATTCATACTACCTCTGCGCAGCACAGGAGAAATCACTTTCACTGAAAGGTACAGAGCGGCCAGCTCCACTGTGTTGTCATAACAACTATACACATCGCGGGGTGCTGGAAGCAGATCATGCACCACCACGTAACACGAGAGCAGTTGTCACCTATTAGCGTTGCTAATGCAGGACAACAGCAGGCCCTACCATGACAATCAAACCATAAACATTGCGGTGTGCAGGAAAACCATTCATGCACTCTCCACATAACATGGGAGCATTGGCCGCTTGCTCCACCAGCCATACAATGTAATACAAACAAACTATATACACCACGGGGTGCAGGAACCAACCCAGGAACACAGGAGCTGTTGAGCCTGCTGATTAGACCAGCTAACGCAGGGCAACATTAGCTCTACTGTGCTGACAAATTAACTATGTACACAGCGGAACATGAGAGCCCGCTCAAATGCTTACCGCTGAGGAGAGCAGCAGCGGTCTCTTGCTCAGGACTACTCAGAAAAGGGGGAGGGGGCCTGTGAGCATTGCTCCACTGCTCTTACCTGTCACTCGTGTGCTTGCGCAGGGGCCCACATGGCAATAGCAACGTGCACTGCGGGCTCGTCAGGAAGGGGGGGCATGGCTGCCGCCGGGCATGTCTCCTAAGCTGCATGTCTGGAGGAGGAGACGGAGGGGCTCAGGGAGAGGCAGAGGTCCAGAGCCACCGAACCCCTACCGTCACTTGCCTGAGTGGGAGATTGCCGGGCGCAGCGGCGATTGCATAGCAGTTTTCCAATCATTTGGCACATCCCCTGTTCTAAGTGTAATTTGGAATAGTTTAGTTAGTGGCCTATGAATTGTTTCCCTAATTTCTTTAAGTACTGTTGGAAAGATCCCATCTGGCCCAGGTGATTTGTTTGTTTTTAATTCTGCTAGTCACTTTAGGACCTCCTCCTCATTTATCCTGATCTCTCTTAGGATTTGACTGGACTGATTGTTAACCTGTGGCATGTTATCTGTTTTTTATTTTGTAAAAACCTCTGTGAAATACTCATTTAGAACATCTGCCACATCTTGTTCATTTGTTTTGTTCAAGATTCAATTTTTGCCCTTTATCTGTTTCACTTCCTCCTTTATTGACCTCTTGCTGTTGTAGTATTGAAAACAAGCTCTTTGCATTAGTTTTAGCTTGAAGAGCTATGTTTCTTTCTATTTCCCTCTTTGCTTTCCTGATCCCTTTCTTAACATCTCTTTGGAGAATAAACTCAAGATTCTGAAATGGACAACACAAAGGGCCTGGTTAACAGCAGGTAAACATTGTTTAGTTAACCAGGCACTTTGTGTTGCCATTTCAGAACCTTGAGTTTATTCTTCTTTGACCGTTAGGAGATTAATTTTGGTGTTTTTCTTTCAGTTTCATTTTGGATTGTCCAGTTGGGCTTCAGCCACCTGGCCAGAATATTTTGGTTTCTGTAGGATCCACTTTGCAATATATTATAACCATATAAGGATATTATATATATGACTATCATTTTGAGCAACAGGCTTGAATTGTGGCCCAAGATTCCACAAAAGCTTTGAGCAAAACTTACATCTCTTATTTAAATGGTGTTTTCATTAAACTTAAAAGTTAAAAAGTAAAATATTTGAGATTAACTTCGAAATCCCTTCTGTATTTCTAGATAGAATGGAAAGACAAAATCCAGTACTGAACATTAAATTTACTACTACTATTATTATTGTTGCTTTTTACAATAGGTCCAGTACTTTATGTACATATAAAGCTGATATTTTGCTTGATTTTTCAGTGTTTAGTTGTTGTCGTATAAGTTAATAGGGTTTTTCATTGATTACTCAGTAATACTGCTAATCTCTCATGGGTTAATGCACTGAAACATCCATTGTGTTTCCTCCTATAGTATATCTGTAGAAGTAGTTGAACGGCATCACTGGTCAGCTTAGCAACTGATGAGTTGCACTTCACAGTGCAGGGGTAGATTGGTTTTAGTAGGTGGAAGAAATGTGCAGTTCCCAAGTGCTTCCCATTTTCTTTCCTCAATGTATTTTGTGCCACATTTGCACCATGTACTTGTTTAAACTTCCTTACAGTTGTGAAATAGTGATGTTTAATCTACATAGGTACTGTCTCAACTATTTTAGATCTGTAAGAATCAGTCCAAATAAAATTTACTTTTAAATCTATAATAATACAAATAATAATTTTGCAAATGTGCTGATATACGTATACACAATGAATAATTGTAACTCTTACAAATGTTACATCATTTTAAGCATAATGTGTATACATAATATAGCATAGACCTAATGCAATATGTTGCTTAGTGAATCAAAAATAGACTGTCAGTATACAGCAAATAAGGAGTAGGGTTTGTATAAGGTACCCTCATACTATAGCTTTTGAACATAATTATAGTGTATGGTATACACTTGAAGCATAGATGTCCTATATGATTTCAACAGCATGGTTCATGCAGTTTAGAATATAACTACAGTGAAAACTGATGCCTGCCAAATTTTGTCAGTGCCTGATTAAGTGGATGCAGTGAACTGGTGTCTACAATAAGTATCATTGAATTATCCATGATGGTATAATGATATCCAAACTCCAGAATACAACAATACATAATGTGTTCATATTTGAGGAAATTAAAATAAAAAATAAAACATATTATATTATACCTATTCTCTGCTACTTAAATATAATTGTCCTTTAGCAAACTTTTATTATCTGAGAAATTAGTAGATTTTATACATCTCACACAACCTCTTGCTGTTTATTTAAAATATGTCACATACAAAGTGTGGACATTTTCTGCAAATTGTGTGTATCAACATTCATAATTATTTTATTACAAGTTATTTTATTTATATTTTATTTGGTTGATATCTTTGTCCAAGACAACTCACATTAAGGCTTTTGAAACCAGTAAGCCAGAAAAAGTCAGATATAAATTAAAATGTGCTATAGTTTTATATATGCAGAAAGGACAGACTGTATGTTTCTTTGTTTTGTAAAAGTACCATGCAATAAACAAGTATATTTATTTATTTATTGTTTCTATTTATTAGACATGATGGTCTAATTAGTTCAAACACTAAATAACAAAATGCATACACAGACACAGACAGCATATTAAAATCACATATATAGTGTTAATTGCCTGGTCATACTAAAGTATTTATATATTTTTTTTAATTGCAATTGACTTTTACATTAGCATTTTAATATTGTCAGCGAATGTGTGTACTAGTAAATATGCTATGCAAATGGGTTTATTCCATTTTCATTTTCATTTTGTCCCGAATAATGCGTGCAAAAATGGAACATGATTATGCAATTGTGGGATTGCATAATGATTTTCCATTTTGCATTATCATTTGAATTAAGTCCTGTATATGCTTCCATAGTATTTGATGCTCCAATAACAATTTTAACACAGGGCTATGCAGTTTTCTATCAGTCTTCACAGGGACGGTTTTGGTAACATTACCACTACTAACCAGACCTCATTAAAAGATAAACACCACACACAGAGGAAAGCAAATACAGCATTTAAAAGGAATGGATACAACATCCACTAACAGCAAAATGAACAGAACATCGACACACTCTCTCTCACACACACACAGTGACTGCTCCATTTGGGGGGGGGGCGAGGAATTAAATAGATATTATTTGATATGACAGGTTGGTCAGAACCACAATGCGCAGACATCCAAAGGGCTGTGAATCCATGTGTAAATCTGAGTGATACCCAGAAGTGTTCCCATCGGGGCAGTGTAGTTCTGCACAGGCAATTATTTATTTTTTTTCTGCAGTGCATTACACCTGCTAATGTTAGAAAAAGACAATTTCCTTTAAGAAAGCTGTCAATGTGTAAGCTGCAGGCTACTTCTACTGCAGACAAACAACTAGTTCATACTTTTACATGGTCTACTGGATTTATATGGAACTGACATCTGCATTTACAGAGTTGAATTTATATCAGAGTTATACACTCACCTAAAGGATTATTAGGAACACCTGTTCAATTTCTCATTAATGCAATTATCTAACCAACCAATCACATGGCAGTTGCTTCAATGCATTTAGGGGTGTGGTCCTGGTCAAGACAATCTCCTGAACTCCAAACTGAATGTCTGAATGGGAAAGAAAGGTGATTTAAGCAATTTTGAGCGTGGCATGGTTGTTGGTGCCAGACGGGCCGGTCTGAGTATTTCACAATCTGCTCAGTTACTGGGATTTTCACGCACAACCATTTCTAGGGTTTACAAAGAATGGTGTGAAAAGGGAAAAACATCCAGTATGCGGCAGTCCTGTGGGCGAAAATGCCTTGTTGATGCTAGAGGTCAGAGGAGAATGGGCCGACTGATTCAAGCTGATAGAAGAGCAACTTTGACTGAAATAACCACTCGTTACAACCGAGGTATGCAGCAAAGCATTTGTGAAGCCACAACACGTACAACCTTGAGGCGGATGGGCTACAACAGCAGAAGACCCCACCGGGTACCACTCATCTCCACTACAAATAGGAAAAAGAGGCTACAATTTGCACAAGCTCACCAAAATTGGACAGTTGAAGACTGGAAAAATGTTGCCTGGTCTGATGAGTCTCGATTTCTGTTGAGACATTCAGATGGTAGAGTCAGAATTTGACGTAAACAGAATGAGAACATGGATCCATCATGCCTTGTTACCACTGTGCAGGCTGGTGGTGGTGGTGTAATGGTGTGGGGGATGTTTTCTTGGCACACTTTAGGCCCCTTAGTGCCAATTGGGCATCGTTTAAATGCCACGGCCTACCTGAGCATTGTTCCTGACCATGTCCATCCCTTTATGACCACCATGTACCCATCCTCTGATGGCTACTTCCAGCAGGATAATGCACCATGTCACAAAGGTCGAATCATTTCAAATTGGTTTCTTGAACATGACAATGAGTTCACTGTACTAAACTGGCCCCCACAGTCACCAGATCTCAACCCAATAGAGCATCTTTGGGATGTGGTGGAACGGGAGCTTCGTGCCCTGGATGTGCATCCCACAAATCTCCATCAACTGCAAGATGCTATCCTATCAATATGGGCCAACATTTCTAAAGAATGCTTTCAGCACCTTGTTGAATCAATGCCATGTAGAATTAAGGTAGTTCTGAAGGCGAAAGGGGGTCAAACACAGTATTAGTATGGTGTTCCTAATAATCCTTTAGGTGAGTGTATGTAACAGTTAAAACTGTATAAAACCATACACAAACAATGTCATTCTTATCAAAAGGGACCATTTGTGGTGATTCAGACCACTCGGTCCATGTGGTCTAGACCTCAGCAAGTGTATACAGATGAAGGCTTAAACATTCGAACCACATTCATTGAGCGCCTTCACCCCCCCAGCACTGTGTTCGGCCTGCTACACCACGGCACATAACCTTCCTATGAAAGCTGTTCTGAGGGGTTATGCAGAATGAGTGTATTTACGAATAGGCACACATAAAATATGCTAATATGAACATGTGTATGATTATTATAATTGTAGTTTGGATAGTTTTTAGGAGTTGTGTCAAGAAAACTAAAACAAATGCCAGCGCATTCAGTTTGCTCTAAGACCAGTGCGCGGCGGTCCAGACCACTCCTACGAACTCCTACTGGCACCACGGACACACACTCACAATGGGCACTTTTGAGTGACAAATAACCTGAACCGCATGTCTTTGCACTGGGTGGAAATGCGAGGAAACCAGAATACACTTAGAAAAGAAGCGAGATACGGAGAGAATAAGCAAACTTCACAGAAGCTTAAATGCATTACGCAAATTTCAGTCCAGTGGGTAGCCTATACATCAACCAAGAAGTTGTGTTGTAATGAAGCTCGCTACAGTTTCAGGATCACTTCAATTATTGAAAGGCATAAAACAATTTGTCTGCATTAGCCTTGTTGAAAATAAACCCGAATGTGTTGACACAGCACAGCCCCAGTCTCAGCACTGTCTCATAAAAATGACAACACTTCCACTTTCTCTGATAGCGAAAGGTAAGTTAATTCGTGATCACGACATAACGGCCCATTATGTCGTGATCACGAGTTAACGCGAGGTAATTTATCTTGTGATCACGACAAAAAAACTCGTTATGTCGTGATCACGAGATAACCAGAGGGGCTTTTTTTTTTTTCATGTCCTCAACATGAAGTCCGACCAAGTTCGTTGTTTTATTTAAAGTCACCAAAACAATTCGCATCCAAATCCGTATCCATGTCACATGCAGTTGTCAAAGCCAGAGGGGGTTGTCATGCAAAAAGAAAAGGTTGTTCACTACTCGGGGTCGTCATCCGGTCCAAGGTCTGTATTTGGGAAATCCTCTCTTTTGCTTCTGGTCGTTCCTGTCTTCCTTTTTGCTCTCCAGCACACTCTTCTCATCCTTTCGTTCACCAACTACTGAGACACAAGCAACAACATGTTGTGGGTAATTATAGCCCAGGTGTAGTGGGCTGCACCTGTGCTGTGGTCTTAAATGAGTGCTGGAGCCCCAGGTGTGTCTGCTCTGCTGCTCTCTGGAAAATTCCATTACACTGTCCAGGGTCCTGACACGGGTGTAGAGCTGCCTTTCGTGGTGTGTAATCAGGGCCCTTGGAAGGCCTCCTACTGCTGTCCATGGTCCTGTGAGTCATAAAAGAGAGAAGCCGAGCAGGCACGTAACAATGGTCAATGACCTGCCCCCTCGTCCTACTGCAATATATATATATATATATATATTTCACAATTGAAATAGGCAAGAGTTATTTGCTGTCCAAGATTATTTGTTCAAGATCTTTGTAAAATATTCTCATTATATAATTTGCCTTTGTTATAATGTAATCTGAGAAATAATGGATGTTGGTAACAGACTTTAACACTGATTAACTTTGTTATAACCATGAGTGAAATAGTTCTGAAACAACATGATTGAAATGTGAATTAATGTATAGCTATGGGATCCATCTTGGAAGCCACATAACTTTCAATTGAAATGTGTGTATATATTAGATTAGTAAAGTATTAACAAAGTAAATATGCTAACATTAACCCAAATTTATTACTTTGTCTTATTTGAATGGTTTATCTATTACTTATTCTTAGGGCAACAGCAAGCACAATATATTACAGTATAGATTGTGTGTATTATAATATATTATATAATATACCAGGAAATATATTTTATCTGTGGCATATTTTACAATATATTTTGCTATGAAGTCTACATATATGGTAAGTATGGCAATATATTTTGAAATATATTTATTGTCAAACACTTATTTTAAAATATATCTATATATCTAGATCTGGTGACTGTGGGGGCCAGTTTAGTACAGTGAACTCATTGTCATGTTCAAGAAACCAATTTGAAATGATTCGACCTTTGTGACATGGTGCATTATCCTGCTGGAAGTAGCCATCAGAGGATGGGTACATGGTGGTCATAAAGGGATGGACATGGTCAGAAACAATGCTCAGGTAGGCACTAAGGGGCCTAAAGTGTGCCAAGAAAACATCCCCCACACCATTACACCACCACCACCAGCCTGCACAGTGGTAACAAGGCATGATGGATCCATGTTCTCATTCTGTTTATGCCAAATTCTGACTCTACCATCTGAATGTCTCAACAGAAATCGAGACTCATCAGACCAGGCAACATTTTTCCAGTCTTCAACTGTCCAATTTTGGTGAGCTTGTGCAAATTGTAGCCTCTTTTTCCTATTTGTATTGGAGATGAGTGGTACCTGGTGGGGTCTTCTGCTGTTGTAGCCCATCCGCCTCAAGGTTGTACGTGTTGTGGCTTCACAAATGCTTTGCTGCATACCTCGGTTGTAACGAGTGGTTATTTCAGTCAAAGTTGCTCTTCTATCAGCTTGAATCAGTCGGCCCATTCTCCTCTGACCTCTAGCATCAACAAGGCATTTTCGCCCACAGGACTGCCGCATACTGGATGTTTTTCCCTTTTCACACCATTCTTTGTAAACCCTAGAAATGGTTGTGCGTGAAAATCCCAGTAACTGAGCAGATTTTGAAATACTCAGACCGGCCCGTCTGACACCAACAACCATGCCACGCTCAAAATTGCTTAAATCACCTTTCTTTCCCATTCAGACATTCAGTTTGGAGTCTTGACCAGGACCACACCCCTAAATGCATTGAAGCAACTGCCATGTGATTGGTTGGTTAGATAATTGCATTAATGAGAAATTGAACAGGTGTTCCTAATAATCCTTTAGATGGGTGTATGTAGCATCCCGTTATGTCGTGATCACGAGTTAACGCGAGGTAATTTATCTCGTGATCACGACAAAACAACTCATTATGTCATGATCACGAGATAACCAGAAAAGCTTTTCTTTTTTGTTTTCATGTCCTCAACGAGCCACCGTAGACAAACACAAAAAGCATATAGTATTTTACAATAAAGTGCCCCGAAACAACTATTGGTATTTGAATTATTTTAATAAATACGTATGAAAATCTAATTCTCCTGTCATGTTTATTCTTCCTGTTTATTTTCTCTTCTTCAGTCAGCTCAGCTCTCATTGGCTGCTGATCACGTCACTCTGCACGATCGGTGCCAATCGAGTTGTAAATATTAAACATGTTTAATAAAATTCTCAGCGGCTCCGACCAGATTACGATCAGGTCGGAGGGCGAGCGATGCATCAGCCCGTCTCTCACTACACAACCATCGGTGGCGGGACGCACCCCGACCAGGCTGCTTGTCGTGACGATTAGTGCCGATCTGTCGTGAGGGCCAAATCGGGCTCAAATTGGGCTTAAAATCATGTAGTGTGACCCCAGCATGACACAGGTGAGTAAATAATATAATTTCCGTAGCGATATGATTTCTAAAAATGTAAAATAGTATTCTGTATGCTAGAATTGTATGCTTCAAATAGTAATTTGTTTTAGTAAGACATATGAATTAGATGAAGTAATGGCGAGCTGCCTAATTTTGTGAACTTTCTTAGTAGCTAATCTAGTATAATATTAATTGCAGATAAAGAAAGGGTCCTAATGGCACCTGAGAAGAACAAGAATGGCATTGAAGCATCAATATGAACAGAATCGCAAAGAAAACGTCTCTGAGGATCCAGAAATGATTGTATTATTGGTTGACCAAGCTTTGCTATTTAGCAATCTGGTTCTGGTTGATTATGTAATGGGTTTGCTAGGTCTCTGTTACCTTGCTGGGGTAGGGTCAATTAGCCAAATGTTTTGTTTGCAAACTGTACTGAATAAGTATGTGTTATTTTAAAAATAGGCTTGCTTACTTTCAACGTACTTGCCTTTAAACTTGTTTTTAGCAATGTTAATCCATGTTAGTCTCTCAATTAAATCACAATTACATTTTTTATTTTATTTAATCCTATTAACACCTCTTCAATCCACCTGTTAGGGTAGAGTCAGTGACAGTCAATTAGAAAGGATTAGTTGGGAGTAAATCTCGTCTGTTGAGTTGTTTTAAGAAATTGTGTTTAACTAACTTGATCTCAAGGGGTCAACTGCAATGAACTGAAAGCTGTGTACTAAAAGCTGTGTAGATGATCATGTGGTTAGTACGCAGCTCCACTTTAACTAGTCCGCAAGTTAAATACCCATTGCAACGAACTCAGCGGCTGAAGTTCGTCCCCAGCTGCGGAATGAAAAAGGTCTCCATTGCAACGAACCCCAAAACCACTGCAGCTGCCCTCTAGAGGAGACTAAGTACAGGACAAACTTAGTCATTCTCAGCTAGCTGAGGCCCCAGGACGCAGCCACTGCATCAGAGGCCCCACCCCCTATTGCGGAGTTAGCGGTGGCAGCCAACCAGCTGGTCACAGTGATGCGTCATGGCGCAAGGGGAATTGGGAGCTCCTTGGCTCAGGCAAGCCAGGTGCCTGAGGCAGACAGGACCTGTCTCATGGATGCACCCATATCTCCAGGCTTCACTTCACTTCACTGCTGACACACACTGTACAGGAGAGGGAGCAATCCATGCAGCTGGCCTGGGTCTACTCTGTTGCACCCCTGGCCCAGCCTCACAGGCAGCCTGCAGGAGCTCGACAATGGGGTAGCCCCCAGTCCCAGCTCCCAGGCAACAGCCCCGCCCCCCTGCTGATTGCACAGACTGTAACAGCACACAGGGGCCTATCAGCAGCTTTAGTAGAAGGATTCAAATGCCTCATGTCTCATAGTCTTCTTCATTTCAAACAACCAAGGTTCCATCTGCAACCCAATGTTATCTTTAGGCTTCTTAAACCTTTGTTTAAGAAAGATATAGCTACATTACATGATAAAAATTTTACCTACAGAACATGAATTGTTAATATCTGAAACAGTTATTGAATACTGTATTATTAGTATGCCTGGGGATGGAAAGTTAATATTGTCTAAAAACTATGACGACCAGTGAAATCAGGAGAGTTTTTCCCTTGTACTAGCACGTTGTCTATTTTTTCCGCATTGGCATGTCTTATATTTGTTTTCTAGTAATTAATACATATATGGCAACAATATGCTTCTGTAAGCCAACTGGGAGTAAAATGTAACTTTCTGAAACTGAGAGGATTCATCTGCTATGATGATCGGGTTTGGAGAAGTTAGGATTCTAATTTTGACATTTTTCAACGTTAATTCTGATGAGACATTCTTATTTTTGTAAGAATGTGAAACATATTTCTCGAAATACTGAATTATCTTTGATGTCTACTGTTATTAATCTACTACTCTTAAATACACATATTTTCATTTTATCTCTGTGTATAGACACTTCTGTCAGTAGACCATGCATTCTATTAGGCAGTGCATATTGGAACAAATTAATGCATGGTTGTTTTTGTTCTCTATTATCCACTGTAAGACAAATACAGTACGGCCCTGAACAATGATTGGATGTCATGAGTCTGTGCTTTCTGGTGATTCTTAATGAAGGGAAGAGTGTTTGTGTTTGTTTTTGGTATATTAGATAAACAAAGAGTCAAAACTGCATGGCTTGAATTATGGGAGAGTGCTGAACTGTATGTTTGTTTGCTTGGAGTCCACAATGCATTTGGAACTAACATAATAACATAATGGAATGGACAATCATGTGTTTTGCTCATGTTGTTGCTCATGTTATGGAATCTCTCTATTAAATTATTTTTAGTTTTCTTGATGTGTGTGTGTGTAAAACAACCAACTATTGTTACAAATCCACAAATGTTTTAAGGTGTGGACAGGGGGATATGACTATCAAATAGGTGTTGTAAAAGAAAGGGAAACTGTTTATCTTTTATGTTTCCTGTTGAAAATCTTTGTTGCTGTGATTTTTTAAGCACATTTTATTTAATTTGCCCATTTCTCACTGATTAGTGTGGGAATTGCACAATTTGGGAGACAATCACTAACTTTGCCAGTAGCTCCTTTGTTGTTTCTTGATATTTGAATGATAAAGTTTGGTTTGTCTTGGTTTATTTATGCAATTTGTTTAGCTGGTTTTCCTCTATCCAGTTAAAGTCAAGCCGAGCTCTCTCAATATATAATTAATCATTTTTCTTATGTCATTTCACCCTTTCTGAAAATAAAACATTATACATTAAAACTTGCATCAAATGGACTGATGAGGATCCTAAATAACATTTTAAACAATATCAAATATAAAATGTTTATTTAGTATTCTGTGAAATATTAAATTGCCTTTCTTACCATTCTTACACACTTTTCATTGAACCAAATGTGCTCTAATGTTCTTCCTTCTTACTTTTTCCGAGGTTCATTTTCAGGTCTCAGACGTTTATCTCCACTGAGGTAAGGATCCCACACTGTTGCACTAGACCCGAGCACTGGCTTGTGTAAAGTCTAAAGTGTAAAGAGTTGGAATTTCCCAGTCTCTACTAATTTCCTTTTTGTTTTGCAAGGATGCATTATAGTCATTCATGTTTTATTAAATTTATTTATTGTACTTGTTTGTTAGGCGGATATTCCATTGAGTGTTGCTCTGACTGTTCTTTTTCATCCATCCATTTGTCTCTTTCTTTGTCTGCTTGTGAGGAGTTTGTACATTTGAATGTTATATGATAAGCTGTCGTGATGTTCACACTGCTCTATTTGGACATTGTTTCATGTCTTGTTTGCGGGTTTTGCACATTGAGTGTTTGGACATGTAAAAGAGATTATATAAGCCACTGCTTTAACATAACCTATAATGAGTCCCTCTCTATAACCTAACAATAATAAACATAAACACACACAGCAACCAAGTCCAATCCAAAATCCATAATCAAAGTTCAAGTTCAAAGCACAGTCCCGTTTAACCGAAGAATATCTTCTCTCACACTCGCTCATTCACTCTACTCCAAGGCTCTCCTCCTGCCTTCCCAACCACAGGAAGTTGGCCGCTGCTAGGTTTTATGGAGGAGCGGAGCCAGTTGCATAGGGAACATCGGGTCAGCTGTTCTGCCAGTCTGTCCCTCCTCCGGGATCCGGGGAAGTGCAGAGCAGTTCGGGGTGGTAACTGACCATTTCGCACAACACGGTGTCACTATACTTATATTAGGGCTGCTTTGATTAATCGATTAATCGGGTCTATTAGTCAACTAATGAATTGATCGATGATCAATATTTTCTCTATTTAATCAATCAGATTTTTTTTTTTCATTATAATGACTGGCTATTATACGGTTAACACTACAAATGCCGACATTTCAAACTACCTACAAGAGCTGATAGCTCATTAAATGCTGTGGTATAATGAAAGGCAAACGATTGAATAAAACTAGCACAAATGGAGTAGTATTGAAATCTAAATATGATAAAACATAAAACATAAAAATGATTGGTATAAATAACATCAACGCGCTTTTTGTTTCTAAAAAGGTATGCACAGTAAAAACAAAAACATGGAACAAGTGTTTATTTGTGGTGTAATCACTCTGTGTCCGCTCAATCTGAGTACAGTTGTAAGAAGACACTTGTAATGCTATACAATGCGTGTGTTTTTCAAGCACATGAAAGACCATAGACAGGTGAGATAGAGATCGTGACTTGCACTTAATTTGCGATTATGCAGTTAAAACACAGTAAGCATATTAAATACATATATTTAGGAAAAGTCAAGAATGGGTATGCACAATGTATTTAGGAACACAGAGTAATTCAAATAAAATTTTTAAAACTGACGATAGGTTGCGTATGCAACCCCGGTTATCTGAAAAAGGAAGCACTGCCCAAAGGGGAGGGGTTTCTGCGCACTTCTGTAGGAACCCGATCGAAACGTCACTCTATCAAAGCTGCCATTGGCCCCTGCGCTCGTCACTCAGAACAGGCCTCTTCCCACTTCCTGTTCTATAAAATGTGACATCAGCGCAGGTTCGTCTTCTTTTGCCAGGAGCCAGGACTCTCACGCGACCTTGCAAACCTTGGGCAGTGCTTCCTTTTTCAGATAACCGGGGTTGCATACGCAACCTATCGTTATCTTTCAAGTCGGAAGCACTGCCCAAGGGGGAGGGGTTACTGTATAACAAAACGGTCGCAAGGGAGGAGGCAGCGAGCTGATAAGGGAGCCTGCCCCGAGGTGCACCGCTAGGGGGCCTCAGCAACACAACTCCAGACAGTAACCTCAGGGACCCCGTAGGGCCGCACCTGAGCTGTCCAGGAGCGAGGACTGTAGTCACGCTCTTACCGGGAACTGTCTGCAATCAGCATATACAAAGCGGGGCTACAGAGGTTAACTCTTACGCCCTCTGCTTACAAGAGCAAGGCCGTCTGCTCTACTAGTGCATCTAGGAGCGAGGCCGTAATCTACTTGCACAATGTCTGGTGTGGGCAATCACGCAATATCATGGCAGTGGACCCCTGACCCAATAGGAGCGGGGGCCACAGACCCAATGAGAAAAATACAATATAATACATAGCTGGCTAGTCAACAGAGTAGCCGAACTGAACAATATACAATTTAAACATATCGTGTGACAGCAAGACCTTCATGAGCATCCAACTCAACTAAACAGTACAGAGTGGAAGAGCTCCATTGTGCTGACAATTTAGATTTCATACAAACGAACTATATACACCACGGGGCGCAGGAACGAACTCATGCGCCGGCCATGGAACACAGGAGCAGTTGACACCTGCTGGTTAGACCGGCTAACGCAGGGTGCCATCATTTGGAACAGCGGCAGTGAACTCCATTCTACAATTATAGAATGGAGCCACAGTCCTGCTGTTTAACACATAATACATATATACACATATATACATCACGGGGTGCAGGAGCTGGCTCATGCGCCACACGTGGAACACAGGAGCAGTTGACACCTGTCGAATAGCACCGCTAACGCAGAGCAACTACAGCTCTTACCGTGTGAATAAATGAACTATGTACCCTACCGCAACACAATTATAATGAATTAACTATATACAGGGCGGCCTCGTGAGGCAACATGCCTGTAGGCCACATGACAAGCCCTGGGAACACATCGACAGGGCTGTCCGTACATCCAGGAGCAGCTCGCGTGGGTGCTCGACTGGAAGGCATAGTCCGGTGGAAGGGAAAGACACGGTTCACTAGCTCCCTCAAGATGCACTTACAGGGGCAGACTGGGAGAGGAAAGGCAGGAGGAAGAGCCCATAGGCTACTGGGGCTTGACTGGAGCGAACACTGGGTTCCCAATAGAAGGGACCGGTCCCGTCACATCCAACCTGTAGATTCGTGCAAATGTAAGTGGCGAGGTCCAAACTGCAGCCGCACAAATGTCTGCCAAGGGGGCACCTTGAAAAAGGGCCCATGATGTGGCAACGCCTCGAGTCGAGTGGGCCACCAGGTGATCAGGCACCAGGGTCCCGGTGGACTCATAGGCCATGGTGATGGTGTCCACAATCCAATGCAAGAGGCGCTGCTTTGAAAGCGTCTGGCCCTGTGTCCGCGCTCCATAAGACACAAACAGTAGGTCTGAGCGCCGAATGTCCTTAGTGCGTTCCAAATAGCACCTGAGGGCCCGCACAGGGCAGAACAGGTGAAGCCGACTATCTTGCTCTGAAGCGAAGGGAGGAGGATGAAAAGCCATCAACTCAATAGGCCTGTTGACATGAAATGGAGAGAGCACTTTCGGGAGGAATGCAGGGTTAGGCGGTAGCGTGACCCTGGAGCCATCTCCCGCAAAACGGACACACGATGGGTGTACACACAGGGCGTGTAACTCGCTCACGGAGATTGCTGCCAAATACACTTTGAGCATGGACAGGGACTTTTTACTGGTCCAACAGCTCTTGTTGAAATTGCAATATGACCCTGATGGGGCAATTCATTGGGTCTTGACTGGCGTCTTGGCACCAGGTGCTAAACGTCTGCCAGTGGTAGGAATACTGCAACCTCGTAGAGGGAGCTCTCGCCGACTGAATAGTGGCAACTACCACGTCTGACAGACCCCAAGCAATCAATCGCTCCCGCTCAGGGGCCAGGCCCAGAGCTGGAGGAGGCCCAGATTGGGGTTCCAAAGTGTGCCCTGCACCTGGGACAACAAGTCCGCTCTCACTGGGAGCTGCCAAGGCTCTCCTTGGAGGAGAGCGATCAGGTCCGTGAACCAGAATCTGCGAGGCCACCATGGGGCTATCAGCAGAACTGTTGCTCATTCTCTCCTGACCTTCTCCAGGACCACTGGGAGAAGGAGGAATGGTGGGAACGTGTAAAGGGTCCCTAGGGTTCCTGAGCGGTCTCGGATGGAGAACCATATTGGGCAGTGTGTGGACTCTGCCGAGGCAAATAGATCCACGTCTGCCCTGCTGAACCGGCTCCACAGTTGCTGTACCACAAGCGGCTGGAGGCGCCATTCCGAGACCGGGGGGCCTCCCCGAGCGGTCCGCCGCCGTGTTGGACAGGCCTGGCAGGTGAAATGCTCTGATGGAGCGGAACCATGGCTGCGCCGCCACAGAAGCAGACGGCGTTGTAGCGTAAGGTACACTTATAAATTTCAATTTAAGAAGTGAATTTATAGTATCACCTTATCACGAATCCTGGAATCTTGTAGAACTCAATTTCTGTAATAATTGGACGCAGACACCAATTCCAAAGATATAAATTGTCAAGTTTATTCAAAAACAAAGACTAAATGTAGCACTACACTAATTATACAAAAGGGAAAAACTCTAGATCAACAAATCAAAGACAAATCACTTCCGTGACCAAATCAAAGACCATGGAATCGCATATGA
Organism: Amia ocellicauda; assembly: GCF_036373705.1. Classification (NCBI taxonomy): domain Eukaryota; kingdom Metazoa; phylum Chordata; class Actinopteri; order Amiiformes; family Amiidae; genus Amia; species Amia ocellicauda. The sequence continues at coordinate 18,304,933 of NC_089852.1, forward strand.
TAACACACAAATCGTTAAACAAAAAAGGTTATAAACACATTGACTACAATACCGGTTAGTAAGACGAAGGTGAGTCTCTCGTTAGTATTGTTAGTCAGACATTAAATAACTACGCAGGTTAGTATTTATGTCAGGTAACTTCTCGTTATATATATATCAGTCTCATTTACGTTTAGGTGCCGAGAAAGATCCTATCATTACTTGTTACCACAATTTCCCTTAACTGATTATTATTCAATGATTAAGGATAGGCAGGGCCACCAATAATCTAACGTCTATTAACTTGTGTCAATTTCAGACTAAACAGTTAAACAGGAATGAGAAGATATTTCTCGGCGTTGACAGATTTTATTTCTAAAATTATCAACAAAACAGTTTAATGCAACACACATTTATATTTAAGAAAACTAAATGATATTACACATTCTAGAGTTATGAATCACAGATTAACATTTCTAATTGATTTCTCAAATATCATGAATCATGAACTCCAAACTGTTAAACTTATCTGAACTTCGTCGCAGAGAGGCCTCTCTGTCTTCGGGCTCAGATAACAGCACACGGCACGAGGTCCGTGTGGTTTGGAACAAAGGCAGTCCGGTTCGGCTTTGTCCAAGAACTTCCACTCAGTCGATGCACCTGGAAGTTGGGGTTTCGCGAATGTAGAGTCTTTTCCAAACAGATTTTCCACTGGTTTGAAGGCTCCAAGGTTGTGCACAAAATCTTCTTTGTAAGCAGGGTTCCACCGTAGTTACTTGAAGACAAAGTCTTTGAGGAAAGCAGGGCCCTGTTCGTTCCAAGGGTCAAGTTTCTTAAGACTCAAATAGCTATTTAAATGACTGACACTTTCGTATTCAGTCGACTTAGTCAATTGTCCAGCTGTAAAACTCCACTGATCAGGTGGGCACAGGCGGGCATGCGCAGTCTGTAAAGTTCTTTATTTAATAAAGTCCGTTAAAAGAATTCTTCGTACGGCTCAATCTTCTCCCAGTTTAACTCTTCTGTTGCCAGCAAAGACTTAGTTGGTTTCTGGTTCTGGTTCTGGCAACAGAGCTACAGGTTGAGCTGTGGCAGCGAGTTTCTGGTTCAGGTGAGAGAGAGAGAGAGAGAAAGCCGTGCGCTGTTCTTTATAGTCTGTCAGATCAATAGGTGATTGGTTCTTGAATTTTTGAGATTGCATTTCGGTTTCAGCCCCCAGTGTCCTATTGGAGGGGGGCTTGATTTATGACTGATGTCAATCCATGCCATCTTTTGGAAATGCCGGTTGGCCTGGGTTTGTAGCTCTATGTCGGGATTTCGGCTCTCATCCACTTCAAAGAGTTTTTATCACCTACAGGCCCCTTTCTCCAGACATCTCATAGCAGAATTCCAAACTATTTGGCCTCTTCTCGGTGCCATCCTCCCCAAAACTGTCACTTTGATGCAAACCAGTTCCAAGCTGATGAGCTAAGGAAATCTGATAACTTTGGGGGGGGGGAGAGGTCTTCTTTAGATCAGTGCTTCAGCTCAGAGCCCAAATGCTCTTATCAAAATACACCCAACATAACGCTACAGCGTGCTAGACAGTACAGTCTGCGTGACCTCCTTGCCTGTTGATATAGGCAACCACCGCTGTGTTGTCCATCCAGACCAGCACGTCTGTCCCGCAGGACTGGCAGGAAATGAGACAGTCCAAGGAATACTGCTTGTAACTCCAGGATGTTGATATGGAGGGCCCGTGCTGGCTCCGTCCACCTGCCTCGGACTCCACGTCCGTCGCAGACTGCTCCCCAACCCTGCTTGGAAGTGTCATCATGAGTGCTTGGTGGTAAACTGTCCCCAGGGGCACACCGAGGGTCAAATTGTGGGGGCTCTGCCACCAACGGAGCGCCTTCCAGCACACCGGAGTGACTGTGACTCGGCGTGCTCAATCGCGGTTGAAGGTGCATCCTGAGAGACCTGAACCACCACTGCAATGGCCTCAACTGGAGGAGGCCGAGGGGGAGGGTCTGTGATGCAGCTGCTAGGAGGCCCAGCAGCCTCTGGCAAAGGGAAACCCTGACATGAGCTCTCAGTCGGAAGAGGAAGAGACACATGTGTATTGAGGCAACTCTCTTTGGCGCCTGCATGGCGAGCATGGCAACGGAATCGAGGCGCAGTCCGAGGAACTGTGACTGCTGAGTTGGCATCAGGCGGCTCTTCTCTCGATTGACCCAAAGGCCCAATTCGGAGAGGCGGTCTAAAATCAGGTCCGTGTGTATCCGAACCTGTTCCCTTCGAGTGAGAACAAACCAGCCAGTCGTCTAGATAATTGAGGACGTGGACCCCCTGGCAACGCAAGGGGTCTAACACGACATCCATGCACTTGGAAAAAGTGCGTGGCACTAGCGACAGGCCGAAGGGGAGAACAGCAAACTCGAACACTCGGCCCTTGAAGGCGAAGCGGAGAAACTTCCTGTGCGCCTGCGTGATGGGGATGTGAAAGTAAGCATCTTTCAGATCTACTGTGGTGAACCAGTCACCGGGCTTGATGGCCTAGGACATGGTGCGCAGGTTGAGCATCTTTAAGCGCAGCACCATGAGGTGGCAGTTGAGGCGCCTCAGATCCAAGATAGGGTGGAAACCGCCATCTTTCTTGGGCACAAGGAAGTATGGGGAATAAATTCCCTCGTGCTGCCCCGGTGTGGGCACTTCGCGGATTGCTCGCTTCTCCAAGAGAGTGGCGATTTCAACATGAAGCGCCGCACACTGCAACGAATCCCTCACTCGCGTCCACACCACGCCCTGGAAGGGAGGTGGACGTGTCTGAAATTGCAGGGAGTAGCCAACTGATATAATTTGGAGCACCCAAGAGTCTTGGGTGCAGAGTTGCCAAAGGAGAGTTGCTGGGGGGTGTAAGGGTGGGCCAGGGGCTGCTGGAACGCCTCATGGGCGGGGCTCGGGTGGTGGACGAGGTGGGGTCTGGCCGGGTCCCCTCCTACCACGAGCTGCCGTGGGCCAACGGGGGCCTGGGCGGCGAGCCTAGGGGGGCACCTGCCTGCCAGTGAGGCGCTGGAGGAGATCGGCAGGTGGGCGGAGCTGTGACCTGGGCTGTGGTCTGCCCTGTGGCGAGCTGCCGCAGACAGCCTGCGTTGCTGAACCTGAGGTGCCACTGGGTGTCCACCTCAGGGACCCGCCGTGCCTGGGACAGCCAAAGCTGGCGGCGCACCTCCACAATGGCTGCCAAGGATCGCCCTGTCACCCTTGCCCCCTGGCGCATCACCGTGACCAGCTGATCTGCCGCCGCCGCTATCTCCGAGATAGAGGGCAGGGTGGGTGATGCGCCATGTTGCTCCAAGGGCTCCGCCAGCTGAGCCAAGTACAAGGCCAGCAGGCTTTCCATATTTCGGAGGCGAGCCGCTTGGGCTCCAGCCTCATACGCCCTCCAGAGCAGCGTCTCCATGATGCGACACTGCCTGTTTAGGCAGGCCAGGTCGTGTGGCTCTGCGGACAGCGGAGGTAGGGAGACGAGTGCGGCTATGGTGGAATTTACACTGAGAAAATCCACCAAACCCACTTCTGCCATGCCCTGGGTCCTGGCATAAGCCTCCCCTCTCCTGGCTGGTCCCAGGTAGCCCTCAGCTCATCAAGGAGGTCAGGCAGCGCGGGAGGGCCCGTATGGGCCGCTGCACACACTGACCCCTCTTGAACCTGAAGCACGGCGGGGCAGGATCAGAGGGCCACGGGAGCTGAAGAGACTCCACAGCCCTCTGGATGACTGCCCAGAACTCCCTGTCCTGTCCCGTGGGAGCAGGAGGGGCGTCCACGCTCAACGGAGGAGGAGGGATGGGAGCGACCAGCTCCTCCTCCATGAGCTCCACCTCGAGCTCTGGGTCCTCAGGGAGCCCGGGGGCATCGCTCCACCGTTCTTCCTTGTCGTTCGCATGCGCAGCGGCACGCACCGCAGGCATGTCAGGCAGGGGAGGCGCAGCTGTCGCAGGGGGGGCAGCTGCCGTGGCAGGTGAGAGAGCGACAGCTGGCGCAGCAGTGGGAGTAGGTGGGGATGCCGGCACACGAGGCGCGGCTGTCTCCAGCACTACCATCCTGGAGGAGGAGACGGAGGGGCTCGGGGAGAGGCGGAGATCCAGCACCCCTGAGGCCCCCCCGTCACTCGCCGGAGTGGGGAATCGCCCGGTAAGATGACGGACCTCCGGGTGCGCCGTAGCGGACCCGGAGGTCGTGGCCAAATCGTGCCCGCTGTCGGTGCCCAGACAGACGGGGCATAAGACTTCCACACTCCAAGCGGGGAAGGTGCGGTGGCCGCAAGCGGCACAGTGGCGGGGTGAGAGGAGCTCATCGCCGAGCGCACACGCACGTGCACGGGGAAACATGCAGCAGAGGCGCCGATCAGTGTTTGCACCGGGGGCACACAACAACTGGAATGCCTCTCCAACAAGTGGAGCGCCTAGTGGGCCCGCTCCTGTAAGTGCGTCTCCACCCGGCAACGTTTATATACGGGGGGGCACTGCGACACCAACCACACACAACCTTGCTGTTGCCAGACTGAACACTATGTATACCAAGCACCAGGTGCTGGATACAAGCGCCGCGTAGGCCTGTAGGCTTAACCACACCATGTGTGCCGGGGTTCCGGGGACACGGGGTGACACGGAGTCCGGGGTCCGCAGGGTCGAGGGAAGTAGACCACCAGCCGTAGTGGGATCTAAAACCGAGGCACGCACGCACGGACCGGGAGGGATAGCAGTGCTCGTTCTCAGCAAACTGAGAGAGCGAAATCTCCTACAGCAGCAGTCACGGGTTGTAGTGCGGGTGCAAGCCGGCGGAGGAGCATCTCACGCGGGCGAGATCTCTTATGAGACACCGCGGCTCCGGCCGGGCAGCCGGGCAGCGGATTTTACTGCCGCTGCTAGCACTCCTGCTGTGGAGGAAAAAGCCCTGTGGACAAAAAACCAACACAGCAAGCAGTCAGAATATATATAGTACTATATAAACATGACTATTATTTTTAAAAGGCTCTTCTTGTGAACAAAATTGAAACCGAAAGTGCAGACAGATCTCCGGTGTGCGCGGATGGGACAGAATCGGGATTAGCTATCAATAATAACTAAACATACACAAGACAGAGACAATGTGTAGCGAAACTGTGGTGAACAGCACTATGAAGTGAGCCAGCCAGCGGAAATATGCAGTTTGAATGTTTATTACAAACACAGACACACAGAGCTTACGTTCCTGAGTCCAGCAAAGAGGAAAAACCTGCGCTGACGTTACGTTTTATAGAACAGGAAGTGGGAAGGGACCTGTTCTGAGTGACGAGTGCAGGGGCCAATTGCAGCTTTGATAGAATGACGTTTCGATCGGGTTCCTACGGAAGTGCGCAGAAACCCCTCCCCCTTGGGCAGTGCTTCCAACTTGAAAGATAACCAGCCTTGTGCTTCTATAGTGTTAAATTAGGAGAAGCACGTAAGATATCATGAGAGCTAAAGTGCAGTATCTGCCCACAAACTGGAGAGTTACAAGCTCCTAATGAGAAAGCTAGTCTACAAAGCCTACCTATATATATATATATATATATATATATATATATATATTAATTTTTATTATTTTTACCATTCCCATTCAGCATTGTTATACTGTAATATCAATGCATAGTATTTATTAAATTATTGTATGGCTCAACCAATTAATGACTGTTACACTTTATTAACTTATTAATCTACTGATTAATCAACTAATGCCCATTGATTAACCGATCAAACATTTTAATTGACTGACAGCCCTAATATATATATATATATATATATATATATATATATACATACTGTGACTAGGATATTAATGAAAGTTGGGTTTCAGTTTCAGGCAAATATATTAAACATTTCCATAAATAAGAGGGTTGTTTGGGGAGTGGGGGTGGACAGGGAGTGGTGGGAGCTGCTTTTGAGTTCCTGTCCGCTGATTCCCCTTCATCAGAAAGAGAAATATAACTGAAATTGACTTTTTGGGGTTACTCCAGAAGGGACTTCATCATACGCATAGTATAAAAGCAAGAAAGTAGAAAAAGAAAAAAGACTGTGAGTCATCTTCAGAGAGGAATGGAAGTCAAAGAAAAGCCCTGGTGATCTATAATTCAAAGAACATCTATGTGAATACTGTTGGAATAATAACTGTGAGCTGGGAACTAAATAACTAATTACCAAAACCATAAAATAAAATTATTAATAGTTTATAGAAAGAAGCCCATTTTCATGTAAGCAGTCACAGATAAACATTTATAATGCTTGTTTGTAATTTTTTTAAGATGCTCTCTTTAATTAATTACATATTATATATATATATATATGGAAAAAACATGTTAATTTGTAGGCTTTCCATAAAAGCTGCCAAATGCTATAATGTCATGCTAAACCCCATATTAACTATTTTCCTGTGATATTAAATAGCTGTGTTGTAATGTGAGAGCTACTATTTTAATTTGGAGAAGTCAAAGCATGTAATACTGCTGCACCTCATGCCTGGTTTCAAGGGAAGTAATGAAAGTTAATTCATAAAGACATTAATTGAAGTGGCAGCTTATAACATTTCCCTAATCAATTTCTAGCACATAACACTTAAAATAGGTCTGTTTTTATTGGCTTAACACAGTATTTTGCTGGGACAAAGTCACTTAATGTATATACAATGGTTTGAAATTGGTAACAAATGTCTTTAAGCCCTGCACAGAAAATGTTACAGAGCAGAGGGACACAATAAGTCCACTCTTTTTTGATACAGATTGGTCACAAATAGGTGGATCACACAATACACAATTGTGTGTACCCTTCTGTAAGATATTCTAGGGTACAGCATATTGTTCTACATCATGGAGGACGTGGCCACGTGTGAGCTAGTGCGTTGATCCCCAAGGTTCCTGAATGGTCTCAAACAGTGAACCATAGTGGGCAATGCGTGAATTCCGCCGAAGCAAAGAGGTCTGCTTCTGCCCTGCCGTAGTGGCTCCGAAGCTGCTGAATCATTAGTGGATGGAGGTGCCATTCCCAAACCCGGGGGCCTCCCAGAGAGAATGTTGGAAATGCCCAGGAGGGGAACTGCTCTGATGGAACGGAGCCGAGGCTGCATCCACAGAAGCAGATGGCGCACTAGACGATATAGTGTGTGCGACCGGAGGACCTCCTTGCCTGAGGAACCATCGCTGTGTTGTCCATCCGAACTAACACGTAACTGCCCCACAGGGTGAGCATGAATTGAAGAAGTCCGAGGAACACAGCCCGTAATTCAAGTGCATTGATATATAGGGCCCTTACGGGCGCCGTCCACCTGCCCTGGACTCCTCGTACATTGCACACAGCTCCCCTTTGACATGGTGCGCAGGGTGAGCATCTTGAAGCGCAAGACCTTGAGGTGGTGGTTTAGGTACCTCAGATCCAAGATGGGGTGGAAACCGGTCTCTCCATCCTGGCAGTGCCACACAGTGCTCATGCCTGTGATGTGAGCACGCAGCAATAGCACCGTTTGCGCGGGTGCTGAAGGCACACCAACAACCGAGGTGCACTGGTGACAGGTGAAGTGCTTAGAGGGACTGACAGCTGTAAGTGTGTCTCCACCAACACAAACACAGAAGGGGGAGGAGGGCAACTGCACGCCGACCACACCTTATTGCACTGGGGCACTGGGTCAAACCAGGGAACAACCGAGTCGTGCCTTTCTTTTGTGGCAGCAAACAAAAGAGATCCCAAGAAATAACGACAAACACCGGCAAAGTGTGCCGAACAAAAGTGCTGTACACTTTGCACAGGAGTGCTGGCAGATAAGCACCACACAGGCCTTACAGGCCTAGTCGCACCACTTGTGCCAGTGGTACCAGGGACATTGGGTGCCACGCTGTTCGGAATCTGGAGGGCCCATGGGTAGAAAAATCACATGCCGAAACGGGGCCTAACAAGCAAGAACCACTACCACAGATGAGGGAGCATAGCGAGCTCAATCACAGAAACTGGAAGAGCGAGACCTCCTACAGCCACAGTTGCGGGCTGTAGTGTGGGCGCAAGCTGGCGGAGGAGACCCTCTCGTGGGTGAAATCTCTTATGATAGACCAAGGCTTAGGCCAAGCGGCTTGGCTTCGGATTTTACTGCCACTGCGTGCACTCTCGCTGTGGAAGGAAAAAGTCCTGTGGACAAAAACCAACACGGTGAACTAGTCTGGATAATAATAATAATAGTAAATTACTAGTAATCGTATGTGAAATACCAAAATGAACAGGCGCCGACGGACTTATGGGGCGTGGACAGTATAGAACAGCATGGCTAATTTAAATAATATTAAAATAGTGATGCCACACACATGTAGCGAATTGGTGGGTGGAAAGTACTATTTGTACTATCAGCCGGCAGAAAAACGCAAAAATTCTAGTTTATGCATACGCAGGTGCTCTCTCACGCCTCTTGATGAACCAAGACAAAGGGCAAAAAGAGGAAGTGAATTGAGTGACTGGCACAAGGGCCAATACCAGCTTTGATAAACAAATGTCTTCGATACAGTCCAGCGGATGTGCACTGAAACCCCTCCCCCTTGGGCAGTGCTTCCGACTCGAAAGATAGAATTTTATAGGTTAACTGAACAAAGAAACCAGGGGAAGAAAAAGGAAGAAGGTCAGTATATATTTGTAGTGTATTGAACACTGATTTAGTCCAGAGAAAGCAGTACAGATTACTGCTGCTTAAAATAGAGCTAAGGCAGGGAGTATGTAAATGTTGGAATGACACTTCACTTAATTTGGTTGAATTGCAATCAAAAGCTGTTTTCCCTGTTTAACTCAATTCAACCAACTGGCCAACCAACAGTATTAACTGAAGCAAAAGCCCAGATGACAGCTTTGGCCCCTCTTATCAATCATGAATGACAGTGCACATATCCCTCTACATTGGTTTCCATGCAGTTGAAGCACTGATAAATAAAAAAAAGCCATAGTTAAGTACTTGTAATTTGTGTCTATTAATGTTTTAATATAATCTGGGCTATAATAAAGTGCTTGACATTATTACTAATAATATATATATATTTCCAAATGGTTATATTGCACATTTTCTTTCTCATATTTTTACTATATGAATTGTTAGGATTCTTGCTTTTTGTTACTCTTAATTTTGTTATGGTGTGGTTTAATGTGCATATGTTAAGGCCACGATACATTATGACATTTCCATGAAATGTGACTGCATGCAATCAGAATGCGGCCCATAATTTAAATCGAAATTTCACTGTGAAATCGCAATATAATAGGCTCATAATAGTGAAAACATAAAGTATATATATATATATATATATATATATATATATATATATATATATATATATATAACACCCTTAAACCAATTAGCAGACACAAACTTTTTTTTTAAGGAGTGGAACTTCAGCTTTCACCCTTTTTAAGTTTCCCATGCAATGATGGTGGCAAAACACTTGATTTCCTACAATGAATGGATAGGTAACTGTTTCATTCACTTACTTTTTACTTTATTAAACAGGCTATAGCACCAGAAATAAGTACATCTATAGTACAGGGCACAAAGTCTGCACATACATGCATGCACAAAATATATTGACTTTAGTATCAAATTTAATTTGAGAAATTTCAAATAGAACAAGAAGTTAATTTGTGATATCTCAAATTGACTTCCTGAGAAAATGCTGTATGTTTTGTATGGACTTCCTGTTTATTTCACAATATCTCAAATAAAATAGGAAGTCAATTTGAGATCTCAAATTTAATTCAATTCAATTCAATAAAGAAAGAAACCAATAACCATTAAATCATAATAGTGGAAAATTCATAAAATACAAGTGAATACCTAAATCAACTAATTAACAGTGAATTAACCTCTGTTCACATTCAATGGCATCAGGCCCCAGCCTTTTCACTTCCAGCTTCTCTTCTATACACAAGTGGCTGGAGTAAATTGGCGACAGTCACTAGCTATTGTGTCACACAAAACATGACTATTTAATATGGTGGTCCTCTGTAGAGATCGATAATTTCCGTAAGTGTTTGGGTGAACTTGCTATAGGGGTTTAGCCCCATCTGGTTCCTGTCGGGTTGTGATAGAACTGTACAAAATATATACCAAAGGTAACAGTATTAACACTAGCAATGCTTTGAGAAGCAAACAAAGCTGTTCTGATTGGGACACACACTGTCTATATATAACTTGCTGTGTTATTTCATTGTCATTAACCCATGCATTAACCAGAGGGCGGAGGGAATAAAGAGAAAATAACAGAGAGATGGAACTCAGAACATTTTCATTACTGTGCATTTTTGTGCCTGACCATGTAATGGTATTTGTACATAAATGCTGGGGTGCCAGGCAAGGATTAAACCTTACCAATATAAGTTTAAATTTATCTTGTACAAATAATTACAGGGACTCAGCAGCAAACCTAGATCTTTACCCACTGAACCCCAACACCAGAGAAATAAATAGGATTATAGAGAGGAAAACAGCAATAGAAATACCATTTTAATTACTTCCCCACCAGTTTTTGGTTATTAGTTTCTTCTTCCCGACATATAACACAGTTTCACAATTACTACTCTCATATACCCGCTTCCCCATATCAGTTTACATTGATGATCACAACAAATTTCCGTCCATCTAAAATCCATAAACATTACACTGAATCACTAATCATCACAAAGATGGTAATACGTTAATATAATATACATAGTCACATAAATACATATACAGTGGGGGAAAAAAGTATTTGATCCCCTGCTGATTTTGTACGTTTGCCCACTGACAAAGAAATTATCAGTCTATAATTGTAATGGTAGGTGTATTTTAACAGTGAGAGACAGAATAACAGCAAAAAAATCCTGAAAAACGCATTTCAAAAAAGTTATACATTGATTTGCATGTTAATGAGGGAAATAAGTATTTGATCCCCTATCAATCAGCAAGATTTCTGGCTCCCAGGTGTCTTTTATACAGGTAACGAGCTGAGATTAGGGGCACTCTCTTAAAGGGAGTGCTCCTAATCTCAGCTCGTTGCCTGTATAAAAGACACCTGTCCACAGAAGCAATCAATCAATCAGATTCCAAACTCTCCACCATGGCCAAGACCAAAGAGCTGTCCAAGGATGTCAGGGACAAGATTGTAGACCTACACAAGACTGGAATGGGCTACAAGACCATCGCCAAGCAGCTTGGTGAGAAGGTGACAACAGTTGGTGTGATTATTCGCAAATGGAAGAAACACAAAATAACTGTCAGCCTCCCTCGGTCTGGGGCTCCATGTAAGCTCTCACCTCGTGGAGTTTCAATGATCATAAGAACGGTGAGGAATCAGCCCAGAACTACATGGGAGGATCTTGTTAATGATCTCAAGGCAGCTGGGACCATAGTCACCAACAACAAAACAATTGGTAACACACTACGCCGTGAAGGACTGAAATCCTGCAGCGCCCTGCTCAAGAAAGGTCCCCCTGCTCAAGAAAGCACATGTACAGGCCCGTCTGAAGTTTGCCAATGAACATCTGAATGATTCAGAGGAGAACTGGGTGAAAGTGTTGTGGTCAGATGAGACCAAAATCGAGCTCTTTGGCATCAACTCAACTCGCCGTGTTTGGAGGAGGAGGAATGACCCCAAGAACACCATCCCCACCGTCAAACATGGAGGTGGAAACATTATGCTTTGGGGGTGTTTTTCTGCTAAGGGGACAGGACAACTGCACCGCATCAAAGGGACGATGGACGGGGCCATGTACCGTCAAATCTTGGGTGAGAACCTCCTTCCCTCAGCCAGGGCATTGAAAATGGGTCGTGTATGGGTATTCCAGCATGACAATGACCCAAAACACACAGCCAAGGCAACAAAGGAGTGGCTCAAGAAGAAGCACATTAAGGTCCTGGAGTGGCCTAGCCAGTTTCCAGACCTTAATCCCATAAAAAATCTGTAGAGGGAGCTGAAGGTTCGAGTTGCCAAACGTCAGCCTCGAAACCTTAATGACTTGGAGAGGATCTGCAAAGAGGACTGGGACAAAACCCCTCCTGAGATGTGTGCAAACCTGGTGGCCAACTACAAGAAACGTCTGACCTCTGTGATTGCCAACAAGGGTTTTGCCACCAAGTACTAAGTCGAAGGGGTCAAATACTTATTTCCCTCATTAACATGCAAATCAATGTATAACTTTTTTGAAATGCATTGGATTTTTTTTTTTGTTATTCTGTCTCTCACTGTTAAAATACACCTACCATTAAAATTATAGATTGATAATTTCTTTGTCAACTGGGCAAACATACAAAATCAGCAGGGGATCAAATACTTTTTTCCCCCACTGTAAATATCTTTTCAGTATATAACACCTTTCAGAAATGGACTGTTGTACCATCCGGTAAAAGTTCAAATGCATTATGTAAAGTGCATACGTGCTTCACCCTGCACAGCAATAGGGTAGTGATGCATCAAAAAGAAACAAAACTGGGGAGCAAAAGAAAAACACACAAACAGTAAGAAAACAAGCCGGCAGACAGACAAATGCAAGAAAAGGTTAGTAGCAGCAGGAGCAAGTGAAGGAACACAGGACATGAACAATTTCATTTCAATCTGCTTAAATTACATACTCCCAAACACAAGACTTATTGCTTAAAAATACAAAGTTCATTAGCAGCCCAATCATGAAGCCCTTTGTTTTCATACAATGTGCATTTTCAGTTTCCGTGGAAGAGGCAGCAGTTGCTCTTATTAGTGTAGAAAAATAAATGCTTAAAAACACATATTAGTCCCGCAGCAGATCTTTCATGTTAAAAAAAAAGAAAAAAAAGAAACAATCCATGGATAAACCCAATCTCCTCCTAGCAAATATAAGCAAGCTTCCAGTCACTAATTATCGAAGAACAACAAAAAACTCCATTGCCAAAGCACTAAACAGTCCCAAATTATTCAAAAAGGAACAAAAAAGAACCAAATTAACTCCCAAACCCGATCGCAGTCTTCCTCGGTCTCTTTGTCTTTTTAGTGTCAACTCGCATGAAAACAGCCCCCTCACAGGATTTTGGCAACAGGTCATTTTTTCTCTCCTCCGGATAGTCTTGCTGCTTTAATACATAACAAAGTTCAAACAAAATGCATTCTCTCCCTGATTCATGCGTCCAATTCAAACTCCCTTTCCCCCCCTATCAAAGGTTTTGTGCATAATTAGCAGCTGGAGACAGCCCGCCTGGAGTTTGCCAAAAGGCACCTGAAGGACTCTCAGACCATGAGAAACAAAATTCTCTGGTCCGATGAAACAAAGATTGAACTCATGTCTGGAGGAAACCAGGCACCGCTCATCACCTGGCCAATACCATCCCTACAGTGAAGCATTGTGGTGGCAGCATCATGCTGTGGGGATGTTTTTCAGCGGCAGGAACTGGGAGACTACTCAGGATCGAGGGAAAGATGAATGCAGCAATGTACAGAGACATCCTTGATGAAAACCTGCTCCAGAGTGCTCTGGACCTCAGACTGGGGCGAAGGTTCATCTTCCAACAGGACAATGACCCTAAGCACACAGCCAAGATAACAAAGGAGTGGCTACAGGACAACTTTGTGAATGTCTTTGAGTGGCCCAGCCAAAGCCCAGACTTGAACCCGATTGAACATCTCTGGAGAGATCTGAAAATGGCTTTGCACCGACGCTCCCCATCCAACCTGATGGAGCTTGAGAGGTCCTGCAAAGAAGAATGGGAGAAACTGCCCACAAATAGGTGTGCCAAGCTTGTAGCATCATACTCAAAAAGACTTGAGGCTGTAATTGGTGCCAAAGGTGCTTCAACAAAGTATTGGGCAAAGGCTGTGAATACTTATGTACATGTGCTTTTTTGTTTTTTATTTTTAATACATTTGCAAAGATTTCAAACAAACTTCTTTCACATTGTCATTATGGGGTATTGTTTGTAGAATTCTGAGGAAAATAATGAATTTAATAAATTGTGGAATAAGGCTGTAACATAACACAATGTAGAAAAAGTGAAGCGCTGTGAATACTTTCCAGATGCACTGTACATACATACATACATACATACATACATACACACACACACATATATATATATATATATATATATACTTAGTGCAATGACCTTGCTTACTTTTCTGGTTTCTAATAAGGATGTTTCAGGATTGCTAGACCCTACTTTAACTTAAATTATCTTTAAATAAGTGCAAGGAACATGCTCAAGAGCACTTAAAGTCCTTGAGGGAAGCAATGTTGTAAATAAGCACGGGGTATCTAAAATTATGTTCCTATATGAAGATTTATTCAGGCACTCAAAAACACCAGGAGACCATCCCCGTCATATTTTATACCTTGTCCCTCAGTGTATTCTTAGCAATCCTATTAATATTGCATTTAAATTATATCTATCCATTATCAAGAGTGCTGCAAAAAACAAAATGTCAGGACAACATGGATGAAAAAATTAAAATGGATTGCGTTTTGCATCTCTGAACCCCTGATCCTACTACAGATATCATATTATCAATTTAATTTAACCACTGTGCATTTATCAATTCCAAACAAAGCTCAGGTGCTATTTTTAATATCAGTGCTATTTTATTTTTATTTTTTATTTTTAGCAACATAGTAGCACTTACAATTCTGACTAACACTACTAAAAGTAAGCATATAACTTCTGTGCTGGCTTCCCTGTACTGGCTCCCAGTTTAGTACCCAGCTAATCAAACATTTCCAAATGTTGTGGCAGCATTGCAATAAAGTGAACAAAGGACTAAGTGATGTTTTGTCAAAATACATTTGTAGACTCTGGGGTGTTGTCAAAACATTCTACAACAATATTATGAATTGACATACATACCTACGTTGAAGTGATTTTTTGTTTTTTGTTTTCTGTGATTAAAATATAAAGTTAAAATTAAGTATTCCCAACCAGATTATACACCAACACAATATGTTGTATTAAACAAAACATTTTTTTTATTTAAACATTACCATTTTAATCAAGGTTGTAGCCCATAGAAAGCCATCAGGCTAATGAATTCAGTGAAAAAACAGGATACAACATTTTAATATTTCAGCAAAGCAGCAAACTGTATTCACTATTGTAGACTCAGTGGTAAGCTAAACATTCAAAATGTATTTGTTGGTGTAGCTCATAGATTAAAAAAAAAAATCTACAATATAAAGAAAAATAAAAAATGTTGAAACTATCTGCCAAACCAAAAATTCTGTTTTTTTTTCCTGTGGCAAATGGATTTCTAGAAACCTTGATCCCCACACAATGTTGCAAGCATGAAATGTGTCAGCTGGGTATAAAGCTGATCTTAAGACATTACTGTTAACTGACAAGGCTTTGAATGGATTATCATTTATTTATTTATTAACACCTACGTTACCCCATTTGAGGTCACAAAATCCAGGATCAAAATTATTTTATTAATGATTTATCTATATTGCTGCAGAACTGTGTAATATGTTAGTTTACTTTTTAAATATAGATGTACAACTAATACATAAAAAAATAATTATTTAGGAACATATTCCTAAGAATATATGTTATACAGGTTTATGCATTTTTATGTAATGTGTTTTACAATTAATTTAGTATTTACACTTATTCTCTCTTGTTAAGATGCTTTGGTGTGAAATATGCTCTATGAAATCGAGTTTATTTTTATTATTATTTTAACATTTGTTGTGTTACCCACATGGTCTTAAGTTCATTGCAAGCAATTACAATCACAAGTGCTGCCTCAACAAAACAAAGATTGTACCCAAGACACTGTATTCTCTTAATGACACTTTTCATTGTAAAAGCATGTGATAATATTATACTTTTGTTCCAACCATTTCCCTGATTTTAAATGTTGTATGTATTTTAGTTTTTACACAGAAAACTCATAACAAATATGCAAATTAAAAATGAAATGAGATTAAATATATAACAGCTGCCTAGGCACAGACAATTACTGGACTTAAATGATGGGCTTGATATTGAGATGTGTGGGGACATTTTAGTAATGTTCCCAGACATTTGGGGCATCTGGAAACATTGGCAGTTTGACCATTAGAAAGTCATTTGCAGTGGTTAATAGCAGACATTCTGCTGCTTTGAGGTCCATGCATACAAACTGTTACTGTTCACCTTGAGTACTTATTATGGTAGATTCTCAGTGTCATCTGAAAAGTGCAATGCATGGTTGGCAGACTAGCTGGGTTTGTTTCTACAAAACCCTTGTATTTGATTAGGACTCTTGCCAGTATAGATAAACTATTAGTCCTTGTAAAGCTAAAGTAGAGATTGCAAGAGTTTGTCTAGAATGGGAAAGCTGTTGGGATGTGTCATGGTTATGTGTTTTGGTACAGGTTTTGTGCTGGGGAGTAAAGTGGGATATGCATATAGAAGGATTATGCCTTGGTACAAACTAGAGGTAATACTGTACTTATTTGATTTGATTAATTTAATTTGATTATGAACCAATTAATTAACATTGTGTTTGTGTAGGTTTAGTTTCAGGATACTAAATGTATATTTCTCAGTTTAATTCAAGGCTGTTGTAATTCATGCTGAACACACAAACCATTAACCCACAAGCACAATCCTTATCATATATGCATTATGCCTCCAAATAAATAATTACATCTATAAAAAATTAACTTCTGTACTAGCTTTCTACACTATAAAACAATTCACTACAATTTGTAACAATTTGCTCTCATCAACATAAGTTTCTACAATTGTATACATTAGCAGATACTGCTTTGAAAAGCAGCACATAATTGAGGATAATTGCAAATGTATTTACCATACAAGAGGATGTGAATTGAACTTCATGAATTAGTGCACACTAGTCATGGAAATAAAATCAGTTACAGTATATATTAATTAAGTGGTTGTTCCTGATTAATTGTTTTAGGTAAAGGAAGATAATAATAATTACAATAATAACACAAATACACATGGAATAAAGTAATTTAATACAATAAGAACTCAATTCTAAATAATATTCTGTAATATTAATGTAGTGTAAAATTATATTGCATTTATTATCATACTACATTTGTTTTCACAAGTGTGTCATATCATTAGCGTATCTTACTTTAAATGTAATTATTATTATTATTATTATTATTATTATTATTATTAATAGTAGTAGTAGTAGATATTTAGAGTTTGTGATGTAGCTGACCAGAAATAACCTCTGGTTCAGATAATATACCTTATTTAATATTGAGAATCAATGTTAACTGCTGGTGGAATTAGTGCAGCATTTTGCATGCACTGCAGGTTTTTTATAGAGCAGGGGGAGGGGGGGACTAATTTTATCATTCAAATTATGCAATTAAGGTCAGCTTTATAATGATTTTCAAATAATATATGCAGGAGGGTTTAGGGGTTTAACAGCCTTTACATGTATTTGAAAAACTAAGTGGCAATCCAATACTCGATGTATTACACTTTATTCATGTGAATCAGGGAATGTGGGTTATGGGCATAAGTTAATGAGAAAGCATTTCTTCTAATAACAGCCACACTTTAAAAGGATTTCTCTGAATTTCAATGGTTGTATTGATATGATAGGAATGCCTGCCGAAGGTTAAAGGAAATTGATGCAAATGGGTGGGCACTGTGGTTCTAATTGGTACAGCTTTTGCCACATTTGAAGCTGCTATATGATGAACAGTAAATAGGAAATGAAATGTAGTGACAGCTCTGGATTTCAAGCTGCCAACTTTAAAGGTATAATCAGCCTCAATGTTTGTATATACACAAAAAAATTCAGAGATCTTAATCAATGGTAGTGTAACATCTTGGGCAGGAATAAGTAAAAAATGTTCGCACTGTGAGTCGCTCAAAGAAGCATCAGTGGCATGTCTGTGGATTGATATTGCGCTGCTAAACTTTCGTGGTATTAAATCTAAAAAGATTTGCGCAGCAAAACAACTTTCTCACAGCTCTTTTCTTGCACAATGCCAAGGAATAAAACACAACTTTCACACAGCTACTACTAGAAATTTGTACTCGGTCATGGTTTTGAGTTAGATGCAAACCCCGTGATGTACAGTTTTGTAGTTTGCTATTAGCGGCTGGTTAAAGTTGTATTTAATGCCGCCCAACAATACAGTGGGAGTGGTTACATTTTTGCTGTATTAAATCAAGAAAATATCTGCGAGAAAACAACCTCAAAATGCTCTCACAGCTCCTCTAGTTTTAGACAACTTCAAAGTTATGCGGTTATGACTAAGTGTAAAGAAAGCCCGTCCGGCATAGGTTTGCGCAGGCGCTGCTCCGGGTGTATTCACAGCCTCTGCAGCTCTTTGTGTACAGTGTAAATAACTGCTTATTGCTACAGTAACTACAATACAGGTGTACAATGTGCCTAAGAAATTAGATGTTGCGCCCAACATCCACACAAATGAAATGTTGCCTATTGTTTGTACACAGAGAGAAAATATGTTGATATTGAATGTCATTTTTTATTATGTTTTGTTCAGCAATGTGTCAATGTTTGTTTCGGCAATGTCTTTTTTCGTATTTCTTCATGACTTATTTGTTTAATTCACTCGTTTGTTTATTCTGCTCTTCCATTAATTGTTCGTTATTCTGAAATCTCTTATGTCTTACAAAATGGTTTCCTTCTTAAGAACATAAGAAAGCTTACAAATGAGAGGAGGCCATTCGACCCATTGTGCTCGTTTGGTGTCCATTAATAACTAAGTGATACAGTCTATTTTTAAATGTTCCCAAATTTTCAGCTTCAACCACATCGCTGGGGAGTTTGTTCCAGATTGTGACAACTCTCTGTGTGAAGAAGTGTCTCTTGTTTTTTCCGTCTTGAATGCCTTGAAGCCCAATTTCCATTTGTGTCCCTGGGTCTGTGTGTCCCTGCTGATCTGGAAAAGCTCCTCTGGTTTGAAGTGGTCAATGCCTTTCATGATTTTGAAGACGTGAATCAAGTCCCCACGTAGTCTCCTCTGTTCCAGGGTGAAAAGGTTCAGTTCCCTCAATCTCTTCGAGTAGGACATTCCCTTCAGACCTGGAATAAGTCTGGTTGCTCTCCTCTGAACTGCCTCTAGAGCAGCGATATCTTTCTTGAAGTGTGGAGCCCAGAACTGCACACAGTATCCAGATGAGCTCTAACTAGTGCATTGTACAGTCTGAACATTACTGCCACATTACACACTTTTGACAATACACCGTAACATTCTGTTTGCCTTTTTTATTGCTTCCCCACATTGTTTGGATGCAGAAAGTAAGGAGACCATTTAGATTCCTAGGTCTTTCTCATGCGTTACTTCATCCAGTTCTATTCCTCCCATAGTGTAATTATAGTGGACATTTTTGTTACCTGCATGTATTACCTTGCACTTGTCCACATTGAATTTCATCTGCCAGGTGTCGGCCCACAACTGAATATTATCTAAGTCCCTTTGAATAACCTGTGCTGCTGAGATTGTATCTACTGAGCCACCTATTTTAGTATCATCTGCAAATTTGACAAGTTTGCTAACTATCCCAGAGTCCAGATCATTAATATAGATTAGAAAAAGCAAAGGCCCTAGTACTGATCCCTGTGGAACTCCACTAACAACCTCACTCCAGTTAGAAGCAACTCCTCTAATCGACACCCTATTTCCTATACATCAACCAGTTCATAATCCATCTACTTACCTTACCCTGAATACCTACAGCTTCCAAATTGAGGATCAGTCTTTGGTGTAGAACCTTGTCAAAAGCTTTTTGAAAATCTAAGTATATCATATTATATGCTTTCACGTGATCTACAGCTGCAATTGCATGTTCACAAAACTATAAATTAGTAAGACATGATCTGCCTCGTCTAAACTCATACTAACTATCTCCAAGAATATGGTTTTCATTAAGATGCTGCTCTATTTTCTGTCTATTCATTTTTTCCAACATTTTACAAGTAATGCAGGTGAGACTGATTGGTCTGTAATTTCCTGGCTCAGTTTAGTCCCCTTTCTTGTGGATTGGTATGACATTTGCTGTCTTCCAGTCAGTTGGCATATCCCCTGTTCTAAGTGTCATTTGGAATATTTGAGTTAGCGACCTATAAATAATTTCCCTTATTTCTTTAAGTACTGTTGGAAATATACCATCTGGCCCAGGTGATTTGTTTGTTTTTAATTCTGTTTGTCCCTTTAGTACCTCCTCCTCATTTATCCTGATCTCTCTTAGGGTTTGACAGAACTGGTTGTTAACCTGTGGCATGTTATCAGTTTTTTCTTTTGTGAAAACCTCTGTGAAATACTCATTTAGAACATTTGCCACATCTTGTTCATTTTCCAAGATATTTCCATTTTTGCCCTCTTGCTGTTGTAGTATTGAAAAAAGCTCTTTGCATTAGTTTTAGCTCCAAGACATATGTTTCTTTTTGTTTCCCTCTCTGCTTTCCCGATCCCTTTCTTAAGATCTGTTTGCAGGGCAACATATTATTTGTATTTAGTTTTGTCTCTATCCCTTTTGTATGTTATATACAACATTTTGTTTCTCTTGATTTTTTTTTTGCATACCTCTATTAAACCATTTTGGCCAATGTTTCTTAGTCCTCAATTTGCTGAGTTTTGGTACAAATTTCTCCTGAGCCTGAAGTAGTATATTCTTAAAATGTAACCATCCATTTTCATTTCATTTTCAACTGAATCTGTATCCAGTCTGCTCCAGTCTAACTCTTAAAAGTGCTGCCTCATACCTTCAAGGTTTGCTTTTCTAAACACATCTTTTGTGGGAGTAGTGCCTCCTATCGAGAAAATATTTTTAACAGGGGTGGCGGCAGGGTATGGCTTGGTTGGGCTACAGCCCCACCAAGAATTGTGTTAGCCCCACCTTAGCCCCACCATGGAACAACCAAGAATATCACCAAGCAGAATAAGCGCCTGGTGTTAGCATGCAGTGTAGTCTACGCCAAATTAGTTAACGTTAGCTAACGCTAGCTAGCTAAGTAATTTGGAAAATTGTAACATTGCTAACATTTTTATGGATCAATCCAACCGCAACAACCAGCGGATTGTGCTCCTTTGAAAATGTAAATGGTGAGTTTTAATATATTTTAAATAATACGGTCGATTTGGAAACTGTCGTGTTTTGTGTGCCCTTGGCGGCCACCTGTTGTGCTCTGTTAACTACTGTAGCTCTCTGTCGCTCTCTGTGTCTCTCTCTCTCTCTTACTTTCTCTGTGTGTGTGAGCAGTGTGACGCGTGATGTACAATGCATTGGGTTTGTAGCGGACTAGTTTGCCAGACAACGTGAACGAGTTTAAATAGCACTTATAATATTGCCTAAACTCAGTAGTAGTGACCGTCCACGTCTGTTGCTCTCGATATAATTTTGCATGTGAAAAAAGGAGTCAGTGCAATCATCTAACCCAGCATTGGTTTTCCAACTGTGGTACGCATATCCAAAAATGCGGTCTGGTACTCCAACGAACCCCCCCCTGATTTCACCGTCAACCCCCCCCTCCCGCTCTCACACTATTTCACCCTCATCAGGGGTCCGGCCTCATGATCTTCTTTGACAAAGGTTAATGAGATAATCAATCGCTATAAGGTGACATCTCCAGCCTGTCTGGAGAAACAGTAAATATGCAAACTGGCAGCTGTGGGCTGTTTATCTGTTGGGTGATCCTCTTATCATAGAGGGGAATTTCTAGAGGGTATGCCCTGAACAACCACCTTGTTTGCTTTCGCTAGCTCAATCAATCTAATTTGATCAGTTTGTATACATTCAATTATTTCTAATGCTAATATTAATAAAAAACATTAAACAGTTAATATTAAACATTATCCAGGGTTCATATTAAACCTCACTCATTATGTACAGTCAGCCTATTTCCTATATAAGGGGGGGGGGAGGTCCATGCATGATACATTTGGCATTAGTTTAAAGTTTTTAAAATTAGAAAATGCACTCACCAGCAAATAGCTTATTCCAGACGGGGTATATCCAACAGAAGGGCACATTTAATGCCGGCCAGTATCCGTATATTAGGTTAATATACATTTTCTTGTTAACATATATCAGCAAAATTGAGCATTCACTGTTGCCACATTCAGATCAACCATAACATTATGACCACCTGCCTAATATTGTGTAGGTCCCCCTTTTGCCGCCAAAACAGCCCTGACCCGTCGAGGCATGGACTCCATTAGACCTCTGAAGGTGTGCTGTGGTATCTGGCACCAAGACATTAGCAACAGAACCTAAGTCCTGTTAGTTGCGAGGTGGGGCCTCCATGGATCGGACTTGTTTGTCCAGCACATCACACAGATGCTCAATTGGATTCAGATCTGGGGAATTTGGAGGGGAAGTCAACACTTGAACTCGTGATTCATCAGACCAGGCCACCTTCTTCCATTGCTCCGTGGTCCAGTCCTAACGCTCACGTACCCATTGTAGGTGCTTTCGGCAGTGGACAGGGGTCAGCATGGGCACCCTGACTGGTCTGCGGCTACGCAGCCCCATACGCAACAACCTGTGATGCACTGTGTGTTCTGACACCTTTCTATCAGAACCAGCATTAACTTTTTCAGCAATTTGAGCTACAGTAGCTCATCTGTTGGATCGGACCAGACGGGCCAGCCTTCACTCCCCACGTGCATCAATGAGCCTTGGCCGCCCATGACCCTGTCGCTGGTTCACCGCTTTTCCTTCCTTGGACCTTTTTTGATAGGTACCGACCACTGTAGACTGGGAACACCCCACAAGAGCTGCAGTTCTGGAGATGCTCTGACCCAGTTGTCTAGCCATCACAATTTGGCCCTTGTCAAATTCGCTCAGATCCTTACGCTTGCCCATTTTTCCTGCTTCTAACACATCAACTTTGAGGACAAAATGTTCACTTGCTGCCTAATATATCCCACCCACTGACAGGTGCCATGATAACGAGATTATCAGTGTTATTCACTTCACCTGTCAGTGGTCATAATGTTATGGCTGATCGGTGTATGTCCCAATTCATACCTTTTTATGAACTTTAATTGTTGTTTCATTATTTTCCCCCAAATTACAAGTGCAATTTGTAACAGAACATTTTCAGAAACTGTACAAATATAGTAAAGGTTCAGAAAGGGGTGGTTGAAGGTTTGCTTTGGGGGGCCGCACCAAACATTCTCAAGGGCCGCATTTGGCCCCTGGGCAGAGGCGATTCTAGGGTATGTGCGGGCCCCAGGAAAAATAATTCCTGACGGTGATGCCGCGGGGGGGGATGGGGGGGTGTGGCACAGTTTTCTTCCGTGAGAGGGAGGGGTGGGTGCGGCGGAGTTTTCTTCTGTGAGAGCGGGGGGGGGGTTTCCCATTTGGGGACCCCCTCAGCCCGGGGCCCCAGGCAATTGCTTAGGATGCCTACCCCCTTGTGACACCCCTGCCCCTGGGCCACACTTTGGGAACCCCTGGTATAGAGCAAACCCGTTACATGACCTACTTTCGGGCCGCCACCATCTTAGTAGACAAGTGAGCTTCTAAATCTATGACCAATGCTAAGAAAATAAAGTTAAATAATCATGACAAAGTGATAGTCGGACAAAGTAATTTAACTACCATGAAATAATGAAGTAATGGTGAAATTTTGTATTGAACTGAATCATTATATTAAACAATTATAATGTTATATTAGGTTTACAGTTAATCGTTCATTTAGAATAAATATAAAATATTATTTTAATTAAAGATTGTTTAAAGAATACCATTTGAGAAAACTTTCATAGTTGTAATTTTAGTTATTATGTAAATAAGAGTGTTGACTCATTTTTATTTGGTTTTAGCTTGCCTGCAACTTGAATTTGGATGATTATGACTTGTAGTTTTGGAGGCTAGTTTGGATTTACTAATGACTAATGACTAATGATAATAGTCATGTTCAATATGATACAGGCTTGTAGTTTTGTATCAGAGGGGAGATTATGTTGTCGATTTACAGCACGGAGCACCAGGTTTCTGTGTTTATATGCTTTAAATCCGATCTCTGTCTCTCACAGGACAATCAACTGATTCCGCCCACCGGTTTCTCTTCAGTTTCAGACACTGTGATTGGCTCGTGCTGCCGGATGTGCCAGCAAAAACATGTCTCCTCCCTGTTCGCAGGTCCTCATAATTTAGATTTAATTCAGCAAGAAGATGAGCTGCAAGATTTCCTCCTGCGCCTCTTCCCCAACTTTTCTCACTCACACTTTGGGAACATTTTTTATTTAATCCTGCCACTAGTCTCTCTATGTAAACTCACCCTTTTGCCCAGATAAAATAAAAACTTGGTAGCATGGAAAACACTGTACAAAATAAAAAATATTAAGCAAAATATACAGTACATGTAATTTGTAAATGGAAGGAGGGACAACATTTCTATTTATTCTGTACCTTCATTTGATAATATCTTCTGAAATGTGAAGCCAAATTATATTGTTTGTTAGGAGCTGAGAAGTAAAGGATCAGTGTTTAGTTTTTTTTTTAATTCAATTGAAGAGCCCCATAAAGAATTGAAGTCTTTGAAATCCAGAGAATAAGATATTTATTTAACGAGCTTGGAAGAATCAGGTGCGCAGGGTACTGTGACTGTTTATCCAATTGTGACGGGAGACCCTCACATGGATTACATGGACATTGAATGTTCCCTGTAATTATATTTACAATTAAATGCACTTACCTGAAAGGTAAAGAGGTCCAGCGAAGATCCAGGGTCAAGAGATACAAAGAGGGAACGAATTATTAGTAATTGATATATGTGTGTGTATTTCTGTTTGAATGAATGACAACGCAATTAACATTTATATTGAATGGGATCCCATGCATCATTTAATCTATTAATTGTTTATAACTGTTATTATTAGTACTATTTCGCCATTTACATCAAAACAGTTTGTTAATTGCTGCCTTAATTATGACTAACGTGTTTAGTTTAAGTTAAGAAGGTAATTGTGATTTCATTTGATTTAATCACCTGAGCACAGTTTAAAAGGAGAGAGAAGTGAGCCAGTTGGGAGTGGCCGTCTGAAGGCTAAGCTAGATGGACACGCTTCACCTTCAGGAGTGCGTCCATAATCTTTTTTTGTGCATGCATTTGACCTCCTATCTTGAATCTTGAAAGACCTGGATAATGGTCGAGCTTCACTGTGAGCTGTTTTCTTTTTGAAGAACTTCACTGTAAATAAACTGCACTACTATTTCACTGCAACTCTGAGTCTCCTGGTAATTTTTTATGCCCAGGCAACGGACAGCTTGCGACACCAATCAAAAGCTTCAAAAGGTACAAGTTCTGCAAAGTTTGTAGGCTGTTCTTCCAGAAGAGGGGGGTCATCATGGAAGCAGGTGTTTTCCTGTTATGGCATACAAACTGCCCGCTCTCAGGATTTTCTTTACCAATGGACAATGAGGTAACATCTTCAGCTTTGAGAGAAGAACAGGAAATCCACAAACGGACACCAAGCAAACTGGCAGAAACCTGTGTGCTGTACATCCATGGGTTGTTCTCTTATCATAGAAAAACAGAAGTGAAAGCAAATAGAGGAACTTCTAGAGGATGTACCCTTAACAACCACCTTGTTGGCTTTTTGCTAGCTTGATCAATCCAATTTGCTATTATTTCTAATGCTAATATTAAAATAAAACATAATACAGTTAATATAAAACACTTACGTTAGCAATCCTACAAAATTAATATCCCTGCTTTACACCCCAATATGATTTAAGCCTTGCACCAAGGAGGTTATAGCTACACACCAAAAATACATCAACATTCAGTGTTTAGTAACAGTAACAAAATTTGATTAAATATATGTTTGGATTAAAAAATTGAATTTTATTATCAAAGTCAAATAGCAAGCTTACTTTATATTGTGCTTTTAAATATGTATATCATAACCACAAAAAAATGGAAAGCAGTGCTCCAAGTGTACCTGTTTTTCTTGCTACTAATATATTCTTTCCACACTTTCAATTTTCAATGGAACAAATAAATCTCAGAGGGACAGAGTTAACAAAATTAAGGCCAATAGATAAGGTGTTTGATACTTAATGGTCACAAAGTATTAACTGTAAAATTAATATTGCAATCTTTTATCTGAAAAATATCATATCCCACCCAATGTAGGTAACAGTTAGAAGTGAGACAAGGCTATTCAAAATCAACTGGCTCTTTGTTACCAGAACATTTATGAGCTATTCACAGTGCCAAATAAATAATGAAAAGTCCAAGTGCACTGATTACAGATTGACTTCATTTACAAGCCCCCTTTTTAACGTAGTGATTTACCATCATTAACTGCAGTTAGTGTGAATAGGGCATTATGTGCCTTTGTTTAGTGTCCCATGAGTTAGGCATAGTTATACATAGAGCAAGGTTCAAAATAAGGTATTTCATAAGGTTGGGTGTTTTTCACAGCGTTTATCTTGCTTATTCAACCTTTCAATGTGCAATCACCAATTTGAGTGAATTTTCTCTGTACTCATTATTCTTCAGCAGATACAATTAGAAAAAGAATTAGAAATGATTTTCTGCCATTTGCACAGGAGGACATTGCATGCATTCCAAAAAATCCTGAAAAGTAATTCCCCAAAAGGAGTGACCAAAAATAAATAAAATGCTGCTTGATGCCCTGTCCACTTATATTGTGACTATTCTCAAGTTTTGTATTATCAGCTTACTAAAATATTGTCTTGTGTGCATTTAGAAAAGACAAAAACAACTCCTGTCCCCTACAATAGCCCTACGTTGGCACTCTCATATAAAGCTCATATAAAAATGCTCTGGCCATACCAGATTTCAGTGCTGTGTGAAATCCTTTAATAAATGTCAATGTTTCAGCATTTACTGTGTACACAGTAAATTCAAAAACAGTGGCTTTCATGATAGACCATCATGGTCTGAAGTATCACGAACAGTCCTCAAAGGGGTTTTTAAACTGATAATGACATCTCAATTATTTACTCAAAATTTAAGACTTGTGTTTATTTGTGTATGATAACTGAGGGAAACTTTCTTGAGCAGATGCCTTTATCTATGACAAAACTGAGATAAGCCAGGAAGAGATGTCCAGAATTTAATAGAAGGTTTCTTTAGAGATCCATTTATTCCTTCAACTGCAAATTTAATCTCAGTCACCACAATGTACTGCACGATAGAAGGATGATCATGAAGCCTGAGCACCACACCAATCATAGCTTTCAAGAGGTGGTTATGGATTTATACAGTTAAGAAATTTGAGAACAGGGTATTCAAATTATTTTTCTTTACCCCCTGTAGCGTTATGTTGGGTGTATTTTGATAAGAGCATTTGGGCTCTGAGCTGAAGCACTGATCTAAAGAAGACCTCTCCCCCCCAAAGTTATCAGATTTCCTTAGCTCATCAGCTTGGAACTGGTTTGCATCAAAGTGACAGTTTTGGGGAGGATGGCACCGAGAAGAGGCCAAATAGTTTGGAATCCTGCTATGAGATGTCTGGAGAAAGGGGCCTGTAGGTGATAAAAACTCTTTGAAGTGGACAAGAGCCGAAATCCCGACATAGAGCTACGAACCCAGGCCAACCGGCATTTCCAAAAGATGGCATGGATTGACATCAGTCATAAATCAAGCCCCCCTCCAATAGGACACTGGGGGCTGAAACCGAAATCCAATCTCAAGAACTCAGGAACCAATCACCTATTGATCTGACAGACTATAAAGAACAGCACACAGTCTCTTTCTTTCTCTCTCTCTCACCTGAACCAGTAACTCGCTGCCACAACTCAACCTGTAGCTCTGTTGCCAGAACCGGAACCAGAAACCAACCAAGTCTTTGCCGGCAACAGAAGAGTTAAACTGGGAGAAGGAGATTGAGCCGTACGAAGAATTCTTTTAAAGGACTTTATTAAATAAAGAACTTTACAGACTGCGCATGCCCGCCTGTGCCCATCTGATCAGTGGAGTTTTACAGCTGGACAATTGACTAAGTCGACTGTATACGAAAGTGTTCAGTCATTTAAATAGCTATTTGAGTCTTAAGAAACTTGACCCTTGGAACGAACAGGGCCCTGCTTTCTTCAAAGACTTTGTCTTCAAGTAACTACGGTGGAACCCTGCTTACAAAGAAGATTTTGTGCACAATCTTGGAGCCTTCAAACCAGTGGAAAATCTGTTTGGAAAAGACTCTACTTTCGCGAAACCCCAACTTCCAGGTGCATCGACTGAGTGGAAGTTCTTGGACAAAGCCGAACCGGACTGCCTTTGTTCCAAACCACACGGACCTCGTGCCGTGTGCTGTTATCTGAGCCCGAAGACAGAGAGGCCTCTCTGCGACGAAGTTCAGATAAGTTTAACAGTTTGGAGTTCATGATTCATGACATTTGAGAAATCAATTAGAAATGTTAATCTGTGATTCATAACTCTAGAATGTGTAATATCATTTAGTTTTCTTAAATATAAATGTGTGTTGCATTAAACTGTTTTGTTGATAATTTTAGAAATAAAATCTGTCAACGCCGAGAAATATCTTCTCATTCCTGTTTAACTGTTTAGTCTGAAATTGACACAAGTTAATAGACATTAGATTATTGGTGGCCCTGCCTATCCTTAATCATTGAATAATAATCAGTTAAGGGAAATTGTGGTAACAAGTAATGATAAGATCTTTCTCGGCACCTAAACGTAAATGAGACTGATATATATATAACGAGAAGTTACCTGACATTAAATACTAACCTGC
Source organism: Amia ocellicauda (assembly GCF_036373705.1). Lineage (NCBI taxonomy): Eukaryota > Metazoa > Chordata > Actinopteri > Amiiformes > Amiidae > Amia > Amia ocellicauda. The sequence goes on from NC_089852.1 coordinate 18,333,603, forward strand.
GTAGTTATTTAATGTCTGACAATACTAATTAGAGACTCACCTTCGTCTTACTAACCGGTATTGTAGTCAATGTGTTTATAACCTTTTTTGTTTAACGATTTGTGTTATCATATGCGATCCCATGGTCTTTGATTTGGCCACGGAAGTGATTTGTCTTTGATTTGTTGATCTAGAGTTTTTCCCTTTTGTATAATTAGTGTAGTGCTACATTTAGTCTTTGTTTTTGAATAAATTTGACAATTTATATCTTTGGAATTGGTGTCTGTGTCCAATTATTACAGAAATTGAGTTCTACAAGATTCCAGGATTCGTGATAAGGTGATACTATAAATTCACTTCTTAAATTGAAATTTATAAGTGTACCTTATGCTACACCCCCCAACCCCAAATGATTTAATACAGAACTATTTGACATGGTCATAACAAATGTTATTAAGTTAAATAAAATAAGAAGAACAAAACAGTTAGGGCATCTTTCTGCTACACGTGATCTATGCACAGAAAATAATATCAATATATCAGAATTGTATTTTAGGTATTTTAAAAACTGCACATTAAAAATATATATATGTTGATCAACAATGTTTACATCAAATACAATGTGTTCAGAAATCAGGAGCACAGGTTGTTCTTCAAATATATTTTTGTATTTCAAATATAATACTACCTACCTACCTACTCTAAAATTACATATATTTTTTTAATCAGCACACATAAAAATAAATTAGTTCTTACTTCTACAGGTTTATCTCCAAAATGCTTCTCTTGAACTTGCTCCATTTGACATCAAGCTTCAGTTTAATCGACTCAGAAAGCATACATGAAATTTAATTGCTCAAGCATACCACTTTCTAAAAAATAATATATATATATATATATAAACACACAAACACATTTATTTGTACCCTTGAAGATGTGTAACTAAAAGCTGATTTAGTATAAAAATGTAGTTGTATTTTCAGATACAATTAAATAATACGAGTAATGATTTCTCTGTATCGAGCAAATCTGTCAAAAAAATACATATATTTCTAAATACTTAATGTTCAAATGTATTTATTCATCTTGTACCCTTGTAATAGGTTCATCAACTTCTCAGGAGGCATATTTGATCACTCCTCTATGCAGAACCTCTTCAGCTCCTCCAGGTTGTGTAGTCTTTGCATGTGAACTACTTTTTTCAGTTCATACCAAGAATTGTCAATTTGATTGATGTCTGGAATTGTGACTGTCAATCAGCATTGACGAATGTATTATTGGGATTTTTATCATGCTGGAAAGTCCATTTGAGCTTGAACTTCATAGAGGGTGTGCACAGTGCCAGGCTAAAATAAACTGATAGGTTTTGGAATTGAGTCCAGTTTGTATCACAGGAACAAAAACTAAAATAAGACATGAGCCAACAAACAATCATGACCAGCAATGAAACACTAAGCTTTCCAAAAATGTCACTTGTTCTTGCTCACTCACTTGCTGGCTGTCTCTTGGACCCTCAATTCCAGACTCAAGCCCCTGCAGGGAAAACTGCTGATTGGCTAATAAGAACATAAGAAAGTTTACAAATGAGAGGGGGCCATTCGACCCATTGTGCTCGTTTGGTTTCCATTAATAACTAAGTGATCCAAGGATCCTATCCAGTCTATTTTTAAATGTTCCCAAATTTTCAGCATCTACCACATCGCTGGGGAGTTTGTTCCAGATTGTGACTACTCTCTGTGCAAAGAAGCGTCTCCTGTTTTCCGTTTTGAATGCCCAATTTCCATTTGTGTCTGGAAAAGTTCCTCTGGTTTGATGTGGTCAATGCCCTTCATGATTTTGAAGACTTGGATCAAGTCCCCACATAGTCTTCTCTGTTCCAGGGTGAAAAGGTTCAGTTCCCTCAGTCTCTCAGTAGGACATTCCCTTCAGACCTGGAATAAGGCTGGTTGCTCTCCTCTGAACTGCATCTAGAGCAGCAATATCCTTGTTGAAGTATGTGGACATTTTTGTTACCTGCATGTATTACCTTGCACTTGCACATTGAATTTCATCTGCCAGGTGTCGGCCCACAACTGAATCTAAGTCCATTTGAATAGCCTGTGCTGCTGAGATTGTATCTGCTGAGCCACCTATTTTAGTATCATCTGCAAATTTGACAAGTTTGCTAACTATCCCAGAGTCCAGATCATTAATATAGATTAAAAAAGCACAGGCCCTAGTACTGATGCCTGTGGAACTCCACTAACAACCTCACTCCAGTTAGAAGCAACTCCTCTAATCAACACCCTCTGTTTCCTATACATCAACCAGTTCATAATCCATCTACTTACATTACCCTGAATGCCTACAGCTTCCAATTTGAGGATCAGTCTTTGGTGTGGAACCTTATCAAAAGCTTTCTGAAAATCTAAGTATATCACATCATATGCTTTCACATGATCTACAGCTGCAGTTGCGTGTTCAAAAAATTCTAATAAATTAGTAAGACATTATCTGCCTCGTATAAACCCATGTTGACTATCTCTAAGAATATGGTTTTCATTAAGATGCTCCTCTATTTTCTGTCTAATCATTTTTTCCAACATTTTACAGGTGATGCAGGTGAGACTGATTGGTCTGTAATTTCCTGGCTCAGTTTTGTCCCCTTTCTTGTGGATTGGTATGACATTTGCTGTCTTCCAGTCAGTTGGCACATCCCCTGTTCTAAGTGTCATTTGGAATATTTGAGTTAGCGGCCTATAAATAATTTCCCTTATTTCTTTAAGTACTGTTGGAAACAAACAAATCACCTGGGCCAGATGTTATGTTTTTAATTCTGCTAGTCCATTTAGTACCTCCTCCTCATTTATCCTGATCTCCCTTAGGATTTGGCTGGACTGATTGTTAACCTGTGGCATGTTATCTGTCTTTTCTTTTGTAAAAACCTCTGTGAAATACTCATTTAGAACATTTGCCACATCTTGTTCGTTTTCCAAGATACTTCCATTTTTGCCCTTTATCTGTTTCACTTCCTCCCTTATTGTCCCCTTGCTGTTGTAATATTGAAAAAAGCTTTTTGCATTAGTTTTAGCTCCAAGAGCTATGTTTCTTTCTATTTCCCTCTTTACTTTCCTGATCCCTTTCTTAAGGACTCTTTGCAGCTCAACATATTCTATGTATTTTGTTTAGTTTCTGTCCCTTTTGTATGTGCTTATACAACATTTTCTACCTCTATTAAACCATTTTGGCCAATGTTTTTTGGTCCTCAATTTGCTAAGTTTTGGTACAAATTTCTCCTGAGCCTCAAGTAGTATATTCTTAAAATATAACCATCAATTTTCAACTGAATCTGTATCCAGTGTGCTCCAGTCTACCTCTTCTAAATGCCGCCTCATACCTTCAAAGTTTGCTTTTCTGAAATTGTAGACCATTGTTTTAGACTTGGTCCTTGTTTTTTGAGAGAATGCCTCAAAGCTAACCATATTGTGATCACAATTTGCCATTGGTTCTCTCACTAGTGTCCCTCTGACTCTATCTTGGTCATTTGAAAATATCAAGTCAATGCATGCACTCTCTCTGGTTGGTTCCCTGACAAATTGAGTTAGAAAGCAACCAATCTCAACCATTTCTATTTCTGCTTCTGTAGTCCCCACTGGGCTTTCCCAGTCTAAGTTTGGGAAATTGAAATCCCCCATTATAACAGCCACATCCTTGCTACATGCAGTCCTGATTACACTGTACAATGCAACATGAATATCTGAGTTTGGTGGTCTGTAACACACTCTGTAACACTCTGTAACACACACATTATTGAAGATACAGGGCGGTACCTCAACTTTCCCTCCAAGCTATCTCTCCTCATAACACCTACCGCTAATCCTCCAGATCTCTTGTTCAAAAGTTTCACCCACAAAGATTCTGTTCCGTTACTGGGATCTAATATGAGTTCTTCTGCCTCAATGTCATTTTTCACATATAATGCTACCCCACCCCCTCTTCGATTTTGCCTGTCTCTCCTAAACTGTGCGTATCCTTCCAACTTGTATTCATCCCCATCATTTTCTGTAAGCCATGTTTCTGTCACCCCTACAACATCATAGTCACATGCTAGCACTGTGGCTTCCAAGTCTAACATCTTGTAAACATGCGTATGGACTTGATCAATGCAACTATTATAATTCTAAACCACTTGATCCAGGTCATTTAATTCTAAAACACTTGATCCAGGTCATTAAAAACTTAAATGGTAGCCTAATACCCGATCATGTTAGCAAAACATTGGAGCCCAAAAAAGCTTCCAGTCAGGTCATAAAAATACTAAATATTTTTACAAACCTAAAATAGTGTAGCGACCTCATGACTGGAGGTCGATAATGAAATAAAGAAACATAAAACAAAATATTTCAAACAAAACCTAGACATTATTGAAGATACAGGGCGGTACCTCAACTTTCCCTCCAAGCTATCTCTCCTCATAACACCTACCGCTAATCCTCCAGATCTCTTGTTCAAAAGTTTCACCCACAAAGATTCTGTTCCGTTACTGGGATCTAATATGAGTTCTTCTGCCTCAATGTCATTTTTCACATATAATGCTACCCCACCCCCTCTTCGATTTTGCCTGTCTCTCCTAAACTGTGCGTATCCTTCCAACTTGTATTCATCCCCATCATTTTCTGTAAGCCATGTTTCTGTCACCCCTACAACATCATAGTCACATGCTAGCACTGTGGCTTCCAAGTCTAACATCTTGTTCCTTATACTCCTGGCATTGAGGTACAAACATTTCAGGACTTTCCTACTAGCAGTTTCCCTTGGTTTTCTTTCCTTAGAGGAACATCTCCCATTGTCAGAGCTCCCTGCCCCCCTGATTCCTAGTTTAAATGATTCTCAATTTCACTGCACATATGCTCTCCCAATGCATTAGCCCCCCTCTGTTTAGATGTAGACTGTTTGTACAGGTCCCATCTATCCCAGAAGAAAGACCAATGCTCCATAAACCTAAACCCCTCTTCCCTACACCAAGATTTCAACCACGTGTTAAACTTTCTAATCTCTGCCTGTCTCCCAGGCCTGGCACGTGGTACCGGAAGTATTTCGGAGAAAACTACCGTGGAGGTTCTACTCTTTAGTTTTGTTCCTAACTCTTTAAATTTGCCTTGCAGAACCTCTGTCCTACCTTTGCCTATGTCATTGGTTCCAAAGTGGACCATGACCAGTGGATTCCCCCCGGCTTTGGCCAGTAGCCCGTCTACTAGTTTAGGGAGATCTGCAACTTGAGCACCAGGCAGGCAAGATACCATGTGGGTCTCCTTGTCACTAGAGCACACTGTGTGATCTATGCCTCTAAGAATTGAGTCTCCTACTATAACTACCTCTCTCTTCTGGGGGGGAGTGGGTACCATGGTGCTCTGGTGCTCAACTGCACCCCCATCACCCTCTGAGCTGTCACTGTCCAACTCGGTGTCCAGCAGTTGGAACCTGTTTGGCAATTCTAGCTCTTGGGGTGTCTCTAGGGGTTGTGCACGCCCTGCTCTGCGGTTACGACCTACTGTAACCCAGCAGTTCTCTATGCTGTCCTGCTCTAAGGTCTCAACTCTCCTAGGTTTTGGCGTGCACACCATCTCTCTCATGGGCTGATTGACCAATTCTTCAATATCCCTAATACAGCACAGATCGACAAGCTGAGCCTCAAGATCACGAACCTTGATCTGTAGGATTTCAACCTGACGACAACATTCACAAATGAAACCTTCTTGGATGAGTTCATCCAGGAAGGCAAACATTCTGCAAATCTGACACTGTAGTGGCCACATGCTTCTAAATGTTAGTTTTTTTGTTTTTTTTTTAAGTCCCTTGGTTCCTGTTGCCTAATCAACTGCTTAACTTTTGTGACTGAGAAACAGCGGAGCTTTTGTCTAGCTGCCCCCAATTCACACCTAACTGGCCACACCTGGCTCCTCCTGCAACAGAATTTCTGCTAGTCCTAGAAAAAATCTCCCTTCTACAACCTGTTTACTTTCACCAACTCAGCAGCTGAACTAAATTGACTTCAATTTAGGTAAACTACAGACAATGCTAACTTCCATTTAGGCAAACTTAAGACAAAATAAGCAATGCTAAGACTGGTCTGAAAGTAGTCAAACAACAAAATGGCTGCCTCTCACCTGTACTTTCCCGTGTCTCTCTGTGGCAACTTGTAAATACTTCTGTTTACCTCTTGGTTTACCTATCAATAGCTGAAGTATATTGAGTAGTTTTCATTGGCAGAACAAGTGAAAACAAAGTTGTAGGCTGTCAGTGTCAGTTTCCTGACTCATATCTTTTGATGCTGTTATAAAAATCTCTACAGGGAGACAGGGTTATAATGAATCAGAGTTTACCTGTATGCATATATGTTGATATATATATAAACATGCGTATGGACTTGATCAATGCAACTATTATAATTCTAAACCACTTGATCCAGGTCATTTAATTCTAAAACACTTGATCCAGGTCATTAAAAACTTAAATGGTAGCCTAATACCCGATCATGTTAGCAAAACATTGGAGCCCAAAAAAGCTCCCAGTCAGGTCATAAAAATACTAAATATTTTTACAAACCTAAAATAGTGTAGCGACCTCATGACTGGAGGTCGATAATGAAATAAAGAAACATAAAACAAAATATTTCAAACAAAACCTAGACATTATTGAAGATACAGGGCGGTACCTCAACTTTCCCTCCAAGCTATCTCTCCTCATAACATCACTTAGGTCTGCTTTTGTCTGCGCCTCTCTTCCAACTCTCAGAGCGGCACGTCACCATCACCTAATATAACCCCCTGGCCACATGACTACCATCCAGGAGATGGGGGAAGCCACATGACCCTTTCACCTAACAATATCCCTCCCTAACCCAAAACAACAATACACAGACACATGCATTCACATATACACACATACTTACAGACAGACCGACAGACAGGGTCCCCGATCCAACCCGCCCACCCACGATACACACTTTACACCCCCCCATCCCTTGGACAGCCCTACCGGCAAAAGACACACATGCACACACACACTCCCTGCAGCCCCCCTGCCAGGATTGCTACAATAGCCTATAATGATAAAAACAAGATGACCATGATAGGAACAAAACTACCCTAATGGATTGGATTTAGCATCCCTGCTCTAAAGGAGATACTGGCTGAGTTTTTGTGTACATCTGTTTAGATCAAATAGCTCTGTTTCTTATTCTCAAAAGCAAAATGTAAATATTTGAGTGTTATCTTGTAGCTGGTAAAATATTTTCATTGTTTAAACACATGTAGTTGGCTTGTATTGTAATTTAAGGGTCCAATCTAATGGATGTACATATTGGTTATGTTACTGAGGTGTAATAAAGTAAAAACAATAACTCAAGTATTGTTGTTGCATAAAGCAATATAAAATTAATTAATGCAGATTTTCCACAGAATTTACAGAAAACGTTCTGCAGAATTTAGACTAAACTTCCGCAGATTCCATCTGGGCCTTGTGATAAGCACATCATGACTATAGTTTAATCAGAGATCCTCTGTTTAAACAAGATAGTCACAATGCATTATGGGAGTAACAAAGAGTTCCGGTGTTCTCCCTATCTATATAATGGAAAACTTGCCTCATTTCATATTCAAAGCTTTCTTACAAAAAAAAAAAATTGTATGTTTTAACATGATGCACCTGGATTGTATTACAGACAACCCTTATAAAAACATATACATGCTTTTGTATCAACCAGCAATGTTTTCACCTGGCCTGACAAGAACGCTTTATCGCCAAAGTGCTGTCCCTAGTAATCGGCTTCATGAATATAATTTTTTCTTACATCCATGCTTAAACTTAATATATCCATTATCTCTGTAAAGTACTCTGTGAAAATTCCTTTCAAAGGGTTCTATATTTTAAATTGATTGTTGGTTAATATTGGGAGCCAGATTTGGATTTTCTTGCCAATGTCAATGTCAAATGCTCAATGTGTGGAACAAATCTCCTCTTACCTACCCAAATTACAGTAACAGCATCCAGATATTTATCTTACAGTAACAGTTAAAATCACATCAGCTCCACATCTCACAATTCCATGCATTTCCCCCCTAAAGAACTGGTCAGAAGCACAATGTATTGGTTCACTTGTGCATGCTTGCTGTATTGTTTGCATTATGAAATAAATTTAATTATGACATTCATTAAATTGCTTACAAGCTAATTTGGATTGGATTTCATTACTGCTGAACTATGTGACAAAGGCTTGAACTTCACTGGAAAAATTTAAAGAATAACTTTGTGTCATGCACTAAGCTCAAAATAACATGCATAGATCATGAGCATGATTTTTGCACCTTTCATCGTACATTAAATATATAAACAGTTTGTTTCTGCAATTGAGAAAAATGAAATATAACAAAACTATGACTGGTGGAAGCATCACTGTTTAGTTACAAAGTACCTCCACCAGCTTCACTCTTACTAAAGAAAATGTGGTAACTCAGGAGTCATGTTCATTTTAATGAGGGTTATTTTATACTGATGTGTTCATTTGATTTTTATTGCATTCTTAATATTTTAAATACATACTTTTTTACTATTAAAGTATATCATACTGGATAGTAACTGTGAAAGTGGCTTTTGTGGCCAAAGCTGCAGCCTTCTTATAAGCAAACTAGTACAGTGCCTTGTGAAAGTATTCACCCCCCCTGGCATTTGTCCTATTCTGTTGCCTTACAACCTGGAATTAAAATTGATTTTTGGGGGGTTTGTATAATTTGATTTACACAACATGCCTACTACTTTGAAGATGCGAAATATTTTGTATTGTGAAACAAACAAGAAATAAGAAAACTTGAGCATGCATAACATTCACCCACCCAAAGTCAATACTTTGTAGAGCCACCTTTTGAAGCAATTACAGCTGCAAGTCTCTTGAGGTTCGTCTCTATAAGCTTGGCACATCTAGCCACTTGGATATTTGCCCATTCTTCAAGGCAAAACTGCTCCAGCTCCTTCAAGTTGGATGGGTTCCCCTGGTGTACAGCAATCTTTAAATCATACCACAGATTCTCAATTGGATTGAGGTCTGGGCTTTGACTAGGCCATTCCAAGACATTTAAATGTTTCCCCTTAAACCACTCGAGTGTTGCTTTAGCAGTATGCTTACGGTCATTGTCCTGCTGGAAGGTGAACATCCTTCCCAGTCTCAAATCTCTGGAAGACTGAAACAGGTTTCCCTCAAGAATTTCCCTGTATTTAGTACCATCCATCATTCCTTCAATTCTGACCTGAAAATGAAGATGAAAAACATTCCCAAAGAATGATGCCGCCATGATGCTGCTGAGGATTGTGTTCTCGGGGTGATGAGAGGTGTTGGGTTTACGCCAGACATAGCATTTTCCTTTCCAAAAAGCTCAATTTTAGTCTCATCTGACCAGAGCACCTTCTTCCATATGTTTGGGGAGTCTCCCACATGCTTTTTGGTGAACAGCAAATGTGTTCACTTAAGCAATGGCTTTTTTCTGGCCACTCTTCTGTATAGCCCAGCTGTGTGGAGTGTATGGCTTAAAGTGGTCCTATGGACAGATACTCCAATCTCCACTGTGGAGCTTTGCAGCTCCTTCAGGGTTATCATTGGTGTCTTTGTTGCCTCTCTGATTAATGCCCTCCTTGCCTGGTTCATGAGTTTTGGTGGGCGGCCTTCTCTTGGCAGGTTTATTGTGGTGCCATATTCTTTCCATTTTTTAATCATGGATTTAATGGTGCTCCGTGGGATGTTCAAAGTTTCGGATATTTTTTATAACCCAACCTTGATCTGTACTTCTCCACAACTTTGTCCCTGACCTGTTTGGAGAGCTCCTTGGTCTTCATGGTGCCGCTTGGTTGGTGGTGCCCCTTGCTCAGTGGTGTTGCAGACTCTGGGACCTTTCAGAACAGGTGTGTATATACTGAGATCATGTGACAGATCACTTAGATTGTACACAGGTGGACTTTATTTAACTAATTATGTGACTTCTGAAGGTAATTGGTTGCACCAGATCTTATTTAGGGGCTCCATAGCAAAGGGGGTGAATACATATGCACGCACCACTTTTCCATTTTTTATTTTTTTAGAATTTAAAAAAAAGTTATTTTTTTCATTTCACTTCACCAATTTGGACTATTTTGTGTATCTTCATTACATGAAATCTAAATAAAAATCCATTTAAGTTACAGGTTGTAATGCAACAAAATAGGAAAAACGCCAAGGGGGTGAATACTTTTGCAAAGGCACTGTATGCTCAGAGGCAATTTCAAACCTTCAATCTCAGAATCTTATAATCAAAGTTGGCCAAAGGGAGGCAACTGTGAAACAATGGTAATCCTACCTCAAAATCAGTGATCCGACATCATAGAATACAATTTACCAAATCACCACCCTACTTAGGGAAGCATTGACTAACCTCTAATATATTATTTGTATTATTGTTGTGATTTTTAAGTTTTTACCCAAAGTGACTTGCATAGTTTTACACTAACCCTAACATACCAGTTTTCTACATACACACATTACAAGAGTTACAAAACACACCCAAAAATGACTCATTGATTCATTACAGTGAATTAAACTGAGTTAATAGTTCAGAATAGTCTACAGATGTAGACAGATGTGTCATAAGAAAGCGATAAGTTACTGTGTAGTACTAATGCTCGTGGGTATCTTATTCCACCTCTGTGGAGCAAGAAAAAAGAAAGCGTAAACCCAAGCAGTTGTATACCTGAGGGAAAGTTTGACTAATTGGCCTGCTGAAGAGGAATGGAGAGATCGAGAATATATAGGGAGAGACAAAAAACTGTTTAGGTAACAAAAGTCATCTGACCCAACCGACTTGCTAAAATCAGCTGTTGATTATAGTGCATTTTTACTTTTTTTATAATTTTGTATGATAGAACAGCAATAGGCACCTCAATCCATACATGCTTAAGTGTTCATACTGTTTTTTAGTGAATCCATGAGGTAGTAAATGGAATGGGAATGGATTGCAACATGGGGTTATTTCCTGATCACACCATTATTATATTTTTGTATCAATGCTATTCTACTCCATGTGGTGAAAAATACCCTAATTTGATCTCTCGCACTAGAAAAAAAAAATCAGTCTGGGTCTCTGCAGAGTGACTTTCTCAACAGGCATTGATGTAACAGTCATTAATGAAAAATTGTCCCAGATGTAAAGCTCTTGGTGACTTTCATACCATAGCAGCTTATTTAACAGAGTTTCATTTCTTAAGATTTCAGTCAAAATGAGGATCTCATAGAGGCTTTCAGGTTCTAACAGCGTTGACACTAGGCTGTTTTGTGACATTGCAACTCCCCAGGCTTACTATCTTTTGTATCTCCTGCGTGATTGCTGTGGAACTTTTAAATCAAAGCAGGATAAAAAATGTAATCTTTATTCCGGTGGCTTTATTTGCTGCAGTATTACTTTTGGAAGATTGAAACAAACTGTAAAGAGTCGTAGCTCATTTGGTACCAGCAGTCTAGATGCACTTTAAATCAAACCAGCCCCTCCAAAGTGGCAGTTATCTGTGTCAGAATCATTTAATATTGCCACAAATTGAAGAAAGTCTGTTAAGGGCAGTATCAGTAAATAGCCTGCCCTATCTTTGTAAGATCCTGTCACTAAAATCCTGATCCTGTCTGTGGAGTCTGTTATCCATTTTGATTCAGTTTTAATTTTACCCAGACTAATGTCACAAAACCATTATAACAGAGAGGGGAGCATAAACTTTTCAGTTTCAGAAAGACAGCTTTCTACTGAAATTAATTATACATTTGTTTTGTTTTTCATGCATGTTTAAGTGATGATTTGATGAATTCTAGCTGTGGTTTTAGACAAAGCACGATCATTTTTGTCCAGATGGGCTGCCGTAATGGTTCTCAGAAAAGCTCAGGCTCCAAGGTGAAACTTAAGTCTGATATACTTTGAACAGTGTCTGCTTCCACAATGATTATGAAAACATGGAATAAAATCATATTCTAATATTTGATAACATTTTCTCTTTCATTTCCTTTTATGTCCATGTGCATGTGCTGCTTTGTTTGTTGTAATGAATTTGTAATGTTATTGCTTGAAGCACCTTCTAAGACCAATCTTTATGACAACAGGAGATTTTGAAGATCAAAACCATCTTTAAAAAATACTGCAAACCCATCTGAAAAAAAGGTAAGTACTTGTCTTTGCCACACTGCTTTTGTAATTCAGGCTTATCAATTTAAATGTGTCACACATCATTTAGTATAACTGAAACTCACATATAAATACAACAATTTAAAAGTTATATTTACATTTTAAAAAGCATTACCTAACCTAGTGATAAGACACGCCTCTTAAAAAAATTATTATTCCAAATAATATTGATTTGAATATGCAGAATTATAGAATAAGTTTGTGACCAAAATATTTTACCAAGCTTATAACCAGAATATTATCTGACCTCATTGTTCATTGTGCATATAGGTTTTTGTTTTTGAATGATTTTGTGAAGTTTTTACTTTTTTCATACGTTTGATAGGAATTTTTTGTGCTTGGTTGCTTAGTTCACTAGGGTGTAAGAGGTTCCAAATACCAAATCAGTGCAGTCAATGGCAGGTTAATAGGGTTACTTTACTCAGTCGGAATGAATGCCTATTCACAAGAGCCTAGAGATCTTGTTGCTTCACATCCTTACTGTGCCCTTGGCATGTTGCTGTGAGCCACAAGCAATGACAAAGAAAGGTCAGGGACAACTCTTTTCTTCAATTAAAAGAAGAAAAGATTACACCTATATTACAGTTTAACACCCACAATGTACTGTTCTTATGTAATATGACTAACTTATAGGCTATGCGCCTACAGTGCCTCACCTATTATAAAGAGGACAATCACATTTATAACTACATTAGGTGTTTTATGCCTGAGACATATAATTCCACATTTCAATCTAGTCAGAAGTCTGCCTTTTCAGAAAAACTAAACCAAAGGTTAGTTTAATGATGGTTGCTAATTCCTTATTGACAGACCAACACAATGGGAGAATGCAGAAAAGCAATTAGCTGCCAGAAATGTAGATTCTAATTACCTTTGTACTCCGTACTCCTATTTGAGCACTATAGTTGTAAGTGTATAACATAATATTTCCTCTTATAATTTCCCTAAATGGTTCACTTGAAAAGGCCATTCAATGACTGTGCATTCACGCTGAGCTAAGGAACACCAACCAGACACACCCCCTGTGCCTGAAAGTAACCACAGCCACTTCTTGAGAAGCTCTCAGTTTGGTTAAAGCAAAGGGACAGAGTTATTTTGGATCCATATAGCATTCATATTATGCTTCCAAATTAAACAATCCACGCTCTGTTTAGAAAAAATAAACATATACTAAGTATACTAGTATACTATACGTAAGTGTAATGAAATACAATAAAAACAATAAAATATTAACAGATTTGTTTCCATGAGCTGCTTCAAATGATTAGGCAAGGCTATCTTTGTTCGATACTGGGGAGTTACAGTACCCTCTAGTGTTCAAAAAGTGTGCCAGCCACTTAAATTCTGTTAGGTTTTCTTGATTCTTGATATACAAAAATGGTCAAAATGTAAAGAATCATAAAATAGAGACATGTTTTATGTGTCAAATGATTATGTTTCATTTATTTTTTATTTTTAAATTATAAATGTATCACTAACTTAACTTTGTGCACAAAAAATGTGTCATAAAATAAAACTGAGTATGTTCACTGTAGGTTTTGATCTCTTGGTCCTAACTATTTTATTTTTGTGGATAATGTATGCAATCACATAATCATTATTTTATGTTAAATAAAATGTTCAAAAACACTTTTCAGAAAACTATATTAGGTTAGATATATACTGATTCTTCTCAATCTCCACATTTGATTATTTTGTATAGATCTGTAGGACAAAGCTACAAGTCAAGAATTATTGTTTCATCATTGGGGATCACACTTTTTACAAAATGGTAACTATATAAATATTAATATTTTTTCTTCTGTACACCAAGGTCCCAACAATTTAAGAAGTCTAAAATGTCAAAAACTCTATTTCAGGTTTACTGAAATGTATTCTGTAAAATTAAAAACAAAATCAGATTACTTATCATCTGTTCTTTGAATCTGTTTAATCCTAAAAGCACAAGATAAGTTATCTTTAGGCAAAGGTGAGAGGTGCTAAATCAAGATGCATTAATTTAAAGATACTCCTTAAAGTTGTCCTGTGTTGTCTAAAACAATAATAAACCTGTAGGTAAATGAGATTAGTCTTTTTGCATTGGTTAATATCTCCAAAATCCCATTTTAATTACCATATTATTGTTTTCATTAAAAATAAATGGAAACATGCATATTTGATTTATTTGAAAACCTTTTAGACTTGAGACTTCATTGCATGCTTCCATACAGATAATTGAACTAAGCTTTAAATAGAACTTTCATTGTAACTAATATTTATCAATATAGATAAGGCTTTATTAGTTTCTGAATGAGATAAGATGGGCAGGTAATGGAAAAGCCTCAGATGGAAGGAAGAAGCCTTTATGGGATTTCTCGTAATTAGAAATTGCAGGAGCTCTAATAAAATGTTTGCTGACTTTTGTTATGTTTGACCAGGAATTTAACCATACACTAGCACTAGTGGTTGTCAAGGCCATGAGTGATGGTCAGAACTGTTCTGTACATCACATTCTCAGTATAGCTCTGAAATTAGTGGTCACTCATACATACAGCTTTAATTTAGGTATTTATTATCTGCATCAAGTTGAGCCCAACGATGCATAATGATGTATTTTTCCTTGAGGTGTTTTGGGTGAACATCTTTATCTTGAAGCGGTGGTAGAATGTATGCATTCAGTCATCTGGATTTCTAACAAGACTTAAGTCTATGTATGTAATAGATCTACCAACCAATAGGAGGGGTCAATTTATGTTAAACAACACTTACAGCTACAGCCCTAGGACCAACTAAAAGTGAAACACATAATTTCTATGAGATATGCCCATTGCCATGCCTGCAACTTCTTTTTGCATTGTGATTGTACATGGTAAAGATCCATTGACAAAGGTTACTGATGGTTGACAAGGACTGCATACCTAACAAATTAAAACTATTTTTGTAAATTTGATTTAGAAACAATAATTTATTAATTTTTGTATATCTTTCTGGATTTACAAAAAAATAAGTCAGACTTTTAATGTACATGTTTATTTATTTCCTAATAATATAATATTTGGATATATATATATTGTTTCTTCGAGCAGATTCACAATACAGCTCAAAGACGATTTATTTCACCTTGATGAAATGTGCAGATTATGTATCAAGAACAAGATTCTGATGTGTTCAACCATCAGATAATACATTTAACATACAGAGGGTTGGTTGAATATAATGTATTACCTTCTCAGTCGACTAACACTTAGCATTAGGAAAGGTGAATCGGGCAGTTCATAGAAGGATTTAAGAAAGAAGCCATTTGTGCCATTTTCCTCAACTTGTTGCAGGTATCTTTTTGAAGCACCTCAATCAATTACCTTACATAAAACATGAAACACACACTGCTTTTTGTGTAAAGAAGTGCATCCTATTTTTGTCTTGAACACTTCCATCCTAGCAGTTAATTGCCATTTCTTTATCAATACACCATTTTCTCTGAAAAAAGACATACCACATTTCTTTTCACAGGTTGCTGCTTCAATTTCAATACTTTCCATATAATTTTTATAATTAGTTTTCTCCTTAACACTATTTAATGCTGAGCATATATTTACATGTTTAATGTTTTAATGGAGGTTGAAACCACAGCAGTATAGAGACCACTCAATAAATGTTGTTAAGTGTGAACCTGGTATGAAATGAGCTGTACCTAACTTGTGGAAGTCAGTGTTGAATTCTCAGTTATCAAACTATTGATCCCTGACCCCAACCACTCCACCTGTTCAAATGCTAGCACTTCTGCACTTGAAATGTCGGGTCTGCTTTGGTGTGTCCATAATGTTATTAGTTCTACACATACTTTGCTATTTTATGATGGACATATCCTGATGGTTTGTACCTTTGCTTATATACACAGACCTTTCTTCTTTAAAGAGCTCAGCATCGTTACATTAATCACAGATAGCATTTATATAAAGTACTTATGTGTTCACTGTGATAGAATTTACAATGAAAGCATGAGCATGACAATGAAGTCCCAAACTGATGGTTTTTACATCTTCAGGGAACAGACTGGTGAAACAGTCTGTGAAATAAAGAAAAATAAAAATGTTATAATGGTTATTAATGTTGCAATTTTTTAAAAACATATACTATGATTTGTATTGCATTTTATGAATGTCTTAGTTTTTTTTTAAGCTTTCGGAGAGTACTAGAGTTTCATCTTAGGAACCAGCAGGTTTCTGCCTAATAATGTTTTTAATCAGACATGATTAATCTGCAATTTGCTTCTGCTTCAACTAAATAACCTTAAACACATAAAAGTATTTTTTTGTTTATAAGCCTGCACAGCAGGTTTGACTTTAATAAGACAGATGGGGAGAATTTACAATGAGGGACACATTCTAATACTTTTTTTACCTTTTTGTATATGTAGGTAAAGTTTAATATTATAAATTAATTTATTTGTAATTTTAAAACCGAAACAGAAACATACTTTGGCACAAAACACAGAGTTCAGAAGATGCAACATTTTGAAAAAGATACCATCCATCCATCCATTTTCGAAACCGCTTATCCTGGCGAGGAGCGCAGGGAAGCCAGAGCTAATCCCGGCAGGCATAGGGTGCAAGGCAGGTACAAAAAGATACCTTTTTAAAAAAATATGTCACAGCAGATTTTTTGCGGATCTCAACATCTATATTTTTCTTCTGTGAGAAATGGTGTCTAAGATGGAGTCAACACTGACCAGTTCTTGTTTGTCAATGTCGATCTTCCTTGATGTGTCTGGTGATTGGTTGGGAGCAGGCTGGTGGAGAACATTGTTTTGCTGTTGTTGTTTGGCTAGCCCTAAGCTTTAGTGACCATTAGAGAAGCAGTTGAGCAGTTGATGGCTGTTTGCAGATTCAGATTATTGTAGATTCAGATGGTGAACACATGGAGCACAATCATCTGCATACTTGATTTCAGTTATTGGTTGCCAAAATTACTTTAGTTTTGACATGGAAGCAAGAGAGGTTGAACATGTTGCAATCAATTCAGTATTGCATGCCATTGCCCTGTGGTAGGCATCTTTTGGTTTAGTGTTTTCATGGTTGATGTAAGATTAGGAAAGGCAGGGTACTGTGCAAAGACTTGCATATGTATTATATTAACAATGCTCAGTGTGCTAAATATAACAGATATACAGAAACACAAATAAAACCCTAGCTCTTCTTCAAGTCTACCTATACACATATAATGGGTCCCTAACTACACATATACCTATTCCAAACAAGACAAACACCTCCTGGCTGTGAAAATCATGTCAATGATACCTCAAGATGGTCTAAAGCCACACTGGGAGTATTTCCTTCCCAAGAGGGTGCAGAGGATTCAATTAGATTAAAGCAATAATCTTCCCAGTTATTGAGAGGAGGACAATGTCTCAGCTGTTGCTGCAGTAAACCCTATCTCCCCTTTTAAGAATGTTCATGATATTAGCATTGTAGGAGTCTGACATTTTTTTGTTTTTTTTTGGTGTGCTATTTTGAGGAATTACAAATGGAGCCTGTTTGCTATTGTTCCTCTGCCAATTCTCAGCAATTCAGCTGATATGCCGTCAGGACTTGATGCGTCATTGTTTTTTATTTGGTTTATTGCTATGTGGACCTCCTCAGTAGTTAGTGGGTTAGCAAGAGTTCCCAAGAGTGGGTGCAATAAGTCAATTATGTTTTCAGTTGATTCTCTATTTAGAAGCCTTTGGTTGTTTTCAGCACTTCTTAATACATTCATTATATTTGAAAGGGGCATTCCCAATCTTCAGATCTCAGTGGTATAATGCCACATGAGCTTGGTCTATTTAGGTATTTAGGCCAGCTGATGTCCTAATCAGCATGGGTGTTTTCTCTCAGTCTGACTTTGCTCATAGAAAGAAAAACATGCAACAACCAATAAAACAATAAATAAGTGGAATAATCAACTAAACAGTGATTAAGAAACACAATGTATACAATGAGTTAAATGCATACTGAGCCTTTGTCACTCCATGTGACACATGAACATTTGAATATGGTTAAATCTAATGTATCAACTAACTAGATTAATTCAGTTATGTAGGTGTCATGGGTGGTGGTGACACTTGCCCTGCTAAATTTGCTGACTAATCCACCCTTAAAAAAAGGACCTAGACAAGAAAATAGGTAAGTTCAAATGAATGTTGTTCTTTATTTTCCTCCGCACAGGTAACTGTTATGCAGGGCATGAAGTCCGTTAGCACACGGGTATAAATACCCAGGGAGGCTAAACTGTCAAAAACTAAACTAACACTAACATTTACAATTTTTTTTTTTTTTTAATCATGAGTGATAAAAAGCCTACTAAGTCCAACTAATGAATAAAGAAAATGAAAAACATAAAAAAACACCTATTATTAACACTCTAAAATATATATCTATATCCCCCTTATACAAAAAGAGTCCAGGCAGTCAATAACAATTTCTAAGTAAGTATGAGAAAGTTCTGAGCTTATTGGTTTCCTTTTTTCTCAGAGGTTGGGTGCAACACCAGCTGTGCAGTAAAATACCACAGCATCCGGGAAGTGTGCTCCTGGGTGAGAGATGCAGGCTTCTCTGGGCAGTCCACTCCACCCGAGTTCTCTCTTTCTCTTTCAGGAGTCCAGGGCAGCTCCTTACGATATATCTGCTGAGCTCAGCCTTAGATGAGAGAGAGAACAGGAGGTCTGACCATACAGCTCTACACAGACAAGACTCAATAGATCTCGGTTTCAATTCACTCAGTAGGTTCTCTAGCCCAGCTAAAACAAATTCTCAATGTAGAATTACAACTAGTCTTCTGTGTTTTATATGTTTTCATTTCCTTTGTTCAATTACTGAAAATACACTTCTCATGCACTGCTAGTATTATTACTTAATTTTCAATTACAGCTGCACCTTGCAGCCTCCACAGCACTCTTTGGCTTCTCCCAGTGCTGCCTTTTACAAGTGAGATCCAATACCGTCTCTGTCCTGATACACGGGCTGCTAGTTCACCAGTCCTCGGACCAACACTTTGTTGAGAACTGAGTCACACCACTGCTTACAGGGCAAGAGTCAGTGTGAGAAACAGTCTGACAGCATGAGGACACAGTAAGCCTGGAGGTCATCAAAAAATGTGCAAACGAAAGACGGAATACCATGGTTAGTAAAACAGTACACTTACTATAATCGTGTTGCATTGTATAATGATTGCCCTTTGACAAGTCTTTATGTGTGCAAACAGTTTTTTTTTAAATGCTCTCCTCTTAACATTAGTCATAATTTGTATATTATGACTTCAGGTATGAATTATTAGATTAATAAGCAGGTTTTTTCTGCATTTTCTCCACATATAGAATCAACAGTCTGTCAGCTCACCAACTAGGACGTGGGGCTTCTTCGGGAAGAATGAGACAAAGTTAACTGAACTAAATTGTCAAAGCCAGCAGAAGAAAGCTAAGTCAGTATCAGTTCTTACACCACTCAGAGTATTTGATAAACTAAGGCATAAACTAAGGATCGAGCAGTCTGTTTTTGTATGGAGTGCTCAGCTACTTATGTGCTGCCACCTGACAATAGCCTAGACAGGGCTGAAGACCAGCTCCACCCAGGTTATAGGACCTATCCTGTACTCTGGGGAGAGGCCTTTACCTCTGGTTCAGTATTTTCTCTAATAACTAAAGTAAGTATGCCAGATCTGGATGATTTTGCTAGCTTTTATTTGTTGTTTCTCGGCAGCTGAAAACCTCAAAAGTACATGAGCTGGCAAGTACCAAAAATATGGAATGTGTGTTGTATAATAATGTATTAAACCAATACACTACACCTACCTGCATACCAATATCTTGGGCTGAGTTGAGTTAATTGGTCACTAGGAGACATGGAAAAATATGAATGTTTGTCAGAGGTAAATCACACCAGGAATCGGAAAAATTTTCTTTATTTTATATTTAAAGTACTATATGATATATACACGACTTCAGTAATATTACTTTTTATTATATAATGCATTTGCAAAATCTGTTGCTGTTCTTTGCCTCTTGAATTCCATTGACAAATAGTGTTAGTGTAGTTTCCGCAACTTTCATGAACCTCAAGAAAATGAAGAATATGATAAAAAGGAATAGCTCTCTGAGGTACATGCTGGTGTTTGTCAGTCAAGAAATCCAAAAATAAAATTAATCTGAATCTGTACAATGATGGGAGAAAAATATAATAGTTAACTAGTATAAAGTAACCAGACATGATTGTTGAAAACACTCTTTTGAAAGTTCTGGTTCATTGGACTTAAGAATTTATTAATTTCACCAGAAATGTCATTTATGAATCAGGGCTCCAGTTTGTCTAGCGGTGAGTGCCTTGTAAAATTATTTAATTGGTCTCCAGCATTAGCTCAATGGATCATGTACTTTAATGGAATAAAAGCAGAGATGCAGACAAAATGCCTCAGAAATATATTTAAAAAAATGTGAGAACCAGAGGAAGCTAGAATATAATTGAAAAGGTTAACAAATGAGCTGCAAAGGGCAGAACACTGGGAAAATTAAAAAGTGGCAATTAGTCGTCTACAGGCTGATTGTTTAACCAATCATGTCAGCTGAAAAATATGGAAACTATTGATCAAATGCTCTGAAAATGTCTCATGAGGAGCAAGATCAAACGATAACATTTTTCATTTGCATTGTCTTAAGTTGGCCCTTGTACTAACTTTGCAATAAATGGATGAGCTAGATAACCTATTACCTCACACTTCAAGACAACAGTTTTATTTCACTTACTTTGTTAATACCTTATATATACATTGATAGTAAAAAGCATATATTTAACTTGGATTGGCGGTGCTATGTGGTCATTCTCTTCTGCAACATGTAATCATCAAGATTGAGAAGCATGGAAATCATTTGGTTTATATTAAAAGATGGACATTAGCTATTTATTTCTAACACTTTCTCACAGTGTATATGAGTTTGTCAATTCTGGGTCTGGCTCCATGTGCTACAGTGGTTCTGTAATTCCGATTAAGTAGCTAACAGTAGCGGAGGTTACTGGTGAGTTTGGAAAGGAAAAGTTACAGGACTAATCACATGAGCTTTTTATGGTGGTCTGATTTTTCTCCCAAAAGAATATATGGGAAAGGTCACATTTAAAATACATTGCCCAGTGACTCCCAAGTGGCATAAGCAGTTAAAGCCTCTGCCTGGAATGCAAGCTAAATCAAGCCCAGCTTGAATCCCTTCTGTGCAAATGCTGGCATTGGCTGGGAGTCCTCAAAGGGTGGTGCAATGTTGGCCGAGGGCCACTAAAGGAGGTTAGTGAGGGGAAAATTATTGCTGATTTTAAATTATATGTGTGTACAGGTGACAAATTAAAGGAAAAACCAACATAAAGTGTGTCTGTAAGGTGTTGGGCCACTATGAGCCGCCAGAACAGCTTCAATGAACCTTGGCACAGATTCTATGAGTCTCTGGAATCTACTGGAGGGATGAACACCATTCTTCCAAAAGATATTCCTTAATTTAGTGTTTTGATGTTGGTGGTGGAGAGCGCTGTCTAAAATGTCGGTTCAAAATCTCCCATAGGTGTTCAATTGGATTGAGATCTAGTGACTGCGAAGGCCATAACATATGATTCACATAATTTTCATACTCATCAAACCATTCAGTGACCCCCCGTGCCCTGTGGATGTGGGTATTGTCATCCTGGAAGAGACTACTCCCATCAGCATAGACATGTTTCACCATCACATAACTATAGGGGTCAAGCAGTCAGGCTTGTACTGTTCTCTTGGTGTCTGCCACACATGCACTTGCCCACTTGTCAAGAACACTAGCCAGTTGAGTGTCTTTGTGACTGAAGCTCCTGCCATTCATGCCACAATAATGACCCTTCTTTCAAAGTCACTTAGATCCTTTCCTCTTCCCATCTTGATCCAAAATCGAGGTCAAATGGGCCTCCTCAGCATTTTTATACATGCCACAGAGCATGATAGGATGTTAATTGCTTAATTGTATTGTGCTGTACACCTCTTTGGAGGCATCTGCATTTGTTTTGTTCCTCCACTAATTTATTCAAGTTTTTCCTTTGATTTGTCACCCATCTATATATATATATATATATATATATATATATATATATATATAGAGAGAGAGAGAGAGAGAGAGAGAGAGAGAGAGAGAGAGAGAGAGAGAGAAAGATAGGAACCTTTTCATAAATCCCCCTTTTAAGTCATCATACTTTTTTTTCTAGTATTCTTTCTAGTGACCAATAGCAAAGCATGCATCAACCCTTTAAAACTTTAAGCCACTTCTCACTTGATAGAGGCAATGGGTCACAAAAATTTTCTAAATTGAATTGATTGATTCAGTCTTTTGTGTTTTCTTAACTGAAGCAGGTGGCTTCGTTTGTCATGATTAGACAAATGCATTGGATTTACACTTTTCATATAAGCTCACATATCAGGCAAATAAAATGTAGTTATAATACGCATTTAGTCTACTTATAATGTATGGAGAAGGTCTAAACTTAAGATTTAAAGAAAATGTATTTCACAACATCAAGGATAAGCCTATTACAGGTAAAAAAAAAGCCATATATTAAAACATAGAAGTATGCGATGTATCTTGTTTTACAATTAACACAGCATTGACAAAACTTTCCTTCTTTAAAATACTAAGTTGGCTTAAAACAAATTTAGAAAATAGCAGGTGGTGAACCCCTGAATTCTGCCCTTTCCTATTAGGTGTTCTGCTATACACAACGTAAATATATACACCTGGGCCAGGTGGTATATTTCCAACAGTACTTAAAGAAATGAGGGACATTATTTATAGACCACTAAATAAAATATTCCAAATGACATTTACAACAGGAGATGTGCCAACTGATTTATAAACTGCTAATGAAATGGAAATGGACAAAACTGAGCCAGGAAATTACAGATCAATCAGTCTCACCTGTATTACTTGTAAAATGTTGGAAAATATGATTAGACAGAAAATAGAGGAGCATCTTAATGAAAACCATATTCTTGGTGATAGTCAACATGGGTTTTAGATGAGGCAGATCATGTTATACAACTATATAGGCAGATCAATGTATTTGTTTTTTTTAACATGCAGCTGTAGCTGTAGATCATGTGAAAGCATATGGTATGATATACTGAGATTTTCAGAAAGCTTTTGGCAAGATTCCGCACAAAAGTGATCCTAAAATTGGCAGCTGTAGGCATTCAGGGTAATGTAAGTAGATGGATTATGAACTGGTTGATGTATAGGAAACAGAGGGTGTCGATTAGAGGAGCTGCTTCTAACTGGAGTGAGGTTGTTATTGGAGTTCCACAGGGATCAGTATTAGGGCCTTTGCTTTTTCTAATCTATATTAATGATCTGGACTCTGGAATAGTTAGCAAACTTGTCAATTTTGCAGATGATAGAAAAAAGGTGGCTCAGCAGATACAATCTTGGCAGCACAGGCTATTCAAAGGGACTTAGATAATATTCAGTTGTGGGCCGACACCTGGCAGATGAAATTCAATGTGGACAAGTCAAGGTATTACATGCAGGTAACAAAAATGTCCAATATAATTACACTATGGGAGGAATAGAGGAATGGACCCGAGGACACAAATGTAAAATTGGGCTTCAAGGCAGAAAACAGGAGACGCTTCTTCACACAGAGAGTCGTCACAATCTGTAACAAACTCCCCAGCGATGTGGGTAAGCTGACAATTTGGGAACATTAAAAAATAGACTGGATAGGATCCTTGGATCACTTAGTTATTAAAGGACACCAAACGAGCTTGATGGGTCGAATGGCCTCCTCTCGTTTTGTAAACTTTCTTATGTTCTTCTTATATTCTTACATCTCTAACTTTAACTAATGTAAAGTAACTAATGAACTGACACTGCACATGACATCACTGTGGAAGTTTTATGGGGGGCAACTGTCATGATGAATTATTAAGGTATCCTAGTAAACTATGGTAAGGATTCAGTAAAGGGCAGGGAAATTGTCAAATTACTGTGCAGATTCACAGTGATATGCTTTTATAAGAGGCAGCATGAAAACATAACATGCGTAAATTAAAAACTCAGGAGAGGGAACATAATTTTTCCTTACATGTGAACCATGTCCCAATTTTCCATAATCCTGTCTGATGGGGTAGAGTGGTAATGAAAGATGGACTTGTTGAGTTTCCCACTTTGACATTGTATGTCTCCTTTAACCACCCCTTTGGAATCTCGTTATGCAGTAATGGATCTGTGCAGTTCTCAATGATGAAGGCACTGCACTGCCCAAGGGGAGATGTGACTCTAAAGATCTGTTTTCACACCATCATTAGTTAGCAGGCCCTTATGATGATATTTTCATCATATTTACTTCAGACAGCAGGCAACTTTACCACTCACTTGGTGCCTAGTGTTGTGGAATAGATTTTGTATTATTTTTTTCAGTTAAGATGGAGTACAACTTAGACTGAAAATAATGTTTACCACATTGCTTGGGAAATTGTCTAATTAAAACAAAGTTAAATTGCTTGTCACTAATTTAGATGGCTGGGGACAAACTAGAAATTAAAAGCAAGCTTATTGAATACACTGTAAGTTCTGTAAGCACAATCTAATAGTATTCACAAAGAGGAGCTTTGAAGTTGTTGCTTTTATCTAAATTTACTCACTCCATAATAGCTAAACTATATGTTATCTACCATATGTGTGGCCTAAGCATTAATTTTCTCTTCACCACATTAATGTGCATACTATTTGTTTCAGACATAAGCAATTCAGCCAGAATAAACCATCTGAACTAAAACAACCAGAGGAATACAGATTTTTTCAAAATGATTATTGTCATTACTACTTTGAGATCATGCAACACTGCAGACACGTTTAAAACACTGGCTTTCAATTTTGAAAGGCAATCATCAGGGAAATTGCATCACACTTGTGAGAGGATCCCTGAGGTGTATGTCAAAGCTGCCGAAGAGCTCTTCTATAGGGTGATGGAGAGAGCCCACCTTTCTTCTCTAATACCCACAGAAGTAAATAATTTTGCTTCTCAACTTTGTGGGAGAAAGTGGAGTACAAACTATGCAGAAATGTTTACATTGTGTACTATGTTGAATCGTGTGGGGTTGCCCAAAGTGCTAGGCTTGTTAAATAAGTGGTTCGTAGAATACTGACACAGGAAGGCAGGGAAATAGGGTGCAAATTGAAAATGAAATTATAAAACCTAGCTTACTACACTCTTCTAGTCAATCTCTATAAACAAAATACAAACAAACAAAGAGTCCAAATTGTACATTTTTAGCCAAATCCCAATTAATTAGCAAAGTTCAGCTACAAGTATTCTTTAGCCCAGGTGTGATGCACCCTGGATTGGGCTCCCTGCCCACAGGGGCAGTCTTCCTTGCTGGGCTTGTTACTGTTTATTACACACTGTGTTTTCACCTTGTGTTAATATTATTTATTGTGTGTTCTAAGTACTGTGGCTGCTGACTCGAACTTGCCCCAGGGCTCCAACTGCAGTTCAGTCTGCCATTGCTGCAACTCCTCAGGTTGCTATTTTATTCCACTATCTCAGACTAGCTTGACCACGTGTAAAAAAACCTGCTGCTGCTCTAGTTGTTGTTTACTGTTCACTGTGTGTTGTTTCTCTTTCTCCTTTATTTTACAGGAAATAGGATAGTTTAAAGCTGAAGTAAAATGATTGGTTTACTAATGTGTTAATAGCAGTGTATAAGTATAGTAGCTGTAACTTTTCTGTTCCATTCTATCATTTTAGTCACTTTTAAAACTTCAACTTATAACCTTCATCACAATCATGGCTACTGTAAATACCACAGAAGAGAGCTCAATACACTCCTGAACTACACAACGTGTAGTTTAGGATGTGACTTTTCAACACTAACGGGATAGCAGCATCTGGAAGAGCAAGGTATTTGTCTTCCCCACAACAGTCTGGGTAATGATTATGTTCAATGCTAGTGTGACCGTATGGCTCCATTTTCACCAGAATACTTTCAGAACAGATGAGATTAATCTTTAAGTAACCTTTAAAGAGAAAGACATTAACATTTAAATTGGGCATTTTTTACGCTTTTGTGTCCCATTGCACTACAATATATACAGTGAGGGAAAAAAGTATTTGATCCCCTGCTGATTGTGTACGTTTGCCCACTGACAAAGAAATGATCAGTCTATAATTTTAATGGTAGGTGTATTTTAACAGTGAGAGACAGAATAACAGCAAAAAAATCCAAAAAAACGCATTTCAAAAAAGTTATAAATTGATTTGCATGTTAATGAGGGAAATAAGTATTTGACCCCTTCCACTTAGTACTTGGTGGCAAAACCCTTGTTGGCAATCACAGAGGTCAGACGTTTCTTGTAGTTGGCCACCAGGTTTGCACACATCTCAGGAGGGATTTTGTCCCACTCCTCTTTGCAGATCCTCTCCAAGTCATTAAGGTTTCGAGGCTGACGTTTGGCAACTCGAACCTTCAGCTCCCTCCACAGATTTTCTATGGGATTAAGGTCTGGAGACTGGCTAGGCCACTCCAGGACCTTAATGTGCTTCTTCTTGAGCCACTCCTTTGTTGCCTTGGTTGTGTGTTTTGGGTCATTGTCATGCTGGAATATCCATCCACGACCCATTTTCAATGCCCTGGCTGAGGGAAGGAGGTTCTCACCCAAGATTTGACGGTATATGGCCCCGTCCATCGTCCCTTTGATGCGGTGCAGTTGTCCTGTCCCCTTAGCAGAAAAACCTTAGCCCTCAGAGGACGACGCTTAGAAGCTCCATCTGCTGGTGGATGCTTTGGTGCAAATGGTCCAGCTTAACACTCAAATTTATCCTAAACTGAAATGAATGAATGCATTAAATATACACTGAACTCCTTTTTTCAGTTGCTTCTGATTCATGTAAGTTGTATAAAGAGGAAAGAAGTACTGTGTTCTCTACACAGAGGGAGCCATGTCTTATTTGAACCTCTTTGGAGGGATGTGTATTGACGATTGTAAGTGAGGAACGCAGAGATATACTGTATGTTGTACAAGGTGGCTGTAACTTCGCATGGCTGCTATTATTTCCCCAAAGACAGCCCCACAATGAATGAAGCATAAACCCCTGAGCAATCTATTACACTCCAAACAGCAGCATCCCATTGCCCGAGAACAGAAGCCCACCAGGCAAAAACCCCACTGGGGGGCAGATATTCATTGTGTTCACAGCAGGAACTCTTGTAACCAACTGAAACATTTTTCTATTTTTTTTTTTTAATAAGATTTGAGCTTCACAGAGACCAGCCTAGAGATAAGAGATTGAAAAGGTGGTGGTGGTGGTGGTGGTTTGTTAGGGTAGAAGATAATGTCAGTTGATACAGTTGATGAGAGTCCTTTGCTTGTGTGGTACATCTTGACTGCTAGTCTGAATCATGCCTATTGAAAATAATACACTGGAACTTGTATTTTTAGTATTAGACCAGGGACAAATGTAATTGAATTAAATAGTTTATATTTTGATATATATACACTCACCTAAAGGATTATTAGGAACACCATACTAATACTGTGTTTGACCCCCTTTCGCCTTCAGAACTGCCTTAATTCTACGTGGCATTGATTCAACAAGGTGCTGAAAGCATTCTTTAGAAATGTTGGCCCATATTGATAGGATAGCATCTTGCAGTTGATGGAGATTTGTGGGATGCACATCCAGGGCACGAAGCTCCCATTCCACCACATCCCAAAGATGCTCTATTGGGTTGAGATCTGGTGACTGTGGGGGCCAGTTTAGTACAGTGAACTCATTGTCATGTTCAAGAAACCAATTTGAAATGATTCGACCTTTGTGACATGGTGCATTATCCTGCTGGAAGTAGCCATCAGAGAATGGGTACATGGTGGTCATAAAGGGATGGACATGGTCAGAAACAATGCTCAGGTAGGCCGTGGAATTTAAACGATGCCCAATTGGCACTAAGGGGCCTAAAGTGTGCCAAGAAAATATCCCCCACACCATTACACCACCACCACCAGCCTGCACAGTGGTAACAAGGCATGATGGATCCATGTTCTCATTCTGTTTACGCCAAATTCTGACTCTACCATCTGAATGTCTCAACAGAAATCAGACCAGGCAACATTTTTCCAGTCTTCAACTGTCCAATTTTGGTGAGCTTGTGCAAATTGTAGCCTCTTTTTCCTATTTGTAGTGGAGATGAGTGGTACCCAGTGGGGTCTTCTGCTGTTGTAGCCCATCCGCCTCAAGGTTGTATGTGTTGTGGCTTCACAAATGCTTTGCTGCATACCTCGGTTGTAACGAGTGGTTATTTCAGTCAAAGTTGCTCTTCTATCAGCTTGAATCAGTCGGCCCATTCTCCTCTGACCTCTAGCATCAACAAGGCATTTTCGCCCACAGGACTGCCGCATACTGGATGTTTTTCCCTTTTCACACCATTCTTTGTAAACCCTAGAAATGGTTGTGCGTGAAAATCCCAGTAACTGAGCAGATTGTGAAATACTCAGACCGGCCCGTCTGGCACCAACAACCATGCCACGCTCAAAATTGCTTAAATCACCTTTCTTTCCCATTCAGACATTCAGTTTGGAGTTCAGGAGATTGTCTTGACCAGGACCACACCCCTAAATGCATTGAAGCAACTGCCATGTGATTGGTTGGTTAGATAATTGCATTAATGAGAAATTGAACAGGTGTTCCTAATAATCCTTTAGGTGAGTGTATTTAATATGTTTATCATATGCTTAAGTACTTGCCTTTAACAAACAATTATCATTATTTGGGAAATAATATTTAAATTAAAATACTCTTAACATTAGCAGGTAATTGGTAATTGATGACAAGGATAAGGTTTAACCTGCTTTCAGGATAATTATTAGGCTTTAATGACAGTCTGTGACATATTTGAAAATATGAAAACTATTTTGATAGTTAATAGATTATTGATTTATTTTGAGTGATGCTTCTTTCAAAGCAAGCTGCATTGGTTAGCCAGTTGGGTTTATACTGTAACTGGCTTGAGTACTTTTCTCAATGATATAACGGCAAAAGTCCTACCCATGATGTGAACCCAAATCTAACTGGTTACAAATGTATAGCCCAAACCACTACTCTTCACTGCTGCCCAATAAAGCAGTTGTAATGTTAGTAGCAAGGCTGCAACTGCACAGTGGACAAGAGATGAACCGGCTGTCAAGACAAGGCAACATATTCAGACACAACAAGCAACAAAAGGAGAAGCAATACATATTTAAAGCAAGTAGATAACGCATTCAGTGAACTGGGCTGATACAGGCAAAAGAAGGACCACAAATAAATTAAATGATTTTGTCAATAACCTATAAAATAATTCAGAGGATATACACTCCTGGTTGACTGCACATGTTTATTACATACTGTTCATCTGCATTAGTACTGCTTCAATTCTGCATTAGTCATTACTTGATGCCACTGATACTCACACCCTGGTGAGCCACGGGGTCTTCTGTTTTAAAATTCCAGCTGAGTTCTGGTTGACATAATTGAATCAATTATTGACATAATTGGTGTAAATTACCATGGTTTCCATGGAGGAGTTTACATTCCCTATTTTACCTGGAGCGATGTGAATTTCTTTGTACATTTTTTTTCTTCCTGTTGACGTATACATTAAACAAAAGGCATGCAGAAAAATGGTGAAATGCAGGCTTGAACTAAAAAAAAAAAAAAAAACATTAGCATGCATTGCATAGCATTGAGTACTAAAGAAAAACCTAATTGTCTCAGACGAAACAGCACAGCAGCAGGGATTTAATCATTGGAGTCAAACGTCTCTGGATTTAATGTACACCTGAGTTTATCAACGGTATGAATTAATTTAATGCGAACTGTATATATATATATTTCATAAAAAATCTTTAATGCCATATATTGCTGTACTATTGTAGTGGTATGCTACTGGAAACAGCAATGTAAGAATATGTATATATATATATTTTTTTTTTTGTTCATATGAGAGTTAATACTATATATAAACTCATAGCTACCCATACTATTCTAAAAAGAACATTGCAAAGGCTACTGGGAGAACCAGATACACAGGTGTCTATTATAATGATACCCTTGACCTGCTAACAGGGAGCCACTGAGGGGAGGAGGAACACTACTCTATATATTGGTGGAAAGGGGGAAAAAATAGACAATTAAATGTCTGTCACTGAAACACTTTTTTTATTATTAAATTGCCCTTTAACTTATCATCATATTAAAGTCTAGGCAATTTTGCAATTTGGTAGATAGAACATTTTAACAAGAGCAGGTTGCTGACCTCTGCTGTCCAGACTTGCAGTTGACTTAAGAGAGAAAATAGAAATGCCATCCTACAGCAGCTACATAAAACACAGCCAGCATAAAGTGTATAGCTAGAGAAAGGCTTTCACTTGTGACTTAATTTGAGGTGAATCAATTCAATTCCGCTTCATTGTCAAAAGCAAAGGCTTTATACACAGGATGCATTTTTTTACCTTAATTTTCCATTTTACTGACGTCCAACTGAATGCCGAGAATATGTAATCTCCTCAGTTTCAAGATAATACTTTTGACAATATAATGAAATTTGTGTACCAAAAATTATCTATACTGTTCATCTGATCATCTATACTGTTTTATAATTTACCATTGACTGATGTTGACTCGACATAAGCCAGAATGTTGAATTCATACATCTGGTTGGTCTGATAAATGCACAACTTAAAAACCAAAAGAAAAAAATATGGGCAATTGTATTATTAAGAAAAACTAAGAAAACTATTGTATACATTTATTTCTAATAACTTTTATCATATTAACAACAACAAAAATGTAGCTAATATTATTCATATAATTATTTATTTTTGAGACATATTGCATTATACAGTTATACATTTCAAATCAGGTATGTCAGCTTTTGACAACAACAGTGTATTCAAGTCATAGGAAAATAAAAAAATGTAACAAACTAAAGGTAAGAGCTTTCCCTCTTTCCCTACCAACACATTTTTTTTTTGTCCAACCTGTGGGGAATTCCATAGCAAGGCTGTAAGCTTGGGGAAACTGATGGGTTATACTAATGGACCAATGTACGCCAGGATAAAGAAAACACATTTCAGAAGACAATAAAAAATAAAAAAGAACACCTTGTGGAAGGTAGTGCAGAGATAGCATAATTTTCTCTCAGTGTGGAGATGAGCTCTGTGTCCAATCAACCATCCAGCACATTTTCTACTTCATATTGTTTGGAGATGAGGACTCACTTCAGTGCATTCAGCAAATAAAGATCAAATAACCTGCTGTGAATAATGTTTTAAAACCCGGGTTCCTATCTGGATCTAGTTATAAGCCCATATATTCAACTGGATAAACCTTCAGTCACACATGGATGAAAGTAGTATTGCTTTCAAAGAATGAGCTCAAGCATTTTACATGCTGTGTTTCTATCTATCTATCTGTGTGTAATATATATATATATATATATACACACACACACACACACACACACACACACATATACATACATACATACACACACACAGTGAGGGGAAAAAAGTATTTGCCCACTGACAAAGAAATGATCAGTCTATAATTTTAATGGTAGGTGTATTTTAAAAGTGAGAGACAGAATAACCACAAAAAAATCCAGAAAAACGCATTTCAAAAAAGTTATAAATTGATTTGCATGTTAATGAGGGAAATAAGTATTTGACCCCTTCCACTTAGTACTTGGTGGCAAAACCCTTGTTGGCAATCACAGAGGTCAGACGTTTCTTGTAGTTGGCCACCAGGTTTGCACACATCTCAGGAGGGATTTTGTCCCACTCCTCTTTGCAGATCCTCTCCAAGTCATTAAGGTTTCGAGGCTGACGTTTGGCAACTCGAATCTTCAGCTCCCTCCACAGATTTTCTATGGGATTAAGGTCTGGAGACTGGCTAGGCCACTCCAGAACCTTAATGTGCTTCTTCTTGAGCCACTCCTTTGTTGCCTTGGCTGTGTGTTTTGGGTCATTGTCATGCTGGAATACCCATCCACGACCCATTTTCAATGCCCTGGCTTTGGGAAGGAGGTTCTCACCCAAGATTTGATGGTACATGGTCCCGTCCATCGTCCCTTTGATGCGGTGCAGTTGTCCTGTCCCCTTAGCAGAAAAACACCCCCAAAGCATAATGTTTCCACCTCCATGTTTGATGGTGGGGATGGTGTTCTTGGGGTCATTCCTCCTCCTCCAAACACTCCAGTTCTCCTCTGAATCATTCAGATGTTGGCAAATTTCAGACAGGCCTGTACATGTGCTTTCTTGAGCAGGGGGACCTTGCGGGCGCTGCAGAATTTCAGTCTTTCACTGCATAGTGTGTTACCAATTGTTTTCTTGGTGACTATGGTCCCAGCTGCCTTGAGATCATTAACAAGATCCTGCCATGTTGTTCTGGGCTGATTCCTCACTATACTCATGATCATTGAAACTCCACGAGGTGAGATCTTGCATGGAGCCCCAGACCGAGGGAGACTGACAGTTATTTTGTGTTTCTTCCAATTGTGAATAATCACACCAACTGTTGTCACCTTCTCACCAAGCTGCTTGGCGATGGTCTTGTTGCCCATTCCAGCCTTGTGTAGCTCTACAATCTTGTCCCTGACAACCTTGGACAGCTGTTTGGTCTTGGCCATGTTGGAGAGTTTCGAATCTGATTGATTGATTGATTGATTGCTTCTGTGGACAGGTGTCTTTTATACAGGTAACGAGCTGAGATTAGGAGCACTCCCTTTAAGAGAGTGCTCCTAATCTCAGCTTGTTACCTGTATAAAAGACACCTGGGAGCCAGAAATCTTGCTGATTGATAGGGGATCAAATACTTATTTCCCTCATTAACATGTAAATCAATTTATAACTTTTTTGAAAGGCGTTTTTCTGGATTTTTTTGTTGTTATTCTGTCTCTCACTGTTAAAATACACCTACCATTAAAATTATAGACTGATCATTTCTTTGTCAGTGGGCAAACGTACAAAATCAGCAGGGGATCAAATACTTTTTTCCCTCACTGCATATATATATATATATATATATATATATATATATATATATATATATATATATATACACACATATATATATGAATTAAACTGCAGTGTAAAAATAAGAGACAGAAGAAAAGACAAAAGCCCTTCAGTTGCATGAAAAGAAGACAGTAAAGACAGATTATATAATGTTAATATTAAATGTTTTGTTATGGTAATTTTTATTTTCTATTATTCAAATCACTACCGGGAAAATTTAAAAATGTGTACATACCACCTACAATATATATATATATATACAGTGCATCCGGAAAGTATTCACAGCGCATCACTTTTTCCACATTTTATTATGTTACAGAAATTATTCCAAAATTGATTAAATTCATTATTTTCCTCAAAATTCTACAAACTATACCCCATAATGACAACGTGAAAGAAGTTTGTTTGAAATCTTTATTAAAAGCAAATGTATTAAAAATAAAAAACAAAAAAAGCACATGTACATAAGTATTCATAGCCTTTGCCATGACACTCAAAATTGAGCTCAGGTGCATCCTGTTTCCACTGATCATCCTTGAGATGTTTCTGCAACTTGAATGGAGTCCACCTGTGGTAAATTCAGTTGATTGGACATGATGTGGAAAGGCACACACCTGTCTATATAAGGTCCCACAGTTAACAGTGCATGTCAGAGCACAAACCAAGCCATGAAGTCCATTGTCTGAATTGTCTGAATTGTCTGAATTGTCTGAATTGTCTGAATTGTCTGAATTGTCTGAATTGTCTGAATTGTCTGAATTGTCTGAAGACCTCTGAGACAGGATTGTATTGAGGCACAGATCTGGGGCACGGTACAGAAATATTTCTGCAGCATTGAAGGTCCCAGTGAGCACAGTGGCCTCCATCATCCGTAAATGGAAGAAGTTTGGAACCACCAGGACTCTTCCTAGAGCTGGCCGCCCAGCCAAACTGAGCAATCGGGGGAGAAGTCAGGGAGGTGACCAAGAACCCGATAGTCACTCTGACAGAGCTCCAGCGTGTCTCTGTGGAGAGCGGAGAACCTTCAAGAACAACCATCTCTGCAGCACTCCACCAATCAGGCCTGTATGGTAGAGTGGCCAGACGGAAGCCACTCCTCAGTAAAAGGCACATGACAGCCTGCCTGGAGTTTGCCAAAAGGCACCTGAAGGACTCTCAGACCATAAGTCTGATGAAACAAAGATTGAACTCATGTCTGGAGGAAACCAGGCACCGCTCATCACCTGGCCAATACCATCCCTACAGTGAAGCATGGTGGTGGCAAAATCATGCTGTGGGGATGTTTTTCAGCAGCAGGAACTGGGAGACTAGTCAGGATCGAGGGAAAGATGAATGCAGCAATGTACAGAGACATCCTTGATGAAAACCTGCTCCAGAGCGCTCTGGACCTCAGACTGGGTCGAAGATTCATCTTCCAACAGGACAACGACCCTAAGCACACAGCCGAGATAACAAAGGAGTGGCTACAGGACAACTCTGTGAATGTCCTTGAGTGGCCCAGCCAAAGCCTAGACTTGAACCCGATTGAACATCTCTGGAGAGATCTGAAAATGGCTGTGCACCGATGCTGCCCATCCAACCTGATGCAGCTTGATAGGTCGTGCAAAGAATTGGAGAAACTGCCCAAAAATAAGTGTGCCAAGCTTGTAGCATCATACTCAAAAAGACTTGAGGTTGTAATTGGTGCCAAAGGTGCTTCAACCAAGTATTGAGCAAAGGCTGTGAATACTTATGTACATGTGCTTTTTTTTATTATTATTTTTTTATTATTATTAAATTTGCAAAGATTTCAAACAAACTTCTTTCACGTTATCATTATGGGGTATTGTTTGTAGAATTTTGAGGAAAATAATTAATTTAATCCATTTTGGAATAAGGCTGTAACATAACAAAATGTGGAAAAAGTGAAGCGCTGTGAATTCTTCCCGGATGTGTGTGTGTCATGTATTCACCCCACACTTGCCCAGATCAGCGCCAGAGATCCCTGTCTCCCGATTTCTAGTTCCTTTTAATCCTGGTTTTCAGCTCTGCTTTGCCTTGTTACTTAATTAGTCATTATCACATACACCTATTCTCAATAGTCTACGCCCTTTTGGGCTGTGTATTTGACCTTGTGTAACAAAGGGGTTTAATGTGAAGTCTTGCCTACAATTAGCTTATAAAATATATTGTAGTCGTAAGAATATTAATGTGATTTCTGTTTCTGAACTTCACTGCAGATCTTCTGCATATCAGGGCTGTAGGAGGTTACTTTGATCTGCACACAAGACTTCAGGCTCTCATCTGTGAGGCGGGAGTGATATTTGGATTTGGCTCTTCGAGCTCGCTTGTCAGGCTTTTGAACTTGGACACCCATAACTCCTTTTCGGTAATGTCGGCCAGTTCCATCTCAAGGTCGGATTGACTAACCTCTGCGAAAGTGGAGATGTTCAACAGGGATGGGTCAATGGCCAGGGGTATGACAGGGAAGGATAATGTTGCTTTCTCCTTTCGGAACTCGGTGAATCATTAAACATGTTCATTAATTAATCTGATTGTTTCCTTCTTGAAACACTCTCAGAGAGTGGAAGTAAGATAGTGTGAGTTTCACCTGGTCTAGACAAGTGGTTACAGCACCTCCTCCCTTGACAGCCACCAGACTTTGTTAGGGAGCAGAAGATCAGAATATGGGCTGTTGAGTTCATCTAGCAATGCACAGGACTGGCAGTGGTTTAGGCCTTTGGCCATTTTGTTAACAATTTGGATAACAAGGTTTATCCCTTCAACACGCTCTGGGGGGAAATGTTTGGGCATTTTGTGTCCCTTTTGTGTCCCTCTCATACTAGGTGCCCCATCTGTTGCCACTGATACCATGTGGCTGTTTTTTATTTTTTGGCTTTTAAACAGTTCACTACAGCCTCACAAATGTCCTCCCCTTGTCTTTCGACGTTGCATTTATTGTTGTTTGCTATTTTCTCGCCACAGATCAAACAAATAGGCAAGCCAGCAGCGTTGGTGGTGAAAGCGAACAAATCTGACCACGTAGGTTTGAATCCTCGGTTTTCATCCAACACTTTTCTTTTTTTGGAAGCCATAAGCTAGCTATTAGAAAAACATCCACTCAAGACTATATCATGTAAGCTTTCAGTTTCCACAAAATTTTAAATAAGGCGCCAGGACCTTGTAACCTAGCTACGGAGACGCACATTTAGTTAATTAAATTTAAGAATGTTTTAAATTTGGTATTCGCATTTTAACGATTAACATGGTTTAAGGGTCTGGTACATCTAATCTGATGTTGTGTGATTTGAAATGTATACATTTGTCAGTGTGTTGAAATATTTTGATTTGTAGGGAGAGTGTTTGTGCAACTGGGCTTGGGGAATGATCAAGTATTTTTACGATGATCTTTTTCGACTGTGCTTGGGCTGAGAAAGTACTTTCTCTTCTTACTCAAAACCTCTGCTTTGGAGAATACTCTCTCACAAGGCACTGAGGTTGCTGGAATAGAGAGAGATGTTTTTGTTAACTGGAACAGACAAGGGAAGATGTCAGAGTGTCTGGACCAATAATCTAGGGGGTCATCTCCTCTGGGCAGATACGGGTATGACAGATACTGTTGAACTTCAACAGTAGCATCAGCAGAGACACTCTGAACCTGGGTTGTTTCACACACTCTGCTGTCTTTTGATTGAGAGAATTTTGATACCCCCAAGAGAGTGGTGGAGAGCTTGTTCTGTTCATCAATAAAATGGCATGTCACTGCTAGGTAGGCATCCATGTTTACAGAGGTCCACATATCTGCTTTTAGACTCATGGCTGTTGCTTTCATCACCTCTGCCATTGCTTTGGACGGAAGGATGTAATTGAGGTCACATTTCTAAACAAAATCTCTGAAACCCTCATCTTCCACAATAGAAAATAATTGTGAGTCCTTTATAATCAGGCCTGATCTAGCTCCTTTTGCCTTCCTGTCAGGAAACAATAATAATTGAGAATTAACACAAAATAGTTAACTAAGTGAAGCATGTAGAAAACATAACTGTACTGTATGTACTTAATCATATTTCAGACTACATATATTATATAGTGTACATCGACAAAAAAACACTTACATTTTAAAATATGACTACGCCACTGTTTTATTATGGAGACCATAAACTCATTCCGCACCCTTCCCGCACAGGACGTTTGGATCTCGGCACACCAACAGGACACCAGGTACAATCAACATATAATTTATTAATAAAAACAGAAGCAGATCCATAAAAAGACAAACATACAATAAATAGATGTACAACTACTATTACTAAAACTGGTTTAAAACACCTTACTGGCCCGGGCCATAACTATAAAACCGCTACCCTAAACTAAACAAATATAGGAAAGAAAATATAACTAAAAACCCTAAAATAAACTAAAACTATCCCCTCAGTCACCGATAAAGTGACAAGTGCACATGCCCCTGGGCTTTTCCCCAGACTGCAACACCATGCACTACCACCACTAGGTAAGCATGATATGTAGGATATGTGGGCTCTGTGGGATTTCCTCTTCACAAGCTAATTACCTATTTACCTCGTTTGTTGTCTCATCCAAATATCTCCCAACCAGAAGGCACTCTCACCACTGCAGGTGAATGCCTCCGCCTGGCTCTGCGATCTAAGGGGCAGGAATAAAATGTGCAAAACTCACAATACTCAGGGGAGGCAGCAGGGAGAAACTACAGGAGGCACTGGCGGCGGTGGCTCTCCCCTTATACTCCAGTCCAATGGCTTCTTCCACCACAAGTCAGGGATTGCCGTCTTCTGACAACGGGTTCACCCTCCTCGCCAGTCATTCTCCAACCGCAGCAGGAAACGCCGTCATCTGGTCACGGGTGTGACATCCGCTATGCCAGGGAAAGCTGTCTTTGCCACCACCGCAACACGCCGTCACCTCCCGTCTCATCCCAGTCCCATGCACCGCGCTCTGCTGCCTTCACCCTGGCTACAGTCTACTCCATGGCGCAACCTTGCCACCCACTGGAGGCGGCACTCTCGCCTGGGGGTCTGCAGGGTTGGGGTGCGGTTGAAAAGTTCCAGAGACCGTCCCAAAGGAGTGCAAGTGATTGGCTGGGTAATAAAGCAATGGTAAAAACACACGTGCAATTTATAAAGCAATTGAACAATTAAGTAATTGAGGTAATTAACAAAGCAAATCAAGTGTAAAGTGAATAATTAAATACATAAAGAAACAATATGTATAATATATATAAGAAAGTGAAAAAATTAAAATAAATACAGAAATAATAAAATAGTGAAAAACCCACGCCAAACCAGACTACGCCACTTACTTTTTACTGAGGGAAGAGCTCGTCGCACCCCCCCCCCCGAGCAGGCTCGACAGACCCCAAGGTAAGTAAAGATTTGCAAGGTAAGTAAAGATTTATTGCTATAATAGTTATAACTGATACAGGGCACGAAGTCTGTTCAGTACCAAATCCACAGAATCACAATCAATATTACACAGAGTTACAATAGTAGGAACTATTTCAATAATAATAATAATCCTAAAACTAACTATAAAGGCCTTTAATAAAACAGGGCAAACTAAAATCCTAAAATGCTAATCACCTCAATATAATAAGAATAAACAATTACTAAAAATATATATTAGCTAAAAAGTTCTACTTATCCCTCTCTACTTATAAAGTTCATTCAAGTAAGTCCTTCTGCAAAATAGAGCAATGTGAACACATCCTGGCATGCAATACAGATCAGGAGGATCTCTGGAAAAACATACTAAAGGAATGGAACCTATTAGCCTCTGTCTCTGTCTCTTTCTCTTTCCAGGTACAGACACTGCAAATCCCATTGCCGCAATGGGCAGTCTTTACAGCAGAGAGAAGACAGTATAATACCTCGATCCTGATTACTAACAAGCAGATCGGGAACACTCATCCTTATTTCAACAAAGTGATCATCACAAGCGTAGCCACATTATAGTACACGTATAACCCCGGTTCCCAGCCTCCTCGGAGCCTCTCGCCGTCAATTTGCTCTGGCGGTCTCCTCTGCACTGGATCCTTGGGTCCTGTCCAATTTCTTTCCAATGATTTGTAATCCACCGAATAAACTCTTGTCACACGCACTGCTTCTCTGCTGTCTTCCACTGCCTTCTCTCTCCTACCCAGGTCGTTAAGGATTGGCGGTGACTCTGCCGCTTGCTGTCCTTCCACTCACTGCCTACACATTAGGTGTTTCCGTTGTTCGCTCCTGTGAAAGGAGACTCCCCGGCTTTTATAACCAGTTCCCTGGGTTGAGGGGGACAGGTGAAAACAATTTGGGTTGATGGCTGGGAAATCCACATGGGAATGTTCGCTAATGGGGCGTACACAGCACCTTACCAATAACCCAACACCAATAAGATATAATTAAATAGTAAGCATACAATCAACCCACACGCAACAAGCAATAAAGGAAATAATAAACACAATAGTGAATTAAGTGCAACAGCAATAAAAATAACACAAAAATAATATAAATCAGTGAAAACAATCCCAACGTGATCAGTGCTGGTCTGCAGCACCTCCCCACTGGATCGATGGTCATCCCTGAACATCATTCAATTTTTAGATAGAGCCCCACTTTCCCTATACCTTGGAGGTCGAACACCTAAGTTAGATGTCTGCGACCGGCGAACCCCCTCAATAACTGGGGCCGTAGGTAGCTCAGCCGGTTCTAGTACCTCCATCCCTGGTTCTCCCTCCCCACCTACCTCCAGGTCCCTGGGAGGAGCAAGTCCAGGTCCAAGCACAGGTGGTGTAAAATGGACCCTCAAGGGAAATTTCCACCAGGCCAAATCTAGGTTCGTTGACTGCCCCTGAGCTGGTTCTGCGGTTACTACACCGGGGCTATTCTCTCTATCCACCAGGGCTTAATTTGTGCCGGAACAAGCCGGATCCGGATCTGGCACCTCCGAATTTCAATCTGGCCCCTGTCGCAAACCCCCCCCCGCTCTGACGTTTTTTTTACCGTCACCCCCCCGCTCTCACGTTTTTTTTTTCCGTCGCCCCCCCCCACTCTCACGTTTTTGTACCATCACCCCTTTTAACCATCGCCCCCCCACTCTCATGTTTTGCACTGTTCCGGGACCAGCGCCTGCCTTGTCAAACCTGCGCTCTCAGTGTGTTCCGGCACCTTTGGATTTACAAATTAAGCACAGCTATCCACCCCCTCCCAATTCCGACAGGACCTCAAATGCCACCTATGGATTATGCGTACAGGACCCTCCCTACCTTCTGGCCTAATCTGATACACTGGGCCCCCATCCCGTACTCTCAAAATTACTACAAAAGGGTCGGGAGCCCAGTGTGGGGCCATCTTCCCCTGGGCCCTGCGCTGGAAGTTTCGGACAAAGATCCGCTCTCCCGGTAAGAAAGGGGTACTCACAGCTCCCTGGTTCCGACGCTGTCCATCCCGCTCTTGTCGCTGCCCAGCCTTCTTAGCGGCACTCAAGTAGGCTGCACTCAAAAGTGCACCCTTCAAAAGTCTGGGGCACCATAGAGGGCAATGCCCCAGTAACCACATCCACGGGAAGATGCGCCTGCCGCCCAAACATTAAGAAGTAGGTAGCCAGTCACCTCATGCAACACATTATTATATGCTTGAACCAACTCAGAGAGCCGCTCTGGCCACTTAGTCTGCCTCCCCCAATGTCCCTAACAGGGAGAGCAGGGTCCAATTCATCCTCTCGCAGGCCCTGTTGCTCTGTGGATGGTAGGTAGTGGTCCTACTCTTCCTCACCCCGTACATGTTTGCTAGGTCAGCCATTAACTTAGACTCAAAGCTGTCCCCTCGGTCGCTGTGTAACTGCTCAGGACAACCGAAGGGCTGAATAACCACTCTCCACAAAGCTTTCACAGTCGTGGGGGCAGTTAGGTCCCGTACCGGCACCGCCCATGCAAACCGGGAAAATAAATCCACCATCACCAAGATGTATGGATAATAATCATCTGGGCGACCCAAAGACAAATGATCTATAGCAACTCCAGATCTCCAGAGGATAGGAGGTTACGATGGAGACTATGGGGGCTCCCGCTTCCGGGCCGCGCTTTTGCCCATGAGCACCGTGAGCACTCCCCCGCCCAATGCTTTGAATCCTCCCCCATGCCATGCCAAAAGTACCTCTCCCGCAGTACTGACAAGGTCCGGGTGCTACCCGCATGACTGGCGGCCTCATGGTCCTGGACCCAGACCTTTTTCCCCCGTGCTCGCAGGGCCACAATCTGAAACCCCTGTTCCTCCATCTTCTAATAGGGACCATTCGTGTAACATTTGTCAGGCTTCTACCGGCCACAAACGCGTTAACTCCCTTAAAGGGCACTGCCGTCTCCCTACCCACTCTAGAACTTCCTGGAGCGCTGGGTCCTCCTGTTGCCACTGTGCCCAAGGAAACTCCTCATCAGGCGTCCCCTCACCCGCGGTGGATGCCTGATCACCAGACACCCCCTCGGTTCGAGTCTCCACCACCGCACGCACCTGGCCTGGGCCCCCAGTGTCCCCTTCTCCTAGGAGACGAGATAGAATATCCGCATTTTGATTCCGCTTGCCAGGCCTATGCTTAATATCAAATGTAAAGTTAGCCAATTGTGCGGCCCACCGCTGTTCAACCGCCCCTAGATTGGCAGTGCTGAAATGCACTAATGGATTGTTATCAGTAAGGACAGTAAACATCATTCCCCACAGGTAATCTTTAAATTTCTCCGTGATGGCCCATTTCAAGGCCAATAACTAACTTAAATGAGCTATAATTCTGATCATTTCTCTCTGAGGGGTGTAAACTACGACTTGCATAGGCAATTACTTTCTCTCTCCTGAGAGAGAAGTGCTCCCAACCATTCCATACTAGCGTCAGTATACAACACAAATGGCAATGAAAAATTAGCAGACTCACCAACTTGGCTCGTAACTGCTTGAACGCCACTTGGCATTGAGGCATCCACACGAGGGGGGTATTTTTCTTTGCGGGTGTCACCCCCACCAGCAACCAATGAAGAGGGGTGGCGATCTTGGCAAAGGCGAGGATAAAACACAGATAGTAGCCCACAAACCCCAAGAACGACCACACTTTCTGTAACATAGAGGGATCTACCCAATCCTCTACTACTACAATCTTCTCGGGGTCGGGGGCCACCCCCGCCTTACTCACCCGGTGTCCTAAATAGCCCACTTCTTTCTGAAACAAGCGGCATTTCCGGGGTTGCAGCTTCAACCCAAACATGCATTGTCTGAAAAACTCGTTCCAAATGTTTCAGGTGAGTATCAAAGTCAGGTGAATATACAATAATGTCATCTAGATAAATAAGAAGAGAAGTATTTACCTGATCACCTAGACACCGCTGCATGAGAAGTTGGAAAGTAGCCGGGGTGTTACAAAGCCCAAAGGGCATCCTCTCAAATTCATACAACCCAGCTGGGGTTGTAAATACCGTCTTTTCTTTATCTGACTGGTCTACCGCCACCTGCCAATATCCACTTGCAAGATCAAGGGTCGAGTACCACTCGACCCCAGTCAAGCTAGTTAATGACTCCTCAATAAGCGAAAGAGGATAGGCATCTTTATGGGTTACTGCATTCAATCGCCGATACTCTACGCAGAATCTCAAGGACCCATCCTTTTTCTTTACTAAAACAACAGGGGTGGCACAGGGACTGCTGCTCTCCGTAATCACTCCAGTAGTTCTCATCTGCTGGATCAGGCCCCATAGTTCTTGATACATAGTTGGAGGGATGGGCCGGTAACATTCCCACGATGGGGGGGTAGTTCCAGTGGGGATATGATGGTAAACCACCTCTGTCCGCCCAAAATCTTCCTTGTGGGCAGTGAACACTCCTCTCCATCACCGCAATAGGGCCTCCATCCGACCCCACTGAACTGGGGTCAACCCCACTGCCTCCCCGGCCCAATCCACTGGGCCCCCTATTTCCGTGGAGTGGACTGGGCAAACATCCACCTCCACCACATCGGGGTACTAGAACTGAAAGACAATGTCCCCTTCTGCATACATCTCCCCGTGGTCAATACGCGAGAGCACTGGGGCATATCTATGGGGTAAGAACAAAGATTTAACAATTTAATAGAGACCTTACCCTGTCGCCTTTAATGCCGTCTACCAGGACTTCCACACCTGGGCACTCCTCCACTATATCGGGCTTAAGAATGGCAGTGTTAACCCCTACCTGCCTACTTTAAAAAGCAGTTATCTTTCGAGTCAGAAGCACTGCCTAAGGGGGAGGGGGAGGGGGAGGGGTTTTCAGCACGCATCGCTGGAACGCATCGAAGACTTTTGTCTATCAAAGCTGCCCTGTTTGTATAAAAGGTGACATCTGCACAAGGACTTCCTCTTTTTGCCCTTCGCCTTGGTTCGTCAAGATGTGTAAGAGAGCCTCTGTGTTTGTCCAAACCAGAAATCTGCATTTTTTGGTTGGCTGGCAGTACATACTGTGCTTTCCTTCCACCGATTCACTACAGTTGTGTGTTGTTGTGCTATTTTAATTTTATTTAAATTAGCTAAGCTGTTTTGTTCCGTCCGCACCTCGGAAGTCCGTTGGCGCCGTCAGGCTGAGTTCTGGGCAGTCGCCCAGCAGGCTGTGGAGTCCCTCCAGCTTCCCTGGCCAGTGGACCCCACCCCACCGCCCTCCAGGTTTGAGAGAGGGGAGCGGTCGCAGCGGCCCACACGGGCCCTCCCGCTACTGCTTGACCTCCTAGAGGAGCTACAATCCTCCTGGGACCACCCGGCGACGTCCCCCGCCCAAGCACGGGCAGGCGAGGTCTATGCCAGGACCCAGGGTGCACAGGAAGCAGGGCTGGTGGATGTCCTCAGGGTGAATTCCACCATCTTGGTGTTGGTGTCTTTGCCCCCCCTCTCTGCGACGCCAAGGGACCTGTTCTGTCCTAACAGGCAGTGCAGGGTGACAGAGGCAATGCTCCGCCGAGCATATGAGGCTGGAGCCCAGGCGGCCCGCCTCCGCAATACGGAGTCCCTGCTGGCCCTCTACATTGCCCACCTGGTGGAGGCACAAGCGAATGGCCGTTCCTTGGCAGCCATTGTGGCGGCACGCCGTCAACTCTGGCTTTCCAAAGCAAGGCGAGTCCCGGTCGCAGACCGGACTCGGCTGATGGATGCCCCCATCTCACCCGGGTTCACATTTGGACCGTCCGTGGAGGGCATGTTGGCATGAGAGAGCAGTCACTACAGCTAGCCCAAGTGTACC
This sequence comes from Amia ocellicauda, assembly GCF_036373705.1. NCBI lineage: Eukaryota > Metazoa > Chordata > Actinopteri > Amiiformes > Amiidae > Amia > Amia ocellicauda. The sequence goes on from NC_089852.1 coordinate 18,378,104, forward strand.
CCCAAGCAGCACCTCTGGGCCAAGCCCGCAGACAAGCTGCAGGGCCTAGAAGGCCAGCCCCCAGGCAGCAGCAGCCCCACCCTCCTGCTGACCTGCGCCAGCAACTCACCAGCAGGCAGGCGCCTACCCAGGCCCGCCGTGGTAGAGCCCAGGACTCCAGGGTGCTCCAAATTTTAACAGTTGGCTACTCCCAACAGTTCCAGACCTGTCCTCACACGATCCGCGAAGTGCCCCCTCCGGGGCAGCACGAGGGATTCTATTCCCCATACTTCCTTGTGCCCAAGAAAGATGGTGGTTTCCGCCCCATCTTGGATCTGAGGTACTTGAATCGCCGCCTCAAGGTGTTGCGTTTCAAGATGCTCACCCTGCGTGCCATGTCTCAGGCTATCAAGCCTGGAGACTGGTTCACCTTGGTGGATTTGAAAGATGCCTACTTTCACATCCCCATCACGCAGGTGCAAAGGAACTTTCTCCGCTTGGCCTTTGAAGGCCAAGTGTTCGAATTCGCTATTCTCCCATTCGGCCTGTCTCTAGCCCCTCGCACTTTCTCCAAGTGCATGGACGCAGTGTTGGCCCCCTTGCGTTGCCAGACGACTGGCAAGTCTGTTCAAACTGCAGGGAGCAGGTTCAGAGTCACACGAGCCTGATCCTCGACCGCCTCTCCAAGTTGGGCCTTCGGGTCAACAGAGAGAAGAGCTGTCTTGTGCCAACTCAGCAGGCGCAGTTCCTCAGACTGCGCTTCGATTCCATTGCCATGCTGTCTATGCTGGTGCCAGAGAGAGTTGCCTCCATATGCACGTGTCTCTCCCTCTTCCGGTTGAGAGCCCATGTCAGGGTATCCCTTTGCCAGAGGCTGCTGGGCCTTCTAGCGGCTGCGTCCCATACCCTCCCCGTCGGCCTCCTTCATCTAATGTCTCTGCAGTGGTGGTTCGGGTCCCATGGGATGCATCCTCGCCGTGACAGAGCACGTCAAGTGACAATTACTCAAGTGTGCTGGAAGGCGCTTTGTTGGTGTCGGAGCCCTTCGAATTTAACCCTCAGTGTGCCCTTGGAGCCAATCTGCCACCGAGTAGTGTTGACAACAGACGCCTCCAAGCAAGGTTGGGGAGCTTTCTGCAATGGACAGGGAGTCCGGGGCAGTTGGACGGCGCCCGTCAGAGCCCTCCATATCAACGCCCTGGAATTACGAGCTCTGTTCCTCGGTCTCCGTCACTTCATGCTGGGCCTTCGGGGCAGTCATGTTTTAGTGTGGACAGACAACACAGCGGTGGTTGCCTACATCAACAGGCAGGGAGGTCTCTGGTCGCACACATTATATCGGCTAGTGCGTCATCTGCTTCTGTGGATGCAGCCTCTGCTGCACTCCATCAGAGCAGCCCACCTCCCAGGCATCTCCATCATGGCGGCGGACCTCCTATCTCGGGGAGGCCCCCCGGTGTCGGAATGGTGCCTCCACCCACTGATGATTCAGCAGCTTTGGAGCCGCTACGGCAGGGCAGAGGTGGATCTCTTCGCTTTGGCAGAGTCCACACATTTCCCCCTATGGTTCTCCGATCGGGATCAGTCAGGGACCCTTGGGATCGACACACTAGCCCACACGTGGCCGCGCTGTCTCCTCTACGCATTCCCACCGTTCCCTCTTCTCCCAGTGGTTCTGGAAAAGATCAGACAGGAACTAGTGATAGTTCTGCTAGTAGCACCTCGCTGGCCCTGCAGACTGGTTTGCGGACCTGGTCTCCCTCTTGGTCGGAGAACCTTGGCAGCTTCCCCTGCGGGCGGACTTGCTGTCTCAGGTGCAGGGCACACTGTGGCATCCCGGGCTCTCATTTTTTAACTGTGCAGTTTCTGAAAGGTGCGCGCAGGCTGAGGCCTACCCGTACTCCTTCTTTGCCCGCATGGCGCCTTAATGTAGTGTTGGATGCGCTTTCCAAGGCCCCATTTGAGCCCTTGCAGTCAGTTGACTTTAGGTTAGCGTCACTGAAGACAGCGTTTTTGCTGGCAATCACGTCAGCAAAACGTGTGAGCGAGTTACACGCCCTGTCTGTTCACCCTGCGTGTGTCCATTTTGCGGGAGATGGTTCCAGGGTTACGCTTCGGCCTAATCCTGCGTTCCTCCCAAAAGTGCTGTCTCCTTTCCATATCAACAGGCCTATTGAGTTGATGGCTTTCCATCCTCCTCCCTTCTCTTCGGAGGAGGAGAGTAGGCTACACCTGTTGTGCCGCTGCAGGCTCTCAGGTGCTATTTGGAGTGCACCAAGGACATTCAACGCTCGGACCAATTGTTTGTGTCCTACAGAGCACGGACGCGGGGCCAGGTGCTTTCAAAGCAGCGCCTCTCACACTGGATTGTGGACACCATTACCACGGCTTATGAGTCAACTGGAGCCCCGGTGCCTGAACACCTGGTGACCCACTCGACTCAAGGTGTAGCCATGTCGTGGGCCCTTTTTCAAGGTGCCCCACTGGCAGATATCTGTGCGGCTGGGAGTTGGGTCTCGCCGCACACCTTTGTTCGGTTCTACAGGCTGGACGTGATGGGCCCGGTCCCTTCTATTGGGAGTCCGGTGTTGGCTTCAGTTGAGTCTTAGCAGCCTGTTAGGCACTGGCTCCTGGCTATTCTATCCCTGTCTGCCCCTGTTGAGCATGCTTGAGAAAAGCAATGCAGAACTGTTATCCCTTCCTACCGGGCTGTGACTTGTATACAGTTCATTCAGTAGGTGGGAGTGCATGTGTTTTTTTTACACCTGTACCCCACCATTGTGCATAGTTCCTTTGTCAGCAGGCCTTGGCCCCGCCCTAGCTATACTAGCTGTGCTGAGGGCCGCTGCTGCTGTATTCAGCAGTAGGCTTTGAGTTTGCTCTTGTGCCCTGCTGTGTTAATTTATTGACATCAGTAGAGCATCTGTTCCGCTAGCTCCGGCAGTGGGTAACCTGCTCCTGTGTCCTGCGTGTGGTCTATGAACTGGCTTCTGCGCCCCGCAGTGTATATAGTTCTTTAGAATAGACAGTTGAGCTTGTCCGCTCCTTATTAGGTTGAGCGTGGACAACTACTCCTGTTGTTAGCGAGGGCACTCGTGCTTCGCTATGTATATTTTTCCTTTGACAGCAGTCTGTGGCCCCGCCCTAGCTATGCTAGATGTGCTGGAGGCCACTTCTGCAGTGTCCAGTTGAAGGCTGTTTGTCCGCTGTGTATATAGTTCCATTATTAATAATGGAACTATCCAGTAGTGGCTATCTAGTCTGGTTAGCCCGCTCTATGTAGAGCACGGGGTGCGAGACTGCGCCCTGTGCTTATATGGTGTGGTCTTGGTATTGGCCCCGCTCCTAGCCCTGCTAGTAGAGCAGGAGGCCGCTTTACTAGGCTTCACGGTAGGCACAAGGACATGTTGCCCGTGGATATACCATTGCTTATTTCTTCCCAGTGCGGTCTTCGCATCTGGGCAGCCCAGATGTGCCCCAAGGGGCCCCTGTGGTTCTATCATAGAGTTGGTACGGCTCCTAGTAGGTTCGCCTCGGGGCAGGCTCTCTTGCCGGTTCGCTGCCTCCTCCCTTGCGACGGTTTGGTTATACTGTAACCCCTACCCCTTGGGCAGTGCTTCTGACTCGAAAGATAACGATAGGTTGCGTATGCAACCCCGGTTATCTGAGAAAAGAAGCACTGCCCAAGGGTTGCGAGGTCGCGCGGGAGTTCGAGCTCCCGGCAAAAAGAGGAAGTCCTTGTGCAGATGTCACCTTTTATACAAACAGGAAGCGGAAGGGTCCTGTTTGAGTGATGGGCACAAGGGCCAATGGCAGCTTTGATAGACAAAGGTCTTCTATGCGTTCCAGCGATGTGCGCTGAAAACCCCTCCCCCTCCCCCTCTCCTTTGGGCAGTGCTTCTTTTCTCAGATAACCGGGGTTGCATACGCAACCTATTGTTTTAAAGCCGCCTTGCCTCTATTCTGTAGCGGGCAATGTCGACACATATGCCCCTCTCGTCCACACCTCAAGCAGATGGGCTGACCACGTTCAGTCCAGCGAGGTTCTGCCCAGGGCCCGGACCTCTCATCACCCCTCGAGCCGGTCCTTGAAACACCCCTCCGTACGGGGGCCTCTGCAGGAACAGGTCTCGCCAGCTCTTCTCGGAGCACACGACTAAGTTCTTGTACCTGTTGCCTCAGGTCTTCCTTTAGTTCAGCCCGCAATACTGCTCGCCATTCTGTCGGACTTGAGGGTGTGTTCTTCTCTTGGGCCGGGACCACCACCGCCTGGGTTGACACCTCACCAGTCTCACCCCAGCCTTCCACCTCCAAGGCGTGTCCTTCTTTCCGGACCTGGGCAAACATCATCGCCGGCTCGCCACTGTAACTCTTGCTTCAGGGGCCCAGCTACTAATCCCGCGAGGTACTGGTCCCACAGCATCGCCACCTGGAAAACAATTCACAAAGCCGCAAAGTGAAAGCCCCCAGAGTCTCCCCCGTTCTGTTGTCTACACTGATATTGTGACCTTGTGTACAAGTTACTTTAGCACCAGATTGTGCTGTGCTGGCACTCGAAAAGTCAGGATGCTTTGAACAGAGGTGTCGCTACATTGTCGTTGTATTGTTACAATACGCCAGATATTGCAGGCAAATTAAGCATTTTACTTGCTTTTCTTCAACAAGTTCAAAGTGATCCCAAACCACAGACCTGTCTTTTTCTAGCTCCTTCCATGTTATAAATGTTATGCAAATAGAATAATGTGTGCCCTTGTAGTGTGTAGCCAGGAGACTGCCAGGGTAGTGAACCCAGGTGGAATGGGAGACAAATCCAGATATGGGCAAGGGTCAGGAAACGGGCAAACAGAGCAATTTGGAAAGTCCAAGAAGCAAGGGCGGAGGGTCAAACACAGGGCGAACAAGCCTGTCACGGGAAATGCAAGAGACGGTGGTCGGTAATGAAAAGCAAGGGTCGACAGCTCAGTGGTACTTAAACAGGGAAACGCTCAGTAGTGCAACACAAGGAATACAACACTTTACAATAGAGTCAGGAAACCAGGGGCTATAAGTACAGGGGAGATGACGAGCATTAACAGGGAGCAGGTGAATGGAGATGCAAGGGCCTGGAGCAATTAAGTACAAGTAATGGATTCGATCAGTGGGAACTGGGAAAGAACAAGGGGCGTGATTGTGTAAACTTCTGGTGAACTTGGGGACGTGTCATTGAGAATACCTGACACAATGTAGCGCTTGCAATGTCCGCAACTCTATGAAAACACATCAAATACCATAATTTAAGGTCACGTAAAGTGGCGTAAAGTTGATGTCATGTATCTGACAATCACAGATCAGGGATCAAATATAGGATTTTGTAGCTTTGATTTAGGTGCATTTTGGGTCGGAATGTTCTAATCCCTGATCACCCGCTTGCGCTTCATTTCTCTATGCCCTAACGCTGTCAAACATTTGAAATGTTTCAAAACAGTATGACATAATGAAGCCCCATTCAACCTACATGTCATTTTGATACAGACTTCGGAGCAATGTCTTGAAACGCTATGCTTCAAATGATTCAAAGCACATTTTAATCAGTATGTCGAGTCTGACATCACTACCTATTACTGATTTTGTGTTTTTTGACCTCTGCTTGTACTCTTTTTGACTATTCTTGGATTCCCTATACTTACATGTTTGCCTGATCTTTGACAACCTACCTGTTTGTAAACTACGACTCTTGTAACTTTGCTGTTTCCTATACTTTACTATCTGCTTTATATTTCACCCCACACTTGGGTCTTAGACCCTTTTGCTTCAAAGGGCTTCTGTCTAGGACCTTGACTGTTATATATATATATACACTCACCTAAAGGATTATTAGGAACACCTGTTCAATTTCTCATTAATGCAATTATCTAACCAACCAATCACATGGCAGTTGCTTCAATGCATTTAGGGGTGTGGTCCTGGTCAAGACAATCTCCTGAACTCCAAACTGAATGTCTGAATGGGAAAGAAAGGTGATTTAAGCAATTTTGAGCGTGGCATGGTTGTTGGTGCCAGACGGGCCGGTCTGAGTATTTCACAATCTGCTCAGTTACTGGGATTTTCACGCACAATCATTTCTAGGGTTTACAAAGAATGGTGTGAAAAGGGAAAAACATCCAGCATGCATCAGTCCTGTGGGCGAAAATGCCTTGTTGATGCTAGAGGTCAGAGGAGAATGGGCCGACTGATTCAAGCTGATAGAAGAGCAACTTTGACTGAAATAACCACTCGTTACAACCGAGGTATGCAGCAAAGCATTTGTGAAGCCACAACACGTACAACCTTGAGGCGGATGGGCTACAACAGCAGAAGACCCCACCGGGTACCACTCATCTCCACTACAAATAGGAAAAAGAGGCTACAATTTGCACAAGCTCACCAAAATTGGACAGTTGAAGACTGGAAAAATGTTGCCTGGTCTGATGAGTCTCGATTTCTGTTGAGACATTCAGATGGTAGAGTCAGAATTTGGCGTAAACAGAATGAGAACATGGATCCATCATGCCTTGTTACCACTGTGCAGGCTGGTGGTGGTGGTGTAATGGTGTGGGGGATGTTTTCTTGGCACACTTTAGGTCCCTTAGTGCCAATTGGGCATCGTTTAAATGCCACGGCCTACCTGAGCATTGTTTCTGACCATGTCCATCCCTTTATGACCACCATGTACCCATCCTCTGATGGCTACTTCCAGCAGGATAATGCACCATGTCACCAAGGTCGAATCATTTCAAATTGGTTTCTTGAACATGACAATGAGTTCACTGTACTAAACTGGCCCCCACAGTCACCAGATCTCAACCCAATAGAGCATCTTTGGGATGTGGTGGAACGGGAGCTTCGTGCCCTGGATGTGCATCCCACAAATCTCCATCAACTGCAAGATGCTATCCTATCAATATGGGCCAACATTTCTAAAGAATGCTTTCAGCACCTTGTTGAATCAATGCCACGTAGAATTAAGGCAGTTCTGAAGGCGAAAGGGGGTCAAACACAGTATTAGTATGGTGTTCCTAATAATCCTTTAGGTGAGTGTATATATATCTGGTGATCTGGTGACTGTGGGGGCCAGTTTAGTACAGTGAACTCATTGTCATGTTCAAGAAACCAATTTGAAATGATTCGACCTTTGTGACATGGTGCACTATCCTGCTGGAAGTAGCCATCAGAGGATGGGTACATGGTGGTCATAAAGGGATGGACATGGTCAGAAACAATGCTCAGGTAGGCCATGGCATTTAAACGATGCCCAATTGGCACTAAGGGGCCTAAAGTGTGCCAAGAAAACATCCCCCACACCATTACACCACCACCACCAGCCTGCACAGTGGTAACAAGGCATGATGGATCCATGTTCTCATTCTGTTTACGCCAAATTCTGACTCTACCATCTGAATGTCTCAACAGAAATCGAGACTCATCAGACCAGGCAACATTTTTCCAGTCTTCAACTGTCCAATTTTGGTGAGCTTGTGCAAATTGTAGCCTCTTTTTCCTATTTGTAGTGGAGATGAGTGGTACCCGGTGGGGTCTTCTGCTGTTGTAGCCCATCCGCCTCAAGGTTGTACGTGTTGTGGCTTCACAAATGCTTTGCTGCATACCTCGGTTGTAACGAGTGGTTATTTCAGTCAAAGTTGCTCTTCTATCAGCTTGAATCAGTCGGCCCATTCTCCTCTGACCTCTAGCATCAACAAGGCATTTTCGCCCACAGGACTGCCGCATACTGGATGTTTTTCCCTTTTCACATCATTCTTTGTAAACCCTAGAAATGGTTGTGCGTGAAAATCCCAGTAACTGAGCAGATTGTGAAATACTCAGACCGGCCCGTCTGGCACCAACAACCATGCCACGCTCAAAATTGCACAGGTGTTCCTAATAATCCTTTAGGTGAGTGTGTGTGTATATATATATATATATATATATATATATATATATATAACTGCTTTTCTGATGACTACATATACAAGGACAGCAATCTCAAACTTTCTTTAAACGTGACAGTTTATTGAATTTACACATATAGTCAGTGTAATTGTTTCTCATTTTCTGATTACATTACATTTTTAAATTTCTATATTTGTATTTGTTTTAGTTGAACTTGGGTGCTTACTGAGACATCTGCAGGATAATAAATTAATTGCAATTTTAAAAAGTAAAATAAAAAAATAGGATCCTAATTATAACCTTGGCAACCAGAACAACTTTTGCTAGTGCCATCACTTTCCATTATACTAGTAAATATCAATCTGAAACTACACTTTCAAACTGTTAGTCTGAAATAAATATAGTAATAATATAAAACACTTTTTGGCTAAGAAATAGCCAATATTCTATAGTGGAGTTACAATTAAGTATTTTGTGTGTCTTATTGTACATGTAAGGTATGTATGAAAAACACTGCTCATTGTGTCAATGAGCCTGATATGATGACATTACTTTACTAGACTTGGTGAAACATGTGGTAAATGTGTACAGTAATTTAACATTATTCAGTTTCTTTTTAAATGATACTCAAATGAATGAAGTCAGAGTTGACTACAACTTTTAGTTATGGCAAATAAGTGTTAAACAACAGTGTCAAATTAAAAGAGACAGGATCCATACATTTCAATAAATCTAGGACTGAGTTTGCATCTAGGAATAAGTGCACATCAATCAGGTTAGTAGAGCTGGTCATACATTCAGTCAAACTCCATTTTCTTTACTCACACTCTCCTCATATTTCTTCATCTCACTGTGCTACAACAGTATGCATTTCCATCCAAAGCTGTCTATTTAAAAAATATAATATATGCATTCCTGTGTTAAGCACAATCTGTCTTAGTTTAGGGATTTATTTAGAGGACCATAGAGTGTACTAACAAGTTGTCTATCATATGTTTTAAAGTGGACAAATATTTGGCATTCCCCACCAGCTTATGTTAGTTTAGACTCCATCTTAGGACAGCTCCTATGAGTGCCTCACTTACACAAACCTAGTGCAGGATTAAATAAAAAATGCGAGTCGTTTGCAGAAGCATTAGCGGCATGTCTGCAAATGGATGTCGCGCTGCTAAACTTTCGTGGTATTAAGTCTAACATGATCTGTGCCGCAAAACTACCTTCTCGCAGCAAAATGCAAGGGAATAAAACACAACTTTCACACAGCCGCTGCTAGAAAACTACACAACTGTCACAATTAAATTTTTAGTTAGATGCTACTAACTAAACGCCATGATGTACAGTTTTGTGGTTTGCTATTAGCAGTTGGTTAAAGTTGTATTTAATCCCGCCCAACAATATAGTGGGAGTGGTCACATTTTTGTTGTATTAAATTAAGAAAATATCTGCGAGAAAATAACCTGCAAATGCTCTCACAGCCCATTCAGCATAGGTTTGCTTAGGTGGGGATCCATAGGTTTATTTACATGCCTCCTACCGCTCTTTGTGTACAGTGCAAATAACTACTTATTGCTTACAGTAACCACACTAAATTTGTACACTGCACATAATAAATGTGTTGCGCCCAACATCCATATAAACAAAATGTTGCCTATTGTTTGTGCATAGAGAGAAAATATGTTGATATTGAAACTCGTTTTATATTATGTTTTTTTCAGCAATGTGTTAATTTTTTACATATGTGTTCATGACTTATTTGTTTAATTCACTCATTAATTTATTCTGCTATTGCTTTTGTTTGTTGTTCTCAAAACCCTTTTATGTCTTAAAAATATTTCGTTCTTATACCAGATCTTTCGTGGGAGAAGCAGGCTACTATCGAGTAAATAGTAAACCTCACTTGTACTCACTACAACGTGATGTATATTCAGCCTATATCCTACATAAAAGGGATGTTTCCATGCATAATATGTTAGGCATCAGTTTATACAGTTTTACACGAAACAGGTGTAAAAAGGTGGGCTGTGTTTCTTTCAATTTTAAAATGAGAAAACGCACTCACCAGAGAACAAACAGCTTATTCCAGATGGGGTATATCCAACAGAAGGGCAAAGGTAATGCAGGCCAAGATCTGTTTATATTGAGTTAGCATACATATTCTTGTTAAAATATATCCGCGTAACAGTAGATTTTGAGTTAAGCATTAACTGTTGTCACATCCAGATACCGCGTAGAAATCCATGTAAGCATACTTTCTTACAGTGTATCTGTACCATAGAACCACATAAAGTAATGGCCGATGTCGGGTTATGATTGGCATGGTTGGACAGCAGTTACAGTCGGGGAGATTAATCTAAATGCTGATAGATGCTTTATCCATACAACTTTCTTTAAATAAATTGACCTATACAACTTTAAAATATCATACCTATGTATAATATTAATACATACATTTGATAGTCAAAAAGTGTCCCAGCTTCATTATTGTAACAGTTTTGGCTCATTACTAACCATTCTGTGTCCAAAACAAGGAGTCAGACATCATTTTCAGTAAACATGCTCTTTATTTCTACTTGGACTGTCTGCCTTTACAAAGGCAGGGCTAGCAGTGGAAAGAACTGAACTTAACATAACAGAAAAGCTGGGGCTATTCAGAGCCCAAATATCTGAACACAGGGAGGGAAAACCCAACAGAAAACAAACATGTAGAGCACGGGGAAAATAAACAACACAACCGTACAAAACAATACAGAACTTAATGAATTTGCAACAATTACAACTTAATTAACTTTTTTACAGTCCTTTCACTAGTCTCCCAGCAGCCCTTACGGAGCTGGCTGCATATTAATCGGGGCGGTGCTGCCTTCCATCTCCATTACATTATTTTAAAGTGCTCGAGAGCTCTTCCTTTAGACCATATTGAGAGAAGCCATCTCCTCAGATTACCTCTGACTGAATAGCCCACTGGAAAGTAAGTTCACTTTCACAACTTATTAAAATATTTACATTTACTGAAAGGTAGGACTATTTAATTTTCTGAAGTACTAGGTTTTATGTATGATACATTAACTGTGGATGCTTTCAAAATAACACTTTTAAAAAATCAATGATAGGCTTTTTTTTAAAGTTAATTCAAATGACAATATATAGCTAATTGGTTTATTCATTATGTAGTGAATTGATTTAAATGTAAGTAATTTGTCAGAAGTGAAAAACAGAATGGTGTTCACATTTTCCTCCCATTGTATTTTTCTTCAATCGGCTGGTTTCATGAAATATAAATGTAGTGTGTGAAGATGCTACAGAAACTTTTTTTTTAAGAGTACACTGAATTAGCCACAAATGTAACTTACAATACAAAATAACTTCTAATAACTATTTAAAAGTGGTAAATATTGACCATTAATATTAGTAATAAGAATGTAGATGACTTATTGAATGCCTTGTGGTTTAGTTATTCTTAGTTTTTCTGTTGATCTATAATTGAACCCAGACATGTTCAGAGGATTCCGTGCAGTGCAGTTCAATTCATTTGCTGATAACAAAGATAGGTTTGAATACAATTCAACTTTAATAAGAAACAAGTAGAGAATGTAAGTTGCTGGCAATCTAAAAAGGAGTAACTAAGAAGTTAGAAAAGAACAGGTTTTCATAATTCATTGGAAAGAATGCAGGCAAATCAATAGTTACTTGCCAGAAACCTCCAGGGTCACAGCACACAAAGGACAGAAGCACAAAATGATTTCTATTTTCCTCCACACCATCATCGGTCCATACATTCGTGATGTGCTGCTGTACTATCTGGGTGAATATTTACACTAATAGTTAAAAACAAACAAACTAACAAACAAACAAGAAAAAATACATCTGCTAAAGGCAAAATTGCACAGCGTAGCTGGTACATATAGGATTGGAAGAAAATGTAATCCCAGGCACAGTATACAAAGTGGAAGTGATAACTAACTTTTCCAATGTACTGTTCTGCACTGTTACACACACACACACACACACACACACACACACACACACACATACACACGAAGCATGCTCAGTGGGCAGTTGGATTGGCTCATATTTTATTATTATTATTATTATTATTATTATTATTATTATTATTATTATTATTATTATTATTATTTGTGGGATTTGTTATGTGGGGGGGCTCTGTGGTTTCAGGATTTCGAGGGGTGCACATGTGTATGCAAAGTCTACAAAATCTTATCAATTGACAAACTGTAAAATATAACAAGTTGAGAGAGCCCTCTGCTATGAACACTAAAATGCTGATCAAAATCATTCTAGATGCTAGCAGTGTGCAAAGCTACATCTGATGACAATAAAATCTTTCTGTAGGCATGTGCCCTCTCCTTTGTGTCAGTATCAAATATAGGAATGATGTAACCATTAAAGGAGAGAATAAAAATACAAAATATTAAGAGTAGCACAGTCTTTTTATTAGGAAAATTAAACTGGAATTGAGTTATATCCTACAGCATTACATTACACAAGTTTAACACACTTAGTTCCATCCACTCTCCTCCTCTCCTCTCTCCTGTTCAAATTCCTCTGCTGCTCCCTCAACACCGGCCCTGTTCTGCTCGACTCTGCATTGAAATTATTTAAACAGATTGAAAATATGCTGAGGAACAACAAACCAGAATTAGCTCATCTATTCAGTTTGGCACTTTTATATCAAGAAATGAAATTTTATCGGATAAGAAAGGTTGGCATTTGTCCGTCAAAAAATGATTAAATAGTTTGAATACTTAATACAGGGGTGGACTGGGACTAAAAAGTGGTCCTGGACTTTCTAACACAGAGTGGTCCATGGTACCCGGCCCGCAACACACAAAACAGTCCGCCCCTGACACCATATGATATGAAACGGACTCGAGAATAGCAGGAGTTGTAGGCGCTAGAACATGCTAGTAAGCAAGCATACCTGAGAAAAAATGAAAAGTGTTCAGAAAAGTGTTCAAGAATAAAAACGTTTCAAAATCATAGGCTTTTGCTTCACAAATCTCACCCTGTGGCAACAAACAGGTTAAATAGTTAAGTAGTGACTCAGTAGTGACTAACACAGACCTAGCCTACCTTTTGAAGTAGTCTGTAAGCTTCACTTTGCCTCAATCATATCTTTTAGATGAGACTATGTGCCGGGGCTCAGCCCCAGATGGCCCCAGCCCAATTTAACCTATTATTATTAACTATTATTATTATTTTTATTTATTTATTTATTTATTAGCAGACGCCCTTATCCAGGGCAATTTACAAAATAAAATATTTAATTCAGCAAAATACACTGTGAGATTTCCTCCTGTGACGCTCCCGCATGTTCACATCGTGTTAACATTTTATTTTAATCCTGCCTCTAGTGACATTTTTTTCAGTCTAAGGAGAACTGGGTAAGCCATGGCTTGTAATGTGCCTGTGGGCCAGATCTGGACTGCAAGATGCATTTGAACATATTGTGAAATCTAGGCAGTGTCTGGGGGACACAATGCACCTTCCATTTCCTGGGAAGACTATGATCACAGGGATATTCAGAAACTATTTTTTTATTTTTTGTACACTTCTCCTCACCTGTGCTTTTCAGATATTTTATCCCTGACTTGCTTTGAAAGCTCCTTGGTCTTCATGGTTTAGTCTTTGCTTGAAATTCATTTCCTGACCAAGGAACCTCACAAAGACAATTGTTTTTATTCTGAAATAATGAGAAACATGATTATTGCACACAGCACACAGGCCATTCAATGAAATGTGTGGCTCTGTAAGGTGATTTTTGCACCTGAATTCATTTAGGTTTTCATGACTTTTCAATTTTTATTTAATATTTTATATTCAATTTATATTTTTAGTTTTGATTTGAATGTGTGGATTCAGTTGTGTATATAACACATATGAATTCCTACTTCAAAGTGTAATAACAAAATGTGAAAACTGTGAGAGGGTCTGAATACTTTTACAAGACATTGTATTTATTATTAGCATTATTGTAATTATTTTCTCACAATATGATTTCTTATGTAGTGTACTGTTAATTTTAGGTATTGTCAGTCACCTGTAAAAAAAAAACAAGAGTAGATCTTTCCCTTAAAAAAAACAAAATCCTCTGTTAATCGTGCTCTGACACATTGTTGAATGCTGAAGTCCAGCCTCCATTGATGTAATCTGCACAGCAGTATGTTTAAATATGGCAACAAAAAGAAAGTTAACATCGAAAATCTATTTCATTTTTCTAATTAATTCCAGCTCTGATCATACCATAACTGAAGCTTCTGTATCATCTAAGCACTATTGTAGTGCACCTGCATTTCATTATTGTCATTACTGTACAGCTCATGTGGTTAAATCAGTCTTACCCAGGCATTTAGTGACAAACATATTTTATTAAACAAAACTCTCTCAACAATTCAGGAGGTGGCTTCTTTCTGATGTGAAAATTAATCCTCTGTCCTGCTTAACTGCCTGCTAAGACTAAATACCGGTTCATAAAGTCCTAGCATAATTAGTCTGATATTGAGATAGCTCACTATAAATTTGCTTCACCAGGAAACAGGAGGCCTATAAACCTGAATTACAAAGTTTCCTTCCACCAATGCACTTCTGCTGCTATTTCAAAATGATCAGTCATCAAAAATATATATTATGCCTTCCATCTGCCATATATGTGTGGCTATTATAAAGTACAAAAACATTATGTATTTGTTTTTACTTATGTTGACAGTTTGCTCAACAGTACTATAGTTTTATTGAGTTTCAGGTTTGATTCTGTATTTTTTACTGAAAAGGACAAGAAAAAGATTAGCAGTAGTTACAGACTATAAACACATGTAGGTGTATTAAGCTCAGATTCCTCTTATACCGAATGAAGTATGTTTTGTATATGTCATATATTGGATACATAGAACCAATTCACAACAATTAGAACTCAAGCTGTTATGCAAAAGACTGTGTGTACACAATGCAGAGGTCTGGTAAGTAGTTTTATTTTCACCACACAGACCAAAAAATCCCTTTCTGGGTGAAACAGAAAGAACTGGCACATGCAAAATAAATGCTGGTCTGTTTATGACTAATAAAGCAATTCCTGGGTGTCTCTAAAAAAGAAAAAAACACCCAACTGTTATAATGTAAGCCTTTCTGAAAGACTCTCCCCTTTGTAGTTGCTGCAGATATTCTTTACTTCTCAGTTAAACTAAACAGAACCTTCTTTCTATGTGGACTTCAGAGCACATTAATAAACACACACACACACACACACACACACACACACACACACACACACACACACATATGAGAACATAAGAAAGTTTACAAATGAGAGGAGGCCATTTGACCCATCATGCTCATTTGGTGTCCATTAATAACTAAGTGATCCAAGGATCCTATCCAGTCTATTTTTGAATGTTCCAAAATTGTCAACTTCAATCACATCACTGGGGAGTTTGTTCCAGATTGTGACAATTCTCTGTGTGAATAAGTGTCTCCTGTTTTATGTATTGAATGCCTTGAAGCCCAATTTCCATTTGTGTCCCCAGGTCTGTGTGATCTGTGTGCAGATCTGGAAAAGCTCCTCTGGTTTGATGTGGTTGATGCCATTCATTATTTTGAAGACTTTAATCAAGTCCCCACGTAGTCTCCGCTGTTCCAGGGTGAAAAGGTACAGTCCCTTCGTCTCTCCGAGTAGGATATTCCCTTCAAACATGGAATAAGTCTGGTTGCTCTCCTCTAAACTGCCTCTAGAGCAGCGATTACTTTCTTGCAGTGTGGAGCCCAGAACTGTACACAGCATTCCAGATGAGCTCTAGTGCATTGTCTTAACATTACTTCCCTTGTCTTAAATTCTACAATTGTGACAATATATCCTAGCATTTTGTTTGCCCTTTTTATTGCTTCCCCACATTGTTTGGATAGGGAAAGTGAGGAGTTCACATAGACTCCTAGGTCATTCTCATGAGTTACTTTTTCCAGTTCTATTCCTCCCATAGTGTAATTATAGTGGACATTTTTGTTACCTGTATGTAATACCATGCACTTGTCCACATTGAATAAATTTGACAGGTTTGCTAACTATCTCAGAGTCCAGATCATTAATATAGATTAGAAAAAGAACAGGCCCTAATACTGATCCCTGTGGAACTCCACATCATTCCAGTTAGAAGCAACTCCTCTTATCGACACCCTTTGTTTCCTATATATCAGCCAGTTCATAATCCATCTATTTAAATTACTGTGAATACCTACTTCCAATTTTAGGATCAGTCTTTGGTGTGGAACCTTGTCAAAAGCTTTCTGGAAATCAAAGTATATAATATCATATACTTTGATGTGATCTACAGCTGCAGTTGTATGTTCACATATTTTGTAGCATAGTGCTTGGCATAGCACTACTTGGTCTGTCTACAGGATACAATCTGCAAGTATTTAGGAGATGTTATGACCTGCTGTTTAGCTTTAGGTGTGCCCAGTCAATGACAGGTGCATGGTAAAATAAGTTTTTACATCTAAACCATTTAAAGCAAAAAACTGAAATACACTGCAATAGTGATATAAAGAAAAAACGAATGTGAGTTTTGGAACAGTAAATCTTCACTTTTCCATTGTGCATCTGGCATGTAGAAAGACCTCAAATGTGATCATTGGAGCTGGTGTATATATGTTTAAATCTGACATTAAATTAAATTTGAAACCGTTAAGTAGATTATTTATTATTTTTTAATTTCAGCTCTGATGCCAGAGCATTGCTTTTTCATGACTGGAATGCGATGTATAATCTAAAACATTTTGTTATAAACTAAAAAATATTTAATTAATAATAGTAAATGTACAAAAGAAAATTACCTTTTTGAAAGTGTGGAGAGTAGTCATATGCACAGCAGGTGGTTTTGACTGGAATTCATTTCTTTTATTTGAAAATAATTTTTGTGTCTCTTTTTATGCACAACAGTCTATATTCATTAGTTTGACTCGTTGCTATTCTTCATTTAAAAAATAAAATAGCAGATAAAATAACAGGATAGTAGAAAAAATGTAATACAGGATAAAAAAATTAAAGATTAAATAGGAATAAGACATTTAATTACATTATTGAAGAAATAGTTCTAAAACAAATCAGTAAAAGGGGAACAGAGCTCATTGTGTGTGTTTTGTATGTGCCTGTTGCGGTGACATCATTCTTCTGAACTTGATATGGCGTGCCATTTGTCGCGTCGGGAAACCGGTTATTACATGGAGTAGCTTTGTCATGCTAGTGAGGCTGTGCAGATGTGTCCAAAATGGTGGGTAGAATGGGAAAATAAGTTTACTGCACATCCTACAATGGTGCTATGACTCGAATCAATTGAACTGACGCTGCTCAGTCTCCAAGGTTGCTTCAGAGTTTAGAGTAGGTGTTTGGAGAGGGAGACTGTAACAGAGCTCATAATGTAAAAGCTTTTTTGTCTTTGCATTAAAAATATGTAAATGTCCACATTCCCTTTTTTTTGGGGGGGAGTGAAATTTAAAGCCTTTAGAATTCAAAACTCTTCTATCTGCAGATGGCTTTGACAACATAAGCATTGGAGGACATCTAAGGGTGTCTGCTAATAAATAATAATAATAATAATAATAATAATAATAATAATAATAATAATAATAATAATAACTGGTGATTCCAAATTGGGGTTGAAAAGTGGGGGGGGAAATCATTTGGGATACTAAGGTTGCAAGAACAAACCAAGACATTATTTTCCCCTAGTTAGGCATTTCATTGTTCTTTACAAGATTGCATAGGAACTTGATTCAGATCTTCAAAATCTTCCACAAATCGTTTTTATAATCAGCAATAACACAAGGATCCTGGGATGCAAGTGGAACCTACGTTCATATGTATTCAGAACCTAAAACAAAAATGTTTCTACACAGAGAGTTGTGGGGGTCCAGAACAAACTCCCTAGCCATGTTGATGATGTCAAGTCATGTAAGAGCTGTTAACAGCTACCAAACAAGACCTCAAATGACCTCCTCTCTTTTTAACATAATTGTAATTTGTTATGTTATTTTGTTCTTATGTTCTTGTATAAAAGTATGCTATATATGTTTTAATAATATTCAGTAAAACACTTCTAAATAGTTAATTCACTTTATAGACTAAAAGGTATGTCCAATTTGTCAATTTTAAAATCGGAAAAAGTGTGAAATCTGAAAACGTGATGTCAGGTTATTGTTATTATAATTATGTTTGACGTATGTTTTTACATTACATAATGTAGTCTTGATCAAAAAAAAAAGAAGAAAAGGGGTGAAAGTAGAAGTGAGTGAGAGAGGAATTGAAATTTTGTTACAGGCAGCCTGTCATTGAAGGCGTCCTTTATTCTGAAGAGCTGTCATTTATAATGCATCAGACACATGGCACTGATAGGAGAGTCTCATTGAGATGCCATCTTCTATGAGGGAAAAATGGTATTCTAATTAACATTCCCACTGACCCGAAAATAAACATTTATTTCCCCATCTTCTGCACACGTCGTCGATTTCTGACATTGTCCTTTTGATAGCTTCTGCGATTTTCAGTTTCCCCCTCTCTTTAATTTATGCATCAAATTCATGCATAATTAATTTTAAATTTACCACTGTGTGAGTATTAAAATACCCAAACAAATTCCTTTATAATGGAGATGTAGGTCTTCTTCATTAGAAATTAATAAGATATTTTGCAGGAAAATTTGAAATATAATAACGTTTTGGAACCTTGGCACTCTGAAAGATGCCAATTATTCATTTCTACTGACAAGGCTTGGAACTGCGAGCTTGATTAGTTAGCATTTAGAACCTGCCAAGTTTAACAATGTGTCAGACAACAAAATTACTTAACACTTAAAATAAATATGCTCAAATTTAAAAAGGCTGATTCTGGATTTTTTTCTATGATTTATTTTAAAGTGCAGAAATAATTATGTAAATGAGATCCCATGGATGGCAAAATATCTATATTGTATTATACATGAAAGATTGTGCTGAAGAAATTAGTGGGGAAAAATAAAGGCTCATAAAGAGCTGTTCCTTTCCTAATACATAATTAGTTCAAATAACCATTTGGAACAGCAACATAATTAATAAACATGCATTATGGTTGATTAGGTTTTCTCCATGTAGCATGAAACTACGTATTATTGACAGAGCCTATATCATAATGTCTTTGATACAGGGAATTAAAAAAAAACCCATTTTGTATCAGGTTATTAACTTTCAATGCATAAGAAATTACTTTTAAGAAGCGGACATTAAACATAAGGTAAGGGCATTTTCATGAGTTATATGTGTTATAAAGGGTAATTTCTATTAATTAAAAGCAATTTTAATGTGATGTCAATAAACCAATACATTTTTCACACACATATAAAGAAGAAAGCTAAAAGCCTCCACTTTCAGTGCCAGTTCATCCCTGTAGTCCAGTGCTAGTTACAATCTGGGCTACGTCGTAGTCTTTTGTGACAGGCATTTCCAACAATACCATCTGCCTTGGGCTGTGCATACAGTGAGGGAAAAAAGTATTTGATCTCCTGCTGATTTTGTATGTTTGCCCACTGACAAAGAAATGATCAGTCTATAATTTTAATGGTAGGTGTATTTTAACAGTGAGAGACAGAATAACAACAAAAAAATCCAGAAAAATGCATTTCAAAAAAGTTATACATTGATTTGCATGTTAATGAGGGAATTAACACCTTTTAACACACCCACCTCCCGGCTTGCCTCCTGTCTTTCCAACCCCCGAAGCTGTGTGCTATCTGTTTTTATGGAGGAGAGGAGCCAGTATCAGAGGGAACATAATGTGACTCAGTAGTGTGTATGGCCCCCATGTGCCTGTATGCACTCCTGACAACGTCTGGGCATGCTCCTGATGAGACGGTGGATGGAGTCCTGGGGGATCTCCTCCCAGACCTGGATCAAGGCAAGTTTTCAAGTTTAATTGACTTGGTGTTATACAGTTATATGTATGCATTATGTCCATGAAATGATGTAAGGAAAAATACATTTCATGCACAAAATGTAACTGTTGCATTTCATTTCATGGACGAAATGAAACCAATCTTTCATCATTTAGTCCACAAAATTAATTACATATATTGTTAATTTTGTGGCACAAAATGTGTATTATGTGCATGGAATTATGTATCCATACAAAACAGCATAAGATGGAATTCAACTCAAGCGCCTCGGAAAACATCTATTTCCGCCACACATATTCTTAATACTTGCTGCTGTTTTCTGTGGAATGTGTCAGTGTTTTTCCGTCTCTCTCCTGGTTGCAGTAATGCCTTTTTCTGAATGCTGCTGATGTTTTTCAAATATTACCACCCCCTTTCTCTGCCCAGTTTGCTGCAACACTCTGTTGATGATTTGCTGTAACTCTGCACTCCTCGGCTTGAATCGGCCACAGATTTCAAAACATGTTGGACACTAGTGACTCCTTACCGGGAGCAGACCAGGCATCTGTGAGATCAGTGGCTGTTTGTCGACCGACAGTAGGAAATGAAATGGGTGGCTTGATAGTGCACGTTGCAGAAGATGCATGTGCATGTGTGAGTCATATATTGAAATCTATATTAAAACAAAACTGTAAAACATCCTTTTTGTAAGTACATTATAGACATTTATGAATTTATGAATGAAAAATGTGGAGTGTATAATTATGTCACCCATCTTGCTACAAAGCTGAAGGCAAATTAAGAATATGTAGCTGTATGAACTGAGACCAAAGGCAAAGGACATTGTCAAATTGCATTATTACCATGTTAAAACCATTAACCATCACAAAATGTCTGATGATGCGGATTGATTTGTTGTTTTAAAAGAGCATTCAAATCACCAAGCTCTGGCTTTAGCACAATGGATATCTACTCAAATGGTCCAACAATCCTTTAAGAAACAAGTTAATAATTGAAAAGTGAAATATTGTGTTGCAGATCACAAACACTATGTCAAAGTGTTAAAGCATTCAACATATTATTTTTCTTCTAATTGAATATTTTTTGCACCTTTGCAATATAATAAATGTTTAGGCAACACATTACTCAAGCGTTTTTTTTTTTTTTTTCTTATGTTACACATTGTGATTTTAAATTACACTGCTGCATTTCTTCTTCCTTATGGCAATGCAACCAGTTCTGAGTGTTAAAATAAATTACTTCTGTGCAATGGGAGTTTATTAATTAACATTTATTTTCAGTTCATGGGAAAAATGTTTCAAAGACAGCTGAGTTTATTGTAAATCTGTGCTTTATCCTATGTGCCATGGACAAAGACTGATAGTAGTAAGCTAACAAGTTTTGTGCACAAACTCAACATAGTATATGTGTCTTTAAGCTTAATGTACAGTGGTTCTCAAAAGTATTACCCCCATTGGACTGTTCCATATTTCATTGTGTTACAACATGAAATCAGAATGGATTTAATCAGGCGTTTTTACCACTGATGAACATAGAAAATGTCCATAATGTCAAAGTGAAAAATATCTGTATTAAATTTAAAATCTAAATTAATTACAAATCACCCCCTTTGCTATGACACACCTGACTGAGCTGTGGTGAAACCAATTGTCTTTAGAAGTTATGTAAATTACTTGAATGGAGTCCACCTCTGTGCAATTAAGGTGTGTCACATGATTTCAAGTTAATTACACCGGTCTCTGGGAGGTCCCACAGTTGGTTATTTCAACTCCAAACAAAACTACATCATGAAGACAAAGGAACATTCAATGCAAATCCCGAATAAGGTTCTTCAAAAGCACCAATTAGGGGTAGGATGTAACACTTCCAAGGCATTAAATTTACCCCGGAGCACAGTAAAGTCCATTATTAAGAAATTAAGAGAATATGGCTGTGAATCAGGAAAGTAGGGCACTAGTCAGGGAGACCACCAAGAGGCCTATGGCAACTCTAAAGGAACTGCTGTCTTCCACAGCTGAGCTGGGAGACACTGTGCATACTGCAACAATAGCCCGGGTCCGTCACAAAAGTGGGCTTTATGGGAGAGTGGCAAAATGAAAGCCATTGTTGAAAAAAAAAAATCACATCAAATCTCAGCTAGAGTTTGTCAGAAGAGATGTGGGAGATTGAGACCAAGTTTAGGAAGATTCTATGGTATGATGAGACCGAAAGATTTTTGGCCTAAACACTAAGTGCTACGTTTGGCACAAACCTAACACCGCACATCCTGAGAACACCATCCCTACCGTGAAGCATGGTGGTGGCAGCATCATACTGTAACGTGCTGTTCCCCAAGAGTGGTAGGAATTCTTTGTGGTCTATTTTAAGTGTTAGCCTTAGTCTAAGTCCTGTTAAATTGGACTTACATAAGACGATAAGACTGTTGCAAGAAACAAAACCCCACGGGTCTTACGTTAGCCCTGGCTTACCTGATGTTGCTAAGCAGCAAAGTGTGGTCTTACTATTTTTGTGAAGAACGAATAAAACAAAATGGCTGCTTGTAAAGTAAAAAATACAAATTTCACCGAAAATGAAAAACTTGCAATAGTTGAGCATATTATTGCTTATTTTACAGCATAACAACAGGACATTTACATATTTAATAATACTAATAATAAGATTCTGAAGATGTCTGCCCCATTCAAACTAAAAAAATAAAAACTAGGTTCAAAGAGAGGACCTTTACATTGAATTGTTGGAACTACAGAAGGGAAATCTTTTGTTGTAGAGGGAAAAACTTGATCTAGAAATCAAAATGTTAAAGTTATAAATGGCAGGATTCGAGTTAAATGGGGAAGAAGAAAATTATTATTGTAATTTATTAAGAGTTGTTGGTTGTAAATACAGTTGTCATTCTTTATAATAGATACTAGATAATAGATTTGTAATATTTCACCTAAAGTATTAATACAGTTTTTTTTAATTAAATTAAACATTTCAGTGTCAAATTAGTTGCAACTATTATTAGTTAAACTTCCATTACTTTGTATGTATGCCATTTCATATAAAAAATCTTAATTACCTGGCAAGTGTGCTGCCATGTCAGTTTCTATAGCAAGAGATACCTTTTCCCCATTTAAGCCTGGTGTAGGGTAGGCTTAAAAAATGACTTCAATTTAAGACCAAACTGATTTTAAGTTTTTTGTGCAACAGGCCTATTTATTTTGGGCTTAAATTTAAGTCAAAGACCTAAAAATTGGTCTTAAAAGCATTTAAGACCTTTTGTGCAACCGGCCCCAGGTGTTTGTCTGCTTCATTCAGAGAGGAGGCTTTAACCGGTTGGCCACTCAGGAGCCTATGTTATTGCTATTTTTAAGTATCACATGGGAATAATTCAAAGTTAAAAGCAAAGAGTCACAAGTAGCATGTATAAGCTACTCTCCCATTGATTGGCGATAATCACATAACCACAGCTAGTGGAATAATAAACAGCCTGCAAGTGGAAAATGGAGTCTATACAGTGGAGTGATAGCATGCACGCTTTTCTGTATTTTATAATGAAAGCTCCCTTACTACTCTACAGGCTAAAGACATTCTGATCAATATTGAGACTAGTTATGAGAGAAGTGGTTGATGAGACCAGGATTCAATAGAATTGTGTATGCATTGCCCTATGACAACGGTTCTCAAACTGGGGTATGCTAGAGAGTTGTAGGGGGTCCGCGGCAAAATCCAACACCCCCCACCCCCCCCGCTCTCACAACTTGTTACCGCCAATGCCCCCCGTCATCCTTAGGTAGGTGGGTGTCCCCTATGGGACCATCCACAAGTGTAGAATAGGGAGAAAAAGAACTAGGATATTATTCAAAGACATGTATGTCCTAAACGTCAGCCACTGCACAAATAAAAAAGCAAAAATAATAATTGCATACTTCTGTCTTTAGTTTCTGCTTCTCAATTTCAACTACTTATTGTTAGTAACACTTTTATAATAACAGCTGGAAAATCATAATGTGTTCATTCATACCACAGAAATAACCCCTGCAGTGAGTCATTGCATTGTACCTATGGGGAAGTGCAGGAGGCCAAAGGCAAGCTTTTTAATAGCACTACAGAGAGTACAGATGATTGACTGGAAATGACCCAATCAATCCAACAATGGCTAGGTGTTATTTCTTTGTTTTCTACCATTCTAAAGTTAAACCCAGTATCTGGCTCCCCCGCAAAGGAACTTGTCAATGGATTTCAACCCAGATCCACGGACACACCCGTCCCACACTGCACAAAGCATCACAACGTGTATAAGCTTAAACCCCAACCCTTGTTTGCAAGCCTATTCCCAACTATGCAATGACTGGCTGCTGAGCCCTAGCTGTGTTCACCTGTCTGAACTCAGGGTCATTGCAGACATGTGGTTGAAGGTGTTGTTGTCAGATGAGACACAAAATGAACCTTTTAGTCTAAATTCAACACAGTACATCACCCACTCAACACCATCCAAACTGTAAAGCATGGTGGACTAACAGAAATAAACTAACATGATTGTATCTGAAAACCTGGATCTTCCACTTTCACAAACAAATTTCATTAATAGATATAATATTTTTAATTTAAAGATTCACAACCTTTTTTATTTGAAAAGTAGCAGACTATTATTGCATCCTGACTACAATGTCAACAATTATGTGTTACTGTAGTGATATTATAGTTTTCACAAATAAATCACAACATCAGGACATTAAGGTACTGCATTTCGTCATCAGATTTGTACCTATTTGCATAAAATTTGACATTACAAAAAGTATGATCTGGACCCTTAATATTCAAAGATCAAAGTCATGTAACAATAAAATGTAATATAAAGTGTTTTTATATCCACAAAATTGCCTGACCTGATATTTAACTGTGATATACACCGATCAGCCATAACATTATGACCACCTGCCTAATATTGTGTAGATCCCCCTTTTGCCACCAAAACAGCCCTGACCCGTCAAGGCATGGACTCCACTAGACCTCTGAAGGTGTGCTGTGGTATCTGGCACCAAGACGTTAGTAGCAGATCCTTTAGGTCCTGTAAGTTGCGAGGTCAGGCCTCCATGGATCGGACTTGTTTGCCTAGCACATCCCACACATGCTCAATTGGATTGAGATCTGGGGAATTTGCAGGCCAAGTCAACACCTTGAACTCGTGATTCACCAGACCAGGCCACCTTCTTCCATTGCTCCGTGGTCCAGTTCTGATGCTCATGTGCCCATTGTAGACACTTCCAGCAGTGGACAAGGGTCAGCATGGGCACCCTGACTGGTCTACGGCTACGCAGCCCCATACGCGACAAACTTCGATGCACTGTGTGTTCTGACACCTTTCTATCAGAACCAGCATTAACTTTTTCAGTAATTTGAGCTACAGTAGCTCATCTGTTGGATCGGACCACACGGGCCAGCCTTTGCTCCCCACGTACATCAGTGAGCCTTGGCTGCCCATGACCCTGTCGCCGGTTCACCGCTTTTCCTTCCTTGGACCACTTTTTATAGGTACTGACCACTGCAGACCGGGAACACCCCACAAGAGCTGCAGTTTTGGAGATGCTCTGACCCAGTCGTCTAGCCATCACAATTTGGCCCTTGTCAAAGTCGCTCAGATCCTTACGCTTGCCCATTTTTCCTGCTTCTAACACATCAACTTTGAGGACAAAATGTTCATATCCCACCCACTGACAGGTGCCATGATAACGAGATTATCAGTGTTATTCACATCACCTGTCAGTGGTCATAATGTTATGTGTATGTAATCAACATCAGAACTCAGAGGAAGTGTATGAGATATTCAGATGTTATTGTGGTAGTATTCATAATTTTAATATTGAGGAATTTGCCAATATTACTGTAAAGTGTGACCATTTTATGTTTTGAAAAGTTGAAAACCTCTGAAATTCAAGTATTTTACAATATTTGTACGACTTCTTGTTTTAAAAAGAAAGCTTAAAAAACTATAATTGCTAACTGTTCATTCCTAAAAATTAGTAATTAATACTATAATTTTAAACATACCAGCATTAACTTAAGCACGTGATCAGACTTATTCCAGGTCTGAAGGGAATGTCCTACTCGGAGAGACTGAGGGAACTGAACCTTTTCACCCTGGAACAGAGGAGACTACGTGGGGACTTGATCCAAGTCTTCAAAATCATGAAAGGCATCAACGACATCAAACCAGAGGAGCTTTTCCAGATCAGCAGGGACACACGCACCCGGGGACACAAATGGAAATTAGGCCTCAAGGCATTCAAAACGAAAAACAGGAGATACTTCTTCACACAGAGAGTCGTCACAATCTGGAACAAACTACCCAGTTATGTGGTGAAGCTGAACATTTTGGAACATTTAAAGTCAGACTGGATACTATCCTTGGATCACTCAGTTATTAATGAACACCAAACGAGCATGATGGATCGAATGGCCTCCTCTTGTTTGTGAACTTTCTTATGTTCTTATGTGACAGAGGGATGAGGAGATAGGAACTCTGGCTCGAATAAAATGCCCTGTGATATTCAGACTGCATGCTGCTGTCCCCCCCAACCCCCACACCTTTCGATCTGCATGTATAAATGTTAAATAAATAGTTCCTAGATTTATATTTGCAGACCTGATATTTGTCTGAAATTCCAGGCTAATGTAATTAGGCAAATGCTTCAGGAAAAAAAGGTGATTTTTTTTTTTTTTTGTGAATGATCTTTATATTATTAAAACAAGCTAGATAACTAAACACTGTGATACGTTCTGATGTTCTGCTATTTCTATTACTCCCTTTTTGTTTTAGACATAAAGTTTATTAATAATCTTGCAGTTTAGCCTTTGTACTTCTGCTGTCTCAATCTCCTGTGCATTGTAGATTTGATACATTCACCCCTGCACTCTGGTGATTTCACTGGCAGTTGTTTTAGGGTTTTCCTTGACAGCTCTGATAAGGTTTCTGCAGATGTTTTCTTGGCCAACCTTGTCTTGGTTGATTTGAAAATTATACCTGTGCTTGCTTTCTACTTCAGAATATTCCAAATTGTTGATTTTGGTATGCCCAATTTCTGTGTTATGATTTTGTATTGAGTTTTTATTATCTTTCAGGTTCAAAATTGCCAGATTGTTTTTTGAAAGAAAGTTATTTGGTTTTCATTTAGACTATCAACTATGGACTCCAAACACAGAAGTCAAAGCGAGACAGATTGATAGGATGTTCAAAGCTTATATGAGTGCCTAATTACCCAACAACAAACACTTGACCAACAAGAGACATCTGTCAGCCAATTGTGGAGAAGATAATTGGGGAGAGACTGTATGTAAATATGAGATAAAATCCAAACAAAAACTTGTACTCAAGGGAAGGCAGGGTGTGTCTCTTAGAAGTCTCCAACACTGCAGCTCTAATATCACCTTCTCTGGTTTTGTTTCCCCCACCCCACACCTCATCATTGAATACTTGCACAATCTCTCCTAATCATTTCACTCACACCTGTCTACCTATCCCCTTCCCTAGTATATATATATATATATATACCCCTCTGTTTGTTAACTTCTTCGCAGTCTTGTCTGTCAAACATAGCAACATTTCTGAGCTTTACTCCCAGTGTGTAACTTCTACTTTTGACCCTTGCTTTGCCTTCTACCTTGCCTATTAAATTACCTCTCTTGTCTAGTTTGCTTGATCGCCTGACCTCCTGCTAGTCTCTTGACCTCGATTTACGGATTACCTCTGAAATAGTGTTTGCTGGTCCCAGACCTTCCACCTGTTTCCTGACCTTGTCTTCATCCTTGCTAATGGATCCTTCACCTCTGTCCGCACAGGCATAACAATAGCATATGCACCAATCAGCCATGACATTATGACCACCTGCCTAATATTGTGTAGGTCACCATTTTGCAGCCAAAACAGCCCTGACCCATCGAGGCATGGACTCCACTAGGCCTCTGAAGGTGTGCTGTGGTATCTGGAACCAAGACGTTAGCAGCAGATCCTTTAACACTAGAAGCGCTGATCCGGTCAATTTGACCGATTTGGTTATTAAAATTTGAATTACTCTGTGTTCCTAAATACACTGTGCATACCCGTTCGTGACTTTTCCTAAATATATGTATTAAACATGACTACAGCGTTTTAGCTGCATAAATGCAAAAATAAATAAGTTATTAACACATTTACCTAGAATAGCCAAAATCTGGTTATTTTGACCGGTCATTTAAATACATAATAACTCAAATATAATGCATAATCCTGCCTGCTCTTTACAACAGAGTCAGTCTGGTGCTCCAGTGGCGATCTCTACCTGTCTACAGTCTTTCATGTGCTTGAAAAACACACGCATTGTACAGCATTACAGGTGTCTTCTTACAACTGTACTCAGATTGAGTGGATACAGTGATTACCCACAAATAAACATGGATTGGAAACGGAGACTGAAGAGAGCTCGTTTTGGAAATGCCGTGTATATGAATATGACTGATTCAGGGGCATCAGTGATACTGGCAATGACAGATCATTTGTGGGTTTGTGCCAGTGCTGTGAAAATACTGTGAGTGAAACGCAGGTCCAAATGGCACCGAGTGCTTTTACTGTACTGATCAATACGCGATGCTACTGCAGTACAGAGAGCAATAGTGCAGCACATCCACCAAAATAATGATTCATGAACATTATCAGCGGAGGAGCATTTATTGCAATGCTGTATTTTCGTAGAGTAAAAGTGTTCACCTGGAGAGGCTATCAAAATGCAGTGTGAGGTATGAGCTCATGCAGGGAAAGTGCAGAAACGTGTCCTGTGGGGACTGTCACAAGCTGTCAGGTATGCAGGCTAAACATATAGTAAATACTTTTTTGAAATACAAAACTACAGTGAATAAAAACCGTGTATGTTGAAAACAAAGTTTACACATTGTTGAAAATGTTTACTTTAGTGTACAATTATGTTTTTATAAATGCAATAGTAATTTTTGAACTATAAAGTATTGGTTTTGAGCATTATTCCAATATTTATGTTTACAATTGTTTCATTATCTTATTGTATGCCGTTTTTGAGCTTTTTACTTATTGTAGGCTATATAGCTATTCATGTTTTGACTGCAGTGTGTGCATTTAGAAAAAAGTGCGTTGTTATTTATAGCAATAATATTAATGTTTTATGATCATATTTCAATTTAAATACTACAGTTGTGCTATGTAAATGTTGGATTTGATGTTCATGAATAAAACGTATGAGTTTTATATGATGGTTTGCCTTTGATTATAATATCACAGCTGTTAAAGAGCTATTGGTTACAATGACCGGCCACGGCGCTTGAAGGTATTTTGAAATGTTGGCGCTTCTAGTCTTCTAATGTCCTGTAAGTTGCGAGGTGAGGCCTCCATGGAACGGACTTGTTTGTCCAGCACATCCCACATATGATCGATTGGATTGAGATCTGGGGAATTTGGAGGCCAAGTCAACACCTTGAACTCGTTGTTGTGTTCCTCAAACCATTCCTGAACCATTTTTGCTTTGTGGCAGGGCGCATTATCCTGCTGAAAGAGGCCAATGGGAATACTGTATCCATGAAAGGGTGTACATGATCTGCAACAATGCTTAGGTAGCAGACAGCACTGTGGAGTAGTGGTTGGGGCTCTGGACTCATAACTGTAAGGTTGTGGGTTTAAATCCCAGGTGGGGCAGAGCAAGGTACTTCACTTAGATTGCTCCAGTAAAATGCCCAGCTGTATAAATGGGTACAAATGTAAGTTGCCCTGGATAAATGACTAATAATGTAAAGTAGGTGGTACATGTCAAAGTAATATCCACATGAATGGTAGGAACCAAGGTTTCCCAGCAGAACATTGCCCAAAGCATCACACTGCCTCCGCCAGCTTGCCTTCTTCCCATAGTGCATCCTGGTACCATGTGTTTTATGTCACCCATCCACGTGACATAAAAGATTCATAAAGATTAATCTTCCATTGCTCCATGGTCCAGTTCTGATGCTCACATGCGCATTGTAGGCGCTTTCAGCAGTGGACAGAGGTCAGCATGGGCACCCTGACTGGTCTGCGGCTACGCAGCCCCATACGCAACAAACTGTGTGTTCTGACACCTTTCTATCAGAACCAGCATTAACTTTTTCAGTAATTTGAGCTACAGTAGCTCATCTGTTGGATCGGACCACATGGGCCAGCCTTCGCTCCCCACGTGCATCAATGAGCCTTGGCCGCCCATGACCCTGTTGCCGGTTCACCGCTTTTCATTCCTTGGACCACTTTTTATAGGTACTGACCACTGCAGACCGGGAACACCCCACAAGAGCTGCAGTTTTGGAGATGCTCTGACCCAGTCGTCTAGCCATCACAATTTGGCCCTTGTCAAAGTCGCTCAGATCCTTACGCTTGCCCATTTTTCCTGCATCTAACACACCAACTTTGAAGACAAAATGTTCACTTGCTGCCTAATATATCCCACCCACTGACAGGTGCCATGATAACGAAATTATCAGTGTTATTTACTTCAGCTGTCAGTGGTCATATTGTTATGGCTGATCGGTGTATACAGGGTTTGATTAATTATAAAGGAACTTCTTTAAATTTGTTGCTGCATTTTACCAAGTAAAATAAAGAAATACAGAAAATGCAGAAATGTAGAAGCAGCCTAAGATTTCTCACTTGCTAAGCAGTGATCACTGAGGCATAACTAGTTCATACCTTTTTCATTCCCATTTGAATGCCAATTTTGACATTCTCTATGATTACTGTTCAGGTAGAAATGAAAACAGTATGTATAGCCCATTTTAGACTGGATTTCAGCACCATAGGTGATTTAAAATCCCTATTGAGTGGTCACAATTCTCAAGTATAACCCAACTGACCTTTCCTTTTACAGTTTTTGTCTTTTATAATTAATGGACCTGAGGTACACATAAGGTATTTGTGCCAAGGAGGATGAGATTGGTTAAATCTCTATGACAAATACCTGTAAAAATTATACATGAATATACAACAATAACAGCAGGAATCAGTAGGAGGATATGGCCAACATTCAATTGGATTAAATGCACAGAAAATAAAAAATGATAAAAATGTCGAGTCATAAACTTCAAAATTGCTTCAAGCACAAAGACAGCTGGTAAACTGACATATCTATCACTTTCATTTTTGAAGGTCTCCCAAACCACATTAGTCAACATTGGCAAGCAAGCTCCACACTTTGCAGAGCTTTTACTCTTTTTTTGCAGACAAAATTGGCAGGCAATGTAAACAGCAATATTTAATTAATTTATTAATCAAATAAAGTAAAAAAAAAAAAAAAAGTACTGCTCTGGACATCTGTACTGCAATATCAACTCCTATTTGATATAAACTGCTCAAACAAATTAAGGGAACACTTAAATCATACACTGGATCTTGGTGAACCAAATATATTAAAGATCTAAATCTTTACTGTACATTGTGTAATTCGTTGAGAACAAAATGACGTAACAACGGTCAATGGAAACCAAAATCACCAACCGATTGAGGGCTGGATTAAAACTCACACCGAAAATCAAAGTAAACAATTTAAATCACAGGCTGTTCCAACTTGAGTGAATTTCATCACGGCAACTCTCGGCAACTTTACCGTCCAGGATGTATGACCTCACTTACTGTACTTGCCTGTGTAAATTGGGAATGTGAGGGCCAGTCAATGGCATCAATGTCTTTGTTATCCAGGAACTGCATCCAGGAACTGCCTACACACTCTGGCCACATGAGGCCGGGCATTGTCCTGCACCAGGAGGAACCCAGGGCCCATTGCACCAGTGTCATCCCAGTACCTAACAGCAGTCAGAGTACCGTTGGTTAGCACGTGGAGGTCTGTGCGACCCTCCAAGGATATGCCTCCCCAGACCATCACTGACCCACCGCCAAACCGGTCATGCTGGATGATATTGCAGGGAGCATAACATTAACCACGGCGTCTCCAGACTCTTTCATGTCTGTCACATGTGCTCAGTGTGAACCTGCTCTCATCTGTGAAGAAAACGGAGCGCCAATGGTGGACCTGCCAATTCTGGTGTTCTCTGGCGAATGCCAATCGAGCTGCACGGTGCTGGGCTGTGTGCACAGGTTCCACTAGAGGACGTCGGGCCCTCATGCCACCCTAATGAAGACTGTTTCTGACAGTTTGGTCAGAAACATGCACACCAGTAGCCTGCTGGAGGTCATTTTGTAGGGCTCTGGCAGTGCTCCTCTTGTTCCTCCTCGCACAAAGGAGCAGATACCGGTCCTGCTGCTGGGTTGATGCCCTTCTACGGCCCTGTCCAGCTCTCCTCGTGTAACGGCCCGTCTCTTGGTATCTCCTCCATGCTTTTGAGACTGTACTGGGAGACACAGCAAACCTTCTTGCAACGGCATATATGGATGTGCCATCCTGGAGGAGCTGGACTACCTGTGCAACCTGAATGGGCTGCAGGCACCGCCTCATGCTACCAGTAGTGACAAGGACACTAGCAAAACACAAAACTAGAGAAGAATCAGTCAGGAAGGATAAGGAGAGAGCAATTGTCTGTGGCCACCACCTGCAAAACCATTCCCTCTTTGGGGGTTGTCTTGCTGTTGCCTCTCCAGTGCACCTGTTGTCACTTTCATTTGCACCAAAACAAGTGACATTCACAATCGCTTAGGCTACCTAACTGGACAGATTGATATCCCTGAAGTTTAATTGACTTGGTGTTATACTGTGATGATTACCTGTTACCTTAATTTTTTTGAGCAGTGTATGATGATGAGAAGTCACTCTTTTACTGTAATATTGAGCATACATTTCTGCAATTCATAATATATTACATAACTAGGAGGTTGATTTGTTTACTTACAGGTCCAGGGCTTGCATGTGACTACCCACTTTTTCGTTCAACCTTTTGTGTTGATAGTTCTCACACTTTTTTTGACAATGTGTCAGTGGAAAATTATG
This sequence comes from Amia ocellicauda, assembly GCF_036373705.1. NCBI lineage: Eukaryota > Metazoa > Chordata > Actinopteri > Amiiformes > Amiidae > Amia > Amia ocellicauda. The sequence continues at coordinate 18,410,862 of NC_089852.1, forward strand.
GTAAATTTATCAAAGTAAATTTGCATAAGATTGCACATGAAACATCTTGGTTAGTACTCCCCTTTTTCTTTTCTGTCAAAGTCCTCAGCCCCCCTCCCCACCAACATCAGGATAATTAAAAAATAATAAGAACAGTAATGCATCAAATACTTCAAACACAGCACTTCAATGTTTAGTTACTTCATAGGATGTCATTTGTCCTTTTGCAGGGATAATTGTTTGCTTGCTCATCATTTTCCACTGACTTTATATTCTGGTTTATCAGCGAGTGTAGCATGTTTAGTCTACAAGTGTATCTTCAGTTAAACCAGTTTCAAAGTATAATGTGCAAGCACTTCTATGCATAAAGCACGTTGTGGGTATTGTTCATTTTCAATGACAAAGCAAGTAAATCCGTACTGTATGAATTTATTTTTTTATTCCCACCGCTTGACTATGTGCTGTGACAAGGCCTTACCTTTATGTTTCCCAACATCTCCTACCTGCACTTCACTTGGTGTTCAAATGTTTATTTGTTTGTAAGTGTCATCTTTATGATTGAAAGTAATTTTCTCAACAATACAAAAAAACATTTAACACAACACAAAGAGTATTAGTTGTCACCACCTTGAGAGGGAATTTGAGTCATGTGACATTTAGTTGCACATGTGCATATGTTTAATTAGTGTTAAGGTCACAGTTTGAAACCTCCCAGTTTGATAACCACTGCTCTAGATTTTGAAGAGCATTTAAACAGACCACCACAGGGGACTGATGTGCACTACATTTTAACCCAAGAAAATGTAATGTTTATTTAGAACCCTATTCACACAGATTCTGACAGCATATTATTATATCAGAAACATCAAACAAGGCTGATTATGTATATGTTTATATGGTATATGAGAACGTTACAAGTGACTTAACCCTCAGGAAAAATCAGTACAGTGTTAAGCCTCCTGTGTCAGGAGAGCCGTAGTAGAATGTTGGGTTCCATAGGCATGGCCTAATAATGTATGATGTGTGATATCACCTTATTAAATATGCCTATGTCATATCTGGAAGGAAGTGATTTAGGGGTGTTAACTTATTAATATTCCTATGTCATAATACAAGGCTAATCAATATTTCAAAACGAAATGCTAAGTAGATCACACCACGGGGAGGCAGACAAATAAAGCCATACACTTTGATTATATATAATTTATAAAACTTATAAGACCACACATATTTTGTGGGATAAACGCTGCTTTGAGTATAAAACGAAGGGGCTGGCCCGGAAGTATTTTTAACTTCCTTGCAAAACATCCCTTCAACAGATTGTGTCTTAAAAGACAGTCTTAGTTAAAGCCTTCGATGAAACAAGGGTTTTAAAGAGCTAAAGGTCCTAGGGGTCATCCTTTAGCCTTAAACACTAAAACAGGGTCCTAAAACAGTGAACTGAAATAAAGCTGTTACACAGATGTCTGTTTTAGATATTTATTGTAATTTTCTTTCTCCAGTGTATTTTTGGTCTCTTATAAACGTGTGAAATAGATGTAGTGGTGGGACTATAGGTCTAGATATTTTATGTATTTAATTTTAAAAGTTTTTCTTTAGTCAATTCAATAAATCAGCTTTTCATAGCCAAAAGTGTTTAATAAAAGTGTTGGTTCAAGAGGACAGGAGCATAGACAGCCATCTTGGAGGCTATTTGAAATTAACCACAGAGAGCACTTATTGGATGGTGGGGTTGTGGGGTTGTGATATGTTAATATGGCCCATGGCATCAGGCTGTCTGCCCCAAAGACCCAGAATGCCCCCACCACACTTTCAGCGGTATAAACAAGGGCTGATGGGGGGCATCACGAAATCCTCACAACCGCCTTTCAATTTGAGTGAAGACTGCGGATTACTGAAGCGCTACAATGGCAGAACACAGCATCATGGATTTCAATTTAAACACATTTTTCGGTAAGTCTTCAGATTCACTTCATTCTTGCAGCACGAGTTATGTTCATGTGGCGTAAATAAGGCTATAACATCTGTTTTAACCTCTGTAACCTTATTTTACAGTCAATAAGAGATAATGCCAAAACAATGAGGTAATTATTTGGAACACCTCTGTTACTAATGAATGTAAGCTTTTTGTGTGTGTGTATATGTATGTATGTGTATGTATGTAGGTGTGTATGTGTGCGTGTGTGTGTGTTTTTAAATGTGTCTTAAGAGGTTAGAAATGCATTAAGGTCTCGGTTTATAATGAAGGTCCCTTTTTTTATTATACAGAGACTTCCGAAAGGAGCGTGGTTAATGCCGCTGGGGATCGGCCAAGAGAGGCAGTCGCTTTTATAGTTATACGGACTGTACGCCTATCAGGTAAGACCTAAACACCCTGTTGGGGTTATCACAGGTATGTTGAATGTTTGAGTACAGCTTTGTTCATTTTTAAACCTTATCCTTTTTAACAGCTTTAAGAAACGTGGTCCGAGACACCGAAAGGCCATCCACATTAAGAGCAGGGTTTGTTTTAACTTCAAGAACAAACGCCTTTCAAGAGTCTGAAAGGCCATCTACCTTGAGAGCCGCTAGAGCCTGAAAATAATAGGTTAAAGGGTTTTTATAAATAGGTCTGGATAAGTGTTAACCTTACCTTTTACCTTCACAGCATGGCAAAAGGATTGTCCCGACAAAAAATATAGAAAAAGATTATTCCGTGAGGGTAAGTAATGTCCTTCAAACTTTAAAGTTTAAATGTTTAAAAGGGGGTTTGTTTGTTTGTTAGGCACGTGGAGGGTTTACTGGTAATGTAGTGGGGGCGGGGGGGGCTGAAATCATTTGATGTAAAGCGAGGGGTCATGGGAAAGGCATTTAGAAGGAGGGGCAATATTGGACATGTTTTAGTAACAGTAGTGTTCCTGGGAAAAGTGCTTAGAAATGGCTGGTTGACTGCCCGTCTGGTTGTGAAGGTAAGTTTAGGCTGGCTGAAAGGGTTTAGTCAGTTGTTTGGTTTGTCTACAGCTATCGTACATCTGTTTAAAATGTATAAGAGAGGGGCTTTTAAAAGTGTTTGTGGGGGGTGTAAAGGACTGTTTGTATTCAAAACATTTTCTTTTTTAAATAGATCGTGAAAACATTCCTGAAGCAGGAAGCCCCGGGATCAGGCAGCGTTTACACTTGGAAGGTGCGTTTAAAAGAGAACTGTGTCTAGTTGTACATAAAATCATGAATATATTCCCTATTATTATTACAGGGCTTAAAGAAACGTTTATTTATTATGCCTTATTTATAGTGTATGTTTATTCTGTTATAAATGTATTATTATTATAATGTTTTAGATAGCTGGGTGTATTTTATTAAGTCTGTATAGCATATTGTATGAAAATAATAATTGCATTGTGTAGAGTGAGTTCCTAAGGTTATTTTTTAAAGGTCTAAAACCACCCCCTAGCATAGCAGTTAAACCCTTTGCTTTTAATTAAGAAGTTGACTGTTTCTGCCACCTTAATGTTTAAGGCTACATGTGTGATAGACGGTTGTTGTGTTTTTCAAGACTCGTGGGACAGTCATTCTGTCTACGATCTTTTGCTGGCGATTACTCCGTCTAACTGGGGACACATATTCACTGATGAGGTCGCTGAGAGGAACCCCTTCAGTGGTCATGGAGACTCCTCAGCACCAGCTTGGGTCACAGCCAGACAGCTTTATTTCAACCCCCAACGCTGGTCCAGTTTCAACTCCTCACAGACCACCCACTGTGGTCAGGGTGACACCGCTAAGGCCTGTTTGGTCACCGGCCGCAAGTCTACTTTCAACTCCTTCATCTGTCGGCAGGCTTGCAGCGATCAACCGAGATTTCCTGGAACCACCACCCTTTGAAGCCGCTGCAGACCCCCAGCCCCTTGTGCTAATTCTGGAGGTTCCACGTGAGTTGCTAACAGTTTTGTTAGAAAATTAAAGACTTGTGGTAGAGGGGCAAAACCTGGTGATAGAGGGACAAAAAGCTATCATTAATGCCATTACTTCCTCCTTTCAATTCTTTAATAGCCACAAAACTGATCAATAGTAAGGACAAAAAAATATTAAAAATGTATGGAAACGGGAAAATAACTCATGACACACATGTTCATGACCAGGGGCAGTGTCCAAAAAGACCTAAGAACATAAGAAGAACATAAGAAATTTTATAAATGAGAGGAGGCCATTCGACCCATCGTGCTCGTTTGGTGTCCATTAATAACTGAGTGATCCAAGGTTCCTATCCAGTCTGTTTTTAAATTTTTAATTTTCAGCTTCTACCACATCACTGGGGAGTTTGTTCCAGATTGTGACTACTCTCTGTGTGAAGAAGTGTCTCCTGTTTTCTGTTTTGAATGCCTTGGAGCCCAATTTCCATTTATGTCCCTGGGTGCGCGTGTCCCTGCTGATCTGGAAAAGCTCCTCTGGTTTGATGTGGTCGATGCCCTTCATGATTTTGAAGACTTGGATCAAGTCTCCACGTAGTCTCCTCTGTTCCAGGGTGAAAAGGTTCAGTTCCCTCGGTCTCTCAGTAGGACATTCCCTTCAGACCTGGAATAAGTCTGGATGCTCTCCTCTGAACTGCCTCTAGAGCAGTGATATCCTTCTTGAAGTGTGGAGCCCAGAACTGTACACAGTATCCAGATGAGGTCTAACTAGTGCATTGTACAGTCTTAACATTACTTCCCTTGTTTAAATTCTACATTTATGACAATATACATTCTGTTTGCCTTTTTTATTGCTTCCTCACACTGTCCACATAGACTCCTATGTCTTTCTTATGCATTACTTAATCTAGTCCTATTCCTCCCATAGTGTAATTATAACATTTTTGTTACCTGCATGTATTACCTTGCACTTGTCCACATTGAATTTCATCTGCCAGGCCCACAACTGAATATTATCTAAGTCCCTTTGAATAGCCTGTGCTGCCGAGATTGTATCTGCTGAGACACCTATTTTAGTATCATCTGCAAATTTCACAAGTTTGCAAACTATCCCAGAGTCCAGATCATTAATATAGATTAGAAAAAGCAAAGACCCTAGTACTGATCCCTGTGGAACTCCACTAACAACCTCACTCCAGTTAGAAGCAACTCCTCTAATCAACACCCTCTGTTTCCTATACATCAACCAGTTCATAATCCATCTACTTACATTACCCTGAATGCCTACAGCTTCCAATTTGAGGATCAGTCTTTGGTGTGGAACCTTAGCTTTTTGAAAATCTAAGTATATCATATCATATGCTTTCATATGATCTACAGTTGCAGTTGAATGTTCAAAAAATTCAAATAAATTAGTAAGACACGATGGGCTGATTGACCAATTCTTCTATATCCCTAATACAGTGCAGATCAACAAGCTGAGCCTCAAGATCCCTAACCTTGATCTCTTGGATTTAACCTTCCAGAGAGAATGTTACCGACCATGTTGAGGAGTCCTCAGACATTCCAATGAATCCGGAACTATTACAAATTGTAATTGAGTTAAATAGCATGACCTTACCATTACCCCTGATAGAATTAAGCCCCTCAGTCAACCTCACTTTGTCAGACTTGACAGTTGAATCCCGACCTGTTACACATTGTCAATGATCTAAATAACTGACCCCTGCCATTGCCCCAGATAGAATTAAGTCCCTCAATCAACCCCAATTTGCTTGAAATAGTTGAGGCCTTGGGTGAGATACCTTGTCCAAATTCTACCCCTGTCATAAATTATTTGTGTCAATTAGACCACAGGGCATCTGCTGAAGCAGCCGTCTCTGTAGATGAGGATCTTGACATTAACCGGTTTGGTATCTTTGAAGGTCTTTTAGAGGTTTTAACTGAGATGGGTTTGTGGGTGGTGGTGCTGTGGAGACGGTTGTTGCTGATAATGTTGTAGAGGCTAAGCTCTGCTGCTGGTGGTGAGGGTTTTGTTCAAAATGTCGGTTCCTAAGAGGGCTGCCGAGCCAGTGATTATAGATAGGTGGGCCTATGACAATTTTGAAATGATTCAGTGTTTTATTTTTGCAGAACTTTTCAATTGTGACAATTATGCTGAAACATACACAAGGCATTACAAAGCATGCTTGAGCAGGTGGCTAAAAGGCTAAAAGGGTTAGACCTTGAGATGCTGTACAGTTAGAACTGAGAGGGGATGATTTGTTTAGCAACCTGTCTGTAATGCTGAGTGGGGATAATTTAGATGTTGATGAATTTTTGGCTAAAATCAAAGCATTGTTCCAGAGTAAAGCATCCATCTTAGCCGATGAAAGTCTGTCTCTGGTGTTGAATGTGGTGCGTAACCCTGAGGGTGGGGCTCGTAGAAGACAATTGTCAAAGTGAAGAATGACATAATTCGGAACAAGATCAGGGAATTAGTAGTGAGATCCAACGGGGACAACAAACTCTGTTTGAGGCCGTGGTCAGATGGTTCATGCATGTATAAAAAGTCTGGGGAATAGGACCAGGGGAGATCCTGGAATTGAAGAGGTCTGTAGAGCCTGGCAATGTCCACAGCTTTCGGGGAAGACATTCTCTTTAATTTTAAACCATGAACGGGGTGTTGCACTTTTTATACTGTCTCTTCACTACATCACGGCAGACCGTCCTCTTAGAAGAGGGTGGCCCCTGCAGCGCCTGCCCTTTTAAAATGGTAACCCCGTCGGGACCCACAGGCCAGCTCCCAGGACCACTCAATCTTCAAATTGCTGAGTGAAGGAACCCTAGCACGGGTTTTCTTCTCACAGGGTTTCTCGTAGACGTTGTTGGGCATTTTTAAGAGGATGGATCGTTTCAAACGCTGAGAGAAATAGCTGTGTTGCCTAAAAACAGTGCGGAATCTTAAATAGATAGGTGAGTTTCCGGTGAGGGAGGGGTGAGGGTTTCAGGGCAGCTCCTACAGAGGTGATCAAACATTAACTGATATGCCAAAACACATAAGTTAACAGCCCTAAAATATGATGTAGGCATATTTAATAAGGTGACGTCATACGTCATAAAATATTAGGCCGTGCCTATGGAACCCACCATTCTACTAGCCGGTCTTTTGGCGTAGCGGGGTTAACACTGTACTGGGTGGAACCGCTGTGGTGCAGAGCACCCAGAGGAGTGTCTGTGCGGCGCAGATCGAATCCCAAATGGGGAGCTTTGACCGTACCGGCTACATTTAGAAGCAAGATAATGACCTCCGAGCAGAATTAAGTAACACAAATATACACATGACATTCCAGATTAATTAGTCACACTGAGAGGCCATTGATTTTTCACCATTTAAAATATCATAAGGTTGTCTTCTGTATCTTTCTTTTCCTTTGTCAATGCCCTATTTGAAAATTACTTTATCTGCCACCTAGATCCAGAGATATAAGACCTTAAACCACATTTTCTCTAGGTGATAGACAATTTGCATAGCATAATTTAAAAAAATAAAAAGATTTAAAAGAGAAATATCAGTTCTTAAACTTAACCTGTAAAGTCTACCCCTACCGGTTTTAAACATGCAGTTTTGGTGTGGATACCGGATTAACTGGAATGTTAATTATTGCTGTAGTGTTGCCCTAAAGAGTAGACTATTATCTATCAACTGTCTGTTGATTACATTATTGTCACTTCCTTCTTGCTGTCAGCAAACGTGTCCTCTGCTCAGGCCTTAAGGGAATCTGGCTTTTTTCAACTTTGCTGACTGACCATAAGCATTTCATGTGGATAAATACAGAATTGCTCACTTCAACAATAAGTTAATGAAGCTGACCAAAGCACTGATCCCTTTACACTTTGCTGAAATATGATTTTTATTGAAAAAGGTTAATTTATTAGATTCAGAATTCCTTGGGGTGGCTGCATACTTTGCTGTTAACAAATTGACCTGGTGTCTGTGAATTTGGTGTGCTGACCCCAGTCAGAACCTGCTTGGTTGGCATAAGGCTGGTGTTGAGGCTCCCCATCCTCAGTAAACCTTCAGGTGCCATAGTCAGTGATTTATGGGACTGAGTGTCACTTCCATCCATCTCTGATGGCTACTTCCAGCAGGATAATGCACCATGTCACAAAGGTCGAATCATTTCAAATTGGTTTCTTGAACATGACAATGAGTTCACTGTACTAAACTGGCCCCCACAGTCACCAGATCTCAACCCAATAGAGCATCTTCGGGATGTGGTGGAACGGGAGCTTCGTGCCTTGGATGTGCATCCCACAAATCTCCATCAACTGCAAGATGCGATCCTATCAATATGGGCCAACATTTCTAAAGAATGCTTTCAGCACCTTGTTGAATCAATGCCACATAGAATTAAGGCAGTTCTGAAGGCGAAAGGGGGTCAAACACAGTATTAGTATGGTGTTCCTAATAATCCTTTAGGTGAGTGTATATATAGATGTGTATATATATATATATATATACATACTACTATAGGCAGTGAATAATCTTTTGACAGTTTTTTCACCTATTTGTTGCCTCATATTTCCTCTGAGAGCTTAAATATTCAAACATCCTTTCATGTGTCCACTGTCGTTTTGATGAATCATCATGGTTTAATGCCCATCCTGGGTGTTTGACATTCTCCTCATCTAAAAAATAGATTTTAACCTACAATTTTGTGCATCATAACATCTCAAATATTTATCTATACTGTTTCTTTTGCTATAATGACATGCAATGTAGAATTGAGATCTGAGACATAACACAAGAAGGATCAAAATCAGATCAACGTTTCCACTCTCCCTCTGCCACTTTTGTTTGCATAGCTACGAGTTTTCATAGTTCATAATTTCATAATTTTGCTTCCAGTTTCCGTCACAGATTATCCATCTTTGTTAAAGGTAAATATTGATAGATTATCGTTATATTTTGAACTTTTTTGGAGTCTTAGTAACTGATCATTTAAACAAGTAAAGCATACCCGTGTTATGGAAATAGCTGAAGTAACATGTCTGTAAAACATAACCATTGTAAGATGTAATTTTGTACTTGCATTTTGATGTACAGCTTTGGTCTCTATTTTGTCTTTATTTTTCATCTTTCTTGTTGATTTAAAAACAAAATATGTTATTTTCTTCTAGGTGGGATTTATGAAATACTATTGTAAAAAAACAGCTTTTTCCCTGCTGCGTTTATGATGTTGAGTACAACCTGCAGGGCAGCACTGCAAAGATTAGTATTATTATTTCATTTCACTTGACTGCTGCTTGTGGTTTAAAAAGCCTAAACTGTATGAGTTTTGAAGACGATCGATATATGGCATGTAGCCTACTGTATATCTGTACTTAAATTATATTTAGATTGGAAGAACACAGAAAAGAAAAGAGCAAGGGGAAAATAAAATTAGAAAAAATAAAGGAGATGGCTTGAGTTCTGTCTTCCCAGCATGAGTACCAGGGGAAGAGCATTTGCCTAGAGCAGATTTTCTCTTTATGCCTTAATAGAGACATCATCAGCCCTGACAGTATGATTTGCCCGCAGTTTCTTTGGCGGTCATGCAAGACTACCCAGCACACGGACTGCTTTCTCCACCATGCTGTACAGGTCTGTGTGTGTGGAATTAACTCCATACAGAGCTTCTCCCTGTGGGGGAGGGGGAGAAAGGCTTTTGCGATGTCAGGGCAAGAGATGTATTTTAGGACTGTAAACAAATTTCTACTTCCTGTTGTGCTTATCTATACTCATAAAATCTTGTGTGTAATGTGTATTTCCTTCAGATTCCCTTTTAATAAAGTACACAGCTGCCCCAATCTATGCCAAATCAGATTCTTGCCAAGTAAGTGTAACAAAGTAAGTCTGTTAGAGTGACATCACTTAGACTTGGAAAAGTATACAAACCTCCCCTTTGCCCATATCAGTGGCATGCTCTTTTGTCATGGTGTAGTGAGAGATGTCTGTGACTGAACTTTGACTCTGGGATCTGATACTCGGCATGGCCTTCCAAAGGCTGAGGTCTGCAAAATGCCATGAAACAAAAGAGCTTAAGGCTCACCTGTGGGAAATGCAGCAAAATGACAGATTTGATGAGGGGTCTGTTTCCAGAATTATTGGTTTTCTCTAAATTATTTTACATCCTGGATCTGTTTTTTATTGGAATTTAATTAGGGTTTTTCAAGTTTGTCTCACTTGCTATCAGAATTACTTTCCAGCATTCTGTGTTTCACTGCTTTTGTTGTCCTCTAGTGGCAACTATAAAGATTTCAACTTCTGTATGACACATTTTTGGAGGATATTACCTATTATTTATTCATTATCCTAGCCATTTTCGTAAAGATGTTTATTTAATATTAGCCATTTACACATGACATGTCATCCTTTGTTCTTAAAGGCATTTCATAAAATCAGTTTATTTTTTGTATGGAACACAGGGAATAGCAAAATAAGTGATGCACACTTGTGTAGAGTCATGTGCTTTTCAGGGTTGTTAGCTGGAGTTTGTTATTATTATTATTATTATTATTATTATTATTATTATTATTATTATTATTATTATGTATTGTCTATTTCTCTTCACTCTAAAATTAAATATTTTCTCAGTTTAAGACCAGTCTCTAACGTGTCGTTCTTTTGTGAGGTGTTCAAGGAAAGCTAGTTGCTTCTTAACTGTGCAGCTAGTTTCTGTCACTTACGTGTGTCAGAAAAAATCCGTCTGGGATTACAGGAAGGTCAGAATAGCTAGAGAGCATGTCTCAGGGCATGCAATCATCTGCTTATAAATATGGAGCAGGGGTCTCAATCTATAATTGTCTTATTAGATGTTTGTGAAGTTTTTGATACTGGATCAAGGAAGCACTTGAAGTCTTGAAAAGCACATTTGATTTGAGCTGCTCAGTTTCTTACACAGATTGAAATTTCTCCTTCATCCTACTTTATCAGCTTGTTCAAATAGTAGACATATGTTGAAGCTGTATTCAAATAACACTGGAGCAGTAAAAGGTTCTGACTCGAGCCCCCTTTCCCTGAACAGTCCCTACCCCCTTCCCCCAGAGGCCTGGAATAATTAACTGTATTTGAACAGGAACTCCATTAGGACATTGTGATTTGAAGAAGTTTATTTTAATTATTGCACCTAACCAAATAATTGTGTGGCAAAACTGCAGTATCATGAACACAGAACAATGAGATGTTGTGGATCTAGGGGATGTTGTGAAAACACTAAAATATTTTACAGGGCTTTGCCCTGTACGGGTTTAGCGGTGCTATATTGACAGGACTTGCACCATCAGGCAGACTGACCATCTGTCATGGCAGCTGGTCTTTGAAGCAAGCACTGTCTTAACAGCATCTGTCGCATTGGATTGTGGATTCCATTGCACTGCCCTACGAGTCTGCAGGTCTTCCTGTGTCTTGGGCTCTCTTTCGATGTGTGACCTTATCCAAGCCAGGCCACTCCACACACTTTAAAAAGATTCTAGATGTTGAATGTCCTAAGCTCAGCTCTGTCTCTTGTTGCGACTGCACTGAGTTCCACTGCATCTCTTCATTTTATTTCTTTTATAGTATCTGTCTGCCCTGATTTGTCATCTAAGGTAGACATGACTTTTGACTTCACTGAGAATCCATTGATCTACTGACAATTTCTTAGATCTAAAAAAGATCTTTCTTAAGAAAGTTGTTAAAAATGACTTTGGTTTTACTCAGGTTCATTTAAAGTCCAATTTTCATGCTTCCATCTGAAGCTCTTGAAATTGAAGCTGCAGGTTATCAGGTGTTTTTGCAAATATGACTATGTCATCAGCAAATCATTAATTGTTCAAACAAGTGCATTGGAGAGTAGAGCTCAACTGATACAGGTTTTTTGGGTCCGATACCAAAATTTCCCAATTTACCGATATATCTGCCAATATTTACTTTTTTTTGTTAGCATGCAAAACAAACATGAGCACGGATCCTTCCGATCTCTCCGTGTCTGAGAGAAACTGTCAAATATCCACTGAGGGCAGGATTTTTAACTTTTTACATTTTATATGATTAACTTAACATTAATTGTAATCATACATAACAACCACAAATCAAACATTGTAAAAATAAATTGAATATGTTAGAATAAGGGAGAATAAAGGAAAAAGATATAAATATGTATGTTCTATGCATTAGAACAAAGACCAAGGTATATGAGCAATTTCACACACAAATTGAAAATGTGCATGTTCTATACATTACAACAAATTACATTAGGCCAAAGTACTGGCCTAGCTTATATTAGCATTTTACACTCGTTAGGTTTTCACAGGTTCACAAATCCTCCTCAGTGCTCAATACTGTCGATCACACAGTGACAGGTTATAGTTCAGGCAACACAGCACAGCTGCATTTGTTTAATTTTTTTTTTTTTTTAAATGCCCTCAAAAGTGTAACATATTTAATAAGTATTATAAAGGTAATTGCAATACGAATGTAGGATTTTAAATAGTTTTATAAATATAATGTATAGTTTCTGAAACATTATTTTGTTTCACTCTCAATTTCTTAAGATGTTTTACTGTGATCTCAGCTTGCTTGTCATTTGGACGTTTTTGTTTGCTGATATCCAGTCAACATCTTCAGGGACCATTTACTGTTTTTCTTTATTTTAATTGCTATTGTGAATTTCGAGAAGCGATTTAATGAACTTTTCAGTAAGAATGTGCCTCTATGCCACAATATACGGTAATCTTCAGTCATGATGAAAATAAACAATAATTAAAACCATGGATACTCAAATGCAGCACAGCTTTCAAAAACACTTTCTATTGGTTATGAGGGTTTTAGTAAAACACCTGTTTATTGGTTTATGAGCCCTGTGTTTCTCAATGGGGGTGTGTTTGTTTCAGCACGGTGCTCAGCAGTGAGAATCACTGTGGAGTCAGAAGCTTCCAGCGTGAAAAACTGAAGCATGATAACTATGTTAAAAAATAATGGTAAATAATTATAATAACGACTTTAAAACCAAATAAACTTGTATATATTTATTGTCTGAAGTCTGACGAAGGAGTTTATGGTAATTTGGAAAAAATATTTAGCCACTAGTTTGAGAAAATATACGGTGCATTATCGGTGAAATATTTCTGTAAAAGGCCTCTATCTGCCAATAATATCGGTCCTCCGATATATCTGTTGGAGCCCTGTTGGAGAGATTGTCTCCTTGATGTACTTCTTTGCAGATCTTATATCTATGCTATGACCTTCAATGTCACCAGATCTCAACCCAATTGAACACCTATGGGAGATTTTGGATCAACGTGTTAGACAGCACTCTCCACCACCATCATCAAAACACCAAATGAGGGAATATCTTTTGGAAGAATGTGTTCCATCCCTCCAGTAGAGTCCAGAGACTCATAGAATCTGTGCCAAGGCACTTTGAAGCTGTTCTGGCGGCTCGTGGTGGCCCAACACCTTACTGAGATACTTTATGTTGTTTTTTCCTTTAATTTATCACCCGTCCATATATATATAGTGGCGTGGGAAGTCTCAGAACTTCCTTTTTAACCATGGATGAAGGGTTGAGGCAAGGCAGACAAAAATAAAGGAGGCAGGGCTTCTTTTAAAAAAGGGCATTTCTCTGCTAATAATTTAAAAAGCGTGGGATGGATCCACCCCAATCTGCTTTGTACCTCTCCAGACCATGGCTGACCTGCTATTCCCACCATGACTGTCTCCCAGCCTCTATAAAACAGGGAAGTGATCCACTTCTGAGTGAGTGAGAACAGTGTAGCGTTAAGTGGGGGTGTATTTTGATAAGAGCCTTAGCTGAAGCTCTGATCTAAAGAAGACCTCTCCCCCAAAGTTATCAGATTTCCTGAGCTCATCAGCACATGAACTGTTCTATATCAAAGTGGCAGTCTTGGGAGGATGGCACCTAGAATGGGCCAAATGGCTTGGAATCCCTGCTGTGAAATGTCTGGGGAATAGGGCCTGGAGGTAATAAAAACCCTTTGAAGCAGGCGAGAGCCGAAATCCCAAAACAGAGCTACGAATCCAAGGCAAAAGATGACATGGATTGACATCAGTCATAAATCGAGCCCCCTCCAATAGGACACTGGGGGCTGAAACCGAAATCTGTTTCATTTGTGTAAGTTTAGCCTCAACAAAGAGTTAGATTTTGTTTTTGATTTTTGTATGTATCTGTTTTGTTTTGAGCACTAGTGCACTGTTAATAATAAATCACTGTTTGCACCATACGTTTGCCTCATTGTTCCTTAAACCCCGCCTGAGAGCAGTGCTGGACATGTGTGTGTGTGTGTATATATATATATATATATATATATATATATATATATATATATATATATATATATATATATATAGTTAAAACACTTACATAGTAATACATCCACCCATTTTCAAAACTGCTTATCCTGGTGAGGGTCACAGGGAAGCCAGACGCCAGTCCCTCACTGGGCAACACACACACACACAGCAATTTAGAGTAACCAATCAACCTAACCCACATGTCTTTGGACAGTGGGAGGAAACCAGAGAACCCAGAAAAACCCATATCATATCAGTATTCCACCCCTAGAATGTAGTTACACAACATCAAAAGCCTGATGACAGTTCATAAAGTGTTCTTGTACAGCAAGAAACAGTACATCAATTTAGTACATGGGAACAATCACAAATAGAATTTGCTGCTTCATATCTGTTTAACCAATTTCTCAAATTTTCTTCTTCTATTATTTTCAACATAATTCATAATAAGCCAGTTCAAGTGAAGTTTGTATATGAAAATAAAAATAGACCTATGCATAATATCTTCCTTTCAGAAAAGATAGTGTTCTTTTTACATATTTAATCAGTCTGCTACATTAGGAGTTATATGTCAAAATGTTGGTAAGCATTTTCAGTTAATCCTGATAAATTAAATGTTATTACAGAGCAACCTACAGTATCTTTTTAGAGGATAGCTCTTTCATTTATTTTCAGATTCTATTATGTCTTCTGCAAGATATCTTATTTCTTTCTAATTGAATGGCAATTCTACATTGGTAGACTAAGACTAGGGGAAACAAATCTGCAGATCTCAAGAGGATGTGAAGTGTTGAGATCACAAGATAATGTAATGAGAATGGGGAAAAAAGACCTTGAAACTCATGACATTGCATTACACTTACAGGGCTGCAAGAAGAAACTGAGTTTGCAATCAATATACAGAAAATTGAATGTAGAAAGCATGGCTTCCTTAAGACTACTTTTCAGTATTAACATGAGTTATCATTGATCATCTATTTTTTTTTTTTTTCTATTGCTTTTTATTCCCATGGTCAAAGCTGAACCCTTCCACCAAGCTTAGAGCCTTGCCAAATGGAACAATCATATATTTGCAATAAAAATGTGTAATCTTTATTTTTCTCATATGCCAAAACTACCCAGAATTGCCGCCTTTTTATATTAAAAGTATATGGGATATATTTTAAATATGTTTTAGTCTGTGATCCCAATATTTATTTTATATTTTGAAGGTATATGTTGAGGTTCATTTCTTCAATATATTTGCAACACATAAAATAAATATATGGATTACAGATTAATATGTATTTAAAATATACAAAAGGGGGCAATTTGAGTGGCCAAAATATGAGAAATATAAGGATTACACATTTCAACAATATATTAAAAATTTAATTAAAATGTTTGTGCCATATGGGTTGTGTTGTGATTTTGGATCAATCTCTGTACACATTGTCCTTTTATGTAAACTGTGAGTCGCCCTGTATAAGGATGCATGCTAATAAATAAATAATAATAATAATTACACAGATAGCAGTCCTGTGCGTCTCTATATTTCCAATACAATGTCCACGAGCACCTCTTCTTACATCAGTAGGTGGGCAACCATCGGCCTGGAGCTTCTTGTTCTGTAACAGCTTGTTAATTTAGAATTTTATTAATGTGTTTTGATTTATCACATTATCTTTACACATTCATAATTACTGAGTATGATATTTATTTACTTTCAGTGTACGTTTAGATTTGGGTGTTTTGCCAGGGGTGATTTTTTTTTTTTTTTTAAACAATATGTAAGTACACTATTTCTAACATGGCTTCAACTCTTCAGTCTTTTTGACTTTCTCTTCCCTTAAATGTGCTCCCAGTAGGTTTAAAATTCAGCTGCTCCAAATCAGGGTTGAGCTGCCTACCTGACACATTGTGTTTAAAGGTTAATTTCTGATGCTGTGTTTGTGTGCATGGGCTTGGTTTATATCAGTGTTACCAGAAACATAGTTAGAATGCTAGAGGTTTCATTATTAGTTAGAGGTTTCATTATATTTAATATTATGCTGACCAGTTAATTAACAGTATTCAATTTGATTAATTTAAATGTTAGCATTTTATGGTTTAAAGGACATTTAAGTATCATGTCTCAGGCTGTCTCAGATAACTATGAAGCCATACCCTATTTCTACTACAATGCAACCACAGTGATCTTTACTACAGACTCCATTCATCACTTCTGTATACTTTTAAATTACAGGTACTGTGCTACTGGATCTTGTATGTTACTGGTTATATACAGCAGAAGAGTTTGCAGCAGTACAGAGTTCTACAAATATTGCCTGTGATCTGATCTTCTGTAGCTAGTGCTTTAAAAAGTGAGGTCCCTGTGATAACAGTTCCAAAGCAGGAAAATAGGATTGGAACAGGTCAATCATAAATAATACATGTTGCGGCATTATTGTGGTAACCTCATAGAAAGTCACACACTCAAAGTATTCGTTTCTGAAAAAAAATCAGAAGAATTATCTTTGATGGAGTGGTACATTAGCATTACAAAAGTAAATCTAACACAAACAAAAAACAAAACAAACAAAAAAAAAACAATAAGGAAAATCAACAAGTGTGGATTCTGAGTTGTCAATATATCTGTGATGAGACAAAGAGCATCCTAAGACAATCTTTAAAATTATTTCACATTTTACATTGAAAATCACATTGATGAAATCAGATTTATGGTTAGATTAGGCAATTATTAGAAGGCAATCAAACACAAGAAAGGTCTAGTGTTAGTTCTAGTAAGCTTTGTGGAGACACCAGATGGAAATGTTTATTAAATGTGACTGAAATAGTTATCATGTTGGCCTGTGCATGGCAACAGTAAAAGATACTGAATGATTTTATAGCTATTAGTAGAAAAATGAATCATTTGAGACCCTGGATAGAACATTGTACCTTGTTGTTGTTTTTATAAGATTAAACACTATCTTTTAATCAGATGGATTGTCTTGGAATGCTTTTGGTCTTATCACAGACATATTCACCACTCAGAACTCAGACAATCACTCTTTGCAGGTCGGACTTATCATATTTCACAAGGCTTCATTTTTGTCAGTGTTATAGACAAGCATTTATTTTTCTCTTTTTTTGTATTCCATAGGAATCTGACCTCTAAGGGAGATTTTATGGTGATGGAGGAGAAAGGGAGGAGGTGGGGGCGGACAGTAGGGATCACTTTCTAAACTGGGGTGGAGTGATCCATAAAAATATGTGTCAAATTAAAGTAGCCATCTACCATATGAGAGGACCAATTAAAAGCCTCCTTGGGCTCCTATTTAATGGACCGGAAGATTTATCAAGCATTAAGAGCTTAATACTTCCATGCTGGGTAAAATCGTTCGTCAGTCATTAAAGCAATGCTCTCTTGCGATATGAACTTTGTCTTTTTTTTCCTCTCCTTCTGTGAAATGGCACCAATCACCACATTAAAGATTAAGTTTGTTTCAACTAGCTAAATCTGCTGTGGCCTTTCACAGATGGAAATTGAAAATCAGGCATGAGGGCTCTGCCTTTTTTTTTCAATGAAAAGCGTTGTTTCATAAAGTATTTGTTCGTCTTTGTAGTACCTTTGTAGTATAGCTTTCAATGCAAGGATTTGAAAACAGCCCTATCTTTTAATCGAATTGTGCTTTCAAGATCCAGTTTTTTAAATATACAAGATTAAACTATGTCAATAAAATCACCAAAGAACAGGTCATGGATCAGAGTTGGCATTAAAAAGGATTGGTTACAATCACATCTTGTATTACAGATCAGATCAAATAAGTTTTAAATAACCTCAGTGCTGTTGTCCTTTTCAAATACATGTTTTTTCTCAAATA
This sequence comes from Amia ocellicauda, assembly GCF_036373705.1. Classification (NCBI taxonomy): domain Eukaryota; kingdom Metazoa; phylum Chordata; class Actinopteri; order Amiiformes; family Amiidae; genus Amia; species Amia ocellicauda. The sequence goes on from NC_089852.1 coordinate 18,428,885, forward strand.
TTCCATTTGTATTATTATTGACCATGGTTCCCTATTTTTTATTTTTTAAAGCAGGGTGATTTCTCACAAATTATTTCATACAATATGCTAAGATTAAATTATGCTGTACATTCTGACCTTTAGTAATGCTAATATAAATTCAGTCTTATCTGCTTTTCATATTTGGTTTTTGATACCTGAAGATAGCTGCTGAATTTTAATCAGCTTGCTTGCATTTGTAATAATTCTGATTCATGCACAATTAAATATTATTTGAAAGAAACAATTTAAACTGACAGGTTATGTCTATAAACATTCCTACCTGTTTTCAGCTTGTGGCCTTGACCACTAGGTAGTATGGTGCCTGGCAGTGCAATGACAGGGTTCTAAACAAAGATGAATAAAATGCATAAATGGTAATTTAAATATAAAATATTGAAATCATTGAAATATGATGAAATAATGCCAGTGGGCAAAACACACCACACTGAAGGACCCACCGTGCAGAAATGCTGCTATAGTACTTTACACTTCACTGCTAAAATACACGTTTACTTCCCAAACAAGGTGAAATTAAACTTAACATTTGAGCAGGATACACTTCAAGAAAAAAAAAAAAACATTATTTCAAAACTCATAAACCCCAAAATCTTTAAACAATTGTATCAAGTTCACAAAGGCTCGGTAACTCTTTCAAGTTCATGATATTACACACAAAAAACATATTTCTATTAGTTCAACATTGACATGTTTTTTATTGGACGTGTTTATTAAGTATTTGTGTGTTAAACATTTAAAGTGGTCAATAACTGTTCTGAAACAAGACAATATTATCCAACATGTGTGTAACAGGCAGAGCCACCCCACTTTTGAGAGATGGAGACCTTGAACTATAGCTATCTCATGTAAGTAATGATTAATCTTTCTTTCATTACAGGCAATCATATTCTACAGAAATATGGGGCTCAAAAATAATTTGAGGGAACAAGAGGTAGTCAAGACAATTATACTTCTACAAATTTAAAGAGTAAATATCCTTTAATAAGTTGTGAACAATTGCCTCTGAACACACAGAAGTCCTTAAAGCAATCCACCATTAAAGTGGTGGAACAGCTGCGCTGTTTCTCACTGACAAAAGTTAGGCAGTTGACTAGCAGCAGGATCCAAGAGATGTTAATAAATAAATAAATAAATAAATAAATAAATAAAACTAACATTTAGAAGAATGTGGCCACTGCAGTGTCAGGTTTGCAGAATGATGCATGGTATCTTGCCTGCCTGGTGCTCAGGTTGCAGATCTCCCTAAACTAGTAGACGGGCCACGGTACCTCCACGGTAGTTTTCTCTGAAATACTTCCTGTACCACATGCCAGGCCAGGGAGACAGGCAGAGATTAGAAAGTTTAACACGTGGTTGAAAGCTTGGTGTAGGGAAGAGGGGTTTAGGTTTATGGAGCATTGGTCTTTCTTCTGGGATAGATGGAACCTGTACAAACCGGACAGTCTACATCTAAACAGAAGGGGGACTAATGCATTGGGAGAGCGTATGTGCACTGAAATTGAGAATCATTTAAACTAGGAATCAGGGGGGCAGGGAGCTCTGACAATGGGAGATGTTCCTCTAAGGAAAGAAAACCAAGGGAAACTGCTAGTAGGAAAGTCCTGAAATGTTTGTACCTCAATGCCAGGACTTGTTTGTCCAGCACATCTCACAGATGCTCGATTGGATTGACCAGGCCACCTTCTTCCATTGCTCTGTGGTCCAGTTCTGATGCTCACGTGCCCATTGTAGGCACTTCCGGCAGTGGACAGGGGTCAGCATGGGCACCCTGACTGGTCTGCGGCTACACAGCCCCATACGCAACAAACTGCGATGCACTGTGTGTTCTGACACCTTTCTATCAGAACCAGCATTCACTTTTTCAGCAAATTGAGCTACAGTAGCTCGTCTGTTGGATCAGACCACATGGGCCAGCCTTCCCTCCCCACGTGCATCAATAAGCCTTGGCCGCCCATGACCCTGTTGCCGGTTCACCGATTTTCCTTCCTTGGACCACTTTTGATAGGTACTGACCACTGCAGACCGGGAACACCCCACAAGAGCTGCAGTTTTGGAGATGCTCTGACCCAGTCGTCTAGCCATCACAATTTGGCCCTTGTCAAAGTCGCTCAGATCCTTACGCTTGCCCATTTTTCCTGCTTCTAACACATCAACTTTGAGGACAAAATGTTCACTTGCTGCCTAATATATCCCACCCACTGACAGGTGCCATGATAACGAGATTATCAGTGTTATTCACTTCACCTGTCAGTGGTCATAATGTTATGGCTGATCAGTGTATATAACAATACTAATAGAACCCTTCCTTTCAGAAGGTGGCTATTTGCAAGTTTCAGCATTCAGATTGTCCTTTTCATGTATTTATTTTTTCAGAGAGAGGAGGCACCAATCTATGTAAATACATTTATGTACTTATTCCTATCACAAAGGGAATTGCCTGATATTAAGTATTGATTTGAGTCCTTTGAAAAGCTCTAAAAGTCATAAATGAAAATTACAAACTCAAATGCCTTTTTAACTGTGCTACAGACCTTCAAAGTAAAGGAAGGACATTTAAGAATTGATTCAGTCCCTTTGCTGTTTTTGTGTCCCTTACATTATACTGCAGATGTTTCAATTTGAGACAACCTTCAGATGTATAAAGGCGATAACAAGACAACACATTTAAGACACTATTCTATTGAGAATGTTTTCTGAACATTAATTTGGATGTCAAAGTGTATTCTGGTAGTTGACTACACTTGTACAAACTCACTTTATTTTCTACTCTGCCTATTCATATTCATATGGGTTAGTGCAGGTCTATCAGAACTTTTACTGGCTTGTCACATGAATTTCTTTTTAGAAAACTAGTTGGTCCAGTTTTTTTATTCATTTTTATTTTTTATTAAGTCTTGTCATGTAACTGTATTGAAAGTCATGCTATGCTCCTCAAAGAAAACACAATCTGAATAGTCAAATATAAATACTAATTCTAGCCTTCATCAACCTTTTAGAAAGACACAGGCAAAAAGACCAAAAAATCAGTAGTTCTTCAGTGCAAGATTATGACATCTAAATCATTCAGCATATAGGTGCATCTGTGACCATGGTAGAGTGTATTACTTCAGGGCCATAAGAGATTGGAAATTTCCTGGGACAATGCCTTGAGTTCATTAAAGCTAGAAATGTTCTGTAATCTCTTTTCATTTCCTCCCTGACTATTACTGCTACTGTAGACAAGGGCAGTTTTTTTTTCTTTTAATGAATAACCTTCGTTTTCATTTAATACCACATCATCCTATCTCATTACTGAAAAGCTAGATGAAGAGCAATAAAAAAATCCCCCTGATTTACTCCAAGGACGCATCACTACTATAACGTGATTTGTCTGTCTTTAGGGCAATCTAATTGCCATTCTCAGACCTTACTTTGGATTTCTAAGGTGCACTAAGTGTGAACTATGAAAGTAGCTTTTGTGAGAATACTTTTGGGGGTGCGGTGTGTGCAGGTTGACTGCTAACAGCATTACTTATGTAAGGTTGTGTGCAGGCTTTAGATTGTAGATAGAAGTTTTAAACTAGGGGTAGAAATTAAGATCTCCTGCTTTGTGTCTGCCAGATTCAGTTTGAAATACAACATGCATAATATCGTAGCATAAAGTATTCACAACATGCATTTGGAACGATAGGTTGCGAGTGCAACCCCGGTTATCTGAAAAAGTAAGCACTGCCCAAGGGGGAGGGGTTTCTGCGCACTTCCATAGGAACCTGATCAAAAACGTCACTCTATCAAAGCTGCCATTGGCCCCTGTGCACATCACTCAGAACACAGGAGCAGTTGACATTTGCTGATTAGACCAGATAACACAGGGCAACATTAGCTCTACTGTGCTTACAAATTAACTGTGTACACAGCAGAGCACAAGAGCCCACTCAAGTGCTTACTGCTGAGGACAGCAGCAGCGGTCTCTTGCTCTATGGCACACAGCCAGAGCAGGCAAAAGACCTGCTGACCAAGGAACTGTGTACATAGCAAAGCAACTCAAGCGCCATCAGCTGGGAACAGCGGCAGTGAGCTCCAGTCTACACAGGCTAGAATGGAGCCACAGTCCTGCTGTTTACATATGTTATATATATATATATATATATATATATATATATATATATATATATATATATATATATCTGGAAGCATAGGCACCGACTACGCGAGGCAGAGATCCACTTCTGCTCTGCCGCACTGGCTCCACAATTGCTGTATCACAAGCGGGTGGAGGCGCCATTCCGAAACCAGGGGACCTTCCAGAAAGGGGGGGTCCGCCGCCATGTTGGATAGGCCAGGGAGGTGAACTGCTCTGAAGGAGCGGAGCTGTGGCTGCGCCCACAGGAGCAGAGGAAGTGCTAGACAGTATAGTCTGCTCGACCAGAGACCTCCTTGCCTGTTGATATAAGCAACCACCGCTGTGCTGTCCATCTGAACCAGCACGTCTGTCCCGTAGGAATGGCAGGAAATCAGACATTCCGAGGAATACTGCTTGTAACTCCAGGACGTTGAGGGCCTGTAAGGGCTCCATCCACCTGCCTCGGACACCACGTTCATCGCAAACTGCTCCCCAACCAGGTCATCATGAGTGCTCGGTGGCAGACTGGGCCTAGGGACGATTGCGGCGAGGGTACATCTTGAGAGACCTGAACCACCACTGCAGCAGCCTAAATTGGAGGAGGCCGAGGGGTAGGGTCTGTGATGCAGCCGCTAGGAGGCCCAGCAGCCTCTGGCAAAGGCACACCCTAACTCGATCTCTCAGTCAGAAGAGGGAGAGACGTGTGTATGGAGGCAACTCTCTCTGGCACCAGCGTGGTGAGCATGGCAACGGAATCGAGGCACAGCCCGAGGAACTGTGCCTGCTGAGTTGGCGTCAGGCGGCTCTTCTCTCGATTAACCTATGGGCTAACACAACGTCCATGCACTTGGAAAAAGTGTGTGGGGCTAGCAACAGGCCAAAGGGGGGAACAGCAAAATCAAATGCTAAGTTGCCAATTTGAGAGTTGCTGGGGGGTGCAAGGGTGGGCCAGGGGCTGCTGGAAAGCCTCAGGGACAGGGCTCTGGTGGTGGGGGAGGTGGGGCTTCCCTGACGGCGAGCTGCCGCAGGCTGCCTGTGCTGCTGGGCCTGGGGTGCAACAGGGTAAACCTGGGCCAGCTGCAGGGACTGCTCTCTTTCTTGGAGGGTGCGTGAGAGCATATCCTCCACAGAGCCCACTCCTTCTCATCCCTGGCCCCTAAATGGTGGAATGACCTGCCCACCGAAGTCAAATTAGCAGAGTTCTTGACCTCATTCCAGCGCTTACTCAAGATTCATCTTTTCAGACAGTACTTGTAATATTAGTCCTTTTATCCCCGCTAGATAGCTTTTCACAGTTTTATTATGCTTCTCGTGTTTTCGATTTGTTTTCCTCCTTGCTCCCTTTCCCAAAGCCCTTGACTGTGACCCTACATCTTGACAACACTTAGCTTTTACTGTCCAGGATGTATGACCTCACTTACTGTACTCATCTGTGTAAATTGGAACTTGTAAAATGTATTATATTTTGAATTGCTATGTTTTATGTAAATTGAATTTGTAATGATTGATGCCTTATACTTAACTGTATTTTTGCACTTTGTTTTGCACTTATGTTGTAAGTCGCCCTGGATAAGGGTGTCTGCCAAGAAATAAAAATAATAAAATAATAATAACAGAGGGGCCGAAAGTGAAGCCCAGCGAAATGGGGGTGTCCATGAGGCGGGTCCTGTCTGCCTCAGGAACCCGTCGTGCCTGGGACAACCAGAGCTGACGGCACGCCGCCACAATGGCTGTCGGGGATAGCCCAGTCTCCCTTGCTCCTTGATGCATCACTGTCACCAGCGGGTCAGCCACTGCCGCTATCTCCGAGATAGAGGGCATAGGACCTCCCCATTCCAGGCAGGCAAGGTACGTCGGCTGCAAGCCGTGCAATGGCAAGGGTGAGAGGAGCTCATCGCCAAGCACGCACACGTGTGAACAGGGAAACATGCAGCGAGGGTGCCAGTCAGTGTTTGCACCAGGGGGCACACAACAACTGAAACGCCGCCGTGACAAGTGGAGTGCCAAGGTGGCTCGCCGCTGTAAGTGCGTCTCCACCCTGCAACATTTATGGACAAGGGGGCACTGCAACACCAACCAGATGCAACCTTGTTGTTCCCGGACAGAACACTGTATATTCCAAGCACCAGGTGCAGGATACAAGTGCCGCATAGGCCCCTAGGCTTAACCACACCATGTGTGCCGGGGTTTCCAGGGACACCAGATGACGCGAGGTCGTGAGTCCGAGGGGGCCAAGGAGCCGTAGCAGGATCTAAAACAGGGACACACATGCTTCCGACTTGAAAGATAACAATGTTATTCTGTTTTTTATTTAGTTTCATAAATATCATTCATTGGACCATATGTGTTCATGTATTATATATCTGTAGTTTATTGAACACTGAATAAGCCTAGATAAAACTGTATAGATTCTGGTTGAATGAGTTGAATGAGGCTGTGCAAACTTTAGACTGCCACCCCCAGATTGAAACTCCCTGGTTTAACTTAGTTCAGCCAACTGGAATCTTTAGAGTTTTAACTTGCTGAATCAGTGTTCAACACTACTATTACTAATACTACAATAAACATATTAGCATCACCGCTGTGTTCCTGTTTTCTCTGTCTTCTTTATATAGATCAGTGTGATAGATGTTTTCCCGGAAGACATAACCAAAGGCATAATTTTGTTTTCACATCAAACAGCATGTGTTCAGCTTTTATTTTAGCAAGATGATATGGTATGTGAGTTTCATTATTTGTATTTCTTTCTATAGGATGAATGAGCACAGCAATAGGAAGAAATAGCTAAAATAGTACACTAATGTTCAAAAAGCATAGAAAACAGTTATTAAGCACTGTTTAGAGAAAAAAAAAATCCTTTTACAAAGTAACTGTCTCTGGGTGAATAGAAATAAGGCATTAAAGAAAAAGCCATGATGAAAACCTAACATGTTTCAGATTTCAATTGAAGACATATAAATGTAACAAAGGGGATTTTTAAATAAAAACATAAAATGTTTAAATAACTTTTTAGTTAACTATAGATGCTGGCATTCAGTAGTGGAATTGCTCTACTCGGTTGAAAAAATAAGAGATGTGAAGTGGCTGTAATGTCGATCCATCAAGTTTACTGCTAGTCCACCTAGAAGTATGGAGGTGGAATCTGCAAAGAGGTAATGAGACGGGAAGCTGCCAATTCCTTTTTTAATATTTTATTTGAATATTACCTTAGGGACCTAAAGGTGTTTTGAAGCATAGTTTGGTTTTAGCTCACATCTTAACAGTTCAACTAATTAATGTGATTATAATCATATTTGATTGATATCTGACATTTTGCTTTTCAAGTAGTGAAGAAAGGCTAGTTGAGGGAAGTGGGGTGGAGGGATGGGTGGAGGACTTTACAGAAGAAGCAGATAATGATTAGAGAAAAACCTAAATGCCTTTTCCGCTAGCTTAGAACTCCTTTTTCTGTAACGCAATCTGCCTTTTTAATTCCCTCTGGCTCAAATGCCAATTTTCTGCTATACTAGCGCGACTGCCTATGAATTGCTTATGTTAATAAAGCGAATAAAATAACTGAGCAATTAAGCAATTAAACTGTTTTAAATTTAATTTAAAATTCTGGCATTTTGCACATTTCTCAGCCAAGGCAGACTGGAATAAGTAATATCTTTGTTTCCCTCTCTCTTCCATACATTATTTGAACCATATTTAATTGTTAGGTCACCTGCAAAATCATTAACTTTATTGGTTAACTTGAATCTATGCAAAACTGCTTACTGCAATGTTTGTTTGATTTAAGGAGGTTAAACGATGGCTGCTCTTTGATGATGATGTAAAAACTTGATGATGAGCTGTGTGTAAATGCTGTTTCAAATTACCAAAAGTGGCTGCATTACACTAATAGCTGAAAAAAGGCCAATGCAAACCATAAAATTCATATTCCTTACCTACGTGTCATATACTGTATATATTTATATAATATAATATTATTTTTTCCCCAGATTTAAAGTTGCTCACTTTTTCCAGATTAGTATTTATATTAGACCTAAATGCAACCTTAAACATGCCAGGCTTTTATTTACATACTTTTATATAATATATAAGTTTGCTTTGTATTTCACTATTCAATCACAGCCAAGTCTAGACATATTTTAAAAGTAGCATTTTTATTATGTTATTTTCATCTCACATCTTCAAAGTCAGCTTTCTACATTTCCAAGGATATTTTTTATTCCACTAAATTGATAATGTTGAGATTACCTGTTTCCAATGGTTTTCCTTCACTTTTGGTTGGTTTATTTTTATCTTGGTTTATAGAAGAGAAAAAGTAGGTCAATACATTAATTTCTACTTGCAGGGACATTTTCAAATCTCAGTGAAGGAAAGACAAAGGAGGTTTCAGCAGCACCTTTGCCAATATTATGGCCAGACATGTCATTTTCAGATTTCTTGCCCTATACGGCCAGATGCTCCCATGAGTATGGTCCAATGTCTGCTACCAGCCACCACTCAATGTAACATTCGGGCTCAGATTAAGTGGGGCACTGCAAGGTGGGGCCAATTCCATTTGCCAAAATACAGTAGATTAACTGGGCATCCCCCTCTCTCCCTTTTCACCTCCTCTTCACAGTCAAGCTCTTAACCAACCCTGGGCAAATTTTCTTAGAAAACCATCCCCATCACTCTTTGTTTTGGAATCCTTCATTCAGAACAACTGGCACTCCTCGTCATCAATTCCCCCGGTGTTGATGTCATCCTTGGTCTCCCCTGGCTCTTGCATCACAATCCTATCATCTCTTGGGCAGAAGGAGATATACAGTTCTGGGGGCAGCAATGTGTCTTGCGTTGCTTTGCCCTTCCTTGACGAGCGACACATAAGGAGAGCCCATCAAAGATTCCCCCAGAATATGAGGACCTGGCACAGGTGTTTAGTAAGTTAGTGAATCAGCCAGTTTCTTCTTTATTGAAAAAAAGGATGGAGGACTCAGACCACACATTGATTATCATGAGCTCAATTAAGTAACTGTGAAATATCACTACCCCTTACCTTTGGTGCCCGCAACTGTAGAACAAGTTCGAGTGGCACAGTTTTTCACAAAATTGGATCTATGCAGTGCCTATGATCTGGTTCATATTAAAGAGGGAGATAAGTGGAAAACGGCGTTCATCACAAGCAGTGGGCACTATGAATACCAGGTTATGCCCTATTGGTTTAGTTAATGCCCCATCTGTTTTTTAGGCTTTTGTTAATGAAGTGCTAAGACCTTTACTTAACCACTGTGTGATAGTCTATATAGATGATAAGCTGATTTATTCACCAGCATTATCAGAGAACATTCACCAGGTCTGACAGGTGCTCAAATGTTTGTTGGAACGTGATCTTTATGTTAAATCAGAGAAATTTGAGTTCCATCAAAAACACATTCATTTTTTGGGATATATAATCACACCAACAGAGTCAGGATGGACCAAAGCAAAGTGAAAGCAGTGACCAAGTAGCCTCAAGCCTCAATTCTGCTAGTCCCTTTAGTACCTCCTCCTCATTTATCCTGATCTCTCTTAGGGTTTGACTGGACTGATTGTTAACCTGTGGCATGTTAAAGAAAAAATTGATATCATGCCACAGGTTACAATCAGTCCTGTCAAACCCTAAGAGAGATCAGGATAAATGAGGAGGAGGTACTAAAGGGACTACCAGAATTAAAAACAAACAAATCACCTGGCCAGATGGCATATTTCCAACAGTACTTAAAGAAATTAGGGATATTATTCATAGGCCGCTAACTCAAATATTCCAAATGACACAGAATAGGGGATGTGCCAACTGACTGGAAGATGGCAAATGTCATACCAATCCACAAGAAAGGGGACAAAACTAAGCCAGGAAATTACAGACCAATCAATCTCACCTGCATTACTTGTAAAATGTTGGAAAACATGATTAGACAGAAAATAGAGCAGCATCTTAATGAAAACCATATTCTTGGAGATAGTCAACATGGGTTTAGACGAGGCAGATCATGTCTTACTAATTTATTAGAATTTGAACATGCAACTGCAGCTGTAGATCAGGTGAAAGCATATGATACGATATACTTAGATTTTCAAAAAGCTTTTGATAAGTTTCCACACCAAAGACTTATCCTCAAATTGGAAACTGTAGGCATTCAGGGTAATGTAAGTAGATGGATTATGAACTCGATTAGAGGAGTCATTTCTAACTGGAGTGAGGCTGTTAGTGGAGTTCCACAGGGATCAGTATTAGGGCCGTTGCTTTTTCTAATCTATATTAATGACCTAGACTCTGGGATAGTTAGCAAACTTGTGAAATTTGCAGATGATACTAAAATAGGCGGCTCAGCAGATACAATCTCAGCAGCACAGGTTATACAAAATGACTTATGCCTCGGTTCCACTGGCTTAAGCCTCCATGCCTTGCCATGTCATGCTGTGCCGGACGCGTCCCAGAGCTTTTTTTGTAAAATCAGGCTGTTGTGAAGTCCATCCCCTCTTATGGGAGGAGCAGAGCAATTGTGGGTTTGGCTTGTGTTTCGTTTTAAAAATAAAGACAGAGAACATCACTACGAGTGATACAGACTGACTTTCTGTTTTACATGATTGTAAACAGCATAATAAATACATGTTTCTGTTAAGAGACATTAAGAAGAGCTAAACATGTATAGACAAGCACGTTCCCATAAGAATACATTCCCATGTGCAACGATATGTTGCATATGCAACCCCGGTTATCTGAAAAAGGAAGCACTGCCCAAGGGGGAGGGATTTCTGTGCACTTCCGTAGGAACCCGATCGAAACGTCACTCTATCAAAGCTGCCATTGGCCCCTGTGCTCATCACTCAGAACAGGTCCCTTCCCACTTCCTGTTCTATAAAACAGGATGTCAGCCCAGGTTCGTCCTCTTTTGCCGGGTGCCAGAAGTCCCGCGTGACCTTGCAACCCTTGGGCAGTGCTTCCTTTTTCAGATAACCGGGGTTGCATACGCAACCTATCGTTATCTTTCAAGTCGGAAGCACTGCCCAAGGGGGAGGGGTTACTGTATAACAAAACCGTCGCAAGGGAGGAGGCAGCAAGCTGATAAGGGAGCCTCCCCCGAGGTGCACCGCTAGGGGGCATCGGCAACACAACTCCAGACAGTAACCTCAGGGGCCCCGTAGGGCCGTACCTGAGCTATCTAGGAGTGAGGACCGTAGTCACGCTCTACCGGGACTGTCTGCAATCAGTATATACAAAGCGGGGCTACAAGGTTAACTCTTACACCCTCCGCTTACAAGAGCAAGGCCGGTTGCTCTACTAGTGCAGCTAGGAGCGAGGCTGTAATCTACTTGCACAATGTCTGGCGCGGGCAATCAAGCACTTGAGCTGCCTCCGCGCAATATCATGGCAGTGGACCCCTGATCCGAGCGGGGCCACAGACCCAATGAGAAAAATACAATATAATACATAGCTGGCTAGTCAACAGAGTAGCTGAGCTGAACAATATACAATATAAAAATATAAACCACAGACCTGCTGACCAATACACAGAGTGGGGTACAGGCCAAACGCATGCACCACCGCAACACAATTATAATGAATGAACTATATACAGTGTGGCCTCATAAGGCAACATGCCTGTAGGCCGCATGACAAGCCCTGGGAACACATCGACACAGGAGCAGCTCGCGTGGGTGCTCGACTGGAAGGCATAGTCCGGTGGAAGGGAAAGTCATGGTTCACTAGCTCCCTCAGGATGCACTTACAGGGGCAGACTGGGAGAGGAAAGGCAGGAGCCAGAGCCCATAGGCTACTGGAGCTCGACTGCAGCCAACACCAGGTTCCCAATGGAAGGGACCGGTCCCGTTGCGTCCAACCTGTAGAACCGGGCAAATGTAAGCAGCGAGGCCCAAGCTGCAGCCGCACAAATGTCTGCCAATGGGGCACCTTGAAAAAGGGCCCACGATGTGGCAACGCCTCGAGTCGAGTGGGCCACCAGGTGATCAGGCACTGGGGTCCCAGTGGACTTGTAGGCCATGGTGATGGTGTCCACAATCCAATGCAAGAGGCGCTGCTTTGAAAGCGTCTGGCCCTGTGTCCGCACTCCATAAGACACAAACAGTAGGTCTGAGCGCCGAATGTCCTTAGTGCGTTCCAAATAGCACCTGAGGGCTCGCACAGGGCAGAACAGGTGAAGCCGACTATCTTGTTCTGAAGCGAAGGGAGAAGGATGAAAATCCATCAACTCAATAGGCCTGTTGACATGAAATGGAGACAGCACTTTCGGGAGGAACGCAGGGTTAGGCCGTAGCGTGACCCTGGAGCCATCTCCCGCAAAACGGACACACAATGGGTGTACGCACAGGGCGTGTAACTCGCTCACGGAGATGGCCGCCAAATACACTTTGAGCATGGACAGGGACTTGCCCTGGTCCAACAGCTCTTGTTGAAATTGCAATATGACCCTGATAGGGCAATTAATTGGGTCTTGACTGGCGTCTTGGCACCAGGTGCTAAACGTCTGCCAGCGGTAGGAATACTGCAACCTCGTAGAGGGAGCTCTCGCCGACTGAATAGTGGCAACTACCGCGTCTGACAGACCCCAAGCAATCAATCGCTCCCGCTCAGGGGCCAAGCCCAGAGCTGGAGGAGGCCCAGATTGGCGTGCCAAAGCGTGCCCTGCACCAGGGACAACAAGTCCGCTCTCACTGGGAGCTGCCAAGGCTCTCCTTGGAGGAGGGCGATCAGGTCCGTGAACCAGAATCTGCGAGGCCACCGTGGGGCTATCAGCAGAACTGTTGCTCGTTCTCTCCTGACCTTCTCCAGGACCACTGGGAGAAGGGGGAACGGTGGGAACGTGTAAAGGGTCCCTAGGGTTCCTGAGCGGTCTCAGATGGAGAACCATATTGGGCAGTGTGTGGACTCTGACGAGGCAAATAGATCCACGTCTGCCCTGCTGAACCGGCTCCACAGTTGCTGTACCACAAGTGGCTGGAGGCGCCATTCCGAGACCGGGGGCCTCCCCGAGCGGTCCGCCGCCGTGTTGGACAGGCCTGGCAGGTGAAATGCTCTGATGGAGCGGAACCATGGCTGCGCCACCACAGAAGCAGACGGCGTGCTAGACAGTACAGTCTGCGTGACCTCCTTGCCTGTTGATATAGGCAACCACCGCACATGTCTGTCCCGCAGGACCGGCAGGAAATGAGACAGTCTAAGGAGTACTGCTTGTAACTCCAGGATGTTTATATGGAGGGCCCGTGCTGGCTCCGTCCACCTGCCTCGGACTCCACGTCTGTCGCAGACTGCTCCCCCAACCCTGCTTGGAGGCGTCTGTCTTCATGACTGCTGAACCACCACTGCTGAGGGGGAGGGTCTGTGATGCAGCCGCTAGGAGGCCCAGCAGCCTCTGGCAAAGGGACACCCTGACACGAGCTCTCAGTCGGAAGAGGATGAGACACGTGTGTATTGAGGCAACTCTCCCTGGCGCCAGCGTGGCAAGCATGGCAACGGAATCAAGGCGCAGTCCGATGAACTGTGCCTGCTGAGTTGGCGTCAGGCAGCTCTTCTCTCGATTGACCCGAAGGCCCAATTCGGAGAGGCGGCCTAAAATCAGGTCCATGTGTATCCGAACCTGTTCCCTCGAGTGAGAACAAACCAGCCAGTCGTCTAGATAATTGAGGACACGGACCCCCTGGCATCGCAAGGGGGCTAACACGATCTACTGTGGTGAATCAGTCACCAGGCTTGATGGCCTGGGACATGGTGCACAGGTTGAGCATCTTGAAGCGCAGCACCTTGAGGTGGTGGTTCAGGCGCCTCAGATCCAAGATCCAAGCCATCATTCTTGGGCACAAGGAAGTATGGGGAATAAAATCCCTTGTGCTGCACCGGCGGGGGCACTTCGCGGATTGCTCGCTTCTCCAGGAGAGCGGCGATTTCGACGCGAAGCGCTGCACACTGCAACGGGTCCCTCACTCTTGTCCAAACCACGCCCTGGAAGGGGGGTGGACATGTCTGAAATTGCAGGGAGTAGCCAACTGATATAATTTGGAGCACCCAAGAGTCTTGGGTGCAGAGTTGCCAATTGGAGAGTTGCTGGGGGGTGTAAGGGAGGGCCAGAGGCTGCTGGAATGCCTCAGGGGCGGGGCTCGGTTGGTGGAGGAGATGGGGTCGAGCTGGGTCCCCTCCTACCACAAGCTGCCGTGGGCCGCCGGAGGCCAGGGCGGAGAGCCTGGGGGGCGTGAGACGCTGGCGGAGATCGGCAGGTGGTCGGGGCTGTGACCTGGGCTGTGGTCCGGCCTGTGGCCTGGGCTGTGGCCTGGGAGCAGTGGTTGGGGGGCCTCCCCGCCGGTGAACTGCCGCAGACGCCCTGTGTTGCTGACCCTGAGGTGCCACTGGGTACACTCGGGCCAGCTGGAGGGACTGCTCCCTCTCCTGAAGAGTGCGCGATAGCATCTCCTCCACAGAGGGGCCAAAAGTAAAGCCCGGCGGACAGGACTCGCCGTGCCTGGGACAGCCAAAGCTGGTGGCACGCCGCTACAATGGCTGCCAAGGATCACCCTGTCGCCCTTGCACCCTGGCGCATCACCGTGACCAGCTGATCTGCTGCCGCTGCTATCTCCGAGATAGGGGGCGGGGTGGGTAATGCGCTATGTTGCTCCGAGGCCTCCGCCAGCTGAGCCAAGTACAAGGCCAGCAGGCTTTCCATATTTCTGAGGCAAGCCCCTTGGGCTCCAGCCTCATACGCCCTCTAGCGTCTTTGTGATGCAACACTGCCTGTTGGGGCGTCCACGCTCAACGGAGGAGGAGGGGTGGGAGCAACCAGCTCCTCCTCCATGAACTCCGCCTCAAGCTCTGAGTCCTCGTGAGGACCCAGAGACAGGCGGTCCTCCTCCCAGGTGACCCGTCTGCTGCCCTCCTCCTGGGATGGAGCCTCTGTCCGCTGAGCCTGACCTCCTTTGCCGACGGCGCGGCGGGGAGGAGGCCAGCGAATACTCAGAAGAGGGGGAGGGAGCCGGGGGGCGTCGCTCCACCGCTCTTCCTTGTTGTTCGCATGCATGCGCAGCGGCGCGCATTACGGGCACGTCAGGCAGGGGCGGCACAGCTGTCACAGGGGGGGCAGCTGCCGTGGCAGGTGAGGGAGCAACAGCCGGCGCAGCAGCGGGAGTAGGTGGGGACGCCGGCGCAGGAGGCGCGGCTGTCCCCAGCACTACCATCCTGGAGGAGGAGACGGAGAGGCGGAGATCCAGCGCCCCCGAGGCCATCCCGTCATTCGCCGGAGTGGGGAATGGCCGGGCACGGCGGTGAGTGCGGTGGCGCCCGGTAAGATGGTGGACCTCTGGGCGCGCCGTAGCATACCCAGAAATCGCGGCCAAATCGTGCCCGCTGTCGGTGCCCAGACAGACGGGGCATAAGACTTCCACACCGGGCAGCCGGGCCACGGATTTTACTGCTGCTGCTAGCGCTCCTGCTGTGGAGGAAAAAGCCCTGTGGACAAAAAACCAACACAGCAAGCAGTCAGAATATATATAGCACTATATAAACACAACTATTATTTTTAAAAGGCTCTTCTTATGAACGAAACTGAAACCAAAAGCGCAGCCTGACCTCCAGTGCACGAACGGGACAGAATCAGGATTAGCTATCAATAATAACTAAACATACACAAGACAGAGACGATGTGCAGCGAAAACGGTGGTGAACAACAGCCAGCCGAAATACGCAGTCCAGCGAAGAGGCAAAAGAGGACGAACCTGCGCTGATGTCACGTTTTATAGAACAGGAAGTGGGAAAGGACCTCTTCTGAGTGATGAGCGCAGGGGCCAATGGCAGCTTTGATAGAGTGACGTTTCGATCGGGTTCCTACGGAAGTGCACAGAAACCCTCCCCCTTGGGCAGTGCTTCAGTCTTAAAAGATAACAATTACTACATATTTACTACTTGGTATTATTATTATCATCAACCATAATTTATTACTCTTTCTGCAGATTTGAAACTGCAAACAATACTGTCTCTTCCCTGTCTGTCTACAAGTCAAGCACACATCTTCGCTTTCATTAGCGGATTTATTTCCTTAGTGGGCATGACAGACGCTTACAGACACGTCTAGCACCAGATAGTTAACCTCCACAAAACACGGTCCGGGAACTTAGCCAGTGGAAACACCGGGGTATTGGATAATATTCAGTTGTGGGCTGACACCTGGCAGATGAAATTCAATGTGGACAAGTGCAAGCTATTACACGCAGGTAACAAAAAAGTCCACTATAATTACACTATGGGAGGAATAGAACTAGATTAAGTAATGCATGAGAAAGACCTAGGAGTCTATGTGGACTCCTCACTTTCTCCTTCCAAACAGTGTGGGGAAGCAATAAAAAAGGCAAACAGAATGTTAGGGTATATTGTCAGGGAAGTAATGTTAAGACTGTACAATGTACTAGTTAGACCTAATCTGGAATACTGTGTACAGTTCTGGGCTCCACACTTCAAGAAAGATATCGCAGCTCTAGTCGCAGTTCAGAGGAGAGCAACCAGACTTGTCAGGAATGTCCTACTCGGAGAGACCGAGGGAACTGAACCTTTTCACCCTGGAACAGAGGAGACTATGTGGGGACTTGATTCAAGGCTTCAAAATCATGAAAGGCATCAAACACATCAAACCAGAGGAGCTTTTCCAGATCAGCAGGGACACATGCACCAAGGGACAGAAATGGAAATTGGGCTTCAAAGCATTCAAGACTGATAACAGGAGACACTTCTTCACACAGAGAATTGTCAGAATCTGGAACAAACTCCCCAGCCATGTGGTTAAAGCTGACAATTTGGGAACATTTAAAAATAGACTTGATAGGATCCTTGGATCAATGGACATCAAATGCGTGTCACGCCCTAGTGGGTGCTTAGGGGTGACAACGCTACACGACCACACCACCTCCTTTGTTACATGAGAGAGGAGCTCGTCTACCCATACCAATTCTGTCGCCAGGCAGGCTCGACAGAACCCCAAGACACTCCCACAAGGACAGGTAAGGAATAACAATATTTATTTAATAAAATTCCAGACAGGGCATGAAGACTGTCCTGGATAAATTGTACAGAAAAATTATAAATGGAAAAATCACAATATAAAACCTAGCTAAAACCACCTTTAATACCTGGGCGTATAAAACGCTAAAAACCCTATCCAAAAATATAACAAAGAAAAATGAAAAAAGGAACCTAGTAAAATATTATAAAACTAATATTTCCTGCAAATCAAACACACAAAGACACTAATAACTCTTCATCCTTTTCCTTCCACAGGTACGATCAGCACTCCAGACGCACAGGTAAGTGGGATTAACCTCTCATGCTTTCTCTTCCCAGCAGCCCGACAGCACCCTGTTAGGCAAACAGATACTGGCAGGCTAGAAACAAAGACGTAATTAATACCGAGAACTCGCTGAGCCTGTGGTTCGATCTGTCTAATTTGCCCATGGGCAGTGATAACTTAGGTAAAATGAGAGCTGTCAATATGTAATGTTAATTTCTCAATGCAACTTTAAAGTATAATCCACAATATTACTTTCTTTCTCCTTATGCAGTTCAATTTGGAGAGTACCAGGGAGAGGAGGTAACCAAAAGATCTATGTCTCCTCACTGTAATACAGACCAAGTTCCAAATAAAGCCAGTTCCAAAAGTACAAATGCCTGTGACTCTTAATTGTCGTATTCAAAGTCTCTTCAATTCTGCTCCGTGCACTCTCACTTACTGCAACCCTCTTGCATATACAGTCAACAAAAACCAATGGACTGAGCTGCTTGAAGCTCACGCCATCAATACTCTGCTGCCCAGCCTTCGGTGTATATCGTCGCCATCTCAGGGTTCAGGATCTCCGTTTGCACTGTTCATAATCCATAAAGAGAAATAAAGAGTTAATTGGTTGCCGCAATAGTTTCCACAGCTCCCCTCTCCAGCACTGGCTTTGCTTCCCCTTCCTTGGTCCTGCTACTGGTCACATTGCGATGTGTCTCGTTCTGTTTCTCTCTCCCGTTGAATGACCTCTCTCAGCTTAAATACTGAGACAGAGAACCTGGGTGCAGGTGAAGGTGATTAGGAAAGAGCGTGCAGGAAAGTCCAGGTGAGAATGTAGGTTGGTAGTGTGCACTTGGCAAGACAAACAATAAAACAATAAAGAACCATTAAACCAATTATACAAAGAAAAAGTGATACAACAAAGGAAAGAAGCAAAAAAACATGATTAAACCGTGATCAAAAAAAGAAAGTGCACACATCAAAATAAATAAGTGAAGGAAATAATACAATAATCAATTGAGTGATAAACTGTGCTGTAGTGCTGTAAGAGTGGTGAATCCTTTCCTTTCCTGGTCCTGACAGATCATCATAACATAGAATATATCCGCTCAGCAAAACAACTCAACCCTCATCAGGCAAGCTGGGATCTATTTTTCGCTCAGTTCCACTTCACCCTTACATACTGCCCAGGTTCCAAAAACAGGCTGAAGCTCTGTCTCATCAATTTGACTCAAACACCAACCCCCTTTCTACAGAACCCATACTGGCATGCAGCTGCATTGTCATCCTTATCTGATGGCACATTATGGATCTCATTCAGCAAGTCTCCGATCTGGCTCCTCCTAACTGCCCCGCATCGCAGATCTATGTGCCTTCCTCTGTGTGCTCACGACTTATGCATTTATTACACTCTTCACCTGCTTCAGGACACCCTGGAATTCAGCATACATTGTCCATAGTCCAGAAAAAAGTTTGGTGGCCCACTCTGACCCCTGATGTGAAGCATTTTTGTCACTGAGTGTCCCACTTATGCGCAAGCTAAATCATCACACGAACTTCCTGCCCGTCTCTTGGAACCTCTTCCTATTCCCCACAGACCTTGGTCCCACATCTACTTTGGCTTAATCACCGATCTCCCCAATTCTCATGGTTACACTACGATTTTGGTTGCTGTTGACAAGTCATGCCATCTCATTCCACTCAAAGGTCTCCCCAATGGTGGATGACCCGATGCACTCCACATAACCATCTGCTGGCCCCTCTGCAGATCCTACTCCTTCCCTGGATTTGGATTACGGGCCTGCCTATGCAGTCTATTACCTCCTTTGATCCTGGCACCGGAGTGGACGTCTACAGTACCTAGTAGACTGGGAGGGATATGGACCGGAGGAACAGTCCTGTGTGCCCACCGCCGATATCCTGGACCCTGCCCTCATTGACAATTTCCATGGAATACACCCATCAAATCCCGCCCCCTGACCACGTGGGGGGTAGGGGGGTATGGGGGTTACGGATCATCTATATCCTTCCCCAGGTTCACCTTTCCACAGTTTGCTCAATTTTTCTATTTCTTTGCTATTTATTGACAGTCTGAGCATTTCTCCTTGTAGTTTGACTTACCTGGGTCCTGACTACTGCTTTCCTGTTTCATGTTCTAAATCTGGTTTTGCACTTTATCCTGTTTGCACAATCCCACAACCTGAGGCTTGTTTCTTGAACTTGATTCTCGCCTAGCCCTTTATATTCTGTTGCCGGTTCCTGACCAGCTGTCCGATCAATCCCCCTTTCTTATCTGCACTGGGGTCCTTTACCTTCACCAGTGGGTCTCGCTACAAGTACAGGTTTCCATTAATTATTATTACATTCCTAAACAGATAACTATCTCTTCTTTTAAAATATTCTACAGGTAACAGACTTTTTAGTATTGCAGTTATTCAGATATTCATATTCATATTCTATGGCCATCACTGATTTTCAGCTCAGCAAAATCCAGAATACGGTTTTGAGATATCATACAGAAAGTACAGAAATATGTGTACTCATACTCAAACAAAGTTATGATTGGATTAACTGACACAAATACAAATATTTGTGAAGTTCAAATGGTATGTAATGATATGACACTAACAGCATGACACTACAAAAAAACAAAAAAAACATCCTTCCTTAGGCTGATCTAATGTGTCCTTTTTTGATCACTCATAGTAATCAAATGGACACATCTCGCATTTGAACATTACCATTACCAATATTACCATAATTGCATTTACTAATATTATCATTATTGTTATTACTAATAGTTCTAAGTTAATTTAATCTTTACAATATGAGCCATATGCAATTTCCTGTTGATAGTTTTCCTTCAGCTTGGTGCTGATGGCTGATATGTAAGAGCAACTCCAGAGGATTAGTCTTTTCTTGGCTTTGACAGCTGCAGTGCTGGCTCCAGGATCAAACAATGAGCACTTTATCCATCCTATCCTTTACTTTCCTTTTACTCTCTAGGTGGTCCAAGAGCCAAATCTTGTTAGTGCTTTAGGCAAGTGTGGCTAACAATTTCTATATATTCCCTTTATTTTTTCGCTAAAATAGAATAGTTATTAGTTTGTAGTTTTTGCTTCTATCTTATTCTGGTCAGTTTTGGCATCAAATAAAGTTTGTATAGACATCACAGAAAAATGGGAAATTAGTTGCACTTTAGGAGTTGCAAATGTCACTTTCTAAATTATTAATAAGCTAAGTTACTGTAAAATTGTATACATATATATGAACATGTGGGAATACGCAGTTATTACAAGGTTAATAACACTATTAATAATGTATTGACATGTTCCACATTATAAAGCATCTATACATGTCATTTACTGTTCTTGATTTAAAGCATCTATCAAAAAAGCTTTGATAATCTAATCCTTCAGTTTTAAAATGCCATTTCTAAGACTGAGAATGTGTGTTCTATGTGCATAGGCACATTTTTCTTTTCCTATTTTTGCATTCAGATTTATTTTTTACATGGGAGCTGCAGGAGTTTCATCAGGTGTAAAGTTGCTCTGCACTTCCTCACAGGGCCATCTCCAACTCACTCCCCACAGCATGAATTCAAACAGTCGAAGCCAGACACCCACCCCCTTCAGCAATCAGCCGTTCAGATGAACTGATGAAAAAGATGTGTGCAGTTGAGGAGAAAAATAAATCAAAATGTTGTTTGTCTCATACAAATCTTGTTGGGAAAACGAGAAAAATCAAACCAGCTGCATGACAAACCTGTTTATTCTGCACAATTTGGCATCAAATGCAACAGACGGCTGACTGGCTGCTGGTACAGTTCTCCCATTAAAACATAATTTATTGCTGCCTTTAAGAGCTGTTGCATTCTGGTTTCTTCTTTTCTGTCTTTCTTTCTTTCTTTTCTGCTCATACACCAGCAGCTGTCAGGTTTTGCTTTTAAAATGCTCATTATCCACCTAAATGGCAATACTCACAGCTAGCCCCCCATCCCTCCTCCCTGCCCATCATCTACCATGCACACACACTGCACTCAGATTTCTAAAAGGATTACGCATGTGTTTTGACCCAAAACTGGCACAGAGGGTTATGAATTTTTGGATGATATTTGTAAAGCACACACATAATGACATAAACATGAGTTTAAAACATAATTGGTGGAGGCACATTCTCTGTGCACTTTATACCCCAATGAGTATGTAATTTTGGATTGTTTCTGATCTAAACTTTTAAAATAAGGAGGCAATTTTGTAATTTTGAAATCTAGATTGGGGTGTTTGTATTGTATTGCACATGGTGGTGCACTGGTTAGCACAGCTGCCTCACAGCTTTATAATGTTTACTGTCATGAGGTTGCCTGTGAGTTATTTTCCATTATTGCCCTTTACTGTGTTTTAATTAATCAGACCAGATTGGTACAAAGGAGGTGGAAGCTGCATTCTACCTAAAATCAATTAATGTTCACCTCTAACTTGTAATAGAAAGGGGCTCTTTTTCTTGTATCTATTTTTAAATGCCAGCAGTGTTGAAATTGGAGCATGCTGCATGCCACTGTCTGCAGAAAAAGACAGAAATAGAACAGTGAACTTGTGCAAAGACAATCTAAGGGAAATACATAATGGAATGAGGGACATACCTACAGTGGCAAGTTTGTGAACCCCTTAGAATTTTCTAATATTTCACATCTCAAAATATTATTAGATCTTAAGTCCTAATAGATAAATAGATAATATATAATAGATACAGATAACCTGACACAAACAAATGACAAAAAAACATGATATTTTTTCAAGTTATTTTACACAAATGTCTCAACATTCAATATCCATGTTGAAAGTATGTGAATCCTTAGATTCAGTAACTGGTGGCATTTCCTTCAGCAGCAATGCCTTCAACTAAACGTTTCCTGTAACTGTCAGTAGTCAGTATATCACATTAGTTTTTAAGGAATTCTTATCCATTCCTCCTTACAGAACTGCTTCAACGTGGTGACATTTTAGGGTTTTCTTCCACTGGCAGCTCACTTCCACAATATTTTGATGGGATTTAGCTCCAGACTTTGACAAGGCCATTCTAAAACATGGAAGTTCTTCTTTTGCCTCCATTCCTTTGTAGACCTACTTGTATGTTTTTTTTTTATTATTATTATCTTGCTGCATGACATTCTCCTCTTGATCTTCTGATACAATCCAATCATGGAAAGCCATCCAGGTCCTGAGGCAGCAAATCAGCCCTGGACCATCACACTCCCACCATCATGCTTAATGGTTGGGATGAGATTCTTGTTCGAACTTAGTGTTTAGTTTTCACCAAATATAATGTTTCTCATTGAGGCCAAAATGTTCAACTTTTGACTTGACTTCATCTATGTGCTCTTTGGCATTCTTCAGGCAACAGTTTTCATTTTAGAGACCAGTGGTTTCCTCCTGGCTATCCTCCCATGAACACCATTCTTGTTCAGTCTTTTTCTGATAGTTGAGGCATGAACATTCACATTAGCCAAGAGTGGTCTGCAAACCCTTGGATGTTACTCTGGGGTTCCTTGTGACTTCCTGGATCATTTGCTGGCTTGTTCTTGGAGAGAGTTTGGTAGGACAACTTCTCCCGGGTAGAGTTACTGTGGTCTTGAACTGTCTTCATTTGTAGACTAACGTCTGTCTGACAGTGGATTGATGGAGACCCAGATACTCAGAAATTATTTTGTAAACCTTTCTATGCTGAAGAGCATCAATCCTCAGGGATTTATATTGATAATGGCATAATATGTTTCCAAAAAGACCAGACTCAAATCTGTGATCCCAACTCCAAATGTATGCTCATTTTCTATCCATCATGGATGTTTTCTAAGGAAAGCACTTGCATGGGGTATTTAGCCAAATGTATTAACAGTGAACTTAACTTTTATTTTATTTATTATAATTAAGTGCTCTTAAGTAACCCCAGTTGTCCTTTAAATGTAGTTTTGTACCTAATCTGTATGACCATAGAAGAATGTTGCATACTTGCATAGCTGTCAAACTTTCCCATAGCTCATGGGACAATCCTGTAATTTGACCCCTTTTTCTGGACAGTTCCTGTAAGGTCATTTCTCCTGTATTTTTCAAACAAATTAATTTCACTGCAAAATGTCAAAACCTCAGTCCAGTAGCATAAAGCATTTAGGATTGTGGGACCCTATGGGCCATGTAAAACCCAGGGGGAAGCCAGGCACAATGTAATGAGTAAAGATTTACTTTGTGCTCAGCAGTCCCCAACCCCTTCTCAGTCTCCCAAATTTTAATTTCTATATGTTCACAAGTTTGTATTTTTAGGACTAGCTGTAGGAAACAAAAAAGTGTTTTATGTTCTCTTGTTCGCATTATTATCATTATTCTTTATACTGGTTGCACTGCATGAAGAGACCTGTGAACCATGTTTGATTGACTTGCTTTTGTTTTGTTTGTGGACGCCAAGTGCACTCACAGGGCCACTTGCCATTTTACTTCCACACAATCTTTAGCTTTGCTAAGTTATTGCTATATTACTTTGTTTTATTATCTTTCACACTGTAGCCCAACCTGCTTACTACATTTGTGCAATACACATAACACTTTCTAGACTTCTAGGTATTTTCAGAAGAGCATAAGAACATTAGGAAGGTTACAATGCAGTTAAAATTGTATAATTAATACACAGAACAGTAAGGACATTTACATGAGAAGCTGTTTATTTTTGTGAAGTAGGTGTTAGATGAGGTTCATTTTTGTTCAAATATGCATATGTGTGACTCCCCTGAAAAGATCACAGCAGTGTGTTGTAAAAAGTTAATTAATCAAAAACAGCAATATCAATTCTAGTACGGCTTGGTGGAAACCAGATCCAGGGACACATAAGAATGCAATGCTCCATGGAAAATCCCAGTCAGTTAGTTCTAACACAGTCCAGATTATAATTAGTTTTGTCCAGCTGAATGGAGACAATAAATTACTCTTCTTCTTTGAGTTTTGAGGAATTTGAGAGGTGCCTACAATCTATTTCAGGAAGACATATTTACAAGTCAAAAACATGTTACCTAGCTATTGGATTCATTTTCATGTATTGCTCTGAATACACTGGTTTATTGTAAGTATTAATTAAACATGAAGGATAATGCAAGAGAGAAAGAAGCACTGGTCTTTTACACTAGATCAAACATGCTGATAGAGGATGGTTCAGTGGAAATGTAGCTTGTGTGCAGTCTGACTTCACTCGGATTTGAATACCCATCTCAGGTACACCAAGGGTCTGATCTGCACAGCTCCAAACAAACAACATATTCACTACATCTCAAGACTAGTCCCTTGACACAGGAAATTAATCAGTGTAATAGGGTCATGCACGCGAGGAACCCTGTTATATATACTTCCACCAGTGGACTGTTTGCAGTTTCCATTTGCCTTGTTAGCAGAATGTGAACCAGTCTGGGACAGATCATGTAGAAGCAGGTGAAGATGTACATTTTAACCTGTTTCAAAAAACCTTTAAGTTTCTATTAAATTTAAGATGATAAACTACAGTAAGTGGTCGATTGAAGTTCTGATACATTTAGATTGAAAAGACATGGGGAGAATTTCACTCGTTTTTTTTAAGCTTTTGCCTTCCTGTCATCAATTGCAAATGTGGGAGTTTGAGTCAATCTTGTGTAAGCTCCCAAGGGACATCTGTTAAGAAATTGAATACACCCTCATTACTGAATGGAAAATACATCATAATTCAGATTTAAATGCAGCATTTTATATTATCAATCTATTTAATTTGAGTCAGTTTTCTATCACAATCGTTGTACACAAGTGTATATTTATAAGTTTAATAAGAGCTTTGTTGTATTTTGAGATCCTTAGTCTTAGTGTACATAAATTATTGATAGTAGCTTCCTTTGACTCTAAATAATAATACAATTAATAAAAAGTCTTGTGGTGCATTTATTTCCTTCAAATACAAAATATGTTACAGAATCTAGGTTAATTATGGTTATACAACTTGAGGGTGGGTTTAAAAATTTAAAAAAAAAAGTCTATGTAGTTGTTTGTAAAGAGAACGGTGAGTCTGACCGGGGATAAGGATGAAAAGTGTCTGAAAAGAAATGGGAAAACTACATCATAATGGTTATGAGCACTCATAAATACACAACATTCTAAATGTGGAACTATGAATAGCCATCCTGAAAGGTACTTGTGGAGTGGTGTTGGCAGGATGATATGCATCTTGAATTGTATTAGAGCTTTTCAGTGACAACAGAAATGCACCCACATTTTCAGATAAAACTGAATAACTATGATTTGTCTCTCTTTGGAAGACTTGCACACAAAAAACACAAACTAAACTGGAGATTCCAGCCCTACAGTTTTCAGTGATGTGATCTAGTATTATTACCACAATCCATGTGTAACCCTTATTTCCTGCTTACACCCTAAGCTTGCATCTAATCTGGAGACCCTAATAGATTACACTAGCTAAATAAAACACTCAAGAGTCTAAAAGATGGCTGTAGTCCAGCTGACTAGAAGTTATTATGATTAGGGGCTCTGAATTCCATATACAAAGTGCTGATCTACTCCACTTCTCACTAGCTCCTATGTTGTTATTGAGAGCTACCCTGTCCGTCTGTCTGTCAAGCAGTCTAGTTGATGGCCATGCCCCCTTCAGTAACTCTGCGTTGTGATGATGTTGCAGGGAAACACAAGAAGCACCACTCGAATGAAATGGGCTTTATTTCACCCTCCTGGAAATAAAACAGATTGCGAGGGAGTGTATTATAACAGCAGCAGCACAGGACACATGAGATATGACTCGCAGATACAGCTTCCTGGAATTTACCCAATACCCACCAGGATATTAGTATCCACACTTCTCCCATTTCCACTGGCCATGGGGCTACAATAAAACCAGACCTGGCACTGGGGAACTAAGGAATGACGGTCTGGTATGTATATACATCTATATTAATGCAGTGCCAGAATACGTTGTCCCCTGACCTGTCCTGTACTGTTCCCTCTAAACAATATTATTAACCTTTGTTACACATGCCTGTTAATTCCCAACTGGCACCTAATTGGCACACCATGAAACAGAGAGCGAAAGCTATTTTGGTCTAAATTAGCTGAGAAAGAAATGGAATTATTGTAATTTCTAATGTCCTTTAGTCTGTATAAGGAGATTTAATAAGTGTTGTGTGTATTGAGCTATTATCTTGCTTGAGCCATTGAAATATCAATAACATTGACTTTCTACAGTTTATACTGTCAGAACAAAGCTATTAACAAAGTGACACAACATCAAATACAGTAGAAATGCTGAGTCCATAGATTTTGTATTCCCTTTTCTTCTTGGTATTTGCTTTACTTCAATCTTCTGAGTTACAAATTAGCAACTTCTAAGCAGGGTGCAATATACTGAGAATTGACCTATTTCAAGTTGACATAACAATGACTTCAAAATATCAGCTCTCCTTCAAGATGAAAGTTGTTTATTTCAAGAGGAAATGTTTTGTCTTTTCTTTTATCCAATAGATATTAGTTAAAAAGGAAGACATAAAAATCTATAGAAATTAGTTGAAAGGGGAAACAAATGTATCTTGATTCTACAAAACTACAACTGAGATATCCCACCCATACAGAATCTTTAAAATTATTCTTCAGGATTACTATATAACCTTTGCCTTTGAAATAGGTTATCTGATAAAGGAATCTAGGCAAAACTCTGATAATGCCTAGCAAATGTTTTCCAAAATTGTTCACAATGATGATTTGTTTCCTTGCATCCTCATATCCCTCTAAAAATTTACATTTTTGAAATGTAATTTAACATAATTTAGTAAAAACATTAAATTGTTAGTGGAGAATCACCTTTCAGCAGCTACTGCAGGACTAGTTCAATAGTATTCCGAAAAAATGATAGGTTTGCGAATGCAACCCCAGTTATCTGAAAAAGGAAGCACTGCCCAAGGGGGAGGGGTTTCTGCGCACTTCTGTAGAAACCCGATCGAAAACATCACTCTAACACAGCTGCCATTGGCCCCTGTGCACGTCACTCAGAAAAGGTCCCTTCCCACTTCCTGTTCTATAAAACATGACGTCTGCACAGGTTCGTCCTCTTTTGCCCGGGAACTAGGACTCCCGTGCAACCTTGCAACCCTTGGGCAGTGCTTCCTTTTTCAGATAACCGGGGTTGCATTCTCAACCTATTGTTATCTTTCAAGTTAGAAGCACTGCCCAAGGGGGAGTGGTTACTGCATAACATAACCGTCGCAAGGGAGAAGGCAGCAAGCTAATAAGGGAGCTTCCCCTGAGGTGTACCGCTAATGGGCCTCGCCAACACAACTCCAGATAGGGGCCATAGAGGCCCCTTAGGGCCACACCTGGTCTGCCCAGGAGCAAGTACCACAGTCACGTTCTACCAGGAACTGTCTACAATCAGCATATGCAAAGCGGGGCCACAGAGGTAAACTCTTACACCATCTGCTCACAATAGCAAGGACAGCTGCTCTACTTGTGCATCTAGGAGTGAGGTTGTATATCTACTTGTACAATATATGACACGGGCAATTAAGCAACTTGTGTGCCCTCCATGCATTAACGTGGCAGTGAACCCCTGATCCCGCAGGAGTGGGGCCCTAGACCCACTGAATAACACACAGCTGGCTAGTCAACTGAGTAGCCGCAGCTGGACATAACAGTTATACACCGATCAGCCATAACATTATGACCACTGACAAGTGAAGTGAATAACACTGATAATCTCGTTATCATGGCACCTGTCAGTGGGTGGGATATATTAGGCAGCAAGTGAACATTTTGTCCTCAAAGTTGATGTGCTAGAAGCAGGAAAAATGGGCAAGCGTAAGGATCTGAGTGACTTTGACAAGGTCCAAATTGTGATGGCTAGACGACTGGGTCAGAGCATCTCCAAAACTGCAGCTCTTGTGGGGTTCCCGGTCTACAGTGGTCAGTACCTATCAAAAACCTCCGCTCTCATATACACTTTGTGTTCCGGCACCTTCGGATTTACAAATTAAGCACTGGAACACACAGTGCATCGCAGTTTGTTGCATATGGGGCTGCGTAGCCGCAGACCAGTCAGGGTGCCCATGCTGACCCCTGTCCACTGCCGAAAGCACCTACAATGGGCACGTGAGCATCAGAACTGGACCACGGAGCAATGGAAGAAGGTGGCCTGGTCTGATGAATCCAGAGTTCAAGGTGTTGACTTGGCCTCCAAATTCCCCAGATCTCAATCCAATCGAGCATCTGTGGGATGTGCTGAACAAACAAGTCCAAGCCATGGAGGCCCCACCTCGCAACTTACAGGACTTAAAGGATCTGCTGCTAACGTCTTGGTGCCAGATACCACAGCAAATCTTCAGAGGTCTAGTGGAGTCCATGCCACGACGGGTCAGGGCTGTTTTGGCGGCAAAAGGGGGACCTACACAATATTAGGCAGGTGGTCATAATGTTGATTGGTGTATACAGCATGGCAGCAGGAACATTCATGCTGCCTCCATGCAGCACAGGAGAAATCACGTTCACTGAATGGTACAGAGCTCCACTGTGCTGTCATAACAACTATACACATTGCGGGGTGCAGGAAGCAGATCATGCATCACCACGTAACATGGGAGCATTTGTCACCTATTAGCACAGCTAATGCAGGACAACAGCAGGTTCTACCATGACAATCAAACCATAAACATTGTGGTGTGCAGGAACCATTCTCTCCTGATCTTCTCCAGGACCACTGGGAGAAGGGGGAACGGTGGCAACGCGTAAAGGAGACAGAGCGGCCATGCTTGGGCTAGCGTGTCGATCCCTAGGGTTCTCTGCCAAGGCAAAGAGATCCACTTATGGTCTGCCGAACCAGCTCAACAGTTGTTGTGTCACAAACGGGTGGAGGCACCATTTCAAAACTGGGGGGCCTCCCCGAGAGACGAAGTCCACTGCCACGTTGGATAGGCCAGGGAGGTGAACTGCTCTTGATATAAGCAACCACCGCTGTGTTGTCTGTCTGAACCAGCACGTCTATCCCGTAGGACTGGCAGGAAATGACACAGTCCAAGGAGCACTGCTTGTAACTCCAGGACATTGATATGGAGGGCCCGTGTGGGCTCCGTTCACATGCCGGGGGGTTGAGGGTAGTAGGCCACCAGCCGAAGCGAGCAAGCTGAGAGAGCGAGATCTCCTAGAGTCGCAGTAGTGGTCTGTAGTGAGGGCACAAGCCAGCAGAGGAGCACCTCACGTGGGCAAGATCTCTTACGACAGACCGGATTTTACTGCCGCTGCTAGCGCTCCTGCTGTGGAGGAACAAGCCCTGTGGACAGAAAAACAACACAGCAAGGAATCAGATAATATATGGCACTATATTAACACAATTATTATTTTTAAATGCTCTATTTGTGAAATGAAACTGAAACCGAAAGTGTGGCCGGAGCTCTTGTACGCAGATGGACAGGATCGAAATTAGCTATAAATATAACTAATAAGACACACAATAGAGATGTAGCAAAAAGGTGGTGAACAACACTATTAGTGAAGCCGAAATACGCAGTTGGAAGGTCTAATGCAACACACAGACACAGAAAACTCATGTTCTCAAGTCTAGCGAAATGGCAAAAGAGGACGAACCTGCACAGACGTCACGTTTTATAGAACAGGAAGTGGGAAGGGACCTGTTCTGAGTGACGTTTTCGATCTGCCCCTTGGGCAGTGCTTCTGACTTCAAAGATAACTAAAATGAGAAACACACAAAACAAGCACAATCTGATTCCTGCCATTGAAAACATCCTAAATACAAATATCACTGTACTCCATTAAACTGCTCATTGGGCAGTTTTGCTTTTCTTTTTAATCTTTTTCTTTGTTCCAATGCATGCTTGCTGTATGTGATCAATAGTTATTCCTAAAACAGTATGATACATTGTAATGTTCACTGTGTAACATAATAGCATTATGTAAATACCTAAATCTTCTTAGAACATTTTGGCAAGTACTCCATTGTGTTGCATAAAGCTCCATTAAATATTCATAAGTTATATTATGATCTGTAAGTTACTTTAGATACAAGTAAAAAACAATAATAATGCAGATGAGTCCTTTAAATAAAAAGTGGTTGTGGTTCTAAAAATATATAGCATTCTAAATATCCACAACAGTTTAAGGAACCTGTCTGTACTTTTTCATTTTATTTTTTAGCATCATGTTGTCCATTGCAATTGCTTTCAAAATCTTCAAAATTCACATACTATTGTTCTAGCCTTCACCTGCTATCAGAGATTAAAATAGGTATAGCTGTGTCCTGTAATAATTAAGCATCAGACAGTGTATTCATTCAGTGGCTACCATAGCACACTCTATGTCATCTAAGTGAATCAAGAAGTAATGCTCTATTCGTCTGTCAGTGTTATGGCGAATCAGTGTATTTGTTTGAAGAAAAAAAGATTTGTAAGCATGTGTAAGCTGGCATTCCATTTTTAGCTCCACTGAGTTGTTGTGTATAGGTTGTGGGCATAATAGCTTATGATGTGTAGATATTGCAGAACTGATTCTTTGAGAGAGAGTTTGGCATTTTAGTTGCTCCAGTTTCTTTCAGAAATAAATAAAGCATTATATAGTTTTATATTCTTAATTAGTCATGTTATATGTATTTTTTTCAATGATGATGACAGCCTTCCTTGTAATAACTAAGTAAAACATGAATACATAAATAAATAATTGAATTGACTGTTCTGCAAAAAAAGTTAGAGAGCAAATCAAGTTTAAGGTTTATCCACAACTCCTGATGGCTCAAACTTTTATTTATTACCTCTGTAAGATTCTCGAGTAGGCCATAGAAGGTCAGCAGATGTCAATGACAGAAAAAAAAGGAAAACAAGAAAAAAGAATGAAAGCTTGAGAATAACTTGAAGCTTGTGGCCTTCTCATGAAGGTCAATCAATCTGAAAGAAAGAAAAAAAGAGAGAGAAATACCAAGAGAATGCTGAATACAGTTTCCACAGAAATGTTGCTGCTGCTGCTGTTCAATAAACTAGGTTAACATGACGAATGAATTGGTACTGTTCTTAGTTTTCATCCAGCTCTAAAGGAGGAAATACAGAAAACAACGTAACTTTTCTGGAGTCCTCCATTAAACTGTATTAGCCATAGGTCACAGTTTTCAACAAAGAAGGTTTTAATTTTGGATCATTAATTGAATGGCCATCACGTTAACCTACAGTTGGATCCACTGAAAAACGGCATGACAGAATGCTCATAGGCAACAGGCAAAAAAAAAATGAATCCATTAACTACACTTTGGATACAACTAGAAACTGAAATACACAGTAACCACATACTAATAATATGTCATTTAGTTAGGCCGATCCCCTGATATTGGGGGTTTGAACATTCTTTGAAGTTCAAAGGGAAGATGTCACCATAACACGCTCATATACTATGAACCCTGTTACGCTACAGCACACTACTCAATTGTTACTGCCCGTCTTCATTGAACATCTAACTTACTAATTTGTTTTAATTTAGATCTTAATAAATTGATTATTAAGGGTGAGCCATAGAGCCTGCTTTTTCCTCAGCTATATAATCTAATGTAAAGGCTTTAAAGAAAAGCAGTAGTGGACTGGACACTCAACACAGAATACAAATAGACCATTTGGTTACCATTTCTTCTAAAACAAAACATCTAAACATAACTAAAACATCTCAACATGATATTATTTGAAAACATTAAGCACCAAATTTGTTCTGTGATTATAGCATTGGACATCTTCCATAAACTCTGCACTTCCAGGTTCCCCAGATGTAAAAAAAAAGCAAGTCAGCACAGAAAACACCAGCTGGCATCAAACATAGATTAATTTGTGACAAAATGCTTTAAATGTTTGAAGTTAGGGGTGTTTTACAAGATCCAGTGCTCAATATTCTTCTCAGAAGACTACGATGCTCAGCAAAGGAATATGATTACTTCTGAATCCAAGAAACACAATAATACTTTGAAGTTGATTTGTGTCATGTCATATGAAAGTACTCACAATGCCTCCAGCTATGAAAAGATTGGGAGCCCTGTGCTGCAGATTCTTCTACAAAACTGAAGTCTCGTGCTGAGCAAGATTTCATTACCTCTTGGCCCTGAATCACTCATGTGTAACATTTACCTATTTGTTTTCTATGGAGGTCAGACTATTGTTTTGATGAATGAATTGAATTAAGTGAAAAGGGAAAACTTATCCTTTGCTTTTGCAGATTTGTCTACATTTTCACAGCATTGTGCTCCAGAGACACACATTTGCTTTCCAGTTTTCTAGAAGTGATTGTAAATGTGTTAAATGTCTTTATAGTAAGAGGCCATCTGCATAATATATATATATATATATATATATATATATATATATATATATTTTTTTTTTTTTTTTTTTTTTTTTTTTAATTAAGAAAAAATCATACCACAACAAACATATTATTATTATTATTATTATTATTATTATTATTATTATTATTATTATTATTATTATATTAAAGTATGTATATAGAGTGTGTATGTATTTATTTAATGTATTTATTATTTCTGCTATTTCATCCTAAACATTAGTATTTGGCCTTAAATGACAATAAAATATTATTATAAGTTGCCATTAAGTTTATCATTTAAAATATAAGTTCAGTTAAAATATAAGCTAAATATACATTCCCAATATTTGACATAGAAATATTCAAGAAGATTATGACAATCCATTCAGATACGGGTGAGCTATATATTTACATATAGTGTGTCTCTAGTGAACCAAATTCAGTTCATTGGGAAACTTTTTTGTTGCTCACCCTTAAAGCAGGGAAGCATACAGACGGGCGAGGGGGGGGATATGTAAAGAAGTATGAAACCTCGAAGCATATAATCACTTCCTTTTCAACAGCACATCTTCCCCAGATGCTCTGCATGACAGACACAGTTCATAGGATAAATGGAACGAATTCCATCAGATCACTGCAGCATATGGGCAAGTATTAAATGTGTCAAAATGTTGGATTTGTATGTATGTACCTGCAGCGGTTGACAGTGGTGCCCCATTACTGGCACAACCAGTGGAGTGTGGCTTTATGAGGGTCGAGACTCCAGGAGGTTCTGAGCAACACCACCAGGTGTACAGCCACAAAAGATTCATGGCCCCTCCGCCTAACCAAAACTAGGCCCAATACGGGAAGACGGTACACTCCCAAAGAGGAGAAGTACTCATTAAAGTTAGCATATTCTTTCCCCTCTGAGACCTGTATATGTCAGAATGCTTCCCGTAAATGGAGGCTGGGCTTTAGCAATTGTTCTATCGTTGGCATCCTAGGTCCTCGTGCTCTATCACATGAATTCTACCAAACGAGTTATTGCCCTAATGAAAACATATCACACTCCCGGAGGAAAACCTTCAATTCATCTGTCCGCGCCACTAATGGCACTTATTGGATTTGCGGCCTCAGGGCTTACTGGGTCCTACCAGTCAATTTCACGGGCTGTTGTTACTTGGGGTACGTATATCCTTCCTTACATAACGTTTCCACACTCCCTGGCATCCCTGCCAACCACCTACATGAAAGAGAAATAGTTGAAAGTACCAGTTTTTTTATTATATTATTTCCTAACTTTGGTGTAGCTCGCAATACTAAAGAAATCCGCCTGATTGCTTCTACGTTAGAAACTGTCGGTAATGAAACAGCTGAAGCATTATCTAACATCACCACTGAAATAGTGGCCATACGGACAGTCACATTGCAGAACCGTGTAGCTTTAGATTACATGTTAGCTGCCCAAGGAAGTACATGTGCCCTCATAGGTAAGGAGTGTTGTACATACATACCCAATTCTTCTGAACATATCTATAATTTGGCTGATCACATACGTAAAGCGAGTAACCAATTACGGGAAACCAACTCCTCCACAGGAGGGTGGTGGTCCTGGTTAACAAATCTTCTTGGTGGCGGCATTATGCAGTTGGTTGTGTATGCGCTGGTCTTCTTCATTTGTATCT
Organism: Amia ocellicauda; assembly: GCF_036373705.1. Classification (NCBI taxonomy): domain Eukaryota; kingdom Metazoa; phylum Chordata; class Actinopteri; order Amiiformes; family Amiidae; genus Amia; species Amia ocellicauda. The sequence goes on from NC_089852.1 coordinate 18,463,326, forward strand.
ATCTGGCTTTACAACTAATTCATTGTCTCATTAAAAAGGCCTCTGATGCTCTTTTCCCTGTCTCCTCCGCAAGCACCATTCCTTCCACTGTCTTGCCCGCTGGTAGAACTGGCGGGCTGAGGGAGATGAATACTTTTCTGTAAATACATATATATATATCTGGTGTCACATCCCAACCATACTTAAGCGCAATTATATTTGGGGTTGTGAAGTTGTGGCCAGATTATCCTTTCTGTTTTGGCTTACTCTCGCTTTGCTCCGCTTGGCCGACAGGAAAGACTGAAGAGGCCCCAAATACCTCACCCGTACATGAGGTTACCAAAGAGCACATAATGAGACCAGCTTCTACCGGTTTGTACCAGATGCATCTCTCTTCAGACACACAATACAAATTTAGTACAGAACGTACGTTCTAGTAAAACCACAAGAAGATGGGGAAGTGTGCACACAACCCCCCTTTGCCTATCTAGACATGCGTTAGATACATGTGGAATATAAATAACGAAATGGCTACATATTTCTCCATATTTGTGCATAAAATAGAAAACACTGTGTTTAAGCTTAATCAGGAAGATAGTGAGGATATCATAAGATAGGGAGTTGTCTCCCCCGTATTGGTTCAAACTCACCCTGTCCAGGATATTGCAGTATGTATATAACACCCTGTAAGCTCTAAAATACATAATCTCTCAATACTCTCAAATACATAATATAAACAATGCTTTCTCTTAGATAAAACAAAAATAGTCAGTTTCAGTAATAAACCCAATAGTGTAGGACAGTTTTCTTCAGATCTGGTGATTGGGGGTCAGAGTTCTTCTGTTTTCCATTCCACCTGCACTTTTGATTAGTTTGAACTCCCTTCACTGAACCAATTGAACCCTTTCCTTTGTTTATTTCAGGTGATGATTTAAACAGACCTATAAAACTTTCTGGATTATGGTCCTTGACGATTGGTTTTAAAGATCACTGCTGTAACAATTCTAAAAATACAATAAATACAATAAAATTCATTTCTGCAACTGGCTTTGGGTCTAAAAGCAAATCCAATAAATTAGTAAGACTAACAATGTTCCAACCCATTCACCTCTGAGCTATCAGTATTCAACTCTGTCCAACAACAAGAATCTGTTTATCACTTCAGTGTCATGGGCTGTTTCTCCTGAACTTTGCTTCTCCTACTTCAGATGTCTTACTTGTTCTGGAAATGTACCAGCCAAATTCAACTAGAGTACTAACAAACAAAACAGCAAAAATGCTTTGCTTTGATGTGTAGCAACAAGGAATCCCTTCTCTGGCTGATCCTACAGTTTGTTCCTCAAAATTCAGATTAAATGTTACCTAAAGGTGTTTTATATTCCATCATACTCAATCTTGGAAGGTACATAGAAGAGGAATTACTTTTAATTCAACCAAATAAGTTACTCAAAGTAACCAATTTCTATTTAGTAGCCTGTTCTTTAACTGGGGAGGTAAAAATATATATGTTTAGATTATTATTTATTTTTCTCTTGTTCTTATAGATATAATTGATTTCTCAGGAGTAACAAGATATCGATCAGCAAAAAGATACTGCAAAGACAAGGAAATCAATAACAAAAAGTCAATGACTAACCATTGGTTTAGGCATTTATTATATGAAAAGAGTATTATTCCCTAAGTGCACTGCTTGCTGGGCAATCCATTAACACACTGTAAAGTGCTAAGACATTGAATGGATGGTAGAAAGCTTTTGAGTGTATACATTACAGAATAAGTCTGTGATTGAAATGTATAGACCTTTATTTTATTTGAATATTACTACTACTACTACTACTACTACTACTACTAATAATAATAATAATAATAATAATAATAATAAATATTATTATTATTATTATTATAAGCATAATTAGTTTCTATTTCAATTTCCCCCCCTTCCCTTTCTATGGAGATTTGAGTGGACACATTACTGCTTTTAACCACAACCATAAAAGTCTTTCTAAGGAGGTTATTATGAAAGAAGTGGATGAGAGAATCAATAAATCAGTGTATCTGTCGCTTATCTCTCTCTGCCAACCTTTATGAAATACTGTTGTCCTTTATCCTAGCATCACTATAGAGAAAAGAAAAGCTTTTCTTGTATTGCAGTATATACAATTATTCTTGCTACATCCACCCACTTTCTTGTGGGAAAAAGCTATCCTGCATCATGTTTGCCTCTTAAATAATAAATAAATAACAATTTTGAAAAGAAATCCAAGAGACTTATCTCCTCTTTGTTTTGACCAACTCTGTAGCTGTCACAGCCACTCAACTAAATTGATTACCTTTATACTAAGTTCTTTTCCTCTATTTTTATAATGAAGGTTGGAAAGAGGCCTCTTAATGATGTTGTGGTATTTAATTTCTTCTCCAAATGAGTCCATTAGTTCTCTTTATCCTGGAGGACCCCCTGTCCTGCTGGTTTTTGTTCCAACCAAGCTCTTCATTATATAATTGAGCCTTATATTGCATTGTTAGTTAAATTAAGGAATCAATTAAGCAATGAATATCTCAGTTGGAACAAAAACCAGCAGGACAGGGGGTCCTCCAGGAACGGTTTGGGAACCCCTGGCTTATATGATGGAATTGATATAGAAGAGCAGTAAACATTTATATTAAAATAAGGTACCTGAAAAGGCTTCTGAAATATGATCTAGTTGGATTTGAAAAACTGAGGTTTTCAAAGTTTGGCCTCAGTTCAGTAAATGAATTAGTAGCATTCTGTGTGTATGTTTCCATTTTTTATTTTTTTTAATGAATATGATCATTTTTTTTGAGATATTAGGATTTGGCACACATTTAGTATTATCCATGTATCTATTAATGATTTATGTAGATATAATATTCAGCTTGTAATTCCACTAGTTTAAATATCCCATAACAAATGGTTTGCTCATCAGTAAATTGTAACCCCAGGGAAAGATTTTTTTTCTGTAAGCATTACCTTTTCATGTATTCTTCCTGCAATCTGCAATCTACATCCAATTAATATGATACGTATTTTACAGTGAATATGCAGTTTTTAATGAATGCAACTTGGTTACATTGTTTGCTAAGATCTGTATTTAACACATTCACTGAACTGAGTTGTCACTTTTTGTTCATTGTTATTATTTATTTGTTTAGTTAGTTATTTGTTTGTTTGTTCATGTGTTTCTTAAAAATTCTTCCAAGCATGATGAAAGATCAATTTCTTTAGGGTTTGTTTCCCTGGCAACAGGGTATATCATTTGAAGCGATAGAAGGTTTTGTGTTTCGCTTTCTGATGTTGCCTGTATTGTGTCTGGCAGGTGCAGGTGCCTTCACTGCTTCTCATTGCTCACAGATCATGCCTCAAATACAAGGAATCGATTAGTGTAGCACAAGCTTTCACAATTCAGAATACTGTCTGGGCTGCAGTTTAACTGTTATCATTTGAAAAAGAAATAGGAAAACATTTAAAATAAATATTGAAAAGCAGTTCAGACAAGAAACAAAATTAGAGATACATATTTAATGTTTGGCCTTTATAAATAGGACCATGTATTTTTGAGACTTGGCTTTGTAGACCGTATTTCAGTCCTCCAGCCCCAAGAGGCCAATATAGCCTTAAAAACACTTATTGAGCAATAATTAAAAATCATCCAATTACAGTGTCCTAATTGTCTAAATTAAATAATTGTATTATTACAAATTACATGCATTAGCATGTAGGTTAACAGAGCGATGTACATCAGTACTGACACTTATTTAATCATGCTTTCATTTTCGATGTATTACAAATAATGCTTCAATAAATTTAAATGTGCACTGGGGAACACAAATTATAATTTGTCAGTTTATTTTTTAAGAGATGAAAAATACAGAAATCAGGAAATCAATGCAGGAAAATGTAAAGCAGAACAAGTGCAATTCATAAAACTATGGTTTTTTGGATTATTACATGTTGCTATAGTGTATAAGTAAGATGCATAGTGCTTTTCCAGTTCGATTCTAACATAAGAAACTTTCAACATTTAAAAATGTAAAACAATAGGTTGCGGATGCAACCCAGGTTATCTAAAAAGGAAGCACTGCCCAAGGGGGAAGGGTTTCAGCGCACTTCCGTTGGAACCCGATTAAAACATCTCTATATCAAAGCTTCCATTGGCCCCTGTGCATGTCACTCAAACCAGGTCCCTTCCTACTTCGTGTTTGTATAAGATATGACGTCTGCAAAGGAACTTCCTCTTTTGCCAGGAGACTTGAACTCCTGAGTGACCTTGGGCAGTGCTTACTCTTTCAGATAACCGGGGTTCCATTCACAACCTATTGTTATCTTTCAAGTCAGAAGCACTGCCCAAGGGGGAGAGGTTACTGTATAACAAAACCATCACAAGGGAGGAGGTAGAGAGCTGATAAGTGGCGTACTGCTAGGGGGCCTCAGCAACAACTCCAGACAGGAGCCACAGGGGCCCCTTGGGGCCACACCTGGGCTGCCCAGGAGCGAGGACCACAGTCACGATCTTACTGGGAACTGTCTACAACCAACACATATAAAGCGGGACTACAGAGGTCAACTCTTATGCTCTCCGCTTACACAGTAAGTGAGGTCACAGATCTACTCGTATCATACACAGCACAGGACAAACAGAGCAACTCTTGCACCCCCTGCACTACCTTGTGGCAGTAGACCCCTGATCCCACAGGAGGGGGGCCACAGATCCACTGTAATACAACATAATATACAGCTGGCTAGTCAGACACTGGAGTAGCCACAGCTGAGCACAACAGTAAATACAACACAGGCAGCAGGAACATTCATGCTGCCACCGCGTGGCACAGGAGCAATCTCCCTCAACTGAACAGTACAGAGTGGCCAGCTCCACTGTGCTATCATAATAATATATATATCGCGGGGTGCAGGAAGCAGATCATGCACCATCCATGTAACACGGGAGCAGTTGTCACCTACTAGCGAAGCTAGATGCAGGACAACAGCGGGCTCTACCATTACAAAAATATAAATACAGTTAGGTCTATACAAATTTGGACAAAGATACAATTTTCATTAATTTGTCTCTATATGCCACCGCAATAGATTTAAAAGGAAACAATCGAGATCTTTAATTTGAGGGTAGTTACATCCAAATTGGGTGAACGGTGTAGGATTTACACCCATTTTTATATGTTGTCCCCCCAATTTTAGGGACTCGAAAGTAATTGAACAAACTAACATAATCATGAATTAAATTGTGAATTTCAATACTTGGTGGCAAATCCTTTGCAGTCAATGACTGCCTGAAGTCTGGAACCAATAAACCAGATGCTGGGTTTCTTCCCTGTGATGCTCTGCCAGGTCTGTACTGCAGCTGTCTTTAGTTCCTGCTTGTTCTTGGTGCTCCCGCCAGAACACATGGCAATAATATACTGGGCAGCCTTGTACAGCAATGTAGCTGGAGGCTGCATAACAGACCATGGAACACATCGAAAGAGCAGTCAGCAAGCCCAGGAGCAGCTCCCGTCGGTGCTCGACTGGAAGGCATAGTAGGAAGGGAAAACGCGGTTCAAACTAGATCCATCCAGGATGCACTAACGAGCAGACTGGGAATAGACTGCCTGTGGTAGGCAAACAGACAGGGCAGATGGCCTCTCCATTCCAGGAAGTGGCCGCAAGCAGCGCAACTGCAGGGGTGAGCGGAGGAGGAGCAGAGTCTCTCCATGCTCTGATGTGAGTGCCACACAGCGCGTTGGCAGGAGCATGCAGCAGTGGCACCGATCAGTGCATGCACCGGAGGCTCACAGCAACTGGGATGCCCTAGTGACAAGGTGGAGTGCCTAGCAGGACTGGCCGCTGAAATCGAACCTTGGTGCCGGACAGAACCCTGTATGTCCAGACACCGTAGTGTGGGATACAGGTTCCACGTAGGCCTGTAGGCTTAACCACACCATGTGTGCCAGGGTTTCCGGGGCCACCAGGTGACGCGGGTCAAGGGTCCGAGGGGGCCGAGGGTAGTAGGCCACCAGCTGAAGCAGGGCCTAGAAGTGAGGCCTGCACACACAGATGGTGGAGCGCAGCAGAACTCAATCCCAGCAAGCTGAGAGAGCCGCAGTTGCGGGCTGTAGTGTGAGCGCAAGCTCGCGGAGGAGCACCACCACCTGTGTTGTTTTTTGTCCACAAGATTTTTCCTCCACAGAGAGAAGATCAGGCAGGAATGAGTTACAGTTCTGCTGGTAGCGCCTCACTGGCCCCGCAGACTGTGGTTTGCGGACCTGTTCTCCCTCTTGGTCAGAGAGCCTTGGCAGCTTTCCCTGCTGGCGGACTTGCTGTCTCAGTTGCAGGGCACACTGTGTCATCCCAACCCGGGCCTGCTCCGGCTCTGGGCCTGGTCCATGCTTAAGGTTTATTTGGCCGCCATCTCCTCATGTCATGTCAGGATTAATGGCGAGCCTCCGGGCTCTCCGTTTTTTTCCTTCTTTTGGGAATCCGGTGTTGGCTTCAGTTGAGCCTCAGTAGCCTATCAGGCACTGGCTCCTGGCCTTTCTATCCCTGTCTGCCCCTGTTGAGCGTGCTTAGGAAAAGAAACGCAGAACCATTTTCCCTTCCTACTGATCTGTGACTTGTATATAGTTCATTCTATAGGCGGGAGTGCATGTATTTTTTCCACCTGTACCCCGCTATTGTACATAGTTCCTTTGTCAGCAGGCCGGTGGCCCAGCCCTAGCTATTCTAGCTGTGCTGAGGGACGCTGCTGCTGCTTTACTCTTGTGCCCGCTGTGTATATAGTTCATTTATTGACATCAATAGAGCATCTGTTGCCGCCAGCTGCTGGTCGGAAGTGTGTAACTTGCTCCTGTGTTCTGCGTGTGGTGCACGAGCTGGCTCCTGCACCCCACAGTGTATATAGTTAATTGGAATATACAGTTGAGCTTGTCCGCTCCTTATTAAGTTGAGCGTGGACGACTGTTGTTAGCGAGGGCACATGTGCCTCGCTATGTATATACTTCCTTTGCCAGCAGGCTGTGGCCCCACCCTAGCTATGCTAGATGTGCTGGAGGCCACTGCTGCTGTGTCCAGCAGAAGGCACTTGAGTTGGTTCTTGTTGCCCCGTTGTGTATATACTTTCATTATTTAACTGAACTATCCAGCAGTGGCTATGCAGTCTGGCTAGCCTGCTGTATGTTGAGCACAGAGTGCGAGACTACACCCTGTGCTTATATGGTATGGTTTACGTATTGGCCTCGTTCCTAGCCCTGCTAGTAGAGCAGGAGGCCGCTATTACTAGGCTTCATGGTATGGACAATGTTCCTGTTGCCCCGTGGAATCACCATTCCTTTTTTCTTCCCAGTTCAGCGTGACTGCGGTCTTCACGTCTGGGCAGCCCGGATGTAGCCCCAAGGGGCACCTGTGGTTTCGATCATAGAGTTGGTACGGCACCAAGTAGGTACAACTCGGGGCAGGCTGTCTTACCAGCTCACTGCCTCCTCCCTTGCGACAGTTTGGTTATACTGTAACCCTTCCCCCTTGGGCAGTGCTAACTCAAAAGATAAGGATAGGTTGCGTATGCAACTGTGGTTTTCTGAGAAAGGAAGCACTGCCCAAGGGTTGCAAGGTCGCAAAGGAGTTCTAGCTCCCAGCAAAAAGAGGAAGTCTTTGTGCAGATGTCACCTTTTATACAAACAGGAAGCGGAAGGGTCCTGTTTGAGTGAGGGGCACAAGGGCCAATAGCAGCTTTTATAGACAAATGTCTTCGATACGTTCCAGTGTGCATGCTGAAAACCCCTCCCCCTTGGGCAGTGCTTCTTTTCTCAGATAACCACGGTTACATACGCAACCTATTGTTTTTGAACATCAAATTGAAAGACAAATATAGCAGTATAACAATGAAACAATATTATACATCAGAAAGGTTACCAGGGATACCTTTAAACATAAAAACAGAGCCTACTTAAATTATCAGTTTTAAACATTTTAAGAATGTTTAAGAAGCCCTTAAAACAAAAGCAATTGTTTTAAAACAAAGCAATTGGTTCTAGTTTTTGGTTCAGTTTAAGAAGGTAAGTAATTTGCTAATTAGCTGGCATGCTTGGAGGTTAACTGGAATGCTTTACTGAAAATTGCTCACAGCTAATAAAAAAAAAAAGCTAATTTTAACAAAATAGAAAATGGCATTATCAGTCTAAAAATAAGCAGTGCCCCTCATACGTCCAATGGGACTTTGGGATTTTACCATCCAGCAGAGGAGTATACAAATTAAATGAAAATTAGACATTTGTATTTTGGAATACTTTCTAGTAAAGATAAAAACACAGCCATAGCTTTCACCATCACCTTCCAGACACTGCACACAAAATCCTGTGAGGCCTTGTTTCTTTTATTTTCAGGGAAATTAGCCTTTGTCCATTCAAAACTGGATAGAAAAAGTCACTTTCAGGTACATAGTAGGCTTTCCAATTAAGCATATTGTAGCAGGTTGGGGGGCCTGTCACAAGAAAGGGCTTGTATGTAGGCGGGGTCTGGTCTTGAAGCACACAGTAGGGAGGCAGGCAGAGGGTACAAAACAGGCTTGCTGTCGTTTTACTGCTTCCCTCAATGGCAGGCACAGTGTCAAAATCTAACAAAACAAAACCTAGCTTTGTTTGAGCACTAACTAAACATAAACAGTCCCCAACTACAAACAAAACACTAAGAACAATAATAACAGCAAATGCCCGGGTCGGCAGAGCCAAACACCGTGCAGACAGAAGTACAACAGGGGTAAGGCAGGTTCCTAATCAAAGTCCGTAATCCAATTTCATTACCGGTCGGAGGTTGTCAGACAGTTCAAGAGGGAGAATGGTCCAGGTCCAGAAAAAGGGTCGCAAGGAAGTGAATCTGTCAACTGTAAACTTCACCCTTCTTTCTCCTGCTCTCCTGCTCTCCTGCTCTTCCACTCTCTCACTCTCTCACTCTCTCACTCTCTCACTCTCTCACTCTCTCACTCTCTTCTCTGTCCATCGTCTTCTTGCCCTCCTGTGCACCTTGCTACCCCCAGCCAAGCATGCACACCCTGGTTACTTTCCTGCTTCCTTTTATAGGCGAAGTGGTGGGCGGGGCTATGGCCATCAGGAGCCCTGCTGGCTTCTGGGGTTTGTAGTCTTGGAGGAGAGGTTTTGTAGTCTCCTCCCCTGACAGACCCGCCCTGACCCCAGCCTTGCCTCTCACACTGCTACAATATCTTCTGTGTTTTAGATCTTTTGACCTGATTTGAGTTCCACTCCAGGATAATAGTGATGTGTTGACTTCTAATATATCATATCTATCTATCTGTCTGTCTATCAATATGTCATATTATTCTTCAAATTTTGTCCTTGTGGGCCTCGATCCAGCAGATGTATTGGTTTCAATAAGTCATTGCCTGCATTTGATCTAGGAATGTGATAAATTGGCTGTTTACTGGATAGCTTGTTTCAATTCACTAATTAAGAGCTCAGGTGAAATGAAAACCATAAGTACACTTCACAGATCTGGGGTCCACTGACCTACATATTTAGATATATACAGATATGGTAACACACTTCAATCATTTTAAAGATAGTAAATGGGAAAGTGCGACAACACAATTAATAATTTTAGGTTTGATAAGCATCAGACTAAAATGTATTTAAGATGGAAAATAAACCTTACCAATCATGCACTGAGAATGGCTTTCTCTTTTTTTGAGGCTTTCCTTTCCGGTTTGTGGTTTGTGTGTAATTCCCACTTTTCAATACATGCTTTACAGAAGAAAAGAGCTTGAGTTTGATCCATATGATATCTCTTAAAATCGCAGAACCCTTCATTCACAAAGAGTGCAATCTATGGGTTGATTGACAGGTTTGAGCAAAACTTGTCCAGGCTTAAGGAATCCTTGACTTTACTTTTCTTTCTTAAGGGTCTCAGTAAACACATTCAATATCCATCCCCCTTTTGTGTAGAAAGGGTTTATGTTGTGCTGATTCCTTTCAAGTTGAGTTTGCTGCTAAGAAGGGTAATCCGGTTAGCCATGCAATTTTTTGGAGTGTCAATGAGTACCATTCAGCACCTCAGATTATCTGTCTTAAACCAGTAATTGAAGATTGCACTATGAGCCAAATTGTATCAGAGTCATACTTTAGAGGAAAGGCATTATTTTTTTTATTTTTCATTTTTTTCCCTCCCATTCAATCCATGTAATTTCTATGGGGTGAGACTCAATTGAAATGACAACAATGGGTTTTTTAATATATTGAATTAAATAGCTGTCGGTCCACCCCCAAAGGGAGACATTTCAAAGAAATGAATATATAAATGTATTATCACGCATAAGCAACTTTCTCATTTTGTTTCTCTTTCTGTTTCGAGGAAAGGGCTTACAGTACAGTGTGTCACTCCTCTGAGAGGCACCTTTAATTTGCACTTACTTGATGTCAGCTTCAATCAATCTGCTGTTTGAGATTTCCTATCATCCTGTGTGCAGTTAATGTTTGAAAGTTGGAGCTCTTGTTTTAATCAGCTTAGAAGCTTAGAGGTGAAATATGTAGGCCACAAGAATGCACATGTCTCCCCATCATCCTGTGAATGCATTATGCATTGTAAACTGTGTCAATTTTTCCACTGATGCTAATGTGAACCTGACATTTGTGATTTTAAGGCTGGATTTGCGGGTGCAGTTTTTTTCAGATGTGTTGAATCTTAAGTTTTCTTCTTGCCGTTTCTTCTTTTCTCCATCTGTCTCTACATGTATATTATTGTATGCAAAAGGTTTAAAATCTGGGGTCATCAGGACCCTATTCCTTGTAATGGAATGGATGAGCTCCTGGCATGGTTTTTGCTGCAGTAAAAATCATATATACAGTGGATGTTGAAAGTATTCACACCCTAGACTGGACTGCTTTTTTATTAATTGTTGTGGTGCTATACCCCAACCTTTAGTGGGTGCTATATATATTGTCCCTCGTCTTTTTAAATAAACAGTAATTGGACACCTGCCTCTTTGAGAACTATTGTGGTTTCCAACTGGTCACACAAAACTTTGACTTCTCTGAAAATTGTAGATTATTATATTATCATTATTATATTACCACATTCTACTACTCCAATAAAAATTGAAAACTGAGTAAAAGTTTGCAATGTGTGTTTAATGGAGAGATTCCAGTTTGAATTTGATCTTGGCCTTAGACAAATATATAATAGAAATAAATAGGAAACATGTTCTCAGGTGTTTCATTACCTCCCCTAACAGAAGAAGTTTGCTGCATTACATTATTATTATTGTTTTTCATTTTAAGTTGGCACTGATGCAACATTAATAACAGCAGCCACTTCAATGCAGCATAGTGGGGATTTTACTTTTAAACTAATTTTAAAAGTGTTTCATCTTGCTAAGCCTGTTATACTCAAGCAGATCCAGAGAATATTGTCTGCTTATCTTTTAATTACTTCTTAAAATACATTTGTAAAGGACATTAGGTGTGTAATTTTTCCAATAGGGCAGGGATCCCTGTTCTCTGGGGGCAACACTTCATGTAAATACATCTGTACATTTAGAAACACCAATCACTGATGGACAGGCATTTGGAATTTGATGGGATATTGTAAGGAAGTGAGAGTGTCCCTTGTTATTGTACAATTACATGAATCAATATATCAATATATATCGATGTATATAATCCCCCTCTCTCTCTCAATCTTTCTTTCTCTATCTCTCTCTCTCTCTCTCTCTCTAAATATATATATATATATATATATATATATATATATATATATATATATATATATATATATATATATATACACCGATCAGCCATAACATTATGACCACTGACAGGTGAAGTGAATAACACTGATAATCTCGTTATCATGGCACCTGTCAGTGGGTGGGATATATTAGGCAGCAAGTGAACATTTTGTCCTCAAAGTTGATGTGTCAGAAGCTGGAAAAATGGGCAAGCGTAAGGATCTAAGTGACTTTGAAAAGAGCGAAATTGTGATGGCTAGACGACTGGGTCAGAGCATCTCCAAAACTGCAGCTCTTGTGGGGTGTTCCCGGTCTGCAGTGGTCAGTACCTATCAAAAGTGGTCCAAGGAAGGAAAAGCTGTAAACCGGCAACAGGGTCATGGGCGGCCAAGGCTCACTGATGCACGTGGGGAGCGAAGGCTGGCCCGTGTGGTCCGATCCAACAGATGAGCTACTGAAGCTCAAATAGCTGAAAAAGTGAATGCTGGTTCTGATAGAAAGGTGTCAGAACACACAGTGCATCGCAGTATGTTGCATATGGGGCTGCATAGCCGCAGACCAGTCAGTGTGCCCATGCTGACCCCTGTCCACTGCTGAAAGCGCCTACAATGGGCATGTGAGTATCAGAACTGGACCACCGAGCAATGGAAGAAGGTGGCCTGGTCTGATGAATCACGTTTTCATTTACATGACGTGGAAGGCCGTGTGTGTGTGCATCGCTTACCTGGAGAACACTTGGCACCACGATGCACTATGGGAAGGAGGCAAGCTGGCGGAGGCAGTGTGATGCTTTGAGCAATGTTCTGCTGGAAAACCTTGGGTCCTGCCATTCATGTGGATGTTACTTTGACACATACCACCTACCTAAGCATTGTTGCAGACCATGAACACCCTTTCATGGAAAGAGTATTCCCTGATGGATAAGGATAATGTGCCCTGCCACAAAGCAAAAATGGTTCAGGAATGGTTTGAGGAACACAACAACAAGTTCAAGGTGTTGACTTGGCCTCCAAATCTGTGGGATGTGCTGGACAAACAAGTCCAATCCATGGAGGCCCCACCTCGCAACTTACAGGACTTAAAGGATCTGCTACTAATGTCTTGGTGCCAGATACTACAGCACACCTTCAGAGCTTTAGTGAAGTCCATGCCTCGACGGGTCAGGGCTGTTTTGGCAGCAAAATGGGGACCTACACAATATTAGGCAGGTGGTCATAATGTTACGGCTGATCAGTGTATGGTGTGAATATATATATTAATTTTGAAAATGATGGGAGTCAAGGTCTAAGTAGAAGATTGCTCTGCTTCCTTCAGTACTTTTTTTTCAGCAGCTACCCTATCATTTTCCTGCCAGTGGAATCCTGCTAGGCCAATGGATTTCACTGCATTTCACAATGAATTGTCTGAAGAATTGTGCCTCTGGTGCTACACTGGTGAATGGATGGCAGATGTTTCTCACAAAACTCTGGACAGGGAAGGTTAGGTAACAACATATATGGAATTTTCGCACCCATGTGAGTCTGTATGTATTCAAGAGAGTATCTTAGAAATGGAAATTAAGCTTTAATGGTCTGGTGCCTAATCTTTTGCCATCCATTACTTCAATTTTAAATCAAATGATTGCTTGGGGAGCTGTACACATGTCTGCCTACCCCATTTCAGCTGGTGCTGTAAATTTGAGGAATTTTTCTCTTCTGATCTATATCAGGTGGTTGGTGCATAAAGAAGAGCTTTCTTTTGTACTGGGGAGCTATTTCCAGACATAACAGTGACATGAACTACCCTCTGGCATTTTTGAACTAAAAATTTGAATGAAAAGGGGCAAGTTGATATTCTTTGAAAAGCGAGGTACTGTATTTAAGATAAATCATGTTATTCTGTTAGAAGCTGGCATTTCTTTAATGTCATATATTTTTTAATCAATAGGCTCTTAATTTATGGGTAAGACAGCTAAGCACTTTATCCTCATTACAAAGCTCTCAGTTCTAAGGTTATCTCTGACAAATTGCTACTGTGGTCTTGTTCTGAGATGATTAAAGCATAGTAATGTGACCTCTACTATAACATGAAATAGGGAAAGTTTCTGACATTGGAGGAGTGACGGCATCTATGTAATTATTTCTCTTCCGTAAATCTGAAAAGCATTAATACAGACATTTTCAAAACAGGCTTAAAAAAATTAGATAGATACATACTTTTAAAAATGTGTTTCATCTAGTATAACTCTCTGGAATATTTGTGATTTCCATGTCATTTTTCATGAATGCTGATAGGAGATGACATATATGGTTTATCTGGTATTTATGAAAAAGTAAATGCTGCCCTGCTTATTTTGTATCCGTTCATTATATAATAATCCTGTGCTCCATAACATTTGCATATTGTTCTGTCCCTAATCCTTTAATCACCTGCACGTTTTTGTTTTACTGAGCCCCAGCCATTAAATGGACACACATGCAGCCAGGCAACAAGGGGCATTACTGGGAGCATGCAGGCTACTGATCAGAAGCAATGTGATTTAAGCAGTGGATTCAATCTTTGGAGTTTTGGTCACCCTGTAATTAGTAAAGGTGGATTTTAGATCAGGGAGACTTATATTTTTAGCTAGCTGAACCAATCTTGCAGACTTCATGCTCTGCACTGTTATTTCATCTGTAATTGAGGGGGGAGGGAATTATGAATTTACCTGTGTCCATTCTCAGCATGGGGAACCTTCTTTGGTGAGCTTTTGAGGTCCCCATCCTCATTTAAACACTGGGCTGGTGTAGAAGTGAATAGAGGGTGATAGTGTCATCATTGGCACTAACTATAATGTTAAAATAATATTTACTGTGACAGTGGGGGGGGGGGGTTCAATCCAGCACTGCTGGGGCTCTCAGGCTGTTGTCTTTAAGCAACACAAGTTGGGATACGGGGAAAATGGGTGCAGGTTTATCATACACTGTGTGCAAATCAAAGGAGACGGACAAAAAGGTAAACAAAACCCTAGCTCCTGTCAAGCCTAACTACACACATTGAAACAGATCCCTCTCTATAACTAATCAAAAGACAAACAACACACAATAATCCATAATCTAAGTCGTAAAGTCATGCACAGTTAGTTATAAAAGCACTCCAACTCTCAGGCTCTCCTCGTGTCTCTCCACAACAGTAAGCTATCTGCTTCCCTGTTTTATCGAGGGGGGAGCCAGTCATTGAGCAGCAGTGTTTCAGTGTTGAAAAAACATTGACAAGCAGACAGAGGGGGAAAAGCAGAGAGGCTATGACAGGATATTACTGTAGTAAAAGTTAAATCATTTACAAATGGCCACTCCTCTTATTGTCTAAACTGGCCGAGAGGGCACACAGAACATGCTCTGCACCCTGTAAGGGGGCTGCCAGGTACAGTCTCTGTGACAAATAATACTGCTACTGCTAATTTAGACAATGAGTGCACAAAAGATTAGGAACACCTGCTCTTTCCGTGAAATAGACTGACACCGTTGGACCCTGGACACTGCTAATGTACCCTCAAGGTACTTTATCTAGATTACACAAGTAAAAACCCAGTTGTATATATGGGTAATTGCGAGTAAAAATAATGTGCTATATTGTAACTCTTACCCTCGATAAGGGTATCAGAAATATAATAATGATTAATCTGTTCTAGAATTGTGGAAGGATAAGCCTACCATAGAGGTGTCTGTGCCACACTTCATTCAAGCTGAATATTTCAGATGTTCAGAAAGCAATGTGAAACCATCAAAACGTGCAGATATAATTAATTGAAGGCACTTTTAAAATGTTGACATAAATTACAAAAGATCTCTTAGCCCTCAATGTAATGTGTTAAAAGATCAAATGTTGCCTAGCCTTCAGGAAGGTATTATTAAATTTTCTTTTTATTTATTCTGACACCCATTGGAATGATATGAATGTCCTGTCAGATGAAACAAACTTTTTGGTTTGACATTGCCATTCATATATTATTATATATTAATATCTATGTCATTATATATTTCAAACGGACATGTATATATTTATTGCAAAGTGTGTGTGTATGTATGTGTGATACACACACTACATTGCCAAAAGTATGTGGACACCCCTTCTAATTAGTGGATACAATCCAGGTGTATAAAATCAAGCACACAGCCATGCAATCTCCATAGACAACATTGGCAGTAGAATGGGCAGTACTGAAGAGCTCAGTGACTTTCAACGTGACACCGTCATAGGATACCAAGTCAATTTGTCAACTTTCTGCCCTGCTTGTGCTGCCCCGGTCAAATGTAAGTGCTGTTATTGTGAAGTGGAAAAGTCTAGGAGCAACAACAGCTCAGCCGCAAAGTAGTAGGCCACACAAGCTCACCGAATGGGAGTGCTGAAGTGCGTAACATGTAACATTTGTCTGTCCTCGGTTGCAACAATCACTACTGAGTTCCAAACTGCCTCTGGAAGCAACATCAGCACAAGAACTGTTCATCGGGAGCTTCATGAAATGGGTTTCCATGGCCGAGCAGCTGCACACAAGCCTAAGATCATCATGCAGCTGAAGTGGTGTAAAGCTCACCACCATTGGACTCTGGAGCAGTGTAAACATGTTCTCTGGAGTGATGAATCATGCTTCACTATCTGGCAATCCGGAGGACGAATCTGGCTTTGGCAGATTCCAGCAGAACACTACCTGCCTCAATGCATAGTGCCAACTGTAAAGTTTGGTGGAGGAGGAATAATGATCTAGGGCTGTTTCTCATGGGTTGGGCTAGGCCCCTTAGTTCCACTGAAGGGAAATCTTAATGCTACAGTGTACAATGACATTCTAAATGATTTTGCGCTCCCAACTTTGTGGCAGCCATTTGGGGAAGGCCCTCTCCTGTTTCAGCATGACAATCCCAATGTGAGGTCCATACAGAAATGGATAGTCAAGATCGGTGTGGAAGAACCTGACCTCAACCCCATCAAACACCTTTGGGATGAATTGGAACGCCATGTTGGGCCAGATCACTCAACACCAGTGCCCAACCTCACTAATGCTCTTGTGGATGAATGGAAGCAAATCCCTGCAGCAATGTTCCAACATCTAGTGGAAAGCCTTCCCAGAAGAGTGGAGGTTGTTATAGCAGCAAAGGGGGGACGAACTCCATATTAATGCCCATAATTTTGGAATGAGATGTTCGACAAGCAGGTGTCCACATACTTTTGGTGAAGTAGTGTATTCATATATCATTTGTATGATATTGTATATAGTATTATATATACTATTATTGCAGCATATTTATGTCTACATTCATGTCTACATTCATGATACGTTTCAATGTATTTACTTTCTTTCAAGATTTACAAAAACGTGCACTTGATAAAAAAGAGGACCAAACACATTCAAAGTGCAGAGAGCCTCCATTTGAAATCAACAGAGTACAATTGGAGGCAGTATGGAAGTGGTATTGGAATTCCTTACATTCATGTACATAGTGGAGGTTTTTCCCATGAAGCATGACTACAGGAGATATGTATCAAAATTGACCAACTGCCAATGCAAAGCAGGTACCATTAACCCTCCTGCATAGAATATATGCAGTCAAATAAAGCGATAGGTTATTATCATAACCCCGGTTCCCTGAAAAAGAAAGACAGCCATTACCTAATGGGAAGAGCCTTCTGCCCCGCCAATCATTGAAAACATGTACCAAAGCTGCCCAATAGGGGCCCTGCTGTCAGGAGAGACCCATCCCCGGCGTCTGTGAGAAGTCTCCTCCTGACGCAGCTCCCTGCCATTTCTTCATCAGGAAGGTCGTCTGGCCGAGTGACCCCTGAAGAGTAATGGCTGTCTTTCTTTTTCAGGGAACCAGTGTTATGATAATAACCTATCGTTCCCTTTCAAATCAAAAGACAGCCATTTTCTAATGGGAAGACTATACCAGGGCTATCACAAGTCCTGACACCTGACTAAGCCTAAACCCACAATGACAAGGATAGCAGAGCCTCACGGCACCTGAGGGCTAGCAGTTTGCAGTACCTGAGGGCCCAAGCCTGGGCGCAGCCAGTCCACCACGTTGAGGCGGTAGAACCTTGTGAAGGTCTGTTGCCCGGGCCAGGTCGCAGCATTGCACAGTTCTTGTAGTGTGGCACCATGAAAAAGAGCCCACGACGTGGCCTGTCCACTCATTGAGTGTGCTGAAATGTGATCAGCCAGTCATCCAGGTAGTTCAGGATCCTTATCTCCTATGTCCTGAGGGGTGCCAAGGCTGCGTCCATGCATTTTGAAAAGGTGCGGGGAGCCAGTGAGAGGCCGAATGGCAGCACATTGAACTCGTAAGCCTGGCCCTGGAAGGCGAAGCGCAGGTATTTTGTGTGTGCCGGTAGGATGGGGACGTGGAAGTAGGCATCCCTGAGGTCTACTGACGTGAACCAGTCGCCTAGCCGGACAGACTGGAGGATACGCTGCACAGTCAACCTGAACCCCCTCAGATCGAGAATGGGCCTGAAGCCTCCGTCCTTCTTTGGCACCAGGAAGTACCCCGAGTAGAAGCCTGCTTGAGAGTCTTCATCAGGCACTAGTCATATCGCTCATTTCTCCCGCCTCACCGCGATCTCCTGAGAGAGAGCTTGAGCCCTTTCGGGACAACAGCAGTGGGAGGGGGGGGGGGGGCAGAGTTTAATTGGAGGGCGTATACGTGGGTCATCGTCATTCGCACCCAGGAGTCCTGGGTGCAGGCTTGCCATAGGTCGAGTCCATCTGGCGATGGCGGCCGCGCCTCTTCAGGGACGCTGCTGCAGCTTTGCAGGGGGCTGCTGGGCGTCTGTTTTGCCCCTAGACTTCCAGCCGGAGAGTCTGTTCTTTCCCCTCACCGCCGGCTGGCCCCAGTGGTGCTGGTCAGGCTGCGAGCCACTGGTCTCCCCTGCCTCGGCCACGGTCTGTTTGGTTGCTGATTTCCCCACAGACGGTGTTGTGGCGACCGTCTAGTTTGTTGGAGGTCAGAATATTTGGATGCCGACTCTTTGGCCTTCCCTGACCGCTCAATGGAGAGGTCCACCGACTCTCCAAACGTCTGGCCCAGGGTGATGGGAGCATCAAGGAGGACGGACTCCTCTTTGTCCTGGAGCTTTGCCTGCGTCAGCCACAGATGGCGTCTGGCTGCCACCATAGCTGTGAGAGATCTCCCCATTGCCTTCACTCCCTCCCGCAGGAAATCCGTCATGTAGGCGTTGACAAGCTCCAATTCCTCCACATCCACCATAGATTGGCGCCCCCTCAGGCGTCCCATCAGGTGCCCCATGTACAGGATGAGGATGGCCTGCGCATTATTGGTTCAGACAGCTGAAGTTTCCGCAGCATATGCCTTTTTCAGCATCGCATCTGTCATCCTGCACTGTTTATTAGGGCAGAGCGGCTCCTTGCCCAAAACAGCACCCGCTTGGACCAGCCTAGACACCGAGTCCCCGATCGGTGGGAAAGATCCCAGTCCCTTTTGTTCTGCCCCCGCCGTTGCGTACATGACTTCCGCCTGTCTGGAAGTCGCAAGGGCCAATGCCAGCTGGTTCTATGTGGACTGTACGATGTCCAAATAGTCATGAAGCAAGGGGAAAGTTTCCGCGGGCTTCGTGATCCTCTCCCTGATGAATCGTTTTTTGGGAACCTGTTCCTGGGCGCACCATGGGAAGTCCAGCGCCATAGCCGCCCGCCTCATCAGGGCTTTGAACTCCACGCTCAGCCCTTGAAACAGTTCCGACACTGAGCTCGCTCTCTTGGTCTCCTCCACAAAGGAAAGCGCATCCGAGATATCGGAATGAGAAGCCACATGAGATAACACCTCTTCCGGTGGCGGTGGTAGTTGGGGGGGCGGCTAGGGAAGACGGGGGGCTTCTTCTCCAGTCGGAAGATGGGCCACCACCATGTTCAGTATGTCTTGGTGAGAGTCCAGCCTGTCCGCCAGCACCCCGACTGTTTTGATCAGTGACGCAATCCCTTCAGTCTCTTGTCTCCTGTGACACGGAGGGGTTCACGGAGCAGAGTGTCTCGCCCAATCTGGAGCGGGAGTGTCTCGCCCTCGGGAATCTGCATCTCGGAGAGCGTGCTCTCCTCTCAGGGGAGCATCTGCGAGGAGGTGGTGGTGCAGATGGGGAAGCCGACTGCATTCTCGCTGAGGAGGAGTGAGATGAGGACGAGCGTCTCCGCCCTGGAGAAGCCCCTTTCGGCTTCATGCCTGTGAGAAGGTCTGTCTCTAGATCGTCCACATCCAGACCCTCCAAACAGTTCGACAGCTCTCGTGGTAGAAGCACTTCACCAAACTCCTCTGCTCTGAGACTGTCTCCCTCGATGATGAAGTCGAGGATGTCAACATCAAAGTCCGAGAGGACGACACGGGTGTCCAGAGGTTGAGAGCAGGTCGACGTGAGCTCGTAGAGAGGTCAATGGTCAAGGAATCGATGTGGTAGGTCGATGTCGACAGCAGGGTCGAGGGATCGCCGAGGTCGATCTATGTCGACAGCAGGGTCGAGGGATCAATGAGGTTGACCGATGTCGAGCAGCAGGGGCAAGGGATTGGTGGGGTTGGTTGATGTCGACAAGGTCGAGGGATCGACGAGCTTGGTGTCGAGAGCTGTTTTCGGCGTGTCGAGCGGGTTTAAATCCACCGACAGAGGTAGAGATCTCAGGATAGAGTGGGCGGTACAACCACGGGGAGAGGTTGGAGTCCATGGAGTAGACTCCTTCTCTACCCTCTCCTATCGCCACTCGAATCTGTAAAAAGAATAAAAATGGTACAGAAAGTAAAATATATAATCCGGTGAGGAAAACCTAACTCTGAAGAGTAGGGGAGCCCACTTCTCAAGGTTCAGGGTCCCAAGCGAAACCATCAGCACATTCACGGCAGGTGAAAGAAGAAATGGCAGGGAGCTGCATCAAGAGGAGACTCTCTCCTGACACCAGGGCCCCTATTGGGCAGCTTACATGTTTTCAATGATTGGCAGGTCAGAAAGTTCTTCCCATTAGGTAATGACTGTCTTTCGATTTGAAAGGGAATCAAAGTTACATTGTGATTTATATTTATAGTAAGGACACAAAACCACAACCATATGTTAAATGGGCAGGTTACTTTTTAAAATAAAACTAAGGTTTTTTTTAAGACAGTGTTTGCTTTGATTATCTAAAATAAGATCACTCACAGTTTTTGTGTTGTTCTGAAAAACATATTTTCCCTTCAGAATGTAATTGTACTGTTGTGTTTTTCTTTTGTATACTAACCTCTGGAGTAATCATATACTGCCCAAACCCAGTCCTCAAGAGTCCCTATCCAACAGGTTTTATAGGTAACCTTTAATCATCACCTTCTTAAAGCCTCGAACAATCTAATTGTGATCAATTAAAAAACTTCTAGACACTTGGTATAAAGAAAATTAACTACCCTTTTCAGCCCTCAATGACTAGAGTTTCCTTAATTTAACAAGTTATTTGCTTAATAACTTCCCCTTTGTAACCTCTTGTAATATTGTGTATATGTCTGATAAAGCATGTAAGTCACCCTGGATTAAGGCATGCATTTGCAACATGATGTAATAATAATAAATAATAATAATCTGTCATATCAGGCAGCAATATGTACTTTAACTATTATTTTACTTAATAAGCATGTTACAGTAAATACATAGTTTCTGCAAAAACACTATAGTAAGCCATTATACTTTTTGTTTCCTAAAGAACGCACAAGCATATATGTATATACTTACAATAATATTATAATTATATAATAATATAATTTTCTCTTTACTGTAAAATACAAGACTAAAGGGGAAACTGCTAGACTGGTGTGTTTTGTTGTTTCTGTGACTTTTGAAAATAATTCTGTGAACAAGTGAAGATGTGATTTATTCTAATGTAATCCACACCAAGGCAAGCACGTAGAATTGGACTAATTGCCACTCTCCAGCTCAAATATTTAAAAAGCATGGAAATGCAAATACTGTTCAACAATCATAGATTTTTCATGCATTTGAATTTCTATGCATCTCAAGTATGTATACAGAAGATGAAGAAAAAGAAAAATCACCACTAAAGTTGAAAGAAGTCTAAACCCCTCAAAAGTGTTCAGCTTTACCTGTACTTGCAGAAAGATCAATGTCTTCATGAAAGAATTACCTCAGGATTTAATTGACTGGCATAGCCAATGCTCTTCATTTATGTGCTATAATCTTCTTATGTTAATTCTAACCTAAGAAACAACCTTTCATATACTCAAGTTTCAAATTATCAAAGAAAATAAATAAACTGTCACCATTCAAACCCCAAAGCGCTTAAAGATCATGACATAACTGGGCTGTATTTTCCATGGTGGCACTTAAATCCAACTCTGCCTTTGGAATTCATTAATAGATTAAAAATAGGGTAGGTCTGTTTTGTTTCAAAATCTCCATGTTAGGCTTTGCACATTAAATTTCAAACAACTCTTTAGGTGGATATTTCATTCCTTTTAATTATTTTTGGCTGTACTTTTGTGCATTATCATGCCCAACATTTTAAAGTAGTGTTCATTAAGTCTAAACCTCCGGGGCCAAAATACAACGGATTTCATAGGTTTCAAATCACCACCTGCATTGAACCTAGTAAAGAGATTAAATCGGTTCAGAGAATAATTAGTTCAATTAACGATTTCAGGGCTCTGGTAGAATGAAAACTATAAGTGCTCCTTCCCACAAGGACCCAGTTTGACGAACGCTGCTGTACACGGTGCTTAAACACATTTCTTGCAAAGGTTTTTCTTAATAAAGGTATTTTTGTTTAAAATATCAAGTTGTTTATTTATTTGAATATATTATGGTACTGCAACTGACCTTGAATGGGCAAACTTGGCTGGTTTGAATCATCAGCACCTAAAGAAGTGAGGAGTCTTCTTATATTGATCCAGTTAAGCCAATAATGAGTTGGTGGTGGAAATTGGCCCAGGTGGAATGAAAACCTTTAGATATTATAGCTATCAAGGGTAAAAGGTGTCAGCCCTTGTTTAAGTGACAGTGAACTCCAAACATATAGACATTTGATAGCAAACCTCCTATTCTCTGTTTGCAACCAAAGAGAACCAGGCATAGAATAAATTAATACAACTTAATATATTTAAAGTGAACATATATTATTGTTTTCTAAATAATTCTAATTCTGCAATGAAGTGTGCTCAGTGTTGTATGTACACACTTCCACAATGGCCTGGAATTGTGACATCTTAACAATTCCCATTGCAAAAGTCTACAAAGCTTCAGTTTGATGAGATGTGTTAGCTATCCTCTAATCATTGTCTTACAATCATTGACCATAATACCATACCATAATTTATTTGAATGTATAGGACCTTCTGTAGTATAGTCTTGACTCATTTACAATCATACATTAGTATTTTCAAGTAGTGGTTAGTGCTCTGGATTGTGGGATCAAATCCTGGTTGAATTTCTGTTTCTGTACTATTTTACTTCCTCAATAAGCAGACACCATTATCCAAGGGTGACTACCAAGGTTTACAATGTATAATGTAATTAACCAACACCAATATTTACAGCTTTACGTAATGTAATATGATACATGTGCTTATGTTAGCATACAAAGTCTAGAACAAAGTGAAAAAGCAGAAAATGGTTCTTTACCACTATTCCTCCAGTAAATGCCCAGCTGTTTAAATTCATACACATACGTATAAGTTGCTTTGGATAAAAGCATCATCCAAATGTACTAAGACAAGTTTAATTGTATTCCCCTGTAGTGAAACAAAACCAACAACCAGAAAATAAATACAAATTGGATGTAGAGTATGTACATGAAAAACAATTATACAATACCAACTATAAATGCCATCCATGCAGTATGTCTTAAATAACCTTTTAAGAGGTTCTGGCTCTTTGAAGTTGTGGCTGATACTTTCATTGTAGGTATCAGCTGTCTTCACCAAGGTCAGCAGGAAAGCTTAATTGCTACGATAATGTATAAATTGAAGAATTGTTTGGTGCTGCTTCCTTTGCTGCCAACAAAATATAATTGAAAAATGCGCTATACCATAACACTCATACATTAATCGATTTTTTTCATACTCAAAGTAAAAAGACAGCTGTACAATAATAACACATTTCTGCATTTGTTATTGGATGTAAAGAACCATCCACTGAACTGATATTTACAAGCATTTTGCACATTAATTCAGCAAAATACAGGCCACAGTTAGCTTATTTGTGTCTTCATGTACAATATCAAAATTGTGTTCTGTGACATCTGATATGTGATTATTTTAAACAAGTATAATAGCTTACTGGAAAAAGCAAGTCAAATGCACTGTGCAAAAAAGAGGGGAAATTGCCTATAATTGTGTATAATGTTAATATATGAATATATTTGAAAAATATTTGATTATATTTTCAAATTTAATTTCAATATGTTTGACCATTTGTTAAATATTTGAATATATATTTAAAATGTGACTTGACATTAAAATAATAGTTAGATCAAAAGTACATAACAATATTGAAATATAAACATTGAATGTTAAATTATCAGGCACGATATATATCCTCCTGAGTTGTCTATTTGGTCAAAGTAGACTTCTGAGACTGCTTGTGCAGCATTGTAAGTGGATTTTATATAACATATTACATATTCAATTTTGAGGCACAAAATCCAGGCAGTAGAGAGAAGAACCAACAATGATATGCTCTCCCATATTTAGGCTGTACATAATGTGTTGCTTCTATACATTTGTTTTTATTATCCATCCCCCCATTGTATAATGAGATTAGAGTCATTAAACATAACATCCAGTACAGGTTAATTTTTTCTGTCCAAATTCTCCCCTACATATAGTCAGAAGTCATGTTGCTCTTTTTTACACTTGTTGGTACAACTGAGGCTTTGCTATTCCAAGGGCTGTATGCAACAAAAAAGTGGTACATAAATGTAATCGACTTCATTCTGTTTTGTTAAGTGAAGTGGACATTATACAACAGAATTCACCGATCAGCCATAACATTGTGACCACTGACAGGTGAAGTGAATAACACTGATAATCTCGTTATCATGGCACCTGTCAGTGGGTGGGATATATTAAGCGGCAACTGAACATTGTGTCCTCCGTGTTAGAAGCACGAAAAATGGGCAAGCATAAGGATCTGAGCGACTTTGACAAGGGCCAAATTGCACGTTCCCGTAGTCTGTAGTGGTCAGTACCTATCAAAAGTGGTCCAAGGAAGGAAAAGCGGTGAACTGGCGACAGGGTCATGGGCGGCCAAGGTTCATTGATGCACGTGGGGAGCGAAGGCAGGCCCATGTGGTCCGATCCAACAGACGAGCTACTGTAGCTCAAATTGCTGAAAAAGTTAATCCTGGTTCTGATAGAAAGGTGTCAGAACACACAGTGCATCGCAGTTTGTCGCGTATGGGGCTGTGTAGCCGCAGACCAGACAGGGTGCCCATGCTGACCCCTGTCCACTGCTGAAAGCGCCTACAATGTTGCACATGAGCATCAGAAATGGACCACGGAGCAATGGAAGAAGGTGGCCTGGTCTGATGAATCACGTTTTCTTTTACATTATGTGGATGGCCAGGTGTGTGTGCATCGCTTACATGGAGAACACTTGGCACCAGGATGCATTGTGGAAAGAAGGCAAGCCGACGGAGGCAGTGTGATGCTTTGGGCAATGTTCTGCTGGGAAACCTTGGGTCCTGACATTCATGTGGATGTTACTTTGACACATACCACCTACCTAAGCATTGTTGCAGACCATGTACACCCTTTCATGGAAACGGTATTCCCTGATGGCATTGGCCTCTTTCAGCAGGATAATGTGCCCTGCCATAAAGCAAAAATGGTTCAGGAATGGTTTGAGGAACACAACAACGAGTTCAAGGTGTTGACTTGACCTCCAAATTCCCCAGATCTCAATCCAATCAATCATCTGTGGGAAGTCCGATCCATGGAGGCCCCACCTCGCAGCTTACGTCTTGGTGCCAGAT
The DNA here is from genome assembly GCF_036373705.1 of Amia ocellicauda. NCBI lineage: Eukaryota > Metazoa > Chordata > Actinopteri > Amiiformes > Amiidae > Amia > Amia ocellicauda. The sequence continues at coordinate 18,489,009 of NC_089852.1, forward strand.
ACCACAGCGCACCTTCAGAGGTCTAGTGGAGTCCATGCCTTGACGGGTCAGCGCTGTTTTGGTAGCAAAAGGGGGACCTACACAATATTAGGCAGGTGGTCAAAATGTTATGGCTGATCGGTCTATGGTGTGAATCATATTTAATTCCAAGACTATCTGTATTATTCTATGTAGATGCTTCGATAATACACAAGGCCGAAAGTCAATGCAGCATGAACAGGCGAAAAATGTTTAAGTAAAGATGCCAATTTGCCCTAGTTGATCCCTCAAAATACTCCTTGCAATTAAAAAAGATAAGAGAAAAGGGGGGATTGAGATTTACACAGACATCATACTACAGATTAAATACATCTAAAAAGACTGTTAATTGATGCATTCTTTTTCATTAATGTTCATTAATGTTCACTTTGCCTAGCAGTGTATTTTTAATTATTCAAGGGACCTTTGGAAAAATAAAGCATACCTTATTCTCTAGTAACATTTTTTTCTCCTATTGTGAAATATTCCATTCCATTTCCCCTTGTTGTGTTTTTTCCCCTGCACATACACCATTCATTGTTATTCAAAGTTAAATGAGGTTTTAATAAAAGATTTATCAACATTTCATATCTCCCAGCCTCTACACAAAGGCCATCTGAACAGACAGACTTCTTCAAACAGAGGCATGACTTCAAAAATACTTTACAAAACCGACTCCTCTCCCGAGCCTCCACTCCCAAATGTAACCCACAAACAAAAAGCGAATGCAAATGTATGTGTGGGGCTTTCTTGTGAAATCATACTGATGCTCTTTAGGATGGCTATTAAAATACCATATATACAGGACCCGGAGGCTATCTGGATCTAAAGTCAACACTAAACTAAAAACATTATATTTACAGTTAAAGCACTTTCCTCAACCTCCACAAACAAATAAGCATTTTAATGACCAAAACATTAGTCCATGGAGTAAAGCAGGGGTTTTCAAACCGGTCCTGGAGTACCCCCTGCCCTGCTGGTTTTTCTTCCAACCAAGGTCTTAATTGCTTAATTGAATCCTTAATTGACCTAAAAAAGCAATATAGCATTCAATTACGTAATTAAGACCTAGGTTGGAACAAAAACCAGCAGGGCAGGGGGTACTCCAGGACTGGTTTGAAAAACCCTGGAGTAAAGAGTATGTGAACGAACACATCCCACTTATTGGAACAACAGGTATTGCTCCCTATAGAAACTAAAAATATAAACTCAAAAAATAGTACATTCTAAACCTATATGATGTATATATTGTCAGAAAATATTTAATAGTCAAGAAATTAAGTTGTTTCTAATACTTTGGTTTTGGTTTCTTTATAACTGGCATAATTTATTATATTTTAATATTCAGAAGTGCATGTGTTAACTAACTGCATCCTGCCCTAGGTACAACTACAGTTGTAGTTGAAAGTATTCACTCTTTCATTTGAAACAATGTTAATATGTGATTACTTTAGTTTAATGCATATTGTTCAATAAACTGTATTTATTTAAAAAATATTCAGCCTACAGAAAAGTAAATATTCTGACTGAACTAAGTTAAGACTGTTAGTCATGCATTTGTAAAACAGAAGGATTTACAATTTGCCATAGACAGACACAGGACAGTACACGTGAGAGGCAGACATCTTGTTGTGTTCCTAGTTTCAGACAGTGTTAACATTCCTGATTTTGTTGCCTTAATTGAAGTTAATCTTGTCTGTAGTTTGCCTTAATTTAAGTCAATTCAGTAAAGCTGCTGAGTTGGTGAAATTAAATAGGTTGAAGGAAAGGTGATTTAGTCAAGGACTAGCAGGATTTCAGTTAAGTGAGTTGTGCCAGGTGGATCCCGTTGGAGCCAGTTAGGTATGAATTGGGGGCAGGTAAACAAAAGTGTACTTAAAGCTGCTGTTGAGAAGGAGCTATGCTGATTCTCGGTGACAAAAAAGTCAAGCAGTTGACCAAGGGACAGAAACCAAGAGCCCAAAAAAATTAAAAAATTGTTGACACCAAGTTGGACAGCGATGCCTGAGGGTGATGGGAGGACAGCTGAGCACCAGAGCACCATGGTGCCCACTCCCCCCCAGAAGAGGGAGGTAGTTATAGTTGGAGACTTGATTCTTAGAGGTGTAGATCACACAGTGTGTTCTAGTGATAAGGAGACCTGCATGGTATCTTGCCTGCCTGGTGCTCAGGTTGCAGATCTCCCTAAACTAGTAGACGGGCTACTGGCCAAAGCCGGGGGGAATCCACTGGTCATGGTCCACATTGGAACCAATGACATAGGAAAAGGTAGGACAGAGGTTCTGCAAGACAAATTTAAAGAGTTAGGAACAAAACTAAAGAGCAGAACCTCCATGGTGGTTTTCTCCTAAATACTTCCAGTACCATGTGCATGGCCTGGGAGACAGGCAGAAATGTTTGTACCTGAATGCCAGGAGTATAAGGAACAAGATATTAGACCTAAAAGTCACAGTGCTGGCAGAAACATGGCTTACAGAAAATAAAGGGATGAACACAAGTTGAAAGGATACACATTGTTTAGGAGGGACAGGCACAATGGAAGAGGTGGTGGAGTAGCATTATATGTCTGAAATGACATTGAGGCAGAATAACTCAAATTAGATCCTAGTAACGAAACAGAATCTTTGTGGGTTAAACTTTTGAATAAAAGATCCGGAGGATTAGCGGTAGGAGTGTGTTACAGACCACCCAACTCAGATATTCAGAAAGATGTTGCATTGTACAATTGTGCAATGTAATCAGGACTGCATGTAGCAAGGATGTGGCTGCTATAATGGGGGATTTCAATTTCCCAAACACAGACTGGGAAAGCCCAGTTGGGACTACAGAAGCAGAAATATAATGGTAAATGACTGCTTTCTAACTCAATTTGTCAGGGAAACAACCAGGGAGAGAGCATGCATTGATTTGATCTTTTTAAATGATCAAGATAGAGTCAGAGGGACAGTAGTTAGAGAACCAATGGCAAATTGTGATCACAATATGGTTAGCTTTGAGGCATACTTTCAAAAAACAAGGACCAAGTCTAAAATAATGATCTACAATTTTAGAAAAGCAAACCTTGAAGGTATGAGGCGGCACTTAGAAGAGTTAGACTGCAGTACACTGGATACAGATTCAGTTGAAAATAGATGGTTATATTTTAAGAATATACTATTTGAGGCTAAGGAGAAATTTGTACCAAAAAAGCTAATTAGGACCAACAAACATTGTCCAAAATGGTTTAATAGAGGTATGCAAAAAAATATAAAGAGAATGAAAATGTTGTATAGCGCATACAAAAGGCATAGAGATTAAACAAAATACAAAGAATATGTTGAACTGCAAAGAGATCTTAAGAATGGGATCAGGAAAGCAAAGAGGGAAGTACAAAGAAACATAGCTCTTGGAGCTAAAAGTAATGCAAATAGTTTTTTTCAATACTCCAACAGCAAGAGGTCAATAAAGTGAAACTGATAAAGGGCAAAAATTGAAGTATCTTGGAAATTGAACAAGATGTGGCAATTGTTCTAAACGAGTAATTCACAAAGGTTTTTACTAAAGAAAAAACAGATAACATGCCACAGGTTACAATCAGTCCTGTCAAACCCTAAGAGAGATCAGGATAAATGAGGAGCAGGTACTAAAGGGACTAGCAGAATTAAAAACAAACAAATCACCTGGCCAGATGGTATATTTCCAACAGTACTTAAAGAAATGAGGGAAATTATTTATAGGCCGCTAACTCAAATATTACAAATGACACTTAGAACAGGGGATGTGTCAACTGACTGGAAGATGGCAAATGTCATACCAATCCACAAGAAAGGGGACAAAACTGAGCCAGGAAATTACAGACCAGTCTCCTGCATTACTTGTAAAATGTTGGGAAATATAGAGGAGCATCTTAATGAAAACCATATTCTTGGAGATAGTCAACATAGGTTTAGACGAGGCAGATCATGTCTGACTAATTTATTAGAAGTTTTTGAACATGCAACTGCAGCTGTAGATCACGTGAAAGCATATGATATGATATACTTAGATTTTCAAAAAGCTTTTGATAAGGTTCCACACCAAAGACTGATCCTCAAATTGGAAGCTGTAGGCTTTCAGGGTAATGTAAGTAGATGGATTATGAACTGGTTGATGTCTAGGAAACAGAGGGTGTTGATTAGAGGAGTTGCTTCTAACTGGAGTGAGGTTGTTAGTGGAGTTCCACAGGGATCAGTACTAGGGCCTTTGCTTTTTCTAATCTACAATAATGATCTGGACTCTGGGATAGTTAGCAAACTTGTCAAATTTGCAGATGATACTAAAATAGGTGGCTCAGCAGATACAATCTCGGCAGCACAGGTTATTCAAAGTGACTTAGATACTTTTCAGTTCTGGGCCTACACCTGGCAGATGAAATTCAATGTGGACAAGTGCAAGGTCTTACATAAATGTCCACTATAATTACACTATGGGAGGAATAGAACTAGATTAAGTAACACATGAGAAAGACCTAGGAGTCTACATGGACTCCTCACTTTCTCCATCCAAACAATGTGGGAAAGCAATACAAAAAGGCAAACAGGATGTTAGGGTATATTGTCAAAAGTGTAGAATTTAGAACAAGGGAAGTAATGTTAAGACTGTACAATGCACTAGTTAGAGCTCATCTGGATACTGTGTACAGTTCTGGGCTCCACACTTCAAGAAAGATATCGCTGCTCTAGAGGCAGTTTAGAGGAGAGCAACCAGACTTATTCCAGGTTTGAAGGAAATGTCCTACTGAGAGACTGAGGGAACTGAACCTTTTCACCCTGGAACAGAGAAGACTACGTGGGGACTTGATTCAAGTCTTCAAAATCATGAAGGGCATTGACCACATCAAACCAGAGGAGCTTTTCCAGATCAGCAGGGACACACGCACCCGGGGACACAAATGGAAATTGGGCTTAAAGGCATTCAAGACAGAAAACAGGGGACACTTCTTCTGTAACACATACTATTTGACTGTTCCCGAATTCACCACCAGAGGTCACCCGTACCACACTCTCCACTGATTCTGTTCCCTGATCATTGCCGGCAATCATTCAATAATCATCCCAGCCTAATTGGCTCTGCATCGCACCTGAACCACGCTTTCCCGATCATGAGCCATATTATTTTAACCCTTCTATCCTACTCACTTTTGTGAAGTTTTGTCTTGCCTTTTCAGCAGCAAATCCAAGCCATTCTTGAATACGTACCTCCTGAATCTCCGTGTCCTGACTCTAGCCTGACCTTTGTTTACCGTTCTCCGTATTGTCCTGTCTGTTTGGTTTGCCTGATCGATTGACCTGTTGCCTGTTTCTTTGACAATGTCTCATGCCTCAACCCCTTTGTTAAGTCCGCTATTGGATCCTACCTTCCCTGTCCCTTCGGGGTGTCTGAACCTGACATCTTCACACAGAGAGTCATCACAATCTGGAACAAACTAGCCAGCGATGTGGTTGCAGCTGAAAATTTGGGAATATTAAAAAATAGACTAGATAGTAGCCTTGGATCACTTAGTTAGCAATGGACACAAAACGAGCACGATGGGTCGAATGGCCTTCTCTCATTTGTAAACTTTCTCATGTTCTTATTTAATACACACATACATCCTAACTCAGTTCAGTCAACTGTAACAATTGCAGTTTTCCATAGGTTGAATTAAAAAATTAAAATTAAAAAATATATATTGATTATCCCAAATATGTCACAGAATAAAATAGTTTCAAATGTACTTTTTACTGTACCCAAGTGTATTGTATGTATTACTCAAATTCTAAATGGACAAACAACTGACATTCTGTGTATGACAACTATGAAATTCATAGTTTGCACCCGATACCCAGTTTAGTAATATGTCTTCATTTACCTTTTTTCTCTAGGTTTAATTTCTATAAACAAAAGGCATATTTATTTGATCATCATCATCATCATCATAACAACTAAATCAGTTCCCTACTGAGATTATTATGGTACATAAATAATCTGTGGAGCTGTGGACTATATCTGCTTTGAAGTAAAAACATTTACAATTATTAAAAAACAATTAAACAATTAATATAAAATATTAAATAAAATATTAAATTTGGTTATTTTTCAGTTTCAACAAAGAAATATCAAATTCCAGGGCAATCTCATTTATTTATATATATATATATAAAATCAAATCAATTCATGACTTTTTTGAAATGCATTTTTCTGGATTTTTTTGTTGTTATTCTGTCTCTCACTGTTAAAATACACCTACCATTAAAATTATAGACTATAGATCATTTCTTTGTCAGTGGGCAAACGTACAAAATCAGCAGGGCATCAAATACTTTTTTCCCCCACTGTATATAGTGTGTGTGTGTGTGTGTGTGTGTGTTTATGTGTTTATTTATTTAAGATACTCTTTCTCAGTTTTTACAAAGACATAATGAAAAATTAATAACCTTAGCAAGTTTTTCATTGTCTGCCTGTGAGTTTGGAGTCTAGAGCTGTCATGGCCAACCCTGTTCCTGGAGAGCCACAATTAAGCAGGTGTTATAGGTCTCTCTAAATGAATTACTAAATACCTTGAACACATGCTCATGCTGAATAATTAAAGCCAATAATTGAATTAATATTTTAGTTCAGACATTGAATAAAACAGAAAATAGAAAATACTTGACTCTCCAATTCCACGGTTGACCAGCCCTGGTTTAGAGACTGGGAAATTGCATTGATTTATACTTCTGTTTTTCTACAATACACACTTCACACACATATTCAGAGAGAAAGAATTGCCTTTCTGCAGAAAAGCCTATATTGTTTGCACAATACATTTCTTTGAATAGGTCAACTTATACATAAGCCTGTATATATTTGTAAAGAGAGAAAAGGCATTAACAAGGCTGATTCTGTGAAGAGGATGCAATCCCATTGCCCTCAAGGCAGGAACACTGAATTAAGCAGCTCTGATTGAAAGATGGTCTTATGGCTCCCTCTGGTGACGAGTTCCTATTATGAACGTTCAAATACGTTACAAGTTAGGCTATGCATTTTTAAATCTGGACAGTGATATGTTGGACAATGACTAAAATGCATATAAACTGTCCTGTGGATAAATGAGGACAGTAATTTAATAAGAAGACCTAAATACTCATCACACAAATAATGACTTTTAATTATAATCAAATTAGCAGGTGGTGCATAACCTTCAGCTCTTAGATCACACTTCCCTTTGTTGAAAAAATGATTTACTTAGTTAATAACTACTGTGTGTTCTCAGTGACCTATAAAACTATCTGTGTGGTACTCTAACGGAACAGGGGTGTATACTACTACTCAAAAGCAGAGTAGTTTTATTTTCTTATCGAGGTCTTTTCATGTATTTATAAAAATTGTGGATGTGTGGTGCCTAGAAAATTCTATTCAATATATCCTCAGCTCAATAAACATAATTGTTGCTCTCTTACACCTGTCTAAATTACCCTTAATTAAGCAGTGTTTATTATTTATGGTACCAAAAGTAACATTCAAGATGTGGTCAGTTAGCAGAGCTCTGAATGTAGTACTTGGTACAAAGTGGTGTTTTGATGCAAACTTATCTAATTAACAGCTGAAATTAGTTATAATAAAGGTTTTATGAAGCAAATTGTTACAGTGAGGGAAAAAAGTATTTGATCCCCTGCTGACTTTGTACATTTGCCTACTGACAAAGAGATGATCAGTCTATAATTTTAATGGTAGGTGAATTTTAACAGTGAGAGACAGAATAACAACAAAAAAATCCAGAAAAATGCATTTCAAAAAAGTTATGAATTGATTTGCATGTTAATAAGGGAAATAAGTATTTGACCCCTTCGACTTAGTACTTCGTGGCAAAACCCTTGTTGGCAATCTCAGAGGTCAGACGTTTCTTGTAGTTGGCCACCAGGTTTGCACACATCTCCGGAGGGATTTTGTCCCACTCCTCTTTGCAGATCCTCTCCAAGTCATTAAGGTTTTGAGGCTGATGTTTGGCAACTCGAACCTTCAGCTCCCTCCACAGGTTTTCTATGGGATTAAGGTCTGGAGACTGGCTAGGCCACTCCAGGACCTTAATGTGCTTCTTCTTGAGACACTCCTTTGTTGCCTTGGCTGTGTGTTTCGGGTCATTGTCATGCTGGAATACCCATCCACGACCCATTTTCAATGCCCTGGCTGAGGGAAGGAGGTTCTCACCCAAGATTTGACGGTACATGGCCCCGTCCATCGTCCCTTTGATGCGGTGCAGTTGTCCTGTCCCCTTAGCAGAAAAACACCCCAAAGCATAATGTTTCCACCTCCATGTTTGACGGTGGGGATGGTGTTCTTGGGGTCATTCCTCCTCCTCCAAACACGGCGAGTTGAGTTGATGCCAAAGAGCTTGATTTTGGTCTCATCTGACCATAACACTTTCACCCAGTTCTCCTCTGAATCATTCAGATGTTCATTGGCAAACTTCAGACGGGCCTGTACATGTGCTTTCTTGAGCAGGGGGGCTTTGCGGGCGCTGCAGGATTTCAGTCCTTCACGGCGTAGTGTGTTGCCAATTGTTCTCTTGGTGACTATGGTCCCAGCTGCCTTGAGATCATTAAGAAGATCCTCCCGTGTAGTTCTGGGCTGATTTCTCAACGTTCTCATGATCATTGAAACTCCACGAGGTGAGATCTTGCATGGAGCCCCAGACCGAGGGAGACTGACAGTTATTTTGTGTTTCTTCCATTCACGAATAATCGCACCAACTGTTGTCACCTTCTCACCAAGCTGCTTGGCGATGGTCTTGTAGCCCATTCCAGCCTTGTGTAGGTCTACAATCTTGTCCCTGACATCCTTGGACAGCTCTTTGGTCTTCGCCATGGTGGAGAGTTTGGAATCTGATTGATTGATTGCTTCTGTGGACAGGTGTCTTTTATACAGGTAACGAGCTGAGATTAGGAGCACTCCCTTTAAGAGAGTGCTCCTAATCTCAGCTCGTTACCTGTATAAAAGACAGCTGGGACCCAGAAATCTTGCTGATTGATAGGGGATCAAATACTTATTTCCCTCATTAACATGCAAATCAATGTATAACTTTTTTGAAATGCGTTTTTCTGGATTTTTTTGTTGTTATTCTGTCTCTCACTGTTAAAATACACCTACCATTAAAATTATAGACTGATCATTTCTTTGTCAGTGGGCAAACGTACAAAATCAGCAGGGGATCAAATACTTTTTTCCCTCACTGTAAATTAACAGGGTTGACTAGCCTGAGTGATCAAGAGTTTTTTTCTCTCTGACTCTCATTCTCTCTGGCTCCATCTCTCAGACTGCAGACTTTCCTCGCTGGGTCTCTTTCCTGGGAGCCAAGTCAGGAATATTAAATCATCCCCCCAGGTTTCTAGTGTCTCCCGGGGTGACCATTTTGCAGCCCCCCTAGCACAGCACCACTATATATATATATATATATATATATATATATACACTCACCTAAAGGATTATTAGGAACACCACACTAATACTGTGTTTGACCCCCTTTCGCCTTCAGAACTGCCTTAATTCTACGTGGCATTGATTCAACAAGGTGCTGAAAGCATTCTTTACAAATGTTGGCCCATATTGATAGGATAGCATCTTGCAGTTGATGGAGATTTGTGGGATGCACATCCAGGGCACGAAGCTCCCGTTCCACCACATCCCAAAGATGCTCTATTGGGTTGAGATCTGGTGACTGTGGGGGCCAGTTTAGTACAGTGAACTCATTGTCATGTTCAAGAAACCAATTTGAAATGATTCGACCTTTGTGACATGGTGCATTATCCTGCTGGAAGTAGCCATCAGAGGATGGGTACATGGTGGTCATAAAGGGATGGACATGGTCAGAAACAATGCTCAGGTAGGCCGTGGCATTTAAACGATGCCCAATTGGCACTAAGGGGCCTAAAGTGTGCCAAGAAAACATCCCCCACACCATTACACCACCACCACCAGCCTGCACAGTGGTAACAAGGCATGATGGATCCATGTTCTCATTCTGTTTACGCCAAATTCTGACTCTACCATCTGAATGTCTCAACAGAAATCGAGACTCATCAGACCAGGCAACATTTTTCCAGTCTTCAACTGTCCAATTTTGGTGAGCTTGTGCAAATTGTAGCCTCTTTTTCCTATTTGTAGTGTAGATGAGTGGTACCCGGTGGGGTCTTCTGCTGTTGTAGCCCATCCGCCTCAAGGTTGTACGTGTTGTGGCTTCACAAATGCTTTGCTGCATACCTCGGTTGTAACGAGTGGTTATTTCTGTCAAAGTTGCTCTTCTATCAGCTTGAATCAGTCGGCCCATTCTCCTCTGACCTCTAGCATCAACAAGGCATTTTCGCCCACAGGACTGCCGCATACTGGATGTTTTTCCCTTTTCACACCATTCTTTGTAAACCCTAGAAATGGATGTGCGTGAAAATCCCAGTAACTGAGCAGATTGTGAAATACTCAGACCGGCCCGTCTGGCACTAACAACCATGCCACTTTCAAAATTGCTTAAATCACCTTTCTTTCCCATTCAGGCATTCAGTTTGGAGTTCAGGAGATTGTCTTGACCAGGACCACACCCCTAAATGCATTGAAGCAACTGCCATGTGATTGCTTGGTTAGATAATTGCATTAATGAGAAATTGAACAGGTGTTCCTAATAATCCTTTAGGTGAGTGTATATATATTTTTACAAAGTATTATGTATCTGTCGTCTTTGCTCATGGTCAGGTTTGCTGTTGTGTGCACATGCAGTGCAGTGTCTGTGCTGACTGCCTGCCTACAAAGCACTTGGGGGAGGGGCGGGGGCTGAGAGACGCACATGTTTGATCTGGGCAGGTTGATCTCCTACTGACCAGGGTTAAGAAAACAAAAGCAGATACGACAAAAATAATACATTTCTATGATTGAAATTGGTTCATGGACCGCAGAAGTGGGCAGGGCAAGGGGTGGTGGCAGAACCGGGCTACTATTGGATCAATAAATTAGCAGCTCATAATCTGGAGTCTCATAACCAGTCTGGAACTTTGAGGAGAAAAAAATAAATATATTATTATTATTATTATTATTATTATTATTATTATTATTATTATTATTATTTATTTCTTAGCAGATGCCCTTATTCAGGGTGACTTACAAAATATAAGTGCAATTCAAAGCGCTAAAATACAGTGCAGTGCAAGGCATAACATATTACAATTTCAATTTATATAATACAGTGCATTTCAAATCATAATACATTTTACAAATTCCAATTTACACAATTTATGAGGTCTTACATCCTGGATGGTAGAAGCTGATAAGTACATACAAGATGTTAGATCACAGTCTAGGGCCCAGGGTAGGAAGCATAGGGGAAATCAAAATAATACGAGTTCTAGTAACGCAAGGCAAGTAGTATGATAAAACATTGTATAAGTACTATCTTACAGGAGAGTAAATGGCTAAATTACAAGCACTGTCTGAAAAGATGTGTTTTGAGTAAACGCCGGAAGGAGGTCAAGGACTCTGCTGTTTTGACTTCGGTGGGAAGGTTGTTCCACCACTTAGGGGCCAGGGATGAGAAGGAGTGGCTCTGGAGGAAGAAGAGTGCAGAGGAGGCCGAATTAGTCTTTTGGCACTGAAAAACCGCAGTGGTTTGGAGGGGATGTATGGGGAGACGAGGGTCTGAAGGTAGCTTGGTGAAGTGTGGTCGAGACAGCGGTAGGAGAGGGTCAATGTCTTGAACTGAATGCGTGCTGGTCTTGGGAGCCAGTGGAGAGAGCAGAGCAGTGGAGCAGTGTGTGCAAATCGGGGCAGAGAGAATACCAGACGAGCCGCAGAGTTTCTGGATGAGATGGAACGGGCGGGTAGTAGTTGCAGGCAGGCCGGCCAGGATTGAGTTGCAGTAGTCCAGGCAGGAGAGGACCAGGGACTGAACGAGCAGCTGAGTTGAGTAGTTGATGAGAAAGGGTTGGATCCAGCGTATGTTGCTCAGGAAGACTCTGGAGTTTGGAAACATCATGCAAGGAGGCGATTGGCTGTAAGACTTTCATTGTGAAATTGAAGTATAATAATAATATATACAGTTTTATTTTATATATTTACATTTTGCATATAGAATTTCCATCTTGTTTTTGTTGTTCCAATGTACACTTTTCAACATTTATTTTGATGGTTAACAGTATAGGCTATAGTATAGATTCACTATAAAACATGATCAGGTGTTTTTGTTGGTAGGTTTACAAAAATAACATTTCCCAATCTGTCAAACACGCAGTTAAGGCTTAACTTAACTTGGGTAGGGAGATAGAAAACAAAAATAAATAATTTGTGTGTGTGTATTAGGCTATATTTTGCAAATCAGGTTTATTGTCAAAATGTACAGACTGTCAGCTGTTTGCAATGAACAAATTAAACAAAAGCAATTGAAATCGCTCAACACAATGAATGCTTCAAATGGTTTCCCCAAATTCAACTGAAAATGCAACTTATAATGACTTCTCCAGTCTCAAAATTATTCAACCCCCTGAATAGAATCCCTCACAACAGCACAAATATGCAAAACAAGTGTTGTCTCAAGCACACCTGATGCAACTAATCAAGGGCTTCATTAGTTGCACCAGGTGTGCTTGAGCTAGAACACGTGAAATACCTGAACTGGCTAGGGGTTTGTTGAGTGTCTCGTTTGACTGCATGTTAGAAATATGTTAAAAGAATTGTCCAAAAAGTTAAGAGAAGAGATCATCGCCCTTCACAAACGAGGAACAGGATACAAAAAGATAGCGAAGGCACTAAATGTTCCTAGAGATACTGTTGGAAGCATAGTTCGCAAGTTCAAAGTGAAAGGAACAGTGGTTAAACTACCTGGACGGGGCAAAAAAGGGAAGCTATCAAGGGCTGCAACCAGATGGCTGAGAAGGCAGGTTGTGAAAATCACTCAAGTGACTGCAAAAGACCTGCAGCAAGACTTGGTGGCAACAGGCACTGAGGTTTCAGTGAGCACAGTAAGGCGCGTACTGAACGCAGAAGGTTTCCATGCCAGAACTCCAAGACGTACACCACTACTGACCCAAAAGCACAAGAAAAGTCGACTCCAATATGCTCAAAATCATATAAATAAGCCACATAAGTTTTGGGATTCTGTTCTGTGGAGCGATTAATCAAAACTGGAACTTTTCGGCACAATGGATCAGCGGTATGTCTGGAGGAAGAAGAATGAAGCATACGCTGAAAACAACACTCTGCCCACAGTTAAGCATGGTGGTGGCTCGGTGATGCTCTGGGGTTGCTTTGCATCCTCTAGCACTAGAAACCTGCAGCGTGTGGAAGGCAAGATGGATTCATTGAAGTATCAGGAAATCCATGAGAAAACATCATGCCGTCTGTGAGGAAGCTGAAGCTTGGGCGTCATTGTACCTTCCAACAGGACAGTGATCCCAAGCATACCTCAAATTCCACCAAGGCTTGGTTGCAGAAGAAGTCCTGGAAAATTCTACAGTAGCCCTCACAGTCACCTGACTTGAACCCCATAGAAAATCTCTGGTGGGATTTGAAGAAGTGGTTAGGGCTTTGGACTCTGTAGTACAGGGTGATGGGTTCAATCCCCGCTGTTGTACCCCTGAGCAAGGTTGCTGTCTTGACACCTAAGACAGTGCTACAGGGAGACAGGAAGGACAGCTGATCATCCTCACACTGGCAGAACACATGTAACAACACCTGAATATCACACCTGTGTACAGGTACAGGATGGCAACAACAACTGCCCGAGTTACACCAGGAATGCACAATCCCTCCATCAGTGCTCAGACTATCTGCAATAGCCTGAGAGAGGCTGGACTGAGGGCTTGTAGGCCTGTTGTAACTCATCCTGATATGACCCTACAACATGACAATGCCACCACGATTTGCTGTGTTCAGTGTTCTGTGTTCATGTCTGGGACCTGTTGGATCGGAGGGTGATTGTGACCCCCCCTTTGTTCAGTTGATGTCTTAGTTTTTGAATCTTTTTATGTTCATACAAATATTAACATGTTAAGTTTGCTGAAAATAAAAGCAGTTGAAAGGGAGAGGACGTTTCTTTTCTTTCTGAATTTACTACCTGTGAGATTCAGTTATGCAGATGTTCAATAGCGGGGCAGACTGGCAGACTGCATCGACTTGAGGAAGGTTGCAAATCTTTCAGGTTTTTGGTGGAGGAGTTAAGAACATAAGAAAGTTTTCAAACGAGAGGTTCTGGTTCCGCTCAGTCTTCCTGGATTTCGTCTCCTTGGTTTCTTCTCCCAGGTTGTTCCACTCCAAATTGTCCCACTCCCAATTGTGCCACTCCAAATTGCTAGTTTTAACATTTTAGACAAAGAGATTCTAATTTCTTTCCTTCCAAACTTCTGATTGGTCAGATTTGGGGTAATAAAATTGAAATTTGAATCGAAGCAGTCTTTGCCATTCCTCTCCCTTGATTCCTACAGAATGTGTATTGGGGGTGTGATGGCTTTGAGGAATGTGAAAAATGGTTCAAATGTTGACTAAAGTTTCTAACTCTATATTGTCATGTTTTAGTTCTATCAATTACATTTTCAAGTCCCTCAAATCATGACCTTACAGTTGGTACCAAACAAGCCAGGTCAAAAAACTACTCACTTCTAAATCTTTTGTAGTCATTGTTGTATTACTTTAGTATAAATACATGTTAATTTTGATTCATATGTTGTTTTTTTCTGACTTTATGTGAACGAAAAGACACAAATTCACCCATTTTCTCATGGGAAATAGGTACATTTCAAAATATCACTGTCCTGGTCACAAAAGCAAAGTTTGTGTTGAATAATAGCCATTTTCTATTAGGAAATAACATTCACTACCCAGGAACAAAAAAAAAAAAACGTTACACGGTGTATTTTATCTGTTGTACTTTGGTGAGAACAGGCCTCTCGTAAAACACAAAACTTCAAAGCTGTCTCCTTAAGTTCTTTACCACAATCCTAAATTTCTCAGTTAGGAAGGTATATGCATTTCTGTATATATTTGCCAAAATAAGGTTGTATTATTTACACTACACAGTGTACAATAATGGATACCATTATACTAAAACCTACTAAACTATTAAACCCACCTTTATTAAATAATGGGTAAATAAAACTCTAAAATCTATACTAAAATCATGAAAGAGAAAGAAAGAAAGACGGATATTTTTTAAATGATTCTGCAAACGATACAAAATAAATAAATATCAACTATCTACCAAATCTGGAAATTACTGAATGATATTAAGCAATGAAAAGTCTTTCAACTTTAGTTCCAATTGGAATACGAATATGTTTATATATGTAAAGTTTATTATATGACCTTAACGAGCCACACAATAAGTTGAATGGCTTCTGTCTGTCAATAATAGTGGTTTTCATGATTTCAGAATAAAAACAACTGTCTCTGTGAGTTTCCCTGGTCAGGTAATTCATTTCAAGCAAAGACTCAACAATGAAGACCAATATATTGTAGCATAGTGCTAGGCATAGCATTACTTGGCTGGCAGGTGAACACTAGACCAACCAGAAGCCCTGGGAGGCTGCACATTACCAGCAGGACACCCCTGATTGGCTGGCTCCTGCATAAAAGCAGGATGTCAGCATCCTTTGATGTTGACAGTTGGATTGGGTGGAGGAGCAGAGAACAAAGAACAAACTGTGAATAAATTAGCCTGGTAAAGAACTATTGGTTGAGGACTATTCTTTTAGATTTGTGATTTGGACTTCCTGACTTTTTGTCAGTCCTAGCCTTGCCTTGTGGCATGGGGCATTATCCTGCTAAAAACATTAATTAGCAAATGGATACACTGCTGCCATGAAGGGATGCACCTGATTGGTAATGATGCTCAGATATCCTGTGGCATTCAAATGTTGTTCCACTTTTATCAAGGGACCCAATGTGTGCCATGAAAACACACCCCTCACCATCACACCATTACCACCTGCCTGAAATGTGGCATTATGGATGGCGAAACTTAAATGCTATACCCTGTTCAAAGGCACTTAATTCTTTTGTCTAGCCCATTTACCCTCTGAATGGCAAATATACACAATCCATGTCTCAATTGTGTCAAGGCTTAAAGTACCTTTAACCGGTCTCATTCCCTTCATCTCCACCAATTTGAAGTGGATTAAACAGGTTACATCAATAAGACTTAGCTTTAGCGTTTCACCTGGTTTCAACTCATCAGTCTATTTAATGGAAAGAGCAGGTGTTTTGTACACTGTTTACACTATATACACAGTATACATATATACATTATTTATTAAACTATTGATTGACACCATGGACATTGCAAAGAGAATTTGGAACAACTAGCACATTAAGATAAAAAGATCTCTCAAGAAAAAAGATAACTTATGAAGAAAAGAAGGGAAATAAAGTAGTCAAGGCCCCAAATCAAACATTATTAACACTGAGCTGTGCAAAACCATAAGTAAACATATTAATGAAAATGTTTAATAACAACCTAATTAATGAAAATATTGAAAAAAATAAGAATATAAAAAATGTAAAAGAAAGCCTCCAAATAGGAAAAATCAAATCATTGCTCTGAAAAATTATGGAATAGAAAAGCACCTGGAGATGATGGAATCACAGATGAGATCCTAAAAGACGCTGGTGCAGAAATTGAGATGATTCAAGCAAAATGTTTCACAAAGTGTCTTAGAAATAAACGTAAACCAGATAAATGGAACAATGCAACAGTCATTCTCCTTCACAAAAGACTTGACAAAGATCTGAAGAACTATAGGCCCATTAGTCTACTTCCCATCTTCTACTTCAAAGTATTTACAAAGATATTAACACATCGCCTTCAAGACACACTGGACTTCACCCAACCAAGAGAACATGCAGGATTCAGAAGTTGATATAACCTGATGGATCATATTCAGGTAGTTAGATATGTTTAGGAAAGATGCAGAGAGTAGAGCTTCCTCTGTGCCTCTGTACCTGGGCTGTGTTAACTACAAGACATCAGAGCTCTAAGAAATCAAACCATTGAGGCAACCTATATAACTTATATGTCTAGAACAATGCTACATCAATAATCCAACTCCACCAAGAAACTGACAAGTTCAAGATTTGTAAAGGAGTATGTCAAGGAGACATCATTTTTCCAAAACTTTTGACAGCAACTCTTTAAGTGTTTAAAACTTTGGACTGGTTAAACAGTTAAACAGAGCTTATTTGAACTTATGATCCAATGACACCATATTTTTAAAAACACTTGGAGACCTGCAACTTAAATTTCAAGAACTTTCAGATGCAAGCAAGCAAAAAAAATTGACTTAAAATGAACTTGAGTGAAAACAAAAACATGATTAACAGCTTTTAAATCTAAAAACAAAATAAGTAGATCAAGTGATATTTGAAGTTAAAAGTTTTATCTATCTTGTACAATAAATCAGCACAGATAACAACAAGCTAAAGAATAACAAATACATGTATGTATGTATGTATGTATGTATGTATGTATGTATGTATTTTTATGTTGCATACCTATGTAACTCCCGCGACCCTCACCAGGAGGAGCAGTTTCGAAGATAAATGTAATCCGCAACTAATACATGAGCCACAAGATGGCGCTTGAAGCACAGCTTTGTCGAAAATGTCAGGGGAGCGAAATAGATGGTCTTGCAAAGTGCCTGTGGGTCCATAGTAAAAATTAATATTAGTTATATCAACTTCTTCCAATAAACGCCAAATAAAATTGCATGTATATCTATATTAATAATCAAACAAAAATATAAAATGTATCATACCTGTGCTCTTACAAATTATGTAAATATGATCAGGCGGGCACTTGGTCCGCCTTAAATGTACCGGGAGAGCAATAGCAGCGCCACAGTCTCTATCAGGGTTGTGACCGGGTGCTGAAGATGTGAGGGTAGAGGTGTCTCATTCTTGGTAGCGGAAACGAAAGACAGAATTTAGAAATCGCCTGTTATAATAACAAAATCTTTTTTTTTTTCAGTGATAAAAACTGAACTTTGCAATATAGGCCATTTTCAAGAACATTGTGTAGTCAAGACCAGAAATCCAATCCACCATGCCTCCGACGGGTAGCAGTTCGGAGCGGGATGAGATCAAATCGCGGATCGAGGATCTCATCGAATCCAACCAAGTGCTGGTGTTCAGTAAAAGCTATTGTCCTTACTGCATTCAGGTATGCGTCTCCTCTTGCTTTAATGTTTGTTTGTAAGTACAGCAACTCCTAGGTGAGTTCAGTTAGGAGGTTCCTGGATTAATAGTCTGGTTCAACAGAGCGGTAATTCAAGAACCTCCTAACCGAGCGTGTGAGTCGATTGCGGAGACATTTCTGCGATTGTTACTTGCGGGTTCGGATGGAAGTCGGCAATAATACGATAAAGTCGAATATTTGTTGTATGTAGCTACGGTTACAGTGTATTGAAACTGCCAACGTAAACTGTTGTGAATGCACCGAAACTGGCTTGGAATAGAGGCGCTTATTGTGGAGTATGGCATGGTGTACTTTTTGATGCTGTGGTATGACATGACCGCAGTGTTAATCGTTAAGAATAGATTCACTTGAGGATCGCACTGTGTCTTTGCCTTTTAAGTACCAAATCACCAAATGTCTTCGGTTAACTTGTTGCTAGGGTGTTGGATGTGTTTGTAGCCAGACTTGGGCAACATATCACCCACTTTTACCAGATCAATTAAGCAAGTTACTTGAATCGAGTTCCATACGTGTAATTTTGTATAACAATTGAATCGACGTCTCGCAGGTGTGTAGCAGTACTAGTGCCTTGCATATGACAATCAATACAGAACCCACTAACACGGCATAGAAAACGAGAGGGCTCTGAAAACGCATTCAACTTTGCGGTGTAACAAAAAAAAACGTATTTGTTGCCTTGTTTCTCATTTTAGAAACATCGTAGGTTATAAGTTGAGGTTTTGAATTAAAATGGATGATCATTTAACATGCAATAAGCGAAAGAACTTCTCATCTATGCTTCTCGACAAAACGCATTTAATATTGGAAATGTGAGCCGAAGTAATGTTACACAGCTTCTGCAGTTGAGATGCCACACAGTAATGACACGCAAACATGCAAAATACGTCTGCGCAGCCTACTGACTTGCTTTGTTGTGTAAAATGAAATGTTTCCCCAGTTACAAGTGGAAGCAGTTCTTCAATACCGGTAGTGTCTCCGGTCGTTTTGTAATACCATTGTTAGCTACGTTTCACAACACATTTGAGTTTCTCACATCTGGCACTTTTGCAACTTTGTCAGACATACCATATATATGCAAGGGGTTGAACACATGAGTATTAATACTGACAGTTTCTGAGTCAGTCGACTAAACCGGTTGAAACATGTCTAGAGATGCTGTATAGTCCTGTTCGTAATTCCCAGTTTCCGATATACAGCAAACAAAAACGTGTCTTTATACCCAGAGTCATTTATTTTAAGAATGGTGACATTGACTAAGCTATTTTATCTGTGATTTGATTTACGCCAATATTCAAACTTGTAATGTCCTGCCGACATGCGAATCTGGAATAAATGCAACTTGAATATGCTGTATATCTATGCTCTTTAAATCTTCACTTAATTGATGTACATCTCCTCTTGTGAAACCTGCAATGACCGCAATCTAATGAATCATATTTGCGTTGCACCATATGTTATGTGTGTGTGTAATGTGAAGTGTGGGAGAGAATAGATTTTACTGTAAAATGTCCTTTATTATCTGTATCAGTTTGCATCCCTCTCACTCACAATTAAACTGTACCTAACTTCATTAACTATATTGCTATATTGTGTTGCTCCTTGCTCTAGAGTGTTAAATCATGTTTTGTTCTACAGCCAAAATAACTAAGCTTAAACAGTCACTTTTTTGACAGTTCATTACTAAGAATGAGTAACCTCAATGGCATCAGCAACCAAGATAAAAATAACTGCAATTCACCTTTTTTTTGTTTTTTTTGTTTTTGCTTTAATAGGTAAAGGGTCTTTTCACAGATCTGAATGTAAACTTCCATGCAGTGGAGCTTGACTTAATGGGTAAGCAATACTATGCCTGAGGACTTTTCAGGAATATTGACATTTAGTTTTTATTATTATTGAATGAGAGATCCAGGAAAGTCATGACATTGCTGGAGTAAGGTGTAGGTTTGTCGTAACTGGGGCTAGAACTGAAACGGGAGCGTTTTACCTTATCTTCTCCAGTGTGTTCTTTGGAGCAGCAGTCAAGGCCAAAGTTGGGGTAAAGATGAGGGTTACAGTTCACAAGGCAGTGGTAGTACTGATAAACTGCCTGCAATGCTTCAATACATTTCCAACATTTAGATTTTTATTAAGGTATGTAATGCGGTGAAGCCCCCCGTCCCTCAAAAAATAAAAATGCTTTATGGCACAATGAAAATGTGCACACACAAACCTATATATTGTTTCCTGTTGTCATTTAATCGAAACCATGTTTTTAAAAGGAAGTTGGTTTTTACGTATGGTATTTTGAAAGGAAATCCTTAATAGCATGTCATTAATTAGGATATCCTTTAGACCATGTCCTTAATGGCTGTTTTCTTATGTGTGTATATGTGTGGGGTTGTGCATTTATATATACACACACAGACTTATGCTTGTATGTGTATGTATACAATTCTTTATTGCAGCTGAACATTGTTCTCCTACCATACTTTGATATGTTAATGTTTTACAAGTGAGAGAACTGTCAACGTTTGCTGTGGGCAATAAGAAAAGTGCTGAATCATTCCCAGGAAGCTGCTTGGCCTCATTCCATCCCCTCTTGCAGCTGTTCACTGATAGAGACGGAAGGCAACCTGCAGTGCTTGCTTTTAAATGCAGCCTTGGCCTTGGTTGTTGATTATTATATTGGCCTAGAGGAAGAGATTTCCTGGGTGGCTTAACAATGACTGTCCAACTGTATTGAAAAGGCTTCGGAGGTTATAAGACCATTGATCAAGCAGACTAATCATAAACATTCTACTTTTGTTTAAGCTTCAAATTCAACTTTGTGTAAGCTTGTAATTTTGATTCATGTATGATATGTGAGAAATTATGCAGGAATACATTACTCTGAACATGTAGACATTTACATGTTTCCATTCTGAATGTGCTAATGTAATGTTCTTCAATTGTTGCATTGTATGCACATCTCTACAATTTCAATCCATTAAAGCACAATTCTATAAAAGCACATTTATAAAAACATTTAAAATGTAGCCTATAGTTTTTGTTTTTTTGTTTTCCTCTCCATGTTTAGTTTGGAGTGTATATTGTTTAGGTGTTAAATCATCCAACTTCTAGCTAGTAAAACCAGGTTTATTCTTTAATTGAACAACTCCTTTACTGAAGCCCTGATTTAATTTCTGCACTTTCAAAATGGAAATTAGATTTTTTTTTTTTTAAATCTAGCCTACTTTTGCTAATTCTTGTAGTAATATTCCCAATGTTTAATGCTTATCTAAGATTTAATTGATATTGTAAGAATTAATATTGGAATATTGGTGAGCTACGGATGACTACCATGCATATTGTTTACTGATGCTTTTTCTTTTTCAGACAATGGAGCAAACTTCCAGGAGATGCTTTTAGAGATGACCGGTCAGAAGACTGTTCCCAATGTGTTTGTCAATAAAACGCACATAGGGGGGTGTGACAAAACAATACAGGTAAACTATTGTTTTCTGATTTATCACAATCCCTATGTTATTTAAAATGTATAAAAATATTTTAAGTATGCAGGCCATGTTATTGTTTTTGAATTCTTCATTTCAGCTGTACCAGATATTGGAGAGAGGTGTCAGCCAAATTAATGAAGAATTATAATGTTCTCTCACTATTGAGCAGGCAAATAACAGGATTTTATAACCTATCTCTACTTAATTTTGTTTTCTGTTAATCATCCCCCAGTTTCTGTTTGTAAATACAGTAAAATTACCTCCTTATTTCAAGTATTAGTTTAAAAGCACTTTTAAGATGAGTCTTGCTGCAGTTTTCAGCGACTGAGCAAGCAAGCCAGGATCTGATTGAAAAAAACGGAAGCAGTTTGTGAAAAAAATATTCTGAACTTGGCTCTATACATCTGCATGTAAACGTACATTTTCTATTGTATTGGAGATGATTATCACCAAAGAGTTGATTAGTTCTTGAATTACAGAATTTATAGAATGTACAGAAATGGAAAGGGATCACCCTTAGATCAGGAAATATTAACGTCATGTGATTTCTTGTATTCCTGAGTTTCAACTTGCTTAGTATAGGTAATTGTTGGAAGTTGTTTAATAAGTTTCCAAAAGTTCAAGACATAGATTACATACTTCATACAATAAATAAATATGTACCATAGTGTCATTCAAGTACTACATGGATCCAAAATAATCACCATGTACAAAATTAGGATGTCAGTACTTTAATCTCCTCCCCAACCAGGTCAAACAGGTATTTTATAGGTGTGTTCAAGGAGAAGCATTTAGCTTTCCTTCTGCCCAGAAGATAAAAAAACTTGAAGCAATAGGAGATGCAAATAATCACAGATCATATATAGGAAACATTGGTCAATCTTTCAAACCAATCTAAAACAACTGAAGTCTACGGTTCATAAATAAATTGAAAAAAATCCCCAGCAATAATAGCTGGAATTTTTCCCAGGGAATCAGCTTTCTTTGCAAGCTACCAAGGGATTACAAAGGTAATCGTGTAGCTGTAAATGAGCACTGTTGGTTGCAAAGTGAAATTTTAAAGATTTTTTACTTTCTGAAATAACTATTAAAAAGCATTTTTATGCTTGGAACCTGTCATGCTTAATGTTTGTCAAATCCTCAGCAAAACAGAAATATGAATATTCTAAAATACAGGGAGATGCTATACTGATATCCGTGTAGCATACAATAGTTACTCGCATGCAAAACTTTCCAGTCTAGCTTCCACTTCAATGGCAGTTCCTTTAATGAAATGCCAGCTAAAATGTATTGTATCCATGTAGAATATTGTAGTCTCAGTCCTCAGTGCTGAGTTGTAATTGTAAAATAAATGCATGACTAATTAATACTAGTTTTATAAATGAGTAGCTGATATGTTGATAAGTGATCAATTGGAAGTCATAAAACTGTGACCTAAAATATATAAAATAAAAATCTGTTGCCGCAGTGACCTCTCCTTATGACCGCCACTTAATAAACAAATGAAAGCAATGAAAAATCTATTTGATTAATTTATTAAAAACAAATAAAATATTTCTCAATCAAGCTCTTTGTTTTGTATATGGAGAAATTTGTTGACGGAGGACCCTGATTCAGTGAACCTGTCAACCTACATAGCTGATCTGCTTATTCATGTATATCGGTACTTCCTGCAGTTGACTCCTTTGGGGGAGAACTTTGACAACATTGTCAAATGGAGCATCTCCACTTCTGCTGGCCAGGCCATTACTTCAAACTAATTTGAATGGAGAGGATACTCCAGTCATGCTATGGCATAGACGCATCATGGAAGAGAGCAATCGTGGATTATATGCAGTGCCATTTTGGCAAGACATCCAGATCTACCTCTGACATTTCACTACAGCTACAAAAATAAAAATACAGCTGTAAAATCCAGCAATGGAGTCTACAATGTACATGTTTGGAACTATAATTCACTTGGATGCTTCAGGAAGTATTTTAAGTTCTTGAATCAACAAGTTAATAGCAACCAAATTAACCCCAACAAACCTTGACTTTATAAGCTTCATGTTAAGATCTGGTTCCTTAGTTTTGGAACACAGCAGTAATACTGGGGAGGGGGCGGGGGGTAAGGGCTGTATTACTAATTTCAGTTCTCATAATTTGTCCCAAAGAAATATTAAAAGTTGGCTGTTGTAAGAAGTAAGATGTATGGAGGATGATGGAGAATATAGCCTATTGATTCTGTAGTTAAGTAAATCTTGCTAAAAATATTTTCGCATTTTCATAGCAACAGGAAGTAAACATCTGTCACAACCCACAGAAATCTGATATTGTTCTAGACATGTACATCTCTGCATTTGATTTTATTCTTTCCGTTCACATTCTTTATCTACATTCTGTGTTTAACAAATGTATTTATTCTAAATGAAAGTCCTGATTTATGCCACTGTGTAGCATAACAACCTATACAGGTTAATTAATCTGCAGGCCATAGTTAATTTTGTTCAGTGTTAAGAGGCTAATTTTATTTCCATCAGACTTAAAAATCTCTAAAAATTACTCGTCAAGATAACATGTTATTGTACCCTTTACCATTTTAATTAAGTTTGCCTGTTTGTGATCTTTATCTTGGACGGTAAGACTTTGGAAATTGTAAAAGTTGAACAGGCGAGTGTGATTGTTTTTGTATATGTGCAAATTGGTAGAGTTGTAATTAGAAAGTCTTGCCTTAAAGAATTGGTGTGAAGACCATTTAAAATTTGCATAAAGATAATGTAGAAATGCATGTTTACACATCTGTTGCTAGGCATTACAGTCACGGCTTCATCCATGTGACTAAAATTAAGGCTGTCAGTGTGAATGCATTAAAGTTGTCAACAAATAAATCACCCTGTCAACAATTCAAGTACATGGTGCATATCCCTCTCCCCCTCCCTTATTACAGCACATCAATCACTGTATATTGTCCTAAAATGGTACATGAGAACATAACATTAGCAAATTACTTTTTTTTTTTTTTTTCACTCTTCTATAATTAATGCTTCGTTTTGCAACAGTGATCACTCAAACGGTTTTATTTTATAGGCTCACAAAGACGGGATGCTTCAGAAGCTGTTGGAAGAGGTGAATGAAGTGTACGACTATGACCTCATTGTCATTGGTGGAGGGTCAGGGGGACTGGCCTGCTCTAAGGTGAGAAGTTTTAACAATATTATTTTTAAGATAACAAAATACTCTTCAGAATTTAATGTTTTTCCAGTTTTTTGTAAATGTATATAAAACCCACTTTTTTTTTTTAAATCTCCATACCACACTTTACAAACAAGTAATTAATAACTATTTATTAGTTTTTTGGGGTATTTTTACTATTTTGCATGCTTTGGCACCTGTCTGAAAATATCCCCAAGCTTAATGTAATGGATTTCCACCATTGTTCTTAAAATATACATTTTTATAATTTATACTTTTTTTCTCTTGACAGGAAGCATCTGTGTTGGGAAAAAAGGTTATGGTCCTGGACTATGTTGTCCCTACACCAAAAGGAACAACCTGGGGTAAGAAAAAGCTATCTGTCTTGTCACAACAGAAAATCTCTAAATTAAAAAAATTTGTGGAGCCATAAGACTAAAATATTGAAACCAGTGGCTAAACGTTTATGATTCTGTTCTTATTGGTCTTGCAGTATGTGCAGCAAAAAACACAATGTGGAAAACCAGAGTACTGAGTTCTCAAATTGTATTATCTTTCAGTATGTCCTTTTTATTAGTAGTTTAGAGAAATCTGAGCTTTCATAGTCTTGCATGCAAAATTTATTTTATTTTTTTATTTTGTCTGTCTAGGCCTGGGGGGCACATGTGTGAATGTCGGGTGCATTCCTAAGAAACTGATGCACCAGGCAGCACTTTTGGGCACAGCTCTGAAGGACTCGCGCAGCTTTGGCTGGGAGTACGAGGAAAAAGGTGGGTGAATGTGAGCGCAAGTAAGGCTCCAGACAGGTACATCTGATAAAAGCCTACACACTGAGTGTAGAATGTGTTCCATAGCCTGGATCCATCACTGGCTTTAGCCAGGTGTTTCCAGGCCGGTGAGCACAATTGCAGCTATAGCTATATGCAGAAGGTGAATTGGGAGACTATGGATGAGTCAGGTTCAGTTTGTTAGCAGCTTCAGCTGCACCAAATCCTCCTGTTTGTGTAGTTTCTGGGCTGTGGGCATATTTCATTTGCAGTATTAGAAACAGCACATGGATTTGACAGTGCCTTTTTTAGAGCATGCATTTCCTCTCCGTACTTCTGAGGCAGCATGGTTATCTGAGGTTAGTAATAATTTGAAATAGGGTGAAGGAAGTGGAAAAATAAATGAAGATGGATAATAATTTAAAAGGATATTACATTTTTATAGTTTTAGCATTTGGAAACAATGTTTTTAGTATTAATTTATATTTTCTTGGAAACCTAATTATTTATTTATTTATTATTTCTTGGCAGATGCCCTTATCCAGGGCAACTTACAACATTAGTGCAAAACAAAGTGCAAAAATACAGTTCGGTAAAGGCAACTGTTTTTGTTTCAGTCACTCACAACTGGGACACTATGAAGAAAGCCATCACTAGTTACATCGGCTCATTGAACTGGGGCTATCGAGTGCAGCTGAGAGACAAAAACGTCAATTATGTAAACTCATACGCTGAGTTTGTGGAATCCCACAGGATAAAGGTAAAAAAATAGAGGTGTAAATGCACACTTTCTTGCACATTCTCCCACCCTTATGTTAAGAGCAAAGAGAACAGCTGAGAACAAGTAGCTTTTTGGTGATGCATTTTGTGCTTTATTCACAGTTTAATTCAGTTTGTTAGTGAGTTGACTAAATTTGACATGTTTTCATGTAGATTTTCATTCAGATATTAGACAGAATATACCGCATTCGTTGTGAGTTATGTAAACTGCTTTTTTCAATATGGTATTACCAAAATGTATTATCGAGATTTCGATATCTGTATTATAAAAGTAGTCCTATGTAATTAGTAGCATGTTAATTAAAGTTAACTTATTCAGAACACTTTCCTTAGAGGTGTGGAGGGAAGAGCTAATTAAATTATCACATTAAAATATCCACTAAATGTTTTTACACTATACAGAGTTAAAGAACCATGATGGACTATAGAAAGTAAGATGTATTATCCTGTATTAATTGTCAGGTTATTCTAATCATACAATTGTAAGAATTAGTATTTGCATTTTATTGGAACCAATGCATACAACTTGAAAATGAGAACTATTCCCTGCTTAGTTTCTTCCCACACAAGACTAGATGCTTCAATCGCCTATGTCAGTGTAATTCCATCCCAGAAAACAATCTGAATAGTCAAATAATAGCCGAGCACAAAGTGAGAAACAATCGACAGTAGGGTAGTTGCTTCACTTAAGAATTAACCATCTTATAATAGAGGCATGTATTGTCTTCTGCAGGCTACAAATAAGCGAGGCAAGGAGACCTTTCATACGGCAGCAAAGTTTGTATTGGCAACAGGAGAGAGACCTCGATATTTGGGTATCCCAGGAGATAAAGAATACTGCATTACCAGGTAAGCTGTTCGTACTTCGGTATGTTGCATCCATATGTGCTGCTTTCTCAATGCTATACATATTTATTTTATTAAATCCCACATTTATATTTTTTAATTATCAATTATTATTTTAGTGTATCCAAAGTTTGGAGAAGAAAAAAAAGGTCCATTCCATTACTGCAAAAATATGAATTATGGAACTATTTATTACAAAATTGTAAAAACTTAAGCAATGTTTTGATACAAAAGACAAATTGCATACTTTATATTTACTGGAACTACTGTTCTTGCTCACTGTGAGGCACTTTTAGCCTTTTAAAAATATCAATAGTCAGTGGGCATGAAGGGTTAAAATGAGTATGACATTCATCTAGGTAACGAATAGTTGAGTGGTGACTGCATATGCCCTTAACCACTTACTGGATGAATTTCCGCTGCTTCCTCGTCTTTCACAGTGATGACCTCTTCTACTTGCCCTACTGCCCTGGGAAGACTCTGGTTGTCGGGGCATCGTATGTGGCTCTGGAGTGTGCTGGGTTCCTGGCTGGCATCGGGTTGGACGTGACCGTCATGGTGCGCTCAATCTTCCTCCGGGGCTTCGATCAGGAGATGGCCAACAGGGCAGGGGACTATATGGAGGAGCATGGGGTCAAATTTATTAAGAAGTTCGTCCCCACCAAGGCAAGTCATTGTTTTTCTGTGTGCATCATCATAGGTAAACATTTCAGAAAATCTGATTGGATTTGTTTGATCTACCTTTACATTTATACAGTGCCGTACATGGTAAACACAGCTGGTCAGAAACTAGAGAATAAGTTTCTGATATTGTAAAATTACACTGTTTTCAGGGGAATATTCCTGGTGCCAGAGAAATGAAATTAAAATAATTGTGTTGCCCAACATTGGGTACCTTTTATATTCGTTGGTATCTTAACTTGATGTCTCCAACAGTTTAAAAAAGGTTTATTCTCTGTTTATGCCAATTATTAATTCAATTTAGTAATTGAGATTTCGATTAGAACAAAAACTAGCAGGACATTAAGTCCCAGGGTTGCTAGTCATTGCCTAGGCCGGTCACGATTCATCAAGTAACTAGAGTAATCCATTTACAAAAAATCCTCAATTACAATTTCTTGCCTCGAGGCTTTTATTAACCCTCAGTGTACTAAGGTCACAGCCATGGCTCTACATGTCAGGACTACAGTGCTCTCGAACAAATCGCAGCACTTGGTATAGCGCTGTAAATTATGTAATTTTACATAAATATGATCATATGAAACCTATATATCACAAGAAGCGTAAGACACTGAAGTTTTTCATTCTTTCTATAATTTGTTTATTTTTTGGAATGAATACAGAAATGTCCATTAGCTAAGAAACCTATACAGACCTTTTTATTATACAAATAACATTGTTTTCAAAATGAACCTGGCTTATAAACATTTAAAAAAATCATATACGAATCCCCAGCATGATCTTTTTAAAATACGAAAAACAGATGTTTAGAAATAACTGTTCAAGAGAGATCATCAGATTTGTGCACCTGTCTAGAGGCTCATGAGAACTACACGGCAAAACAACAAAAACAAATTTGCTGATCGGGTTGTGTTGTATTGACTAAATATAAAAGCATCTTCAGGTGTACTTGTTGTTGTCGATATTACTACCAGTATTTCATCATAACAATAATTATAAATGTACATTGCTTACTATGAATTAATTGTAAATGCGATGTGTTCTTCCTTATCTGCTGAGAAATCGGCCTGTCTGGTTGAATGTGTGTATTTCAGCTTCTGTGTATTCTGTGTATTTCTTAATCTTAGCCATTTTCTTGTGTCAGTTTAGGTTGACCAGCTGAAACGTCTTAATCTGTACCCCTTTCACCCCCTCACATCTACATCCTCATCATAAACTGTCTACAATACTGAGCAGTGTGCCCAACTAAGTTTACAATACTACAAATCATTGCTGTGTTTTATTGGGTTTAAGACTTTTTTTTTTTTTTTTTTTTTTTTTTTTACCAATACAAAAAGTTTATTTTTAAAAGCTTTTTGATTGGTTAACACACAAAACAAACCTCTGTGCTTTTGGTTAAGAAACACTAAGGCAAAAAACAATTGTTTAACACACACTGACACTTTTTTTTATTGAAAAAAAAGAATGTTGGAAAAAGCATTTTAAAGCAGCGTTTTTGCAAACTTTTTGTATTTGAATATCTCCATTAATCATCAGAATAATCGACGGAAACCTCGACTACCAAAATATTCATTAGTTACAGCCCTATCACGGCCCAATGAGATGGAAGTGCAATAGGTCAACCTCGGCAAAATGTAGTGTTCGACCTAATGCCTAGACCTAATTGCAAGAGTAAAAGCATAGTGTGAACATGCAAGGCCAGGAATATGAGCCATGTACTTTGTGTGCTGTTTCTTGAGTTACAGGCATGACTTTGCAATATGGGTTATCTGATCTCATATCTCTAGCTTCTATTAAGGGGATTCTAGTCCTTACTGGCTGAGAGGTGACCAAATGTTTATTCTAAAATACCTGGAAATTACTGAATTTCCCCAAACCCCTCTTGTTTAGTTGATTTGAACGAAATATTTCCAAATCTTTATAAATTAATGATTTTATTGAGTGATTTATACAATCTGCTGCATTAGGACTCTCCAGGACCAGGAGACTACAGTTAACGACAGCTACATACAAATTGCCTTGGAATTTCACATACAAGCATTTTACAATTCTTAGATCTCCAGAATAAATCAACCAATTCTCTCCACTGTGTGTATATGTTGAATTGACATTGACTCTGTTTTCTACTCTTGGGGGGCCAAAAGGTAGAGGAACTGGAAAAAGGCACTCCTGGCCGGTTGAAGGTGACAGCCAAGTCTACAGAGACGGATGATGTTATTGAAGGCGAATACAACACTGTAAGCATTTTCTGCTCACTTGGGTTGAAAGGTCAGATGCAAATGTAGATACTGAAAATATAGGTATACAAAACGTTGTACTCCAATTTCCTATTACTTCTGCAGATTTGCTTTGCTGTGCATGTTAAATCAAATTACAAATTGAAAACATTCAAATTAAGCTAATTACTGATTCTGGTATTAAAGCTTTAATTTTTTCCATATGGTATTAATACCAGTATGAATCTATAAAATAAGTACAGATATGGGGGGTTTTGTAAGTGTGTTAACATTTCCAGTTTAGATCTGACACTTATTCTTCCTACAGGTCTTGATAGCTGTTGGCCGTGATGCATGCACCAACACAATCGGTCTGGAAAAAGTTGGAGTCAAAGTCAATGAAAAGTAGGTGTTAGTTCAAGAACAGAAAGCAGTACTGTCCCTTTAAAGCAAGGAGAGTTTACAGCAATCACCATGATTCAGCAGTATTTGCAGCCTGCAAAGCTGTAGCAGTACCAGGTCTTGCGATTTTAAAAGGGATTAGCCGAATGTTAGTGGGTGTCATGACTTATTGCCAAATTTAGACCAAATGTAATGCAACTCGACTGATATCAGGATCTTAAGCAGTGATCAACTCAAGAAGCAGTGACAATTCAAAGACTCACATGATCTTTCTACGTCAGCTTTCTCTTTATGCTTATGATTACCTTGGGATTGTTAAACTCCCAATCTGAGTTTCTCTTACGTGGATGTTGAAATATTTTAAACAGTGCCTTACCCCAGACAGTTACGCAAATCCATCTGCTTCCTTTTTAAAAAAAATTCAGAATATGGATGTGTATCTTATCATATTCCTGTGCAGGCTTTTTAATTTATTCAAGCAGAAATGCAATGTCAAAATTTTTTTTACTGAAACTTGTGATTAGCGCCTTCTTTACTTAAATCCTTAATATCATGAATATTTGGACATTTACCAGATTCTTTTAGTTTTAGAATTTCTCATTTGATGGTAAATTTTAACAATTATTTCGGGTACAAGTGAAACAAGAACCCAAGTTGAAATTAAGAGGATGTGTTCTTAGCACATTTTCATCTGCAATAAATAACGAATAAAGGCACCATGATAATAAATATTTATCATTATTTAAATCATTATTAAAAGGTCAGTCCACATACTGTGACTTCAGTTTTAGTTGAGTGGACTTTCACCTGCTAACACCCTTGGAAGAGATCCTCAAATCAAAAGCTAATGACAACCAAACAAGCAAGATGTGCCAGTTGGTCTCCTCCATTTTATTTTTTTCCTTAGTTTCTGTGTGTACCAGGAAACCTTGAAATGCATCCATAATGTCCAGAGTTGTAGAAATATTTGCAAAGGCAATGTGATTGCATTCATTTTTTTCCCTTTTTCTTATCCATCTAGGAATGGTAAAATCCCAGTAAATGACGAGGAACAAACCAATGTTCCCTATATTTATGCCATTGGGGATATCCTTGATGGGAAATGGGAGCTGACTCCAGTTGCTATTCACGCTGGAAAACTTCTGGCAAGAAGGCTTTTCGAGGGATCTTCATTGAAAGTAGGATGGGCTTTAAATTAACCATAGGATTTTGTTGTAGCTAAATAGAAGTATAATGCCCTTGGTCAAAACCAGTAATATGTCTGTTTGTATGTTTGGTACTGCTCCATCTTGAATACTTTCAAATGCCCAGATAATATACCTTTCTGAAAATAATTTTCGAAGCTAGTATCCATGGAAACCAAATTATCACACCATGCATATTAGCACGTACTATGCTGTTGGGGTCTTTTTTTAAATATTTACTGCTGGAATTAAACTAAGTAGATCCAAGAGCAAACCGCACAAAATAAATTCTCAATTGGTGATATAAAATGCTCCTCTAATGCAAATTATTGTATAATAGATGTTAAATGTTGATGTGCCTTTGCCTAGGTTGTATTTTTGGGGGATAAGCAGCCTCTGAAATCAATCACTTCTGCATTTAATATAGATTTATAAGGATTTCTGTCTTTTGTTTTGATTTTAAACTTTCTTTAAATGCATTGTTTTATTTCTAGTGTGATTATGTCAATGTTCCGACCACTGTCTTCACCCCTCTGGAATATGGTTGCTGTGGGTTGTCTGAAGAAAAGGCTGTTGAGTTGTATGGGGAAGAAAACATTGAGGTTAGTATCAAATCTTGTGGCAAAGCTCCTTCAAATGTCAAAGAGACCCTTATGCCTAATTTCCACTGGCGGGCATGGCCAGCCACATGCATACAAATGTAGCATTCCACTGCATCCCGTTGTGCTATCTGCTACCAGATGCAGCCAACCTGCCCTCAACTAAAAGGATAAAGAAAGTTAAGGTTCTATTAGCAGCATGGACTAATGTTTACATTTAATATTAATAATAGGTGCTTGAAGAGTGTGAACATTGTTTATAAGGTTCTGCATTTTTAAAGTACTAACTTCAAAACGCAGAATTATTTTTATTAGCATTAAATGAACACTGATACATGTACACATAACAATATTACATATTAGTTGTGTCCTGTTTAAAAAGAAACCATGCTATTTTACAATCTCCCTGGGGCTCAGTCGGAGTCCTGAATTTTCCAGAATTACCTGGCTCATGTGTGAGAAACACACCTCCTGCTGGGGGATCAGAATGCACGCCTCCTGCTGTGGGGATCCTTAACTGGCCCAGGGGACCGTGGTTTGCTAAATTGATTCTTCTGTGGCAAATCAGTTTATGAAGAGGGCATCGTGCCTGTGAACCCTCAGAAAGAACAGTATTTTCTTTATTTAGCCTTTATCCCTAAATGTGTGTCAGCCTTTAACTAGCCTTCTGAGCTGAAGGCTTGATTTCCCCCTCCTTTCCATTCAGCTTTGGAGAGGAAGCATTATTTGGACCAGTCGTTTGTCAGACAGGTGTTCTTTTCTTCGGTGTCAGAGCCATTAAGTGGGCCTATCTGGCAGCCAGGCTGCTCCTGCCTACTGAGGTTACTTTTCATTCAACAAGGGGCACTGCAGCTTTTTGTATCTTGTTCCATGGAGCATCTATTCATGATGTGTTCTAGGTTCTACAGTCTGAATCTGGTGGATCCTCAGCACCATGGCATTATTTCCAGGGTCAGGAAGTGTTTGCTCCGAGAAGCCCAGGTGTCCGAGGCTCCAGTGCCTTGGAGAGTATTAGAATGTCCCATTCTGATTGTTTTTTAATTGAATGAGAACCTTAGTTGCTTTCCTAATTGAGTCCAGCTGGTCACATTCAGATGAATCAGGTGCTCAATTTCTTACCGTGTGAAAACTACTGAGACTACTTCAGGTTGATCATCTACCAAACACTTTAAATTGTTGAGGACTGTTTAGTCAGGTTCTAAACTTTGGTCAGTGAAAGTAATTCAGTAACCATGCAATTTTAAACATTCAGCTTAATTCTCCTACGGCATGGATAAAAATCTAATTTTCAATTAAGTAGTAAAAAGTAATTGTTACATTTGTCTGTTCCCTCCTTTTGGCCCTGTTTAGGTGTACCACAGCTTGTTTTGGCCCTTGGAATGCACTGTTCCAGGAAGAGACAACAACAAATGCTACTCCAAGATTCTTTGTAACAAACTAGACAATGTAAGTTCAATGCAATTTGTATCATGGATGTCAATAATAATGATTCTGCAGAACATTAGAAATAACAAACCTTTTGTGGTAGATGAGAGCTCAGCACTGCTATTCACCACTGTTTTCTCCTCAGGAGCGTGTGGTAGGGTTTCATTACCTTGGCCCCAATGCTGGAGAGGTGACTCAAGGTTTCGGAGCAGCAATGAAGTGTGGGATTACTAAAGAGCTCCTGGACGGCACCATTGGCATTCATCCAACCTGTGCTGAGGTAAAGGACTTCTATACCTGTTGGGCAATTATCATTCATGTGTGCGATTCTATGCATGGCTGATCAGCATTTAAGACACCTATACATTTATTGCCATAAAAGGAATATTGAAATAGGCTGGAAAATAGTAAAGTAGTATTATACACTGGTCACCTCCAAGTCCAAATAAAGTGCAGACCAATTATAGATTGTTTTAAAAAGTCACAGATTCCACTCATATACTGGAAGTGTGATCAAAAGATAAAACTAATATATATATACACTCACCTAAAGGATTATTAGGAACACCTGTTCAATTTCTCATTAATGCAATTATTTAACCAACCAATCACATGGCAGTTGCTTCAATGCATTTAGGCATGTGGTCCTGGTCAAGACAATCTCCTGAACTCCAAACTGAATGTCTGAATGGGAAAGAAAGGGGATTTAAGCAATTTTGAGTTTGGCATGGTTGTTGGTGCCAGACGGGCCGGTCTGAGTATTTCACAATCTGCTCAGTTACTGGGATTTTCACACACAAACATTTCTAGGGTTTACAAAGAATGGTGTGAAAAGGGAAAAACATCCAGTATGCGGCAGTCCTGTGGGCGAAAATGCCTTGTTGATGCTAGAGGTCAGAGGAGAATGGGTCGACTGATTCAAGCTGATAGAAGAGCAACTTTGACTGAAATAACCACTCGTTACAACCGAGGCGGATGGGCTACAACAGCAGAAGACCCCACTGGGTACCACTCATCTCCACTACAAATAGGAAAAAGAGGCTACAATTTGCACAAGCTCACCAAAATTGGACAGTTGAAGACTGGAAAAATGTTGCCTGGTCTGATGAGTCTCGATTTCTGTTGAGACATTCAGATGGTAGAGTCAGAATTTGGCGTAAACAGAATGAGAACATGGATCCATCATGCCTTGTTACCACTGTGCAGGCTGGTGGTGGTGGTGTAATGGTGTGGGGGATGTTTTCTTGGCACACTTTAGGCCCCTTAGTGCCAATTGGGCATCGTTTAAATGCCACGGCCTACCTGAGCATTGTTTCTGACCATGTCCATCCCTTTATGACCACCATGTACCCATCCTCTGATGGCTACTTCCAGCAGGATAATGCACCATGTCACAAAGGTCCAATCATTTCAAATTGGTTTCTTGAACATGACAATGAGTTCACTGTACTAAACTGGCCCCCACAGTCACCAGATCTCAACCCAATAGAGCATCTTTGGGATGTGGTGGAACGGGAGCTTCGTGCCCTGGATGTGCATCCCACAAATCTCCATCAACTGCAAGATGCTATCCTATCAATATGGGCCAACATTTCTAAAGAATGCTTTCAGCACCTTGTTGAATCAATGCCACGTAGAATTAAGGCAGTTCTGAAGGCGAAAGGGGGTCAAACACAGTATTAGTATGGTGTTCCTAATAATCCTTTAGGTGAGTGTATGTGTGTGTGTGTGTATATATATATACACACACAAAACAATTGAATAGTATATAGATGGGTATGATCTCTGTATTTTGATTTCATTAGGTTTAATTTTCTAAATAAATACATTATACTTGATGGTGGAAAGGTTAATACACTACATATTAGCTAAATACAGTATTGTACAGTAAAACTGATGTGCCTGAGAAGGTTATCATTTCATGGCTTAAAACACTCCTAAATTGCTTAATGATGTCAGTGTACCAAAAACTGGCTCTTATTTTTTAACTCTCAGTAGGCTCAATCAATGAATTATTCAGGTTATAGTCTAATTAATCTAATTAAAAACACAAATAAGTAGACTACACATAAAGTCCTTTCTGTGTTAGCTGAAATGCTATTCTTGCATGAAATGCAGCAATAATTAAATTAAGCACATATAATACTAGTACTATGCCGTTTTGTGCTGCAGTCTTGAAAAAGCACTTTTCTCTCTTGCAGATATTCACCACCATGGAGATCACCAAACAGTCAGGAGCTGACATAACCCAGAAAGGCTGCTGAGGTTAAACCCTGCTGATTTTAACAGCTGCTCTGTTAAACTGCTGGTCCCTCTATGGGCTGTGACTGCTTTCAATTGCACTTGAATATTCTCAGGTAATTTAAGCACCAGCCACCTAAATTACATAAAATGTGATAACTTCAAATGGTGCGGGATTTGTAAAAGAATGCACGTTGGAGCAAGTCGTAGAGCAGAGTTTCACAGGGCAGTATGTTAAACAGCGGGGTTACCTTTGAACCTTCACCCCCTCGGTGTGCTTAGAAATGCACTTGGTGCTTTTTTGATGTCTTGGTAACAGAAACCGTTCTTACGGTGAACCAGGACTGATGTCTTCTGAGCATGTCAAGGATCCTGTACGTCCACTCAAAGGTTTCGGCTTCTTTTTGGATTGATCATCAGTTGCACAAATGGGACCCACATAGTTGAGACTTAAGGTCTTTAAAATGCTGACTTTGGTAGATGTGGAAGTAGTTATTTCCCCCCCACATCATTTACATGCATTTGTCTAATATGAAGAATATTTTTTTCATAACATTCCACAATGCACTTTATAGTGTACTCCAGTTTATATAGTGCATACTTAAACAAACCTTTCACTGAATCCCTTATTTTCTTTTCTAATTTTTATCTAGTTTCTATAGCTTAAAATAAAAATACCCCCCTCCTCCTACTAAAGCGTTTACCAAAGGTGCAGCAGAAGAGAAGCCAAAACCGCTGAGAAAATGTATTTAGTTTAAACTGAATGTTTAAATGCTTATGAGATTGTAGTTACACCTGTTTAATGTTCATCTGAAACTGCCTGTTCTGTGCTTTTTCTATTTTTCTTTTGGTCAATGGATTGTCAAGGTAAATTATGAATGTTTTTTTTAATGTTATCTCCTGAAAATCTAGTATTGATCCACAAAAGAAATGCCTGTTTGTATCAACTTGATCTTGTTACAGTAAGTTGGCAGAGGTGTCTTAATCTCAATAAAAGCTACAATGTGTGTAATTTTTTCCCCCCATTAAAACAAATATTTAAAGTAATGTTATGAATTTGATTTCCATCAGAATGTGGGAAAGGTTACAAACGGCAGGAATTAATTCAACATGTTACATTTATTTAATAGATGCATTTTATCCAAGACAGTTATTTGGGTAAAGTTCAACAAAGCTGTTTGTAATATGAGAGTTGGGAGTACATTGTTTGCCAATGGAAGTGACACAGCATTCTGTTCAGTGTCTTTGATGCATCAGACATTGAGTTTTATGGATTCAGTGACTCATCTGTTTAGAACACTTGGCTTCACAGAGACTCGTTAGCATATCGCACAATTCCAGTTAATAATGGATGTTAGAAAGAAGGTACATCACATACAAAACTACAGAGGTAAATGCCCAGCAAACAAAAGACCCCCATATCATCCTCAACAGTTTATATCACTTCTCTACTGGATTAAGGCATTCGAAAGAGGTTTCCCCACTTGCTTTGAGCTGTATCTTCCCTTTGCCATGCCAAGCTGGCATATTCTGTCTTTACATTTTTATCTTCACTGTACATTAATTTATCTTCTAGGTCTTTTTTTTTATCTCTTGGGATCAATTTGATAGCTTACTATAGCGATCGTTTATCTGTTCCTCTTGCAATTCCCATGTTAGGATTTTCAGTCTTTCAATTATGTCACACATTTGTTTGTTCTCAGATCCATTCTCATTTGTTTGCCGTTATATTTTCATTGTACTTATTTTTAACAAGAAGAAGTAGGCCATATATAAAGCTCTGAGACCACTCCACGTTCAGAAATCAAGGTTAAGTGGTCGCTTAATTTTTTCCAGAGCTGTGTATATATGTATGTGTATATATATATATACACACACAATTAAAAAAGAGGAAATTATGCATAATTAACCATGCTTGTGAAAACCTTGAGACAGTAAATATTAGCCAACTTGTTGCAAAAATATTGCAATATGGTTTGACAGTTAAATTAAAATATTACATCACAGTACCAGATTTGTGGTAAAATGAAAGTTAATTTGCATTTAAATGCACTACAGTGCAAAAAGTGAACAATTTCGCTTTTTGTATTTTCATTTTTTTTATACAAAATATTTTAAATGCATTTATTATTATTATTATTATTATTATTATTATTATTTCTTGGCAGATGCCCTTAGCCAGGGCAACTTACAACATAAATGCAATACAAAGTCCAAAAATACAGTTAAGTACAAGGCATCAAACATTACAAATTCAAATTTACATTAAACATAGCAATTCAAAATATAATACATTTTACAACTTCCAATTTACACAGCTAAGTACAATAAGTGAGGTCATACATCCTGGACAGTAAAAGCTAAGTGCTGTCAAGAGGTAGGGTCACAGTCAAGGGCCACGGGAAAGGGAGCAAGGAGGAAAACAATCAAGAATGCAAGAAGCATAATAAAACTCTGAAGTGCTATCTAACGGGGATTAAAAGGACTAATATTACAAGTACTGTCTGAAAAGATGTGTCTTGAGTGAGCGCCGGAATGAGGTCAAGGCTGTTTTGACTTCGGTGGGCAGGTCGTTCCACCATTTAGGTACCAGGGATGAGAAGGAGCGGGCTCTGGAGGAAGGAGAGTGGAGAGGGGGTAGAGTTAGTCTTCTGGCACTGGAGGACCGCAGTGGTCTGGAGGGGATGTATGGAGAGACAAGTGTCTGAAGGTAGCTTGGTGCAGTGTGGTTGAGACAGCGGTAGGTGAGGGTCAATGTCTTGAACTGAATGCGTGCCGGTATCGGGAGCCAGTGGAGGGAGTGGAGCAGTGGAGTAGCGTGTGTGAATCGGGGCAGAGAGACACCAGACGAGCCGCAGAGCTCTGGATGAGCTGGCGGGCGGGTAGTGGTAGCAGGCAGGCCAGCCAGGAGGGAGTTGCAGTGGTCCAGGCGGGAGAGGACCAGTGACTGGACGAGCAGCTGAGTCGAGTAGTCGGTGAGGAAGGGACAGATTTGGCATATGTTGCTCAGGAAGAATCTGTAGGTGCATGTCAGCGTGGTGATGTGCTGGGTGTAGGAGAGCGCAGGATCGAGGGTGACTCCGAGATTTTTAGCAGAAGAAGAAGGAGAGAGTGTGGTGGATTCCAAGGGGATTAAGATGGAGAGGTCAGCAGAAGGTGAGGAAGAGTGGGGGAAAAACAGGAGATACAATTTGGAGAGGTTGAGCTTGAGGTGGTGTAAGTGCATCCAGGCAGAGATAGCAGACAAGCAGGAAGAGATGCGAGAGGGGATGAGAGGGTCAGACAGGAAGATCTAGGCATCATCAGCATAGAAGTGGTAGGATAAACCATGGGATGCGATGAGGGGGCCCAGGGAGGGAGTGTAGAGGGAGAACAGGAGCGGGCCCAGGACGGAGACTTGGTGTACACCTGTAAGGAGAGGTTGGGGGGTGGATGAGAAACCTTGCCATGTCACTTGGTAGGTCCGGTCACTGAGGTAGGAGGAGAACCAGGTGAGAGCAGTCCCAGAGATTCCAAGGTCAGCGAGGCAGTAGAGGAGAATGGAGTGATCGACGGTGTCAAATACTGCGGGGAGACCAAGGAGGATGAGGACTGAGGAGTGGGAGGAACACTTCCCCAACTTTCAACATTACACTTCTGGCCTTCACAGTTGGAGCAAAAGAGGTAGTTAAAGGCAGTTCCCTCTGCGGGCCAAGAGGGTCACTGCTTGGTGGGGTCTGTCAGCAACTTTGCAAAAAGCAGGCATTTCCATGACAAAGGTAACATATATGTATATTCCCTTGGGGAGTGTTACTCCAAGGTTGCATCTGCAACCCAACATTTTTGTTGGTATGAAGATAAAACTATTTAATAATTTCAAATGATTCAGCTATCCATATATTGTTTCCAAAAATGTGACTTTGCAGACCTAAAAACAGTGGTTAATAATGACATTTCTTCTGACAGTATTAAAAATTAATATGAACAAAAAATCCCTTAACAAATATTTATATTTTACTTGTTTCAAGCAAGCACTTTCAGAATAGTTATTAATTTATCTGACTGTATTATATTTTGTTTTAGTCCATCAGTTTGTGCTTAATATAGAACTCAGTGAAATATTCATGATGCTAATTATCCTGGTTTCCAGCCTTTTGATGTGTGTTTAATATTTTAATTTAGGCGGATACACAATGGAGAAAGGGGACCACTGTACTAATATCAATGAAGAACAGCAGGACTCCTACATCACAGGAGAGCAATATTAAATAATTTCATTCACTCACATTTGGGTGACGATTAGTAAAGACCTTTACTCAGCCCGAGCAGCGCACAGATATAAAGGGACAAAAGGAAGGTTAATCTTTTTTTTTCTCTCTGAAGTGTTTTTTTCATCTGACAGTTTTCCATGTCATGTTTCCTGCACAGAAGACTAAAGCAACAACCAAGGCTTCAGAAAAATATCTCACCAATGGCTGGTTTTGTCCAAGCTTTAAAAAAGATAAACAATTAAAGAAATATAGAGTAAAAGTGGAAATTTAGAATGGAGACACTTGAATTGAATTGTGGGAGTCTTCCCAGCCATGTAGTGAAAGCTAACTCCCTGAGTTCCTTCAAGAAACAGATAAATAAAAATAGGAGATCGATAACCTACTAAGAACTGAATAAGAAATACTGCTCAAATAGTTACGTCTTGTTTGAATAATTTGTTGTGGTTTCAAGCATCTTTTTTCATTGGTATTGGTTTTAGAGAATTTCAAAGGAGATAAAGTATTGCCACCAACACACAGAAAGAAAATTAATATTATATTAATATCTCATTGTAGTGATACTGATAGAACAGACACCACAATTCTTCCTGAGCAATATATGCAGAATCTGATCTTTCCTCACCAACTGCTCCTTGTCCAGACGATGGTTTTCTCCCGTCTGAAAAACTTGCAGCTCCCTTCTGGCTGGCCTGACTGCTTCTGCTACCCATCCAGTCCAGCTTATCCAGAACTCAATAAGCACCAAACAGCTGAACATCATAACTGTGCTTGAGTTTTGGCAAAATACTTTATTGTACAGTGCATGACATCTCTTTAATGCTGGTTCTTTTCAATAACCTATTACAGCAGAACACAAAGGCTGATCTGTTCTAGCTGGTCTGTCCTTTCTTTCAGTGACTCATCTGAGTTAAGCAATGAATATTCCAATGTTCTCCCTCTTAATATTTAACCAACAGCACAAGTAAATTCTAAACCTCGTTCTTAATTCTGGATAGGACACTTATTTCTACACTGCAATGTCCAGAGAAACATTGCACTCACTGAAAACCAACAGCAAGAACTTAACAAGTTTACTAAAATGCCACCAATTATCAAATGATGGACTCTTTCTCAGGTAAGTAAACAAAAATAAATGTATAAAATATATGTTGAATGAATCCAATTAAGTTGCACTAATATGCATTGCAAAAATTATATTATATTATTTACTTTAGTAAAATTGTATTCATAATTAATTGATGTATTACTCCTTACTGCAGCTGGTCTGTTTATGTGAAAACAAGTCTAGTGTATTCTATGGTTAAATTATATCAAGATGTGGACAATTAGGAGTCATTAATATAACGTGAGAATATACTGATTTTATGAAGGGCTGTAGTAAGCAGAAACAGCTGCTTTTAAATCCCATTGAATTATCGTGAAAAATAAAATCTGCAATGTTAATGGCTTTGAAACAATGAAACACATACCCTCTGTGATATTGATTGCCTCTCACTAATACAGGGCTGAGTGCAACCTTGCTGACGGACACTGGTGCTCAAAGATGGTGTTTGATGCCCCAATGCATAGGCTTTATCGCTCCTCTGATCTCAGCCTGCTCTGCTACGATATGAATGGCAACCTGCTTCAGTATCTGAAAAACAGGATGTTCCTGACTGCATCCACAGATTTCGAAGGTTGGCAGCTGTAAATAGGTTGCCAACTGTTAATTGGCAGATAATGGTAGATGTCAAACTCTGGCATGTATTCTCTTTCTGTGTTTCAGGATGTGTTGTGTCATAACCTCATGGATAATAGAAAAACACAAAAAACACCAGTTAGGGTGCTTCCCTGCAGCAACTCGAGTCAATATTATCAAGTCTTCTTTGCATATTTTTTTAAACTATTCAGAGAATACGTTGTTAACTTAGCATGACCATAAAAAGATTAATGGATAAGGCCCAGGGGGAATATGGATATGACCCAGGTGCTCCTTTTAAAACTTTGGATGAGTTCAAGACTGGAGCCAAAGTTAAACTGAAACCATCACAAGTTTTGGACAATGTTACAGTCATTTGTATGAAATATACCAGTAAAGCTGGACTGGGTTATCAAATTGCAGTTTATGCTACTAAGAAGGAAAAGCAATAACTCTGTATAGCTTATGTTTTATTAATTACTACATCTTATTTATTATGTTTATATATTTAATTCTTGATTGTATTGAATAGTTTTTGATAGTGTACAGAATATTTAGTTTGGTTGATCATTCAATAGCTTTTAATGTTTATATGAGTAGTAATTACAATCATTATAAATACAAAACAGCATTACTTAAAAACATATTGTCATTCGTATTAAGATTATGTAGTATTAATTTTCTTTATCACATTCTGGACTTCTGTATTTAATGGAAATATTAGCAATGAGAAATATATAGATTTGTTTCTCTCACTGCATGACATGCAGGGAACAGAACACAGCATTACTCTGCCCCTGAAGCAATTTCCCCCCTCTCTTTGTCTTTCTCTCTCTTTTTATCCCTCTGCACAGTATGGAAGTACAGAAGTGTACTAGCTTCTTCTTGATTGATAGATTGACTGATTCATTGATCAAATCACACTTCTATATATGATCCTGTAAACTGTCTCAAGGCAATAACCAAGTCACATAAATATAGATTAAGAGTGGGAAGTGACTCTTGGCGTTTAATTCACAACTTGATGTTTGTGGAAGGGGTACAGGCTATTGGGTTGACAGAGGATAAAGCTGCTGTTCAAGCAAAAAACTTTGGAGTTAGCTGGCCAATTTAATTCACCTCCCTTTGAGTCTCCTTCATGGAACAAGATACACACTATACTAAATTGCCATAATGCTTTAGATTTGTGTCTTGTGTCTTTGCAATGTTAAATAATATTTAGCTCCAGCCGTAGAAATCACAAACTGAGAATATTCATACTCCAGTAGTCAAATATTATGCAGATAACTGCACCTATCTAATTGAAATTCAACTCAAGAAGAAGAATTCACATAGACTATTGATTAAAAAAAAAATCAATACCACCATAGGTGATGCTATACTGCCACCTTACAGAATATATGCTTGGTGTTCTGTCATATGACTTCAATATCATCATACTGTCCCCTCTAATAATCATAGGTCCAGACCAATTAAACCTTTTCCCCTCTTCTCAGTTGGTGAGCAAGCATAGTCTTAAGCTAGGCTCATACTACACAACCATCTTTCACTGAAATTATGTATTTTGCATCATGATGGTGTGCACACTACACATTCATTCAACAGGGACACATGCACCCGGGGCCACAAATGGAAATTGGGCTACAAGGCATTCAAAACGGAAAACAGGAGACGCTTCTTTACACAGAGAGTAGTCACAATCTGGAACAAACTCCCCAGCAATGTGGTAGATGCTGAAAATTTGGGAACATTTAAAAATAGACTGGATAGGATCCTTGGATCACTTAGTTATTAATGGAAACCAAACGAGCACGATGGGTCGAATGGCCTCCTCTCTTTTGTAAACTTTCTTATGTTCTAAGAACAGGGGGTCGCAGGATCTGAAATCCTTTGTTGTGGGGATCTCCGACACAGCCTCGAAATTACGTGAACTGATTATGACTGAAAGTTACTATTGACAAATGGACATACATTTCACACCTGTAGTCTCACAGCAGTTATGTAATTTGTGCTTCAGAACACAAAGTCATAATTTTCTCATTTGGCATAGCTTGGGGACCTTTTTCTGTTTATGGCAAAAAAACAAAAAAATCATATTGCAGAACCTGCTACACACACCTTTGCAAAGGAATGTAAGAAGGAAGGCATTCTGTCATAGTTTGTATCTCAGACTTTTTCAGTTTCAGGATCAGATTCAGAATCAGACAGATTTTGCATCATAATGCTTTGGTGCAGACAACACAATCATTAAAGCAGCAGGAATATAGCACCTTCATTTAAGCAATAAAATGCTCTCCATATTTTATTTTTTATTTTTTTACTAGAACTGTCACAACACTGATGGACCATTTTTACATACAGGCAATCACTAAGAACATTGTAGCTTAAGGAACACTAAGATGTGAAGTATTCAACATGACAGCAGGCAATTTAGGTTACTTCATATTGTTATATCAATAATATTACCGTATTGCAGAGGATTTCACATGATCTTGACTATTAAACATGTACATTCAAAGATCACGGTAATGTAAAGTATTTTAATATTTGCAAAATTGTCTGAACTGTCCCTAAGGGAAAAAAAAAACAGTGCAGAGATGATCAGTCCTATAGAAATATATTTGTAATTAATTCATTAATTTTCACCTAACTCTTTTAATTGTCCCATTATACTGCAAGTAAAGTATACACTTCAAAATGAGGAGAATTTGGGGAACATAAATAATTTGAGCATTTTGTTTTTATTTTTATTTGCTTGAAAATAGGGAAATTCGTCATATTTACTTTGGCAGTCAATTACAGTTCACTTCCTTCTCAGGTATTGTAGTTAAGGTTATCAACAGAATGTCCTGACCTCAGATATTTACAATCATCTAAGAACATTCACAGATTAATATCACTTATTATGATAAGGTACAATAACAAAAAAAACACTCCATCTTTTATTTGTATTCAGACATTATAAATCATTATGTAGGTTTTGAATGTCTGTTCACACCTTGTTGTCT
Source organism: Amia ocellicauda (assembly GCF_036373705.1). Lineage (NCBI taxonomy): Eukaryota > Metazoa > Chordata > Actinopteri > Amiiformes > Amiidae > Amia > Amia ocellicauda. The sequence goes on from NC_089852.1 coordinate 18,533,950, forward strand.
TGTTTCTTGTTTCTGATTAATTGCTCCCTCCCTTTTTTCCAAGGTTGTCTTCTTGTTACTTTCCAAGGACTTAGAAACATGATTAGACATTCCTCATATGTGGCATGCTGACATTTAATTTAAGTTGTATGCATGCATTTAATGTTTAGGCATGAACAGCTGAATAAAATAATCATGTCCTAAAATCAATATTTAGTGACTTGTTTAATGTAGTAAATCTGACAGATTTATGCACACAGATTGAGCCTAGAGGAAACTGTAGAGATGCCAGTTGACAGTTAAGAACAGTGGCTATGTACATATGCAGCACAAGAATGTTTTCATAGTATAAGAAGTGGGTGACTTTGTTGTAGCTTAATGTTGTAGCGTCTAGTGAACATTTGTTAAATATATATTTTAGATGCAGCTGTTGTAACATGTTAAGTAGTGGTGCCTCATTTTAAAGTGGATACATTAAGCACTATTAGAAATACTCAGAATACTCAGAAATACTCAAAGTATTTTGATAGAGCCTGCTATTGAAAGTGAGATTTATCTATAGCAGCATCCTACATAATTTAAAAAAATATTAAACATTTCTCAGGGAGAAGTATCAGACTATTTCACAGGTCACTTTTCACTTTCATTAAAAAGGGTAACTTCAAAGGGGGTAATTAGAATTGCCTGAAAAGCTTTTGTCTGCATTCAGGCTTTCTAAAGCAGAACAATAACATCTCTCTTGGTCTCATTCTCTTGTACAGGTGGTTCTGTTAATGCATAATACTGATCACAATCAGTTGCTAAATATGTGCCAGGAAAGTAAGCTGATAGAGTTTAGAAGTCTGCCAGCCAGCATTGGAGCTCCTGTATCAGCCATATCTAGTGACGTGACTACCTTCACCAAGATAGTAGGTCAATAAGATAAGCATTGATGCATCCATTCTCATTATATTTTTTTATAAAGCTTATGGAGAACAGGTACTTTTTGGCAAACACTACATCATTATTTACAGATAGTGTTGATTGAGGGAAATATTACATTTAAAATATATATATATATATATATATATATATATATTTAAATGCATCCAAAGAAACTGCTGTCAGTACACCATGAATGGAAAGTAGAACACTTGTAATTCTTTGATAAGGGATTTATTTTATCATCATTTTTGTACATAAAATGTCTTCCAATTTTTTCACAATCACCTCAATAGCTTCGAGGCTTTCCTTGTACATTGATCACCTGTAAGCCCATACACCCCCATAACTGGATGGATTTCAGTTAAATGTGGCAAGTACAAATACTTGCAAAGCAACAAACATTAGGGCAGTGTGCAGTTGCACTTACATAGGAATTAACATGCATAATAGGGAAAAGCAATAGAACCCTTTAGACTCCTATGCCCGGAACAAAGTAAGGGCCAAATAACTAGTCATGCTACTTCTTCCCATCTGCTCTGAAGTCTCGATTTAGCTATATACTGTTTATACACATTCCTCTACCATTTCCAAGATCTGTACATAGTTCTATTCCAAGGAGGGTCAGGATAGAAATTCCCCACATAATCTGACAAAAGACCCAATCCTTGAGTTTGTTGTTTTGAGAAAGACAACTACAGGATTGGAGGTTTCCAGCCTAATGCCCTGCTGTACAGTCATGAGTTATTTACTTAATTTCTGTCCTTGATTTTGAGACATATCTTGCAACAGTTTGTGCCTGTAGTTAGCTGATTTATATCTAGTGTTCTTTGTGCAGGAACTTGGTTCACATGAATTTTAGATACAGTTCATACTTGGACAATTTATGAAGTAAATTTCTACTTCCTCACTTATCCACGAATTAATTGTTGTGAGACGTTGTCATCCTTGCCAAATCAACTGGTCATTGTCAACCTTGCAATAATAGAATAGCTTGAACATTCAAATAATATTTTGTAATTCAGCAAAGAACAACACAGAATATTTTATATTGTAAAAAGAAAAAGATTGAAAATCGAGTTTTAAAATAGTGTATACACAGGGAAATTCTTAGTTCTTGCTATTCCTTTGTGAAATAGAAAATAGTTACAAACAGTACAGTAGCAGAAGAAAAATAAAACGTTCTCTAAATTACACAGTTCACTCAAATCCAAGTTTCTTTACTCACTGCGTGGCAGTCCTCATACACTGAAGTTATTGAAGGAAAAAAGAAAGTGCAATTGCAGCCGACACACTGCTGCCTACACTCCTGTGTACCTTTCTGGTCTGTTGGTCCACACTCTAAAACTAGGACTTTTTTATTAGGCAGTCTCCTTCCAGGTGGGAATACAGTGAGGGAAAAAAGTATTTGATCCCCTGCTGATTTTGTACGTTTGCCCACTGACAAAGAAATGATCAGTCTATAATTTTAATGGTAGGTGTATTTTAACAGTGAGAGACAGAATAACAACAAAAAAAATCCAGAAAAATGCATTTCAAAAAAGTTATACATTGATTTGCATGTTAATGAGTGAAATAAGTATTTGATCCCCTATCAAGATTTCTGGCTCCCAGGTATCTTTTATACAGGTAATGAGTTGAGATTAAGAGCACTCTCTTAAAGGGAGTGCTCCTAATCTCAGCTCGTTACCTGTATAAAAGACACCTGTCCACAGAAGCAATCAATCAATCAGATTCCAAACTCTCCTTAATGGCAAAGACCAAAGAGCTGTCCAAGGATATCAGGGACAAGATTGTAGACCTACACAAGGCTGGAATGGGCTACAAGACCATCGCCAAGCAGCTTGGTGAGAAGGTGACAACAGTTGGTGCGATTATTCGCAAATGGAAGAAACACAAAATAACTGTCAGCCTCCCTCGGTCTGGGGCTCCATGCAAGATCTCACCTCGTGGAGTTTCAATGATCATGAGAACGGTGAGGAATCAGCCCAGAACTACACGGGAGGATCTTGTTAATGATCTCAAGGTAGCTGGGACTATAGTCACCAAGAAAACAATTGGTAACACACTATGCCGTGAAGGACTGAAATCCTGCAGCGCCCGCAAGGCCCCCCTGCTCAAGAAGGCACATGTACAGGCTCGTCTGAAGTTTGCCAATGAACATCTGAATGATTCAGAGGAGAACTGGATGAAAGTGTTGTGGTCAGATGAGACCAAAATCAATCTCTTTAGCATCAACACAACTCGCCGTGTTTGGAGGAGGAGGAATGACCCCAAGAACACCATTCCCACCGTCAAACATGGAGGTGGAAACATTATGCTTTGGGGGTGTTTTTCTGCTAAGGGGACAGGACAACTACACCACATCAAAGGGACGATGGACAGGGCCATGTACCGTCAAATCTTGGGTGAGAACCTCCTTCCCTCAGCCAGGGCATTGAAAATGGGTCGTGGATGGGTATTCCAGCATGACAATGACCCAAAACACACAGCCAAGGCAACAAAGGAGTGGCTCAAGAAGAAGCACATTAAGGTCCTGGAGTGGCCTAGCCAGTCTCCAGACCTTAATCCCATAGAAAATCTGTGGAGGGAGCTGAAGGTTCGAGTTGCCAAACGTCAGCCTTAAAACCTTAATGACTGCAAAGAGGAGTGGGACAAAATCCCTCCTGAGATGTGTGCAATCCTGGTGGCCAACTACAAGACACGTCTGACCTCTGTGATTGCCAACAAGGGTTTTGCCACCAAGTACTAAGTCAAAGGGGTCGAATACTTATTTCCCTCATTAACATGCAAATCAATTTATAACTTTTTTTAAATGCATTTTTCTGGATTTTTTTGTTGTTATTCTGTCTCTCACTGCTAAAATACACCTGCCATTAAAATTATAGATGATAATTAAAACAACTGGTAATAAAAATGCCAGAGAACATGATGCAACAAATCTGGATATATCATAGAAGTAAACTAATAAATATAAAATATCCACCCAAAAAGTAAAATGTACAAGATAATAAAACAATTTGTGACAATAAACACCATGTATTTCCCCCAGGACATTCACATTTCATATTTTAATTATTTTAACAATAAATAACACAAATATTGCTATAACAAAGTCATGCATGGGGATATGGGGTATACCTGTACTGTTCTGATTTTCATTGTAGTTTCTAATTTTGTGTTTGTAAATACCAGTGATTTTGTTACAATAAGTGCCCCTTAGTGAGAGGAGCAGGACTAGGAAGAGGAGTAAAGTGCGTTTTTATAGCTAAATATAGATTGTGCAGATCTTTATTAGTTTATCCATAAAGATAAAGAAAATATAAATAAACTGAAAACTGTGCTTCATCTCTGGAGTTTTCATTTGCTGCCACAGAGACTTCTGCAAGCCAAAATTGGCCCGTGGGACACCATTTGCCAACAATTGGTGTACACTGTAAAACATGAAGATGACTTTTAAGATTATATATATATATATATATATATATATATATATATATATATATATATATATATATATATATATATATATAATTTATGTGAAAGCAAGTAAAAATAACAAAAATAATGCTTGAAAAGGGAAACAGGAAAGTAATTATAAGGTAAAGTTTTCAGTAGAGGAAGTATTTTAGAAACACCATCTTTGTTATCTAGGCCTCGAACCTAGGCCTGTTGATTCATCAACTGACAGAAGAGCTTCTACAGAGCTGGTATAATTGTGTTGTTGTTGTTGTTTTAATGTATGCATGACAAGAAAGTGTATGTGCAAACATAATGGTAATGAAAAGCACTTATATTTCAGAAATAGTGAGCAATTAGACCTTTAAATAACAGCATACATATTACATAAGAAAACAAGAAAGATTACTAGAAACTACTACAACTAGAAACAAGTACAATTTAATTCATTAATTCATTCATTCATAATAACAATTTAACTGTTGGAGCAGATTCTCTGGGATCCTTTAAGAAACAAACGCAGCTTCAACAACCAAACAAGCAAGATGTGCCAAATGATCACTTCTTGTTTGTAACCTCTCTTATGTTATACAGTATATACTTATTATGTTGTAAGTCATATTATGAAGTATTATTATTATTTATTATTATTATTATTTCTTTATTGGCAGACGCCCTTATTCAGAGCAACTTACAGGATACAAGGATAAATATATAGCACCACCTGCTGGTAATGCATTATCACTATGTGTGATATAATTAAAGCACTTACTTTCCAAACCTTTGGTTATCATTTAGCCAAGATTACATATTGCATTAAACATGAGTTAATACAGTAAGGGCATTCAATTCATGTTTAAAGGAGAAAATGTTCTTGTTCAGTTTCTGCATCTGTCCACAAATTTCCAATTAAAAATGTATCAAGGTGCACAATGAACATTGAGACTTTGTATTGCCAACAAGTTTAATGTTGTTTTCACTTTACAAGTTTTGTAATTTGCTTCCTAGAAGAAAAAGGAATCTCCAACATATTCAATCAAGTGTTCAGAATCAGACATCTTGGCAGGCAAAAGTGCTATGGAGAAAAAACTGTCAAACCAATCAATGAATAAAATGCAAAAGATGACCTTGGATCAAAGGCCAGGAGTCACAGAGAACAAAAATATAATATAAAAGGTGGTGGTGTCATTGATATTGTAGTTTGTCTTACTTTTACTAAAAAAACAAACAAACTGTGATTTCAAGATTATTTTAAATGAACAGCTGAAAACCTCTTACCCCTCAAGTAACAGATCCTTTGATTTATGAAGTTTTTATATGAAGTAAGCTTGTTTTTCCACATTTCAATATAATCTAATATTGAACAGATACTTATTAAAATGTGTTACCAATTGATAGTAGTAGTAGTAAAATACTATTTGCACTAGTTTAGTCATGTCAAATGTACAGTTATACTAATGTGGAATTTAAGAAAACTTAAAAAATACAGTTACATCTTTTTCAAATGTGAATTTCAAAGGCAAATGATTCTTTCTTCTTATTGGTTTATTTATAGACCTCACAAATCTCAAAAAATTGTTCAGAGCAGCTGGAGAGCTCAAGAAAGGAAATGAGAATTGCAGCAGCAGATTGCACAGACATGTTTGGTAATGGTGTATTCACATAGGTTTAGACTGCATTTTTTGTTTATTTTGTGTGTGGTTTATTTAGAAGACTGTATCAGTAATACAGAAGAACCCAGAACTCAGAGTTTGTTTAATCAAATTGGGCTTAGATGTTCTCCACAGGTGGTCTCATTTTGGGGCTAGGGACTGATTTTGGTTGATTTTATTCTGAGTGTGAATACACAACCATCGAAGGGTTGTTTTCAAGTGAGTTGTACTGAGCAGTGGCATTTTGTATGAGCCCTTTGGAGCATGATGAGAGGAAATAGTGTACTATAAACTTAAAGCAACATGATTATAAGATAGATGTGTTGTTGCAGAATCACCCAACATGCACTGCAGGTTGACATGTGACTTAAGTCCCTTTTAATAGCACAATGTGAGTTAATTGGAAACTGAGTTCACAGAATTTCTAAAGTAAACCAAAAAAAGTACAAAGACACCTTTCATGTGAACTGAGTTATTTTTACATTGAGGGACATATGTGAATACTAAGGGATCCCTTCCTGCCCCCACCCCATCTTTGTTTTCAAGTTAACTAATGTTGGTTCACTAAAAAGTAACTCCATATGAATAGACCCTAAGTGAGCAGATGATAACCCCCTGACATTCATTAGTCAGCATTTTGCTTTGTCAGCGAAGTGCCTATATTGGGTGGGAGGGTCAATATCTTAAAGGAAACACTCCTTTGATTTAAAAAATAACTTCAAGGTTAAAATCGGAATATTAAAATAATATAGGCAATACAATGTATGCTAAATTAACATAATATTCACTAAGAGGAAATTACAAATGACATTGGGTTATTTAGCAGAAGGCTTTATCCAAAACAACTTACAGTGGGGGAAAAAAGTACTTGATCCCCTGCTGATTTTGTACGTTTGCCCACTGACAAAGAAATGATCAGTCTATAATTTTAATGGTAGGTGTATTTTAACAGTGAGAGATGGAATAACAACAAAAAAATCCAGAAAAATGCATTTCAAAAAAGTTATAAATTGATTTGCATGTTAATGAGGGAAATAAGTATTTGACCCCTTCGACTTAGTACTTGGTGGCAAAACCCTTGTTGGCAATCACAGAGGTCAGACGTGTCTTGTAGTTGGCCATCAGGTTTGCACACAAACCAAGGGGGTATTTTGTCCCACTCCTCTTTGCAGATCCTCTCCAAGTCACTAAGGTTGGCCCCGTCCATCGTCCCTTTGATGCACTGCAGTTGTCCTGTCCCCTTAGCAGAAAAACACCCCCAAAGCATAATGTTTCCACCTCCATATTTGACGGTGGGGTTGATGTTCTTAGGGTCATTCCTCTTCCTCCAAACATGGCGAGTTGAGTTGATGCCAAAGAGCTCGATTTTGGTCTCATCTGACCACAACACTTTCACCCAGTTCTCCTCTGAATCATTCAGATGTTGGCAAACTTCAGACGGGCCTGTACATGTGCTTTCTTTAGCAGGGGGGCCTTACGGGCGCTGCAGGATTTCAGTCCTTCACGGCGTAGTGTGTTACCAATTGTTTTCTTGGTGACTATGGTCCCAGCTGCCTTGAGATCATTAACAAGATCCTCCCGTGTAGTTCTGGGCTGATTCCTCACCATTCTCATGATCATTGAAACTCCACGAGGTGAGATCTTGCATGGAGCCCCAGACTGAGGGAGACTGACAGTTATTTTGTGTTTCTTCCATTTGTGAATAATCGCACCAACTGTTGTCACCTTCTCACCAAGCTGTTTCTGTCTCTCACTGTTAAAATACACTTATCATTAAAATTATAGACTGATCATTTCTTTGTCAGTGGGAAAACATACAAAATCAGCAGGGGATCAAATATTTTTTTCCCCCACTGTACATTCGACTTATAACTGTAACCAATACACAGTGTTTTAGATATATACATAAAAAAATATCTACACATCACAGTGATTAAAATTTTAATTAGAGAAGATGGGAAACTTCGGAATTGATCTGGAAAAACTGTTTTAGGACATGTAGGGAAGCTATGACACAAACTATACAATTTAACTTATTGGACACCACAATGAGTTTTGAAAGCAAATCTCTAGGAGAATAACAAATGTTGGAGATGCTCAACAGAAAGAGTAGGGTATACTATATATTGTCTGACATTCGAAACATACTGGAAAATATTTTGTTCTTAATTTAATAGAATATTATCAAAAACCTTATAAATAGATCCTGTCCATATTATACTAGTAATTGAATCTGGATTATCTGAAAATGTAGCTGAAAGAAAAACAACTAATTAGATATAATTAGATAGATATAACTAATTGGAATAAAGGAAACCCTCAAACAGTTGCAGACTGGCTACCACTAAGTATGATATAAATATTTCCAATTAAAAGGTTATATTTCACATGTATTCATGGCCTTATATTAAAGAATGTAGCAATATACCATTTGCACCATAAGCACATATGTATATACATATTTTATAGGTATGCATTAAAATATATGTTTGTAAATGTTGTTATCTTTGAACTTTGAAACAATATGCTGTCTGCCTGAGACCACAACACTTTATTTTATTCCTGTATTTTTGTAACACATTGAGTCCATGGAGGTGTTATTGTTAAATGAGCAACTATAATAATATTAAAAAATAAATAGGTAGGTCATAAGAGAAAATTAGAATCATGTAAACGTGTAATTCATATTGATGTGTCTGAAAGGGGCAACTAAAGGAGTATTGTGAAGGTCTACCAATAATTTGTAATGAATATAAGATTAAGATCCCTGTTCTTAGAGTCACCATTAGAGGGCGAAAGACAGCAAGGATTTTGATTTTGCTCCACTGTGTTTATACCCCTGTTTATTTCTCTTGGGTTACATCTATATGTAGGAAGGGACTGAAATATGAATGAGATAAGAGTTTTGGAATGCTTTTCATTCCTATCACTGGAAGGAAGCAATACATCTAAAGAAATTACAATAAATTAAGACATTTTTTTATTATTATTCTGAAGGCAAACATTACAACAACTAATTAATTAATTAATTAATTAATAGAATGAAATACAATTGAAACAATGTTAAAGTCCAAATTTAAGCAATAACGTTGTGTATTGTGTGGTGATTATTGCGGTACTCATAACTCAAGGAGATGGCATTCCAAAACTCAGACATTGATTTCTGTAGCTAGGATCTTCCCATTTGCAATAATGATTGTTAGATGATACAGCATATTAAAAAGACAGAGATACCAGAGTAATTCCACATATTTGTTTAATATACAGTACTGTGTAAAAGTTTTAGGCAGGTGTGAAAAAATGCTCTAAAGTAAGAATGCATTCAAAAATAGACATGTTAATAGAATATATTAATCAATTAACTAAATGCTAAAAGTGAGTGAACAGAAGAAAAATCTAAGTCAAATCCATATTTGGTGTGACCACCCTTTGTCTTCAAAACAGCATCAATTCTTCTAGGTTCACTTGCACAAAGTCAGGGAATTTGTAGGCATATAGTCAGGTGTATGATTAAACAATTATACCAAACAGGTGCTAATGATCATCAATTCAATATGTAGGTTGAAACACAATCATCAACTGAAACAGAAACAGCTGTGTAGGAGGAATAAAACTGGGTGAGGAACAGCCAAGCTCAGCTAATAAGGTGAGGTTGCTGAAGACAGTTTATTGTCAAAAGTCATACAGCATGGCAAGACTGAGCATAGCAACAAGACACAAGGTAGTTATACTGCATCAGCAAGGTCTCTCTCAGGCAGACAGGTTTCCAGATGTGCTTTCCCAGCTCTTTTGAAGAAGTACAAAGAAACGTGCAATGTTGAGGACCGTAAACAGTGGTCGGTCAAGGAAACTTACTGCAGCAGATGACGCATCATGCTTACTTCCCTTCACAAACGGAAGATGTCCAGCAGTGCCATCAGCTCACAATTGGCAGAAAACAGTGTGACCCTGGTACACCCATCTACTGTCTGGAGAAGTCTGGTCAAAAGTGGCCTTCATGGAAGACTTCCGGCCAAATAGCCATACCTCCGACGTGGCAACAAGGTCAAGCTACTCAACTATGCACGAAAACGCAGGAACTGGGGTGCAGAAAAATGGCAGCAGGTGCTCTGGACTAGTCATAATGTGAAATATTTGGCTGTAGCAGAAGGCAGTTTGTTCATCGAAGGGCTGGAATATCATAAGAGTTAACAGATGAGAGGAGGCCCTTTGACCCATTGTGCGAGGTTTGATGTGGTTTGATGTGGTCAATGCCCTTCATGATTTTGAAGGCTTGAATCACGTCCCCAAGTAGTCTTCTCTGTTCCAGGGTGAAAAGGTTCAGTTCCCTCAATCTTAACATTACTTCCCTTGTTTTAAATTCTACACTTTTGACAATATACCCTAGCATATTGTTTGCCTTTTTAATTGCTTCCCCACATTGTTTGGATGGAGAAAGTGAGGAGTCCACATAGAATCCTAGGTCTTTCTCATGGGTTACTTCATCTAGTTCTATTCCTCCCATAGTGTAATTATAGTGGACATTTTTGTTACCTGTATGTAATACCTTGTACTTGTCCACATTGAATTTCATCTGCCACGTGTCGGCCCACAACTGAATATAACACCAAACAAGCACGATGGGTCGAATGGCCTCCTCTCATTTGTAAACTTTCTTATGGTCTTAAGTCCCTCTGAATAACCGGTGCTTCAGAGGTTGTATCTGTTGATCCACCAATTTTAGTATCATCCTCAAATTGGCAAGTTTGCTAACTATCCCAGAGTCCAGATCATTAATATAGATTAGAAAATGTACAGGTCCTAATACTGATCCCTGTGGAATGCCAGTAACAACCTGTTCTGTCTTAGACACTTCAGTCTCTCCCTTTCTCAGATGGTCTACCATTCTCTGAGAGGGAATGTGAGAGGAATCCTCCATCCAATAAGGTGATGCTAGCTCTAATTAAAATGGAAAGTATTATGTGTTACCCATTTATCTGTTGTAGTTTAAAGAGTGTTATAATTGTATGTAGTGAACGTGGGATCTAGAGATTTTGAGTCTGTGTGTCATCCTCTGGCCAGAAACAGGTCATCTGACAAAACGGGAACATTCGCCAGTAGTACATTGTGAATATGATTAGGCTGTACATATTTTCCTTGAATTAACTCTACAAACTGTTCAGTGATAGATTCAGTCACAATTAGACAATTTTGTCTCTATTTATGTGTGTGTAAAAGAAAAGAGATTGATTCTGTTCATTATTACACAGGCATGAAAGGAAAATAATTAATATCCTGTATAGGATACATGAAATACAGGCTAATATGACGTTTTAATACAACACAATACATATTAAATGTGTATAGTCAAGCAACTAGTGCTATGAATAAAAGTAAAGTGTTTTTAGTTTTGTTGTTGTTCTAAGAGTATAATCATTATCTGAGACTTTTTCCACTTGGATATAATTACGATAGTCATTGTTAGCTGTACCCTGGGTACTAATTAGAACATGTTCTTGCTATTTTGTAGTTCCCTTGGTATAAATATGTTCACAATGAAAATGCCAGCATACAATGTGGGATCCGGTTTAGAGTGGGAGGAGAAGGATGTGGTTCTGAAAAACATTGTGAAATTTCTCTTCCATCCTACTTAAATGCACACTCTAAAGTTTGCTTCATATTATCAACTTACGTGTTTGTAGCGCAGATGTCAAATTATAAGAATGCAGATATAAGATGTTATCTTGCGATAACACTTGATCTAGTGCAAGAATGACCAAACTGAGATCTTGCCACTGCTTTTCATTTATTGATCATTAAATGTAGAGGCCCAGAATATGATAAAGCAAACAAACAACACTTACTTTTAAGGAGGCAACGGATTGTATTTTTGGAAAATGTTTGTCAAAATAATATGTTGCAGATTACCTTTGACTAAACCTGTGTATTTCCATGTTAAACCTGGTGATTTATGTGTTTGTTCCAACTGTGTTCCAACTAGAAGTGAATTGGATGAATTCCTGAATATCTACAAAACATTTGTCAGACCAGACACAAAATATTGGATCAGTGACACCTCTGAGAAACAACATGTGAGAGTTACTGTTTGTTTTATTATGCAATGAGACAAACACAGATATTTCTGAATATCCCCCCTTAAAGCATATTTGAAACTGCTGGATATTTCTTATAAAACCTTTATTCTGCTGATGTCATTATTATTAAAAGTCAGATGACTTTTCAACATCACCAGTCAACATTCAACAGTTAATAAGATATGCTAGAATGAATACTTAAAACTTAAAAAATAAGCATTAGAACAGTTCCAGTGGAATCATTACAACTAAACACAAAATATACTTATTTATACATATATTTTAAAGGGGACCTCCACCAAAAATCCATAATTTCTCAGGTTATTTTGTAAGTAGAAACATATTCTATGGAGTGAGTTTCATGTCCAGCTTATTTTATGTACCAGAAATCAGAGATCAAAAAATAGGCTGTGACATCACGCGGGAGCTGCTTTGCTGGAAGTCAGTGGGGAAATTCTGAAAAGTCACGAAAATCATTAAAAACAAAAAAATTTCGCATGTTCCATGGCCCCATCACCCTATTTTCTGAAAGAACCATCGGTTTATTTCACCACCCAGAACTCTCACTATTATTTTTCATGACAACTCCACTATAGTCTACATGGCAATCCCTTGAATAAAACCATCATGTAAAATAATAGTAGTTCTTGTGAGTCAACAGTCTTATCATATTTATCTATCTATCTATATATATATATATATATATATATATATATATATATACAACAATGCCACATCAACAATCTGTAACCACCAAGTCACTGACAATATCAAGATCTGTAAAGGATGTCAAGAAGGCAGAATCTCTCCAAACATCTTCACAGCATCTCTTCGAGAAGTATCACTTTTGGACTGGGAAGAAAATGGAATCAAGATAAATGGAGATTAATTGAACAATTTAGGATTTTCCGATGACATTGTCATTTTAACAAAAATACCTGATGATCTGCAGCTTCATATTCAAACTCAAAATTAACTTGGGTAAGACCAAGTCATGTTCAACAGTTTTGTTAAAACTAAGAACACTGAAGTAGATCAAAAGGATCTAAAAAAAATCAAGAGAGGAAGTCAAACGTTATGTCAACCCTGGACAGCAAATCAAGAGTGAAAATGGGATGGAGTACATTTGGAAGGAATAGCATATTATGTAAAGGAAATCTACCCATCTACCCATAAAAAATATACAGAAATTGGAAACAACTAAAAAAAGCAAAAGAAAATGTATGCTTGCTATTCCGTTACAGCATACTAATTATCTTATAACATAATCTCTGACACAATCCAATACAAAACTCCAAATCAGTAATTTATTCAGATTTTGTTTTAAAACAACATATTAATATATTCTATATTTCATGTACAATTAATTTTAATATGGCAGACTGATTAACGTTTTTTTCGTTTTGTACCTGTACATCTATTATTTAGTGGTGAGTTCCATATAAAAGTAATGCAGAGTCGACACTCACCCAGTAAACAACCTATTTGGGAAATAGTATACACATGCACCATTTTGTACTTAAAGTTTCGTTTTCATTTTCAAATGAATACATGTTGTCTATGCTATCTTGCCACTTTGCTTATTAATTGTTTTAATACACTAACTGTTTCAGTATTTAAAACAAACAAATCATACCTCTAAATGGTCTACAGAAGCGTATTGCTCACAGATTTGAATTTATTTGCTAAAAACACATGCACTCCAATGATAAAAAAATAAATTAAAAACATGCCAGCCAGAACATATTCAGTTTACAGTTAGTATTCTTGTTCATAAGCAGAAGAACGCTAACAAAAAAATATCTGGAAATTTGCATTTGTCAATAGCAAGAGAAAAAAAATACATAATAGTTTTTTTTTTAATGTGTTATCATGCAAGATACAAAAACAAATCATGCTCCTGGAAGCTTAAGTTATTAAAAAAAAAAAAAAAACATACAACTATGACATTACAAAGACAACAAAACCTGAGCTATATTCGCTAGCACAAAGCTGAACTTTCATCCTCTGACTAATGGAATATAATGGCTATATTTCTTAAACTTGTGCATGTCTTTTTCATTTTGTTGTTGCAGTGTTTATTTTTTCTGTATGGCAGAAATACACACATAATAATACAAATAAAGTTCTGAATGTGACATGTCTGATTCTCTTTGAAAATAAACAAGTCTGTACCTTGCAAAGCCTGTGACATCCTCCATTTATACCTGCTTACACACCGGTAATGAATCATACACTTAGCTAGCCTTCATGTCAATAAAAAATAATGTTGCAAAATACTACAAGTGTGCCACTTGTGCCTTTTCCTGTAAATTACGAATGAGTAATCCTTAAAGTAATTACGTAATTATTATGGAAGGGAAATTTAAATGAAACTTAATCAAAGTTTGCTAAACGCAACTCAAAGTTTGTTATTAACTATTATTTTGTGGGAGATTCAGAAATTAATAACAATTTCCTACAGGTAACTAACAGGATGAAACAGTGGGATTGTCTATTCAATTTGGAATACTTGGTTTCATTAAATTAAGAACATTGCCAGAAATTGTAATAAAAATACAATTAGAATACAACCCTGTTAATTGTAATCAGATATGTCTAATTATATGCAGATTATATGCAGATTTTTTTTTTTTGTACTTGATTCACATATCAGTTTGAAAAGTAAATTAGATTACTTTTGCTTTTAAACCAAATAACTTGTGAAGCCCTATACACTTTTATGGAGAGCATCTATATTATTAGTCTTCAACTTTGGAATGCCAGTGTTGTCCTAGCTTGCCCATGAAGATTGCAGAAAGAATGACTTGATATTATTGTACTCCAATTGAAGACTGTTATACAGTGTAGTAGGGTTTAAGATTTATAGTGGGTTATTATGTAGGCACATGTTGTTCTGATCTGAATTTAAAACAGCATGCCTTTGTTTAAAATATTTTTCTCTTTCCATTTGTCTTGAATTCTGCTTTGATTTGTTCGTTGTATTTAAGCATATTTGTATGTATTGAGTCTTGTTTTCCTTCTTCAGCAGAGCTACACTGATAACATGTAGAGGTACGTCTTAGTTTTTTTGTTTTTTTTTACTTTTTGTTATTTGAGGTGTATAATATCCTACGTCTGGACTTAACCAAGATCCTTCAGTTGCAAATTGAAAAACAGTGCTTCAGGATGGGATTGCCTAGGCAGGATTTTGTGTTTTTATGTGGTCCAGGAACAAATATAGTTATGACATAGCTTAGTATATCTACATTATTAATATTGTTTCCTACAATGTTTAAAACCTGAAGGTGTTGCGCTACCTCCACATTATCTCACAATATCTATTTCTCTATATACAAGTCAGTGGAGTGAAAGCCAATTGTACTTCCTGAATATGTATCGGTGCTGGAAGCTTCTAACATGAAAAGTGATATAATACAATGTAAACCCACAGGGAAAAGGACTAAGGAACAGTATGAAGCATTCTACTACCAAGAGACAATGCTATCCATCTAAATACTCATTTTTAGAAGTATAGAATATGGAAAACTACCACTTACATTATAAATTCCAGGCCTGTCTCAATTATGTCTTGGTGACTGTAGAACCCTAATTAGATGTTTCATCATTATAACCTTCGAAGAAAATGTGCCTTCAAAACATACCAATAAAGTCTGGTATCATGGATCCCAGATTTGCAATAAAATACATGTAGGGAATTGTGGTTGAGCTGCTTGTCAGCCATATTGGAATTTGGTGAAAGAACACTGTGTACTCATTTATGAACCGTTCCATGGGTGTGAATACTACTTTGATTTAACAATGCATGCATGGCACTTCTTAATCTTATTGACATACCCTCAGCATTCCCTCGCTGACTCTTACCTTCTTGTGTTTCTCTAGTTCCTTAGACATGTTCACTGTTAAGTAGCAAGTTTTATTTTTTATGAGTTTTTCAGGATATTAATCTGTTTTGCTGCATTTTCTGCACTATTTTGATTGGTCCTTAGGATCACCAAATTTGTTCTAATTTTCACATTGATTAACTTCGGAGTCTCCTTATATACAATATATGAGAAATCTGTAACAATATATTTAAAAGGATTAAAATACATTTTAAAATATCTGGTTTGCATAGAAATAATCTTATCACCAGGTTAAACTGTAGTATAGTGTTTTGAACAACTAGTTTTGAATATTTGAAGTATAAAGCAGTAACAGCCAGTTATCTTATCAAACACCCCATTCACATTGAAACAAAGTATAAGGAAAAGTTTCCTAGCTTCCAAGAGAGTTTCCTTTGACTAGCAGATGTAAGTCAATAGCAACATAGCCATGAACAAATTCAAAACGTTGTCATTAAGCAAGGACCAAACTCACCTATGATAAATGCAGCCAGAGATTTCTGTGTTTAGAAGAATCACTTCTGTTTCCAGAGAAAATACATCTTCAAATTAATTGTCTTCAGTTTGTTGAGAACATCAATAGCAAAAACATCAAGGTTATGTTGTCCTTGCTAAGATCTTAAGTTTAAGACTGCTGTTCATATGAGTTGTCAATGTCACACACTCAGTCTAGCGATACCTCGGTGTTCGTATCACACTGAGGACAAGCAGGTAGAGCCAAGACTGAAGACGTAAGGTTTTGTCTGTTGTTCCTTACAAAGAGAAGAATTATCTTAAAATCAGTAGACAGTAATATGAAAAAGCTTAATCTAGGCAGAACATTGAGACAGGATTTTGAAATTGCCCTGTGAGACCGAGACCTGTAAAAAGCTGAAATTGATATTTAATGCATATTATTGTTATTCTATGCATTGCAGGATAATACAATATCTGAAACAATAGAAAGCATGTTCAAATTATTCATTTGAATTACTTGTTTTTTTGAAGGTTGTATTTTACAGTTACTTATCCTGCCTGAATAAAATATTGCCATACTTTGAACATACTCACCACATCAAAACTAATTTGCACATTGCTGATTGCTTATTTTGTTATGTGTCAGTGCAAGTTCATATATTATTCATTCTTATTATTAAGAGCATATATTATTGTATTGCCATGTGGTATTGCCACCCTGGTCCTGGAGAGCTATAGTGTTTTCTGGTTTTTGATATATCCAGATCTATCAATCCAAATTTAACTACTTGATTGGTTAAATATTTGGTCAAAATTACTATGTGTTCATTGAAATTTAGATCAGTGATGGACAACCCAGATCTTGGAGTCATGAGGTGGACCAAAAGCCAGATGACACTGTGGCCCTCTAAGAACTGAGTCTGAAACTTCTGCATTAAGCGTCTTTCATCTAGTCATAAAGCTGGAGATGCATATGACCCTGACTGGTGCTTACTGTTAAAGCAGAGACATTATTTGCCTGGTTTACTGAGTCAGTCTGTTTCTTTTCACTGTATGCCTTCACAGTGAGGCTCATCTAGCCCTGCCCTTCATTCTATAGCCAAAAGCTTGTCGTCTGACATAACTGGAACCCCATGCCAGCAGTTTTTTCAGTGTATTGTTTATCTTGGCTACAACTGATTGAAAGAGATTTAAAACCTGCTGTATTCTGGAACTGGGTTGGCCATCACTGTATTAGTGTGTGAGTGGGTTCTTTCTTGTCTACACAATTAAGCATGTTTTTTTATTTTATATCAGCATCCATATAATCTCTGACAGCCTCAATATTTAACTTCTACAATAACCCAGATATAACTGCTGCTTCCATTTGCTTCTGTCTTCACAGTTCAGAATTTCTGTCATACAGTGCAGTTCTTCTGGCCTTCAGTTCCGGTCACTTCAATGGTCCTCTTCACAGGGCTGGATCTCTACATAAACAGTTTTTTGAGCTAGCTTGAGAACTGTCCCATTAACTAAGCCCCAACTATATGACCATATATATATATATATATATCTTTTAATCTATAAAAGTACTTAGACGTTAAGCCAAACCCACTTGCTGAATATGTATGAGCAAACTAATTTATGTATGTATATATATATAGATACATAAAAGAAAACACCCTAGAGGAAAGGTCTGAAGAACAATCTCGAACATTCTATTACTAAGATAATATATTACATACTGTATGCATATTCTCTACTACATTATAAATGCTTAAATGATTTTCTGTGAGGGACATGTAAAGTTTTAGATAAAATCAGCTATAGTAGTATTGATTATAATAATGTCAGTCAGATGTCAATATTTTCATAAAACATAAAAAGTCACATTTCTATGTCATGGAATAATATTATGGAGCTGTGGATTAGCATCATTGGGCAATGTTTAAGTATTTATTTTTCATTCCTAATTTAAACGGTAAAATAACCCCTGTTCTGTTTGTGTTGTGTGTTATTTGTATTCACAGTTGGGATGACAATTAAGTGAGGTATGAATCCTTGATAACCTCCCAGTGTGTCCTTTATGTACAGTGCATCCCTTCTCCAGCCACTCCCTCAGCACAGATTGATTATTCAGTTACTCAGCCCATGATCAATCTTTTAAAAATCTTAAATTTTTGGCGAGGCACCATGCAGTAATATGGTATGGGGACAATTTCAATTTTTCAGCTGAAACATTTATTTTTCATGACAAATATGCATATCGCTCTGGGCTGTGTTTAACAAGATCTCTGTAAATAGTTTATGCTCTATTCCTGCATAAAGACCTAAGCCCTGTGCTTTGGAAAAATAGGGCACTCATCATATTAGCACATTAAGTAAGGATGAATGTTTAACAGCTTCTATTGTTTTGGAAATTGAAATAAGATTTTTTGCCAGTTTCCTTCCCTGGCATGCTTCAATGGTAATTACAGCTAGGGAGCAGTGGGGAGTCTGCAATTGTGCGCTCCTGGGGGCTAGTTATAGAAAATCATCTGGGGTTAATTTGCTCAACTTTACAAGTGGATGTGGAGACCAGGTCCAACTGCTTTAATTATTACAAGTTCTCAATTGGAGTTCAACAGCTAAGAACTTGTGCTGATATTGGTTTATTGGTTGGATTATAACTTGATACTGTTGTGGGAATTCAATTAATCAGTCCTGGAGACGCAGATACTCTATTCGATGTGCAAAAATGAAGTCTCACCCCAACTCAATAGTTACCAGGCAGAACGCAAAGATGCTTTATTCAAACAAGATAGTCTTGGTGCAGTTAACATTGTTATTGAAGTAGTCATGTTAAGAAACACCTGTATTATTATTATTTATATTACTATTGTTTCTTTATTAGCAGGCACCCTTATACAGGGTAACTAACAGTTTATTCATTTTAAAGCATTACAAAAGGGCACTAATACAATAACTATAAAATAGAATAAGTATACATTTTAGTACAATGAGCTAATAAGTGCAGATATAAAACAGTTCAGTCCTAGGTGTGTGCTACACAGGAGGGGAAGGCATAGGAGAAGTAAATAAGAAACACAAAATGAATTCTAATAATACATAAGTAATCAGAAGCATAAGGAAGCATAATTTAATAAAGTAAGAGTGCTGAGAAGCCGAGGAGATCAGGCTGCTGTGTTATAGGTACAGTCTGAACAGATGTGTCTTGAGTAAACGCCAGAAGCTGATCAGGGACTGTGTGGTCCTTACCTCAGTGGGAAGTTTGTTCCACCAGGGACAAGCATAGAAAAGGAGAGTGGTCTGGAGGAAGGGGAGTGGAGTGGGGGTACCGTGAGGTATATAAACAAGAAGGCACCTCATTAGTGTTGAAACTTGTTTCTGATTTTCTTTCGATATATATTACCCATTATGAATACTATAAGCCTATTGCATCCAAGTGAATACTTACATTTAGGATTATACACAAAGTGGGGACATTCATATCAGAAAGAATGCAATCTTCTGTATGTACATTACCTGAAAGTACAATTTCCACTGTGTAAAAGAAGACTATTTTCCTGGTTCAAATGATATGTTCATCATTTCTCATCTGTGCTACATTACAGTTTAACAGCTGTGATTCCAGCTGTGTCTTGAAATTATATGATGCCACAGAAATGCAGAATATACAAAAGCTTGTTGAAAAGTGGCATTCGAACAAGATTAGCACATACTTCAAAGAGTGTTACAGTGGGAAAATACATGTTCATTTGATCATTAATGCTGATGAAAGCTTGAAAAAAGAGGAACTAAATTATCTTGATAATTCTTCACTTTGAATTGCATTGTCAGGTAAACACAAATACACACATTCTCAGGAATCCCACTGTCTGAGCCTCTCAGAACACATAGGTTTTTGGAAAACATTTTCTCATGTAAATGTACTGACAGCAGACATCCTCAACTACTGGTTTAGAATTTAGGGTCTAGAGAGAAGAGTCATTGGTCCTTCAGTATGGCTCCCAGCCAACAACCTAATCTTCCCTAGAGGGAACCCAACTAATTGCTCACATCTGAAAACACTCAGGTTTGAAGTTTATATATTCGCTGAATTTAGACCATGCTTCATTTATCATTCAAGGTTTATTCTAGTTTCTTGTCTATTGCACTATATTCTCTGATACAGATCAACAGAGAGGACAGGACCTGTTGAGGGTCAGTATGAAGACACTGAAACGTTAAAATTCTATAAACTTTTGACTGAAATATTTTTGCAATTTCTAATAAATACAGTTAAGTCCTAGGTATGTGCTAAAGGGAGTTGAGGCATAGGGGAAATCACAGTAACACAATAGAAGATCTAATCAGAAGTAATCAGAAGCAGAAGTACAAAGCATAATTTAATAATGTGCAATATACACTCACCTAAAGGATTATTAGGAACACCTGTTCAATTTCTCATTAATGCAATTATCTAACCAACCAATCACATGGCAGTTGCTTCAATGCATTTAGGGGTGTGGTCCTGGTCAAGACAATCTCCTGAACTCCAAACTGAATGTCTGAATGGGAAAGAAAGGTGATTTAAGCAATTTTGAGCGTGGCATGGTTGTTGGTGCCAGACGGGCCGGTCTGAGTATTTCACAATCTGCTCAGTTACTGGGATTTTCACGCACAACCATTTCTAGGGTTTACAAAGAATGGTGTGAAAAGGGAAAAACATCCAGTATGCGGCAGTCCTGTGGGCGAAAATGCCTTGTTGATGCTAGAGGTCAGAGGAGAATGGGCCGACTGATTCAAGCTGATAGAAGAGCAACTTTGACTGAAATAACCACTCGTTACAACCGAGGTATGCAGCAAAGCATTTGTGAAGCCACAACATGTACAACCTTGAGGCGGATGGGCTACAACAGCAGAAGACCCCACCGGGTACCACTCATCTCCACTACAAATAGGAAAAAGAGGCTACAATTTGCACAAGCTCACCAAAATTGGACAGTTGAAGACTGGAAAAATGTTGCCTGGTCTGATGAGTCTCGATTTCTGTTGAGACATTCAGATGGTAGAGTCAGAATTTGGCGTAAACAGAATGAGCACATGGATCCATCATGCCTTGTTACCACTGTGCAGGCTGGTGGTGGTGGTGGTGTAATGGTGTGGGGGATGTTTTCTTGGCACACTTTAGGCCCCTTAGTGCCAATTGGGCATCGTTTAAATGCCACGGCCTACCTGAGCATTGTTTCTGACCATGTCCATCCCTTTATGACCACCATGTACCCATCCTCTGATGGCTACTTCCAGCAGGATAATGCACCATGTCACAAAGGTCGAATCATTTCAAATTGGTTTCTTGAACATGACAATGAGTTCACTGTACTAAACTGGCCCCCACAGTCACCAGATCTCAACCCAATAGAGCATCTTTGGGATGTGGTGGAACGGGAGCTTCGTGCCCTGGATGTGCATCCCACAAATCTCCATCAACTGCAAGATGCTATCCTATCAATATGGGCCAACATTTCTAAAGAATGCTTTCAGCACCTTGTTGAATCAATGCCACGTAGAATTAAGGCAGTTCTGAAGGCGAAAGGGGGTCAAACACAGTATTAGTATGGTGTTCCTAATAATCCTTTAGGTGAGTGTATAGCAAGAGTGTTGAGCAGACCAGATTAGGCTGCTGTATTACAGGTACAGTCTGAATAGATGTCTCTTGTATAATCACTGGAAGGTGGAATTAGTGAATATCTGTGTCATTTCATATGAAAGATATATATATATATATATATATATATATATATATATATATATATATATATATATATATATATATGTCAGTTTAAAAAACAAACATTTGTACCTATTTCAAATGGAATAATTATGTGTCATTTCATCAGACTTTGTTACTGTAGATCACCTTTCAATGTATGTTTGCATTTGATGCTTGAAATAAATATGTGAAGGCTTAAAAGTAATGTCTCAAACAGTTTCTTCTAAGCAGCTCACAATTTACCTGACCCGTATTTTGGAATGACAGCTGGAGTGATCAGTTTTGTCATTTACTTTACTTTGGAGTCCATAAAGTCTATCACATGGCCAACAGACATTGGTTAAGTCTGAGGGATTTTGTGCAGTGGTGCAGACTGTTATAATACTGTCCTCAAAGAACAAGCAATACAGACATGCACAAAGCTTTGCATACCTTTGTCTTTTTAATTAAAAACAACAATATGTGTTTAATTAATTTGCATTGTATGCTGAATATAGACAATTGTCTCAATACTTCAGGTGTTTAGATATGTTATTGACTGTTGTGTAAGAACTGCTTAATAATCAGTCACAAAGAATTCATATATAATAAAAAATAATCATAATTTGAATATGTCTTTAAAATATTTGTAGATGGTACTTGCACATCCATTTAATTCATATCCATATTCATAATTTGTGTTACCATATACATTGCCCTACAATTAAATATGGGAAGGTGTGATAATTGTTGCATATAGCTGTAGAATGGTTGTAATAACTAAACTGTTAAACACTTGATAAGGATCAAGTTTTGTTCTTCAAAGTTGTCATAATATATGATTTAGTGAATGACTAGTTGTGTAAGTGTATGGTTTAATTTGCATAACAAAAATAACTTCCATAATAGACAGTAGACTATGAGCACAAAAAGGTACCTGTCAACCCCCTGAAACTCCATGGATTTTATTATCCCTTTTGACATTCTGCCAAATACCAAATTAGTTCACAATTTGCCCACAAGTAAAACTGGGCCCCATGTGTTTCTTGTGAATTTAAATCAAAGGTGTTCATGTTCAAGCCAGGAATCTCTAACTCATCTGCAATGTCTTTGTGTTTCCATTCAACTTAATTCATGTAGTTATTTGATAGATTAGACATAATATAATTTTTCAATCTTGTATTTTGTTTTTACAGTTATTACGGTTATTCATTATAATATATAATATATATATATATATATATATATATATATATATATATATATATATATATATATATATATATACATCCAGTAACACAGCTAATCAGATTGATTAATTAACTAGTTGCTGGGTTGAAACAAAAGCTATTAGACAAAGTTGCCTTCCAAGGCAATGAGTTCGAAGACCCCAAAAGTAAACTATTTTCTCCCTGGACATGAAAATTTGAAGAGCAGGAGAAATGAAAGAATCAAGAAGGCTGAAGAGAAAAGAGAGATGCTGGGATTGTTAAGGCCACAGCAATGGCATGATCAACCTCACCACTGGAATTGCAAGAACGTAGTTACAGCCACAGAGAGTGAGAGAGCAGGCTGGCAACAGGGACGACAGCCTGCCCCACTGCCTACTGTGCCCTTTTTACAGGATTGTCAACTGAAAAGTTGTAATTGTAATAAGTGCCACCATACACATGTTCAAGTCTGCTTGCAATTTGTGCATGGTTGCATGTTACTATTTGAAGATGGTTCTGTTTTTGTTTAGTTTTTCATTGTTTTCCGTAATGGGGAAGACCTTGTGGTTTTCCTTTAATCCCCCGTAGCACTATAAAACTATTACTAACTGTGGTAGTGGTCAGGGCTCTAGACTCTAGAATGGAGGGTTGTGGGTTCAATCCCCAGGTGGGGGACATTGCTGTGGTACTCTTGAGCAAGGTACTTTACCTAGATTGATCCAGTAAATGCCCACCCATAAATGGGTACAATTGTAAAAATAATGTTATATGTTGTAACAATTGTAAGTCACCCTGGATAAGGATGTCTGCTATGAAACTGGGGTAATATGATTGGAACTAGAGGGGTCAAAGGGTATATCATAGGGGCCAATCCCACTTCTTTAAAATGTACAGGGACACCTTGAACTAATGAAAAATACTCTAATCTGTTCTTCCAGAAGTGGTTAATTTTGATTCCCATTTTAAATCACTGCCACACAAAGAGAAAAAGCTCTGGGTCTCATCCACACATGTTCCAAGAGGACCATCTTTTTCCTCTCCCTCATACACCAGCATCCTTGCTTCTCAGCCAGACAGAAAGTGCCAGGCAAATGGCCAAACCCTGAAGGACCTGCAGCCTTTCAGGTAAGCTAGTCTGAAGTGCCTACGTAACATTGAGGTTGTGAATGAGGCAGATTGGTTTCCAGAACAAATTTGTTTATTTTGACACACTGAAGATGAACTCAAAAAAGATCACACAAAACTATATACACTTTCTCTCCAACTTCCATTCTCCTATGCTTCTGTTTAAGTACAGAACACCTAGTCATACAAAATACTAACACAAATGTGATCAATAATTACTTAGGATCTATTCACTAACAAAATTAATTCATAACATACACTACCATTCAAAAGTTTGGGGTCACTTAGAAATGTCCTCGTTTTCCATGAAAACATACATGAAATGAATAGGAAATATAGTAATTGACAAGGTTAGAAATAATGATTTTTAATTGAAATAATAATTGTGTTGTTCAAACTTTGCTTTTATCAAAGAATCCTCCATTTGCAGCAATTACAGCCTTGCAGACCTTTGGCATTCTAGTTGTCAATTTGTTAAGGTGTCTGAAGAGATTTCACCCCATGCTCCCTGAAATACCTCCCACAAGTTGGATTGGCTTGATGGGCACTTCTTATATACCATATGGTCAAGCTGCTCCCACAACAGCTCAATAGGGTTGAGATCCAGTGACTGCTGTCCACTCCATCACAGAGTACCAGCTGACTGCTTCTTCCCTAAATAGTTATTGCATAGTTTGGAGCTGTGCTTTGGGTCATTGCCCTGTTGCAGGAGGAAATTGGTTCAAATCTCCCACTTTACCCCCAGATCATCACATTGCCTCCACCATGTTTGACAGATGGCATCAAACACTCCTCCAGCATCTTTTCATTTGTTCTGCGTCTCACGAATGTTCTTCTTTGTGATCCAAACACCTCCGACTTTTTATTGGCCAGTCTGAGATATGGCTTTTTCTTTGCAACTCTGCCTAGGCCAGCATCCCAGAGTCGCCTCTTCACTATTGACGTTGAGACTGGGGTTTTGCAGGTACTATTTAATGAAGCTGCCAGTTGCTGACCAGTGAGGTGTCTGTTGCCAAAACTGGCATTTATGTTTATTTCAGGCTGCAACCAACACCAAGAGATGCCAAGAGAGTGGAGGATTTCTTTGAAGAATTCTGACTGGCTGGCTGCTTCTCAAGCGACCCCAGTCCAGTAAATCCATACCCAGCAAAGAGCAGGCCTAATGTTTTTTTCTGTTCTATTGTCCTGATTAACTTAATGGCTCGGCTTCAACAGGGGAACAGAAGTTGTTCAGAACCAAAGAAAACATTTTTATGGCTAGGCATTTTGAACTATACACATGCCTTCAATTAAACTCTCATCATGTTTTATTGCTACAGGAAACTCTTACTGCATTTACAGAAGGGAATGGTTCAGAATTAAGAGTTTGGTTTCCAACATGACTTTGTAATTGATCATTGTAGAATATACATAATTGGTATCAATTATAACCAATGAAATCTAAAATATAAACGTGTACAATATTTAAAGGAGACGACCATGTCTTTTACTATTCTCCAGGAATTTTCCTTCCTTTCTTCTTTTCTGGATGTACAGGTTTTTGTTTAGAGAATAATTTGTTGGGCTCCCAGAGTGTCTTCTGGTTAAATCAGCCGTTTGTATTGTATTGCCCTATAGCTTGAAGATTTCGGATTCAAACTCAGTCCATGCCACTATTTATTGTTTATGCTATATACTAGGCCTATATCATATGGCAATACATTATTAATGAAGGGTGAGTTTGAAGGTGTAATAAACAATATTCACTGAGAAATGTTTCTAATCAGCCACTTAAATAAGAATAGCCTTCAGTTGCACTACATGCATTAATCTCCTTTTCAATGCTTTAGAGCAGGGGCTCTGATATGGAGAAATTGTACTCCCTCAATAAATAGGCAGACAAGGAATACTCAGGACCCCATTTAACTGACATAATATCATAATATTGCTGGGCAACTAGATGACATCAATGAGGTACCCCAAACTTCATCACATACTCCTTTATCTTCTGTTCTTTCTAAGGCCTTGGATGAAAATGTTTTTCGAATAATCAGCTACACAGAAACACTGCACCTGTCCTCTCCGGAGCGATACACAAACAAAGTTAAATTCATAGATGGGTTACGAATATATTTGGCATCAGGTTCCAAAAGTGCGGCCCGGGGGCCAAATACAGCCCCCCAATGCCAACCTTCAACCACCCCTTTCTGAACCTTTACTATATTTTTACAGTTTCTGAAAATTTTCTGTTGAAAATTGCGCATGTAATTTTGGGGAAAATAATAAAACAACGTGTTAGTGTGGGTTTGGAGTTTTCCTACAGCGTACTTTCCCAGTGAAACACAGTTCATTTGTGTTTTTACAGCCGCCACGTTCTTTTGAAAGCTGAACCCCTAACCACAAGTCGTCCTTTGGCTTCTACCCCAGAGGACAGACTTTTGAGACATGTATTATTTCTCAAGCACATGCCCCTCTCATCCAGGAACCCAGCCCTGGTTCCTTCTGTAACGGGGCTCATTCGCGACGTAACCCCTCAGTAAAAGTAGTGCAGTGTTAAGCCTCCCGTGGTAGGAGGCCCGGCCGCTGCGGTGCGGTGCGGAGCGCTCGGAGGGGCGCCGGTGGTGTGCGGTTCGAATCCCGGGCGGGGAGCTCCGACCCGAATCGGCTAAGCGCCGTGGTTCAATCCCGGGTTTCGGCACCATTTTATGTAGCAGAGGCGACACTGCAGCTGGTACGGGATCCTTCATTACGCTGCTCCACACACCACACGGACATCGATTGGTTGATGAAGTCTGGCTTTATTTGTGCCTGTTTTAGCAGAATATAAAATGAAAACTGGCACATGCAGACGGTCTCATATGTTCTCTCTCCTCAGTATTAACAAAAGACAACTCAGGGATTACTTTTCCTTCGTTAACTCAGCATAACCGTTCAGTCAATGAAAATAAAAAATAAACAGTTTCTTGGTCAGATCGTATAGTGGTATTACAGGTTTCTTTTCTCTTTTCCAATTCATACATTCACAAAATACATTCATCGTCAATTTTATGATTCCAATTCCAGTCTGAATTTTCCTCTACATGCTCAGACACAATCAAAGACTTATCGATTTTACTTAAAAAAAAAAAAAAAACTTACTGAAAACATACCGGTTTTAGCAGAAAATAAAATGAAAACTGGCACATGCAGACGGTCTATGTTCTCTCCCTATATAAAATAATAATAATACGTCACTGAAACATTACTTATCTCCACTACACACAAGCAATACTCAATAGTACTTTACAATTTTGCGGGAAAATACATTCTTTCGTTTTACTCATTTCAACACGGTCAAATGAGAGATTAATTAACAATACATCATGCGTACATATTGCAAAGAGAGTCACAACTGTTTTTGTTCGTATAGAATTGCATTTTAAATTAAAAAAAAGAAAATAATAGAGAAAGTGTGTGAAGCGTAATTTACCCTCAATATTAACAAAAGACAACTGAGGGATTACTGGGTAATTTCTACATGTCTCCGTCTTAGAGTCACAGTTCGAATTAATGACCTCCGATTGCAATTAAAAGAACAACATCCCCTTAAGGTCAAAACACAACCACCTTACCAGAAACTTTGGTGAAATTCAAAAATAATAATATAAAAAAACAAAAACAAAATACACTTGTTACACCTACACTGAACCCATCCTGCATCACTGAGGAAGACCTACACTACACTCCCAGCAATCTGACAAAATCACGTCTTACCCAAAGGTCATGGAACATTGTGCTGAGTAAGGTGCATTAACTGAACATGTCTATGATCACTTAGATAATGTTCTGAATGTTTAGAAGCAGGACATTTTAAATTTGTATTTCATTCTCCTTTCTTATACATATTTAAATCAGTTTTTCACTTGCATGTGGTTTTACACACAGCTGCCTATTCAAAATCTAAATGTGTACCTACTAATAACATTCAGGCCTCTTATTATTCACTCTTGTATTATTCAGACATATTTGCTTTTATTTAGATTCACGGATATATTGTCACTATGTAAATATGTAAAATAGCCAATCAAATGTTTTATTTTTTTATTTTATTGATTCCTTTGTGGGTGAAATTGCTGAGTTTATATTGTTTATAGTTCATACTTTATAGAAAAATGCAAACATTTGTAAAGCAATAGATTCAAATTATTTTTCTCAGTATTCCAAGTTTTTATTCATACAATAGTGCCAAACACTTCAAATAACAGCCAGTCTGTCTCTCTGTGGAAAAATCCCAGCTATGCTCTGCCAAGACCTTGTATCTGTGTGGAAACCCTTTTTTTATTTCATATGCAGCATATTCACTGAGCAACTTGGGATGGCACAGCAAATCAGGCCCAGTGACTTCAGCCAAGACCCAGGCTGAACTTTTGGATTACATTTGGAAATGTTCACCCTGAAAGTATTGTGCAAAGTACAAGGTGATAAAGATATTTTGGCAACCATTAGCAGGTCTTAATGGCCAGTTTATAAATACAGCTTGGATACAGTTCCCCAGATCTTTGTCACATACCATAGAGCAGACTGATTGGGTAGTAAATTCAGTTTGCACATATGCAGTAAACTCATCTAAAAAGTTTTGACTTTACATACATTCTGTTAGTTTCTGTAACGTGATTAGAAATTTCTAGGTGGTGAATATCAGAAATTTCTGGGTGGTTTCTAGAATCAACTTTTGGAATATTCAAATACCTTTTGAAATTTTTTGAAAAATTCCCATATGCTGATAGTTACATACCTATTCTTACAGTGTTAAATATATCAATGGATGTTTGGATGGATGGATAGATAGATGGATAGGTTTAGGTTTTTAAACAACCTTAATTTCAATTTCAATAATCATATGAATCATTTATATTAAACAAAACATTGTACATTTCACACAAATCCACACAACTCAAGATAGAGAAAAGAAAAACACACAGCCACCCACTCCATAAAATACAATAGATAGATAGATAGATAGATAGACAGACAGATCAATAGATAGACATATTTCAAACAAATATATGAATTGAAATTAAATAACATCCTTTTGTTAAGATATTGTTAATTTCATTGGATTATAAAACACACATTTTAATTAATCTGTAGAACAATTATGAAGGAGAATTGATTACATATTAACATTTTGTAAGAATGTACAAAATGCACCCAGGGAATTATTACTTACATAAAGGCCTTCATCCAGCAGTGGAACGATATGCAATGATGATGATGATATATACAGATGGGTTACCAATTAAAAAAACAACACAAAGTGTCTCAGTAAGGTGTTGGGCCACCACGAGCCACCAGAACAGCTTCAATGCTCTCGGCACAGATTCTATGAGTCTCTGGATTCTACTGGAGGGGTGGAACACATTCTTCCAAAGATATTCCCTCATTTGGTGTTTTGATGATGGTGGTAGAGAGCGCTGTCTAACACATCGGTCCAAAATCTCCCATAGGTATTCAATTGGGTTGAGATCTGGTGACTGCGAAGACCATAGCATATGATTCACATCATTTTCATACTCATCAAACCATTCAGTGAGCCCTCGTGCCCTGTGAATGGGGACATTGTCATCCTGGAAGAGACAACTTTGTAATGTTTTGCAGTGAGTCTTCCCTCTTAGGGGACAAGTGGCCAGGAAAATGCCCCCCACAGCATATTATTATTATTATTATTATTTACTTATTAGCAGATGCCCTTGTCCAAGGGGTGACTACAAAATATAAGCGCAATACAAAATGCAATAATACAGTGCAATTCAAGGCATAATACATTTTACAAATTCACAAATTCTTGAGGAGTGGGATGACAGCAGCTTGTTTAAATGCAGAGGGGAAACAGCCAGAGAGGAGTGAGGAGTTGAGGAGGGAGTAGATGAAGTGGAGTAGATCAGGAGCAGTAGCTTGGAGGAGGCAAGTGGGGAGAGAGTCCAGGGCACACGTTGTAGGTTTGTGACCTAGGAGGAGAAAGGAAAGTTCAGTGGCGCACAGACTGGATCGGATTGAGCGTAGAACATAAGAGATCCAAGGCTGAGGAGGGGAGGGACAGACAGGGTGACATGTGAGAGGACAGCGAGAATCAAGGGAGGAGGTGAGGGAGGAGAACAAAGAGAAGGTGTCCAGGGGTGTCACGGAGAGCGTTGAAGGGGAGCAGCCTCTAGAGCTGATGAGATCTAGCTGGTGGCCTGCCCTGTCGGGGGAGATGGGGAGAGAGAGAAGTTAAAAGAGTGGAGGAGGGGAAAAAATCCGGCAGAGTGGGAGGAGTTGGAGAAGTGGATGTTGAAGTCTCCCAGGAGGATGGTAGGTGAGAACAGTGAGCGGAGGGAGAAGAAAAGAAAGTGGAGGTCATCCTGGAAGGAGCTGGACTGGGAAGTGCGGTAGAGAACTAGAAGGAAGAGGTGAGAGGGAGAGGTGTGCCGTGTGGGATCACAGAGAAATTACAGGTTTATTAACTGCATGGAATTAAGTCCACATACAGAAACAATTACTGCTTACAGTTAATATCCGAGTGTATTAAAAACATGCCGAACATGAATTTTACAGGACCCCTTTGCAGTGCCATGACAAGTAAAATAAAACTGAAGACAATAATCGTATAATAACAGCCGATTTTATGAATATTTTATGAACAACTGGATGCTGTTTCAGGCTGTGGTTTTGTGAATGGTGTGCAGGTCTGTTGTACAACAGCTTCGCAGAGACAATCAGTACACGATTTAGTTAACGTGCCCATTTACAAGTTAAATGAATGAATACATAAATACAGCAGATCTGGGTTTCCCTGTAAAACATTAAGGACTGGCTGAATAAATGGGTTAATTTGTCCATAAACGCCATATGAGTGAAACATGCACACTTTAGTTAAATTAACCTGCTATATTGTAGCTGTGGTTACTGTATGATTAATCGCGAAATGTGTGTATTTTGTTTCAACTGTAACTTACCCTGATTAAAGGCACCTGCTAAGTTAATTACAAATAATACGGCAGAAAGAGTAATAAGTTAAGGGAGTCACATTGTGCCATTCAAAATACATATATACTAGCACAAATGATGATGACAATAATAATACTAAATAGCAAACGTATTGTTATTGCTGTTAATGGAAACGTTTTCTTATGGTAACGTAATGCTTGTATGAATATGATGTTGTCTATACAGGTTTAGCTCTTCCTAATATCTCTTAACAGAAACATGTATTTATTATGCTGTTTACAATCTTGTAAAGCAGAAAGAATAAAATAGACACAAGTCCTTTCCACGTCAGGCTGTATCGCTCGTAGTGTTGTTCTCGGTCTTTGTATTTAAAACTAAACACAAACCAAACCCACAGTCGCCCTGCCTCCTCCCATAAGAGGGATGGACTTCACAATGGCCTTGTTTTACTAAAAGCTCTGGGACACGATACAGACGCGTCCAGCATGGCACGGCATGGCACGGCATGGCACAGACGCTAAAACCAGTGGAATTCAGGCATTTGTGACTGAAGCTCCTGCCATTCTGCCCCAATAATAACCCCTCTTTCAAAGTCACTTAGATCCTTTCCTCTTGCCATCTTGATCCAAAATCGAGGTCAACTGGGCCTGCTCAGCATTTTTATACATGCCACAGAGCATGCTAGGATGTTAATTGCTTAGTTGTATCATGCAGTACACCTGCTTGGAGGCATCTGCATTCGTTCCTCCACTCATTTATTCAGGTTTCTCCTTTAATTTGTCACCCATCTGTATGCATATATATATATATATATATATATATATATATATATATATATACAGCAGCAGCAGCAGCAGCAGCTGTG
The DNA here is from genome assembly GCF_036373705.1 of Amia ocellicauda. Lineage (NCBI taxonomy): Eukaryota > Metazoa > Chordata > Actinopteri > Amiiformes > Amiidae > Amia > Amia ocellicauda. The sequence goes on from NC_089852.1 coordinate 18,566,234, forward strand.
TGTTCTGAGTAATCTCAATTCAGCATATCTTCAGTATACAAAGAAAAATTACATCTCTCCTCTGTACCTCAGCACCATCATTTAAATTAACACGTTTTGGATTATATTAATCTTTTCATATAGTACTGGAAGGATACAAACTGGAAATACCCCAACCTGTATTACTATTTGTTTTTGGCAGTTAATCAAAGACAGATTAAAATCTGTTCTGTGAACAAAGACGTATTTAGTCAAAGGCTTCACTTAACTATTTATAAAAATCTGGATTTAGAAACAAAACATTATCCTAAAAGTGTTTTTGAAACAGGGAAAGCTGTGGCTCCTTCATCTATTTTGGTTGACTTTAAATCAGTCCTTATGCTAAATTACAGGAAGCAATTCAATACTATCCTTATTCTTATGGGAAATGCTAATAACATTTGTTAAAATATTTTGAGAAACAAAAATAAATTATTGACAAAAATGCTTTCCACATATACTTAGCGCTAATTTATCCAACAGGGCAACATATGTAAAACAAAACATTGGATCAAATCATAGAAAACCTAAAAATAATCAGAACTGTTACATGCTAATGTCATATGTAATGAAATAATCTAAAATGTAATCTCTATCCTGGAGACTCACAATAACAGCACTAATCCGCATTATTGATAATAAATGCAGTTCACTGTATTTCAGTTACCTAGGCCTCTCTTTCTTTCTCTTTCTCTCACTCGCTCTGACTGTCTCTCCACCACAGGATGCAACAGGCTTCCTGTTGCTTCCTGTTTTATCAAGGGGGTAAACCAGTCACAGAAGGAACAGCAGGTCAGGTGTTCCCCAGTAATTTTACTCCCCCAGGGCCCAGGGAGGTGTGGGGCCATTTGGGGCAGTCCTGCACCATGCCACCCAGCACGGCAATACAGGATGTTATTAGCTACAATATATAAGACTTCCAGTGATTTTCAAAATGTTGTTGATTTGCTTTAATTTGAGACAGACAAGCCACCACACATATTCGTGAAAACAAAACTTTTAGAAACAGGAAGGAGACAATACTTTTGAAAGTAAATTTCATTCTGGAACTGAATTCTAAGGCTGAAACTAGTTTGGGCTGGAATAACCATTCTATTTTACTTGGAAACTTGTCCCCTGAGAAGTTGTTTTCAAACCTTTGGTCAAAGCAGACCTTTTTATACTTCACTGAAATAGAGATTCACTGATGAGTTTTGTGAGGCCAGCCTGTTAATGAGTAATCAGTTTAATTTATAGTCACCCTCTTCAAATAAGTTCAAAAGAGATTCACTACATACAGCAGGGAGTTACCTTTGAAGTCAGAGCTATTATGTTCCTCTTTCCAAATTCCAATTAAGCGATTCTCAGGAACCAGACAGGGGCACCCTGTTGCGTCTAACCTTCTAGCCCTCTGAGAGCTTCACGCTATTGGTGATTAGGCTTGAACAAATTGATGGGGAGAAAGAGCGGCTTTCCATATTTAAAATTATGCTACATATCAAGGCCTAATTATAATTATTTGAGCTTTGTAAAGGTGTATTTGAACTGTTTTGTGGCAGAATTCATGTATTTATTTTTAGGTGGAAACTATTTGGCATGACAGGCCCTTTCTACAGCAGAAAGTAGGATATATTTTATTATCTAATATGTCAGAGGATTGCACAGCAATACTTACCTAGTCAGTAATAGGTGGGGGACAGTTCAAAGAAAATTAAGATGAACATTTGGAAATAAGTAGGTACATGGATTCCAATTTCAGTCAGAGGAGAAAAACACGGAATAAAAAACACAATACTCAAAATAAATTTAATCCCTGACTATTTAATCTTGTAGTAGCAGCTTTTTATCAGCATTTAACGTTAATCTATGTGTTATAACTTGTTATCTGTATTCTGCATTTCTCATTATTGCTGCTGTTAGTCAAGTCCAACAGGGTTGGGGAGATTACAAGCTATATATTAGAATTAAAATAGTGTTATATGCTGCTTAAAAGAACATTCTAGTTTACAACCAGTTAACCTATGAATTTAAATTTTAAGTTTGTGCCACTTAAACAAAGTTTTTGTTTGTGTGTTGTTTTGTTAAGTATGTTGGTCTTGCAAATATAGACCAGCTTCAACCACACCTCTAATTAATTCTCTGCATGCTATAATGTTTGTAAACTAATTCACGTTGGGCAATTGCTTTAACTATGGCCACTTTCACGTTCCATATTCTATAGCATACAGTTGCTGGCTTTTGAATTACCATGTTATGCTTCCTTAATATAATTCTAGTATAATACCTAGCTTCCAAGTGATGAACAGTGTTCCCCTTGTCAAACCTTGTCAAAAATAGTAGACTTTCTGAGTTTGGATTTGTGAACACAGACAATGTCTAGAATATTTAAAAGATTAGTTCAAAGGTGTGTTACAGAAAAGGAAAATCACTTTATCAGTAGTAAATATTAAGACAGCATTCGTTTTTGGGGGGGCTGAAGCATCCTGTTCTCTCCATTCACGTCAACTTGGAGACTTAACCACACTCAACCTCCCTGAACAAAACCCCACTCAAGTGAATTAGTGCCAAGAAGACTATACTCCTGAACTGAAAAAGCAGACACAAACTTAGGAACACACAATGGCTAAACCTGTTAACAGATAATATTACACATGAAAAAACATAACCACCAACAATAACCGGAAAATAGATTTAACGAAACTTGGGCACAGTTTAATTTTTTTTCTTCATTTACCCTTGTAACTAATGCTTCATGCATACACACATGCACACGAATACACACACACACACACACACAACCCCAAACAGTCTGTTAAGAACTTATTTATTTATTTATTTATTATTTTTATTTATTTAGTTATTTTTTTTTTTGCTTGTGTTGGTTGTTTGTCTGGCCATCTGTCTCCTTGAATAGGTTGTTGATGCACTCAATTTGAGGCTGGGGTGGAGGGTGGGTAATGGGATGGGGAGAGAAAGGCCTCCATTTGATGGGAACACGGGTCATTGCAGGGATAAAACTTTGTCACCAAGACTAAGCAGACACATCCTCACAGAGTCAGAGGCCCAATTTATCAGCAGGGTTAGTTTATCAGGGGTTTAGTTTATCAGTGTTTATCATGCTGTAAGTGTATAGGTATTAGCCTTTTTTGGAGAATGGGCATTCTATGGAAATGTAGAAAGTTGTATTGGTTCTAAACATAATGATCTGTTGGCAAATACCATTAATAATCTAACACAGTACATACATATCTTCATACATTTATGATAGAGGAGAATAACGAGAAGCTCTTAAAGGGTGTGATATCTAAAGGTCATCAAAATGTGTCATAACTTCAACGGAAAGAGCACTTGTAAGCTTTTTTAAAAAAAACATTTATTACTCACCAGAGGGCGCTCCAAACGAAATAACAACAATATATGTATTACAATTAACTATATATAGACTCTATATATGCAGGTAACTACAAAACAAACAAAAAACAACCTGAAAACTATCCACAATGCATTTAGTTTTGGGGGTTTAAAAGTGTATGTAACCGCATGATAATATATAAAGATACATTTAGATTACAGTTGATGTTCCATCTACGTTATAGGATCCTTTACAATTATGGCTTAAGTTAGCAATGTAAAATGGTATGGATTTTGTAAATAAAGGCCTATGCTACACTTTCCGGTGGAACATGACATGCTTCAGAAACCGTTTTCTTACTACTGAACTGCCACCTTTAGTATCCTCAACATTAGTGCTGAACCTACATTCACTGAAAAGGAGAACTAGACGACAAGCGGGTGGTGACGTCAGAGCTCAAAAGCACGTATTGGTTATATAGGAGCCTGTGACTGTTCCGTGTTCGGGAAAAGTTGAGCTAACAGGACTAAAGGTGTATTGCAGCCACGTTTAAAAAGCATTGGGAGAACAGCCCTTTTAAAAGTGCATGGTGGTTTCCTGGTGAATTGAGTTGTGTTAGCACGGGCGAGAGACTGTTTTGTGGTCAGGATCATGGAGTTCTCAAGAAGATGACCTACAGGAAGAGCGGTTTTCTCCGAGTTGAGTTGTCTAAGGGATAAGAAGACACATCTTAACCCCTCGCATGAGCCACCACCCGGGACCGAGCCAGGCAAGCTCAGGATGAGAACACCGAAAATCAGTCTGATGGTTTTGGCTACGAGCTTGGGGTCTTTTGTTCTTGTGATATTCTACTTCCAGTGTACCAGTAACTATAACCAAGGTAAAAAGAAGTCATTTATCTACATATTTATACATATAAACACACACATACATACATATACATCTATCTACATAGTCTGTTATGTAGTTGCGATTGGATGATTCTATTATTAGTGGGAATGTCAGTTTTTCTACAGTGTTTATGTAGACCTATTCTTTACCTTTTCCCCCAGTTCCATTTGGGAACTTTGGAATGTCTTAGTTTGAAGTGAATTCAAACCTTCCGACCAATACAAACACAGCGCATAACGTGTGCCTGTCTGAGTTGCGTAGTTTAGCAATTGGATTTGGAGTTTCCGAGCAGTCAAAACTGTTATGTGCTGCCGTTAATCATTAACCGCCGAGGCAGGACGGGGTTGTCATTGACCGACTCCCAAACCGTGCCATGCATGCAAGCGCTCGGTGCTTAGACTCGCACTGACGGATTTCTATTCCCAAAAGAATGATGCTGACATCATGGCAACAACTTTATCACTTGACCGCCTTAGCCTGAGTTGAATAAGTAACACACGTTTTTAGAAACGCAACCGCTCCACATGCCATTGTGGTACAGGGAGGTAGTTCGCTTTCGTCACGTAGTTTAATCAGTGAGGGATGTTTCTGCAGGTCACATACTAACCATTGCCAACAAAAAACGAAGGAAAAAGGAAGACTACATCTACATGGTTTGAGCACAAAGAGTACAACCGGTGTTTTCAATGAGTTTGGTGTCATGTTTGAATCGCAGTATTACTTTTACAGGTGAAATCCAGCAACTCTAGGTACAAATGCCAGGCAATGCCCGCGCTTGACTCAATCACTTTCATCTCAGTCTCAGTCATACAGTATTGGCATTCAGCACTTCAACAGCTGCTACCACACCTCTAATTAATCCTCTCCATCCTAGAATTAAGTTATTAAAGAAATTATAATTGTAAACTATTTTACATTGGGCAATTGCTTTAACTATGAACACTGTCTCGTTCTATTTTCTGTAGTTGCTGGCTTTTGAATTACCCTGTCATGCTTACCTAACATAATTCTTGTATAATGCCTATCCTCTACGTGATGAACTGTCAAACCTTGTGGAAAACTTCAGTAGACTTTCTGAATTTGGCTTTGTGGACACAGACAATTTCTAGAACGTTTAACAGAATAGTTGAAAGACGAGTTACAGAAAAGGAAAAACACTTTATCAGTAATAAAGATTCAGAGAGGATTCATTACTCAATTTGGAAAATTATACGTGTTTATTTTTTAGGGTCTTTTGCTGTTGGAATTCGATAAGGGAATTTGATCAATTTATTTTAAAGTGGGATGAGTTGTAATTTGTAGCTCCATATGCTATAATATTTTAAGCTCTAATGGTGCCATTGCTAAAGTTACAGAGGGCAGTGTCTTACTACAGTAAGCAAGTAATGTGATCAAGAAGTCTTTGTTGCGGTTGCATTCCTTATTTATGAAGCTAAAAGGCAAAGTCCCCTTTTGTAATAACCTGTGATAAAAATTGTGCCTGTGAAGCCAGATACTGTTGCCAGTAGTTAATGCTCAGAATCATAAAACATCAAATCCTAGATCTGAATCCACTGGCTCCAAAGTAGCATTTTGTCATACACTCCCTATCCTGTCTCTTGTGAGAAAGGGGTTAGACATTTAGGGCTTATTTCATGCAGTTGTCTTGGACTACCCAATGTTAATTTAGATAGGCTAGTCCCAGACAAGTGCTATTTGAGGTTTGTGAGACCAGCTAATAAAGTATAATATATAGCCACAATAGTATATCCTGGCTATCTTTTTTATTATTTTTAATTTTTGTATGTTTTATAGCTCAGGGTTGAGTTGCACCATCTCTGCGATACATCATCATCTACTAAATCTGTATTTATCTCTCCAGTTGAGGATACTACCCAAAGGGGGGTTGGGACATTGTGTAGAATGCAAATTCAGCACTATAATCAGAAATAAGTTTAATTGTGTGTTACACTACTAATCCCTATCCACAGTAAGGACTGACATTGTCTGCTGTAAGTGGAATTTTACTAAGACCCCTGTGACCTGGTCACGGAATATTTTACAGACAGTACACACAGACTACAATCCCAAAATACAAGCAGACCACATTACTCCTTTACTCCAAAACAGATACCTGTCCATTGTCTTAGCAGACAGGCTGTTCATCAGTCCTTATAAAACTGCAGTAGAACTTGCAAGGTTGACCTCTGTCCTGGATACAGAATTACTTATTAATCAATAATAAACTCATGGTGATCAAAAGCAGAAGTATGTGATCATTGTTTCTGTTAAAATCTGCTTTGTCTACATGCTCCTTATATGGAGTTGTTGTTTCTAAACTTTTAAAAATAGCAAATAGGCAGCTGAAGAACTACTAGTAGATCAACCTTTTGCTGTTCATACTAGAAAAACCTCTCTTCAGATAGTGAGCACAAAAAGCCTTTCTGATGTCTTTTTTTTAAGAGTAGTTTAATTTTACTAATACAGTTCTTCATTGCATACTCGATTACTAGAAGCTACCTAGAACATATTATTAATATTAGTGTCTCCACTAGCTTGGTGGTCTGTTTCTGATCTGTTGACTGGGAACTCTGTGTGGTGTATAGCGAAGTTTAATTTTCTTTCACTATTACATTATTATAATTAATATAAATAGCAATATCCTGTGCTATGTACATTGTATTGCTTTCTGTGTGTTGCTTTTAAGGGTTTTTCTCCACAGCTTGCCTTATATAGCAAGAGAGTAGCGGCACTTAATACAGATCCACTAGGCCCAGCTGGGTCCCTGGTCTGCCGCCCAGATCCATATGCCTAGAGGGGCTCCTCTAGCAGCATGACATCTGCTGTAGCCTGTGACTGTGAAAACTGCTGGATCTGCCTCCTCTTAGGGTGCTAGGAGTGAGAGTGTTCACCTGCTCTCTTGCATAACACGCCTTGAGAAGTGTCTCGGCGGTTGGAGTACAACACATATTGGTTCCCACACCAGCCAGACAGGGAGCTGGACAGGGAGACAGACAGGTCTCTGGTCGGCCAGCCTCAATTGCATGGCATTGCGCCTTCTGCTCTTGGCACAGCCCCGACTCCGCTCCATAAAAGCAGTCCACTTTCCTGGCCTGTCTAAAATGGCAGCAGGTTTTTGGACCTAGACTTCTTGCTAAGCAGGCACCACTGGCAGCTCCCCCTCGGACAGATCTCAATCTCAAGCTTGTTGCACCTCTGGGTCTGGCCCCTGACCGGGACTGACTGACAGCTCTAGAGCTGCCTGAAGTCTTTGTAACCACCATCCAGACTTTCCAGACTTGGTGTATGGACAAAGAACATGATCCTGTCATCTGCCCTATGGCAGTGATATTATAGTTTCTGCAGTAGCTGTTGGATAAAGGCAGGTCCCCATCTATGCTCAAGGTGTCTGATGGCCATTTCTTGTTGTCATGTTCAGATTGATGGTGAGTCACCTGGAGCCCATTTCCTGGCCTCACAGTTTCTGAAAGGACCACGCAGGCTTCGGTCTTCTTGCTACCTTTCTTTACCTACCTGGTGTTTTGATCCACTCGGTTGAGCTAAAGCTGGTTTCATTGAAAACGGCATTTTTGCTGGCCATCGTTGGCTCTCGGTGCACCCTTCATGTGTACACTTTGTGGATTACTGTTCCAGGGTTACGCTTCGGCCTAACCCTGCATTCCTACTGAAAGTGATCCCTCCCTTCCATGTCAACAGGCCGGTAGAGTTGATGGTTTCCATCCTCCTCCCTTCTAATAAGAAGAAGAGAGTCAGCTGCACATGCTGTACCTTGCTCGGAAATTATATTGGTCCCTCCCCATTTGGGTAGTATCCTCTTTCTCAGAAAACCAGGGTTCCCTATGCAACTTAACATTGTTACCAGTTACAGTTATACTACACATACCAACAACAGAGCTTACGTATAACTAAGGGAAAGGGTTATAAAACTATATAACTAAGGGAGGGCGATACAAAGTCGATGACTGGTTTGCTTCACAGTACCCTATCAGTAGTGAAGATATTGGAGCAGGCATCAGAATTCTGGTATCAGATTTTTTATTTTAAAATTTATTTAAAATCTAAAACAAAATCTAATTTGGGACATTGATTTTATGTAGCCTACATGAAATTCATCCACTAGTCAGAAATATGGCTTAATAAAACTATTGTTTAAAACTGCTGTTTAAAACTAGAGTTTGGGAGAGAAGATATCCCCCTTCTCGCCATCAGCTGCGTGCCCATCTAAGCATAAATACGAATAACAAACTCCTTTTGTAATTAGTTGTTGCTTTGCATCCCTCTTCTACCCCAATCACCGCCCTTGCAGCAGTTCCTTGGTTTTCAATCTAAATAGTCAAGGGGTTCGAATAACCTCATCCTGATGATGCTCTTTTCCTCAGCCAAGCTGGTTAAGCCAGTCAGCCAGGTAAATTCCAGTCAACTCAAATACTGCTTGTCTAACATTCCTGAAAGCAATGATTACGTCAATTCTCGGTATGCATTTTTGTTCCCCTGGCTTTGAGCAGGGCAGCCTCATGACACAGATCATGTACCGACCTACTGTGCCCCATGCTGTGCCCCACTTTACCCAGCATACAGCACCTCTCCACATCAGTCCTGGCAGCAGTCTATTTGGCTTATTAGGGGGTTTCAATATTCTTGTCTCCATAGCTGGGTAGTTATTCCCCCAGCCAAACTGGCAAAGGCCAAGAGGTTTAATCCATTAATTAATTCCTCACTTGTTCATTTAAACTTTTCAACACTTGAACTGACTTTAATGCACTCTTTACTCTTGTAGAGTAGTATCTTGTTGGAACCCAAACAACCTTTTATTTATGAAGGGCTCTCCAAAAAATAGCATCTGTAAAAGGCTCTACAAAAACTTGGACCTATAGCAATGATAGCATGTTTCTGGTTCTGTGTGAAGGGTGAAGACCACTGGTTATTTCAAAAGTTTTCATATCAATGAGCTTTGTACTATCAATGAAAAATATAGTGAGGGAAAAAAGTATTTGATCCCATGCTGATTTTGTACGTTTGCCCACTGACAAATAAATGATTAGTCTATAATTTTAATGGTAGGTGTATTTTAACAGTGAGAGACAGAATAACAACAAAAAATCTAGAAAAACGCATTTCAAAAAAGTTATAAATTGATTTGCATGTTAATGAGGGAAATAAGTATTTGACCCCTTCGACTTAGTACTTGGTGGCAGAACCATTGTTGGCAATCACAGAGATCAGACGTTTCTTGTAGTTGGCCACCAGGTTTGCACACATCTCAGGAGGGATTTTGTCCCACTCCTCTTTGCAGATCCTCTCCAAGTCATTAAGGTTTCGAGGCTGATGTTTGGCAACTCGAACCTTCAGCTCCCTCCACAGATTTTCTATGGGATTAAGGTCTGGAGACTGGCTAGGCCACTCCAGGACCTTAATGTGCTTTTTCTTGAGCCACTCCTTTGTTGCCTTGGCTTTGTGTTTTGGGTCATTGTCATGCTGGAATACCCAGGCACGACCCATTTTCAATGCCCTGGCTGAGGGAGGTTCTCACCCAAGATTTGACGGTACATGGCCCCGTCCATCGTCCCTTTGATGTGGTGCAGTTGTCCTGTCCCCTTAGCAGAAAAACACCCCCAAAGCATAATGTTTCCACCTCCATGTTTGACGGTGGGAATGGTGTTCTTGGGGTCATTCCTCCTCCTCCAAACACGGCGAGTTGAGTTGATGCCAAAGAGCTCGATTTTGGTCTCATCTGACCACAACACTTTCTCCCAGTTCTCCTCTGAATCATTCAGATGTTCATTGGCAAACTTCAGATGGGCCTGTACATGTGCTTTCTTGAGCAGGGGGACCTTGCATGGAGCCCCAGACCGAGGGAGGCTGACAGTTATTTTGTGTTTCTTCCATTTGAGAATAATCGCACCAACTGTTGTCATCTTCTCACCAAGCTGCTTGGCGATGATCTTGTAGCCCATTCCAGCATTGTGTAGGTCTACAATCTTGTCCCTGACATCCTTGGACAGCTCTTTGGTCTTTGCCATTAAGGAGAGTTTGGAATCTGATTGATTGATTGCTTCTGTGAACAGGTGTCTTTTATACAGGTAACGAGCTGAGATCTCAGCTCGTTACCTGTATAAAAGACACCTGGGAGCCAGAAATCTTGCTGATTGATAAGGGATCAAATACTTATTTCCCTCATTAACATGTAAATCAATTTATAACTTTTTTGAAATGAGTTTTTCTGGATTTTTTTGTTGTTATTCTGTCTCTCACTGTTAAAATACACCTACCATTAAAATTATAGACTGATCATTTCTTTGTCAGTGGGCAAACGTACAAAATCAGCTGGGGATCAAATACTTTTTTCCCTCACTTTTTTCACTCCCTATCAGTGTTAACATCAACATGAGAATCAAAGGAATGTCAGAAAATAAACTAAAACCTAAATTAAATTCTATACCGGATTAAAAAAAATGTGATGGCAGATAAATAAGTCCAGTGATAATAAAACTATATATTTAATTGTACCCCATTCACACTGAAACAATTGCTGGCTTTTAGGTGGGATTTTGTTGCCAGGAAGGTCTGTGTGAATGAGTTATTGCCGGAATTTTAATACCAGCAATTTTCCAGCAATGGGTCTGTGTGAATGGAGCAGGAAAACGAATGCTGGCAAATGAAGCGTCACGTCCTTGCGTTGTCGACGCAGTGCATTAGCTAATTGACGTAACCAATCAGAACAAGGTTAAGCCACCTTTGAACAAGAACTTGTGACCATAACGAAATATGGACCGGGTCGTTAGAAAAGGCAGAGTTTGAAAATAATGTAGTCGTGGCAATTGTGAGTGTTATTGATGAACCAACAGTTTGGTGATGTATATAATGCTAACTTTTGTCACACATATGTCAGAACTTATATACCAATAAATCATGCTAAATATAATATCTCTATACAGGCAAATGTGTTAGACTACATTACAGTGTACACTGATGGTAGTTTGTTTCAAGTTATTTAATTAGATTTTAAGGCAGTAATGTCAAACTTAAAAAAATGGAAAATAGAAATTAGTTTTGAGCAATCAATCAATTGCAGATCTGCACACCCAAACGTTTGGTAGATATAAATAGTTATTTTTGTTTTAAATGAAGAACTTTAATTGGTAATTATTTGTGAAAAATGTTTTATACACAGACACACATATACACTGAGTGGTGAGAAAGTAGAATGCTTCTTCAGTGATGCATTAACACATCAAGTACAACTTGATTAATTCAAGGCTGAATTAGGCACCTTTAAAGAATCAGGTTTTGTTTCTGTCTGTAGGTATAATGTAAAGGTCTGATGGAATATAATTACATTTAGGGCCTTTGCATTACTACTTACTAGGATTAAATTAAATGTTAACTGCTACCCTGCACTGTTTCATCATAAAAACCTCCTGGCCTTCAACCTACCAGAACACTGGGGACACAAAATGAGCTGCCTTTACAATGTTAACAATGGCAGCATTGAAAATCAGCTGTAGAAATCTAATAACAGACCTGCTGTGTTAGGTTTTGTTTATCATGCTAAACCAATTAATTATTGTACTGCCACTGCTTAGAATGCAAATCAAAATACCCTGTTAGAATCAGCCATTACTATGTCTGAATCTGTTAATTACTTTGCATGAATCATTAAGTTTCTGAGATAAAAACTGTGTTAATTAATCTGTACATTATTCCTTCTGCTGAAGAACAAGTTGGTTACAGGTTTCAATTGAAAGCAACTATATAGGTACATTCTCATACCTTTCAAACAGTTATGTTTTAAATATATATATATATATATATTTATTTATTTATTTAGTTAGTTAGTTAGTTAGTTAGTTTAATAAGTATTGTTAATTTAAATTAAACCTTTTCATCAATGCCATCTTTTCAGAGATTTTTTATCTGAAAAACACGGATTCAGCATACAGCAATTGTTAGGATTCCAGTACATTGACTTGATTTAGGACATGGATCTTTAAGCTAAGAGTCGGTATGGAATGCAGCATGTGTTGTGCTTATGTGGAGCTCCTCATTTTCTGTTTTGAGAAATATTATATACTATTTCAAAAAAATGCCCAGTGTATTTCACAGGGTGTATGACAATGTTTTTGCTGAATTTCAAATTGTTTTTCTCTTACACGTTGCATACTGTATCTAGTATTTGGAAAGATATTGAGATTTGTCACCAAAGGCAAATCTCACAGTTCCCATTTGAAGCCACATCCAGGCATATGATAGCTTGTTGTACTGCAATGGAGCAGTAAGTTGTTTGGTTTGCTCCAGTGATGAGATTCTTGGAGAATTAATTGGTAACAAAGTAACAAACTTCTGCCACATGATCTCCAAGAAATCTCACAAACTGCCTCTTCCTGAAATGATTCTTGAAACAAGAGTTGCTAAATACGAAATATGAAATCATTTGCCACACACTTCAGCTATCTGTCTAATCAAAGGAGCCAAATACAGACCATGAATTAAGTTATTTTGAGGCTTTACAGTAGTATGCACCCCCATCTGTCATAACAGCAGTAATATCATCAATCCAATGCCATAGGGAGTGAGTGTTCGCATAATAGAATGGCTTTCAATTGTGTTGTTACATAACTTCATGGCAGTATCTGGGAACACTCCCCAGCTGTACCAATAATAATAATAATAATAATAATAATAATAATAATTATTATTATTATTATTATTATTATTATTATTATTATTATTATTATTATTATCATCATCATCATGATAATAATCATCATGATAATTATAATATATTTAAAAGTCAACATTAAATTACAAGTTACATCTATCAAAGGAAGATGGCTAAATATATTTTCATAGAAAAGGAATATACACATTTTGATTTTAAAAGTAAGCTTGAAGTTGAGTTTATACTGTTAAATCTAGTGTATTTATTAATGTTAAAGTATTAAAATGCTTTTGGCTTGATATATTAAAATGCATACAAATGTAGGATCAGACCATTAACATCTGCGTGTATACATGTTTACTGCTAATATACCCTAATATGGTCCAACAGAGATCTGTGTGTGTGTTTCTTGTATGTAAGGATGAAGATTTTGGATTATTTAAATGTTCTTCTGAAATGAATAGGCTAGTTCTTCTAAAGTATAGTAGATTCAAGTCACTCAGGTTGAGTGCGCACAATTATCTCAAAATTATTGGTATTTTTCACTGTGAGAAGGAGCAGTTGAAAGACACATTGCAAAGTAAAAAAACTCTTTCTACGAAATTATGTTTCAGAATTTATTGTTCCTCGTGAAATAACACAAATTGCTCCCTGGTCAGTCTGAAGTATTATTTGACCTTTTCCGACCCTAATTATAATTCTATTAGCAGGTGTTTGTATGCTCCCTGTTGATCCCCTTTTTGCAGTAAGTGATGGACACACCAGTAGGGTTTCCTTTTTTTAAATGTATTGTAAGAATTTATATTCTGTAATAATAATAATAATAATATGGCTGTCAGTCGATTTAAAATATTTCATTGTTTAATAAATGGGCATTAGTTGATTAATTGGGCACTTAAAATAAGTGTAACAGTCTTTAAGTGGTTGTGCTACACAGTAATACTTTAATAAATACTAGATATTGGTATTACAGTATAACAACACTGAATGAGAATGGAACAAAAAATAGAAATGTATATTTAAAAAAAAAACAATTATTATAATCAGCAAACTAAATTATAATCGCTATAGCAAACAAATGTTTTGCTCACAAATGATACTGTAAACTACTTACACTGCCCTTGTAAGAAAAGCATTGCTTGCAAATGAAACAGAAACCTTTACTTAGTCTTCAATGTTTCCTTACAAATCCAGTTTGAATCCAAAGCTAGACTATAGTTTTCACTTTAGCAGCTTTAAACCCCAGTTTGTAAGTGGATACTGTACTGTAGCTCTTGTGAGGTGATCTTGCATTATTCGCCTTCATAATTTAACACTAGAAGCGGTGAGCTGGTCAGTTTGACCGATTTAATTTGAATTACTCTGTGTTCCTGAGTGCACTGTGCATACCCGTTCCTGACTTTTCCTAAATATGTTTTAAATAAACCTACTGCGTTTTAGCTGCATAAACGCAAATCAAGTTCAAGTTGCCATCTCTACCTCACTTGTCTACGGTCTTTCATGTGCTTGAAAAACACACGCATTGGATAGCATTACAAGTGTCTTCTTGCAACTATAGTCAGATCGAATGGACACTGAGAGTGATTACACCACAAATTAACACGTATCATTTATTTGTTTTGACTGTGCAGTACTACACATTTAGAAAGGCTAGAATAATACTTTGATGTTATTGATACCAATAATTTTGATGTTTTATGTACATATTTAGTACCCTACTCCATTTGTACTAGTTTTATTTGATTGTTTGCCTTACATTATTATACCACAAATGTTAAAGAGCTATCAGTTAAAATGACCGGTTTTGGTTGTAGGTAGTGCAAAATGTCGGGGCTTCTAATGTTAACCATCTAGTCATTATAATAATAATACAAAAATCGATTAAATCGAGAAAATATTGATGGTCGATCAATTCAGTAGTTGATTAATAGACCAGATTAATCGATTAATCGAGGCAGCAATGTAAAAAACACACATTGCTAACCTTATACAGAATCCCACAAAATAATCTCCTCATGCCATATCCACATTATGTACAGGCAGAACATAACAAACACTTGCCAAACAGTGGATAATTTCACAAATCTGAGGTAGAACATTCAAAACAATTATAATGATAAAATCTTTTTTCAACATTAAAATATGCATGAGTAAAATCTCTTTTCAGTCCTTTTTCCTCAACAAAATAAATATCTGCAGTCTGATGTATAACAGCCCCGCAGAGACGATCAGCATGAAGGAGAACACGATTTAGTTAACGTGTGTCAATTTACAAGTTAAATGAATGAATTAATAAATAAATAAACAAATCTGGGTTTCCCTCTAAAATATTAAGGACTGGTTTATAAATGCGTCCATAAACGCCATGACTGAAACATGCACACTTTAGTTAAATTATAACCTGCTATATTGTAACTGGATGATTAATCTTGAAATGTGTATTTTGTTTCAACTGTAACTTGCCCTGGTTAAGGGCGTCTGCTAAGTAAATTAAAAATAATACGGCAAAAAGTGTTGTTTGCAGTTACAAATCTGTAGTAAGAGTAATAAGGGAGTTGTGCCATTTAAAATGCATATCTACTAGCACATATCTTGATGATGATTACAATAATAACAATAATAATAAATAGCAAATATTTTATTGTTGCACATGGAAAAGTTTTCTTACAGTAACATAATGCGTGTCTGAATATAATGTAATATAATGTGTGATGCAACTCAAACCACACCCCCAGAGACTCGAGAGTTCAAAGGGGACGCCGATTCTTGCCAACGCAAAAAAAGTTTACACAACTTCACAGACAAACAGTATTTTCTCTATATTGTTTGAATTTCACTCAGTCATATCAAGTACAATTCAGCTTTGGAGGTAACAACTGGGATGATGTAGAAATTAAAGCACTGTTTACAATTTGGATGGAAAATAAAGTTAAAAAGAAGCTGAAGGAAGTACACAAGTGCTGCTGTCTGTGAGGATATAACTTAGTGCTTGGCTTCTTTCAATGGATATCAATCGCTCGCCCGACCAAGTAAAAAGGAAAATAAAAATGCAAAGATCAGACTTTTATTTTTATTTTTATGAATGACAACAGACAAAGTGTAGTCCAGAGAAAAGGTTGAAAGTTTTACTGGGGAACTCTGAGAAAAGTTCAGTTTTACTGCCATTGAAGCAAGTTTTGGGTGTGTCATATTCATACCTGCTGTGTCTAGACTTGCTAGAAGATGCCATTAGGTGACAGATGGTCAAAGTATCAATTTTTCCTTCCATCAGCCCAATAACATCAGATATCTGGAAGGGAGATAAAACGTTATTTAACAGATACCACATCAATTAAATTTGTTAATTCAATCTGACGTGGAGTTTACCCTAATAAATCTCTGTAGTCTAAAATTGTTCCCTGTACTGTTGATGTGTATCCCTGACAAAAACACCTTGGAAATTAACAATAGTGTTTGGCAAGTAGCCTATAGTGTAGCCTACAGGCTTCTCTTGCTAAGCAAAATCCAAAAGCCCTGCAACATAATCAGGCTTTTTCCAATCTCCCAGCTGCTTATGCATATATAGTAATTACATTTTCCTGCTCTCAAGTCTGGAGTTTTGTAAGAATGTGATATTAGAGAATATCAAAGGCTAATGTTAATTAATGTTGCATTGTTAATTAGAAGGAGAGAAAAAAAAACTGTTACTAATTGTATTTGCATTTAAACAACAAAACTTGTTTTTAATCCCAATTTAGAGACCATCAGAATATTTGTGTTCTATGTTGAATGACTAAATGAAAACTAATTGTACTGTGAGTAGCCTGGGGTCTCTGTGGATCTTTGTGGATATTAAAGTACAAAGCATTTCCTCCAAAAAGCAGCTGTTTTCCCTTGCTTTGCATTTGAGTTTATTACTATTTATTTACACATTTATTCATTCATTTATTTTAAATAACACAATGTCCCTTTTTAAAATGATGTTCACCCTTTGTTTATAAATGAAAACTAAAAAGCTATTAATTGCAAACTTAATTATACAACTGCAATGATTAAACAAAATGAAAGAAGGGGTGAGCAATTACCATAAATCTACCCATGCTGCCAATAGAAGAAGACACGGAAAGGTGGGTCAATTTATGGTAAATGCTCACCCCCACTTTATTTTTTGTTTAATCTTTGCAGTTGCAAATGTTATCCAAAAGGAGGTAAAATTATATATGTAATATTATCCTCTTCATAGCCTTTTTGTTTTGGTTGGTTTGGTTTTCATGTGTTTATTCTTGCTGGGATTCTGTCTTCAGCCTAGCTCCAGTTTAGGACAGATCTGGTGTTTCAGGTTGCCTTTAGCATGAAATTGGTAGTAGTAAGTGAGCAAGCTTTATATCATTGCTTAATTGCTAAATCCTGAAGAGTAAATGCCTCTGATCCAGAAATACACTGTTAGTCTACACATCCCCCCATATTGACCACACATGTGGTTTCTGTCCATTGATAGAGTGCAAATATGAATTTCGAAGCCTAGTCATCACTTGCTAACAGGAGTATAAGTCATAACTGAAAAAACAAAGTGCTAGAAACAGCACATAGCATTCCAGCAGGAGGAAAATTTACATGCATAGCCCAGGTATTTACATTGTCATGTAATCTTCCTGCAAGTAAGAGCCACATGCATAGTCATGTTTAGTCAAGGAGTCAGTACCTTATCAAATGTATCAACTAGCAATTAAGCTACCTAGAAATTATATGTTTTATGAGAAAAAAACTTACTTTGCCCAACTCTATAAAGTCTGTCATTACAAATTCAAATGATTTGTAGGAATAAAGGATGTCAAAAAAATGCAGCCAATTTAACAATTGGGGATTGCAGTTTAATGGGAGCAAAGGAAATCAACCTGAAAACATTCAAGCTATAGTTATATAGTTAGCCTGTACTTTTGGAATGCCCATTTTTCACAGTTTAAGTAAAACCATCAGACATTAAAAGAGCCACTGCAAAGAACAGAGCTACAGCACTGCTTCTCATTGTTTTCAAAACAAACAGCTAAAACAAAATATGTAGATTTTGCAGTGCTGTTTTTGCAAGATAAATAATTCAAGTGGCTTGTTCAGAATTTTGTCATGATCTAGATACTAGATACTACAAACTGCCTGTTTTTTATTAATGTAAAAATATAGGATTTTCTGAAACCACTAGTCTATTAAGATCTTGTCAATCCAGTGATGCACAGAAGGGTACCAAGAATGTAAATCTATAAAAACAGTGTTTGTTGACAATTACAATTTGCATAATTACCATATTCTTTTGAGGTATAGAACATAAACTGCAGCAACTAAAACACAAAAAAATAAATGTATGGGTGTGTCGTGATCAAAACCACATGGAGATGATCTGGTTTTTTACACTTCTGAATTATTGTCTTGTCAGCCTTACATAGTCTTATCATGTTAAGCCAACTATTATTTGATTTTTATCTTGGGCAAAGAGCATCGGTGTCATGTTTATTACTTTTACTTATTGTTTTTGAGTTACACCTTCAAGCAACATCCTTTTAACACACACAAGTGCTTCAAATTGCAATACAGCAGAATCTTAATAACAGTGAAGTGCAAATGTGGAGCAGAATTTCTTCCAATTTGCTTGTGACCTGCTTAAAATGTACATCTCAGAAAGTGCAAAGGTAATCAAGGCAAGACCGCTGGGGAATATAGCCTAACCTATATTCTGCATTTACAGAACTACAGGCACGAATACCCATGAGCCATTTGTATAAGGGAAAGTTTACTGATCTGCATTTGGTGAATATATTTTATTGTAGTATTTTCAGCCCAGTGCAATGAGAAATTGCTCTTAGTAATGCAGAAACCAACCTACAAAACCATGGGCATTTACAGTCTTTCAGTCAAGAGACAAATTGCTGTGAATTGGTGGTTTTGTGATGAGGACACCACGAAGCTATTATACAAAAAATGTGAACCCCAGGTCACCACAGATGAAAGGCTTACCAGTACCTACTCAACCACTTCCCACCTATACCTCTTCTCATTATGTGTAAACCAGTAGATAAGAGTTTGGTTTATATACATAGATGGGCCCTTCCCAGAGAGATCCCATTAGAAATGCTAGAGACACTGATGCACAGGAATTCAGGTTATGCTTACATAATGCTAACACTGATTCCATCCTTTCACAAGACCAACTGTAAAATGAGTGGGTACTTTTAGAACACCTAAATTTCTCCAGTTTTTATTTAAATTGATGCAGTTTAATGTCTCAATGTACTCTGAAATTAAAGCATAGAACAAATAAACAATTGGAGATAAAAAAGAAATCAAGGAATTGTTTTGTTTAATAAAATGTAACCCCTTAAGCTGACAAACCCCTCTGGTACCATTAAAAGGGCACCAAATCCATGTGTTTCTCTTTAATCCCATGTGTACTCTTCACTGTTGTATTGTCTGCCAAGTGTTTGGTATCCCATGAAAGCTGAAGCTTTCTAACGATGTGAAGCATTCTCTGATGTGAAAAATGTGTTTTTTATACCCCCCGCATTTAGCCCCCTAACCCATTCTGAAATGGGGGGGATACTTGGTCTGAGTAGGAATACAAAATCTCAGATAATATTGATAATTATGACATATTCTGGAACCAGACAGTCTATTGATCAAAGCAAGACCATCCACATTTTGGTAGAAGCAACACACACCCATAGAGGACTCAAAATGTCAAGATAGAAAAATCTACAGTGTACTAATACACAATGATTTTACATAATTGGATCTGAAGTTATCTGTGTTTGATAGAACATCACATACTATACACTGGATTAATTGTTAGGTTGTTCTGAACAAAACAAGCCTATTTTCAAAAACATCTGATCTAAACTGAGTGATCTGTGACCGTCTGAATGAGACCCCCCTGGATCATGCTGTGCGTTTACCCCCCAGGCTCTGAATGATGGCGGGTGACACGGAAACTGTAAATTGCTATGGGTGGTATCTGTGCTGATTTAAACTAACCTAGCTTTGCAGATTAATCTCTCTGTATAATGATGTATACTTGTATAATACATTTTATGTACTTTTGAATGAATTCACACTGGTATGCAAACTTTCTATACATCTATACTGTACATCTATACTATGAATCCAATGCTCAATTTTAAGGCTTTGTAAATAACTAGTTAATATGTTATGTAATGTATGCGCTTCCAAGTAAAAAAATGTTTTTGGGTTGCTTTTTTACAGATTGCTTTTGAGGCTGTGTAAAATATAAACACAGATAAATACTCGGATACATTCCAAAGTTGCCTTCTCAAAATGACACAGTAACTATAGATGGGGAAAATATGCTTATTTTATTTTATTGTTATATTGAGTCATGGGACAGTTAAGTCCAATAAAAATAAATATGGAAATATCTGTCCTTTCTTCAGTCTCAATGTGTTCTCTTCAAATTCCTAAGCTTACAACTGCTTAAGAAGTATACTTGTCTAAAATATGAGGCAGCTGTAAAAAAGCAATATGTTTCTAAACTAAATATTTGAAATTTGGAATCCAGTATGTATAGCATTGGCAACCACCAGCACAAAGCCAGCTGCATGCTGGAGAATCTGATAGTTGGAAATACACAATTTGTATATCACTCTGGGCTATATAATTATTTCTAGGGAGAGCAGAGGAAGCAGAGACTTGAGACATTTGAATCAATTTGATCCCAGCAGTCTGGATGATGTCTTAAATCTGTAAATCTTAAACTAATTTCTAAGCAGTCTTTTGACTAATAAGAACTTTTTGATCCTATGTTTGATGATACAGTTTATACAACTTTGTGTTTGAAGTTCCAGTATCATTAAATAACTCAAGTGATTAAAGAATAATAGAAAATGAGCAGGACCTCACCAGCAAAAACCAAGACCTGCATTTTGAGTCACACTTCTTCAAATCAGTGTTTTTTTTTAACCAATATAATTATTAAACCATTCTTTCAGTCCTTGAATCAATCTATACCTTGATTCAGGAGGTATAAATATGTATCCAGTCTCATACATAAGTATTGACACCATCTGTCTAAATGTATAATTCACCTGTAATCTTTGCAAGTACTACACACTTGGACAAATCAGTTCTCAGTAAACTCAGAAACTACACATTCTGTATTAATGGTCTAATTCGGGGTTATAAAAGTTCTAGTCCTGTGGGATCACTGTGTCTTATTTTAATTCCTGCTAAACTTTTCCATCGTTCCTCAATTTGTTTCATAAACAGTTGCTTTCTTTGACCTGCCTAAACAACTTTTCACTGATTACCCATTAATGGTGCACAGACAGGTGGTAGTTACAATGCATCAAACATTCCCCTAATAAACATTGATTATTCATTGGGTTCAATTGGTTAAATTCTAGACACCTGGTCATTGAAGCAGCTTACTCAAGTACTCGGTTATTAAATTTGGAACAAAAAAACAGAAGGCACAGGGGTCTTCTCGGGTCAGGACTGAGAAATCATTTTCTCCTTTAAGTAAATAAATAAGTGAATAACATTGTTTCAGATGAAGACTGCCAAATCAACTGTATATGATCAAGAAGTAAAATCGGTCAGATTTAGTTTATATTATACTTATTTCAAGAGGCTTACAAGTGTCATACAGCATCATCCTCATGTTCATTTTAAATTCTACCAGCAATGTAATAATTCTTGTAGTCTCTATCATTTAGATCATTTTCCTTGAGGAAGCTTATAATTCTCTGAGAAAACCTTGCTAAATACACCTTCGTGCTGCGTTCCTCGACGGGATGCAGAAACAGCACCACGGTACATTAGACCCTGGGAAACCTATAAAACAGGCTTCTTTTCCCTTTGCTGAAAAGCTTTCCAAAGGCTCTATCTCCTCAGCCAGTTGGCTCTCGTTTACCCGTTTAAAGCAGGCAGGCTGCATGAGCACAGCGTTGTGTGTTTAATGAGAAGAGTGCTTGGAGGCGAGGTATTAATCAATGCCAGTGTGTCGCTGGCACTGTCTGTAAGCCTGTTAGTGTTCTCCCTGGGCAGGCAGGAGTGAGTGGGCCATGCCAAATTTCACACTGTCTCTGACGGAGACCTATGAATCAAGTCTTCTCTGCTCCAGCAGGATAGACACACAGCTCCAGTGACCCACAGAGGAGAGCGAGAAGAGGGGGGGGAAGGATGCAGGGATCCTCGACATGGAACCAGGCCCTGATAATATCAATATACTAAGAAATTAATTTAATTTATATTGCATTGCATTTATATATATATATATATATGTCAAACTAATCCTATTTCGTTCTTATGCTTTGTTTGGTCATTAAGTATGAATTCCTTAATTATTAACGCTGAATTAACTTTAATTCTATTATGTATGAAATCTGATCTGCATATTGGTTGATGGGATTTCCTTTAAAAAAATGTGGACAAGGGTCTTAAAAGGGTTGAGTGCAACTGGCTAGGTGCTGCCTGGGTTCAATGGGTTCAAAATCAGCCAGGCCTTCCCAGGGCTTCCCAGTGAGCTCCGCAGTGTTATCAGTGAGAGCTGCTTCAGTCCTCCTTATGACACTGTTTGCACTGTGGAACCAAAATGATGAAAAAAGCAACATTGCTTGGCAGCTCATGTTTCCCATCTCTCTTGTGTCTGCAGGAGGGCTGGAGTATCTCAGTCTAAATTTTGAGAGAATTATGCATAATACAATAATTGGCAGTTCCAAATAACACATAAATGAAAATTAAGAAAGGATTATAAATTAATATTAACCTAGGTTCAGGGTTTTAGTACTAACCTCATTTAGGTATATTATTTCAGTGACCTGGTATTGGGAATTCAAATAAAGCACATTAAGAAAATTAAGAATTTAGGGTGGCGTAATGGTTCTGTATACGTTTGGATAGTGCCCCTTGTGAAAAAGTAGTATACTAAAAGTACACTTGTGTCAAAATAGTACAAAGTAGTATAGTAATAGCAAATGGCTCTCAACTTAAGACTGCTTGAAAATGTGAGAATTATATTGACTAAATATAAAACTCTACAGAGCCAAGTCGGGGTGGGTGTGCCATTATAAAGAGCATTAGCAATATAAATAGGCCTACTTGAATTAAAGTGCAATAATATGTACATCTCGATCAAGGTGCAGTTGATTCATTGTATGTCGGTGCATGCTGATTTTATTTTTTAAAGCTACCATAAATAAGAAGCTTACAATAACACCATAATATTCACTCATTCAAATAATTTTGATTGGCAGTGGATCACATGTTTTCAAATCCCAAAAACACAAAAAAGAAAGGCTTACGTAATAATTTTGAATTGCATGATATTAGTCCAAGTACAGTTATGGGAATGTGAGATGGATTATTCGATCTGTGGCTCAGCCCATTCTTGCAAAATAGCATTTGTTCCTGTTGCTTTGTATTAGAATTGCTTGTATACCCTTATGGTTTAGATAAAGAGATTATCTCCTACTAAAATAAATAACAGCAGAAAGCTGAAGCATCCAGTCATTCTTAAAGTGAATTTGTCTCGGAAGTGCATGATGCATGATTAAGGGCAAACCCATGGGATTTCTAATTGGAAAGTGACTCATTAATCAGAGTTAGTTTATTTATGTTTTCTTTTATTTCTATCTCTCTGCTTACAATTTGAATGACCAAGCAACAGTTTTCAAATTAGGACATCTCTGTAAGGGGCAGGGTTTCCTGATAAGAATGGACACCCCTTGCCTCTATCAGTATACTCTGGCTAACTGGGACACAGCCTGAGAAATAAAAAACAGGTCATCGTCACAAAAGGTGCATTATGGGAAGGCAGTGGTTTGAAAAGCTCTGAAAATGCATTACCTCACAGAGGCAGGTCAGTCAGGGGAATTGGGGGTTTCTGTAAACTCTAACCACAAGCTCTGTAAGATATATGAATGTTACTGTCTGAATACTTTTTTTTAACCAATATCCTTCTTTTCTTATAGCTAGACTATTTTGTACTACTTTGTTATGAAATTCTATTACTTAAGACAGTCTTTATTGCTAGAAATCCACAAAAATATATTAAATTAAACGCACAGTAAACACATAGGCAGGTAGCCATGAAAATGCACTTGCCATATTCAACTCCTAATTAAGTGGGAGGTGGGTGAAAAGACAAAAAATGGTCCCCCTCTCATCACAACTTAAATCTGTCTAAAAACAGGGAGGGGTAGAATTAAAGTTGCATCAGAAAAGGGGAAGCGGGCTATGGCCCCCCTGGCCCTGCTGGTTCTGTCACCTATGAATGGGAAGGCATTTTTTAAAGCCTGAGTTATATCACCACCATATGTAATTCATACTTTTAAGAATACATTTATTATAGCCTAAATAATTACACATTTGTAAAGTTATCCAAATGAGGTTTTAGAAGCCAATTGTTGCAATACGACCTCTTTTGCCCCTCAAGCCCCTTTTCAAAGCCATACCATTTGTGTCTTTTACATACTGAACATGACATATTTTTGTAGTTTAAACCTTGTGAATCCATTGCAGGACTTGTATTACCCGAATCAAATATCTGAGACTGAGTTATTTTAATCTTTTTGTGTTAGTCATATCTTTAAATCTGGGAATTACACTGAAAAAGTTCCTAAAACTGTTTATTTGCATGCACAGACCTACATAATATAACGGCATATTCTTCACTTTAATAAAGGGACAATTAATATACATTGTGATGTGGGGAGTTATATTTGTAATCTGCTGTGTGCACATATTAAATCAAACAGGAAATGGTAAATATATTTTTCTTAATAGCAAAGGGAATTTAGGCTACTTAATTCTACCGCCAAACAGTCATATTTGCCTAGTTAATTTTCTGATCTTTATAATGTGCCAAAACCAATCATTTATTTTTTTAAATACCCATTTACGCAGTTAGACTTGAGTTTCACACTAAATTAAGTTAAATCACATAAATATGTCAATTATGTTTAACTACTTTGAATTACTTTACTTATAGACTGTGAGGTCTATTCTACCTTTTGAGCAGAATCATCTTAAGTATGCCAACAATACATTAAGTTAATTTACATTCTTTTAAAATAACACAGTCATTTCTCACCTGTCCCAGACAGCAACCACCCCTATTTTATTTTGTAAAGCCAGGCAGCTAGTTTTCGATTTACACATTTCTATTTGCTTTTGCATTGCTGTTGTTGTTAGTATTATTTCACTTTTTTTTTTTTATCAATGTCAAATCTGGAATACATTTAACAAAAAATGTCTTTAATTATAGATAAGATAAAGTGGTTTGGCAAGTCTCTTTCCCAACCAGATTAAATTTGGTGTTTGTGTTCATTGGTAATATTTGTATTGATTTTATATTTAAAGAATTTTGGACTTTTTTGGATTTTGGATAAATGGAAATTGAATATACTTGTCTGTTTCTCATAATGTACCTGTCTTGAAGAAAATGTTTCAGGAAATAATTTTTTCCATTTACCCGATTGTTGCATCTATGACTCACTGAACACACGTCATCGTAGAGATCTTTAAGAATGTATTTCGTTTCCCGGTAAAGGACTGTAAATGTTTTCTTGTATGTTCATTGCAAAAGCAGTGCTAACTTTCTCTGCTATCATAAAGGATGCTTATAAAGCTACCTAACTGGTTAGAAAAAACTGAAATTTGCTCCACATACAAATTAGAACGCCCCCCACCAACCACGGATTAAAACAGTAGACATTAGAGGGTCGACTCATGACCACTGTTTGTGTCCATCATGATATGGGTTGCAAGTGTAGACAGGCACAGGACATAGCTGTTTGAGGCTGTCCATTGTGAATTACTTCATAACTACATTTCTGAAAAAAACAGAAGTGTTTTTTGCAAAACCTAATTTTCATCACTTGAATGTTCTTCATTTGCTTCCTCTTTCAAGTTACTCAGCTTTTTCCATTATCTTTGGTGAATTCTTCTTCCCCTTTAACTTTAAATATACATCAGTAATTGCACCTGTAAGATATTAATGAATATTCAGGGAACTTTGTACTCAAAGTTATTCTCCAACTGTCTTCTCTTAGAGTTCAGGAACAGTTTCTTTTAATTTTTCTTTTTTTTGGTATAACGATTTGAAAAGCATAACTACATACTGACCTTTAAAAACAGTAACAAGACATTGTGTGACTCCTGGAACATAATAAACGTTAAGTTCATAAAAGTTAATACATTACAACTGTGAACACTAGAGATACAATTCTTAGAAGTTTATTTGTGGGTGTTAAGATCGTAGAGGTCTGTAAAGCAAGATAAGTGAAGCTGTGAATAAAATGGCTGTTACAGTGTAGTACATTGGAGTGTTCTGTTTTAGTGTAGGTTCCCTCTCTTTAATTTTGTACATTGTGCTGTCAGTAAATGCGTTAAATGTTGCTCAGTTTGTTTCAGTTGTGCAAATGTTTGGGCCTGGACTTGCCACTACAGAAGCCCATACTTCAAATCTGTAACAAGGATGACTTTGCAATATGCTATTTAACATTATAAATATTTTTAATAGTGAAAATCTGCAAAATATTAGACTGGTTCAAGTATTATTTAACCAAGTAAACATGTGCCTCTCAGTAGCGGGTAAATTAAGGTGTCATTCTTGGACTGTCTTAAAATACATTCTGTATGTGTGTTAAATTGTTTTTGACACCTGTAAGGTTGCCAGCAGTTACATGTTCCTACATCAATGAAGGGTTTCTGTATCTATTGCAAATTCTAATGTTTGGTTTCCTTAAAGTGGCTGCCATGTTTTTGGAGTCTGACATTACCAGAAGTCAAATATCAGTACTGTGTAATCCAGTGACATAGCTTTGGTTTCAGAATTTGGGGGGACACATCCACTACCCCTATGGAGCCAGGCACACATTATTGGGGGGGGGTGATGACGACTATTAAATGTTCTCTCAAAATCAGGGGGGTACATGTCCTCCCCGTTCCCCCCTAAACCTATGCATATGGTATAATCGGAAGCTAGACTTATTCAAACTTCAACTGATACTGCAACTGTGCCTTGTTCACAGCTTAAAAAATGTGCCGAGTCCAATTCCAGGTCTTAAATAATAGTTCTGTTTGCCATTTTGATTATTAAGAAATTAGTCAATCAATAAATAACTAAAATGATATATGTAGTGGTCATCTTTTCAGAGTGAGTGTATTAGCTATTTTGAAAGATCTATTTTTATTTAGGACCGCACGATGTAGGCTATTCAGCCAGATCCAAAATGTAGTTCTGAAAAAGCATGTAAGGAACAGAATGGTTTGCACTAATGTAACATAAACCTCCTATAAATATATTCTCACAGATCACAGATATTAAGTCTATGAGTGACCATAGCGTATTACTTTTTAAAGGCCAAATTCATGCCAGAAAAATGCTTTGAAAAAATATTCAATTTTGTAAGCCTTTCACTATCCTTGTATTTCAGCATTGGATATGTCAAAACTTGTGATACCAACTATCCAGAAGATAAATATTATATTATGTTGCCTGCTAGAAGACTCAAAATTCAATTTTGGGGCGAATTAATAAACTTAATTTGGAAATAGCAGGGTAAATAGGTCAATGTTCTTCTTTCCTCCCTTTAAGCTTTCCCTTTCAAGCTTTACAAGTCAATTTTCTTTTCTAATGATACCTGGGAGACCCTTGTCACCATTAGTCCTAGCTTGTTTAGCTAGCTAATTTAAACATTTTCACAGCTTAATGCTAATGCATTTTAATGTTATTTTACATGCAGCTTCAGATTCTATTCACTCACTGTCAAAGAGTAGAGTGTCACTAAGTGTCACTATGTGACCTGGGTATTAATAAAATATTGGCTGTTCTTTTCTTTTATTCTGTGCACTATCCCTAAACATCAGAGTCTCCTGACAAAATTCAACATTTACTTGTTACTTGTATCCAAGGTTATTTTTTGTTGATTACCTTTATTTAGTCAAGCCTATGAGGATTCAGCATATAGACGTAGTTATGTAAATAAAGCACTCTCAAGCCATAAACCCTCCAGCATTGTGGCTATCTTTCGAGGACCAGATTTGCAGACCAGTGAACTATCCAATATGTCTTTCTGACTATGTAAAATCATACTGTACTATGCATTTTTTAACTAGTTAAGGAGCAGGGCAGTAATCAGTTATTGTACATGAGGCACACTTTATTGTTGTGAATAGCATATCAGCTAACAAGGAAAAAGAGATGATGTGGCAGATGTGGATTAGGCCATGACTAAACCCACACTCTTCCTCTCCTGATATACATAGACACGCATATGTGGTTTTAAGTGTTAAAATAGGCGCCCCTCCTCCATTCCTTTGTAATTTTAGAAAACTGAAACCAAAGCATCACATTTCCTCATTTTTCACCTTATTTTCACCACATAGAGTGTATCTAGACATATTACATCCAATGCATTGTATACAGCACATTGTGTTTTTCAATGCATTTTGGGTTTTACAGCCTCTTCTTGTGATGTTTTATCAAAATATAAAAAAAAGCTTTTTTCGCTTATACATTTAACCATCCAGGTTTCTTTTATAAGTTCATCAGAGGCCTGCTTCCTTATCTGCTGTGTGGTGTATATGTGTATCATGTTCTCCAGCATCCTGTTTAGCTCCCTGGGGTGTTTCAAGTTTGAGATCAGAGCAAACAGCAGCTGAGAGTGGGGGTGGGGGGTAGGGGGCTGTTCATCACCTTACTGGGGTTCAGCAGTGAAGGAGTAGGTAAGTCATTACAGAGGTGAGAGGAGACACTGAACACCTTTGACTCTTAACACAAGAAAGCCACTCTACAGCTGTTTTCTGTAGAAATGTTGCTAAACCTTGCCCTATCCACCAGGTGAAGATTAAAAAGGCATGAATGCTGTAGTAAAACATTTAAAAAGCAATTTCAGTTATCTTTAAACCTTCCATTTAGCAGTTTCTAGTCGTGTATTGATTGCTTTGGTGTTCAAAGTTAACAACTGCATTTCCATCTCTTTATCTTCATTGTATTAGAAGGTTATACCAGCCTTCATTTGGCTTATTTGGCATTTCACTTCATTAAACTGTTCCTTAAACTATATGTGTAAATGGTATCATGGAAATGGATGGAATGGGAAAAGGCTTAAGGCTTAAGGCTTAAAATATATAGCTGATATGCGCAGTATTTATTAAACTAAATGAATGAGTTAATAACATGGTTTCAAATGAAGGGTGTGAATACTGCAAATTATAAATGTAAATAGGTTGTGTGTAAGGAGCAGTACTGGCTTTTTTTATTTTTCTGACAAGCCACAAGTGAACTGTCATAACTCAATAACAGCGACAAACCTTCGACAAAAGTGACAAACCTTTATGTGTGACAGATTAATTTATCAGTACTGTCTGTAAGAAGGGGAAATGAGACAGGGCAGTCTCAAAAAGTTCAACAGGGTTTGGTATGCCTGAGCTGGAAAATACAACTTATCCTTTCACGATGTAGAGAAGGAATGAAATCATGCAAATCACTCTGATTCCGGGACTGTGTGTGCAGGGGTGGGTTTGTCAATTTTGTGGCCCCAATCAAAGCTCAGTTTAGGAGCCCCTCCACCTCTATCTGTCAGACCATTTTAGTGTCACCTCACACACCAGTGGCTGCCGCAATCCCATGTCATAATAAGGGTGGGTTAGAGTATCGTCGTTGCTCTCAAACTAAAGTGAAAATGGGAGAGTGAAAGACATTTGTGTACCGTCAAGTACTTCACTTTACTGTCTTTCACTGACTGCAATGTGTCATGATGCTGAATTAAATTACCGTTTGTAAATAGATAGACCATCGTGCATCTGACCATTTAGTCAATGCTCAGACTTTCATCTGATTCGTCTGACTTCAGAGCTATGTATACAAACACACTTCCTAGCATTACAATACTAAATACTGAAACAAAAATAGCCCACGGTGATACAAAATAGATTACTGTAATATGAAAAATGCTCCAATGTATGACAATTTTAACTGACAATGACAATTTTATTCTCACAGCACTTGCTCATAAAATGGCCATAGTGGGATTTGAACCCAAGTCTCCCTCACCAAAGTGGAGAGACCTTACCACAGTACTAAATGGGAATTTTTTTTTTTTTTTTTTTTTAAAGCCAGTATTGACAATACATTTGTTTTTCATCTGAAAAAATAAGGAATTTGTTGAAAGTTACAATTCAGCTTGTAATATAACACTGCTACTAGGAATCAGGG
The DNA here is from genome assembly GCF_036373705.1 of Amia ocellicauda. NCBI lineage: Eukaryota > Metazoa > Chordata > Actinopteri > Amiiformes > Amiidae > Amia > Amia ocellicauda. The sequence continues at coordinate 18,596,336 of NC_089852.1, forward strand.
GGCCCCCTAGCCCCTCTGGGCCCCACCCAATTGCATGGTTTGCATATTGGGAAACCACACCACTGTGTGTGTGGGGTTACCCACATGACTAAGTGATGATCAGGGTGCAGATTAATTATGAAATTATGAAAAAAAAAAGTGAAAAGCCCTTGTAACACAACTAGGGAGAGTTGGTGATTGATATGTATTTAAGATGCATTTGAATATACACCGATCAGCCATAACATTTTGTCCTCAAAGTTGATGTGTTAGAAGCAGGAAAAATGGGCAAGCATAAGGATCTGAGCGACTTTGACAAGGGCCAAATTGTGATGGCTAGATGACTGGGTCAGAGCATCTCCAAAACTGCAGCCCTTGTGGGGTGTTCCCGGTCTGCAGTGGTCAGTACCTATCAAAAGTGGTGCAAGGAAGGAAAAGCGGTGAACCGGCGACAGGGTCATGGGCAGCCAAGGCTCATGGGGTCCAATCCAACAGACGAGCTACTGTAGCTCAAATTGCTGAAAAAGTTAATGCTGGTTCTGATAGAAAGGTTTGTTGCATATGGGGCTGCGTAGCCGCAGACCAGTCAGGGTGCCCATGCTGAGCGCTGTTCATTGCCAAAAGCGCCTACAATGGGCACGTGAGAATCAGAACTGGACCACGGAGCAATGGAAGAAGGTGGCCTGGTCTGATTAATCACGAGTTCAAGGTGTTGACTTGGCCTCCAATCGAGCATCTGTGGGATGTGCTAGACAAACAAGTCCGATCCATGGAGGCCCCACCTCGCAACTTACAGAACTTAAAGGATCTGCTGCTAACGTCTTGGTGCCAGATACCATAGCACACCTTCAGAAGTCTAATGGAGTCCATGCCTCGAAGGGTCAGGGCTGTTTTGGCGGCAAAAGTGGGACCTACACAATATTATACAGGTGGTCATAATGTTATGGCTGATCAGTGTATGTAGCGGTGTTAACAATGTTGCTGCTATCAATGCATTCTAACATCAGAGGTGGGATACAACAAATAAACCTAGAGACATGTTAAAAATGACTATTACAAAAGCACTAGCAGAAATATTGTTCAGATACTCTGTTTAAAGCAGTGCAAGGACTGTGAAACTGGGGTGGCCAAGACACAGAACATTCTTTGAGATTCTTCCTAACACACTTGTCTTCTCTCAGTAGAAGAATGCACGTGTCGGCACACTAAAACAGAGGCGCTGGGCCTCACCATTCAAACAGATGATTAAATTGCAACAGATTAGTAACCAAGCGTTTGCACAAGCAGAAGATTTGTATTTGTCAGACAGTCTAAAAAGATCAGAAAAGCAATGCTGAATACATAGCTTCCCACATACAAAGCCATGGCAGTAAAGGGGGAACTGTAACTGATTAAATCTTCCCGTAGAACAATTCACTGCAGTGCATTTATGTGTAAAGTTGATTTTGTTTCTCTAAAGATGTAATCTGTAATTTCTGATCTATTATCTGCACTGTTCCTTCATTTCCTTTACTATTTTCTCATTTGGCATCTCTGATTGACATAATGCACTGTTCTCAAATGTCCTGTAAGTAGGGGTCTAATTTTCTGGTTTTACCTTATTTATCCCGATTTCTACCTCCCGAAAATTCTGTGAATCTGTCAGTCAACACACACATGGGTACCTATCTTTGATTCCAATGCAGAAAGAGACACGGCACTAGTAAGTATGAAATTAATTAGGCTAACTGTAAAAAAATGTGTCTTCTAGTTATTGTTACTTTTTTCCTCAGTGTTACAGTAATGTAACTAGGGGTTTAGATTTTTATGTTTTTCTCGAATTACAGTGCATCTGGAAAGTATTCACAGCGCTTCACTTTTTCCACATTTTGTTATGTTTACAGCCTTATTCCAAAATGGATTAAATTCATTATTTTCCTAAAAATTCTGCAAACAATACTCCATAATGACAACGTGAAAGAAGTTTGTTTGAAATCTTTGCAAATTTATTAAAAATTAAAAACAAAAAAAGCACATGTACATAAGTATTCACAGCCTTTGCTCAATACTTTGTAGAAGCACCTTTGGCACCAATTACAGCCTCAAGTCTTTTTGAGTATGATGCTACAAGCTTGGCACACCTATTTGTGGGCAGTTTCTCCCATTCTTCTTTGCAGGACCTCTCAAGCTCCATCAGGTTGGATGGGGAGCGTTGGTGGACAGCCATTTTCAGATCTCTCCAGAGATGTTCAATCGGGTTCAAGTCTGGGCTCTGGCTGGGCCACTCAAGGACATTCACAGAGTTGTCCTGTAGCCACTCCTTTGTTATCTTGGCTGTTGGAAGATGAACCTTCGCCCCTGTCTGAGGTCCAGAGCGCTCTGGAGCAGGTTTTCATCAAGGAAGTCTCTGTACATTGCTGCATTTATCTTTCCCTTGATCCTGATTAGTCTCCCAGTTCCTGCCGCTGAAAAACATCCCCACATCATGATGCTGCCACCACCATGCTTCACTGTAGGGATGGTATTGGCCAGGTGATGAGTGGTGCCTGGTTTCCTCCAGACATGAGTTCAATCTTTGTTTCATCAGACCAGAGAATTTTGTTTCTTATGGTCTGAGAGTCCTTAAGGTGCCTTTTGGCAAACTCCAGGCAGGCTGTCATGTGCCTTTTACTGAGGAGTGGCTTCCGTCTGACCACTCTACCATACAGGCCTGATTGGTGGAGTGCTGCAGAGATGGTTGTTCTTCTGGAAGGTTCTCCTCTCTCCACAGAGACACGCTGGAGCTCTGTCAGAGTGACCATCGGGTTCTTGGTCACCTCCCTGACTAAGGCCCTTCTCCCCCGATCGCTCAGTTTGGCCGGGCGGCCAGCTCTAGGAAGAGTCCTGGTGGTTCCAAACTTATTCCATTTACGGATGATGGAGGCCACTGTGCTCACTGGGAACTTCAATGCTGCAGATATTTTTCTGTACCTTTTCCCAGATCTGTGCCTCGATACAATCCTGTCTCGGAGGTCTACAGACAGTTCCTTGGACTTCATGTCTTAGTTTGTGCTCTGACATGCACTGTTAACTGTGGGACCTTATATAGACAGGTGTGTGCCTTTCCAAATCATGTCCAATCAACTGAATTTACCACAGGTGAACTCCAATCAAGTTGTAGAAACATCTCAAGGATGATCAGTGGAAGCAGGATGCACCTGAGCTCAATTTTGAGTGTCATGGCAAAGGCTGTGAATACTTATGTTTCTTGTTTTTTATTTTTAATACATTTGCAAATATTTCAAACAAACTTCTTTCACATTGTCATTATGGGGTATTGTTTGTAGAATTCTGAGGAAAATAATTAATTTAATCCATTTTGGAATAAGGCTGTAACATAACAAAATGTGGAAAAAGTGAAGTGCTGTGAATATTTTACAGATGCACTTGTATACCACCCTACGTTAAACCTGAAAAATCTCGGAATCCATGAAAAACTTTGTACAGATGTCTGCTCCAGGTGGAAGAGAAGAGTATGGCAATGGTGACAGTAAACCCATTAGAAAATTAGTTTTTTCAGTATTAGAGCATTGTAGCTTTAAGTTTTAAATGCCAATAAAATGTCAGAAAATGTCAGCATTTAATTATGAAGTTTGTATGATGATGGTGGTAGTCATTTATAATGATAATGTTAAGACATTTACTTTTTTGTTAATAATGCTATTGATAAATACTTTTCAAGTCATACAATTTGATTTATTAAACAATTTTATTAAAAAGGTGGATTTTGTAACAGAATGTTCATACTTAAATCAACATCAAGGTTATGATGAATTTGGGAGGTTACTTGACCTGTATAGATTTTTAGATTTTAATATAAACCAGTTTCCTCCAAAATATTTATTCAATTTAGATTTCCACCCAGTATCACCTAATTATATTTTTCCCCCATTTAAAAATTCTTCCTGATTACAACAACAACAAAAAAACATTCACCTGAATTACCCAGAAATGAGAACCCATTAAGGATTTTCAAGAGGAATACATTTTGTGTTTAGTGTTATGAAATGTGAGAATTTAATTTAAGTTAATGGCATGGTGGGTGCTATTTGATCATCAATTTCCCTATGTTAAAATCTGGTGACTGCAGAGAGTAGCCTATACACCGATCAGCCATAACATTATGACCACCTGCCTAATATTGTGTAGGTCCCCCTTTTGCCGCCAAAACAGCCCTGACCCGTCGAGGCATGGACTCCACTAGACCTCTGAAGGTGTGTTGTGGTATCTGGCACCAAGACGTTAGCAGCAGATCCCTTAAGTCCTGTAAGTTGCGAGGTGAGGCCTTCATGGATCGGACTTGTTTGTCCAGCACATCCCACAGATGCTTGATTGGATTGAGATCTGTGGAATTTGGAGGCCAAGTCAACAACCTTGAACTCGTGATTAATCAGACCAGGCCACCTTCTTCCATTGCTCCGTGGTCCAGTTCTGATGCTCACGTGCCCATTGTAGGTGCTTTTGGCAGTGGACAGGGGTCAGCTTGTTCACTTGCTGCCTAATATATCCCACCCACTGACAGGTGCCATGATAATGAGATTATCAGTGTTATTCACTTCACCTGTCAGTGGTCATAATGTTATGGCTGATCGGTGTATGTATACCACTTCTGACAGAAAGCACAAAAACAAATAGTCCCCTCTCCTTTGCATGCTTCCTAATTTTCAAGTTCTTATCTTAAACAGCAGTTTGCCAATGCATTATTGAAAACAAGAAAAAACACACTATGCACACATAGCTACACACAAACACACACACACACATACAATAAATGAACACACCTAGCTTTTCTAAACAAATGCAGAATGACAAAAGCTGACATATTATAATTCTCCTACAAATCACTTTGCCATAAAATTCATAGGCATAGACAGCTTATGGTACAATATTTCAGCTGACATAAATAAAAGGTTAGGGAACAATCTGAATAATTATTTTTTCACATTAGCAAACTATCTAGGATTTCTACATTGGGTTCTAAATTATATATATCATCTATCTAATTACATTAGAATAAATGAAGCAAAATGCATAATAAATATAAGCAGATGAGACCACAAATCAACACTCACAGTACAAAAACATACAATCAATTTTTATACTCCTTAGGAAGTAGCAAACATTGCAATGTAGTGAAACCCATTCTTGCTGTTTTGATCTTATGTAACAGATAAAAACTATTCATCCAGCTATATTATTTCTTGTAAGCGATATGTAGCTGACGTATATATACATTTAACTTTCCAGGAAACACCTACTGAGATGGTAGTTCAAACACTCTTTCAGAATTATCTACATGAAAAAAACAAGGGTTTAATTCAAAAACTTGTATGCTGTCCTGGTGGTGGTGTCTGCAGTGTAACAATTTAAATGTGTGTCCAGAGCTTTATGTTATTTTGTATATACTTATCAAGCTTAGCAAGATAGTGTTCATTTAATTATTTATCATTTTTACTATATAAGCAGGCAATCGATACCATTTGGGGCTACGTTTCAGAAACGGAACATGCTATGGTAATGGAAAATATGACAATGTTCCAAAGTGTGACCGTAAACATGCACAAATTAATAGTATTGTCTTTCTATAACATTGATTAATGTTCTGAAATTGACTTTATACTGCAATTCAAATGTGGGGACTAAAAAAAAATTTTGATCATTCTAACAAAGCAATACTTGGAAGCAATATACTAAAGAAGGGACAGCCTAACCTGTTATTTCTGGGGTTGTACCGATAAGGATTTACTTATAAATAAATGTATTATTATTAAATATACACCGATCAGCTATAACATTATGACCACCTGCCTAATATTGTGTAAGTCCCCCTTTTGCCACCAAGTCGAGGCATGGACTCCACTAGACCTCTGAAGGTGTGCTGTGGTATCTGGCACCAAGATATTATCAGCAGATCCTTTAAGTCCTGTAAGTTGTGAGGTGGGGCCTCCATGGATCAGACTTGTTTGTCCAGCACATCCCACAGATGCTCGATTGGATTGAGATCTGTGGAATTTGGAGGCCAAGTCAACACCTTGAACTCGTGATTAATCAGACCAGGCCACCTTCTTCCATTGCTCCGTGGTCCAGTTCTGATGCTCACGTGCCCATTGTAGGCGCTTTCGGCAGTGGACAGGGATCAACATGGGCACCCTGACTGGTCTGCGGCTATGCAGCCCCATACGCAACAAACTGCGATGCAGTGTGTGTTCTGATACCTTTCTATCAGAACCAGCATTACATTTTTCAGCAATTTGAGCTACAGTAGCTCGTCTGTTGGATCGGAACACACGGGCCAGCCTATGCTCCTCACGTGCATCAATGAGCCTTGGCCACCCGTGATCCTGTCGCCGGTTCACTGCTTTTCCTTCCTTGGACCACTTTTGATAGGTACTGACCACTGCAGTTTTGGAGATGCTCTGACCCAGTCGTCTAGCCATCACAATTTGGACCTTGTCAAAGTCGCTTAGATCCTTACGCTTGCCCATTTTTACTGCTTCTAACACATCAACTTTGAGGACAAAATGTTCACTTGCTGCCTAATATATCCCACCCACTGACAGGTGCCATGATAATGAGATTATCAGTGTTATTCACTTCACCTGTCAGTGGTCATAATGTTATGACTGATTGGTGTATATAACTGATAAATACTGACCAATATTTGGCATTACTGATCCAATATTTTGTAATAATTACATTTTGTTTTTTTTTATTGTTGTTGTTGTTCTTTCATTTGCATTTGTTGCACACACAATATACACTGCTCAAAAAAATGAAGGGAACACACAATCATCACAGTATAACACCAAGTCAGTTAAACTTCAGGGATATCAATCTGTCCAGTTAGGAAGCCTAAGCGATTGTGAATCAGTGTCACCTGTTTTGGTGCAAATGAGAGTGACAACAGGTGCACTGGAGAGGCAACAGCAAGACAACCCCCCAAAAGGGAATGGTTTTGCAGGTGGTGGCCACAGACAATTGCTCTCTCCTTATCCTTCCTGACTGATTCTTCTCTAGTTTTGCATTTTGCTAGTGTCCTTCTCACTACTGGTAGCATGAGGCCGTACCTGCAGCCCATTCAGGTTGCACAGGTAGTCCAGCTCCTCCAGGATGGCACATCCATATGTGCCGTCTCAAGAATGTTTGCTGTGTCTCCCAGTACAGTCACAAGAGCATGGAGGAGATACCAAGAGACAGGCCGTTACACGAGGAGAGCTGGACAGGGCCGTAAATGGGCATCAACCCAGCAGCAGGACCGGTATCTGTTCCTTTGTGTGAGGAGGAACAGGAGGAGCAAAGCCAGAAACCTCCAAAATGACCTCCAGCAGGCTACTGGTGTGCATGTTTCTGACCAAACTGTCAGAAACAGACTCCATGAGGGTGGCATGAGGGCCCAATGTCCTCCAGTAGGACCTGTGCTCACAGCCCAGCACCATGCAGCTCGATTGGCATTCGCCAGAGAACACCAGAATTGGCAGGTCCGCCATTGGCGCCCCTTTGTCTTCACAGATGAGAGCAGGTTCACACTGAGCACATGTGACAGACGTGAAAGAGTCTGCAGACGCCGTGGTGAACGTTATGCTGCCTGCAACATCACCCAGCATGACCGGTTTGGCGGTGGGTCAGTGATGGTCTGGGGAGGCATATCCTTGGAGGGTCGCACAGACCACCACGTTCTAGCCAACGGTACCCTGACTGCTGTTAGGTACCGGGATGAAATCCTCAGACCCATCGTTAGACCTTACACTGGTGTAGTGGGCCCTGGGTTCCTCCTGGTGCAGGACAATGCCCGGCCTCATGTGGCCAGAGTGTGTAGGCAGTTCCTGGATGACGAAGGCATTGATGCCATTGACTGGCCCTCACGTTCCCCAGACCTGAATCCAATTGAGAACCTTTGGGACTTTATGTATCGGTGCATTCGACGCTGCCAAGTAGCATCACAGACTGTTCAGATGCTCACTGATGCCCTGATCCAGGTTTGGGAGGAGATCCCACAGGACACCATCCACCGTCTCATTAGGAGCATGCTCAGATATTGTCAGGAATGCATAAAGGCACGTGGGGGCCATACACACTACTGAGTGACATTATGAGTTGCTGTGATGAAATTCACACAAGTTGGAACAGCCTGTGATTTCAATTGTTTAATTTGATTTTCGGTGTGAGTTTGAATCTCTCCCTCAATCGGTTGGTGATTTTGGTTTCCATTGACCGTTGTTATGTAATTTTGTTCTCAACGAAATACACAATGTACAGTAAAGATTTTGAACTTTAATATATTTCATTCATCGAGATCCGATGTGTGATTTAAGTGTTCCCTTAATTTTTTTGAGCAGTGTATTTGGAAGTAAAAACAGACATCAGCTTTAAAACGTTTACTGTTAAAACAGTACTGTTCAACTTTCTACAATTCAATATTGGTTTATTTAACATTAAAGAAGAGAATGTTCAATTTAATAATACAAATTCAGTCCAACAAATGCAAAAATGCTTAAAAACAAGTATGGGAAATGGGAAATGTTAGTAACAAGCTGTTATCTTTCAAGTCAAGCATACTACCCAAAGGGGAAGGGAAATGGAACGGAACGGAAGTTGCATAACAAAACTGCCTATAGGCTACTGTACAATAATATTCATTACATCAAATGGATTCTAATTTGTTTAGCTGTGGCATTTCCACTTCTGAATATCTGTGATTGTTTAAGTATTTCATGAAGTGACATTTGCTTTGATTCATCTTTTGTCTGTTCTACCTATTTTTTCTCTGTAGCACCTTCAGCTGTTCCGATATTAGTTTCACATGGTTAAACAAACAGATTTCCATCTCAAAGTCTAGGCCTAAATGTCACAACATTATCTTAACACAAGAGTTAAGTAGATCCAGTTAAGTAGTACCATTAAATGTTGATGGTTCGTGAATTATTATGCTTCAGAATGAACATGATCTCAGAGCATTTACACATACATGTCAAACATACTTCAATAATGTTTTTTCTCAATTGCCAGTGTAGTTTTTTACTGAAGATAAAAGCAATTACAATCATAATGACAGGGTATGAGGACTTTGTGGATAACTGAGGATGTAATAAGCATTCAGAACATGTTTTTTAGAGTACTGCAGTGCTTTACTTAAAAGCAAAACAAAACTACACTTTGCAACGTCCAATAGATGAAACATTCCTACTCTAGCTAACTCTTTTTGTATCACAAGAGCCTGCAATATTTTATTTTTTTATTTTTTTGGGTGGCTGTTTCTTGAAGCAACTTTGCATTCAGAGGTCTAGTGGTTTACTATTGTGACACAATTCAGCAGTGTATTTCAATGCTGGTATTTCCTGGAGGTAGTCTAGATTATTTCTGTCTGCTTTCACAATGCATCTTGAGAATCAGCTTTGTTTAATGCTCCATGAATATCTAGGTGTGGTTTCTGAATGTTTAATGTTTAATGGAGATTTGAAGTTTGAAAGCAAACAATGATTAGCTAATGGGGGAGGGAGTACTTATTTGTTCTTTGTTTTAAAAGATCATTATGCTAGCCATCTCAAAAATGGAATGGCAGTCCAGTACGTCTTCCTTTAACTTGGAAAGCTGTACAACTTAAGGACAGCATGCATCTCATCTGCCTAGTTGTATTATGGAGATTTTAGTATGAAAATTGTGAAAGGCCATCCATAAAAATCTCACAAGACAATCAGTCAGAATACCCGACACTGATGTAGCACTTGATTTCTTCACCCTATTTAAACTGTTCAATTCAGTGTTTTTAAACCCCATGCATTCAGATTGGCTGCATTCTTACTGGTGCATTTTTGTTAAACAACAGGAAAGTTGTTAGTTTAAAAGACATTAGTGCGGTGTCTGTGATACGGTGGCCCTTTGTGTAAAACACAACAACAAAAAACAACACAATTGCAAATGGTAAAACAAAAATCAAGAAGAAAAAGACAAATGCATAAAGAAAAATGCAAAACAAAGAAAAACAGAAACTAAAAGAAAAAAAAATGCAAAAAAGCACATGCATAAAGAAAAGCAAATGCATAAAGAAAAACACAAATGCAAAAAGAAAAATGCAAAAATAAAGAACAAAGGAAAAACACAAATACAAATTGGTAAACGCAAAAACAAAATGATTTGTGAATGCAGAATTCTCATCTAGAGGCCTGCCAATAGAAAATGTGACCCTCCTTTTAATTATGATGTTAAATATAGGCATATGCAATGCCTTTTTATATTATTTTATTTAACAGAAGATGATAATAAGACCTATCATTACACCTATTGTTGCCTTCTGTTAAATTAATTAATATAAAAAGGTAGGGTCATATTTAATGTCATGATTAAAATATGTCCACTAAATAATTTAATTCAACGAAAATAAGAAATCACATTAGAACATAAGAACATAAGAAAGTTTACAAATGAGAGGAGGCCATTCATATTTGTTTGGTGTCCATTAATAACTGAGTGATCCAAGGATCCTATCCAGTCTATTTTTAAATGTTCCCAAACTTTCAGCATCTACCACATCGCTGGGGAGTTTGTTCCAGATTGTGACTGCTCTCTGCTTGAAGAAGTGTCTCCTGTACACTTTACGTTACGTTGTGAATGCCTTGAAGCCCAATTTCCATTTGTGTCCCCGGGTGCGTGTGTCCCTGCTGATCTGGAAATGCTCCTCTGGTTTGAAGTGGTCGATGCCTTTCATGATTTTGAATACTTGGATCAAGTCCCCACGTAGTCTCCTCTGTTCCAGGGTGCAAAGGTTCAGTTCCCTCAGTCTCTCAGTAGGACATTCCCTTCAAACCTGGAATAAGTCTGGTTGCTCTCCTCTGAACTGCCTCTAGAGCAGCGATATCTTTCTTGAAGTGTGGAGCCCAGAACTGTACACAGTATCCAGATGAGGTCTAACTAGCGCATTGTACAGTCTGAACATTACTGCCCTTGTTTTATTATTATTATTATTATTATTTTATTTTATTTATTTATTTATTGGCAGACGCCCTTATCCATCCTGTCTGAAAAGATGTGTCTTGAGTAAGTGCCGGAATGAGGTCAAGGACTCTGCTGTTTTGACTTCGGTGGGAAGGTCGTACCACCATTTCGGGGCCAGGGATGAGAAGGAGTGGCTCTGGAGGAAGGAGAGTGCAGAGGAGGCCGAATTAGTCTTTTGGCACTGAAAAACCGCAGTGGTTTGGAGGGGATGTATGGGGAGACGAGGGTCTGAAGGTAACTTGGTGCAGTGTGGTCGAGACAGCGGTAGGAGAAGGTCAATGTCTTGAACTGAATGCGTGCCGGTATCGGGAGCCAGTGGAGGGAGCGGAGCAGTAGAGTAACGTGTGCGAAACAGGGCAGAGAGAATACCAAATGAGCCGCAGAGTTCTGGATGAGCTGGCGGGCGGGTAGTAGTTGCAGGCAGGCCGGCCAGGAGGGAGTTGCAGTGGTCCAGGCGGGAGAGGACCAGTGACTGGACGAGCAGCTGAGTCGAGTAGTCGGTGAGGAAGGGACGGATCTGGCGTATGTTGCTCAGGAAGAATCTACAGGTGTGTGTCAGCGTGGTGATGTGCTGGGTGTAGGAGAGCGCAGGATCGAGGGTGACTCCGAGATTTTTAGCGGAAGAAGAAGGAGAGAGTGTGGTGGATTCCAAGGGGATTGAGATGGAGAGGTTAGCAGAAGGTGAGGAAGAGTGGGGGAAAAACAGGAGATCCGATTTGGAGAGGTTGAGCTTGAGGGGGTGTGAGTGCATCCGGGCGGAGATAGCAGACAAACAGGAAGAGATGCGAGAGGGGATGAGAGGGTCAGAATTTAAATTCTACACTTTTGACAATATACCCTAACATTCTATTTGCCTTTTTTATTGCTTCCCCACATTGTTTGGATGGGGAAAGTGAGGAGTTCACAGACTCCTAGGTCTTTCTCATGCATTACTTCATCTAGTTCTATCCCACCCATAGTGTAATTATAGTGAACATTTCTGTTACCTGCATGTATTACCTTGCACTTGTCCACACTGAATTTCATCTAAATCCCTTTGAATAGCCTGTGCTGCCGAGATTGTATCTGCTGACCCACCTATTTTAGTATCATCTGCAAGTTTGCTAATTATCCCATAGTCCAGGTCATTAATATAGATTAGAAAAAGCAAAGGCCCTAGTACTGATCACTATGGAACTCCACTGACAACCTCACTCCAGTTAGAAGCAACTCCTCTAATCGACACCCTCTGTTTCCTATACATCAACCAGTTCATAATCCATCTACTTACATTACCCTGAATGCCTACAGCTTCAAATGTGAGGATGACTCTTTGATGTGGAACCTTATCAGAAGCATTTTGAAAATCTAAGTATATCATATCATATGCTTTCACGTGATCTACAGCTGCAGTTGCATGATCTGCCTCGTCTAAACCCATGTTGACTATCTCCAAGAACATGGTTTTCCTTAAGATGCTCCTCTATTTTTTTGTCTAATCATTTTTTCCAACATTTTACAAGTGATGCAGGTGAAATTCTTACCTCGTGCTTTGAAATTCCATCCACTTCCGCACATGTCGCTGTGGGATGATGATGTGGGACATGTTTTCTATTGGCAGGACTCTAGATGATGCAATTCCGTAATAAAATAATCTTAGTTTTTGTGTTTCTGGTTTTGTTTTTGTGTTTTTCTTTTTGCATTTGCATTTTTGTTGTTGTGTTTTTCTTTTTCTTTTTACGTTTTTCTTTTTGTTTTGTATTTGTTTTTATTTTTGCGTATGTTTTTGTTTTTGTTTCTTTTTGCATTTATTTTTTTTCCTTTTGAAGGACCACTGTACATTAGTGATGAGTGCCTGTGAACTTGTATTGTAATAATTACAAATATGATATACATAACTTCATCATGGAAGTAATACTAGACAGATTTCAGACTGACATGAAATGCAATCAAATGCTCCCTGCCAGATGGGTACAACAAGGCAGCCGTCAAGGAAAGCCCTCGTTCTCAAACAGCAGACTGCAGGGCTGCTACATGGATCTCCTGGCGGTGATTTGGGAGCAGGAAATTAAGTGCGGACAGTGGTGCCTTTGTTGTTAAACAGCACTGGTTCAGAATGCACTAGGGTTGACTGCTTTGTGCCAGCTTTGTCTTGGGGGCAGAGTTCATATTGGACAACCTTGAGCTCACATAGGCTGAGATGGACAGATCCTAAAAAAGGAAGTGTGTGTGTGGGGGGGTAATGCTCTGACATTTTACAGGTTACAAGCATTTTTGTTGTTGTTTTTTCCTTAATTAATTTATTTAAGGCTTTACTTTGTAATGTACATTTGATTGAAAAGAGCTGCTTATGGTAGAAATGCAGACTGTTGCAATCCAAACAAGATGTGGACAATGCTGATGAAACAAAGAATAAACTGCATGTTGACTGATAAGCAGTGAAGGAAAATATGTTTTAACATAGACAATGTTCTATACACAATACAATATTACAAGGTTAACATCAGTATACAAATCATGTATACATTTTACTCACTGTAATACGTAGGGTACAAGAGATGGTAAACAATAGGAAAGTAGTAAAATTGAAGTTACTATTATCCTGTTTTCAATACAGTTCATATGAAGATGAAGCAACACCTCTCTTTCACCAGGCATTTCCTTATGAGGCTTTAAGAGTGACATTTATTTGACACTACCTTTAAAGTGAGGCAAAAAACATCATAATACTGATACAGGGCAGAATTTTTTAAATTTAACTCTTGTTAATGATTCTACCTTCTGCACCAAAACACAAAACTATACCCTAATAGTATATTGCAAAGAATAACAAGCTGTCAACCATCTAGTGTGGACCCTGTATGGATCTGTTACTGGACAGTTACTGTATAAAGATTTTTTTTAAGAGGTATTAGCTGCAGGCCTGTGCACTGAGTTGCTATGAATAGGGCTGTTGTTCCATAATGTGTATTACAGGCACATTGCCATTGAAATATACAGGTCATAATATTGGAAAAAGCAAATCACAAGGTGATTGAGCACGATGTTGATGAAAACATGACTTGGAGGTTTAAATTGTTGCAGCATGCGAAACTTGCTTACACTGAAAATTAAGAAATCAGTCTAAGCCCATGGAGTTTTATTAGTGTTGCCATCTTAGAATGAATAAATAATGCTATTATGCAACCTTAGACCTCCTCTGGAAAGAAGCAGCATTAAAATAATGCACTTAATATGGAATTACTTTGGGGTTGCATGAAGGTAGTTCCTCTGAGATGGATCTAGGGTATTAGGGAAGGGCAGTGTTGATTGAATGCCCATATTATTATCTTTTCCTTTCACCACTTCTTTATATCTCACTATTGTTATACAGAATTGCTCATTTATTAAAACTTCAGTTTCACAGTGTAGTGGAGTGAAATCCAAATGTACAGTGACGGAAAAAAGTATTTGATCCCCTGCTGATTTTGTACGTTTGCCCACTGACAAAGAAATGATCAGTCTATAACTTTAATGGTAGGTGTATTTTAACAGTGAGGGACAGAATAAAAACAAAAAAATCCAGAAAAACGCATTTCAGAAAAGTTATACATTGATTTGCATATTAATGGGGAAATAAGTATTTGACCCCTTCGACTTAGTACTTGGTGGCAAAACCCTTGTTGGCAATCACAGAGGTCAGATGTTTCTTGTAGTTGGCCACCAGGTTTGCACACATCTCAGGAGGGATTTTGTCCCACTCTTCTTTGCAGATCCTCTCCAAGTCATTAAGGTTTCGAGGCAACTCGAACCTTCAGCTCCCTCCACAGATTTTCTATGGGATTAAGGTCTGGAGACTGGCTAGGCCACTCCAGGACCTTAATGTGCTTCTTCTTGAGCCACTCCTTTGTTGCCTTGGCTGTGTGTTTTGGGTCATTGTCATGCTGGAATACCCATCCACGACCCATTTTCAATGCCCTGGCTGAGGGAAGGAGGTTCTCACCCAAGATTTGACGGTACATGGCCCCGTCCATCGTCCCTTTGATGCGGTGCAGTTGTCCTGTCCCCTTAGCAGAAAAACACCCCCAAAGCATAATGTTTCCACCTCCATGTTTGACGGTGGGGATGGTGTTCTTGGGGTCATTCCTCCTCCTCCAAACACGGCAAGTTGAGTTGATGCCAAAGAGCTCAATTTTGGTCTGACCACAACACTTTCACCCAGTTCTCCTCTGAATCATTCAGATGTTCATTGGCAAACTTCAGACGGACCTGTACATGTGCTTTCTTGAGCAGGGGGACCTTGCGGGCGCTGCAGGATTTCAGTCCTTCACGGCGTAGTGTGTTACCAATTGTTTTCTTGGTGACTATGATCCCAGCTGCCTTGAGATCATTAACAAGATCCTCCCGTGTAGTTCTGGGCTGATTCCTCACCGTTCTCATGATCATTGAAACTCCACGAGGTGAGATCTTGCATAGAGCCCTAGACCGAGGGAGACTGACAGTTATTTTGTGTTTCTTCCATTTGCGAATAATCGTACCAACTGTTGTCACCTTCTCACCAAGCTGCTTGGCAATGGTCTTGTAGCCCATTCCAGCCTTGTGTAGGTCTACAATCTTGTCCCTGACATCCTTGGACAGCTCTTCGGTCTTGGCCATGGTGGAGAGTTTGGAATCTGATTGATTGATTGCTTCTGTGGACAGGTGTCTTTTATACAGGTAACGAGCTGAGATTAGGAGCACTCCCTTTAAGAGAGTGCTCCTAATCTCAGCTCGTTACCTGTATAAAAGACACCTGGGAGCCAGAAATCTTGCTGATTGATAGGGGATCAAATACTTATTTCCCTCATTAATATGCAAATCAATTTATAACTTTTTTGAAATGCGTTTTTCTGGATTTTTTTGTTGTTATTCTGTCTCTCACTGTTAAAATACACCTACCATTAAAATTATAGACTGATCATTTCTTTGTCAGTGGGCAAACGTACAAAATCAGCAGGGGATCAAATACTTTTTTCCCTCACTGTGTGTATATATATATATATATATATATATATATATATATATATATAAACTAGTGCTGGTGTATAAAATAGAAGAGGCAATAAATCCAATATGTTACAAATCAGAATCAATGTCAAATTCATCAATGGAAAATACCCCGCTATAGCCGGAGTCGGGACACAATCCTCAAAGTGATGCTCTGCCTTAACGATGTCACTGACACCGGCCCAGTACTGTCCCGACATATGTTAGTGACAACGACAGCAAGCCGACAGTGCTGACAGGATGCCAGTTCCGGCATGATGTCGTAGGCTGTCTGGGAAACTGCGCTGCAAAACGACACTGTGCAAGTCTCAAAGTAGCCTATTCGGGTTATCTGATTGACATATAAACAGGTACCCACAATAAACCTCATGAATGTGCGATCATGTTAACAGTTGGTGCAGTATGTCCATTCGGAATGAACTGATTCCGAATGACCTAATATTGTGCATGTAAACATAGTCAATGTCTTTCATTCAGATACATTATCTTTAATACCATATATTTCTGTAAGTGTAATCTGATATTGGGCATACTTGCACAAGGGATACAATGTAAAAGTGATAGCACTTAAGTTGATTCCAATAATTTTAGAAAGGGAAGGCTCTTGGAATGGCTCTTGCATTTAGTCATACCATACTAAATACGAGTGATTTCTTGGAAAGTCCAATTTAATTGGTGTAAATCTTTATGCAGTCTTGCAAGCTTGTAGCCTAATTAAAATGGAAAAAAACACATTAGAGTTCTTTCATTATTATTATTATTACTTGTAGAAAACAACTGTATTCAAGTGACCTGTGAAATAGGATGTATTCGTTTACCTTGATCTAGACTATGGAAAGAAATGTAGCATACTATTTCTTAGGCACTGAAATGCAAACTTTTTTTGCTTTTATAGCCAATAAGATGGAACTGCATTGGACGTAACTAGTATAATGAGAATACTCATAGAAATAAAAAAATGAAAGATGGACTTAAAATGAACATTAAGTGGTTTAGAGAATAAAAGTCAGCCTGTAAGTAAGTGTTTACTGTTAGTAAGACGTGTAACCAGGCTGTTGATTTAATAAATAAAGCCACAGTGTAGATGTTTGTGGCAGTTGCCAATTCCTTCCTCATTTGCTGTATGTGCTTCTCTGTTTTATGGTTGTTTAGGTTACATTTTACCTAGCACCATTTCATTTCCATGTTCCACACATACATGGCACACACTGTATAGTAATCAATACAAAATGCCCGTTTTAGGTAAGGAAGCATTAGGAAGGTATAGAGCAGCAGGAGAAAGGTGTGTGCTCTCTTACAAAAAGAGTAGGCAATTCCAATATATGCTTAAATAGACTGATTTGAGAAAATATACTATGTTTCAATATAGCTACACATCTGTCTATCTATAGCCATATATGCATACACACATACACAATTATATATATATATAACAATGATGACATTTAATGATTTTTGGTAATCTTTGCCAGTCATTAGTTTCTCTCAAAGCTTTTTTAAAAATAAAAATAAACCTTGCCAGAAAGTTATTCTTCCCCACAGAAATGGATACTATGATGATATAGCCATGCATGGGCCCCAAACAGCTTCTGCTTTAAATTGTGTGAATCCCTGACAGATTAAGCAGGCTGGCCTCCTCTATGTAAATAAAAACTGAAAGTGTTGGGGAAAAAAACAAGTTGCAAGTTTACTTCAGGTTCAGCAAGTCATTGTCTCTTGCATTCTTTCAGGCTGATGTATTTTAATAAATTTAGAATCTAATTGTCACGGTCTCCCCTGCTTCTACCTTAGTTCAACACCAGAGGTGTCTTGAAGTGCAACACAATTTAACCCTAGTGAACACTTAAGGGGAAAACTAAAGAGAAAATGTACTTCAGTTGTGTCATTATACTAGAGTAAAATACAAGGTTATTGCAAGTCCTTGATAAAAATCAATAAAATATTATCAAATTTCCTTTTTGCAGGTACAAGTTTGGGAAGTATTACTTATCCAAAACCACGTGAATATTTGGAGGCTTGTCATCAATTCATATATTTTCCATTACATCACTGAATTGTGTACCTAATTCAACATTGTGGCAGCGTTGTGTGTTAGCTGGGAAGTGGACGATGAATAAAATATTGACATTGATCTGTTATTCACCCAACACACAACTGATTCACCTGCTAATAGATAACGGTCATCTGCCATTATTATTATTATTATTATTATTATTATTATTAACTACATAGCTTTCAGCAATGGCGGCTTCGGTTTTTATTTTACAATTTTTTCTTCTACTCATATTTGTAACTGCTACGAAGTACAGGCTTGTAGTGTTGTGTCAGCGGGGAGATTAATGCTGTGGATTCACATAACAGAATGCCAGACCGCTGTGTTTCTCTGCTTTATTGACCCATCGCTGCTCCTCGCAGCCCGTCCTGCTTTTCCGCCTCTGGTTTCTCTTCAGTTTCAGACACTGTGATTGGCTCCAGTTTCTCTTCAGTTTCAGACACTGTGATTGGCTCCAGTTTCTCTTCAGTTTCAGACACTGTGATTGGCTCCAGTTTCTCTTCAGTTTCAGACACTGTGATTGGCTCCAGTTTCTCTTCAGTTTCAGACACTGTGATTGGCTCCAGTTTCTCTTCAGTTTCAGACACTGTGATTGGCTCCAGTTTCTCTTCAGTTTCAGACACTGTGATTGGCTCCAGTTTCTCTTCAGTTTCAGACACTGTGATTGGCTCCAGTTTCTCTTCAGTTTCAGACACTGTGATTGGCTCCAGTTTCGCTTCAGTTTCAGATACTGTGATTGGCTCTCGTGCTGCCTGCCCATCCCGGAAGCCACGCCCCAAAACAGGCTCCTCCCCACTCGCAGCTCCTCATATTGTAGATTTAATTCAGCGAGGAGATCCCCTCCTGCGACTCTTCTGCAACTTTTCGCGTTCGCACTTTGCGAATATTTTTGATTTAATCCTGCCCTAAGTCTCTACTTTCTGTGTATTCGGAGAGCCTGTGTAGAGCATGTGCAGCATTGAATTCATGTCGAGCGCCGCATTTTAAGGAAAGATAGAACAGGAGCTGATTGGCTTACTTACAGCTGTGGGCTGTGGTCTTTGTGCCTCGTGGTATGTTCCTCATTGGTGGATCTCACATAGGATAGATGCATCACCTGCTGATTGGCTGCTCATCGGGTAGCTGTAATAGCATTTATGACATCATGTTCTGTTTGATCGTGAGATGCAAAGGGGCGATAAACACTTTCAGAACTGAGTCGTAGATTTGCACCGAGCTGGCTGAGACCCCATCTCCTGAATAATGGCTTGATATCAAGATGTCCATACTGTGGACTTAGAGACAACACAGCACATCTTTGATGAATTTTATTGCATGCTAGAATTAACCAGAGTCTGAAGGGTCAGAGATCTTGAGAGGGAAAAGAGTTTAAAGAATAACCACTTTATATCAATTTGTATTAATTAAATTAACACAATATGTTGGTCGATACACTGGTATTAGTTTAATTTAGAATAAATGACTAAATACAGTACCTTTAAATGTATGCAGTTGTTACACTTCACTAATTTCAAAAGCAAAATTACTTTGAATATTGAGAATCTTCATTATGGATTACTTAAATTAAGTATTGAAGGTCTGCATGTAAGATTAACTTATTAACTCTAACTTAACCTGACTACAACTTACATATTAGTGGTGTACATACTGCATGTATGTTGACATTTTAAAAACTATTAATTTAAATGTACAATATCAGTTTATTTTGTATTTCCATTTATATGACATTCTATTAAATTTTAATGCACAAGTAATTTAGGTTAAACTATCAACAGAATATCTATTAAACATGCCACATGTAGGGAAGACCCCTGGAGAGAAGAATCAGATTGTGAATGCAGTTTTCACCAATCCAACACCTTCTCTGAGGTTTGCATTGACACAGTATATATGAAGTGTGTAGCCCAGACTCCAAAATTCACTCCAACATAGAATTCTAGATATTATATATAAAAAGCCAAATTAATAAAAGGTTTCACACCACCACTTTTGCATCTGTTGATTATATTTCCAGCGAAATAAAATATTTTTTGCAATAAAATGCCATCTAGTGTCATTATACGTGTATTGCTATATTTCTTATGCTTTTTAAAAGATACTGATCTGAATGGGAACAATATTAAATACATTGGTAAGGATTCAATATTACAAAAACAAAAAACATTTATATCAAAGCCATCTCTTTGGTGTAGAAAAACAGCAGTAAGATGAGAACTGGCGAGGGGGAGGGCTCATCTGAGTGACAGCACAAACAGTCCTATCAGAGGCTTTGACTTTAGGCGCTGACTACACGCGGTGTCAAAGGCTTCAGCCCCCGCCGAACAGTAAAAAGGGGACTTAGCTCCCCCTGTAATTTTGATGAGTTACTTAATAATTCAAGGAAGAAAATAAAGCCAAAAACGCGATTACAATTAGATTGTGTTTTATACTGCAGTAATTAGAATAGTCCCCGTTAGTTGCGTTGAGAAATTCTCCCGCATAGAACCATATAGTGCGTTTTGTTACACCGTCTGCTAATTATGTTGTGGCCCGTTGACGAACCCTGGCCGACAATGTAGCTATAAAATAAAAGCAGCGTTTTTTAGTGATTTTATCTGACAGTGGTCGTAGGGGGTTAGTATTAGTAACTCAGCCCCCCGGGAATTTCAAAACTCGGCGCCTATGCCTTCGGGAGTTATGTTTCATTTCAGAGATTTAAATATCCATTCTTTTATTGAACTCTACATATGGTAAAGTATTATTTTTAAAATATAAATTAAATATTTTTAAATGGAAAGTGTTAACATTTCCTTTAAATTGCCACGTTTATTGTCTATATCGACTATATTGCTTTATTGTAGCTTTATCCGGCGCTTACTCAAAACATATCTTTTCAAACAGTACTTGTAATTTAGTCATTTAACTTCCTCTAAGATAACAATTATACAACGTTTTGTCATACTTCTTGCCTTGCGTTACTAGTACTCGTATTGTCTATTTTGATTTCCCCTATGCGCCCTTTCCCTTGGCCCTTGAGTGCAGACATGATGTTAGGTCACAGTCATCAGCTTTTACAATCCAGAATGTAATACCTCATATATTTTAAATTGTGTAAATTGGAATTTGTGAAATGTATTATGCTTTGAATTGCACTGTAATATTTAAATTGCAATTTGTAATGATTTATGCCTTGAACTGCACTGTATTTTTGCACTTTGTGTTGCGCTTATCTTTTGTAAGTCACCCTGGATATGGGCATCTACCAATAAATAAATAATAATAATAATAATAATAATAATAATAATCATCTATGAAGTTTAAAGGTCACAGTGGTATATAAGCAAACACATGATACATTATTTCCCAAAATACATTGTAATGCTTTGTATAAAATATTCTCTATTTTATTATGCATGCATACTATGTACATCCAGTTTGTACTATGCATTACATACTACATGCTGTACTTAGTTATTTAACAGTTAACATAACACAGACAAAGAGAAGCCTTAGCCTACCTATATTTTACAGTGCTTTCATTCATGTGCCTCTTTTATTAATGGTATCGGATTTGCCTTTTATTACAATGTATGCAATACTGGAATGTGGGTAAGGCATGACTCTGGAGAATTTTAACACAGGCCCACAGAGACTGTCAGCCCTGGACACGTGGTTCCATTGTCCATGTTTCTGTATTGAAAAACAATCCCTTTTTAACCACTTGCACATTTGCAAAACCAATTACCACATTCTTGTAGATTGGGCCCCTACTAGGCGATGTGAGCTCTCTGGTAAAAAAGAGGGATGAAGGACTGGGACTTGCAGACACCCAGAACTGAAATATATTTAAATATATTAAGGATATACAGTTAGTAGGCTAGTAGTAGTCCTGACATTTATTAAATTGAATGATCTCAACATACAGCTAATTCAACTGCATTTTATATAATGGAGTATTGTAGACTTGCAGGCTACTGTAATAAGTTTCATATTAGCAATGCCGAATTCAGCATCAGATTGGTGCTATAGATCACAGCACTTGACCTTCATGTGTTTACCAACTCAAATCAAACTGTGTTCCTGGCAAATTCACATACAGATGCATTTGTGTAGATCACTGTTTTTACGTATTAAAATGATCTGGAATTCTGCTTTGAAAATAATTTAACAGATTACAACTGGTATAGATGTATTTTATTTATTGTTCAAACAGTTACAACAAACTAGTTTATAGTTATCCTATAAACATCAATCTGTTTTGTATTCCAGCTACTGAACAGCCCGTTTTGAGGAACAACTGGCAAAGCAAGTCTGGGAGGAGTCCTCTGCAGACCTTGTATGACAGTGACCAGGTGGGCAGCATGGAACACAATGCAATCTCTACATTTTCTACATACACACTAAGCAACTGGCATAGCAGTGCACCTATTATGAAAGTTAACCACCGTAAATGTGCACAGTAATTTGGCTTCCAATGCTTTTACCATGTATGTACTTTATTTTGTCTTTCATGGTTTGTATGTTTTACAATTATTTCACGTTGATTTCCTACACTTTACTATGGATCCAACAGGATGTGGTAAACCTTTATAAGGGATGTTTCAGAAGACTGTCCCTTATTAGTACAACTGTGACAGTAGTGCTCTAAATTGATTACCAATTGGAAATCGGGGTTATAAAAAAAAAAAGACTTGATCACTATAAAACACTAACATATGAGTACTGTTTCTGGTTTAAAACCCATGTTAGTGATTTAATTACAAGCCTACAAAATACATTCTTACTTTGGGGCTCAATATTCCACAATATCTCATTTCGCTTAATACTGTGAATCAAATTTCAAATCCAAAATGTCAAGGCAAACAACAAAAAAGACACTGCCATTTTGCTTAATGTCCCTTGTTGAATTAGGAATTATTTGGAATGATGAGTCAGCCTACTGGGGATTCCAGCTGACAGATACCATTTAAAGAAAGAAAGTAAAAAAACATTACAGTAGGAGGTCTTTTTTTGTGTTACTGTTTATTTTATTGAGGGAGATCAATTATCAGAGTCTGTAAAAAAACATATATCTCTTTTTCTGCAGTGTTTTGAATAGCTTTTTTCTTTATTTCTTTAGTTGTTTAGCGAGATTGATTGATTCGGGCCAGCTATACCATCAGATCAATGCAATCCTTTGTCTGCTGTATCACTGTATTTTTTGTGTGAAGTCAGTTAATTCATGCAAACTTGGTAAAATGGAAAAAACTGAAAAAAGTACCTTAATGCCAACAGTCCATAGAAGGAAAATCTGTGTTTCAGGTCAAAGTGACAGGAAAACTGATAAGAAACTGATAAGAAAATGTGCAGTGTACTGTTTGACCAAATGACCAGTGGTTTGATTGATAGGTTTGAGCAGGAGCAAAGTTGGGTTTGTTTTCGTGGTTCACTTCTGTGTTTCTCAAGACTCAGCTCACGTGTGTTCAAAATGCAAAATAAGTGAGCTCGGTTTGTTTTTCATTAATAAAACACCAGGAATTTGCATTTTATATGATAAGCATATCAGTAATGGCAGCATACTGCGTACAATAACAAATATACATGACGGTACTAAAGTAACTACATACAGTTGTCCACCAAACACATTTGATAAATCAAATGATAAACGGGTGTATTCACATTGTGGAGAATGTCATCATGCAGATCTGACCAGCAAAGCGATTCATTTTCACATTGTATGATGAAAGTCTGTATCGTGATCTTATCCAATATTAAAATGTACTGTATGCAGTTACTGAAAACAACAGTATGCTGCTATACTTGTGAATATTATAATCAGTGTTGTACTGCTGAATTGTGATTGTTTTGCCTGTATAAAAATATATAATACTGTAGTGTGACGTCCCCTAAATATCCATCTAGGAGTATTTTACTGCTACTGCCATACCTTTAAAAATATAGTGCTACCCCAGCTAACAATATTACATTGCCACAATGTTGTGACAACATGGTGGTTTTGTTGCTGCAACATTGTACTGCAATGTAGTCCCAACGTAAAAATGAAGTTCCCAGATACGTTGCTTCAATGGCGTCGTCACAATTTAAAAATTATGCTGAAACGTTGTGGAAACATAGCTTTAAGTTGTGGGGAAGTTGTGACTATGTAGAATTATAACATTGTGGCAATAAAAAATGAAGCTCGTAAATAAATTGCTACAATGTTGTGTTCTAACTTAATTAATATTCTCAAATCTATTGACACAACTGAAAAATACATTATGCATACAACCATCAAAATACCATAAATATAATTATTTTATTAACTTATTATAATTAGCACATGGAAATACCTTTAGAAATAACACAATACCAATAAATACCTTCAAGTAAAATGTTTTAAAAGAAAAACACAGTTTAAGAAACCATCATTTAATAATGATTTAATAATATTCTCAGAATTAGTACATAATACATGCATAAATAATATAAATGATAAGGAACATGAAGCCTCAATGGAGAAGTGCTTGTAGTGGATCAACAGTGGCCTGCCATGTTCATTAACAGGGTATACGTTTATAGTAGGTTTAAAAATGCAATTGATTCAAGGTACAGTGGGGATTACAGAAAGCAGATAAAACCCCTGGAAGGCAACTCAACAAAGGCCTATTGCATTTAAGATGCTTTGGGGAGGATTAAACCAAAAATGTTCGCAAAGTGCGAATATGAAAAGTTGCGGAAAAGTCGCAGGAGGGAATCTCACAGCTCAGCAGATAAACACAGTGATCTGGCTCTCCGTGCTGTGAATCCACAGCATTAATCTCCCCGCTGACACAAAACTACAAGCCTATACTTCATAGCGGTTACAAATATGAGTAGAAGAAAAAATTATGAAATAAAAACTGAAGCCCCCATTGATGAAGGCATTATGTATTAGCGGGTGGATAAATGGTTGGGTGAATGTAAATATGTAAATATTTTATTCAGCGTCAACTTCCCAGCTAACACACAATGTTGCCACAATGTTGAATTACGTTGCTACAAGTTGTGGCAACATGTGGAATTTATAAATCAATTCTGGGAGCGAAACAACTCCGATGTCTTCACTCTCACTTCCGGCCAAAGAGTATAAATACCCCTTCATCAACACACCCCCCTAGCGTTCGTCGTTTTGCATAGTCTGGGATTGACTCGTAGCCCTGCCTCGTCCAGCACTACACTCGATTCAGTGATTGCCACTTACTGGTGCTACACTTAGACTCGTCTCCTACCGATTGGCAGTGGATCCCTTACAGCCTCCTGTTGCCGACTCTCTCCTGGAACTCAGTGCTTCTGTTGCCTCTCCAGCCAGCCACTCTGCTGCTGCTGCTCCTGCTCTCCCTGGTACCGATGGTGCACCTCGGAATTGGTGTTCTCCCCGCCTCTGCGCTGGCCAGCGCAGATCCGCTTCCGGATCTGTCAGCGATTCCAGCCCGTCTCCTGCTCCTCGCTCACGCCGCTCGGTGCCGGCCTCCTTCGACACTTCTGGTTCTTCATCATCGGCAACCTCTTCTCGACCTCGGACCCCATGCTCCCATCCACCAGTTCCCGCTGTCAAGAAATGGACCATCGTGGGCCCGCACCACGTTTTACATAAACACGGAGTCGCACATCCTCGCAGTCTCCGAAAGCCACAGCTACTTCACCTCTACACAAGTTTTGTCTGCGACAATCCACCTGCGCCTGCCAGTCCCCACGGCTTCTAGGATACCCCCGGGTCGCATCCCGATAACGTACCTCCTTCACTTGTTCCGTCTTCCACCCCGCTGGTTTCTCTTCCTCCCTCTTCCAGCATTCCACCTTCCGCTCCTGTCCCCCCCCGACCCCCACCACCAATGCCACCATTTCTTTGCTTTCTTTGTTCCTGTCCTCCCTTCTTGATCCTGGCTTCCACCTGCCTTCCACCCCACATGTCCCCTCGACTCCCTCCCCCAGGCCCAGTGCCTTCTTCCATGGCTGTGTCCTTTTCCTCTGTCCCCTCTCCTGTCTCCACACTTTCTGCTGTCCCAACTGGAGCGCCGCTCGGCGTGGACCATGTCCCACCCCAGGCCCCGGTTTCCTTTTCCGTGGCCCCCACCACCCCCGACACTTGCCTTGCTCCGCGTGACCCCCTTCCTTCCTTCTCTCCCTGCTCTTCTTCCTCCACCTCGGGAATACACAGTTTCCACCACCACCCCTCAACCCCCTCCCCAAAATGCTTTGCTGTACTCTCCACCTACCATTCCGCTCTCCCTCCGCCAGCAAATCATACACGATATGGATGTTAATCTTTCTACCCTCCACAGCCTAGCTGCGCATGACCCCATACTTACTAGGATCGTAGATTGTGGCCCTGTTTCAGCCACTTTAAAAAATCCTGACCCCAGAGCTTTTTAACCTCTAACCATGTCTTTTTTCACCTGTCGCCATATCCTGTGTTCCAATTTCCCTGACCACCGCCGTGAATTAGATGATAACATGTCCATTACTCTGGATTTCTCAGTTCACTTTGGCGGTTCCACATTTTAGACTTATCACAAGCAGTTTTCAGCCAAGGCAGTGACCTGCCTGCAGCAGTGGAACCAGCACGTTTATTGGGGCACCTTGGAAACAGAACTATACTGTCGGCTGTTTTCTGGTTTGCACCCACTTACATGTATTATTTGCAATTCTTCCTCACACGCCTCTTTGCACTGTCCCCACACCGAGCCTGCAGCTCCCACTGTCCCTTCATTTTCCCGGTCGTCTCCCGCTCCCCCCATTTCCCAATCTTCTGCCAAGTGTGTCGACGTCCACGGTTGCCCTATACTTTTCACTGGAGGCAGGCAGGTTTGTAATAACTCCACAGGTTGTCACGCTTCCTCTTTATCTGCAACCACTGTGGTCTGAACGCGTCTGAACTCCTTGCCCATCCTAATTCCAACTACCAACTACCACCTGCATGGACTCTCCTTCGGGTTTTCATCTGGCCTCATTTCCATTCCCTCTTCCTCCTTATTCTGTCGAAACCTGCAATCAGCCATTCTGGATCCCGATTCCATAGACTCGCTTCTTTCCAAGGAACTCGTTTCAGGGTTTCTCACACACCGACAGCCCCCTGCCTCGCTCTCTCAGCAGAAAACACCATAACCCCCCCCCCACACACACACACACACACACCCCGGAAATATTCTGCCTAGGGCCCCTACAGCCACTGCTTTGCGGTCTCGCCCCCAGAACCCTACAATCTTACTGGTCCTCCTGGAAACTTTTCCAATACTTTCATATTTCATTCAATATCCTTTTCCCCACTTTCGACTTACTAACCATTTCTTCCCACATCAGTTTCCTACACCGCAACTTGCATCTCAGAGTCTCCTCCATCATAGTGCACCTTTCAGGCATTCAATTATTTCACAAAATGTTTACTGGAACACCCAGCCTGCTCATGTCTCACCCCCAAATCATCCTCCTTCTCAAAGGACTACAGGAGAACAAAACTCCTCTTCCTCACTCTCACCTACCCATCACAACTGACACGCTCATGCACTGCATTTTTACTTTAAAAAATCATTATCACTCACCTGCCATGGACCTGACACTCCACGCCATGTTTGTTATTGCCTTTTTCGGTTTTCTGAGATGCTCAGAATTCACCGCTTCAAACTCTCATTTCAATCCTACCATTCACCCTTTCATCAAAGACCTCTTTTTCATTCCACCGACTGCTTCATTTTTCGCAAAAAACATTATCGAAATACTGACACATTGCCGAACAAAATATAATATAAAATGACATTCAATAACAACATATTTTCTCTCTGTGCACGAACAATAGGCAACATTTTGTTTGTGTGGGTGTTGGGTGCAACATGTAATTTGTTACCGCTCTGTACACCTGTATTAGCAATAATCAGTTATTTCCACTTAACACACAGAGGCTGTGAATAAACCCGGAGCTGCGCCTGCGCAAACCTGTGCCGGTCAGGCTTTCTTTCCACTGTGCCTCAACCGTGAGAGGCTTTAGACAATCCGCAGTGTCTGAAACTAGAGGAGCTGAGAGCATTGTCAGGGTGTTTTCTTGTATATATTTTCTTGATTTAATACAGCGAAAATGTAACCACTCCCACTGTATTGTTGGGTGGGATTAACTACAATTTTAACCAGCTGCTAATAGCAAACTACACAACTGTACATCATGGGGTTTAGATTAAAAATTAGAAGAGAGTAGCATCTAACTAAACATGAAAGTGCGACTGAGTACAGTGGTGTAGTGTTGTAGTAGCGGCTGTGTGAATGTTGTGTTTTATTCTCTGCGAGAAGGTCGTTTTGTGGCGCAAATCGGGTTAGATTTAATACCACGATAGTTTAGCAGCACAATTTCCATTCACAGACATTCACAGATTGAAAACTCAAAGGGTGCCACTGCCTGTTACTGGAGGGAAACTAAATGTTTTGTTTAATGTAGGGCTGTGTGATATGTTGATATATATCATGTGACGATAGAAGAACGTCTATCGTTTATTTCGTTGTGTCGCAAATCCCACTCTTTACGGCAATATTTTTTGTCATTTGGACGACGCTTTGCGTTCTTCCCGGTCCATCCACTCGTGCCGGACGCGGCAAGAAATGTGCATCAGAAACACAGACAGACATGGAGGAGAGAGACCTGACACACAATACCCACAATAACCAAAGATACTTTAATGCACAAGTGCACACGTTCCCCGCTCTCGTCGTCGGGATAAACTGCAAGCACCCCCGACAATACACCATCGCCCCCCCGCTAATTTAGATGTATATAATTTGTATAACATTAAAGAATAATAAAGTTTGTTTGCATTTTAATAAATTGGAAAGCAATGCAAACAAATGCAGAAAGTTTCATTTTCTTTTTATTAAGATGGTGAATCGAAACGCGACAGTCAGAGGAGAAATGTCCCTGTCTAGCAGATACTAAATGCGCCACTATAAACCCGGCTGTGATAAATCTACCTGAATCTACCATTTTACAGCGCATGTGTTGCGTGATTAGTATTACTTGTGTTATTGTTGTTATGTGACTGTAAATCATACTGTATATATGTATATATGTATATATATATGCCATAACAACATAACACACGTAATAGTAATCATACAACACTTGCGCTGTAATGTGTTTCATTCTGCATATATTTACCATGACAGCCTGCATGTGGTATTTGTTAGTTTTGCATATTTAATGATTAACAAAATACTTCTAGTTTGAATGTCTTTGGTCTTATTTTGTAGCTTGATTGAGTAAAAATAAGAAATATCGAGAGATATATCGTGTATCGTCCAAACTTCTAAAAATATCGAGATATTATTTTTAAGTCATATCGCCCAGCCCTAGTTAAGTGTATGTGTTAGATGTTCCCATGTACTGCTACAGCACAACTGTTTAAGTAATAGTTTAAGTAAGGTGTGTGTATTACATTTGTCCCTTTTTATTTTAGATCGATCTTCCTTCTGTCATAGGTGTCTGAGATGGATTTACCAGTGATTGGGAGGATGATGGTAAATGAAAGTGAAAAATACATGAACAAGAGGACACTGCAATGTAAAAGTGTAAAAAAGTGGTTGAGATGTAAAAAAAAAAAAACAATACACACACCTTACTTAAACATTCATAGCAACACGTTTTATCATACTTCTTGCCTTGCGTTACTAGTACTCGTATTATTTTGATTTCCCCTATGCCCCCTTTCTCTTGGCCCTTGACTGTGACCTAACACTTTACAATCCAGGATGTAAGACCTCAAATATTGTATACACTTGTGTAAATGGGAATTTACAAAATGTATTATGCTTTAAATTGCACTGTATTATGTAAACTGGATTTTTTAAATGTTTTATGCCTTGAACTGCACTGTATTTTTGCACTTTGTATTGCGCTTATATTTTGTAAGTCACCCTGGATAAGGGCGGCTGCCAAGAAATAATAATAATTAATAACTCAGTTATAGCAATACAATGTCCACAAAGTCAAACAGGTATCTAAAAAGTGTAATTTAATGTAGCTTCACTGATTCAGTATGACTTTAAATTAAAGTCTGCGTTATATAGGTTGCATTACTACATTACTTTTAAATAATCGTACTAGACATTAACGATGGGCCTAGGACTAATTGTTAATGTTAATTAAATGTTTGTCCCCTTTGAGTAAGACCGAATTGAAAGTGAAATTGGAATGATAAAATATCTTAACCATTACCAATCACTTTTATTAAGATTTACGGATAACATGTAACAATCAAAAACACAATTATGTGTGTGTGTATATACTAACATTGTCACAACATTTTCAAAACATAGCGGTTTTCACAACCTTACCACAACGTTGTGTGTAAGTTGAAACAAAAACATTTCTACAACTTTATTAAGTGTGGTTGTAGCAAGGTTGCCACAACGCTTATTTGAGTCAAGTAACATTTCTAATGTTGTTACAACGTCGTTTCAATGTTGTGTTGGCCCCAACCAACCCACAACCATACTACAACATTTTGAGGATGTTGTGTGTTAGCTGGGACCTTACATAATACATTATAGCCTACATAATGGGGTGTATTCATGAAGGGTTTTTACTCAAATTAGTTTTTTTATTATTTTCTCACACAAACAAAAGTATATAGCCACGAATGAAAAATGACTTGCTCACACTCAGCATCTTTTAGATCAAATTGTACACTCTGATGTATAGCCTACATATTAACTTTAATTTACATTTTATTCCATTTAGAAAAACAATAGGGAAATACCTTTTTAACATCATTGATGAATATAGCCCACTATCTCAATCTCAATAAGATTACAGATGTTACTGTTAACAATACGTAAATGAACAAATACATATACATGCGTATGCTGTCTTAACTACTGGTTCTGTACAGCCACAAATGTTACCACATAACCCACGGATACTATAACAGTATTGATACTACACACAACAAGCAGGTCGTGGTCTCCCAGTACAATACAGTACAATGTGGGACTTTGTGGTGTATTCAGAGCCCTATTTAGAAAAGCTATACCATTTCTAAGACGTGGATTTTAAAAGACGTGCTTCTCAAAACCATACATTAAATCGTCTGCAAAGAATATGTGCTCGGACAAGTTACAAACACAGTAATGAACAAAGTGGCACAACCACAAGAGGAAGGCTTGGGTTTTGGATACATCAAGAGAAACAACTAATGAAAAAGAACATTACAGCTGGAATTCTTGGGTCCAGTTAAAAGAAAAGCGAGGAACAAACGAGGATCGACCAAAAAGAGGAACAGCAAAAAATCACCAAACAATAACATCTTTTAAAAATGGCTTTTGTTCACTGCTGATGTGAATCTGAACTCCACCTATTTCAACTGGCACCAACACAAACAAGTACTGGGAAAAGTCATACAAAAATTCCAGTTATAGCAGGATTTGTTCACCATCCGCGTACAAGGCCACAAAATAATGTTATAGTGTTTAAAATTTAAGGGGATTTTTGTGAATGCTGCGTTTTCAACAAACCCTAGGACAACCGGCTTTGCCAGCTGTCCCAGAAAGAGGTTTTCCTGGTTGCACACACGTGTCCCCAAACTGAACACTTTCATTTGAATTCAGTCAATGGAGTACTTGGAACTTGGCGTGTTCTGTGGAAAAGAGTAGCTGTAGATCGAAGTAGAAATTGCTTGGAGAGGCCTTCATGCGGTAATGGATCCTGATGGTAATATATATATATATTCACACATATCAGTACATAAATACACACGCACACATGAATTATTAGGAACTGAGTTCTTACTTCTATTTTGCTATCCCATACATTTTATGAGTGTTTTGCCAAAAAAGAAACTGATACAGATAATGTGTAATCTTAAGAGTGAAGACAGTACCTCATTCAGGAGAGGATTCTGAGTTACTGTTGTGCGCCTCCTTCTGCTGGTTGCTTATTTTTATTTTCCTTTGTGTGTTTTTTTTCCTTACTCTTATGGTGGAGTAAGTGTGTTGATGGACATTAAACTTATGTGAGACATAACAGATGGGATGCTCTAAGCCACTTGTGTTTTCCTGGACAAATCCCAGGACTTTAGAGTCAGGTTATAAAAACATTGATCAAATAAAAATGCATTCAAATAAAATCCAAAACGGGCCAACATAACAATATTTTATTTTAGATATAAATAAAATGTAGCCTAATGTCAAGTAAAAAAAAACTCCCCTACATAATCCTGATCTCATCATGTTGCCAGACATAAATAATGGCAGGTCATCTCCACCATATAAGATATGTCCTGTAGTCAGAGACGGATCCAATATGAGACATGCTCTGCTGTATTAAGGTGCACAGCCTCAGGGTTTTAAATTAACAGGGAAACCTGTGGAGATTCAGACAGACAGGCATCTTCCCCTCTGTAAAGTATGTGTGAAGAATTGAACATACAGATAACCCCATCTCCCATGTATTAGAATAATGCATTTCCTATATATGATGGGTCTATTCTTGTCACCCATAGTCCTAGGATGAGATGGTAACTTATTTTTTTTTAATACAGTATAAAATATTTACCTATTTTTACATATGCTTCTATAAAAAAAGCGGCACTAATGACTAATGTAATAAAGAAAGGAAAACAATACTGCACCAAAGGATACAATTAAAATGTTTTTTAAATGGGATAACCACACCAAATATTATATTAGACAATGGATATGAAATATCACTGGAACAATGAACACAGCCTTGGATTGGGGAGCACAAATAGTAATGTTGATAAGTGGCCTTAACGGCAGTACAAGTCTCTAAGGCAATGCAATTCACATTTAATGAATTTCAGAATCAATCCTAAACTTTATAGGTAACCAGGGCAAAGACACCACTACGAAATATATAGTATAAAGGATTTGGGTTTCTGTCAAGAGCCCAATAGCTATTTTCTGTCTATACCATTCAGCATATAAAGAAGATGCTGTTATGTCTGCACACTGAGTTACAGTGTTGCAGTGAGTTACATTAACACATAGTTCTACAGTGTGAGTATTACATAGCTATGTCTGATGTACAGTACTGTTATGATATGTCATTGATAATTGTGTATTGTGTGAGGACTTCCCCTCTCGAGAATAAATCGTTACTTGTTTTACTGGAAACCACTGTCTCGGAGTTGCCATTCCTAACACAACATTCAACACAACAGATGCATAGTGATAGCAAGTATAGCATGAAAATAATCAAATTACATCAAATTGAATATTGGAAATATGTAATTTGTTTTAAATGAAGTGAAAATATTAATGCAATGTGTATTTGAAACTATATTACACTAAGGCTTTTTTTTTCAAATGGCAAGAAAGCTTATCACAGGGAACTGTTTCTGTAACAAGATTAATTCAGTGAAGTGGTCAACCTACAAGGCTGGAGCCACCCCTGCTGTGTGTGTATCAATGTTTGTGCTTTGTTTGTAGATGAGGAATAGGGCTTTCGTTGTACTGTGTAGAGCAATTGTGGTGTACTTTTCAGTAACATGTGGCTTGGATATTCCCTTTTTTGCATTAAATCCAGCTGTTATGCATTGTAAAATGACCACTCTGATTTATGAGCTTTACATAGACCCTGGCACTAAATCCACTGGGAGTAATGCTGGTGCACTTTGGCATTGTAAATTCAGCTATGCTAAAACTGCCTTTACATTAGACAAAATACACTTAAATGCACATCTTGTGAAAGGCTGATCAGTGGAGCAGATTAATATTTTGCTTACATTGTGGTTTACCATAATTAATGTTTTCTTCTTCAGAATGTGAAATCATCAAGACATGTCTCAATACACACACACAAGCAACTCTTATCTGATGTGAAAGGAAATAGAAGTGCAATGCAAGACAACTTTCTTGAAATGTAGTATAATTCTGAATACAAATGTAATCTGATGACACAGGGTTATACGTGTTATATGGTTATATGTGGGGGATGTTTTCTTGGCACACTTTAGGCCCCTTAGTGCCAATTGGGCATCGTTTAAATGCCACGGCCTACCTGAGCATTGTTTCTGACCATGTCCATCCCTTTATGACCACCATGTACCCATCCTCTGATGGCTACTTCCAGCAGGATAATGCACCATGTCACAAAGGTCCAATCATTTCAAATTGGTTTCTTGAACATGACAATGAGTTCACTGTACTAAACTGGCCCCCACAGTCACCAGATCTCAACCCAATAGAGCATCTTTGGGATGTGGTGGAATGGGAGCTTCGTGCCCTGGATGTGCATCCCACAAATCTCCATCAACTGCAAGATGCTATCCTATCAATATGGGCCAACATTTCTAAAGAATGCTTTCAGCACCTTGTTGAATCAATGCCACGTAGAATTAAGGCAGTTCTGAAGGCGAAAGGGGGTCAAACACAGTATTAGTATGGTGTTCCTAATAATCCTTTAGGTGAGTGTACATTGCTGATAATGATGTATCACAGGTGTTTGGGATTTGTCTGATTCTGGATTAACCTATGAGAAGCATACTGATTAATTGTGAAAGACAGTAAATTCTAAGCTTGTTGTTGGTGACACCAAGCCTCTTTTTGATTGTGGAATTTTACATTTCAAATGTTATCTTAAATAATAGTGTGTGAGATATGTTTTGGATATTGGTTTCCCAGGACCCTCTTGAAAACCAAATGTTTCCATTTGCCTTGTATATAGAAGATTATTGCATAACCTGGTCTTGGGTTTTTCAAAAATGTATCCAGAATGAATGTGGATTTGAGCTCAGAATAACTTGATTGTGTATGCAAACAATAACTGATCTGTGCGCAGAGATGGTTAACTGTAATGTGCCCTGCTAGAAATAAGCGTTTTTGTGATTGTGAGGTGCATGTGCTGAAGGTAATTCTCTACATTATGGCTGATAGAGCCCTGATTTCAGCCAATTTTCACGTCATAGTTCACACGCGGGCCGGGCATCGGGCCTGTTTTAGGCCCCTCCTCCTTTTTATATTTTAGACATTCATTAATTAAAAGAAATTATGAGAAGTTGATTATGGTAAAACAAACATAGAAAGATGTTATATAACACTGTCACGCATGACACAGTCTGCTCACGCACACACACGCACACAGGTTTCCCACAGAGCGCATGCTACCGCGCCTGTGCAGACCGGTTCGCACGGTGTTCAGTGTCCCCGCCGGCGGCAGCAGCGTGTCATCAGCGTAGTTGGAAGAGGACAGAAGAAAGCGGGACTGGACTGAAACCTCCACTGTGGATGCTGTACTTTTTCTCCACGATGCTCTGTAAAAACACTGTTCTTCTGGCTGTAGCCATGTTAAGACTAGGAGGCTGTCTTGTTTTTTGTTTGATTGGACTTTATTTTCATTAATCTAACTGTTGGAAACTATTGGAAATAAGAATGGCCATGTTCTGTGGTGACGCCTTGATTTTTTAGATAATATAACCTGCATGTTTTTATTTTTATTTTATTTGTTTAGATTGTACAGCCCATTCGTTCGTTTTTCCTCACGCCATTGCGAGCAG
Source organism: Amia ocellicauda (assembly GCF_036373705.1). Lineage (NCBI taxonomy): Eukaryota > Metazoa > Chordata > Actinopteri > Amiiformes > Amiidae > Amia > Amia ocellicauda. The sequence continues at coordinate 18,631,868 of NC_089852.1, forward strand.
TAGAGCAGCCTGGTCAGCTTGTCAAAAATGCCTTTTTACTGTGGTGGTGATAATAAACATTTAAACTAACATTGTGTGATATGCTTGAAGTGTTTTATATCTATCGATTATATTGTAGGCAAGTCAAATGTTGATTTGAGAGGCTACATTGATCAAACGTGATCAACTCACTGTCGGTCGCTGGCCACTTGGTCGTCACATTAAAAAACAAAAACTTTAAACAAAAAATGCTCCAAACATTTTTCTAAATTAACTTAATAAAGAAACGAAAAGAAGTAACTACTTTGCCATTAAAAACAAAACTGAACTATTTTAATGGCTGCAAAAGTAATATAGGCTGTGTAATGCCGAAAAAAAAAAACACGGGCTCCAGTCGTACTCAGGCCGAGAATTGTGATAAGCTGTCGGACAAGGGCCGGGCCGGGGCCTGAGCGTCTCGGGCCAGGGCCGGGCTGGGGCCTAGATTTGAGGCCCGTGCAGGGCTTTAGCTGGGAACACATTTAGGCTTCTAGCCTCTTGCTTCTGATGTAAGTAATGTCATCTGTTTAGTCTCTTCCTTTGGGAAAATAGCCACTTGGCTGCCATTCCTCTCTAATATTATCCATATGTTTTATATTGCCATAGGGCAATACTGTTAATTCTTTATGAAAAACCTTCAAATATCATTATTTTTCATGCAATAAGCAGCATTATTCCAGTTGTTGTTTTTTGTTTATATTTTTCTCCCACTTTGGCAGAATCTAATACATTTCTTAAGGTGCTGATACAATTCAATAAACCCTGCTGGATTGACACCCTGCAGGACCAAGAGTTGCTTACCACGTCTTTCTTGTCTACATAATATACCTACATAATATACTAACTTAAAACCACTAAGTATTTACCAATATACTGGCTTCTCATCCTCATCACTTGAAGCAATGCCACTATTTCCTTTTCAGGCAGGTAGAGATGCACAAGGAGGCACAGTGCACATGCAGATCCTGTTCCAATCAGTGGTGTACCTTTGTAGAACACTTCCATTTCCTGTGTTTCAAATTTAGTTAATCTTTGAATTTTCTTGAATAGTAATACAATACTTTCCAAACCATGCACAGCTATTAAACTGTACTTTGTTCATCTTGTTTTCCCATAGTTTGACCTGGCCTCAGCCCAGGTTATGCACCAGGGCAGGAAGGATTTGCTGAACAGAGCGTGCAAGGCATACACCAAAAAGAGACGCGTCCTGATCCCCGAGGACCTTAAGCATCTCGTCGTGGATGATCAACACGAGCTACTATACTGCTATGTACCTAAGGTAGCCTGCACAAACTGGAAGAGGGTCCTGATGGTGCTGACTGGGGACGGCAAATACAGCGACCCCCTGAAGATCCCTGCCAATGAGGCTCATGTGGCAGGGAACCTGCGTACCCTCTCTCAGTACACCACCGCAGAGATCAACCACCGGTTGCGCACCTACCTGAAGTTTGTGTTTGTGCGGGAGCCCTTCGAGCGCCTGGTCTCAGCCTACCGCAACAAATTCACCCGCAACTACAACACAGCCTTCCATAAGCGCTACGGCACCAAGATCATCAGCAGACATCGGGTCAACCCCAGGGAGGAGGCTTTGGAGAAGGGCAACGACGTTTCTTTTGAGGAGTTTGTCTACTACCTGGTGGATCCCCGCACCCAGCATGAAGAGCCCTTCAATGAGCACTGGGAGCGGGTGCATTCACTCTGCCACCCCTGCATCATTCACTACAATGTGGTGGGCAAGTACGAGAGTCTGGAGCAGGACGCCCGATACATCCTGCAGCTGGCAAAGTCCCGGGATGTGGTTCGCTTTCCTGCCACGGTCAAGAGCTCCCGCACTACAGATGACATGGCCGCCCAGTTCTTCCAAAAAGTTAGCCCCTTCTACCAAAAGAAACTCTATAACCTCTACAAAATGGACTTCTTATTGTTTAACTATACCATACCATCTTACTTGAAGTTTTAGATGATTTTTAAAATATAGAGAATGGCTATAGGAAGTATTCACCCTACTTGGACGTTTTCACCTGAAATGTTGATTTACACAATGGGGAGAGGTACTTACTAAAAACCTGAAATGTTTTAATTAAATAAGTATTCACCCCCTTTGCTATGACACTCCAAAATAAGGAGCACGGCCAGGATCAGGCTGTCCTCCCAAACTGAGCCACCAGGTAAGAAGGGTATTGGTCAGAGAAGCCAATAAGAGTCCTTTGACAATTCTGAAAGACCTACATCATTCCATGACTGGGATGGGAGAAACTGTCATGGGTCATCAAAGTTCAGGTTCTCCATATATCTAACATATGGATGAGTGGCAAGAAGGAAACCCATGTAATATCCCAATTGGAATGTGCAAAAAGATGTGCCAAAAGGTTATGTGGTCCAATGAAACAAAAATTTAACTATTTGGCCTCAATGCAAAGCGTTATGTCAGGTTCAAACCCAACACAGCATATCACCCAGGTAACACCATCACTACTGTGAAACGTTTTGGTGGCAGCAACATGTTATGGAGATGCTTTACATCGGCAGGGACTGAAAAGCTTGTAAGGGGAGAGGGCAATGTGTTTCCCCATCCAACCTGACAGAGCTTGAACAGGTTGCTACAAAGTATGGGTACATTTTGCAGAATCCAGATGTTCAAACCTGATATTGACTTACCCCAAAAGACACAGCTACCAAAGGTGGTTCTATCAAGTTTTCACTGAAGGGGGTGAATACTTTTCTTCCAAGACATTTCAGTTTTAAAAATTGTCATTAACTTTTTTCACAATGTTTCTTTCTTGCCTCTTCAAAATCTTGAGTAGGTTGTGAAAAGGAAAGAATCACATTTAATTACATCACAATTCCAGGTTATAGCACAACAAAATGTGAATAAGTCCAATACTTCCTATGCTATAATACTTATAATGAAACTAGGCCATCTCTGGGGCTCAGTATTTTCACTTTTCTTGCTGGTACAATTTTTTTGTGAGGTTACTTATTATTGAAAAGCCCGTTATTTGAAATAGTGGGCATTGTTTGGATCACTTTAATCACTATCCTAAAATTTGTACCACGATATTCTAGAAAAATAATCAAAATAGCAGACTCAAGGTCAAACCCTTGCCTGCATTTTCATTGTCTTTGAACTCAGTTATTAAAGCCTAGATATAAGTTTATTTCACTTTAGACTGCAGGAAAACTAACATTACATAGGCAACACATTTTCTTGGGAGTTTTTGGTATTTTTCAGCAGACAGGCCTTAATGGCTGTATTTGTATATACTATTTTATTGTTATGTTTTCCTTTGATGGTTTATTTATTGCTAGTTGTTTAGTCAGGAAAATGAATGACTTCTATGATTTAGTGACAGACAAATGTACAATTTATTTGTTTTGGCTTTTGGCCTTTCCCTTTTAGGTGTCCCTTCCCATAAAAGTATCTTGATGATATGCAACATGGTTTACTAGCACCATTTCATGGCAAGGTACTGATGTCTCCAGTAAACTAATCTAATATGTCATGACTGTATTTTGGTATTGTTGGCTGTATTTGTGGTTCCTTTTCTGAATCATCGCTATGCTACATATCTTGCACTCTTTTACATTTTGATTTCATTTACAAAGATTTTACAGTGCTGAAGTATCTTAATACTTCTCTGTATGTTAAACAGTGAATTCTCCACAACTACAGCAAACTGTAATTTGCATACTGTGAGCTGAGCAGAAGGGTGGGACAGTGTAAGGACAGGTTCTAGTATTACTTTCCAAAAAAATTTAATGTTATGCTTCACAGGTGCTCAGTTACATGTCCAGGCCAGGCAAACATTCTCATTGTATCAACTGTACTGATGTACAATTGTTGAGTTAAATACAATTTACAGAGCTACTACCAGGAAAGAACAATTATTATTTTAGAAAGCTTTATAATTCATCATTTTTTGTTACAACAAACAGCCATAAATGTTGCAAAATTCGAAATGCTTTTTAGGCAGTTGACTTCATAAACTAGGTACTGAAGCAACATAATCTGAAATTTGGAAAAGGAAGCGGATGTATTAAATGTCATAGAGAATTTGATTTCCTGCATGATGAGGATATTTGTATTATTTTAAAGAGATGTTTTATTTTAACTCCACAATATTTTGAAAAATATGGCAAAATCAATAATAATAGTAATAGCAGACATCTATGTGAAATTAAGGCATACAAAGCAGGGGCGTCACTAGACTTCAGCTCACAGTGATTTCTCCGGTACGAACGGGGGGGGGAATCAGAATTGGATCAAAAGATCAAAAGGACTTTTACTAAGAGACGAAGCCCGGGTCTAACGATAAAAAAGTAGGATAAAAAAGCAGTACTAAGCATAAGTGGACAGAAAACGTATTGGTCAGGTCACATGGTTCGTTTTCCATTGCTGGCACCATGCTGCAAATTGACATTTTTTGTTTGACCACATTTACTTTTAACTAAAGTTTTTGTATTATTAATTATGGATTTATTTCAGCAGGAAATATTAGTTGCAATAACAGTGTTCCAGAAAACAGTGAGTCTACTACAAGTCCATACTTATTTTCCCCTTTTGGATAGTTTAATATAAACGTATCTTTTTAATTTGAACCAGTTTGGCCTAAGTATTATTGTGGCATTGATTAAACTGTAGCTTTTCAAATTAAAAAATATAATTTGCATAACATTGCAGACGAGGTACGTATATACCTTAGGTATATCCCAAATTAACTACAGGTAGGTTTTTAATGTGGGTATTCTAGTCTTAAGAAGGTGGGGGGGGGGAAACAGTTGCATAAGGAACATTCCTTGATGTAAGATGCGGGTGTTTGCTGAAATGCAGACATTTCTAATCTCTGGAATCTCAATCTTCCCTTGGGGTTCCAGAGCATAGAGGTAGTTGTACAGTAGTTAAATTGCCCTTGTTTCTTTGAAAAAAAAATAAAGCTTACATTTATTTTAAATGTATTTGTGAATTATTTTTTATTCAAAATTATTAAAAAATGTGAAGAGAAGACATAAGCATTTAGAAAGTACTAACATTTATTTACAAAGTAAACAGTGTATGGTAAGTGGTATATAAAATGTGTACGTCTAACTTTCAAGATATTCAATTAAAATCAAGCTGCTCATGTGTCTGACATCACCTGCAGCTGTTGGAGAAACGCTTTGATGTGCTGGATATGCCTGTATGTGCCATTTTTTTAGAAGTTGTGAGAACACACCCTGATACAGAATACAAGCTGACTTCTTGAAAGTGAGACGTGAACACAGGACTGAACATTTTAAAATGGCACATTAGTTAAATAGTTCTAACAACATGTTTGGTTGTATAATTATATTTAGGTCTTTAGCAAACCTCAGCTTAAGAGGGCTTAAAGATATTCATTCATTATTCGTATTTTTTTTTTTAATTTGATGATACAGATTCAGGACCAGTATAATAAAAAATAAGAATAGCAGCCTCACGGAAATAGCATTGATTTAGGTCAATATAGGAAACAGTTGTTTCTGGGGCAATGAATATAATCTGCAGTGAAGTAGATAAAATTAAAAAAAAATCAACTGCCCCTAATGCTGACCTTTAAATCCTCTTTGTTAAACTATGTGCTGTCCACGTACATACTATTTATACTGAAGCAGGAGACCAGCAGGATTGTCAGAACAGGTAGAACACGGCCACAGGATGCCTCTGATGTCAGAATCTGACTAAATCAGTTATCTTGGTTTTAGGGGCATATATGTTATTAACCAATAATAATAATAATAACATCCAAAAACATGTGTCACGTGGTACACACATTGCTGTTTCCTGGAAGAGATTATTCTGGAGCTTTCTTGATTATTTGTTTAATCAAGAAAGTCAGACAAAAAATGTAGCAGAAATTACCACCACTATCTCTAACCGAGGGCAGTACAGAGTCATATGCTGAACTGGAAAATCAGCAACATTGAGGAGTTGACATGTTGAGGGAGTGCATTATTTTGGACATGAGTATTTCAAATTGAGAATACATTGCTGCCTTTCTTCCAGATAAAGGTGTCTGCCAAGAAATAACTGTTGTTGTCTAACAACCACAGTCTTATCCTGTTGGTGGGTTCAAGACAAATCTGCAATGATTTCTACAGGGTGTAAGGAAAAGGGGAATTACAGTATTGTTATTGGGGACATTAAGGAAAATATTAATTAAAGCTGGAAAATAACACTGCATTACAATTAAAATGCTGGACGTTGTGTTTTTTGTATTATATAATTGTCTTTAATTCAGATTTTATTCAGACAATTTTCTATATCTTCAATTACTTTAGCTCTCAATTCCCCTTTCAGTTATGCAAATTGAAAAGTAATACTTTCAGGAGCTATAAATATTAACCCCATGCTTATAGCATCTTGTCTGCCAGTTTAAACACCTCATAAAAAAACTTTATTTTCAATGTAGGACATATTTCACCAGCACAAAACACAATGTTCCCTCTACTGTTTATTTAAGGAATTGCAGTACATACATTGGAATTGGGGCCCAATCGGTTAGTAAAAGAGAAGTAATATAATAAAAACAATCAATCTCCCTTTGATCTTCTGTGAATTAAATTACAAGCCACACTTAATATTGAAAGTAGAAAAAAAAACTTCTATATTTACCAAATTAAGTGGTATGACCTGTGAAAGGTCTATGAATTATCTAATATAATTTACTTTATTTATTACAAAATTAATACATTTTACTTAGCATAGCAGAAGGACTTCCTTATATCACACAGTGGATCCAAGGCTAGTAATGAAAGAACCAAAATTAACGCTACGCGAAGGTGGAGTCTACAGAACAAGTAAAACTGTGACCAACTAAAGAGCATAACCACATGTACAACCATCTTAAACTAATTGAGGAACAAGCATCAATTAAGAAATAACTTAAGCACCAAAATAGTGTTTAGAAATTTGTGAAAAGAATAGTTTCTCATGAAAACTAGTTTTCACAGATTCAACACCTTTAAATGTTTATGCTTCAGTTAAATATAGTCAAACATTCTCCTTCAGCCCAGTCATATAAAGACCATAACATGCTACAACTGCAAATGTATGGACAGGATCAAATCTTGATTTATCTTTGGAGAAATTATCCTATAATTTTGAAAATATTAACATACCAAAGATATATACAGTATTTCAGAACAATGTGTGTGTTACAATATGATCTGTTGCACTGAATTTTTGATTGTCAAACCCAATAAAACTTCAAATATATAATCATGCCATTGAAAATAAGGAAGAACCCTTTTCTTTTTCATTAACTTCATTCCAACAGAGGAATACTAAAGAAAATGATAGAAACAACTCTGAAATCAAATAATTTGCTTTTACTGGTTTATTAGCTGCATCCTCACAAACCTGGAATTATCACAGGTCCCCCTGCTCAAGAAAGCACATGTACAGGCCCGTCTGAAGTTTGCCAATGAACATCTGAATGATTCAGAGGAGAACTGGGTGAAAGTGTTGTGGTCAGATGAGACCAAAATCAAGCTCTTTGGCATCAACTCAACTCGCCGTGTTTGGAGGAGGAGGAATGACCCCAAGAACACCATCCCCACCGTCAAACATGGAGGTGGAAACATTATGCTTTGGGGGTGTTTTTCTGCTAAGGGGACAGGACAACTGCACCACATCAAAGGGACGATGGATGGGGCCATGTACCGTCAAATCTTGGGTGAGAACCTCCTTCCCTCAGCCAGGGCATTGAAAATGGGTCGTGGATGGGTATTCCAGCATGACAATGACCCGAAACACACAGCCAAGGCAACAAAGCAGTGGCTCAAGAAGAAGCACATTAAGGTCCTGGAGTGGCCTAGCCAGTCTCCAGACCTGTATCCCATAGAAAATCTGTGGAGGGAGCTGAAGGTTCAAGTTGCCAAACGTCAGCCTCGAAACCTTAATGACTTGGAGAGGATCTGCAAAGAGGAGTGGGACATAATCCCTCCTGAGATGTGTGCAAACCTGGTGGCCAACTACAAGAAACGTCTGACCTCTGTGATTGCCAACAAGGGTTTTGCCACCAAGTACTAAGTCGAAGGGTCAAATACTTATTTCCCTTATTAACATGCAAATCAATGTATAACTTTTTTGAAATGCGTTTTTCTGGATTTTTTTGCTGTTATTCTGTCTCTCACTGTTAAAATACACCTACCATTAAAATTATAGACTGATCATTTCTTTGTCAGTGGGCAAACGTACAAAATCAGCAGGGGATCAAATACTTTTTTCCCCCACTGTATATATATATATATATATATATATATATACACTCACCTGAAGGATTATTAGGAACACCTGTTCAATTTCTCATTAATGCGATTATCTAACCAACCAATCACATGGCAGTTGCTTCAATGCATTTAGGGGTGTGGTCCTGGTCAAGACAATCTCCTGAACTCCAAACTGAATGTCTGAATGGGAAAGAAAGGTGATTTAAGCAATTTTGAGCGTGGCATGGTTGTTGGTGCCAGATGGGCCGGTCTGAGTATTTCACAATCTTCTCAGTTACTGAGATTTTCACGCACAACCATTTCTAGGGTTTACAAAGAATGGTGTGAAAAGGGAAAAACATCCAGTATGCGGCAGTCCTGTGGGCAAAAATGCCTTGTTGATGCTAGAGGTCAGAGGAGAATGGGCCGACTGATTCAAGCTGATAGAAGAGCAACTTTGACTGAAATAACCACTCGTTACAACCGAGGTAAGCAGGAAAGCATTTGTGAAGCCACAACACGTACAACCTTGAGGCGGATGGGCTACAATAGCAGAAGACCCCACCGGGTACCACTCATCTCCACTACAAATAGGAAAAAGAGGCTACAATTTGCACAAGCTCACCAAAATTGGACAGTTGAAGACTGGAACAATGATGCCTGGTCTGATGAGTCTCGATTTCTGTTGAGACATTCAGATGGTAGAGTCAGAATTTGGCGTAAACAGAATGAGAACATGGATCCATCATGCCTTGTTACCACTGTGCAGGCTGGTGGTGGTGGTGTAATGGTGTGGGGGATGTTTTCTTGGCACACTTTAGGCCCCTTAGTGCCAATTGGGCATCGTTTAAATGCCACGGCCTACCTGAGCATTGTTTCTGACCATGTCCATCCCTTTATGACCACCATGTACCCATCCTCTGATGGCTACTTGCAGCAGGATAATGCACCATGTCACAAAGGTCGAATCATTTCAAATTGGTTTCTTGAACATGACAATGAGTTCACTGTACTAAACTGGCCCCCACAGTCACCAGATCTCAACCCAATAGAGCATCTTTGGGATGTGGTGGAACGGGAGCTTCGTGCCCTAGATGTGCATCCGACAAATCTCCATCAACTGCAACTGCTATCCTATCAATATGGGCCAACATTTCTAAAGAATGCTTTCAGCACCTTGTTGAATCAATGCCACGTAGAATTAAGGCAGTTCTGAAGGTGAAAGGGGGTCAATATATATATACACTCACCTAAAAGATTATTAGGAACACCATACTAATACTGTGTTTGACCCCCTTTTGCCTTCAGAGCAAGGTACTTCACTTAGATTGTTCCAGTAAAAATACCTGGCTGTTTCAAAACAGCATCACTTGCAGAAAGGCATATAGTCAGGTGTATGATTAAACAATTATACCAAACAGGTGCTAATTCAATATGTAGGTTGAAACACAATCATTAACTGAAACAGCTCTGTATATATATATATAGATAGATAGTAACAGTGGGGGGCAGGGTTATAGATGTCCACCTGCCTAATATTGTGTAGGTCCCCCTTTTGCCACCAAAACAGCCATGACCTGTCGAGGCATGGACTCATGCTGTATCTGGCACCAAGACGTTAGCAGCAGATCCTGTAAGTTGCCAGGTGGAGCCTCCATGGATCGGACTTGTTTGTCCAGCACATCCCACAGCACATCCCACAGATGCTCAATTGATTGAGATCTGGGGAATTTGGAGGCCAAGTCAACACCTTGAACTCGTGATTCATCAGACCAGGCCACCTTCTTCCATTGCTCCGTGGTCCAATTCTGATGCTCACGTGCCCATTGTAGGTGCTTTCGGCAGTGAACAGGGGTCAGCATGGGCACCCTGACTGGTCTGCGGCTACGCAGCCCCATACGCAACAAACTGTGATGCACTCTGTGTTCTGACACCTTTCTATCAGAACCAGCATTAACCTTTTCAGCAATTTGAGCTACATTAGCTCGTCTGTTGGATCGGACCACACGGGCCAGCCTTCGCTCCCCACGTCCATCAATGAGCCTTGGTCACCCATGACCCTGTCACCTGTTCACTGCTTTTCCTTCCTTGGACCACTTTTGATAGGTACTGACCACTGCAGACTGGGAACACCCCACAAGAGCTGCAGTTTTGGAGATGCTCTGACCCAGTCGTCTAGCCATCACAATTTGGCCCTTGTCAAAGTCGCTCAGATCCTTACGCTTGCCCATTTTTCCTGCTTCTAACACATCAACTTTGAGGACAAAATGTTCACTTGCTGCCTAATATATCCCACCCACTGACAGGTGCCATGATAACGACATTATCAGTGTTATTCACTTTACCTGTCAGTGGTCATAATGTTATGGCTGATCAGTATATATTTCATTTTCTTGCTGCTAGGCCTACAAACACAGAGAGAAAGAACTACAGTAACCATAACCTCCAGCACTGAAGTTCCTGTTGGCTGTCAGCTGACCTATTCCAGCAGTCAACTGACCCACCACCAGGAACAGGTGTCTCAGGGCTGCCTGCATAAAGGGGAGGACCCAAACATTCAGTTTTTGTCTCATATCGATTTTGGACAGGAGCAGCTTTAAAAGAGGAAAGAAGAATTAGGAAGAAGACTATGACAAAGAACCCCCTTGGAAATTGACCTTGGACTGGCTGATGACATATCTCCTGGAAATTGGACTCTAGCTTGACTTTTGATGACACATTTGGATTTTGCTTGTGTCAGCTCAGTTTGGAAGTCCCAAATTAGAGAGGGCCTATAAGAAAGTACAGTTAAGGTTCAAGGAAGAGTCAAGTTTTATTTGTTTCTTTGCATTTTTGTTTCTTGTTTATCAAAGCCCTGTTTAAAAAATAAATGCAGCCCACAGATTTACACTCGAAGCCAGAGTCGGGTGACTTCTCCTGCTTGCAGTGCCACCTACAACCCACTTGTACCTCACTCAACCCCCCACTATATATATATATATATATATATATATATATATATATATATATATATATACACACACTTGTTCTTATTTCTTATTATTTCCTAATTTATAAATGTATTTATGACTAATGAATTTGTGGAGTCATATACAACTAATCATGACAGCTGGTTGTGGTGGCCATAGGCTACTTAAAATAGGTTTCACACTCTAATACCAATCTTTATTGGCACAGTGGTTAAGGAACAGTGCTGCAAGCCATATGTATGTTTGAATCCTGAAGGGGGCTGTAATTTCCTTTTTTTAATTTTATATAGATATTTTTTTTTTTTCCTGAATGAGAACGAACAATTAAAAGGCGATGAATAAGGTGTTTCAATAACACGGTTCAGGGAACATTAACTCCTTGCAAATATAACAGAAAGGAAAAAGAAAACGAATTGATATCCAGAATCATTAATTGAATTCAGCCAAACTAAATGTAAGAAATCAAAAACAATAACAATATTGTGTTTGTACTGTAATACTACACGTATGAGCCCCGTTGTTTGCCTTGTCAGGACAATGGTATATATAGTGCATTTGGGATGTGTCCAGACTTGAGTGCACTGTACAATGTGGACTGATGCCAGATGTGATTTCTAATGATTAAACCTGCGCATAGCACAATCAAATTTGAATTGTGTGAAAGCCTTATTTAGACTGAATATAACATTTTTGCATGATATTTATGTGGTGCATTCATCGAATGACTGCGCAAAGCTGTGTTCAAACAGTGGGAATAACAGTGCACTGTGGAGTGGCACAGGTGGGTTTGTGCGACACAGGAAAACAATACTATATTCACACAATGTCACGCAAAGATTTGTGCCATGTTTGAAAATGTCTCCTTTCAGTCAGATATTTTTTGAGCGGTACACATTTTGTGCGAAAATTGCGCAAAGTTTGCATTTTGGGTCCTACATGCTTTGAAAATACTATAAGTTCCAACTTCAAACGTTGACATACAGTTAGGTCCATAAATATTTGGAGAGTGACAGAACTGTCATCATTTTGGCTCTGTACACCACCACAATGGATTTAAAAGGAAAAAAAAAAAGATGTTTATGGACCTAACGTAGGTCAACTTTTGAAGCTGGAACTTATAGTATTTTTATTTCTGGCAGTATGTAATAGCATCAGGATTCCAATAGCCCTGAGAAGATTGAGTATTTGTGAATGGAAACAATTAAAATAAACCATGTTGTTTTTTCTGAAGAGTCCCGCTTTTAAAACGCAAACAGTATGAAAAATTGCCTAAAATACACATACATAAAATAAAGCATTATCCTTTTTTGTTTTTATCAGTGTAAGAGTGGATCTCTACCATATTCAGTTTGAGCAACACAAAAAGAAAACAAGAATTATGATAAATTAAGTTAATTCTTTATGCACAACTTAAAGTGAACCTGAAAAATTAAAAAAGGCATTTTAACACTTTACTGTAGCATTCCAATGTCTTGCATAATGGTGATATACATATAATTAAATTATTGTGGTAAAAGTGTTCCAAAAAACGTTATAGTACTTCCATATAGTGTGATCCTACCTTGGAATTATCAAAACATCTGGAAATTAAATTAGTTGACTAGAGAAGCACAATATTATTCAAACAATGGACAAAATCACCATTTTATATACATTTTATAACAGAGCAAATGAGTGCAGATGTATCCTGAACAAACTATAAACCTTTTCATTATGGTTAAAAAAAAGTGAAGGAGGGAAACAAAAGTCCTAACACATTTACCACCAATAAAGGGATGTACACAATTTAATTAAATGGGTAAAATATTGTTTAGAAGAGTCTTGAAAACAAAACGTTGGCCAACCAAGTACCCCTGTGCTGTCCGATTTGTGTAGACAGTGTGAGAGAGTATGTGCTGTGCAAGTAAGTGTGCAGGGTGGCAGCCTCAGGGGTTTGGTTCAGTACTGGCACCTTGGACAACCATGACCATCTGGAAGCAGAGCGCCAGGAAGCCCGTGCCCAGCAGGTCTCCCAGTGCTGTGAGGTAAGGGATGGAGAAGTTGTCAGGGTCTAGGCTTTTTCGCCACATCAGCCGCACGATTAGGTCAGCCACATATAGCAAGATGCCAACCTGCAGAAACAAGACCCAGTCTCAAATTATTATTATTATTATTATTATATCTGTCTATTAATATAACTATTAAGTTATTTAGCAGATTTATTTATACAAGGTAATTTTTCAAACACTGACTAACACAATATGTTCTACATACAAACAAAGGATGTGTGACACGTGACACGTGAAAGGAGCAAAATGACTGAGGAAAGAGTACAATACATTTTGATATAGCGTTGCTAACCGTGGCTTTTTGTTGACTACCTCAAAGGAGTTCATGCACCTCAGCAACCCCAGAAAAATGTATGCAGTCATACTGAGCTGTAAACAGACACTCAAAATCCTTAAAAAAATGATTCTCCGTTTATTACACTTTAAAATGATACACCGTCATCCTAACACGGGATATAATAACATTCTAAATGGCATATTATATCCAGAGTTATTGCAGTATACTTTACTGGAATCTAAACACAGCAATCTAAACTTCATAAAAGGTGAACGATCCAAGAAATACAAATAAACTGATTTATCTTAACCACAGCAGTTACTAGATGATCTGTTTGGCTTTACAGCATATTGCTTTCATTTTGTATTCACTGACTTTGCCAAAAAAGAATTGAAGGGGATGTATTATTAAGGCTGTGCACTATGAAGGATGACTTTTTCCAGTTAATTAATCAAATCTTTTCAACTTATTTTCTTTGCAAGGGTGATGTCTAAACTTTTGTTAAATACATAACAGTTTTAGATTTAAATAGATAGAAGCTGCCTTTTTTATTATTTTCATTAAAATAAAAGTTAAAAATATATACACTGCACTCATTTCAGAGAAATGTAGTCTGTTCTACAATTCATAACTAAATTGCTCTTGACGAAAAACCCTTTTAAAATGTATTGAGCCGGGTTTAGGTTCACTGATAGTCAATGCATTTACTATGATTATTTTGGAAATAAATGAAAATAAATGAAACCGAAGCCAGGAACTTGTTTTTACAAACACAGTTGAGTGTAATTCAAACCATGGAATCTACGGTGATTCAACATCTTTATATTTTTATTATTCTGGAAACAGGAAGACTATCTTGCAAGCTGACTTGATTCAGGAAAGAAAAAATTGCTGGAATTCATTTTATAGGTAGAACTTGAAACACATGAAAATACAGCATGTCAAATGTATGGTTGTAGCTGTAACCAATAAAGACAGCATAAAGACTTACCATTCCTTATGTAATAATAGTGTTTAATGTTGCTATAAGCTCATAAAGTATTTTAGGAAGGGGCATCTCTTTGACAGTGGACTGTGTTCTTTTACCTTGGCCAGATGTGAAAGCAAATTAGACAACCATGTCCACCTATTCTAGTTACAGAGCACATAATGATTAAATACAAAACCTCAGAGAACACAGTTCAATAATCGAGGGCACTTCAGCTGAGCTCAGTATACCTGCAGAAGGGCAGCTATCAGGTAGAAGCAGGTGAAGGTAAGAGTGATGGCAGTGTGTCCTCCCTGGAGTAGGCTGATGGTGTACAGGAACACCAAGTGTCCGGGGACAACCAGGAAGAACAGAACACGGGCCGACCTTGAATTCACTCCTGGAAGGGAAGCAGACAACCATGAACACAGCGCTGTGTCAATGAGGGCTGTGCATTTTAACATGACCTGTATTCTTAGGCTGCACTTCATTTCTCCCAAGGTTGTTATGTAGTCTGTTTAATTATACCATTTATTTATTAATAATCTCCCATTAGTAATTTTTAAGTAGCAGCAGCAGCAACAGACATTTATTTAAAGGGACATGCATCATTTTATTACTAAAATATTTGATTAAATAATATTACTTTGAATTTATAAATAATGTAAATGTTCCAGTTTACTTGTAGGAACAGTCTTTTTCAACAAAAGTAAAAAAAACAATTTCCAAAACCAATTATATAAAATACTATAACATATTATAGTTTTATACAATGTTGTAACATACTGTAGAGAGCCGGGCCCATAAGACTTCAAAGAGAGACTGTACTGTTTTTGTGTAACTGTTTTGTTGTTATTGTGGGGTGTGCTTTGCACATTTCTAGAGGTCTTTGAACTCTACAAATTTTACAAATGGCGTGTTTTCATAAACAATAACTAACATTTGCGTGACTGCAGAATGTAAAATCTGCACATTCTTACCTATACATTTAATTTTTTATGTATAATTTTGTGTCAGTCACAGATACTCAAAGTCACAGTTTACCTACTGGTAATTATTACAAATGCACTCATTTGCAAATCCTCTTCCAATAACTGCAGACTGACTGACTCACTTGAAAGGTTTCCCCAGGCTGTAATAAGATATCAACATTCATCTCTGCCAAGGTGTATTAATTGTTGTGTTAATTTCTCTCAGTATAAAGAACAACAAAAAAGGTGCCCTGCCCGAAAATGATCCAGGGATTATGGAGCTAGTTTGGACTATTTCCTTTAAATAGGATAAGGAATTGAAACGGTGCTGACCCGAGGAGAAGAAGGTGATGCAGGGGTTGGGCCAGTGCTGCCTCATCTTGTAGGGAAGCACCCCCGGCATGCTCCAGAAGTGCAGGAATGTGGAGATGCGGCTGGCCTGAATGGCCACCAGATTTCCTCCTACGCCTGCAGAAAGAGAGAGCAGGATCAGTATAACTCCCATGAAAGGTAGATAAGGCCAAGTTGAAACTGTGGTTGAAATGCTGAATCGTAGAAGACGTAGATTGGCATTAGAATAACAATCAGTGGGTGCCTTGTATTGCTCCACCTCTGTCCAAGATGTAGATTACTTAACACAGAAAAGTAACCTACTCTTTATTAAATGTTAAATTGAAGACATAGGAACAGCTTCATTTTAGTCTTTGTGTGCGATTAGTACCAGGGTTGGGAGGGTTATTTTTAAAAAGTATTCCATTACAGAATACTGATTACCTTGTTTTGAAAATAATCTGTAACCTAATCCAATACATTACTCCAAGTCAGTAACGTAATCAGAATACTTTTAGATTACTTTTGGAATACTTTTTTCCCTTTATTAAAAAAACAAAAGCAGCTGACATTCTAATATGGATGACAGATTGAAATTGTTTATTTTTATCCAAAATACAGACAATTAAAATGGTAATTAAGATTTGCATGTTTAATTTTCTTGCATATTGTACTTTGCATTTTGTAGTGTATGCATTTTTAAACAAGTGAAACTAAATTTTGATACCCTTTACATTTTTACGAACCGACATAAATCATACATATCAATAACGCGTTAATGTCAAAGGTGTCTCATTCACTGTCATTTAATGCAGGTGCATGGTTTATTTTCTGCTAATCAGTGATATATGAAACGCATTTTTTGAAAACTTAAACAGGTATCTTCTCTAAATTGTAACTACGTTAAATGCTTACAAAGTCTACCATTTATTTTGTTCTATCTGTGAAGATACACGGATCAAGCAACTTACTATATCAAAGTGGATTTAAATGCATAGCATTTTTATATCCATGAGAAACTCAGTTTCAAATCACCCAGCACTGAAAACACACATTGAAATCAATGCAATTAAGGCGGTATTTTTAAAGTATCAATTAATGTTATGCATCTTGTTTCTGCAATTAACACATTATTGACGTCTTATATTGATATCTATAGGTTTGTAAAAGTTTAAAGGTTTGACATATGAGGATCCCCTGAACGCACACTCTGTTAAAGAGCATGGCACGGCACTGGTTAGGACGAGTTTATTCAGTTTATATGATTTATTTCGTCTTAGACTATTAACACGTTGTATGTTGTTATTTTGATATTATATTAAGTATTTTATTGTTAAGATCACAGAACCAGCTAGGATGCACAGGAACTATTTGTAATGTACGTGGATTTATCTTAAATTTGGATAGGATAAGGTATTACTGCAAATGCAAAGTATTGATAACGCTTTTGGTTATACTATGCCTGTGTTGCCGTTTTGCTTATTATGCTTTCATAAAATCATGTAATTATTAAATCGTATTTATTATCATTTTTATTAAAATGCATATTTTCTACTCGCATGTCAAGTATAATTCTATTAAGGCTGCACACATTTAAAAAATAAAATCTTACCTGCAGATGTTTGTTTTTTTAGATTTGAAGTAGAGTCCTTTAGAGACCTACATTGTCCCGTGGTGGACACATTTTGCACTTTGTTCCATTTTCTTTCTTTGAAAGTGAACAATTGCCTGTACTTCAACAAGTTAAATCCCTGTTAACACACAGTGTTGCAACAACGTTGTAGAAACCTAATTTATGTTGGCACAACGTGGTAGAACTGTGTGTTACTTCCATTCTGCTGCCTGTTGTACAATGGCGCCGAATCAGCCGCTCTTTGGCTAGAGACACATAAATAAAAACTATGTTGCAAAAATACTACACGTAGGTCCCTTCAGATTTGCGCAATTTCCTTACACTTGTCACTTTCATGTAAATGATCTATAAGTAATCAGTAAACTCTTACTCTTTTTAAAAAGTATTAGTAATCAGAATACTTGTCTGACAGGAGTAAGTGTAACCCGAATACAAGTATCAAAATTCTGTAATCTGATTACGTAACACGGCTACTTGTATTCCGTTAATCCCCAACCCTGATTAGTACATAGGTGATAATATTACTTAAATCTGACACTGTATTTTTCTTCAGTCTCAAAGCAACACAGTGGTGCTGCTAACTTTCAGCAGGTGCAAAATATACGGTAAATTGCTACAAGTAGGATGTATTATATAGAAAACAGTCTCAAATCAAGAGAAAAACTACATTTTAAAAAGCCAGTGATTTTATTGCAGTATATCCTGTGCTTCTAAACAATGAATATTATAAAATATAAAGTCTATTTACCTACAGATGAAAACCATCTTTTAAACTCAATGGATCTGTCTTGGTATGTTTATGAACACTAAGGATAGAGGGACCCAATAACTTTCAAATATTCTGACTGAAGAATGAAAGCATCATACTTACATTTTCTGTGTCCACTCATTAGTGTTTTGCTTAAATATTAATTAAAATTAAAATCTTAATTTATATGTTCACCAATGTGTTACGTCTAAAAATCAGTAATGATTAAGTACTGAAATAGGCTATACATTTGTTTTGTATTGAAGTAGTGAAGAATCATACTTTTTCTGAGAAACCACACAAGCACCTTGTAATGATTGTTTTACTCTGCTCCTCAAATGTACCATTTGCTTTGATTTAGGGGGACTGTTATTTAGAAAACACTAAAACGCTGTTAAGATATATTTGCCTTTGAATTGACTGCACAAACTAGAGGCAGGTGCAGGTTCGCTTACATCTTTTAATTATATCAGGTTTTGAACATGGGCTTTCTCTAATAACAGTATTTACAATCGCATTTTATATTCCATATCCCTTAGGGATTAAATGCAAGAATGTTCTGAAACCTGTAGGTGTGGTAAAGCAATTTAAATAAAGGGGAAAAAATAAATATATTACACAAGTCCTACATTTTTCTAAACTGTTTAAACAGTATTTTTCTTTCAAGTAACAATTGAAGAAGCACGCATTTAATATCCAGGCTTCCAGAGCCTGAAGCAAACACTTTGATTTTTGTGCCAGAGTGTTTTTCACTCTGAAGTGTTCAAAACCGAGTGCAGAGTAGGAGCAGGGAAAAGTACACAAACAAGTCACAGAAATAAATAAAGAGAAAAAATAGGAAATATGAACCAGACATAGTCATTCCAATCAAGTAATTTAAGATGACCCATTCTCTGGCATTCCAAAATGAATGGTAACTGTTTTAAATTAAAGTCCTAAACTGTTTAATTGTGGGATGTAAAACTGTATGTTCAGCCTTCTGGTAATTGGTGGCTTTCAGACTTCTTGTTTTTTTCATAGCTCTTTCACCAATTCATTTTTTGCAGATTATTACAACATACAAATTAACCTGCCAACTGCCAATAATCAAATCTAAGAATCAAGGCTGGGATTAAATCAAAACTACAAAACTCAGTGGCAACTTCATTTATTGTAAGATGCTATTTTCCTCTTCTCATGAATGTAACCAATATTATGTACAAACTTGTAGTTTTCTATTAGCGGGTGGGTCAAAGTTTTGATTTAATTCCGCCTCCAGGCAGACATTGCAATGATAACAATATTCAATTATTTTGAAGACCTCTGCAAAACATAGTTTTTTTTAAGTAACAACACGAACAGTGAAAAACATAATAAATAATTTAACTATCCTTAGTCAAGGCAACTAGGCTGATGACACAAAGCAACATCACTTACCATTGATGACTGGAGTAAAAACAGCCATTCCCTCAAAGTCTGGGTCAGTCACTGTTTTGTCCAAAATCAGACCACCGATACTGAAAACAAATATCTGTATTTAAAATCAGTATCAGAGACCAAGGGCCAGATTAAATCAAAATATTGACTCACCCGCTAATAAGAAACTACAAACCTGTACATCATAGCGGTACCATTTCTGATTTGAAGTAAGTGGCTCATTACTAAAAATAAAGCCTGTGAGTACAGTTCTATAGTTTTATATTAGCAGGTGGATCAAAGTTTTTATTTAATTCGGACCCAAGTTGTATGTTTTATGGCAATGATCACAGATCACAGTCAATACAAAATATAATGAATTTAATAATTACAAAAATATAGCTGTAAAAAATGTTGGTTAATTCTTATCAAGGAATGTAACTTATTAGGATATTTATTACCTCACTTGTTGGCTGCATTTATACAGGGAATGTTTCAGACAAAGTGTTTTGATAAGGTTTTCACTGAACCACATTCCTTGTGTTTAAAAGGACAGACAGCATTCTCACTAAGATCTAAATGCATTTAGACTTGCACAAAACATTTCAGTTTTTAAGGCAGTTTGGAGAACATTCCTGCAGGTGTGGAATAACATTTTTTCCAGCTTAATCTTGTGAATAATAATAGTTCTACTTATAAACTAAGTATATATATATATATATATATATATATATATATATATATATATGAAGTGATTTATTAGTTTCAGCAAAACAGTGAAAAATTGACACTGGAGAGATCTCTCTTACTGATCCTGAGCATGCTTTTCCTCTTGTCTCGTTCAGGTTGTAAAACAAAATACATTTCTAAATAAGAGGTTCAGAGTCATCACTCAGTACATAGTGGAGCACCTGTGAGCTGCACAGTTTTATCATTGAGAGGTGCATCTTTATTTCCCATTTTGCTGAAGCTGCTTGATTTAAAAGCTGAGAAGAAGTGCATGGCTTGACAATGTATCCTAAGAGAGACATATTTAATCTGTCTACAATTACACTACTGGTCAAACATTTTAGAACACCCCCATTTTTCCAGTTTTAATTGAAATTTAAGCAGTTCAAGTCCAGTGAATAACCTCACATGGTACAAAGGTAAGCGGTAAACTTCCAGAGGTTAAAAGAAAAAAGTTTAGGTTACCAAAAACTGAAAAATAACATACATTTCAGAGTTATATAGTGTTACTACACCCTCTTAAGCATTATTTGGCAGTGTTAAGCACAGCTTCTGTGCATAGAAGTTACACTGCATTCCTACAATGCGCACATCGTTTGAAAGCTTATTCTCTTGGCTACCAGTGCGTTTCATTCTCAAACACATCCGATTTACAGTTTCTGTGTCGCCTGCCATCATTCAGAGACCAGGGGGTGAATGTGCAGTCTGTGGGGGGGCAGGGGGTTGGGGGTCTAATTCAGTCGGTCACAGATCACTCAGTTTCACTGGATTTATTTGCAAATAGGCTTGTTTTGTTCAGAACAACCTAACGATTAATCCAGTATATATTTGATGTTCTATCAAACACAGATCCAATTATGTAAACTCGTTGTGTACAGAGTTTTCCATCTTGACATTTTGAGCTCATTATGGGTGTGTGCTGCTTCTACCAAAACGTGGATGGTCTTGTTTTGATCAGTATACTGTCTGGTTCCAGAATATGTTATAATTGTCAATATTTTCTGAGATTTTGATTTTCCTACTCAGACCGTGGTGGGGGGGGGTGGGGCGTAAATGTGGGATGTATAAAAAACACACAGATCAAATCAGAGAATGTTTCACATCGATAGACAGCTGAGAGTCTCAGCTTTCATGGGATACCACAAACTTGGCAGAGAACACAAGAGTGAAGAGTACACTTGGGATTAAAGAGAAGCACACGGATTTGGTGCCCTTTTAAGGGTACCAGAGGGGTTTGTCAGCCTAAGGCTTAACAAAACGATTCCATGAATTATTTTTATCTCCAATTGTTTATTTGTTCTATGCTTTAATTCCAGAGTACATTGAGACATTATAGTGTGTATATTTCTATAAAAACTGGAAAAATGGAGGAAGAACTTTTGACCGTAATGTATCTTATGCCAGTAAAACGATTGTTGTTGTAAGGTTAATTGATTAAAATTGAAAGGCATGCAAGGAAAACTATTGCCAATTCAAAATTTAAAAGCAAAAAAAAAAAAAAAAAAAAACTTTTAGTAAATGTTTTTTTGCAAAGTCTATAATGGTAAAATTGATCCAGAAGAGCTTTCATATCAAGAGTTTTAAGGCATACAACCTCCATATAATTCCTACATCTCTCTGATCCAAGGTAATAACGACACAATGCTGGAATTTAAATGTTAAATGGTTGTGTGTTTGCATCCTTTTCAAAATCCAGCCAATACAACTACCGAGAAATTACTACAAGGAATGTCAAATGATGATTCTGAAAAAAAGGAAAGTTTTATAGCATTTCCATGACCTTTTGGCATTGTCCAAAAATCCATGACTTTTCCAGCCAGGGCAATGCATACCTGTAATAATTATTCATGACAGTGTTCAACCTGTGCACTCTACAATAATTTATGCTTTACATGCATAGTACCCTGTAGTGTTAGTACCTGCTGATGGACATGGCAACAATGACAGGCTGCCAGCCAGACTTCAGAACCTCCTTGATCTGAGGGCTTCGGCGGGCAACAACCACCCATATTGGAATCAGGGCAATGAAGAATATGCACACTAGCAGGGACAGGTACCACTGATCTGCAGGACAGTGACACACGAATGCAGGGTTATCACAGGAGCACTGCAGTACATCTACTGACAAAGAGAGCACACAATGCATAACATCTAGACTTAAAATTACATTCCAATATTTAATTCTGCAAAGTCATTAGGAGTTTTGGCCATTGGTAAATATTCAGAAAGGTGTACTACATCTATAGCTGTTCTACTACCCCTACTTCCTAGTGCCCAAGAAAGATGGAGGTTTCTGACCTATCCTTGAACTGAAACACCTCAACCGCCACCTGAAAAGTGTTTGAGTAATGTGTCCGTCCGCTTGGCCTATTGCTCCCTATGCATCTTGAACTATCTAGACAACTGACCGGTTTGTGCACAATCAGACTTGAGACTTGCAGGTCAACTAGGAGAAGAGTCACCTCACGCTGAAACGCTGTACAGTTCCTCGGATTGTGAAACAATAGCCATCACCAAGTGCTAGTCATTCTGGCATGTTGGAGGGCACTGGTGGTAGCGGAGCCCCGCAAACCTGACCCTCAGCCCGGTTTGTCACTGAGTGGTAAGGATGACAGACACCTCCAACCAAGGTTGTGGTGCTGTCTGAAATGGTGTCCAAGGGGTGTAGATTGAGCTCCACAGAGCTCTACACATCAATGTTCTGGAACTCTGTGCTGTGTTCTGGCACTTCTTGTGGAAAACACCGCTGTAGTGGCATGCACCTTCTCCTCTGGGTGCAGCCCCAGCTCCACTCAGTCAATGCAGTTCGCCTCCCCGGTCTGTCCACACCACAGTGGACCTACTGTCTAAAGGAGGTCCCCTGGCCTCAGAATGGCATCTTCACCCGCTGGTGGTGCAGCGCATATGAAGCCGCTTCCACTGGGCAAACGAGATCTCTTCACCATGCAATGAAGTCCACACATTGCTTATACTGTGCACAGACATGAGAATGCACACAATCAGATACAGTGAGGGAAAAAAGTATTTGATCCCCTGCTGATTTTGTAGTTTGCCCACTGACAAAGAAATGATCAGTCTATAATTTTAATGGTAGGTGTATTTTAACAGTGAGAGACAGAATAACAGCAAAAAAATACAGAAAAACGCATTTCAAAAAAGTTATAAATTGATTTGCATGTTAATGAGGTATAACTAGTAATACAAAGAGTGGAAAAAACAAACACACTACCCACTTGTAATAAATAACTGATTTCTGTATAGATTGGGAACAGCTGGGAATTCAAAATTCCTTCTATAAGTTGATCTGTCTCTAATAAAGACAATGATGAAGATTAATGCCCTTGAGTTATTTCCAAGATGCTGTTGCTACATGTAATTAAATAACATTGGATCCGAATCTTAATGAAACAATGGGAGATTGTTATTGAGAATACAAATGTATTCTTGTGTTATAAATAAATAAATAAATAAATAAATAACAACTATTTATCCTTTATTTGTACTAAGAAATCAACACATTTTGAAACCAAAAAGGTGTCTCAAAGAAATAAGATGATTATATTCAATCATTATGGAATAACTGCATTACACAAGATCAAGAGTTTTATGTGTATACAATTTTAGTACTTGGAGGAATAAATGTTTTTAAGTTACATTGCATTATTTTATTAAGGTGTGCAGCATGAGAGATACATTCTAAATAATGAGAGTAAACTAAAACTATGTTTTACTTTTGGTCACTAAGAACACTAAACTAAAGAACAATTTTTAATGTTGGTTAATGTCTAATGACACCTGCTGGTAAAACCCTGTTAAGCAGCATTACACAATAAAAGATCCATCATTGAAAATATATAAAGAAATAAAATGTTTAGATGGATTTAAATGTGTATTTCTCTCTCTGCTTTTCCAGGCAAGGTGAAAAAAAACATATATCTTTAACCATTTTTTATCATTAGGAACCAGCTTATGTAAACAATGTGAGAGCTGATCCTGAACACAGACTGGAATAGGACACTTAATCTCAGAAGTGATGTGTCCAGGAGAAAGTCAGAACTCCCTCATTAACCCAGCAGTCTAGAGTGACAAATCATACATCTACTGACAGATGCAGATCACCCATCATTAATTGACTAGATATCTGACCAATCAACAATAGTGGGCTGTCCTGAGATAAGAAAAGTTAATAAACATTATGTTGCTCTCAACTGAACGTCAGCTTCTAACTTCACTATTCCTCCGGTACGCTGCTAGTTTTGAGTTACAGAGAACAAATGAATAATTTGTTTGAAGTACAGTGGAACTCCAGAAATAAGCATTAACTGAAGTTATTGAGTTATATCTCTATACAAATAGAATGCTTTTGAATACTGTTTGAGTCTGATGTTGTACATTTTGTGTGATTTAATTAATTTCCATTGTTGCTCTTTTTCCCTTAACTATTTTTAAACTATAAAATTGCATATAGACTGAATACCAAATTATGACAACCAATTATATATATAATAATTAGAGGAATCTCCAAAGACATCCCCACCTTAGCGATAATGTAAGTATCTTTATGTGCAAAATGTTACGAGTGATTTTTTTTATACAAAATACTAACAAATGCAGATATTTGTGTCAGACTAACAATATTGATATTAACCCTTGTCTTTAATTTAGTACTATAGTCACTAAACCTTACAGTACATTAGGCACATACAAATCATATCTCTGGCTAACAACCTTTCATCTTTAGTATTATTAGTAAATATGTTGCTGGGCTCTATTGAGTAAAGCATTTCCTGTTTGCTGATACTATGACTGGTGCCACTTCATGGTCACCAACACATACATTAATTAACAATAACACATATTTTTTTAAAGACAGGCAGTGACAGCAGACATAAATGTTGAAAATATGCAGCCCTAGATACAATAAAGCTGAACTGTCCCATAAAGTAAATCTCCACAGGACGTGAGTTAATTAAGTACTTAATTTACCTTATAATTGCCTACTATGACATAATAATGATTAAATGGTTGTTATAAGGGTGGCAGTTTGTGCAATGGTTAAGTTAAGTGAATGAAAGGAATTGAATAGATCTCTTTTCAGTAATAAAGGAAAAGTAGTTCATACCAAAAATATTCTGATGTAGTCAGTGCTGTTGAGTTATTTTAGGTAAATACAGAACATGTTATCCTACTGGAGTGCAGGACAGGAATGTGACACTCGGTACAGAAACCTGCAGCTGCCTTGACACCAACAGGTGTGATGAAACAAACCCCACCCCTCCAGTAACAACCCCCTACGTTTCCACTGGCGGACGCGTCCAGATGCTTAAACAGGTGTTTCCACTGGCTTAAGTGTCTGGATGTTTTGAGGACGGTTAACTATCTGCTGCCAGACGTGGCCATAAGCACCAGTCCCGCCCACTGAGGAAATACTTCGCTTTCAGAAGCGGAGATGTGAGCTTGACTTGTAGACAGACAGGGAAGAGATCAGATACATTATGTCGGAAGATATAATCTCAAGTGCCATGTGGGATCACAAAGAAATTACAATTTTATTAGCAGCATGGAGTGAAATCCACGTACAGAAACAATGACTGCTTACAGTTAATATCCGAGTGTATTAAAAACTTGATGAACATGGATTTCACAGGACCCCTGTGCAGTGCCGTGAATAGTTAAAAATACACTGAAGGATAATAATTTGAGCGGTAGCAGCCGATTTTATTAATATTTTATGAACAACTGGACGGTGTTTCAGGCTGTTGTCCTGTGGTTTGCAGGTCTGTTGTATGTATAACAGCCCTGTAGAGACAATCAGTATGAAGGCGAACACAAATTAGTTAACGTGTGCCCATTTACAAGTTAAATGAATGAATAAATAAATACAGCAGATCTGGGTTTCGCTCTAAAACATTAAGGACTAGTTTAATAAATGCGTCCATAAGTCCATAAACGCCATGACTGAAACATGCACACTTTAGTTAAATTATAGCCTGCTATATTGTAGCTACTGTTACTGTATGATTAATCACCGTGAAACGTCCGTGTGTATTTTGTTTCAACTGTAACTTGAACGATGTCTGATAGGTACATTAAAAATAATATGGCAAAAAGTGTTGTTTGCAGTTACAAATCTGTAGTAAGAGTAATAAGTTAAGGGAGTCAAGTTGTGCCATTTAAAATGCATATCTACTTGCACATATCTTGATGATGATTACAATAATAACAATAACAATAATAATAAATAGCAAATATTTATGTTATTGTTGCACATGGAAACGTTTTCTTACGGTAATGTAATGCTTGTGTGAATATAGTGTTGTCTATACACATTTAGCTCTACCTAATATCTCTTAACAGAAATGTGTATTTATTACACTGTCTTCAATGTAAAGCATAAAGAATAAAATAGACACAAAAAGACCTTTCCACATCAGGCACTATCGCTCGTAGTGTTTTCTGTCTTTGTTTTTAAAACTAAACAAACCAAACCGACAATCGCTCTGCTCCCCCCACAACAGGGACGGACTTGCTACAACGGCCTGGTTTTACAAAAAAGCTCTGGGACGCGTCCAAGGATGGACGTGTCCGGCACGGCAGGACAAGGCACGGACGCTTAAGCCAGTGGAACCGAGGCATAACACATAACACACACGGTCATTCAAGCCATCATCCAGACTCCCAATTAGGTAATGTAAGCAGAAGTGAACATCCCAGTCTATTCGTTTTTTAAGGTGAATTCAATGTCACAGTTTTACACTAAAATGTTATGTTTATTGTAATATTGGTAAAGAGCATACTTTATTTTGTATTTCCAAATTAAAGCAGTCCGTCTAAAGGCTGATTTATACTTGTGCGTCTTTGTCTCTGCGTACTTGCGCGGGCGTCAAACGCAGACGGTCACATAGCTGTCTGCCAACATACTTGGGGGCAGTGTCGCATTAACACATCGCAATCTACAGAACACGAAACCCGTTTTCTATGGTGCACCTGTATGGATGTAACTTAACACATACTGTTAATGACATGTTACACAAACGTCACGCACACACAAATACAAATTGCATCCTGTATGTGCAGATCCATATTGTCTTGCTATAGTTGGCTGGCGACTTAACACTAGAACATTCATACACACATAAGAAACACACATCTCTAAGTATGTGAATTTCTCCTTCATATCTGTTACATGTCACTAAATATTTGAATTAAATACTTATATGGCGATTCAGCTGTTAAACTCCTAAAAATGAATGAGCTATAAATACGTTCTTCTCCAACCGCCAGACCTGCAGTTTATGTGAATAAACTGAATAATATAATAAATATAGCCAACAATATGGGCATTGTAATCAAATTAGTAATCGTGAAAGATTTATAATCATGTTGATTGGTGAAACATCATATATTAATTATTATCATTATTTATTGTATTAGATTTGCACCTGATATAGTACTCGTCTGATTGGCTCAGCGAGTTTCTAACTTTCCTTTGGAATTAAATCCTGATCACATTGCAAACCCGGGTCTCTGGATCAATGCCTTGATCAGTCACCTGTTTGATCATGAATGCTAATTGTTCATTCCATCCACGGAAAGCAAAGTACATTTTACCTTTCGTCCAAAATTGCCAAGCACGAAATACGTTGGCATTTCGTGGGATAAAATGTGAATCATGTTCACGAAATGTGAATTATATTAACAAAATGTGCAGTTCAAGGGACAATATACTAATTATGTGCACAAATGCATTTCGTGGATGAGGAGATGCATTTTAATTACTTTCGTATGTCACCATGTTGTTTCTCTGACCTGCTGCAGCGCCTACAGACAGACATCGCACACCAGTCGCCCCAGCACTGCATGATTGGCCAAGGCTCTTAGAATGTCCTGCTCAGCCAATCAGCGCTGGCCTGACGCGAAGGACGCAGAGACGCGTTATTGAGATTTCGGAGGAGTCGTGTCGGTGCCTCTGCAGGTTGCGCTTACCCAGAAACCCCTGCTCTGCGTCGCTATGCAGAGACGCATACGCATACCTATGCAGAAGTATAAATCAGCCTTAAGTCCATCCCTACCGCTGCCAATCTGGAACGTCATGTCACTGGTGTGGAAAGAGCCAGAGCTTGTGGAGGAGGTTACCCGACTAGATATTGTCGGTCTCACCTTCACACATAGCATTGGCTCTGGAACCAACTTCTCGATCGGGGGTGGTCTCTTCCCTACTCCAGAGTGGACCTGTATGAGCAGCCCTGGGCGGGTGTGGAGATACTCACATGTCCTAGGCTGGATGTCGCACAGTTGGAGTTTGTACCTGTAGACGAGAGCGTCGCCTCGATAAGGCTTTATGTCTCAGAGAGGAAAACTGTGACTGTTGTCTGTGCTTATGCGCCGAACAGCAGTTTGGAGTATTCTGTCTTCTTGGAGAAGGTGGGTAAGGTGATCGATAGGATGCAACCTACTGACTCTGTAGTCTAAATTAGGGGACTTCAACACTCATGTAGGGAACGATGGAGATACTTGTAGGGGGGTGATTGGGAGGAACGGCCTCCCCGATCTGAACCTGAGTGGTGAGTTGTTATTGGACTTCTGTGCTAGTCATGGATTGTCCACAATGAACACCATGTTCGAGCACAAGGATGCTTATAAGTGTACTTGGTACCAGAGCACCTTGGGCCGAAGGTTGATGAAGGTCGTATCCCGAGTGAGGTCAGGGACATTGAGTCTGAATGGACCTTGTTCAAGACATCAATTGTGAAAGCGGCTGCAACAAGCTGTGGCATGAAGGTGGTTGGTGCCTGTCAAGGTGGCAACCCTAGGAACCGCTGGTGGACACCGGCAGTGAGGGAAGCCGTCAAGTCGAAGAAGGAGGCCTTCCGAGCGATGCTCACACATAGGTCTCTGTAGTCGATTGAGAGGTACCAGCTGGCCAAGAGGGCTACAGCAATAGAGGTCACCAAAGCGAAAGCTCAGGTATGGGAGGAGTCTGGAGAGGCCATGCACAATGACTATTGGACGGCTTCAAAGCTGTTCTGGCAAACCATTTGGCGCCTAAGGAGCGGACGGTGGGGCATTGCCCAAGCAAGGGTGGGGAAACACTGTCCACTACTGGGGAGATCGTTGAGAGGTGGAAGGAACACTTTGAGGAACTCCTCAACCCGGTGGACACGCCCTCCTTGCAGGAGGCAGTGCTGGATAGCTCCGTCGAGATCTGATCTATCGCTGTAGCTGAGGTTGCTGTGGCAGTCAAGGGCCTCCGCAGCAGTAAAGCAGCAAGGGTAGAAGAGATTCTTCCGGAGATGTTGAAAGCACTGGATATTCTTTGGGTGGTGTGGTTAACACGACTCTTCAAATGTTACGTGGAAGGCGGGTACAGTTCCTCTGTACTGGCAAACTGGGGTGGTGGTCCCCCTCTTCAAGAAAGGGGACCAGAGGATGTGTTCCAACCATAGAGGAATCATACTCCTCAGCCTCCTCCATTGCTATCATCAGTAAAAGATCTGGGAAAATTGTAATTTGTTATTTTCCAAAGGTGTACACTGTTTTAACTATTCCTCTGACTGGCTATTTTTGAGAGGTCACTTTGAAAACTAAAACTCAAATTATCTGAGGAATTATTCTTCATGGGACAGTGGAATGGAGCTGCTATCCACTGCAAAGGAATGCACCAGACAATTGAGCGCAACTGAAGACTGTTAAATGAAATGCATGCAGAATGCAATTCAAATATCAACATCATTTCTTCTTCTTCTTCATTGTCTCTAATTCATATTTGGAAAGTACTTACATGATATTAATTATTACATGACTGTACTTTCATATAATCACACTGTATTGTGTTGAGCATGTTCAAAAAATTGAAAATGTCTTTGTGTTGCATAATGTCATTTTATAGAAGTTTTCACTTTATTGTAATTATTTATGTAATACTTACAATTCACACACACATATATATAGCTCCAGCTTTGAATATCATATAAATTATACACAGTTTAATCATGATCGAAACATATATATTTCTGCTGAAAAATGCCTATGTATAAGCTAGCTAGCAAGTTTAAGGCAGGATATATGACCTATGCCTGAAATAAATATATTAAAACTGACTGAACACTGCAATAATGTACACAAAAGGATGTATGAGATAGAACAGCAGAAGTAATTTTCAACACAAATCAGGAAATTACTGTTCATATACAATTAGACTAGAGCTTATTTTTTAAGGTTAGTCTTTTCCTTTGCTCTTTGATCTTTACTCAGTGAAGAGACACAAAATGTTTCCTTTAATGTAAATCAGCGCTTTTATGTTTGTATGGCTAGTGCCAGGTAGACTTTTAAGGATACCTAAAGTCAAAAGATCAGAAAGAGACTGTTAAAAAGAGAGGAATAGGAACCAGCTCTGTCTGGATCTGAATCTGTCTGAGTATGTCAAAACTACAAGAGACAATTACGTCATTTACAATGTTTACTGAACCAAGACAGTATTAGTATCTCTATCTCTATCTTTGTATCTATGAGGCAAGTGGGGTTGTTGCAGGGCTCCCCTTGTGTATAGTGTATAAAGATTTCTTCTGACTACAGCCACGGTTTCAGACTATTTGAAAGTGAAACCCCACAACAATCACCATTATCATCATATTAATATTATTATAACTAGTAGTAATTACTATTATTATTATTAGTGGTGATTACGTTTTCCAAGATTTTGATAGCTTGGATGTATCTGAAAAGCAGTGGATACCCAATGCGAAAGCTCCCCTCTTCCCCTCCCAGCAAAAGGGAACTTGCGAAATTGATGGTTTTCAACAGAAAATGGGATTGTTTTGATACCAGGATAATTCACATGTCTTTTTCTTTTGATTTGGTGCTGGGCAAGCTTTCACTTTAACTAGCATGGAGTGATATGTTTGATTTTGTTTAAGCAATTCATCTTATAGTACTAAGCAAGGTCAGGTTCCAACTAAATTATTTTGTTCTTATCTTGACCAGTTCTGTATTGAGATTATTAACCTTAATGAAATCTGAAAATGGTACCCAGTTCTACCATATTATAGTGTTTATTAGTAAAATCCTACACAAAAAGGTCAATATACATACATACATAAACAACAATTTATAAAATTTTGAGGAGTGCACCTTACCCTTTCAAAATAAAAAATATTTTTGTATAACTATACAATGAAGTGGCTGCAGGATCAGATCTGTTGTCCCCATTGTACACATACCTTTGTACTGGTACAGTGTGCTGCTGACTCCTGCCAGCAGAGACAGCGTAATCAGATCTCCCAGGCTAGCTGCAATTGGGGTGGCCACGTTGTCTGGGTTTATTCCCACTTTTCGTGACCCGATGATAACACCGATCATGACTAGCCCTAAAGGCAAAGTTCTAACATTAACAGAATGTATGGTGAAAGCCATCAGCAATATAATAGCATTAGAACATACATTCTGCAAGAATTACATTATAGCTAGCAACCTTCTAAACACATTTTATTATTAATAATAATTAATTATTAAAAACAGATGCTACTGTACAGTGATTTTTCTAACATTGTGTTTATCAAACCTCACCCATTACTTTCATGTTATGAAATTAGTACGGTGAACGCATGTCAATTTGAGAAAGAATAAATAATGTGCAGATATATTTCTAGTGTTCGTTATATCTAGGTATATAACTTTCTGCTGAATAAGGAACAAATTTAAAATAACATTAAGATCAGCAGATAAGGCTTGGTTGAAATACTTAAATCTGTAGAAATGTATAAAGCCTGGCTCACTGGTGACCTCTTACCTAGGGAAAGGGCAGCAACAAACGCAGTGGTGACACTACTAGCACAGAGCACTGCGGCCTTGTCCAGCTCAATGGAGCCTTTGGAGATTGAGCCCAGAATCACAGCTGCCACTGCAGACAGAAAGCCTACCACTGTTGCCTGGACCTAGGGAGAAAAAAGAGATCAACTTAAAATCTGTCATATGCAAAGACAGCTATATCCCTTGTTAGGCATAAAGAGACTTTTTTTTATTAATGTACGTATTTCTTATAAAATCTTTTGTTAAAATGTTTGAAGAGTGCATTGTTTTTCTCAGGTAAATATTTGGGTTAATATTGGGGACAGGAGGATGGATGGAGTTAGTAGAATAATTTATATGAAAGCCGAATCCTGTTATGCACCACACCTCTCTCCTATCAGCTTATCAAGACTGACAGCTAATTTATCCAAGTGCTCATGGTTTCAGTAGAAAACATTACATATAATTCTACTTATTGAATCGAGCCCTGACCTCCTCCTGTCATTGATCTGTCCACATAGCCCATCTTCTTTGTTGAGCTAGATGTCCTTTGGTTTGACTCAGTTCAGTATCTTTCAGCATATCTGTCCCAGGCAACACAGTTTGCAACATTTTTAACACTGGGGAGATATTACTGGATTTCAAATGATTTACTTGATAGTAATTATAATTATAAACAGAAGAAAATGTATCTGACCAAAACTAAAACTGCCACCCAGTACAAGTGTGTAGTTTGCAATCAGTAGGCTGTTTTTTTTTCTTTTCTAAATGGCTGTATGTTTAAGATTACCTGAATCAAAGCCAGGTTGCAGGTGACCATTCTCCACTGTTGCCGTGTATCATCCATCTGTCCAGTGTTAGCCTAGAGAACAGAAGTAGGATGTCAGTGCACATCAGAGGAGAAAAAAATCAATCAGGGTTTCCACAATCCATCAAGAACAACTTTCCACCACTTATTTTAGCTGGTGTGCACAGCCCCATCAACAGCTACTGCAATCAAGGGTTATCACCCTTTTTACATATTTTTAATATATCTAAATGTGAATAGTTTATACATACTGTTAATATTATTTTACTTTCTTATAGGGAAAATGTTTACCTTCTGATTTATATTTACATGTTATATTCATGATTTATGGTTTGTTTCTGTTTTTTGGACGATTGTTTTTATTTTAGGAGTTCTGAAATGTTTTACTTAATTTACCTAAGACAGACTTCAACAATATTGGTCTAGACCAAATCAAACTTATCATGCCTAGAAAGATTTCTGATTTCCCATTGTCAAATAATAATAATAATAAAATAAAACTGTAAAATGTCCTGGGCAATTTCACATCACTGGAAGGGGGTGATTTTGTTTGGCTTGGATTTTGTTCAGCAAGTTTTTGGACATAGTCGTGTGCAAGTCTGCTTTTTATAGATAAATTCAAAGAAGTCAAAATCTACTGCCAATAAAACCAATAAAAACAACAATCGCCATTCAAATGTTTGCAAAAAGCCTTGTTAATGTACCAAATTATTTCCTTTTTATCATATATCGATGAAGTGCACACAAATATTAATAAAATATTAATAATTTACAGTAGAAAATATATTGCCAGTAATAAAAATATGAATCATATACTTGTATTGCAGATATTGAAAAATATATAGATTAAAAAGATACATAGGAGAAATGTGCATTATTAATGTAATTAATGTATTTATTAAATTGGTTGAATGGTTGCCACGTGAATGCGTTACCTTCCCACTTTCCTGCCCAATTTAAGTGATATGTTTCTCCACCCCCTTTTGCTGGACCTAGAGATTTTGTTTAGGGAGCTGGAATTTGGCAGTTGCGTATTAGGAACCTGGTATAAATGCCCTGCCTTTTGCATTTCATTTGCTGCAGCGATGAGCGTGTTTTGATTTGGTCTAGCCCTATGTCATTTCTGGTGGGGAAAATTGATAAGACCTACTTACAGCTGTAGACAATCGTGAAGCCAGGGTCATTTCAAGGTTTCCCTTCAGTCCAACCAAGGCAGGCACCAAAATAAACACCTCTGTGATCTTTTTGAACACCTCCCAATGCTAAAATGTAAAGCAGAACAAAACAACTCCTTAAACAGAGGGACACTATTGTCATGACTATTAGAATCATGAAAACAGACGAGCAGATGAGTGAATAAAATACAAAAATGAAAATGTTTTATGAAGAAAAGAAAATGCTGTTAGAGATGCTGTTATATCAAGGGACCCATAACAAATTATACATACTACCAGAAACAGATTTATATAATATATAGGTTAATTTCAACACATTGCACATTCTTTATTTTGAATAAATGTAATCATGGATTAACTAGATTTGGTAGATATACAATGGGACCATAAGAAACAGGCCAATTTACATCATAACACCCTCTTGACTACTGAACAGCCTCATGGCGCATCATGGGCATACATGGTGGTCAAACTCTCTGGTGTAAACTATCATTGTCATTACCTATGTGAATATGGTTCAATTTTAATGTGAACCAAATGTCGTATTTCACAATACAGTGCCCTGAAAAAGCTTACTTTAAAAGTACCCTGTAACATATTAAATATAAAAATAGAAATAGAAATATTAAAACACACACAAAAGTGTTTATGAAGACCTATATAAATATTCTATAACCTTAAGAAATAATAAGCATAATTGTCAATCCTCACACAGAATCAGTAGTGGTAGCAAAATTAACTAAAAGCAAGTACAAAATACAGTCCATGATTTTATGAAGGGGCAGTTTATGGGTAGTTTGGCTAATTGTTTAGAAAGGGAGTATATTATAATTTAAAATGTTTTTTTTTTTGTTTACAAACAACACGTCACAGATACATGACATCCCATGGCTTTTCTAACAGAAAAAAAAGCTGTTTATTGAAAGAGTAAGAGGTACTTATGCCTGTACCCTGGTGTAGCGCTTTTATATAGTTGGTTTTCCCCAATGAAATAACTCTTGACCTGAAGCTCGATTCATTAGAATACATCGGACACAAACAAGTTCAAAAGATACAAACAACTCTCTATTATAAAACAAAGGTACTCTGACTATGCTAAATTACTTAGGTAAAAAAGGCAGTTAGATTAGTTAGTTAGGTCGATATGCCGGCATAAACCCATTCACACAGACCTTGCCATCAACAAAATGCCACCAAAAAGTCAGCATTTGTTTCAGTGCGAATGGGGCTTAACACAATATGCTGGTCACTACACTGGTTACATTTACTTCCCCTTGGGCATATATTTCCTT
This sequence comes from Amia ocellicauda, assembly GCF_036373705.1. Classification (NCBI taxonomy): domain Eukaryota; kingdom Metazoa; phylum Chordata; class Actinopteri; order Amiiformes; family Amiidae; genus Amia; species Amia ocellicauda. The sequence continues at coordinate 18,667,244 of NC_089852.1, forward strand.
GCTAGTCTAGTTTTACTGGATCAGTAATTTCTCAATATGTGTGGTGAGCATTTGACAGAAAATGTGTGCTGCCCTTCAGGTTCTATTGGGTTGAAAATAATTACACAAATTTAAGTTATTATTATTATGAATACTACTACTAATAAATCAACTAAATAGTTTGTTTATTTTGTACTACAGCAAGGTATTTAAATGTACCCAATCCAAAACACAGCATTCAAAAACAATACACTTCAGCTAAGAGGTCTTTAAATAGAGGGAGCTATTTTTAAAAATTGACACATCTTCACATTCATTCTTCTCTGCCTTGTTAACATGGCACTGCTGTATGGCCTTTTTGGGTTGGTGCCCAGTAGCTCCCCTGGTTGGATCATTCTTTGTCCTCTAAGCCATCATACATCCCAGAGACTGAGATTTCTGCAGTAACCTATTGTGTCTCAGCAATGAAGGTCTTTTGTTTAAGAAATACCTTGCTTTTGAAGGGTAGACACTTCATAGCAGATAGAAGGGAAGGAGAGATTTTTCATACTTTCTTAAACTCAAACAATGAGTAAATGCAGCTTTCTGACTAGTACCATTTTATTCATACATTTGTCTCAGGAATATACCACAAAATGCCAACAGTAAAAATATACTGTGATGAATATGTAAAGTTCAAACAGCTAGTATGACTACATCACACATTCAGTAATTTAAACCTGAGCAATGACTAATTTGTAAAGCCCAAATGAATACTCAACATTTGATTCTAATAGATGCTATTGGAGGGAGAGAGTTATTTTGGAGAATTAACCTCAAAATATGTTATTGTCTCTAATGCAATGCTAGTCATTCAGATGTCATCCATCACAGCTTTCAAATATTCAAAATGATGTTTAAATTTATAATAATAATAATAATAATAATCATAATAATAATAATAATAATACAAAGGGAAGTATGAAAGTAAAGGCCTTTGATTTTTTTCATCAAGAAATATAATTCCAATTACAGTGATTTTTACTGTGAAAATATGAGGCTATTTTTGCCTTAAATTCCCTTGAATTGCAATATACTTTTGCCAGTGTTGAACCAGGAGCTGTATACCAGTGTTGTAAAATACGCCATTTTTTTTACAACTCAAACTTTACAGTGACTCTAGGTTCATATGGTGTTCTCTAGCATGTACTGAATAAACCAGAATGACATGACTGTCACCGCTGGAGATATATGACTATAATATATACACCTCCTTGATGTCAGTTTTTGGCTGAAAGTCATGGAAAAGTTTGCGAAATAATAACTCTCAGATTCTAAATCTCCCTTGAATGGCTTCCATGTCTTCTTAAGTTTGAGTCATACAAAGACTCTAAAAGTGCTCACAAATTAAGCTTTTATTTTATTTGTTGTTAACAGTGAAATTGTGAAAAATGTTTGACTAATATGTACCTGTAAAAAACAGTTGTTGTTGGGTAAAATTGGGTTACTGTTATAGTTTAATTGTCTTTGATTGTACTTTGAAGTACTGATATTAACCAATTCAAAATGTGTCTATTAAGTCAGTGGTGGATTTAGACTGGTTCACAGACCATATTGATTTCTTTTTATAGATTTTGTTACGCAATTGAACGTGACTTGTACCTAAAGCAACCTTTCTCATTTTGAATGATGATCACACGAGGGGATGTTTTCTGTAACTGGAAGCATTCAGTGAATAACCTATAAAGCTCTATCCGCCCCAGCTAATGAGAACTTACTGAAGAAACAGCTTTTGTGTTCTAGTAGATTCTCAACTACAACTTCCTATACCTCACACACAAGCTTGTAGTTTCAGGAAGTATACTATAGAGGGACCCAATAAACTGCATAACCTGATTTAGCTGTGTGGCATTTACTCCTGGAACAACATGAAAGACATGATTAAGGTTAGAATTATCGTTAGGTCCAGCTTATATTGTTCCAGGAACAACAGCTACACAGAAAAATCTGGTTGTGCCAATTATTTTCAACAATCAGGAAATCAGACAGATGCCAAACACTTTGGTTTTAAAGGAAAAACCCCCAAGGCATTCTACAGATTAGTTAGAATGTACAGTTTGAAATAAGGATTGGAAGACATACTTGCACAAGATCCATCACCAAGCCAGCTGCCACCATCCCCAGCCCTGCCACCAGGTATGGCACAAGCACCTGGGTTGCGATACTCCAGGAACTTTCAGGGAGGAAGCCATTGGCAGACTTGGTGAGTTTGCAGGTAAATCCACGCAGCTTCTTGCCTTCATAGCACAGCTCCAGCTCTAGTTGGGTGACCACCATGATGATGCTTGTCATTAACCCATTCTCACTGGGAGGGAAAGCAACGGCACACTTGTCAACCACCTGCTGATCCCTTTAGCTTGCTCAACCAAACAGAAAGGCTGGGTCTCTTTGGCCTTGGCTGTGCAGAGGTCAGATGCTGGAAGTCAATTTTCTCAGAGAACTACAAACTGTCAAGGTTGGCTCCTTCTCTTTTCCCACAACTTAAGCTTGATCGCATCAGTTTCCAAACAGCCTTTTCCACAACAATTCTGCCAATCTGCTGGCAAAGGTAATACCAAGCACACTCTCTCCCCATACCTCTGTTTGACATCTGCCCATCTTTAATCCAAGCATGAGAAGGAAACTGGAGCTGTAATAAGTCTATGAGTGACTCTCATCAAAACACATCTGTGTCATAACGTACAGATCTGGAGCAACAGTGCAGTTTTCTGAGTGTCTCCTGTCTTCCATTTACTAAACGCAGCCAACCAGACTCAGTCTCCTCTGTGCAAGGTCGCTACATCACAAGCATCTTTCTCGGGGGAACGGCTTTGCTCTAAAAGAAAGGCAGAGAGAGCACTGCTGCACTCTGTACTCCCTCGTTCAGACACGTACCTGTCAGAAACACATGCCAGCTCTCGACAAAACAGTGCTGCCTTTTTCCTTTTTTTTCATTCTTTTTTTGGGTGTATGACATCACTGTGGAATGCCCTATCATTCTGCTCTGCTCTTTCCAAAAAAAAGGGGCCAGTTTCTAAAACAAATACGCTTATCTCCTGTCATCGCCTTTAAAGATTCAGCTAGTTTGTCCCAGAAGCTCTGCTGATTAGAGAGCTCAGTAAGCCAGGCTTTAAAGTAGCTCTGATTAGTCACCACTGCTGCAGAGAGGCATTTTATGATGGCAGACTTGTTGTTTAAGGCCAGAACAGCCCAAGAATCATAAAGACCTTTTATTTTTGTTGGCAAGTGTACAACTCACTGAGAAGTCCATCAGAGCAGCAGTCCTACCTTTCATATGTCACTGGGTCCACTCATTGATTTTCAATGAGTAAATATTTGTTGTATTTTCTAGCACTAATATTTAAATACTATACAAATGTACTCAGTTTAAACTCAACAATGCCTATTTAACTACTCTGTTTCTCAACCCCCCCCCCAAAAAAAAAATTCTCACTAGTTGCTAGAACTAAAGCTCTGATTTGTAGACTCTATGTTCCAGGTCGCCTTTATCTAGTTGTTTTGAGAAAAGACTTATTCGTGAAAGTTATAACTACAAGAACTAGTGTACTATGAAATATCAATATGTCATGATACAAACATGACACCTAGGCTAATATCTGTGTAAACTATAGTATTCTAATCAGTCAGTCTTTTTATTTTCTAAATCATAATTCTTTTATTATTTAAAAAGAGTATTTAAACTAAACAGTTTCACGACTCATATAAAACACACTTTTACTAGATAAAGCAGCATCTATTTATTCTATACAACATAAAATGAAAATGTCTGTACTGTATAGGGGATGAGGACAATGTAAATATTTCTACAATCTCATCAATGCTTCGTCAGCTCTCTTTCTATAATGAATAAGTAAATTTTCTCTCTTACACTAAGTGTTTTGATTTCCTACACAGTTCATTTGAGTTTGGAATTAATGATCTTGTTTCTAGCAAATATTTAACATGTAATGCACATATGATATAAAGCATTGTGATAGTAACAAAAAGCATGTGAATGAGGCACTGCAGAACACTAAATTCAACTGGTATGGATTTTGTTATTTTATTTATACTGTTCCTCTGTGATTTCAATTGTGATGAACATTAATTAAATCAAAACGTTAACCCACCAGCTAACAGCAAACTACAAACCTGTACTATACATCAAAGCAGTTACATTTACTAAGAAAATAAACTTGCATCTTACTAAAATTGAGTACATTTTTTTTTTTTAAGCAGATGGGTCAAACGTTAAAGTTACATCTGTTTCTATCTTCCCTGATAATAACATGTTCAATGTATATTCCTCAAAAACATTTTTCATTAGGATTTCTATTCTTATATATGAAAGGTAACAAACAGTTACACATACAGCTCCTAGCTAATCACTGACTAGCAATGCCAACAATAAACAGCAAAGTTCAAATAAATAAAAGATGTTATTTACAATTTTTTTATAAATCAGCTTCAAAAATTTGCTGACAAGCTGTCAACTCAACATGAAAAGCTTACCTTTTATTGGTGCTACACAAACACACACAAATTCAAGTGTGGGGAACAAATAATTTCCCTAAGAGCATCATTCAGGCCTTTCTAGAGTTCTATTTATTCACCTAGAGAAGACTTTAAAAGTCTGATTTGAAGTCAAGACAGTGGGGCTCACTGCCACTCCATTGATCTTTATCAAGTGCAATGTTTACACTTTTCTCTAAGCTGTATCACTGTTCATGTTTGATAAACATTTTTTTAGTTTGTTCACAACCCTGTATGAAACAGTTATTGAACAATGGTTAGATTGATGTCTAGGATTGTATTAATATCTTGTTGACACTGTACAGTCATATGGAAAAACAGGGATTGTAATATTAAAATATTTAAAAGGACATTAGTTATACTTGTTTTGTCTGCTTGGATAAATCTATGTGGCTAAACTCATTTTAACATCAGGAAACTCAAGATTATTCTTTATCACAAATCTCACAAAATATTTTATCTTGTTTCTCATTTAATGTGGTGTATACACTCACTCATAAAACTGGACTTGTCAGTTAAGCCTGATTTTTGGTTCTTTCCCCCATTAAAACTTAATTTCAAGAACATTGGGGGTGTTGTAATTACAATCAAAATAACAGTTTTAAATGTTGACAATACACCTATGGAAATTATTTTTGGCAAGCAAATTTTCATGGATTACTTAATTTGAACATGGCAATTATATAACTAATTCTCTTGGCTTGCCCTCTTGTGGAGGAATGAGTTCCAGCTTCATCAGTGATCACCTTACAAAACCCCTTCAGATCTGTATGATCCATAACTTATGAATGGTCTACCTTGTAACCTATACACTGTTATCACCAGCACTGCACTACAGGTTCCTTTTGATGAACACATTCTGCTCAATTCTGTTCAGGTGTACTGTATTGCAATTCTCATTTGATGTGGCTCTGCTCCATACTGTGTCTTACACTATGTTTATGTTACATTAGATATAATGCATTTTTTTCTATTTGCTGTTAGTCACTTTGGATAGAGGTAACAGCCAAATCAATAAATTATTGCATATCATACACATTATGATAATATGAACAAAAATATTACGACAAATCAATTCGAGCAAGACAATAAATGAGGCAGCAAATCTATGCCTTCTGCACAAAGTTATCAAGCAATTTCTGAAACAGGACAAAACATTTAAATACACTTTTTAAATACCTGGACAATTGATATAACATAAAGTTAGCCTTCAAAAGTGATGGACTGCATTCAGTATTAAGTATTTCAGTATTTCCCAACGCCACTGAGAGCTATGGCAAAGCTGTTAACCAAATGCACGTTACCACTGAACTGGATAATTAGAGGTTTGGAGCACCCTTGAAAAAATGGTAAAGATGCCGATGAAATACGTAAACTGCTTACTATTGTTTATTAGTTAGGATTACAAATCCAAGATTTACCCACCTCCATTTCAAATTGGTAGAATCACCTGGAATCTTAATAGCTATGTATTACAAAATCCAACAAGGGCTTGTCAAATGGAAGAATTCCTCTTCTCTTTCTCAAGGTGAATACATTTGCCTTATTTCTTCCTATACAGTGGCTGACAATGCATACAAACACTTGCAGCTGTACTTCAAGCTTAACTGTCAATCTCCCCAGTCATTGTCAATCCATACTGCTTCAAAGAAAACAACTATGCAGTTAATTTAATATTTTTTGCAACACTACATTTGTCCTTTGTTATTAATGAGAAGACACCTTTTACTGCTTTTGATATTATGTTGCATTGGAGCCTCTAGTATTTCCTTGTATAACAAGAAATGTAGTTGTGAAAAGGGTATTTTTTATATATAATCACTAAATTTATTATGATTAATTCCAAGGGATTGAAAGAAAATGTATCTATTATTTTATCCAACTGGAACTCACTCAGATTAATTATATATTTTATTTACGGTAAGTAGCCTATTGTATTCATAATTGAAAATCACTTAAATCATCCTTTACACTATTGTTTTGTAAAGGAAACATGTACAGAAGGAAGGAACAGAAGAAACCATGTGCATTATAGTTTAGAATTATGTGAATATGCAGATAATGTCATATTAGTACATCATATGAAAAATGTACTAGATACACTACCGGTCAAAAGTTTACCTAACTTTTTCCAGTTGTTATTTTAATTTAAGCAGTTCAAGTCCAGTGAATTAACTAAAATGGTTCAAAGGTAAGGGGTAAACTGATAGAGGTTAAAAAAAAAAGTTTACATTACCAAAAACTGAAAAATAATGTACATTTCAGAGTTATATACTGTTACTACACCCTCTTAAGCATTAATTGGCAGTGTTACACGCAGCTCCTGTGCATAGAAGTTACACTGTATTCCTACAATGCGCACATCATTTGAAAGCTTATTCTCTTTTCTACCAGTGCGTTTCATCCTCAAACACATCCCGATTTACAGTTTCTGTGTCGCCCGCCATCATTCAGAGCCCGGGGGGTTAATGCAGAGTCTGGGCGGGTGGGGGGGTTGGGGGTCTAATTCAGATGGTCACACCATCACTCAGTTTCAATTGGATTTATTTGCAGATAGGCTTGTTTTTTTCAGAACAACTTATCAATTAATCCAGTATTATTTGATGTTCTATCAAACACAGAGAAGTTCAGATCCAATTATGTAAAATCATTGTGTATTAGTACACTGCAAACAGTTTTCCATCTTGACATTTTGAGTTCTCTACGGGTGTGTGTTGCTTCTACCAAATGTGGATGGTCTTGTTTTGATCAATAGACTGTCTGTTCCAGAATATGTCATAATTGTCAATATTTTCTGAGATTTTGTATTCCTGCTTAGACCAAGTATCCCCCCACCCCCACATTGCAGAATGCGGAGGGGGAGGGCGTAAATGGAGGGGTTTAAAAAAACACATTTTTCACATCAGAATGCTTCACATTGTTCGAAAGATGAGAGTCTCTGCTTTCATGGGATACCAAACACATAGCAAACAACACAACAGTGAAGAGTACATATGGGATTAAAGAGAAGCACACGGATTTGGTGCCCTTTTGAGGTTATTAGAGGGGTCTGTCTGCTTAAGGGGTTACATTTTGTTAAACAAAATGATTCCGTTATTTATTTTTTATCTCCAGTTGTTTATTTGTTCTGTGCTTTAATTTCAGTGTACATTGAGACATTAAACTGCATACATTTCAATAAAAACTGGAAAAACTTTTTAAACACCCAAATCAGGAATGGCAACTCGTCTTTTATTATACCAATTACATAAACATATTTATTTGCTGCTAACATCACAGTATTTTTCAAAGGCTTATTATTAAACAGAAATGGATTATCCTTTTTTTTTTAAATATTTATTTATTTATTTATTTATTTATTTATTAGCAGATGCCCATGTCCAGGGTGACTTACAAAATAAGAGCAATAGAAAGTGCAATAATACAGTGCAGTTCAAGGCATAATACATTTTACAAATTCAAATTTACACACGTGTGTACGAGATATACAGTAAACATCCTTCCCACAATTCTATTAGAAGGTGTAAGATTGTGCTACATAAAAATAAAATACACTACTATACCTAAATGTTATATAGAATTCTTCTTTTAAATCTTAATGCTACTGATATCTGTAATACTAATTCTTGCCAAGAATTGTGTACACACTAAGTGATGACACTGCCAAGGACAACTTAACACATTAAACAGGCAGGGCCATGACGACCTGATCTTTCAACCCACTGGTCCTGAAGTTATATTCAGCTTGAGGAAATAGGAAGACATATACATACTTGAATGGAAATGTATTATATTTAGACCCACCAATGCACCTTTGAGATATCGAACTCCAAAAGAACCAATTAAACCCTTTAAAATATATCAACTCAAGGTAAAAAAAAAAAAAAACAACAATATCTGACACCAGCCAGCAATGACTTACCTGAACGCTGTCTAGTACCATTCCTGCCATCACCATGCCTAGCCCTGCCAACAGGTAAGGGAAGACCACCTGCAAGCAGATGGCTATGGAGGACTCATCTTCAATCTTGGGCATGGCCATCTTCTCCTCAACCTGCTGCCTCTTGCGTGGGACTTGCACAGGCTGTAACACATCCTGCACCTCTTGGCTGACAGTCTGCTTGTCATTGTGTTTGCTCTTCCCCTTGGATTTGGACTTGTGCTTGGAGCGCTCCCCATTTTTCGACCTGCCCTCTTTTTTTCTGTGACGAACCTCCTCCCCAACCATGTTGACCCCTTGCTGTCCTTATCAGGTCCCTGCTGCTACAAAATAAAAAAAAAACACACACACACACATATATAAAAGCATCAGAACATCAATATAAGCAAGGCATGTTTTACATCTAATTTCTTGTCAACAATAATAATAATAATAATAATAATAATAATAATAATAATAATAATAATGATAATAATAAAGTACTGTACTCCACAGAACAGCATTAAGATGTCATTTTAAAACACCATTATTGGTATTTGTAATTGTACATTGTTCTGTAACAAATAGACTGGGTTCTGCATGTAGAAAAATGTATTACTAGTGAAACAAGTTTATTTTTACAAAAGAAAATAATATCTCCTCTCATTCAGGTTTGCACAGTGTTTTTGTAAGCTATATAGTAAGTCAACATGGCATTAAAGAAAAAAGGGGCAACAGAATCTCATACAGAACGCAAACTCCCTGGTCTTGCATATGGTGAAATATAGAATAGTGTGATATAAGGGGTTTAAGTGTTTCTAAATTTAAAATTAAAATGTAAATACCATTTGCAAATACATGTGAAAATACTTCAAATGTTGATTTTAACCCACCGTACCTTCCTTCTCAGCCAACTACTGCATTCAAAGTTTTGTTTTTGTTACCCATTTACATTTTATTTCCGGCTGCTGACTTCGACTTTTACAGCAGTCAATACACGGGAAGCAGCAAAACGTCCATTACATCTGTGTGGCATACGCGTGGCATCTCACAAACGCTTTATAATTAACATCAGTTTATAAACGTGTGCAACACGGTTGTTGGTATATACAAACAACAGTAATCACAGAAGCAATTAAAAAAAATATGCAAATCAGTCGTATAGTTTCTTCCTGTGGTGTAGTATGCTAATCTCAAAGCCAGCGCTGACAAAGCCCAGCTCCCATTGATTCGATTGGCTGAACAGAAATGAATGGACATTTTGATTGGTTAAATAAGTTTCTCTGATTTTATAGGCCAGTCTCTTCACGGAAAGAGCTTTACTTCCCTATTAGAACGCGGGAGGTAAGACACCGGCCCGGTTCTTGTGATGGAGCCGCATTTATCGCCTCGCATGTTGATTGGTCTGTATCTGTCAGAGGATACAACGTTGCCGACTATTTATCTTCACAGAGCGAGAGATGCAGACACGAAGTTATAGCAATATTGTTAGCCCAATACAAATAAACAAATAAATGCATACATATATTAAGAATAGAGTTTAATAAAGTTAAATAGTTAGACATTTACGTAAACACCGGCGTAAGGCGTAAATATGCATTTAAATGCTTCATTTCATGTCTTTTTGCAATTTAAATGTACTGCATATGAATCGACTAGAAAAAAGTTAATATTGTGTGGAAGGTTAAATTATATGTTATGCACATGATACTTAAAAAATGAAATAAAAAATAGCACATTGTCTCTAAAAATACAGTTCTGTCATGCTTCTAAAATAGTAACGGTGCAGCTCACACATGAATGCAACCAAATGCAAAACTGTCACCGAATTGCAATTGCTTTTTTTGGAGACGAGCCCCTCCACTGTATATTTAATATCCTTATAACGAAGGAGCTGGCTCGAGTGTCCTCCACAGGGCAGTTTTTAGTAAGTAAGTTATACCGCCGTAACAGCAGCACAATCACATTCTATTATTAAGCCGAGTGTCATACTGGCTCTCATACACTTCATATTTGTTGGGGGGGACGGAACTTCCCAATTTTATTAGGGGATATTCATCTAGTAGTAGCCTACTTCAAATTGCACAACATTCAGTGGAAAGATTCAATTATACAAATACTTCAAACGTGATCACACTAGCTAACGCACGTGTATTTACTAGAACTTTTGAACAAGGCTGAACTTCGAGTCTAAACAAAGTGTACAGCTCCGAATAAGCTTCATGCTTAATTTCCCAAAAAGTTGTAAGCAAAAAAATGTTATTTAATAAACAAATCGTAAATAATGACACGGTACCTTGCAACGGTTGTTTTCTTCGGAGCTACAACTTAAGCAGTCAGTTATAATAGTCAGCACTGTAAAGACACTTCATGTAACCGATACCATACACGAGGGGCAGCGGTTAACGTCAGTTCAGAAAGAACAGGCTTCAGTTTCAGCCCAGTTGGCATATTAGCACATATGGGACAGCTTGACCTCGCCTGTCTTTAAGATGGTGATAAGGATAGTCCACTGGCCAAAATATTAGGATTAGATTTTGTGAAATCACATAAAAACATTATTCACTTAAGTAAGTATACTTATATGTGCTAGGCAATATTATGACCTTATTTTAAAGCTGCTTCCATTACAATTGAACTAGAAATTAAAAGACCCTATAGGGTTCTCGAAACTTTCTAAAATAAAGGCAATGTCATCAAAAATATGCACAAATGACAGCAAAAAAGTGAAAAGATATCAATTGAAATCTGGACCCATATTCCCTGCAGGACTCTTTTTAATGGACTTGTAATTTCCTGCATATACCAGGAGTGTTAAATTCATTTTCTGGGGAGCCTCACTGTATTACAGATTTTGTTCATGCCTAGCTCCCGGCTACTTTACTATTCCATTACCATATTAATTTGATGAATCCAGGTTTCAAAAAAAGTTCTGGATGGTTTAGATCTTCAGTTCTTTTTTTTGTTTGCTTGATTTACTCTTAAATAAACCAATTGCATTCTGTACTATAATGTAATGCTGCAGTCACACTATTCTGGGAGAGATATAGAAAGACAATTGTCATTTGTATGGAAAAATTTACACTTGGGGGGAAGAAATTAAAAAGACACATTCACCTGGCTAGAGAAAGGAAAGCATTTCATGGTCCATCAGTCTCCCCTCATCAGGTGAATTTCTTCCCTGTTCTGACTAATTAATACAACCTACTGCAGATGCAATATCAGTTATTATCATTCTATACCCGCTACCATTCCAACAAGTAAGCACAAAACCAAACATTAAAAAGGTAATGGAAAGATGCACCAGGAAAAAACAAAATCATTTACATACAAAGCAACCAAACCTGTGCAGTTGATTGCTTTTTCATTTGACTAACTCTAGACTGTGTTTGTGATAAACTGTTATAAGTCGCAGTCTAGCAAATTAATCAGCACAGTGTGGGAAGAAATATAGACAAGCTAACCTGTGATGATACATAGAATACATTAAAGCATTAGTCCATGTAATATGTGTTTTTTCTAGTTAAAGAACATACATTGTAGAATAATACACTCTAATACAATATCAGAGACCTAACTTTAGAAGAACTGTGTCACAAACTCAGTTATGAGCACAGCTCATCAGCTGTCCCTGGATTTTAAGTTTCACTTTAATCAGTGTTATTATATACCCCTTCAAAAAACACCATCAGAAAAGTTCATCCATAGTTTCGTGCAGCACCTTTCTAATGAGCCATTGCATTGCGTTGCTTTTATGATAACTAATATTGCTGTTAGCAATTTTGGACTTGTTTATTTTTAGGTTATTAAAAGCTGACTTTCCAGTAAAAATGCAAAAATAAGTAAAAATATTGTATTACATTGCTTTCAATCTCAAAACATAATGTCAGTGGTACACATCAGCATTAAGTTACATGTATGCCGAGTACTGTTATCCAGAAGTTGTCAGAAGAGGACATTTTACAATGACATACTTATACAATGTCTAACTGATGACAAATAGGCTTCAAACATTTTTTACTATACATTTTCATAGTCTATTAAAGAAGCATAGTCAGACAATTAAAGTTTATGTTTTAAAAGACAAAATCAAAACAACAAAATTATGTGATTTGCGACTTCATAACCAAATGCTGAGGTGGGGCACAACATAAAGCAATTAAATGGTTATTGGAGCAAATTAAATGTTAATATAACTTCTAAAATTACAAATTACAGCAATAAGCAATCAGATATTCTATTACACAGGCTGCAATACAATGTATCAACCTCTGTTCTCAAAAATTATAAAACAAACATTGGATTTATCTATATCTTTTGAAATGCAAATGTGAGTAAAAACCCTATTGAACAATAAAGTGGTCAATAAAGTCATTTGGGACAAACAAATAATAGTGCTTCTCAAGAGATGAAATGCATGTTTAGATTTATTACACAGATTTATGTATTGTGAAATTGTTTATAGCTCTTGTACTGATTTTTATGGGAAAAAAATAACATTGGATTTCCAAAAAAGCTTTTATACAAAACAATAGTATGGGGAAAGAAAGCCACTGTGAGTTTCTAATGCTGTAAAAACAAGGTTAAGGACTAGGATTTGTATTGTTATTTTTACTATAAATTAATTATAATAAAACCAAATACAAAATGATAGTTGTCCACTACTGTTAATATTCAATAGTCACTGCTTTTGTCTTCAGGTATTCATTCAGAGCCTCTTCACCTGTGAGACAGAAACATAATAATAATAAATATATTAGTGGTGAATCCAGGCTTATAGGTTTTGAGTAGTTCACCGCATATTTCGTACTTTGTTACTTCCACTGAGAAAGTGAAAAAATTAAATGTAATGAACTTTCTAAGGGGGATAACGTCTGGGACCATAATTAATACAAACTCCTTGAATATTTTAAGTTAAACAATCATTTTGTTTTATATATTTTTTTCAATTACAGTACTTCTCATTAAACCAGAAATACACTATATGTGCTACTATTTATCAAAGTATCAATAAACAAGTAACTGGATACTGTTTTGCAAAATGTATAGTTATCCATTACTCTAAACTGTGTGTTACCAAGCCTCCTGCTTCTTTTCATAATGGGTATCCCACTGCACAAACGGCAGAGCTATAGCATTGTGGGGTGTACTGACTCAATTCTCACACCCCACAATGCCTGGTAAGCTATAGAAGTTACTGGATTGGGCTGGAAACTCACCTAGGTCTTTACCAAAGCCAGACTGCTTGAATCCTCCAAAAGGGGACGCCACATCAGTTTTGTTGTAGGTATTGACAAAAACTGTGCCGGCCTGCAGTTTGTCGCTGACGTACAAGGCCTTGTTGATGTCCTTGGTGAACACCCCAGAGGCCAGGCCAAACTCTGTGTCATTGGCCCGTTTCAGAACACCATCAACATCACTAAGTTAGAACACAAACATCATTGAGAGGGGCAAAAGGACATGACAAGTAAGCTTAGTTTACAAATGAGAACAAAGTTAATTCACTGGCTTTGAGGGAGTTTTGCGATGAGAATGTTCTATAGTTTTTGTGGTTGTGTCCAAGTATTCATAGAAGGTACTGGCAGTGTATAGCAAGGATTTACAATAACTAATTTATATTAAAGTCTCTTAAGAACTCAAATAATATATTCAGGGAATCACCTATTTTAATTAATAGAAAAAAAATATATATACTGGGTCTACTCATACATACACTGATCAGCCATAACATTATGACCACCTGCCTAATATTGTGTAGGTCCCCCTTTTGCCACCAAAACAGCCCTGACCCGTCGAGGCATGGACTCCACTAGACCTCTGAAGGTGTGCTGTGGTATCTGGCACCAAGCCGTTAGCAGCAGATCCTTTAAGTCCTGTAAGTTGCAAGGTGGGGCCTCCATGGATCGGACTTGTTTGTCCAGCACATCCCACAGATGCTCGATTGGATTGAGATCTGGGGAATTTGGAGGCCAAGTCAACACTCTGAACTCATTGTTGTGTTCCTCAATCCATTCCTGAACCATTTTTGCTTTGTGGCAGGGCACATTATCCTGCTGAAAGAGGCCAATGCCATCAGGGAATACCGTTTCCATGAAAGGGTGTACATGGTCTGCAACAATGCTTAGGTAGGTGGTATGTGTCAAAGTAACATCCACATGAATGTCAGGACCCAAGGTTTCCCAGCAGAACATTGCCCAAAGCATCACACTGCCTCTGCCGTCTTGCCACCTTCCCATAGTGCATCCTGGTGCCATGTGATCTCTAGGTAAGCGATGTACATGCACCTGGCCATCCACGTGATGTAAAAGAAAACGTGATTCATCAGACCAGGCCACCTTCTTCCATAGCTCCATGGTCCAGTTCTGATGCTCAAGTGCCCATTGTAGGCACTTTCGGCAGTGGACCGGGATTAGCATGGGCACCCTGACTGGTCTGCGGCTACGCAGCCCCATACGCAACAAACTGCAATGTATTGTGTGTTCTGACACCTTTCTATCAGAACCAGCATTAACCTTTTCAGCAATTTGAGCTACAGTAGCTCGTCTGTTGGATCGGACCACACGGGCCAGCCTTCGCTCCCCACATGCGTTATTGAGCCTTGGCCGCCCATGACCCTGTCGCCGGTTCACCGCTTTTCCTTCCTTCCACTTTTGATAGGTACTGACAGACTGGGAACACCCCACAAGAGCTGATAGGTACTACTTACCGGGAACACCCCACAAGAGCTACAGTTTTGGAGATGCTCTGACCCAGTCGTCTAGCCATCACAATTTGACCCTTGTCAAAGTCGCTCAGATCCTTACGCTTGCCCATTTTTCCTGCTTCTAACACATCAACTTTGAGGACAAAATGTTCACTTGCTGCCTAATATATCCCACCCACTGACAGGTGCCATGATAACGAGATTATTAGTGTTATTCACAGTGGTCATAATGTTATGGCTGATCGGTGTATATGTAAAGTAAGAAAGCAAGAACAAGGAAATAGTCATAACAAAAGGCACCTGTTTTTGGCAATTGGTAAAAAATAAAAATACAAATCTTGCTTGCCAATTAACCATCTATAAACTGTTGAAAAGTTTTCATGGTGCAATCTGGTATTTATGTTAGCAGTCAACAAATCTTTAATCAGCATTACTGTTTACATACCCATCCTTGAATTTGGAGATAATCATAATGGGGCCAAAGGACTCCTCTTTAGCAATGTACATGTGGTCCTCCACATTAGTAAAAATAGTGGGCTGAAAGAAGAAACCTGAAAAGAATGAATGTAAAGTTTATTCCTTCCATCTAAGTCTGTGCTATAACTGTAGTCTGTCTGATTCAGTGCAGTATAAATATTCATTTTACTGTATATACCATTGCAGACTGGATCCGATCATGCATCTGATTTTTTATGTGCGTTGAAAGATAAAAAAATAGTGCGTGCATTCCCTATTTCACCTTGCACATAGGTCCATAATTTGTCGTAGGACAGTGATTTGATTCGATTTTATGTGCGTTATGAATTACATTGACCAATGAAAAATGACTAGGAATATACGTGGATTGATATCCTTTGTATCTATCACCAATCATCTGTGTGTCTAACCATGAAGAACTGTACAATAATAATAACAATAATGACAATATATGGCAAGCTATCATCATAGAGCTGGGCATGAATGATATTGATGTAGCTAGAAATCTAGAAAGTCTGGGTTAAGCACAGATAAACACCACAGAAGTAACCTAAATTATTTACAAAGATTTGCACTTTCAAATAAATAGTTTAATGTTGAATCGTACACTCTTTGCTTTTGTGTCTTTATGCTGAGGTTTCTGTTACATATCTGTATGAGCCTTCCGTACCCAGATTTGTACACTTCTTTAATATTGGCTGCAGCAAATGTCCACTTTTTTGTGTTTTTGACATTGACTCCAATAATATAATTAGTACATCATTGTTGCTGGAGCTGGTTGAAGATGCCTCCCTCTGCCTAAATAAATGCATTTAAAAGGTCAAAAGTGGTAGAGGAAGAGGGGCTAAACCAGAAAATGCCTACGCTCAGAGCACAATCTAAGACCTACTGTCTGAACACTTCTGATTCCAGTCCAGGCTATGTTATATCTGACTGTGACATGGACTCCATAGGGGGTGGCACACAGTTTTGGGACTGAAACACAGAAAGAGAGAAACCTTAGAAACCTTAGGCTTGCTGGGCTCCACAGTGTGATCAGTGACAGCTAGTTAGACTATGCTATAGCTCTGCTGTTTGCTGTCTGCAAAGAAGCAGATAACTTGGCAGCATGTTGGAGGACTCATTTGCTTTAATCTCTCTCATGTGATTGAAAGTTGATTGAGAATATATAAAAACACAAATGAATAAATAATGACAGGGAAAGAGACTTATTGTAAGATAATTTGACAGATGTGTAAAGCTTACCTGGTCGATCAAGCTGCTTCCCTCCATGAACCAGTGTAGCTCCTTCCTTCACACCTGTGTCGCTGTACTGGACTAGTTTGTCCAGGTGGGCTCTGTGATTTTGAGGTCCATGGTCAGTGGACCTGTCCAATGGGTCTCCGATCTTCATCTTTTTCACCTCCTCTACCTAGGGGGGGGGGAGAAGCAAATGTTCACTTGGAATAATGCAAGAAAGCACTTTACTCTGTCACTGAATTGTAGAACTGTCAAGTAGATGCGCACCAATGTTCTTTCACACAAACAAAAAATACCAGACACATATAGAGATCACATTGAGCTGCCCTCTGGTGTGTACTGTCATTGTCCATAGGAACGTGTTACATTGTATGTGGACCAAATTTGATCAGTCCGCAGAAGATAGTATTCACACTATAGTGATTTAATGTAACTATTAAGTTAAACATGACTACCATTCTAAACATTCCAGATTTACAGTTGTAACGTAAAATGAAAATAATCTTACTAAATACTTTTTCAGTTGATCAGTATGAAGAGTCTGAGAAAGATCAAAACAGCCTCACTTATTTTCTATATCGCTGAACACCAGTACTAAAGGTACATTGTTTCAACACAAATTCTTAGTTAGGTACAATCTATCACCAATCGCCAACATTAGGAAAGGGAGTTGACACTGATTTCTCTTTGTGTTGAATAATGATTCCAATTTTTGAATAACACTAGAGACACAGTTAGGTCCATAAATATTTGTATGACAAAACAATGAATTTGAAAGGAAACAAGTTACATCCAAATTGGGTGAACAGTGTAGGAATTACACCCATTTTTATATGTGGTCCCCTCAATTTTAGGGGCTCAAAAGTAATTGGACGAACTAACATAATCACAAATTAAATTGTGAGTTTCAATACTTGGTTGCAAATCCTTTGCAGTCAATGATTGCCTGAAGTCTGGAACCTATAGACATCACCAGATGCTGGGTTTCTTCCCTGGTGATGCTCTGCCAGGCCTGCACTGCAGCTGTCTTTAGTTCAAGCAGTCTTGGGGCGTTTTGCCTTCAGTTTTGCTTTCAGCAAGTGAATTGCATGCTCAATTGGATTCAGTTCAGGTGATTGACTTGGCCATTGCAGAACATTCTACTTTTTCACCTTAAAAAGTCTTGGGTTGCTTTCGCAGTATGCTTCAGGTCATTGTCCATCAGCACTGTGAAGCGCCGTCCAATGAGTTTTGAATCATTTGGCTGAATCTGAGCAGATAATATAGCCCTAAACACTTCAGAATTCATCCTGCTGCTTTTGTCAGCAGTCACATCATCAATAAATACAAGGGAACCAGTTCCATTGGCAGCCATACATGCCCATGCCATAACACTACCTCCACCATGCTTCACAGATGAGGTGGTATGCTTCGGATCATGAGCAGTTCCTTCCCTTCTCCATACTCTTCTCTTCCCATCGTTCTGGTACAAGTTGATCTTTGTCTCATCTGTCCATAGGATCCTGTTCCAGAACTGTACAGGGTTCTTTAGATGTTTTTTGGAAAACTACCTGTAATTGAACTAATGAGGGAATAAAACACACCTGACCATGGAACAGCTGAGACAGCTGATCAGCCAATTGTCTAATTACTTTTGAGCCCCTAAAATTGGGGGGACCACATATTATTCCTATACTGTTCACCCAATTTGGGTGTAACTGCCCTCAAATTTAAGATGAAAGTCTACACTTAAAGAACATATTTTTCCTTTTAAATCCATTGTGGTGGTGTACAGAGCCAAAATGATGACAATTCTGTCACTGTCCAAATATTCATGGACCTAACTGTACCTGTAAGCCAATAAAGTATTTATTTTTCTACCTGCCTGTCACCATCTTCTGCTGGTACCAAAGACACTCACCACTCTCTTCACAAAAAGATCATGAATTGATTCCTCCACAAACAGTCTCCCAGCTGCTATGCAGTTTTCCCCTTTGTTGAAGAACACAGAGCTCATTCCCTTCAGGGAAACACAAAAAACAACAAAGGTATCAATCATTATTTTGTATGTATTTATTTGGAAACAATGGTTTACCAGACTCACAACTGGAAAAAAAGATTGTATGATACATTCAGTTGGGCATGTTGCAGGAATTAGGTGAAATTTATATTATATCTCTGACATTTCATGATTAGTAAATTTTCAAAGAATGAAGTACGTATGTGTAATGCTGTACCATGTTATATGCTGCATCGCATCAATTGCACACTGCCATTCACTATTTGCTATTCAAATACCCATGATAATATATCCTGAGAACTTCAAGTAAATTGGATCAATGGTATTATAAATATATTGCAAGAAATAAACAACTTGTAGCTTTAAAACAAAATAATAGATGTCACCTTTTAATGAGTGAAGTCAGTGAACCCTATTCCTATATTTCCTGGCATTTGCTTATGAATGTAATTTGGCATGATTTCTCATGATTTCTCCATGTTTATACCATGCATTTACTTTTGCTTTGCCATTGTTTATATTATGGTTTACTATTCCCCAAAATGCTTTCCCACACTATGTTTTCATTTTATCGATGTGTTCATGAGCATTGTGTAACAGCACAGCGTCCCACACCTGCAGAGGTAACTGCAATGCTTGTTTGTGGTCAGTCTCATACAGAAGATGGTGATAACCACATCCCTGTCTTGAAGTCCCTGTTTTGTCAATAAACAAGTGCACAGTTTTGTTCTGCATTGTTTTTGTTTTACACAGGCTACTACAACTTGCTACCAGTGGAGGTAGAGCTAGAGACTTACCATGCGCACTGCTTTGTCCATGTCACAGTCACTGAAGATAATGAGAGGGGATTTACCCCCTAGTTCCAGGGAAACCTTTTTCACATTACTCACTGCACAGCTAACAACAAAACACAATAATAAGCAATAATAATAAGTTAAGGCATGTTTTATTCCTTATGAAAAACATTATGGTAACATTTCAGGTGCATACACTTAAATTTAAAATATTAAAAAACAAGTATCAAGTTTGGTAATCAATAAGAGAAACATATTTAACAATGTTTATATATCAGTTAATTTCACCATAGAAATAAAACTGAACTGACAATGCAGCAGGATTCCACACAAACAACAGGCCAATGCAATCCATAGTAGACTTTTACCTTTTCATGATTTGCTTCCCTATTGGTGTGGAGCCAGTAAATCCAATTTTTCGTACATCAGGATGATCAGAGAGCCTCTGTCCTACCAGAGATCCTGCAAACCAGAAACAGACCAAATAATTTCACTGCCACTTCACTCCAGTAAAAGCACTACGCTGGTATGAAGAACGTGCCACATAGGCTGGACAAGCTGTTTTAATCCAGTCAATGCCATTTGCTTTGTCTGGGAGTTCCAAAAGAATGGAGCACTACTGTTAAAGAATGGTGCACTACTGGAAATCAGCTGGGGAACATTTTGTTGTGCTGCAAAGTAGTGGCTCCTGTAAGTTCAGCTTTCTCATGTGCTTTAAAACCCTTTGATTAGTGTAATAGATTAACTGCAGGTATTCTGGGCTTGATGAGCAAAAAGCAGAGGATGGCTTTGACAGCATGTGAATCAGAGGATGTGGCTTGAAGCAGCACATATATCATAGCAGTGAGCCAAGCTTAGTAATTATTGATTGGTGAAAAAAAAGGGAAAAATTATAAAAAGAAAAACAATGCATATTATTAATTTCCATTCCTACACAAAGTTTACTTGAAGGAAATCTTGTGACCTTGTGGAAGCTTTTCTAAACTGTAAAGTGGAAAGAATCAGTTGGCGTACCTGCTCCTGGCAGAATGTTGACCACTCCCTTAGGAAAACCTGCCTTGGCGGTGAGCTCTGCAAATTTGACAGCGGTAAGGGGAGTTACCTGAGCCAGGAAATATGCAGGTTTTAGAAACAAATGAAGTCAGTGAATTCAGCCTGGCTTTGTAACAGGTTTGGTTTGGTTTATCAGCCTTAAACCATGAATCCACGAATTACTCAAAAATACTTTAGTAGAGATGGAAAATGAGACGTGTGAATATTTGTACTAGTTCCCTGATCTAACCTGAATATAAACTACCAATGTAATCTGTTTGGATCTCATTTCACAAATATGGCATAACTTTCAAGATGGTAGCAACAATTATGAGAAAATGAGGAACTCGTGATTTAGTTTTTTCTGTCAATGTTATTCACCACTACATCCTTATAACCAAAAAACAGTACAGTCAAGAAACATGTAAATGTACCAATAAAACACAATAGTGTATATTACTGGAGAGAGAGATAGAGTGGGTTGTTTCACTGTGGGTTGTGTTGCTGCTTGCATGTGACATAACACAACAGTGAGATTAATTTGTTAACAAACTAAATCTCATTAATATGAAATTAAGTATTTTATGCTGATAATTATGTATTCAAGAAGTATTATTTCAGTTGACCTTAAACTTACTCAGGGCTGGGCTGTACTGACCTGGGCTGGTTTGAGAACAACAGTGTTACCAGCAGCTAAACATGCTGCGGTCTTCCAGGCCAGCATCATAAGGGGGTAATTCCAGGGAATAACGATTCCACACACTCTGCCATAGTAAAAACAAACCTCAGAACATCACTGAAAACCTTTGGATCTCATCTACACAATTTCACTCTATTTTTTGTAATCTTGGCCTCGAAAGAGATTGAGTACAATGCTTTAAACCAATATCAAAGGTACAATTTCTCACCCTATTGGCACTCTTTTCGTGAAAGTCAGGTTTCGATTAGGTCGAGCTTGATTGATGGGGATGGTGCAGCCCTGTGTGTTAAAACAAATCAATAAGTTACCCCGCAATATGTTATTCTAAATGTCAGTCAATCAACAATCTGTAGTAGCTAAATACAATTATTTTAGTAAAAAGGTATTTAATAAAAACATTCATATAGTCATAATTTATCCTATTGCCAGGATTTTGTAAGTCACCCTGGACAAGGGCATCTGCTAATAAATAAATAATAATAATTGAGTTGGTCTCCAATCTTGGCTATGCTATTGCCTTTCTCTAGCCTGGTGTTTCCAGTATAGTGGCGCACAATTGGTGTCAAAATCCTTGGATCATTGCAGAACAGCCACTCCTTGTGGCTTCTTGGGTACCGGCAGGTTCACAATATTAGCAACTGCATCAAATTTGATAGTGGGTCTTGTGAACATTCTGAGCTCCATGTTTGAAATATACAGCAGACAGCTGACTAAAACAATTGTCTCATTCCTCCTAAAAAAGCACAGAATTGTAGCAGTGGGCTGAATTGACTAATTGGCAATTCCAAATTGGGTGAAACATAATTTGAGATTCAATAATAATAAGTAATAAAAAAAAAAAGATTTAAAAAACAAAAAAAAATTAGTTGATCTTTATTTAGTTTTAAAAAGAAATTATGCCACTGTCACTTGGGAATTAAAGAGCTTTACTAAGACCACTTTCTGATACTTTATTATCTTTGGTTTCAGCTGCCAATTGTGTAACAGCCAAACAAAATGCAAATAACTGAAATCTGAAATAATTTTTAAATAATATATTTGCAAAAATAGGTAGACTCACACATTCTAATGTAAAATAGCACAATCTGAAACATTTTGGTCTTTGTCAGCACAAACAAAATTATATATATATATATATATATATATATATATATATATATATATATATATATATGTATATATGTATAAGTTAATAAGATTATTATATATTTGTGTTTTTTACAGTTACAGTTTACAACCAGTGGTTCATAACTCTATAGTGTCACCTGTATCTTGTCACACCAGCCTGCAAAGTATCTGAATGTCTGGATGGACATTCCAACATGGGTCTTCAGGGCCAGAGTGTAGACAGCGCCTGAGTCAATGGCCTCGATAGTGGCCAGCTCTTCCTGGTGTTCCTCCATGAGGTCAGCCAGTCTAGGACACAGACGAGACATCTGCATACAGGGCTCTCCAAAAATCAAAGTGAAATACAATACTTTCAAATATAACAAAGATAAAACAAACCAGCCCATCTTACTCTTCCATATATATATGGTCAATAAATAATAATAATAACCATTGGTTCAAACAATCATAATGCCACCACTTCCCAGTGCAGTCTCAGAAAGGTCCACATTAAGTTTTTTTTCAGTGCACTGACTGACATCATATAAACTGACACCCAAGGAATAAAATGTCTAAGTGAGGAAACAAATATTATTAAAATAGGTAATGCTATATTTTAAGATGATATTATATTAAGAGCTGTCTAACATGTTTATGTCATTACCTGCATTTAAAGCTATAATTAGTGTGGTTAATGCATGTCCATTTCTCAGTTAAATAACAATGAATTATAGATTAATTTTGAGTTTATTGATAACCATTTCCATTAAAATGCAATTTACAGAGTAATTAAGTAGTCAGTCAGTGTGTCACATAGTAATTCTTTGAGAGAAATTAGATATTCTTTACATGCAAATCTCATTAGCTGAGTTGTTTTTGTTTAAATAACTCAACTAATGAGATTTGCTTTCAACAAGTCTCTTTTTTTCATAAGAATTATGCAAATAGAAAACTCACAAGTTATTTTTTCTAACAGGTCCATTATCACCTGTTTGAGTGCCATTTTAATGGAAAACAATAAATGTGTGAGTTGTCATCAGATCCCATGATTTAATTGAAAAACTGACAACAATTACAGCAAGGAGGAAGGTAGGATAGTAAATATAGTTTTTTTTAAGTGCACAGTAAGACTACTGGTGCCAAACACAGGAGACAAAACACATTTCTTTAACTTGTTTATGCAATACTTGTTTTAAATGTTTGACGATTGTATTAAATGTATAATGTGTGCATTTCATGTTTGATACTTTTGTATTTAGTATCAATTACTTACACAATTTAACACTATCTTGTGGTATTTAATATTTTATATAGGCCTACAGCTCTGGAACAAATTAAGAGACCACTGCAAAATTATAATTTTCTCTGGTTTTACTATTTATAGGTATGTGTTTGGGTAAAATGAACATTTTTGTTTTATTCTATAAACTACTGACACAATTTCTCCCAAATTCCAAATTAAATATGAATGGAATGGAATAGCTAACATACATGTAGAGATGCTGATTTAAGAAAATAATGCTGTGGTCTCTTAATTTTTTCCAGAGCTGTACATGTGTCTTACACAACTCTCTTATGTATCTGATTACATAGCTGATCATATTTTAATATTTGATGCTTAACATTCCTCTATATGTTAATATTCAGTTCCTGCTCATTATTTAGTTGGTTCTATTTTTATTTTTTTACTTCTCCCTATTTCCTAGGAATTACCTGTAAATCAGCCTTCCTCTATCACGGGGGTTCATTCGCCCCCACTCTCCATTCTCAAATGCCTCTTTAGCTGCTGCAACAGCTTTGTCCACATCAGAGACCTGGGCCAGGGATACATTACAGATGCCCTAGAGAGACAGAGAGGGAGAGAGACAGAAGGCATTCCATTAAACCTAAGAGGGAAGGGAGACAGTTGCAGTTTGCTACTGCATTAGGCTTTCTCCACTCTGAAACATAGCACTAAGTATGGAGTTTATATTTTGATGAAAGGAGTTGATGCAAGGAGTCTGGAACAAGCTCTCCAGGCATATTATTGAAGCAGCTTTCCTGTGATGCTAAACACAACAGCTGGAGAACATTCTCAGAGAAGCTAAATGCAACCAATCAAGCAAGACTTCCACTTATTTTTAACCTTTCTTATGTTTCTTGTTTCCAATATAAAGATCTTAATTTTTTTCCTTACCGTTCCATCTGTGGGGTTAATAGTTTGATAGGTTTTCCCCCCCTCTGCATCAACAAACTGCCCATTAATGAATAGCTGGTGAGGCATCTTGATAGTCATATTGTTGACATTCATCTCAGCCTAGATAGCATAAAAGAAGAAAGGTACTAATTAGAAACAGAATTGACCTTCAGCTACTGCAGGTCCAAACATGGTTTAACTGCAGAACTCAGAAGCTGTATAGATGGGATGAATCACACCCTGTACTCCAGTTGAGCATGGTATGGCACATACATAATCAACTACGAGTTCCTCCTCGCCGTCCTCGCCTCGCAGCTTGCGCACCAGCATCTGTATGAATTCCTGGAAGGTGGAGGCCATGTACACATCCTCGTTCTGGACCTGGAGCCCACTAGCTCTCAGCTTCACCTCCTCCACCAGCCTGCAGAGCATACACATATACAAGCACCAAACTTAGACACACACTATTGAAGGTGACAGTTTGGAAGTGGTTTGAAAAAATTGTGAACAAGGGAGATGGATCAAGCTGAAGGGAAGGGAATTGGTAGAGGTCTGACAGAAGCTCTCACTCTGATGAACAGAGATGAATACCAGCTTAGAAGTACTTGAAGGACATTTTGAAAAATGTCTGAAACCAAGATTTCAAGCACCTATTGCAGAAGCTGTAATGCAGGGTTTGTATAATTTGTCTAAGTCACTTGTTAATTTTTTTCTATTTCTACACATCTAATACAAAAATACAAATACAATAATGTTGACACCAGCACAAAGTAAGTAAAGTACTTATAATACATGTAAACAAACAGTTGCGGGTTTCATACTGGGTGTATATATTCACAAACATCATTATTGAAGCAATCGTGATAACAGCATTAATTTGATAAACTATGAGCAGATATAGCGTGTGTTTTACCTCACAACATCCATAGATGCTGCTCCAGACTTGAAAAAGTCAGTTGAATCCTGAATGTCAGCTACATTTGTCAATATGCCTTTCCAGACACCCTGCAAGGAAATATCACAGATTCAACTGAAGCTCATTTGTACTATGTATCTGCCACTGAAACACACCAAGAACAAGCCTTACTATTGCTATGTAAAAAGCACAGTAGCTTTGTTTACTATAGTCATAGAATGCCTCAAGTTGAAATTATTAGTTATTTATTTTGGTTCTACAGCTTATGATTTGTAACAATTAGTTGCAATAAACAGGATGAATAAAATGGGAACCAAAGCCATTTGTCCTGATAATTCTAAATAACAGGTATATATATTTTTTTATGTCTTTAAGAAAAAAACTAAATGGAAAAAGTTATTTTTTGTTTTGTTTTCTGATCTGCTCCTGGACAGAAAATACTCTGTTGTAGGCATTTGTTTAATGAAAATGCTTGTATCTGTTTTAGAATTGGTGCTATTTCTCTCACTGAAGTGAAATAAAGAGTAACAGGTTTGTGCATTTTACCCGTATCTCCTCAGCAAAGCTCTTTTCCTCCTCTGTTAGTTCCACGGTGCTGCTGTCACCAGAGTGGAAATACTGAGAGGCGGGGATCATCTTCCCATCTTCAAACTGGAGGTTCTTCACTACCAGCTGGCACAAGAACAGATTTGTAAATCAATGAGGCAAAAAATCTGTCAGGATGTAACACAACAAAATGGGAAAAAGTCCAAGGTGGATGAATACTTCCTATAGGCACTGTATGTTTCTAGAGGTGAAAGTGTTTTTTTTTCAAAATAGAAAGTTTTTAATTACAGTGCTGTCTGTATTAAAGTAAGAAGGCCAAATCTGGACCTTGAATGTAAAAATTATACAAAGATGACCCAAATATGTTAAGATGTATGATCGAATTAACAAGAACAGACCAAAAAATACTAATCATATCTGATAGAGGGCAAACTAGAGAAGGCCTATGTGACATTACTGCAAGAGAACAAAATGGCAATGGGCCGAAGGATCATTACAGAAAAATTCAGTTAGTTAAAAAGTCTGAAACAAGGCTGATTAAGGGGAAATGGGTAAAGGTCCTTTGTAATCCATTAGTCACTCTGAATCAATTAGTTTCTCTTTTCTCTGAGGCACCTACAGTGAAAAGCCTGTTACGTAAAGCAACTGGAGCTAAACAAAACTTGTCAACTGTAATTAAAACCTAAAAAATGTATTAGAAGAATCACAGTAAGGCATTGAACATTGAGCTGTATCACAGGATTTATGATACTTACTCCATATTCCTCCTGGTTCCTAGGAGAGTACTAAGATTTGAGACTTGAAAGAGAGTTAGCAAAACTCATCTTGATTGTCTTTATTTTTTAGGACTCGCTGTTTTTCTATTCTACTCCATGCAATTTAGCCCAGCACTTCAAACATTTTATGACTGTAGCACATAGACTACATGAAGTGAATTACTTTCCCATTTTTTGTCTTGAACAGAACTCTAGGAAAATGAATCATTTGATTAATCAACTGATGTTGTCTTGCCTGATATGTCTACTTAGGGTAGTATTTTGGTTTCTCTAAACACACACTTATTTCTATTATTTAAAAGGTAACAAAATCTAAGAGATATCCAGATGGAACATTAATGCAAAATGTAGGTTCCCACCAAATGTGATTCCAGAAGTGTGTAATGACATTGTCAACTTGTTAAAAATGTTTTAAATAATTTTGATGCAGCACAAATATTACATTATTACATCAATTATTACATATAGACAATTATTCATACATATACATTCAAACTGTCCAGCAATAAAGCTTATCCACTGATTGTTCATGTTTGCACTAACGAAATACAATTTTTGAAGAAATTATAATTAACACAAACAAAACTACCTACTACTCAAATTTAATATAGATACATAAGAAAACCCCACACTTTATTTTTTAATGTAATAGCTACACTAACCAATAAGTAGGTACAGCCTTCAGAGGTCATCCCTGCCACTATCACCTGCAATTACTTATTTCTGGAATGTGAAAACTCTTCATATTGGAAATTATCTTGCAATCGACTGGTTGTGCATCCCTGCCTTAAAACTACTAACCTATTTCAAATCTATATCAAACTCTGAGGGCCAGTGAGGGGCTCCCACCAGAAAGAAGACCACAGCTAGCAGCACCATTTAAGAAACTTTTTGATCTTCTTGCTGCTGTATCATATAATTATACTGCCTGGAGGGCAGGCAACCATTAGGCCTAGTCCTTAAGCCATGGACACTCAGATTTTTTTTTTCCTATAACAATCTGCCACCCTATAGACTTCCATGCCTAATGGTTACTTTATTATTTATTGTTTATTTATTTGTT
Source organism: Amia ocellicauda (assembly GCF_036373705.1). Classification (NCBI taxonomy): domain Eukaryota; kingdom Metazoa; phylum Chordata; class Actinopteri; order Amiiformes; family Amiidae; genus Amia; species Amia ocellicauda. The sequence continues at coordinate 18,695,221 of NC_089852.1, forward strand.
CTTTATTTGTTTATTTTGTTTATTTATTACTTTTCAATCTAAAAAGCACTCTGTGGCTACCTTGCAAAGGGCACTATACTAAATCAATATTGATTGATTGATTGAATTGATAACAGATGAATGTGTTTTTGGTAATTATTGATTGATTTTGTTTAGGATATTTATTCAATTAACTCATTCACCAAATAGCATTGTTTCTTATTAACTGTGTGAATGCTTTTGATTACAATGGTACATGACAACACATGGCAGCTAGACTGTAATGTTACTCTTAATTTTAAAATCCATTCATATTCTCTCATTAACTTAATTTTCTCGAAGCAAAAATCTAAAATAAAATAGACATCCCATTCAATAGCCTATTCATTGTAAGTAAAATTTAAAAGCGCAATTGTAATCTCAAAGTGAATATTACCGTCTTGCCATCGTTGCCAAACAGGACCAGCCCGTTTTTGGTGACCTGTCCTGGCCTGCTGGCTCCTGGGATATCCAGAGGCTGCCCATCCAAAGAGGAGGCATTCTCTGCCAGTGAAGAACCGTAAAAGGTTACTCTCTAAGGGAGAGAGCAACACTGCATAAGAAACTTTGCTTATTCTTCATTTGAGATATTTAGGCTCGGCTAATAACTAGGGGTCTCTAACAAGGGCCACAGTGTCATCTCTACAGGCTGCTAAGTATGTTCCAGGAACATACCATGAACTTTAAATATCTTTAAATAATAGAATGTATCAATGATAAAATAATTAGGTAAATTAAGTTCCAGCTAAAACAAAAACCAGAAGACATTGAAGCCCTCCTAGTAACTGGGTTTGAGACCTCAGCTCTATACTACCTTGTAGCTTTCTATACCACATTTTTCAGTTCCCTTGTAAGAGCTTGTTTTCTTATGATATGATGTAATGGGAAAGGAAGGGCTTAAATTTAAAAAAAACACTCCCATCCATTTTTTTCCAAAAAATGATCATAGAATGCAATGGTAAAATGACTGACACACCCTTAAGAAATTCCAGACTTGTTTATTATAAGTACTGAAAATTACCTAAACCAAGGTCAAAATATGGCACTATAACATTTTTTTTTTGGTCCCCAATAGTAATTTTACTGTTTCTGAAGCTGGAATTGTAGGCATTATTGTGGAGCTTTACCCACCTGTCCATCTACTTCTGCCCAAGCTCCAGGTACTTTGTCATTCCCTCTGATCCAATTGTGAATGGCTTCAGCAGGCTGGTCCCAGCTAATCTATAGAAACCCAAGCACAAATGTAATGGAACATATCCTACATTTTTTATGTTTGTAATGTAAACTGAATGGAGTATATAATTCAATGTACCAAGTGAGCATTGAGATATTTTGTATTTGGATGATCTTTCACACATTTTAAACCTAACTTTGTAAGGTTGTTATATAAAATTGGCTTCTTTAAAAATATAAAGACCAGGCTTTAAAAATCTAGCTACATATCTTGCCCCTATAGAAAACCATGCTGTTCTCTTGCAAAACAGTTATGTTATATGTCTGCTTTCACAGGAGAACTTGATAGAGGTCTAAGGCAAATTACACGTCAATGCACATAAAAATGAAAAAGCACTTGATTTCCTCATCAGTTGCTTATGTTTGCCCAGAACTACATTTTTCAAATTTCCCTAAAGGTTATATGCTAATACATTACGATCTAATCAAAGGTTTAGAATCAGAGTAATGTAAGATGAAGTCTATTGAGTATTTTAAGTAATTGCTGTACAAATGCTAGCACATGAAATATACATTGCAGAAGACTAATTTTCTTTGTCCAACAACCATGTAAGTTATTGTTTTACGAAATCAATCCTTAAACCTCTGGGACACTCTAGTTCCTCAGTGCTTTTCTCTTTTGTGTAAGTCACCTTTGCATTGTCCTTTTTTTGGATTCCCTCATATGTTGCTCCCTCTTCTGTCTGGGTTATCTTTGGGGCTTTTCCCTCTGCTATCAGCCTCACTGCCTCCACCTGTGAACAGCACAATCTGTAAAGTGATGCTGATGATCATGGAGGAGAATAGGACTGATCTGTTACAAGATTGTGTTGATACAAATGTACTTCCAGGTGATGGCCTCTGCCAGACAAATGTATCCACACTCATCATGAAGTTTTAAAATGAGATAGAAGATAATTCCTAAGTGTTTAACTGTATTGTTACTATTGTAAGGTTACCATATGGCTCCATAGTTATCGAAAGGCCTTAATATTCAGTAATTTCAAATTGTACAAAGTAATATAATAATAACAACATTTAGCTCTACACTGTGTTTTTCTTGACAGCCACAGATTATTACATGTCCATTAATTAAATGGACATTAAAAGTGTTGGTACAAATACTCCTTTTGGATTTCTGGATGCTAATGTTAATCCAGCTCAAACCTATCAGGGACCTGGTGTTGGAATCCACCGCTAAATCAATAAAACATTGACATATTGACCATAAACAAGCAAGACTCATATTATTGCTATCATCACCATGACTACTGTGAGCAAACGCTGCTATTAAATAATCAAAGTGTTGGCTATCATTACCATCCTGCATGTTAGTCTACCAACTTTCTTAGGATGCACTTAATTCCTCCCGGTCCAAGGCAGACATATAGTCTGTTTAATTAAACCACTTATTAATTAACAATCACTCACTTGGCCAAACAAATGCGTGAAAACAAGTACATCAGAGGGACAACTTCCATAGACTCATTTGAAAAGTCGCACAATGAAAGATCTGTCATTGTCACTCACTGTGCCTTTAACCCCCTCTGGGAAAAGGAACCTATTGTAGATGGTGTTTACTGTGTCATCTGGTTCAACATCACACTCTCTCTGCAGGAGGATTGGCCCCGTGTCCAGACCATCATCTGCCCAAAACACTGTGAAACCACCTTTTTTATCCCCGTGGATCAAGGTCCTATCAAAACATCACATAAAAACATGAATCAAAAAACAGGGTGATTTTTCAGAACGTTTGGCTTCAGACCAGAATCTTCTACAACAATGACTCTTGTACTCATTTTATTTTTACAGTACAATGGGGTTACCTCTATCCCTTCCCTTCCATGTTCTTTAAGTAAAAGGACAGATGCAACTTCCCAGTTCAGATCACTTGAAAAAGGCCTTTGATGACTGTGCACTCATACTGCGCTACAGAAAACCTACTTTACTCAGTCCTTTTGCCCCAAGTCAACAGAGAACCTCTCAATTTAAAACTCTGAAAGGGACTGAATTCTTTGGGAATTTTCCCTTTGAGCTTCCAAGCAAAACATTTAAGAACCAAGAGTGAAGTCACCCCAAGGGAAAAAGGATGGGTTCTTTTACCAGTTGATGGCCGAAGCGCCCCTGTGGCGTGGCAGTAAGGAGGGGTGGTAAATGATGGAGCCATGCTTGGGGAAGTCAATGACCTCCATGGGAATGAACTGTGAGCAGAAGGGCATCACATTGAGTTCTGCTCCCACTGCTTTATACTGCATCACCACCTCTGGAATACCCTTCCCCTTCAATCTCCAGCGTGGGAATTTAAACACGGGCACACCATCCTTCTCCGCCTCCGTGGCTGCAACACAGACCAGCAAAAACACAGACCGACAAAAACAGTACTTAACAAAATGCACGAGTGGGATCGAAAGAAGTACCAGTTCAACAGAGGAGTTTCGAAAATTAACTTTTTAGCCACTGCTTATGTTTTATATTCCAAAACTATTGGGCACAAAATGCAAACTGTGTTTCAATGACCAGGCTAAGTAACTACTACTAGATTATCCACAATGCATCAATAATGGACAAGTACAATATCCAAGTAATTACCCCTATGGATTTTCCTCTTTGTTGTAGGTGTTTTATTTCATTGAAGTGGCTCAAGCAGATAAACTGATATTTGAATGCGCTAATGGGTTGTAATAGCCTCAGTTGTGTTCACATTTAACATTATCACTGCACTACCTTGATCCTTCATAAGGCAAGTCTAATGTTTTTGTAATATTATTTTAGGGAATACAATCACCTGGACAAGGGCGTCTGCTAAGAAATTAATAATAATACTAATACTACTACTACTACTACTACTACTAATAATAATAATAATAATAATAATAATAATAATAATAATAATAATAATAATAAGAAGAAGAAGAAGAAGAAGAAGAAGAAGAAGAAGAAGAAGAAGAAGAAGAAGAATTGTGTGCAGTTTCTTTCAGTGGATAATACACATACAGGCAAATATTTCCTTGGTAGTAGCAATAAAACAAATCTCTCTCGGTTTAATGGAAACATTTGAAACAATTCATGAATGTGAAATTGCTTGCTTTTCCACACAACAGGCCAGATTGTATGAAGGATACCGTCCCTGGCAGGGTGTCAGTACTATGGTTACCATCTTAAGGGAATACCTTAGGGAATGGTGAAGTGAGCTCTATCTGCCCTCCAATCAATCAATCAATCAATCTTGCAGACATGCAAATGGGAAATATTGCAAACTAGCAAATTATCTGTGAAATGTATGTTGTATGGAGTTGTTTAGCTAATAAAATGTGTATATATGAATCTATGATTATGATTTCAATATTATTTATTTCTCAGCAGACCAATATATGGTTAGACGGTACATTGAAAAGACATTTCCATACTTATCAATAGTTGTCAGGATTTTGGAATTAAATTGAGTCATCAGTGAATGAATGAATAAGGGGGAAGGTATCTTAAGACTATCCAGCTTCATGGGGCACATGATGTCCTTCTAATACTATTTTGCAGAGCATAAATGTAGAGCTCAAATGAACATGCTGCACTGAAGCTATCATTTATATTGCTTTAAAAAAATGTTTCTTAATCTATTCAACAAAATATGTAAGATACATATTTTTTTACCAGCTAAACAAGAATCTAAAGATTAAATCCTGCTGATATTTTCCTTTTCTGATCATGGAAATGCTGGAATGAACAGAATATTGTTCTTATAGATAGATATAGAAGCTTATGGAATCCAATCAACTGCATATCATTACATTTGAAGAAGGCAAGCTGGCTAGTATTACCATCAATGCTTATGTGTGCTGTACTAATTTAATATAATTTATTCCATTGGGGAATGCACATATTCCTACAATAATCCTTACCCAAAGGATCTGCTTTTCCATCCTTGTCTGGGATTGTAAAAACACCTACAATCTGGTGCCCTTCCTTCACCAGCTCCTTATAAACCTCCTGCCCAAACAGGCTCTGTCCAATTACAGCAATCTTCATGTCTGCTTAACTTGTGACACACCACTATAATTGAGAGCAAAAGATAGGTTAATGTTTCCTTTGGGTACAACAGAACAAGTATTTTGTCTCTCCTTGTTACAAAGTAGGTCACCCTCCTGAATATGTTTTGTTTAGAACAATACAATCAAACAAAAAAAATAATGACATTTTAAACTGAACATGTGTGTGTGTGTGTGTGTGTGTGTGTGTGTGTGTGTGTGTGTGTGTGTGTGTGTGTTCTGTTTCACGGTGGTTGAATATGGAGGACTGAACTGTACATTTAATGTTATAAAAAACCGTTTTATGTCCTGTTTCTCAGTAACACTTTCATTTTCCTTTGCAACAAACGGGTGCAGGGGAAAGGGGGCGTTGCAATTCCGCTCTGAAAGCTCACACGGCCAATCACATTGCCGAGCAGTGTCGAGCCCTGGAGGTTTGACCAATAAAACTCCGCAGCACACACACGTTGAAAAGTTCATATAAAGGTGAACACTTTCCTTGCTGTCGGAGTTTATTCGTATTTTTTGTTTTTCTGCAACAAACATTAAATTACCATAAAGTAGCTTGCACATTCTCAATCATTATAAGTAAAACTGTGTCAATCAAAATACTGTAATTCGCTGTTCTGTCAAATCTGATGTCAAACGTGATGCCTTGAGGAAATATGTGGTGCACGGTGAATATTGTATCATTTGTCGTTATATGCTTGGACATTTTAGAATCCTGCAAAGTTTGATTCCACGTCGACATAAATATATACACACTGCATTTGATTGCAAATACATGTCGAAAATCACAGCATCTACGTCAATGAAAGTATCCCAAACGTTTTCAAGTACGTCTACAATGTGTACTTTCCCATCCAAAAAGATATATAAACTGCATTGCATTCTGTTTTAATTTTATTTATGCCTGTAGATACCTGATTCGACTTTGTTACAATTGTTAAAATGCATTTCGCTATAAGCAATTCTATAAAAAGAACACATACCTTGGAGCTTTTTTGAAAGGTACCCGATCTGCCTTTGTCAGGTGTAGTGATTGAACACTGCAGTATACTGCACAGATGTAATCCGGAGTGCGAATGGCAGGGGTTAGATATCAAGACCGTATCTAACCGAAGGGGAGGAGGGGCATGTACAGTAAACCTGTCAAAATAACTTTTTTTTTAAAGATACAGTTACGTGGACACTGTAGACAACGCATGCGAAAAGGGCACTGCTCTTGTAACACAATCTGTGTTCTCCAGTCATAACCATAATGTCTTATCAGCTTTTGACTCCTCGTTTGGATAATTTCAATCATTGTCATGCTGGACTATCCATTCGTGGAGCTCCATGGCAAGGGGGAACCAGGTTTTTGGCCAAAATGTCCTGATTTGTGGTGGAGTTGGAGAGGAATAACCAAGCATTTATCTTCATTTTATTATTATTATTATTATTATTATTATTATTATTATTATTATTATTATTAAATACATGTGGAATTCCTATGATTGAACTTTATTAATGCTGCATGCATGCACTACATAGGGCAACCTCAGATATACTGAGAGCTGACATCCACAAATGTTATGGACCCCAGAACATTCTTGAATTTAAAACAATATGGTTTAAGCAGATAACCTAAAGGATAACCTTCTGTCCACCTTTGAAATTGGCTTAACTGTGCATGCTTATGAATATCAAAGGGCTTAATGGGTGTCCACCCTGTGAAAAGTGTCTGCTTCTGCTAATGTAAGATAGATCTTAGTGCCTCTATGGGTAGTGTGTTAAACTGCTGAAATAAGTCTGCACTGTGTGTTCACAGAAGTGTGAAAATGGCTGCATCGCATTATTAATACAAGTACCTGACTTTGCTACAAGAAATAGAAACTTCAACTGCTCTTTAATTTTTATTGGACATAGAAAGTGAATACCCAGTTAAGGCCCAAACTCATATTAAATCAGAACTTAGAACCACCTACATGATATAAAGGTATAATGCAGACAGCATCAATCATGGGGTTTGAAATGTGTTATCTGCATGCTGTTATATATAGGTATACATGTGTAAAGTCTAAACCCCCTTGAACTTTTTCACATTTTGTTGTGTCTGTGCTTCAGAGATGCATGTATTTAAATTAAATTTCTTCCACTTATTTACACACCATACTCCACGCTATTAAGGAGAAAAGGGATTTAATTGTGAAAATAAAATATATATATATATTAAAAATAGTGAAATATCATAATTGGATAAGTCTCCACCCCCCTGAGTTAATACTTAATGGAAGCACTTGGGCAGCAATTACAGTTGTAAGTCTGTTGGGATTTCTACAAACTTTGCAATATTTGACCATTCTTCTTTACAAAACTGTTCAAGCTCTGTCAAGTTCCTTGGGGAGCATTGATGGACAATAATCATTACATGCCACATTTCTGATTGGATTTAATTTGGGGCTCTGACTGGGCCACTCAGCCACCTTTCTGTTCCTTAGCCACTCTAGTGTGGTTTTGGCTGTGTGCTTCAGGTCATCATGCTGAAAGGTGAACTTGTGTCCCAGTTTCAGCTTTCTTGGAGAAGGCAGCAGGCTTTCCTCAATGGTCTTTTTCTCCATTCATTTTGGTGAACAAACAACACGTTCTGACACTCCTGTGTCTTCATCAGGTAGCCGTCATGGTCTACCTGATGAAGACACCGGAGTGTTGAAAGACATTGTTTAGTAATAAATTTAAACTTTGTAAATGAAATAGTCTTTGCTAATACTTTTATTGTTTACTTTATTTCATAATGTATTGTACCAAAATGAGAGTGCGTCTACACATACCCCTTTTCATTAAATATTTTTGACCTGGTTTTAGTTGGGCTGGCACCTCATGAGGGACTGATATTTATATACACACACAGAACCATAAAAAAGTTTCCAAGCATACATTTTACCTGTTGGCAAAGTGAGCAATGGGTAATTTACCATTTCTTAACTTCTATTTTTATGTAATATAACAGTTATGTTTTACATCAAGAATGGAGGTACCTTTAGCATGTTTAAATATTTTCAGGGTCACAGAATACAGTAAATGGGAGACAGATACAGTTCACAAATAATTTGGTAACACATCAATAATTCTATTTATAAAGTCTCCAACTGCAGGACAAAAACAGTTAGTTAAAAAACGGGTACAGTTGTATTACTGGGAAATTCAAATACATGTACACGTTTCACTCGTATTCTGTGCATTTGATATGTATTTAAACAATTTTGTACCCTCTAGTGTAGCATTCAATAGTATGTGAAATTCTGACAAAAATAATGAAAAAAAATGAAAATGTGTAACAGCTTAATACATTGACAATAGTAGTAATCAATTTCAGACTGGTAATAGCAAGTTATTATTATTACAAAAGTGTGGAGAATTTGCAGCATAAAATATACAATAAATATCACCCTCAATGAGATTTCATAATCATCAGCATTCCAATACCTCTGTTCACTATCTAAATATAATCCTTTAAAGGTTTTAAGGATATCAGTCTAAAAATGCATAGTCATTGCTCTCAGTTTAGACTTTGGAATATCTCCAAATAAAGGTTTGTGAACGGAAGTAACCGATGGCTGAGGCAAGCTTCTTCTTACTAACCATGCAGCCACAGCAATGAATAATAGAAGCATTTAAAATGTATTTTTAAATACCCTTGAAAAGCTGACAAAGGTAGAAAAAAGATACAAGACACGTTGAATGAATACATGAGAGAATTAAATCAAGCCCAGAGCTCAATATATCAATAGCTCAAGCCCAAAATATCTCCTGTTATTCAAACACATTTGAAGCTAGTTGTTTTCCTTCCTCTACTGCTTCTTCCCCATACTTGGATGTTATCATAAAGTTTTAATCTTCTTATTGGAACCCTTCATATTGCCCCAGCCTTTGTACCTTTTATAACTGCAGTTTTAAACTTACTGTAAATGTAGGGTATATAAAAGTTTTATTGCTGAAATTGTAAGGGAGACCTTCAGAAGATAATTTGATGTATTTCCTTCACAGCAGAAATGGCTGCCTGTATTATTTCTGCATAACTGTCTATTTGTTTCTGGTTCCACTGTAGAAATCCAGGAAGATCAGGTATTGAATCCTAAAGACACCAAAGATTTGCTTTGATTGTCAACTCAGGCCTGAAGATCACTAGAAAGATAGCTGAATGTTAAGAGCAATCGTGCATTTACTGAAATAACAAACACTGGAAGATAAATATATTAAATAAAATATAAGCATCATAAACTCAATGTATTAAATTCCCTATAGCCTTTTCTGCTTTTCATTTCCATTTTGTGTAATTCACAGGAACAGCCTGAGATACTGATAGTGAGTTGAAGTTTACATGCCTGCAATGTTATTGACCTGGAGATACAGAAAAGTGTTGTCATAATGCAGGGGATGGCCTAACAATGTGGTCTGATGTGGTACAGAAAATCAATGATGGTCCGCTCAGTGGGCCCATTACATTTTTTTCAGGACAGATTATTGTACTGGAATATTACATGAGAGTAACTAACAATCAGTTCAGCAAATGTTGTATACGCAGCTTACAGGTTTAATTAAGTTTAGTGGCAACTTTTTAAATTGTTTGAAAGCATCCAGGGCTTTGCCAGACTATAATGAATGGTGTAATCTAAATAAACAGCATTATAAATATTGCTTCACTGGTGGGTACTGTTGCTTGAAATCAAAAAGCTTGTTTTTCCCTTTGTGCCATTGTTATTGATATTGTTCGGTTCACTTTTCTTTCAAAATTCTCTTTAGATTTGTTTTGTGCTTAGATTATCCTAAGGTAAACTAAAAAAATACAGAATTCATAATCACGATGCAGCTGGGTTCAGTTCAGTACCTGCGTCACTATGCTGTCAACTCATTTACAAGTAATCCATTCAATAATGAATGAGTAACAATGCACTATACACTACTTTCCAATTTTCATTATGCAGTCTGTTCAGAAGCTACTTTTACTGGTGTGGCTCTGTATCACAGAAGACAGAAACCAAATTTGAAACAGTAACCGATATTTACATGTTGTGTTCTGCATGGCTTACAGTGGTTTGTTTCTGCTTCAAATGTGTCAACAAGTATTCTAAACAAAGCATACACACACACTTTGTGTAATTCTTTGTGCCTTAAAAAGCACTGTCATATATTCCACTGTTGTTCTTCTACCCAGAAAGTGAAGGATTACTCGATATCTTCAATCATTACAAGGTTAATCACATAAGTAGTTCAAAGTATTTATCAACGTTTTGGCAGGAACTAGTATAAAAATCTTTAACTGAAATGCTGGACTGAAACTGAAAAGTAAATAAAATAAGATATGGCTGCAAGCTAAAATCCCTGTTTAAATAAAAGGTTTTAAATTTAAAGGGGAACTAACAGTTTCTAAAATCATGGTTGTGTGAGTCTTTACATGTTGAAATTAGTGTATAAGTATGATGTACTGCATTTTTCTCGGCCATCTTCCTCAAACTCAACAAACGCTGTAAAAGAATCCCTGTGGAAAAAGGGGTTATCATATAGTGAAATAATGTACATATTATTTCAGGATTTATATCTATAAAAACAGTAATAAGGTCTCCAAGCCCTGTTCTGTGAGTAAACAGAAATATTAATAATAAAAGTAATATGATTTCAGGCACGCGATTAAGTAGCTAGTACATTGAGGGAATTTAATTAAGAGTCTTTGATCTTCTAAAAATGCCACTACAAACAACAAGACAGGACCAGATCATACTAGTCTGAAATAATCTCCCTTTTCTCCAAAGTTCAGTCAATGATTTACTTTGAGACCTTATATTGTTGCAATCAAATCATGCTATGAACTTGAAGGGCAGCACCAAGAGATAAACAAAGATTATCCAAAAAGCAAGGGACCCTATATGAATGTACACTTTAATTTTTAAAGAAAAACACAAATAAAATCTAAACCACAGTAGCTTTGCTCATAGGCACACTTCTTTGTACTGTAAATTATATAATCAATTGGCAAACTATTAAATAATTAAAATATCCTTGACCATTGTTTGGAAATCATGAAAAGAATCTTGGACATTTGTTTTAATGTTCTCATTGCAGCTGATAATGGAATACAGCTGTAATAAGTACCCTAATACCCCAACCCAAATCCTCTCTTAAGAATTATGCAACACTATCCTGTTCTTTCATAGTTTTAACATACATGGAAAAAGCACCCATTTATTCTATACCTTACTCAAAAATGGCAAAATATGAGCAGACTGAATATTTTGTGGTGCTTGCCTTTGCTACATTGCAGTGAACATATATATTGCTGGTCTTTGGGATTGTAACCTATGACTGTGAAGTTTATCTGTAGAGTATAGTGTCCAACCCATGTCCTTAGAGAAGACAATTCTCAGCTGAGCCTTAATAGCTGAATATGAAACTCCTCTGCAACAACCCAGGAATCTGTAAATTAAAGCCATACATTCCACAGAAGTTAACTGCTAACTTAAAATGTAATTACATTCAATGACACTGCACGGACTACATTATGTATAGCACCCACCTAATTAAACTGCTATTCAACCCAAGCTGTTTCAATTTATGTTTCAAAAGGAACCAAATTATGTTTCAACCACAATTCTTATGTAATTTATTCTAGAAATGGCTTAACATAATGCACAGGTCTTGACTATGTAAATGTGTCAGAGAAAGAAATGCCAAATATTGCCCTTTTCTCCCAAATGCAAAGGATATTAAAATACATTTTGGACCAAATTCATAAAAGAAACATGTGGAAATTATGAATAAAAAACAAAGTGGCAAACTGACATACAACTTTCAGAGTAATAATTTAAATACATATTTCATTTTTTACATTTGTACCACTGGGTGTTTGAATTATACTTTTTTTTTTTAAAGTACATTAAACATGGCTTTACATTTAATGAATATGGATCATATATATGTGTGTAAAAACAGCACAAACTGCGATTCTTCATATCAATTTTCAGTTTGTCCTAATTGTTGGGATGGATTTTTTATAACTATAGTATTATCAATATAGATTGCCTGTAATAAAATTTAATATACATATATATCTCCCTGTTCATAACGTTATTGTATTTTGAGATAGGAACACAGGCACTGTTAATTCTGGTCTTTAACACACTATGGCATGAAACAAATTAGTTTATAAGATTAACTGGTCATATTCACTGGTCATATAACAATTCACCTAATCACAGAATGGGCCTTTGAATGAGAGAACAGGGAAGACAATGTTAATTGCCTTCACAAAAAAAAAAAAAAATATATAAAATTACTCAAATAAAGACACAATATACCATGATTTTTAAAGGATCAAATTTGGTAAAGTTAGACTTTACTATACTTCGTAATACTTTCCATAGATACAAAACTTTCCTTGGCTCACAGAACTTGGATATACATCCATCAAAAATACTCAAAGTTAAACAATAACACTTCACCATAAATGAAACCTATATTATTTCTAATATCAGCTTCCAGGGACTGCAGTACCAGCTTTTGCCACAAGACTGTACCACAGTACTAATAATACTGTAGTTAAAGTCTGTTACAGGATAAGTCTTCCATGATGAGCCTTAAAAAACAGTTTTGTTTTCATACTGAACCTGAAATATATTTTTAGGCGAGTTATGCGTGTTTTGATGTGAGTTCTTGCTACTCTTCTATATACGATACTGATTTGCTTTGCTATTCTGTTTTATTTACAACATGTAATATATTTTATTCTGTGTGCCAAATGACACAACTCAGAAGACAAGACCTCCTGTAAACAGAAACAGCCCAAAACAGGAACTTGGTTAATTACATATAGACATTCAACGCCTTTTTAGTCCAGTTTCTCAGTAGCTTATAGATACAAGGATGTCATCAATTTACTTTTTGAGTGCTAGTGAATTAGTTTCCAAAAAACAAAAGGTAGTTTGTTCCAAACATCCCAAACTCATTGTATAAAGTGCTTCACATTTTCAATCCTAGATAATCCTCTATGTGTGTCACCTTGATTTCCTCACTCAGCTTGAAGAAATGGTCTGAATTACACTTGTCTGTTGCTATCAGGATTTTTAAAGCTGATTCACTTGAGTTATATTTGTAAAGTTGCCAAAAGTGGTAAGATTATACATTTTATATAAACCCTTTGAAGGAAGAATGAATGGAAATAAGTTTGCAACCAACTTATTTTGCCCCTTTTGAAAAATGTATGGTTTTAATATCACCTCCCTGGTTTTAAAGAGAAGTTTGATGTTTCACAATATAGTATAGTATTTTGACAGCACTACAGATAGAGCACAGAAGTACTGTACAGTACAATATGTGGGCACTAGAATATAAAAAAGAAAACACAATAGCATGGAATAAGCATCAGTAAAGTGTGAGGAAGTGCAATGTTTATGTTAGAAAAATTGGCACAGAAAAGCTATAACAAAAATATTTCCACTAGTATAAACTAGAGCATATTCAAAACGACATTCTAAAAATGTAATGACAGATTTATTCTAAAAACATATGACTGTAATATAATATTTGCATAAAACAGTTTTTTGTGTTTATAGTGGAACTGCTTTTGTCATGTCAACATATATGTATTTGATATAACATTTACTATGACAATGAGATCTGAAATTACATTTATTAAGATGATGAAATGTTTTAAACTACCAAAACCTCCCTTAGCTATCCTCTTTTTGTGATGTGTAATTATCTGTAGCAGTTGTTAACCCCTCACATTAGTTTGAGCTTTCTGTGGTCCAGCACAAATTAAATGCCCCTAAAAAGAAGCATTATGGATTTTTCCTTGCATAAGCTGTATGTGATTTCTCCCTGGAAATGCAGAACATTAGGGTATTGTTTGTGGGATGAGAATATTTATTGTAATGGTTTTAATCAAAGCCACATGTCTGACCCCTCCATCTATATGATTTTGGCTGGGATACAACAGGCATCTAAACATTAGTTTTCACCAGCTCATTAGCACCTTGTTTAAAAAGAGTTTTGGAAAATGTAAATTTACATTTACACTGGGAGGTGATTACAGGACAATACAATTACAATAACAAAATATCAATAAAGGAAATTACAATAAAATCGGGACATATAAAAATTTTAACCTTACAACCTCAAATCTGTTTGCAAAATATTTTCAGTTTAATGAGAATAGGAAACATTTCTGAGACAATTATCCAAGGGAAACTCATTTCCCATTCTATAATTCTAAATAGATAGGACCAAAATACTACAGTTTAATAGACAATGCTGTTTGTATGGGAAAACAAATTATCAGTAGGAAAATCTGTCTCTGTGACCAATACCTCCAAAATACACTTAACAGCAGAGATTCCAAAATGCAGAAATTCTGTTCTTGAGAATATAATTAATGATTATATATTTTTGTACTACAAGCCATATAGATGCATGTGACACAACAAATGTATGTGCAATGAAACCTTTTTTTTCACTCAGAATTTGCAATAGAAACTTCTTTCCAAATATTTCTAAATACATCATTCATCCTCTCAATTATTTATCTACTATTTCTGCATTGTTTAATCTACTAAGTTAAATAGCTTGTGTTTCCAATTGTTTTCTTCATGTAGTGGCCAGAATAACCAAAAATCAATATAAGAAAAATAAGTGAGCATGTTTTGTAGTAATCCAACATTGCAGAATAATTTGATCTTCATTAAAACTCAGAAAAACAAACTCAACTAGGTATGCAAAAAATGGTAACCCTAAAGCTCCCAAAATGCAAACTTATAGAAAAGAGAGACTACAGAGAACTACACTAAACTACTGACACACAATAATTAATAATTGAACCCTTATATATTCAGTCCATAGTGCCAATGTCCTTTGCCCTTATCTCAATGCTAAGTTCCATAGAATGTATGTCTCTGCTATATTGTCCCCCTATTCCATCCTTAATTCCCTCACTATAAAATACTACTGTGAAAAACAGTATACAACCAAGGAAGGCCAGTTGTTTTCCATGATTAAAATATATTTGCCTAAATCCAGTTTGAACACCTTGGAGCCAGATCTATTAGTCAAAGCTTTGTGGCCATTGTGGGAATTGTTCAGACTTCAGTGTACTCATTCAAGTTTAATTTTCGGGTTGGTTGTAGGACTGGGACTGAGATGGTATGGTAGTATTACCTACATGTGTATGAGATATATAGTATGAGATAAGTGGTTTTATGTAACATTGAGCATTTGACTTATAGAATTGGAAGTTAGTTAGCAAAATCATGAATGTAGTTCACATTGGAAAATAATTATATAACAAAAATACATTTTGGTATCTTCATTCGTGTCACAGGGTGGTATAATGGCTATGTCAGTATGACACTCATTTCTAATGTAGCAGATTGTAGGTTCAAATCCTGGCCAGCACAAGATTTGCTAATACTAAATGTTCTAGTGAAGCTGGCAATGATAAGAAGAAAAAGTGATACAGAGTGAAACTAGGATACATCTCTTGGTTCCAAGGGAAAAAGTCTGAAATAAGAACTCAGATGGAGTGCACAACATATTCATGTGTTTACCCTGTGGGTATTCATATATTAATTCATGAGGAATCATGGTACCTTATTGTAAAGTGTGACCCTTAGGGCTATAGGTACCCTGGCCAGTTTGGGTGGTTTTTGAATCATATACATATGTTAATCACATTTATAACAGGTTTAGGGTTATAGTTATGGTTATGGTACCTTATGGTACTTTGTTGTAAAGTGTTATCACAATAAATATTAGGTATCTTACAAAATTTTACAGCAGTGTTCTGGCATAATAACAGTAACCACATTTTACTGTAAAAATGACAGTATAACACTTTACAGTAAGTTACTGTAATATTTTGTGTTTGTTTTGTGCCAGAACAGATCCATTTTAATTTTAACAGCAATTGTAAATGTCTTTAATTGCAGAAACACCACAAAAATGAACCTGGAACATCATCTTGAATCAAATAATAAGGGAAAAAAAAAAATCTCGATTTTGTTAAATAATTGGTGAAGGGGAGAGTTAATTTCAATGAACTTGGTGCCTGTGATTGTATTCTGTAGCAGCCTGAGAAATAGCCATTTTAGCTGCTTGGACTCAGAATGTAATGAAGTCATACAATAAACAGTGCAGAACTAGAGCAAACAAATACACCAAGCTATACCATGAAAGATGCAGATCTTAAGACAACTTTCCTCTTTCAACAATTAAAAAAATAAAAAGAAATAGGTCAGCCACATGAATTTGACACAGACTTGGGACAACTGGCAGCTGTATCAGTCCCAACTGGATTGCACTGCCTCTATGGTTAGAGACAAAAAAAAGTACTTATGTTGCCAGAGATGTCACTATCCTTGGTATAAAAGAGAAAGCTGGGCTACAGTCAAATTGCTTTGCTTTCATTCCACTCAGATCATGGGGAGGAGATTCGGTTAATCCTTTCCTCTCTCCTTTTTCAACTCGGACCAGGAACTGCACTACCAGGAAACCCAAAACTGCAGTGTGCTTCAAAAGACTGCCGCACATGTCACATTCCTTTCTTTCTTTTTTGGCTCATGTGATGGAAATTGAGTTTCTATATTTAAAGTAGCCCTATGTGTTAATGAACCTCAATGACATATTTTCAAATGCTTACTTACAGGTCACAGTTAGTTTAACTTTTACCTTCTAGAGTGCAAAATAAAGTAAATATGCATGTGCAGTAAAGAAAAATCAAACACAAAATAAGGAGTATTCATTCTCTAAAAGGTATTTAATATAAATTTGAGCAATTTCACATTCCCCATTTTTAACAGAATTTATTGATGATTTTACTTAATGAACTATAACCTTTGATTATTTTAAATTAATTACATTTAAACCTCTGCACATATAATTCGTCTTATAACAGGACTGATAGAAAAAATCAGCACCAATAAAAAACAGAAAACAGTTTGGCACACACACACACACACACATTTAATGGTAATTTAAAGGAAAAATAACAGCGTAATAAGGCGCATACATTTCCCAGCTCTATTCTATATGTAAGGGAGAAAATTCACCTCAATGTGCAGCTCAAACTGTTACATTTTCCTTTTTGATTTATTATTCATATAATACATTTCCATACATCTTTCTATTGGATCTGCAATTAATAAAAGCCAATTCAAATAGTTGTTGAAAGCAATCATATGTTTAAAACTACATTAGAAAAAACATGGTTAACTGGACATAAACATCAACATATACATACATGACAGAGTAAGAATTTTGATTAAGAACTGTACTGTATCATATGTGTTACAAACACCCTCAACATTTTCTGATCTGTCCAATATAATGTATTGATGTATCTCATAGATAGATGATAAAAAAAAAATAAGCAACTGAATTCTATTACGTGTGTCTTGCACGTATGCAAATTTGTTTACCACAGCTATGAGAATTACACAACCATACAGAAACTGTGCAAATAGGATAAACAGAATAACTAGAAGCTGAACTGGGGTAACTGGTTGGTTAGACCTTAATCTAAGGAAAACTCCTTCCAATCTACAGGTATTGTTTTCCAGTAAAAAAACAAAATGCATAAAGAAAAGTACTCTGGATAAAAGTTATTCTTCTTGTTCACTCTTCCGTTCTCACCTCTTTAATTATCCTGTAGAACAGTACTTTATAATCATGTTAAGGGATAGTTAACTGTTTAAACATATCGTGAAAATGACTAATATGGGGGAAAACAACTAAATAAGGTAAATGCAGTTTTACATTTTTTTTTATTGTATTACATTTAATTTAAAAATACTGTAATATAACAGCAATGGAATATCATACATTCAAAAAAAATGTATATATTGGTGTAATGCACACAAAGAAGTATTAATGCAAATACATGTATACATGTTCATATAATACATTTTGACACAAACCATCTAATTAACAATTTATATTTTAATAACAATTGTGACAATGTTTAATTTAATTCTTATTCTACATTCTACATAATTCTACAAAGTAACACATATAGGAAATCAACTAAATAAACATAAGCCTTTTAGGTTGTCCTAAACATAAGGTAAAACCAGAAGAAAACAATATTAAGCAGCCATGGTGAGAGCACTACACAAACCATAATTAGAAAATAACATAAACTTCATCCAGTGTAAGCAGTATTAAAAACATTTTTATATTCTTACCTATATGTATCAAGGTGTTTCACTCATGTGACTAGCTAGGTTTAAAATAACACTAGTCAAATTAAAGTAGGTCGGTGGTCAGTAGTTTTCATATTATATCATAATTACGTTGTTTCCAGTATTGCACATATAGTAATAAGTATTGTAATTTCAAATATACATAACATGTCTATTTATATAGAAATGTAATATTTATATCCCTGCTGCTATCAGATAAACCTAAGTTAATTACTCCTTTCAGTTGGAAAACATGCTATTCTTCTTCATATCTCCAATTGCTTTAATTCTGTAATAGTAAGAAATAGTTTTGTCTTTTATAAGCTAATTGGTAAACCTAGCCTTAAACCTATAATGCACAGTAATTATTCACATATGCATTCCTCATCAGGGTGTCTACTTAAAGTTGATAAATGTGTAAGTGTATGTAAACTATAAATAGCCTTAAACTATGTATTTGGCAATTGGCACCTGTTTGGAGAAATGTAAGTTTTTTTAAATAAGTTTGCTTAAGGTTGGTTGAATTTTATTCTAAAATATTTGTGGTAGGATCTGCATACATCTGCATAAATGAAAAACAACAGAATACATAGCTGGCTAGTCAACAGAGTAGCCGAGCTGAACAACAATATACAATATGTAGATATCGCATGACAGCAAGACCTTCATGCTGTCATTGCGCAGCACAGGAGCATCCAACTCAACTGAATAGTACAGAGTGGAAGAGCTCCATTGTGTTGACAATTAGATTTTGTACAAATGAACTATATACACCATGGGGCACAGGAGCCCGCTCTTGCGCCACACATAGGACATCGGAGCAGTGGCTGCTTGCTCCACTAACACAGCTATGAAATGAAATACATTACGGGGCGCAGGAAATTTTCATGTGCTTCCCGCATAAGCACAGAAGTGGTGGCCGCCAGTCCTATTAGCATAGCTAGGAGCAAGGCCACACCAGCTTGACTGTGTCATGACAAACAAACTAATGACACCACAGAGTGCAGGAACGAACTAATGCGCCACCCATAGAACACAGGAGCAGTTGACGCCTGCTGGTTAGACCAGATAACACAGGCAACATTAGCCCTACTGTGCTGACAAATTAACTATAAACACAGCCAGAGCCTGCTCATGTGCTTACCGCTTAGGGCAGCAGCAGCGGACTCTTGCTCTATGGCACACAGCCAGAGTGGGCCACAGACCTGCTGACCAAGGAATTATATACACAGCGAGGCAGCGAATCTCGAGCGCCAACAGCTGGGAACAGCGGCAGTGAAAACACACATTATATATATACAGAGCGGGGTACAGGCCAGATGCATGCACCACCACAACACAATGCATAATGAACTAACTATATACAGGGCGGCCTCGTAAGGCAACGTGCCTGTAGGCTGCATGACAAACCTGCGAACACATTGACAGGGCTGTCAGTAAGTCCACGAGCAGCTTGCATGGGTGCTCGACTGAAAGGCATAGTCCAGTGGAAGGGAAGACACGGTAGCTCCATCAGGATGCACTTAACATTGGCAGACTGGGAGAGGAAAGGCAGGAGCCAGAGCCTGTAGGCTACTGGGGCTCGACTGCAGCCAACACCGGGTTCCCAATGGAAGGGACCGTTCCCGTCACATCCAACCTGTAGAACCGGGCAAATGTAAGTGGCGAGGCCCAAGCTGCAGCCGCACAAATGTCTGCCATGGGGGTGTCTTGAAAAAGGGCCCAGGATGTGGCAATGCCTCGAGTCGAGTGGGCCACCAGGTGTTCAGGCACTGGGGTCCCGGTGGACTTGTAGGCCATGATAATGGTGTCCACAATCCAATGCGAGATGCGCTGCTTTGAAAGCGCCTGGCCCTAT
This sequence comes from Amia ocellicauda, assembly GCF_036373705.1. Classification (NCBI taxonomy): domain Eukaryota; kingdom Metazoa; phylum Chordata; class Actinopteri; order Amiiformes; family Amiidae; genus Amia; species Amia ocellicauda. The sequence goes on from NC_089852.1 coordinate 18,715,536, forward strand.
GCCCACTCTCCATAAGACACAAACAGTTGGTCTGAGCAGTCTTAAGTGAAAAAATAATACTGTTACTAGCCAACATTACTAATTTAAATTAAACCCCCATTCACGTTTGAAATACTAAAGTTAGCTAATACAATGTTGCTCATAACTCATACAATTGACAAACATAGGGCTTATAAACCAATAAAACATGTTTTACTAAAACCCTCTAAACCAGGGGTAGTCAATAGATGGCCCGCGGGCCAAATCCGGACCACCAGACGCTTTTGAATGGACCACGAGAATAATTTTAATTAATTTATTATCATGATTGCTTTTTGTTAAGCTATTGTTATGGAGGTTTGTTGCACTCAGTGTTTATTATTATGTGGAACCTAGTAGCAGCCCTTCCTGGTTATTAGACAATAGGATGTTACGTACTAATATGGGATGTCCTATACAGAGCTTGTGTTTCCGTTAATTCGTTGATTGGTCACAGATTGCCGGTTCAGGCGTCGCTACACATGTGCTGGACTGGGGCAAGAGCGGCACTTTGTACTCGTCAAAAACACAGGTATTCGGTTTGTTTTCCTCATTTATATAAATAAACAGCCAAACTGTGGATCGTTTGATGGGTGGACATATTTCAACCTCGCCTCCAAAATATAAAAGTGCATACACACGACCAGGGAGGGGTGCTGGGGGGCCCACTGTGCCATAGCTTGTGTTCACCTAGAAACTCCTACATCAGTGGTGGAAACAGCTGATTTTCAATGAAGACGCATATTTCTAACAGGCGCACAAATAGAAAATTGTGCATCCTCACCCGTTACAATTACAGAGCTCCACCGAAATAGCTCTGTGATTGACAAGCACCAGAAACCATGTCTAGTTTGCCTGCGTAATATCGGTTGATATGTGATTTTTCGGTGATATGTAGTTGTGAAGAAAGGTATGTTAAAGTCCAAATCTGACTGATTTCATGAATTTCATGGAGATTTTGAGCTAAGTTTTTCGACTTCGAAATGACTCAGAATTGCGCATTTCAGGTTTCTAATTTTCAAAATCTTGATAAAGACTTGAATCTTAAGACATGAAATGCTCTGAAGTTTGTTTATCTATATGCCTACAATTATCTTTACAACTTTTTACAAGTGGTCTGAAAGCGCTTTAATACTTATATTTACATCCATTTAAATGTTTTATTTTGGTACTTTATCAAATGAATGCACTAAATATAAGCAACAGGGTATATTACTAATTCACAGAATTGTGTGTGTGTGCGTTAGAAAGGGACATTTGGAGGTGTGATTTCCCTCCCCCCCTCTGGAGTCTGAACCTTGACCAATACATTTGGACCCTGGGAAAAAATAATTGACTGCCCCTGCTCTAAACCAACAAAAAGTATATTTTAAAGCGACGCTGCATTTGAGTATGCTTCGGTTAGTATTTATTCTCGTTATGCAGATTACCATATACCGTGGCATAGAAGCGCATTTTTACTATAATGAAAATTAAAATCGCTTTTCAAAATTCACAGAATAAAGAAATTATGGTAAATGTTTGCTGATGACTAAATATCAGTAGTTCACTGGAGATCACAGTGAAAAAGGAAAAAACGATAAAGAATGTTGGATAAAACTATACCCGATATTTTTGAAATTATTAAAAATCCTACATCGTAAGTGTTTTGGCTATGATTTGTATTACAATACTTTTCACTTACATAGTAAATTAAACTTTTGAGGTCATTTTAAATATATATTTAAATAGATAGGCTATACTTTATATATGTAAGTGACTTACTACGTCGTTTGCATTCAAATTAAGTCTCCCCCTCAACATTGATTAACACATTGATTTTATTATAATCGTAAGAGACAACTTTTTAGAAATATATTATTCTTCATACTTAGGTTGGCATTTATTTTGTATATAAGCTCTGAAAGGAAATAATGTCAGCCAGCCTCTAAAAAGGAACTGGCATGCAGCTGAATAAATGGCAAAGCTCCACAACAGCACATCACTTTTGAAAACAACCAAACTGTTACAGGTGAGCAAATAAGGTCTCAAAACATCAAGAACAAACAAAGAGAGGCTGCAGTCTGAGGAACACAAACTCAGAGTGACACTGTCAACAATTCCCCCAAGGCCACAAAACAGGCACAGGTATTGCACTGTTTTTTTTTCTTGTTTCTTGTTTTTTTTTTTTTACTTTTCACATATTTGAACTATATACAGTGAGGGAAAAAAGTATTTGATCCCCTGCTGATTTTGTACGTTTGCCCACTGACAAAGAAATGATCAGTCTATAACTTTAATGGTAGGTGTATTTTAACAGTGAGAGACAGAATAACAACAAAAAAATCCAGAAAAACGCATTTCAAAAAATCATCATCGTATTTGCAAAGCCAATCAATTTTCAATGTATACTCCAAGTTGAAATATGACGTTGAAACAACGTTGTTTCTAATGTAATCTAATGTATACAACATTGAAATTTAGTTGCAAATTGGTTGGATTTGCAAATGGAATCAATGTCGAATTGTCAGCATTCCTTCAACATCAATTTAATCAGCAAGTGCAAACAACCACAGAAAGAGAGAGAGACTGATGACAGATAACATGAGTTAATCTGGGGGGAGAAGAAAATAAAACGATAGGTTACGTATGCAACCCCGGTTATCTGAAAAAAGAAGCATTGCCCAAATCTATCTCTATCAAATCTGCCATTGGCCCCTGCGCTCGTCACTCAGAACAGGTCCCTTCCCACTTCCTGTTCTATAAAACGTGACATCCGCGCAGGTTCATCCTCTTTTGCTTGGACTCCCGCGCGACCTTGCAACCCTTGAGCAGTGCTTCCTTTTTCAGATAACTGGGGTTGCATACGCAACCTATCGTTATCTTTCAAGTCGGAAGCACTGCCCAAGGGGGAGGGGTTACTGTATAACAAAACCGTCGCAAGGGAGGAGGCAGTGAGCTGATAAGGGAGCCTGCCCCGAGGTGCACCGCTAGGGGACCTCGGCAACACAACTCCAGACAGTAACCTCAGGGGCCCCGTAGGGCCGCACCTGAGCCGCCCAGGAGCGAGGACCATAGTCACGCTCTACCGGGAACTGTCTGCAATCAGCATATACAAAGCAGGGCTACAGAGGTTAACTCTTTTACGCCCTCTGCTTACAAGAGCAAGGCCAGCCGCTCTACTAGTGCAGCTAGGAGCGAGGCCGTAATCTACTTGCATAATGTCTGGTGCGGGCAATCAAGCACTTGTGCGTCCTCCCCGCAATATCATGGCAGTGGACCCCTGATCCAATAGGAGCGGGGCCACAGACCCAATGAGAAAAATACAATATAATACATAGCTGGCTAGTCAACAGAGTAGCCGAGCTGAACAATACACAATACATATATATTGCGTGACAGCAAGACCTTCATGCTGTCAGCGCACAGCACAAGAGCATCCAACTCAACTAAACAGTACAGAGTGGAAGAGCTCCATTGTGCTGACAATTTAGATTTCGTACAATTAACTATATACACCACGGGCGCAAGAACGAAGTCATGCGCCGCCCATGGAACACAGGAGCAGTTGACGCCTGCTGGTTAGACCTGCTAACGCAAGGCAACACTAGCTCTACTGTGTTAACAAAGGAACTATATCCACAGCGAGGCAGCGAACTCAAGTGCCGTCAGCTGGGAACAGCGGCAGTAAACTCCATTCTACAATTTTAGAATGGAGCCACAGTCCGGCTGTTTAACACATAATACATATATACACATATATACATCACGGGGTGCAGAAGCTGGCTCATGCGCCACACGTGGAACACAGGAGCAGTTGACACCTGTCGAATAGCACAGCTAACGCAGGACAACTACAGCTCAACCGTGCGAATAAATGAACTGGAGAACTCAAGTGCCCTCCGCTGGAGGACAACAGCAGCGGTCCCCTGCTCTATGGCATAATACAGCCAGAGCGGGCCACAGACCTGCTGACCAATACACAGAGCGGGGTACAGGCCAAACGCATGCACCACCGCAACACAATTACAATGAATGAACTATATACAGGGCGGCCTCTTAAGGCAACATGCCTGTAGGCCACATGACAAGCCCTGGGAACACATCGACAGGGCTGTCTGTACATCCAGGAGCAGCTCGCGTGGGTGCTCGACTGGAAGGCATAGTCCGGTGGAAGGGAAAGACACCGTTCACTAGCTCCCTCAGGATGCACTTACAGGGGCAGACTGGGAGAGGAAAGGCAGGAGCCAGAGCCTGCAGGCTACTGGGGCTCGACTACAGCCAAAACCGGTTTCCCAATGGAAGGGACCGGTCCCGTCACATCCAACCTGTAGAACCGGGCAAATGTAAGCAGCGAGGCCCAAGATGCAGCCGCACAAATGTCTGCCAAGGGGGCACCTTGAAAAAGGGCCCACGATGTGGCAACACCTTGAGTCGAGTGGGCCACCAGGTGATCAGACACCGGGGTCCCGGTAGACTCGTAGGCCATGGTAATGGTGTCCACAATCCAATGCGAGAGGTGCTGCATTGAAAGCGCCTGGCCCTGTGTCTGCGCTCCATAAGACACAAACAGTTGGTCTGAGCGCCGAATGTCCTTAGTGCATTCCAAATAGCACCTGAGGGCCCGCACAGGGCAGAGCAGGTGAAGCCGACTCTCTTGCTCTGAAGCGAAGGGAGCAGGATGAAAAGCCATCAACTCAATAGGCCTGTTGACATGAAATGGAGACAGCACTTTCGGGAGGAACGCTGGGTTAGGCCGTAGCGTGACCCTGGAGCCATCTCCCCCAAAACGGACACACGATGGGTGTACGGACAGGGCGTGTAACTCGCTCACGTGCTTTGCAGAGGTGATTGCCAGCAAAAACGAGGCTGCCGTGGGCTGCTGGGGGCCAAGGCGGCGAGCCTTGGGGGGCGCCTGCCTGCCAGTGAGACACTGGCGGAGATTGGTAGGTGGGCAGGGCTGTGACCTAGGCTGTGGTCCGGCCTGTGGCCTGGGCTGTGGCCTGGGAGCCACGGTCGGGGGGCCTCCCTGCTGGTGAGCTGCCGCAGGCGGCCTGCGTTGCTGAACGGCCTGAGGTGCCACCGGGTACACTCGGGCCAGCTGCAGGGACTGCTCCCTCTCCTGGTGGGTGTGCGAGAGCATCTCCTCCACAGAGGGGCCAAAAGTAAAGCCCGGCAAGATAGGGGTGTCCATGAGGCGAGTCCTGTCCACCTCAGGGACCTGCCATGCCTGGGACAGCCAAAGCTGGCGCCGCGCCGCCACAATGGCTGCCAAGGATCACCCTGTCGCCCTTGCCCCCTGGCGCATTACCGTGACCAGCTGATCCGCCACCGCCGCTATCTCCGTGATATACCCTCCGGAGCAGCGTCTCCGTGACGCGACACTGCCTGTTGGGGCAGGCCAGGTCGCGTGGCTCCGCGGACAGCGGAGGTAGGGAGACGAGCACGGCTATGGTGGAATTTACACAGGGAAAATCCACCAAGCCCGCTTCTGCCGCGCCCTGGGTCCTGGCATAAGCCTCCCCTCTCCTGGCTAGGGCGGGGGCTGTTGCCGGATGGTCCCAGGTAGCCCTCAGCTCTTCGAGTAGGTCAGGCAGCAGCGGGAGGGCCCGTGTGGTCCGCTGCGCGTGCTGACCCCTCTCGAATCTGGAGCGCGGCGGGGCAGGATCAGAGGGCCAGGGGAGCTGAAGAGACTCCACAGCCCTCTGGATGACTGCCCAGAACTACCTGTCCTGTCCCGTGGGAGCTCAACGGAGGAGGAGGGGTGGGAGCGACCAGCTCCTCCTCCATGAGCTCCGCCTCGAGCTCTGAGTCCTTGCGAGGACCCAGACACAGGCGGTCCTCCTCCCAGGTGGCCCTTCTGCTGCCCTCCTCCTGGGATGGGGCAGACAGACTCCTCTCAGTCTCCACCGGTGCAGTGTGAGCCAGCGACGGAGTGTCATGGTGTGGGGGGGGCAGCACCTGTTGCACTGCTTGCACTGCCTGCACGGCCAGGAGAGTGCAGATTTGGTCCATCCTGCTGCTGAGAGCAAGGATAGCCTCATTGCGCTCTCTGTCCACTGAGCCTGATCTCTGTTTCCGACGTTGCGCCGTCGCGGACCCGGAAGTTGCGGCCAAATCGCGCCCACTGTCGGTGCCCAGACAGACGGGGCATAAGACATAAGCCCACTTCAGGCGGGCAAGGTGCGGTGGCCGCAACCGGCACAGTGGTGGGGGCGAGAGGAGCTCATCGCCGAGCACCGATCAGTGTTTGCACCGGGGGCACACAACAACTAGAACGCCTCTGCAACAAGTGGAGCGCCTAGCGGGCCCGCCGCTGTAAGTGCGTCTCCACCCGGCAATGTTTATATACACGGGGGCGCTGCGACACCAACCACACGCTTGCTGTTGCCGGACTGAACACTGTGTATAGCCAACACCAGGTGCTGGAATACAAGCGCCGCGTAGGCCCGTAGGCTTAACCACACCGTGTGCGCCGGGATTTCCGGGGACACCGGGTGACGTGGAATCCAGGGTCCGCGGGGCCGAGGGTAGTAGACCACCAGCCGTAGTGGGATCTAAAACTGAGACACGCACGCACGGACCGGGAGGGCGAGCAGTGCTCGTTCTCAGCGAACCGAGAGAGCGAGATCTCCTACAGCCGCAGCCGCGGGCTGTAGTGCGGCCACAAGCCAGCGGAGGAGCACCTCATGCGGGCGAGATCTCTTATGACACACCGCAGCTCCGGCCGGGCAGCCAGGCTGCGGATTTTACTGCCGCTGCTAGCGCTCCTGCTGTGGAGGAAAAGCCCTGTGGACAAAAAACCAACACAGCAAGCAGTCGGATATATATAGCACTATATAACCATGACTATTATTTTTAAAAGGCTCTTCTTGTGAACGAAACTGAAACCGTAAGCGCAGCCGGACCTCCGGTGCGCGGACGGGACAGAATCGGGATTAGCTATCAATAATAACTAAACACACACAAAGACAGAGACTTGAAAGATAACAACTAAAATAAACTTTCTTGGTGTTAACTATACCAAAACAGTAGAGGAAAAAAACACAGGATGAACCTAGAATGAAAACACCAAACATCATTTTTTTGGTTGAAATTACTTTATTTTCATGTGTTAGAAGAAAGACAGTACCCTGCACATATTGTGTAGAAAATAAAACAAAATGTGTCATAGTACTATTAACACATTTGTGTTGAATTTCTACACATTACTTCTAAGAGTGTATATTAAACCACCTGAAAAACAGATTTTAAAAATGCTATCAATCTTTTTTTAAAACTAGTTCAATGCAAGTTTTGGTTAGAGAGCACTTCTATACACATCCACAGTTTTTCCAATATGTTTTATACAGGTCTCCAGCTGAATTAAAGTTGAAGAAAAAAAATTCAAATACTGTCAACGGTCAAATATTGTAATTGTAGTTACTATTTTGATAATACATTTGAATAATTCACACATAATACAATTTTGTTATCCTGCACTGCAATATTTTGCTAGTAAAATGTTTGAGTTAATCTAGCCATTAATGACTAAACTCACACATATGTTTCCTTAAAAGGAATGTGCTTAAATTCTAATTATATAGCTTCATCAATTTCTACAGTATATAGCAGTTAAACATTCAAACAGCAAAGACCCTTTCAATAGCCTAAAAAAATATATATACACTCACCTAAAGGATTATTAGGAACACCATACTAATACTGTGTTTGACCCCCTTTCGCCTTCAGAACTGCCTTAATTCTACGTGGCATTGATTCAACAAGGTGCTGAAAGCATTCTTTAGAAATGTTGGCCCATATTGATAGGATAGCATCTTGCAGTTGATGGAGATTTGTGGTAAGCACATCCAGGGCACGAAGCTCCCGTTCCACCACATCCCAAAGATGCTCTATTGGGTTGAGATCTGGTGACTGTGGGGGCCAGTTTAGTACAGTGAACTCATTGTCATGTTCAAGAAACCAATTTGAAATGATTGGACCTTTGTGACATGGTGCATTATCCTGCTGGAAGTAGCCATCAGAGGATGGGTACATGGTGGTCATAAAGGGATGGACATGGTCAGAAACAATGCTCAGGTAGGCCGTGGCATTTAAACGATGCCCAATTGGCACTAAGGGGCCTAAAGTGTGCCAAGAAAACATCCCCCACACCATTACACCACCACCACCACCAGCCTGCACAGTGGTAACAAGGCATGATGGATCCATGTTCTCATTCTGTTTACGCCAAATTCTGACTCTACCATCTGAATGCCTCAACAGAAATCGAGACTCATCAGACCAGGCAACATTTTTCCAGTCTTCAACTGTCCAATTTTGGTGAGCTTGTGCAAATTGTAGCCTCTTTTTCCTATTTGTAGTGGAGATGAGTGGTACCCAGTGGGGTCTTCTGCTGTTGTAGCCCATCCGCCTCAAGGTTGTACGTGTTGTGGCTTCACAAATGCTTTGCTGCATACCTAGGTTGTAACGAGTGGTTATTTCAGTCAAAGTTGCTCTTCTATCAGCTTGAATCAGTCGGCCCATTCTCCTCTGACCTCTAGCATCAACAAGGCATTTTCGCCCACAGGACTGCCGCATACTGGATGTTTTTCCCTTTTCACACCATTCTTTGTAAACCCTAGAAATGGTTGTGCGTGAAAATCCCAGTAACTGAGCAGATTGTGAAATACTCAGACCGGCCCGTCTGGCACCAACAACCATGCCACGCTCAAAATTGCTTAAATCACCTTTCTTTCCCATTCAGACATTCAGTTTGGAGTTCAGGAGATTGTCTTGACCAGGACCACACCCCTAAATGCATTGAAGCAACTGCCATGTGATTGGTTGGTTAGATAATTGCATTAATGAGAAATTGAACAGGTGTTCCTAATAATCCTTTAGGTGAGTGTATATACTCTTACTTGAGAAATCATTCCTCCATACAGCCAGCTTAAGTTAAAATGGAGGTTCTCCCCAGGCTGTGTTCAGGTTTAGAGTGTTTCCCACTTTCATCTAATTGGCTGATTACTTAATAACCCTTTCTGACTCCATCTGATTTGTCAGCTAAGCAGTTTGTCATAGAGTAGCACACACACACATATACATATTGTCACGGTCTCACTTGACCCTACCTCAGTTCACCACCAGAGGTCTCTCTCCCAACTATTAGCCCCAGTGTTTCTCCTTCCCTGTATCCAGATCAACCAATCACTCCACATTCCTTCCATCCAGGTGCACCTGTTTCATTCTCCTCTCTTCCCATTGGTCAATCACTCCTTCACCCAGTTCTAGCCTTTCCTTCTACACAGTATTTAAACCCTTCCGTTTCCCAGTAACTATCGCAAAGTCTTGCATTCTCTCTCAAATTATTTCTAAGCCCTGTTCCTTGATTGCCTTCACATGATTTTTGACTCCTGCTTTCCTGTTTCGTTTCCTGCATCTCTCGGATTTCCCCATTACAGTGAGGGAAAAAAGTATTTGATCCCCTGCTGATTTTATACGTTTGCCCACTGACAAAGAAATGATCAGTCTATAATTTTAATGGTAGGTGTATTTTAACAGTGAGAGACCGAATAACAACAACAAAAATCAGAAAAACGCATTTCAAAAAAGTTATACATTGAATTGCATGTTAATGAGGGAAATAAGTATTTGATCCCCTATCAATCAGCAAGATTTCTGGCTCCCAGGTGTCTTTTAAAAAGGGAGTGCTCCTAATCTCAGCTCGTTACCTGTATAAAAGACACCTGTCCACAGAAGCAATCAATCAATCAGATTCCAAACTCTCCACCATGGCCAAGACCAAAGAGCTGTCCAAGGATGTCAGGGACAAGATTGTAGACCTACACAAGGCTGGAATGGGCTACAAGACCATCGCCAAGCAGCTTGGTGAGAAGGTGACAACAGTTGGTGCGATTATTCGCGAATGGAAGAATCACAAAATAACTGTCAGTCTCCCTCGGTCTGGGGCTCCATGCAAGATCTCACCTCGTGGAGTTTCAATGATCATGAGAACGGTGAGGAATCAGCCCAGAACTACACGGGAGGATCTTGTTAATGATCTCAAGGCAGCTGGGACCATAGTCACCAAGAAAACAATTGGTAACACACTACGCCATGAAGGACTGAAATCCTGCAGCACCCGCAAGGTCCCCCTGCTCAAGAAAGCACATGTACAGGCCCGTCTGAAGTTTGCCAATGAACATCTGAATGATTCAGAGAACTGGGTGAAAGTGTTGTGGTCAGATGAAACCAAAATCGAGCTCTTTGGCAAAAACTCGACTCGCCGTGTTTGGAGGAGGAGGAATGACCCCAAGAACACCATCCCCACCGTCAAACATGGAGGTGGAAACATTATGCTTTGGGGGTGTTTTTCTGCTAAGGGGACAGGACAACTGCACCGCATCAAAGGGACGATGGACGGGGCCATGTACCGTCAAATCTTGGGTGAGAACCTCCTTCCCTCAGCCAGGGCATTGAAAATGGGTCGTGGATGGGTATTCCAGCATGACAATGACCCAAAACACACAGCCAAGGCAACAAAGGAGTGGCTCAAGAAGAAGCATATTAAGGTCCTGGAGTGGCCTAGCCAGTCTCCAGACCTTAATCCCATAGAAAATCTGTGGAGGGAGCTGAAGGTTCAAGTTGCCAAACGTCAGCCTCGAAACCTTAATGACTTGGAGAGGATCTGCAAAGAGGAGTGGGACAAAATCCCTCCTGAGATGTGTGCAAACCTGGTGGCCAACTACAAGAAACGTCTGACCTCTGTGATTGCCAACAAGGGTTTTGCCACCAAGTGCTAAGTCCAAGGGGTCAAATACTTATTTCCCTCATTAACATGCAAATCAATGTATAACTTTTTTGAAATGTGTTTTTCTGGATTTTTTTGTTGTTATTCTGTCTCTCACTGTTAAAATACACCTACCATTAAAATTATAGACTGATCATTTCTTTGTCAGTGGGCAAACGTACAAAATCAGCAGGGGATCAAATACTTTTTTCCCTCACTGTAGCCTGTTTGCCCAATCAACTGGTTTTCCCTGTTGGATTGTTTGCATTAGCATTTTACCAACACAGAGCCTGCGATTGGATCCTTTCCCTGAGTCCTTGAGGACATTACAGAAGACTTCGCCTTACTATGGCTCCAGTGGCTATACCTGACGTTGCTGCAGCCTTGTCAGCTCAGGGGACTCTGTTGGGAGAACATGATAAAAAGCTCCATCAAATCGGAGCCACCTTGGATCAAGTACTTAAAAGACTACCTAATCTATCACACAAGCCCACCAAAGAGACAACACCTGAAGCAGCTCCAGCCCTGTCTGCTCCTACAGTTCCCGATAGACCTGTACATTTGGCTATACCGGACAAATGATGGCTCACCCGACCACTGCGAGGGTTTTGTTTTACAGTGCTCCCTTTATTTCGCACATCTTCCTACTTCCTTCCCTTCAGATGAGGCTAAAATTGCCTTCATAATTACACTGCTTACCGGAAAAGCACTTCAGTGGGCATCTGCAGTCTGGGCTCGTAAGAAAGTTACTCGATCTGTACCAGCTTTTCTTGATCATTTCAAGGAGGTTTTCCATCACCCGACAGCTGGGAAGGATGCTGGTGAACAATTTATCTCTCTCTATCAGGGTACCTCTTCTGCCGCTGAATACACTCTGAAGTTCCGGACCTTGGCTGAGATCAGTGGATGGGGTGAGCCTGCGCTAATAACTGTTTTCCACCGTGGTTTGCGTGATGAGTTACAACTGAGTTAGCTTGCAAAGGCGACGCACTTACTTTGGAACAGCTAATCCAGCTCTCCATCAGACTGGATAATCTCATGAGATCAAGAGGAAAATGATCTATGTCTGCTACATCCCGGTTGCCCACCAGACCTTCTTTCACGCCTAGCCATGTTCCAGAGTCAGAGGCCATGCAAATAGGAAGAACTCGACTGTCTGTTGAGGAGAAACAGAGGAGGTTACAACAGCGTCATTGCCTCTATTGAGGGCAGTCTGGACACTACCATGACGCCTGTCCCAATCGTCCTGGATCTTCCTTGGTACCTCCACAGAGATCTGTGAGTACTAAGTTTTGTCCCCTGGTGACACCTGCTCAATGTATGCTTCCTGCTCGAATTCAGTTCAGTTCTAAACATGTTTTTTTGTCTGCATTAATAGACTCGGGGGAACTTCATAGACCGAAGAGCTGTGGAGCGATTGAACCTTCCTCTCTCACCATCCGTTCCACCACTTAATATCAGAGATTTCAATAACCAACCCATCGGTTCCGGCCCGGTATCCCAGAAGACCATTCCAGTCACCATGTCCATTGGAGAATTGCAAACCGAACAATTGCCTTTTTTAGTTATCAACTCCCCTGGAGCTGACATTATTCTCGGACTCCCGTAGCTCATTTCATAATCCTGTTGATTCCTGGCTCTAGGGGACTATTATCTCTTGGGGAAATCACTGTCTTTTTTATTGTCTGTCTTCACCCTGCAGAGCCACTCACGTCGAAAGTCCATTTCTCTCAACACCGCCCGAGTTTCCACCCGAGTACGAGGATCTGGCTGCCATGTTTAGCAAGTCCCGAGCCTCTTCTCTACCACCACATCGTCCATGGGATTACGCCATTGATCTCCTCCCAGGCACTACTCCTCCCAGGGGCCGGATCTTTCCTCTTTCTCTTCCATAGTCGCAGGCGATGGAGGATTATATCAAGGAAGCACTGGCACAGGGTATCATCCGCCCATCCACTTCACCTGCTGCAGCTATCTTTTTCATTGTGGTGAAGAAGAATGGTGGATTAAGACTCTGTACAGGAAAGCTGAAGAAAGTGTTTTGTGATATGATGTTTTATATTGATGTTAGCATTATAAATGGCTTGTATACAGACTGAGCAAATTTGCTTTATCTAGCCTAGCAAAACCAACAAGGTGGTTGTTAAAGATACATCCTATTGAAATTATTCTCTCTGCTTCCACTTCTGTTTAATCTATGATAAGGGAAATGGTCCGAATGTATCGCCCATGGGTTTGTCCGAATGTGGATTTCCTGTTTCTCCTCTCAAAGCTCAGATGTTACCTCATTGTTAAGAAAACCACAAGATCGTACAGTTTTTATGCTGTAACAGGAACAGACATCTGCCTCCATGATGGCCTCCTCCCTTGGGAAAGGGCAGCCTACAAACTTTCCAGAGCTTGCATCTTTTGAAGCCTTTAATTGGATGAACAGCCACAAGATTCTACGTAATTTTTTCTATAAAGCTTCACTCATGTTTGTAAACATTAAGTTCACACTGAAGGAATTTCCTGACGTAGTGCTTCCAAGCCGGCTTGATTAAAGTTCTATTTGCTTTATCTCAACAACTTTTCCAGTTATTTCAGAGACAGGTTCTACAAAGACCCTGTTTTAATTATAGGGGACTTAACGCAATTATGGTTAAGTATCGATATCCTCTACCCTTAGTTCCAGCCTCCTTGGAACAGGTAAGAGGAGCCCGGTACTTCACAAAACTGGACCTACGCAGTGCATATAATTTAATCCGGATAAGAAAAGGGGATGAGTGGAAAACTGCATTCATTACAAACTCGGGACATTATGAATATTTAGTCATGCCCTTTGGCCTGGTCAATGCACCCTCAGTCTTCCAAGCCTTTGTAAATGAGGTACTATGACCTTATCTCCATCACTTTGTCATTGCCTACATTGACTATATTTTGGTCTATTCCTCTTCTCTTTCTGAACACATCTCTCAGGTTCGACAGGTGCTTCAATGTCAGCTACTGAATGGACTCTACGTCAAGGCCGAAAAATTTGAATTTCACTGTCAACGTGTGGCTTTCCTGGGTTACATCATTGATGCCAGTGGCGTTCATATGGATCCTGAGAAGGTGAGAGCAGTTTCTGAATGGCCTCGACCTCGAACTATTAAGGAGTTTCTTTAAGGAGAAACCCAATGTTTCTTGGGTTTTGCAAATTTCTACCGTCGTTTCATTCGTAATTTTAGTTTGGTTGCTTCTCCCTTAACATCTCTATAAAAGGGATCTGCTCGCAGTTTATCTTGGATGGATGCTGCTGAGGTCACCTTCGTGAAACTCAAATCATTGTTCACCACTACCCCAGTCCTCAAACATCTGGACCCTAATCTCCCTTTCGTCGTAGAAGTGGATGCTTCTGAAACCTGAGTAGGGGCAGTGCTTTCTCAGCGACACGGACAACCAACAAAGCTCCATCCCTGTGCATTATTTTCCAGGAAATTATCACCTGTGGAGAAGAATTATGACATCAGGAACAGGGAGCTCTTGGCAGTGAAATTGGCTTTTGAATTTTGAAGAAATTGGTTGGAGGGTTCTAAACAACCTTTTCTGGTACTCACGGACCATCGGAATCTCGAATATATTCAAGCAGCCAAATGCCTTAACTCCTGTCAAGCAGGACTCTGTTCTTCACTTGTTTTCAATTCACCCTGACTTATCGCCCAGGACCCAAAAACATCAAAGCAGATGCTCTATCACGCCAGTTTGATTCTTCCCATGGACCCCTGTCTGAAGATCCCATCTTGCCATCTACCTGCATTGTTGCCCCTGTTCGATGGAACTTCTGGGACCAACTTCAGAAGGAAATCGCCTCGAATCCTGCCCCTTCCACATGTCCTACTAACAAAACCTATGTGCCTTCCTCCATGCGTCCAACACTCTTACAATGGATCCACTCTACTCCTGCCTCTGGAAATCCAGGGATTCATCGCACCATTGCCCTGATGTGAAGAAAATTTTGGTGGCCCTCTCTGGTTCAAGATGTTACTCAGTTTGTCAACGCTTGTTTTATCTTTGCCCAATCTAAGTCTTCACGACATCTCCTCTCTGGCCTCCTGGAACCACTTCCAATCCCACAGCACCCATGGTCCCACATCTCCATTGACTTTGTTACCGACCTTCCCAGCTCTCAGTGTTATACTACCATTCTGGTGGCCATAGATCGCTTTTCCAAATCATGCTGGCTTGTACACATGAAGAAGCTCCCCATTGCTCTTGAAACAGCTGAGGTTTTATTCCATCATGTATTCCACATTTATGGGTTACCTGAAGACATAGTGTCTGACCGTGGTCCTCAATTCATCTCCCGCGTCTGGTCTGCATTCTTTAAAGCTTTGAACGTAAAGGTCAGTCTAACCTCCGGCTATCACCCCCAATCTAATGGACAGACGGAATGTTTAAATCAAGAAATCATATGCTTTCTTCGATCTTATTGCAGCACTTCCCAAGATGCTTGGAGCCAATTCTTGCCATGGGCAGAGTACGCCCAAAACACCCTGACCAGCTGTTCCTCAAGCCTCACACCCTTCCAGTGTGTCCTAGGATACCAACCGCCCCTGTTTCCTTGGACCGAGGACTCCACTGACGTCCCAGCAGTAGATGATTGGTTCCACCGCAGTGCAACTGTCTGGAATGCAGCCCATGTCCATCTCCACAGAGCCATCCGCCGTCAAAAGGCCTTGGCAGACCGTCACCGACAACCAGCTCCACAATATCACCCAAGACAGTTGGTCTGGCTATTGTAAGAGAATTTGATATGCTTGGTTTTTCAGTAAATCTAAATAAATACTTGAACTGAAAACTCATAGGTCAATTGGTTTCTCTTTTAAGATTCTTTTTAGAGGGAAGATGCGTTCAAGTCACAGATGTGCAATAATCATTTATTTTGACAAAAATAGGAAACTAATATCATTCAATTATATTACTGAACATAAGTAATATTAAGCTTCTGCTGGATTACAGTAAGAAACAGATAATACCCATTTTCTCCTTTGTCCTCTCACAGGGCAGCTTTAGGTCTGGTCATGGAAGGAAGCGTTGTGTCTCTCTCTGTCTCTGCTCTCCTCCTGCTCTCTCTTGTGTTGTCTCGTTGACAAATGAATACGTTAAGAGACTAAACTTCTCTTTGTTTTCCTTTTTATAAGGTTTCCTTCCAACCAATGGCATTTTGCCACCACCATGACTTGGGTGCTTTATGCTAATATAATTTAGAAGTCTGGGGGTCCTTTGGTCTTCTGGACATACAGATAAGGTTACCAGGGGCTACCAGAGGCTACCAGTGGCTACCAGGAGGATTAGATAAATGGAAGGAAGTCTGTTTCCTCTACTGAACCAGATAGAACAGAATTTCCCATAGAAAAATACATTCTAACAAATAATATCTTACACTATCAACCCGAGACATCAAGCTTAAACTCCCGTCTAAGAAACTGAGCCCCCGTTTCATTGGCCCCTTCCCTATTCTCCGCCAGATTAATCCTGTCACTTATCGTCTCCAGTTGCACCCTCACTACAGAATAGCATCATCCTTCCATGTCTCCCTATTGAAACCTGTGAGCTCCGATTTCCCCATTAGCCTGTTTGCCCGATCGACTGACCCTGGACTGTCCCTGTTTACTCTCTCTGGTTTTCCCTGTCGGATTGTTTGCCTTAGCATTTTACCAACACACAGCCTGCAATTGGATCCTTTCCTTGAGTCCTTGAGGACATTACACATATACATAAACACACACATACACACACACACACACACATATATATATATATATATATATATGTGTGTGTGTATGTGTGTATTTATTTATGTATATTAATGGATATATATATATATATATATATATATATATATATATATAATATGTCTGCTGTTTATATATATCTTTGTTTGTGGAATTTTGTGATTTTTTTTACCATGTCACTCAAAATACACCCATGAAAAAGTACTGACTGGCGAAATACATTTGTTTGAGAGGATATTGTGTTTGTTATCTGCGGATCTGTTTGATTGTTTTGACTGTCACGACATCTATTCAACCTGAAAGCAACGTATATTTCTACGTTGATGAATCGTTGCAAAAAACCACGTTGAATAGTAGTTGTATTCTTGGATGGATGGAATATCATGACTTTCTTGTGTGACTGATGACACATGTGGTCTGATGAATTGTTCAGATTGATGTTAATGATTTATACTTGCTGGTCATAATTTAATATTGGGTAAAACTAACTAGGGGACTGCATATTATTATTATTATTATTATTATTATTATTATTATTATTATTATTAGTAGTAGTAGTAGTAGTAGTAGTAGTAGTAGTCGTAGAACATAAGAACATAAGAACATAAGAAAGTTTACAAATGAGAGGAGGCCATTCAACCCATCGTGCTCATGTGGTGTCCATTAATATCTAAGTGATCCAAGGATTCTATCCAGTCTATTTTTGAATGTTCCCAAATGTTCAGCTTCAACCACATTGCTGGGGAGTTTGTTCCAGATTGTGACGACTCTCTGTGTGAAGAAGTGTCTCCTGTTTTCCGTTTTGAATGCCTTGAAGCCCAATTTCCATTTGTGTCCCCGGGTGCGTGTGTCCCTGCTGATTTGGAAAAGCTCTTCTGGTTTGATGTGGTCGATGCCTTTCATGATTTTGAAGACTTGAATCAAGTCCCCACGTAGTCTCCTCTGTTCCAGGGTGAAAAGGTTCAGTTCCCAGTTCCCAGTTCACTTCTCTCTGAGTAGGACATTCCCTTCAAACCTGGAATAAGTCTGGCTGCTCTTCACTGAACTGCCTCTAGAGCAGCGATATCTTTCTTGAAGTGTGGAGCCCAGAACTGTACACAGTATCCAGATGAGCTCTAACTAGTGAATTGTACAGTCTGAACATTACTGCCCTTGTTTTAAATTCTACACTTTTGACAATATACCCTAACATTCTGTTTGCCTTTTTTATTGCTTCTTCACATTGTTTGGATGGAGAAAGTGAGGAGTCCACATAGACTCCTAGGTCTTTCTCATGTAATACTTCATCTAGTTATATTCCTCCCATAGTGTAATTATGGTGGACATTTGTGTTACCTGCATGTAATACCTTGACTTGTCCACATTGAATTTCATCTGCCAGGTGTCGGCCCACAACTGAATATTATCTAAGTCCCTCTGAATAACCTGTGCTGCCGAGATTGTATGTGCTGAGCCACCTATTTTAGTATTATCTGTAAATTTGACAAGTTTGTTAACTATCCCAGAGTCCAGATCATTAATATAGATTAGAAAAAGCAAAGGCCCTAGTACTGATCCCTATGGAACTCCACTATCAACCTCACTCCAGTCTGAAGCAACTCATTGACACCCTCTGTTTCCTATACATCAACCAGTTCATAATCCATCTACTTACATTACCCTGAATGCCTACAGCTTCCAATCTGAGGATCAGTCTTTGGTGTGGAACCTTATCAAAAGATTTTTGAAAATCTAAGTATATCATATCATATGCTTTCACATGATCCACAGCGGCAGTTGCACGTTCAAAAAACTCCAATAAATTAGTAAGACATGATCTGCCTCGTCTAAACCCATGTTGACTATCTCCAAGAATATGGTTTTCATTAAGATGCTCCTCTATTTTCTGTCTAATCATTTTACAAGTGCAGCTGAGACTGATTGGTCTGTAATTTCCTGGCTCAGTTTTGTCCCCATTCTTGTGGATTGGTATGACATTTGCTGTCTTATAGTCTTATAATCAGCCCCTGTTCTAAGTGTCATTTGGAATATTTGAGTTAGTGGCCTAAAAATAATTTCCCTCATTTCTTTAAGTACTGTTGGAAAGATCCCATCTGGCCCTGGTGATTTGTTTGTTTTCAATTCTGCTAGTCCCTGTAGTACCTCCTCCTAATTTATCCTGATCTCTCTTAGGGTTTGACTGGAATGGTTGTTAACCTGTGGCATGTTATCTATTTTTTCTTTTGTAAAAACCTCTGTGACATACTCATTTAGAACATTTGCCACATCTTGTTCATTTTCCAAGATACTTCAATTTTTGCCCTTTATCTGTTTCACTTCCTCATTTATTGATCTCTTGCTGTTGTAGTATTGAAAAAACTCATTAGTTTGTGCATTAGTTTTAGCTCCAAGAGCTATGTTTCTTTCTATTCCACTCTTTGCTTTCCTGATCCCTTTCTTAAGATCTCTTTGCAGTTCAACAAATTCTAGTAGTAGTAGTACTAGAATTGATAACATTTTAGATCAGGGGAAGCAATTTACATGTGTAAACATATTAATCAAGTTATTATCCAGGTTCTAACTCATTAACTGCATGTTATAACAAATGATACACTGTTCCATAAGTTCAAGCTTTAAAAATGTAGAACTGTGCTCTAATAGGTTTATTTATTACTAACTGACATACACCGATCAGCCATAACATTATGACCACTGACAGGTGAAGTGAATAACACTGATAATCTTGTTATCATGGCACCTGTCAGTGGGTGGGATATATTAGGTAACAAGTGAATAGCATTTTAGGAAATAGACAAATGGGCAAGTGTAAGGATCTGAGCGACTTTGACAAGGGCCAAATTGTGATGGCTAAACGACTGGGTCAGAGCATCTTCAAAACTGTAGCTCTTGTGGGGTCAGTACCTATCAAAAGTGGTCCAATAAAGGAAAACCGGTGAACCGGTGACAGGGTCATGGGTGGCCAAGGCTCACTGATGCACATGGGGAGTGAAGGCTGGCCCGTGTGGTCCGATCCAACAGACGAGCTTCTGTAGCTCAAATTGCTGAAAAAGTTAATGCTGGTTCTGATAGAAAGGTGTCAGAACACACAGTGCATCGCAGTTTGTTGCGTATGGGGCTGCATAGCCACAGACCAGTCAGGGTGCCCATGCTGACCCCTGTCCACTGCCGAAAGCACCTACAATGGGCACGTGAGCATCAGAACTGGACCACGGAGCAATGGAAGAAGGTGGCCTGGTCTGATGAATCACGAGTTCAAGGTGTTGACTTGGCCTCCAAATTCCCCAGATCTCAATCCAATCAAGCATCTGTGGGATGTGCTGGACAAACAAGTCTGATCCATGGAGGCCCCACCTCGCAATTTACAGGACTTAAAGGATCTGCTGCTAACGTCTTGGTGCCAGATACCACAGCACACCTTCAGAGGTCTAGTGGAGTCCATGCCACAACGGGTCAGGGCTGTTTTGGTGGCAAAAGGGGGACCTACACAATATTAGGCAGGTGGTCATAATGTTATGGTTGATTGGTGTAAGTGTCATACACAATAATAATTATAATCATCAGCATTATCATCATTGTAGTTACTCAAATATTTGGGTAGGTGTGAATGGATGCTTGCAAATAATTATTGTATTGAGTCATCTGAGCTCATTATTGTTCTTTTTATGTCCATTGAGTTCACTGAACTCTCTCTCTCTGTGATCCTGGATAGTAGCTGGAGGAGGAACATTACATGATATTCAATAGGCACTGGGTTAATCTGATCTTACAATAGCCATTCAAAGATATACCCTGTAAACACACATCTCACAACAGATCACACCATTTCAGATACAATAATTGCTCTTGGTCTGGGAGCCCAATTAGAAGAATTTACTTATGTTTATGTTTACTCCTGGTTCAGCTTGTTAGCTACAGAAGTGACTCCTAGCACTTTGTATGAAAAAGTTCTAATACAAAAACAATAGAGAGATATAAATACAGTAGAATGGTTAAAGTGAAGAGCAACCTACATAAATAAGGACATTACATTTTCTTTCCAGTGAAAATAGTTGAGACTTTATTTATTTATTTATTAAAAATGCAAGTTATACCATCTCCCCTACCCCCCTCTAGGTCTTTTTCTATGTTTATGTTGGTAAACCACACAATGCTAATATATACAGTATGCATTTAAGGAATCATTGAAATGTGATTACTTTGGATCACCAGAGTCCCATCCTGCTTAATTTCCTGTGAGTTGAACTCATTCACATTCACATTCACTTTCAGTGCCAGCAAGTTTCTGCCAGTTTCTCTCAGAGAGCAAGGAAACCACAATTCGAACATCTATATGGCCAGCTACCACGAGCTCTCAATTCCGATTTGGTGGTAATCATGATAACTGTGAGCCAGACAGGTAGTAGCAGTGATGACTGCAAGGAGCCAGTCTTTAAAGCCTCTGTGTTTCAGAGGCCAGATGTCTGGCGTACAAATGATGGATCTGAAAACTAGAAATCCTTTTATGAGCTGACCTTTAATCTTCTGGGATTTGTGATTTTTTTCCTCACCGTCTGAGATGGCTGGGAATATTATATCACCTCCTCACTTTGTCAAGGTTTATATGTCAACATCCTTTGTTTAATTTTGAAGGACTTTGTTGTCAAATTTTACCAGTCTACTCTGCTCCCTGCTCGGCAAAAAGCCAGAAGTGTTAAACTCTTCACTTTAGACAGGTGAGAAATAACAGGTATAAACAAGGATCTCTGGATTTTAACCCCTTGTGGTATTAATGAAACAATTTATGATTAAATCTGTATGTATACATACACATATATTTATGTTGAGAACAATATAAAACATTCATATTTGTGGAATTCTGCCCATGGGATGTATTTTCAGTGAACTTTCTGCTTTTTAGTTTAGCCAGTTTTAAATGTGCCATTCTAAATGTCTGATTTGCCAACTATGACATGATTTATACGTTAAAAGTCAGAATTAAAAATAGATACAATTGTTGATTGTGAACAATGATGTGCTAACACAAGCACAAACACATGTTTACAGGTCAGAGAAGAATATCTCTGAAAGAGGGCATGCAGTTGACTTGAACTTCACAGGGCACCTAGATGGAACCAGGGGGCATCTGAATGGGGGTGGTGAAATGTCCACTAGGTGGCCTTATACTCATTGCTGAGCACTATATATAGAACACAATTGTATATTGGTTGGCATGCTTTCAGTCATGACTACACACAACATGTACGTTGCTAAGCTATTTGAAAATAATTCTACTACACAGCGTTATACATTAATTCATTCATTCTTTCTGATCATTACTGTTATTATTAATTTGGTTGCTCCTATGGACACAAATATATTTCTATAGAATAGTTTTTCAAACATGATGGAAAATGTGGTTTAAGAATGTGTTTAATTGAAAACAACAACAAAATTAATAATGAGATATCCTCATCTCAAATACCACACTTAAGGGACCAAAGGAGTGGCAAAAAGAACACACTTACTTGCAGTTGAATAATGTAATGGACAGACCCAGAATTGGTATCTATAAGTGAGGGCAGATACAAAAATAAAGTCTTACATTTAAATGTATGACCTTTGAATGGATGGCTATAGTGAAAGAAAAAAAAAGGTTTCCATAGACCACAATCAACAGGAAACAATATTCTACATTAAACAGTCAGACTGTTTGCAAAGTCCAAAAACTACTTGTTTTCTAATCAGCAACTCAATTTGTCATTGGCTTCAATTCCACATCTAATCTCTCCTTATCAAAGGAAACAATAGAGAGATGCCTTTAAAAGTTTTTAATGGGGATGTGAGAAAAGTGTAAAATCTGCTTCAAATGGGCCTAAAACCAAGAAGATGGGTCAGGAGAGCATTATTATTAATTCATTATTAGTAATATTCTTTTGACCAATCTTCCTGGTTAATTATTTAATTAGCAGATGTCCATATCCAAAGCAGTTTGCAGCTGTCATAAAATAAACACATTTTAAGAAACTACAGTAAGTAATACAAAATACAATATACATAGGGTATGTATTATGGAATAAAACAGGCTAGAGTTTGTTGTATATGTCCTAAAAATGGTAGTGTGAAGGTGTATACATATGCTGGTGCAGAAACAGGAAATAAAGACACAATGTTATTCTGTTATTCAACATCATGCAATATCCATTGCTATGGTAAATGGTTTATTTTTCAATAATAATGTCCCACAATTGTAATCACCCAAAACAGACATCAAAATATACAGCTACATTTGAAAGAAAGACCAATAAGATAGAATGAAAGGAATATAAGAAAAATCAATAAGAAAAAGAAAGGCAATTTTTATTATAATTCATTTTTGAGAAATGTGGTGCATTTTCGTTTCATATACCTTTCTTAGTTGTACTTGCATAACATTTCCAAATTTTTCCATTGAGATGTTGGCTTCAATTCCATGTCAAATCCTTATGATAATGAGAGGTGAAATAGTGAAATTAATTGAAAAATCTCACCTTTTAAGAGAATGAAATCAAGGTGCAGAGAAAATTACAAGTGAAGGATGTGAAAGTCTTCAGCAGTCAATCAGTGCAGAAGTAAAAACAAATGTGAGCACAGACAGTGGGTGAAAATCACATCACACTTTCATTTTATAGAAGCTTTCACACCTTCACACATTCATTCGTGACTAAACCTGTGAAAACACACCAGCTGCTTTGGAGTGCAGAAAATCATTAAATAATGTTAAAGAATTGATGGTGGCTTCCCTAGTGCCCTGCTAGCAGAATTTATGACATGAATATGTAGACGAATTGCTCTTTCATGTCTGGTCTGCTGCAATGAACTGGCGTCAGAGAGTCAGAAATGTACATCAAAGTAGAAAAAGTGATGTTTTGTTTCATAAACATGAATAGCACACATATACGAAAACACAAACCAGTTTTCAAAGCACTGTGGCTCACAAGGGGAATAGGAAATATCACTATCACATATAGTGTTGGATATAAGTCATTGAATACATACACGCGTCATTTAAACAATTGGCAGAAAATGACAAGACTTTCCATGGGGTTTTATGTTCCAAGAAAACAGCAGCCATAGGCAAATGTTCGTTCTCTTGGGACATAACTGAACAGCCTAAATTGGTCAAATGACTAAAAGCAAACAAACCCCACAAAAAGCAGAACATATTTAAATAACCTACTATTAAATTTGAAGCAGTATGCACACAGTACATGTTGTTCAGAAGAGAATAAAAAGATCTTTAAAAAACAAAGTTACCAGGCCTACTTTTCATAAAATTAAAGTGTTTTATTGTGATGTGATGAGTTTTCCTTAATGTTCATTTATCCTAAATCTACAAAAGCAATCTAATGGAGACAATTTTACTTCAAAATATTATTTTTGGCTCTCCTCCCCTGATCTTTCTTTTCAATTCTAGCTATTGCCGCACACTTACACATTTATTCCATTTAATGTGTTTTCAGTTTGCCTTTTGCTTCCTAAAGTATTTTCGGCATGTATTTGAATCGAACATTTAATTCAGCCCAGCCAGCATTCTTGTGCTTGCATGTGCAATGGCAGGAATAGCTTTTGTATATAAACCTCTGTGGCTATGTACCTATCTGTAATCTTGAATGCCTTTATTTAGTCACATGTGTTTTAAAAAGCTGCTACTAATTAAGCGCTTGGAAATATGAGTGTGCCAATATTTTGGGTACAGCATAGTGTCTGTGAGCTGTCAAATAACACTAGAAGTAATAATAACACATGCACAAAAAGAAGAGTGTCTTTGTGTTTTGTATCCTCTCAAGCACAGATCGTACTTTTGAGTTCTGTAGGGGTTACATAAGCCCACCACCTCAGATGCAGTAATGGAAAACGGAGAACACGTGTCACGTTATATATTTACCTCAGATATCCACTGGCAGCCAGTCATGGGGTATAATATACCAAGAGCCTTTCTCTATTAGCAACCACCTGACAGGCCCCATCGTATTAGACACACTTTGGAAGTAACCACTCCACAAGCCAGCCATGGATTTAGAGAAAAAATGAAACAAAACAAAAAACCATTGATCATTAGAATGTTATTAATTTATTTGTTGTACATTCAGAAATAATCTGAATGTGGTGTGTAACCTAAAACAACATCAACTACATTGTTTCATGTGGTGAACAGAACATGGGACCTATTCTGTAATGGAAAGAATGCAGTGAACTGCTCAAGGGATCTGCCTTGGGAAAAAAGACATTGAGGCATTTTTATCTGGATATCATTTGCAATATTAGTTCCTTCAGATTTTGCTTGTGACTTATCAGACACAAATCCAGTCACATTATTAAAATTAACATCAATTGTGTTTAAAGATTTCATGATGCCATTCAGATTAAATGTATCAGTTAATACTTATTACTATTTGATAGTCCTTGGAGAACAAACTAAATGTACAAAACATACTGATCTTTTGAATCTGTAGACTCATCAGTAACTAGGTATGTTGTCAGACATCTTTACCAGCAATTTCCAGTTCCCTTTTCAGTTTACCTGCTGTAGAAAGTGCTCCCGCATTTATAACATTTGTTCAGAAATGCATGATACTCATTTTTTTTCCACAGGGGGAAATGCCTCTGTTATAACTAAAATAACATCTTGTTGGAGTTCATGACTTTCTTTCCCTTATGTTTTTACCAGAGGGGGTAGTTTAATAGCTGTCAATCTCAGCCTTTCATTTTCTGTGTTTTGTTTGGTGATAAATGTCAGGCTTTTGCCAATTTTCGAGTGTGGTCTAAAGGTGAATTACAAGATGTGCAAAATAAATTATACCTATCGGTACAGCATACCAAGTGGATATTGTTGCATGTGTTAGCTCAATTAAATGCTTTTTGATTGTGATGTTTTTGACTCAATATTTTGATCTCTCAATGTTTCTTTTTACACATAAATGTATTAAATTACTGTTTACACAAATCATATATTTTTTTTATTGTAAATTAAATTATAAATTAGGGGGCTGCAGGAACATCTATGGCATAAGAGTTGAATTACAATTGAAAAACACAAGTTGCAGAAAATGCATATAGTGCATTTATCACATCAGTTGGACAATTTGATGCAGATGTAACAGCTAACACACCAAACCTGAATACCCCTGGGAAGCCACAAGAGTCACTTGTATGTAGAAAATCTAGTTTTTCCCAGCTGGTTTCCACCAACCCTTCCTCAGTGCTTGGCCCACAGTGCGCCCTCAGGGAATTCAGGGCCAAACCCAGCAATGGCATAGACTAGATTCAATACCAGCTCTTCCAGCCAATAGGACTCAATAAGAATCTGTAATTCCAATGTAGTGATAAATAATACACAACATAAATAAAACAAAGCAAATATTCATGTAATATCCAACGTTTTCTCCTAATCTACACAATTTGACTTATTGAAATCAAATAATAAATAGGCTCTTATTTTAAAGCATTTCCTATTTACACAGGAGACTTAGTTCAACATCCTGAAAGGTACTTGTTCAGAATCAACAGTGAAGTAAGGATTTGAGGACGCAAGTAGAAATGGATGTGTTTTTAAGACTGAAAATATAAGGCATGTCTTTACACAAATGGGCTGTGGAACAAGCTAAACCTGTCAGTAGATTCCCCAGGATCCTTGAAGAAATGGTTGGATGAGATCTTCAGATTAGTTAGCCATCAGCAATCAAATGAGCAAGATGGGCCGCATGCTTTCTTACATAATATATGAATTTCAAGCAACTTATTCAAGCAATGAAAACTAAATAAATCAAGCAAGAAAATGACTAAAACATTGATGTTCTAGGGTTAGAGATGATCTGGAAATGGCAATTAATGCAAACACAGAGATGTAGTTGGTGTGTTCATCTGTACATTTTTATGTGTGGATCGCACAACATACTGAGTGTTCCTGCATCTCACCCTTACAGTCTGTAACTATAGATCCACAGTGCGCAACTGGGCAGTGTAAGAATCCTATGACTCTTGCAACTGTCACTCTCATTACACACAGATGCTGCTCATTAGTGTGCTCCTCACACATTCTTTCATCGGTTTTAGTTACACATGGCACTGCTTTTGAGAGGAACAGCAAAATTTTCCCAGATTAGAAAGCAGGCTAGTCTAGTCTCTGACTGACAAATATGGATGTTCAAGGGAAGGGACATACAGTGAAGTCTGAGAAATCACGGTAAAGCAAGTGAATCATACAGTTTATGATTGGGGGGTAAGAAGTACAATTTTAATGTACATTAAATTAGCACAGGAATATTCCATATTGACATTCAATAACATATAAAATGTAGATATGCTATAAGGGTGATTTAAGATATGGTCTCTCTCCTGTACAGAGAACCCGCTGGCAGCTTCCCCTGCGGATGGACTTGCTGTCCCAGGTGCAGGGCACACTTTGGCACCCCAAACTGAGCCTGCTCCAGCTATGGGCCTGGCCTATGAGCGGGATCGCCTGATTGCCTGGGGTCTGTCAGATGCAGTAGTAGCCACTATTCAGTCAGTGATAGCTCCCTCCACGAGGTCAGAGTATTCCTACCACTGGCGGACGTTCCAAAGTTGTTGTTAAGAGGAGGGTCATGACCCAGTTAACTGCCATATTGGAGTTATTTTACAATTTCTGTAAGAGCTGTTGGACCAGGGCAAGTCCCCATCCATGCTCAAAGTGTATCTGGTGGCCATCTCCACATGTCATGTCCGGATTGATGGCGAGCCCCCTGGGTCTCATTTTCTGTCAGCACAGTTCCTGAAGGGACCACACAATCTGCAGCCTCCTCGTGTCCCTTCATTGCCCACATGGCACCTTATTGTAGTGCTGGACGCACTTTCCCAAGCCCATTTGAATCACTGCAATCAGCTGACCTCAAGCTTGTGTCACTGAAGACCGCTTTTTTGCTGGCAATCATGTCTGCAGAAAAGTGTGAGCGAGTTACATGCCCTGTCTGTACACCCTTCGTATGTACATTTTGCGGGAGATGGCTCCAGGGATATGCTCTGGCCTAACCCTGCATTCCTCCCAAAAGTGCTGTCTCCATTTCATGTCAACAGGCCTATTGAGTTGATGGCTTTCCATCCTCCTCCCTTCTCTTTGGAGGAGAAGAGTCAGCTTCACCTGCTCTGCCCTGTACAGGCCCTCAGGTGCTACTTGGAGCGCACTAAGGACACTCGGCGCTCAGACCAGTTGTGTGTGTCCTACGGAGGCCCTTTCAAAGCAGCGCCTCTTGCATTGGATTGTGGACACTATTACCATGGCCTATGAGTTGACTGGGGCCCCGGTGCTTATAAGCAGGGTGACACCTGGTGGCGCACTCGACTCGAACCATAGCTACATCGTGGGCCCGGACAGTAGGTCTGTGGCCACACCCTAGCTGTGCTAGTAGAGCAGGGGGCCGCTGCCGCCATTTCCAGCACAGGGCACTCGAGCTGCCTCTTGTTGCTCTGCTGTGTACATAGTTAGTTTGTTACAAGCATAGTGGAGGTGGCTGCTGATTTTTTCCAGTTGAGCGAGGTTGCTCCTGTGCTGCACTGAAGTAGCATGAGTGTTCTCCTGCTGCCTGCTCTGTATATACTTGTTCTATTCAGCTGTGGCTACTCCAGTGTTCTGGTTAGCCCACTGTGTATATTGTTAACAGTTTGTACAGTGGGTCTGTGGTCCCACTCCTGGTTGTGTCACTGGAACAGGGGTCCACTGCCACTGTGTAGTGTGAAGGCTAAAATAATTGTTCTGTTGCCCTGTGTTGAATGTTGTACAAGTAGATTTGTGGCCTCCCTCCTAGCTGCGCTTAGCTTAGCTTACCTTATTTTGTCCATCTTTGGTCTGTTCTTCTTGCAAGATATCCAACCCATTGCCATTAAAAATTGTGTGTTGCTCTGTCTCTCCTGTTTGTATTTTTAAAATATGATTTACTCTTATTACCTACAATTTTCATCAGCAGTACTCTAAAACCTGCATTTATTTAATCAAACTCCTTTAAATTGTTTTTCATATCCCTGTCACACTTTTTTTATTAAACCACATACAAGGAGGAGGGTTTTTTCTTCACTTCCACAAAAAGGTAACTTGTGAAATTATATCCTTAAATGATGGAGAAACAGCTCCTTCTCCAGTTCATAAAGGTCCCAGTGAACTTCAACCAACCCAAGTAAACTTAATAAAACCCAACCCAATAAAAGAACTACCAGAGTAAATAACAGCACAACAAAGCACATGTACAATTTCATTATGTTAATCAAAAATGATGGTGATGAAAGCTATCAACTAAATTACAGTTATTTAGCACACTACTAAGTATATAGACTCCTGAATGACTCAAACAGTAAACACCTGCACACAGAGAATAGGTTGAGCCTTATGGTCCAGAGGTTGGTTCCAAGGTGGACAGTACCATAGCCAACTGTGCCATATTGCCCACGGGGTGGCAAGAAATTGGTTGATCACTGCCATGGTTGGCTGGGCTTGAGTCGGATGGCAGTTTGCTCAGCTTAAGCACACAATAGTGACTCCTGTGGTTAACGGGTGCCTGTAACCTCTGCCTGTAACCTTATTAGTGAGAACCGTATCAGAACCGTGTAGCTTTGTTGGTTTTGCTGTGGACTCAAGAGTGTGGAAGAAAGCAGATAGCACACTTGAAGCACACATTTCAGAGAATACATGTGTGTATACATCTCTCCTGAGTAAAATACAGGCAAGC
This sequence comes from Amia ocellicauda, assembly GCF_036373705.1. Lineage (NCBI taxonomy): Eukaryota > Metazoa > Chordata > Actinopteri > Amiiformes > Amiidae > Amia > Amia ocellicauda. Next base: position 18,744,773 of record NC_089852.1, read on the forward strand.
AGGAGTGGAAGGATGTAAAAGAAAAATACATCTCCACAAACTACAGGACATAACTGTATACTATGTGAGCTTACAACTAAAATATGAAGTATCCATATTGTGGCTTGACAGCTATAGCTTTGGTCGGTGTGCATACATCCCAGATGTTTGTATATTTAAATATGATGATGCAATTGACAGAGGAAATGATTTTTAAACACAGGGGCAACAATATTCAATCCAAAGCAATTATTGGAACAAACTGTGCTGTGGGAGAAAGGATACTGCTCAGCTGCTCTCAGGAATCCCAGTCATTCAAACACATGCATCCCAGTTGATGAGTCATTCATCATGTGTCAAGACTTTAATAGTCTTCCAGGCTTGGTCTGTGTCCATGACACAAGTTTCATACTGGGGTTTGCGTCCTATGAACTTGTGTGTTAGATGAGGTAGATGTTAATAACAGTGCTACTCTAGAATGTACTATAAGCCAATATCACCCAATCTATCAAAGCTGCACATGTCTGCATGTTGTGACAGTTTTAAATAAGCAATATTTAATTTTATAATTGTAACTTATTATACTTTATTTTTATTAATAATATGTGGCTGTTTTACATTGAACAAAGTACTCCACAAAATGCAAAGATTACTTATTTTTGTAATATTATAAAAAAAAAAAATGTTATACAGTAATAAAGTAAATGAGGTGAAGGCTATAGAATGCTTAGACCGCAAACTAGTAGAAGCCATTTTTAAAGAATTTTGCTGGTGACCCATGATATCAATTTGTGAAATATCTGTTCTGCTATTATAATCTAATTTTCCGTTATATGAATTTACTTATAAGTAATCTGATTTATCTTATATTGCTAATTATTAATAGTTTCAATCAGTGATATGACTTAATATTTAATAGTTATTCAAAGAAAAAATCATTAAAATGATAAACTTAATTCAAATGTAATTGATTCCAGAACACATATATTACATGTATAATAACAATTCCATTAGACGGCAATGATGCCTCCAGTTTTAACAGAACTAATAAGCTTGTTAGCTGAACTTACTGGTAGAACGTGAGCATTCCCTCTCTTCATCACAGCATCAGGATAGGAACGTCTTCAAGATGAATATGTTTCTCTAGTACATACAAACATCTTAAGTTTATTCTGTTAAGTAATCATAGGTTATTACAGTCTCCACCTAGGAACACTGCTCATTGGTTGACCAGTTCACACAATTGACCAATTAGGGCCCACTTTAGATTATCATTTGAATGCGTTGAATGTGATAGTGCCTAGTAATCAAATTGCAGACATTTACACCCAATATTAGGGTGCTTTCTTTCAGCTGGCACTTTCAAGATATGAAAAGATAGATGCTTTACTGGATTGGACCCTTATCCGACTAACATAAAATATACCTTCAATTTCCCTATACTTTCCTACAATCATTAAACTATAATATGATGAGAGGATTTTAAGCACAGTGTCACTGCCATACACTGTGTCACATTATGTTTACAGATTTCTTTAAATATAGCTAGTATCACAGTGTGTGATTTTTGTTTGAAATATTACACTTTTGTGCCAATTCAGGTTCCTGTTTGCAGAGATGTATAAAACTTTAGCCTAGCATTTCATAACATAGTACATTGCCAATAAAAACAGACACCCACACTTATGAGACAGCTTATAATTATATCTTCTATCACGAGTAACATATAAGGACTGTGGTTACCCTTAACTTCTACTCATGCAGATGCTGTAGTTTCAACTTCAAATATTCTATTATTTTCTATTAATAGACAGGAAAACTGTAGAACACATGATCTAAGATCTCAGTTGTGGGGCAACTCTGGTCCTTGAGGGCATCATGCTCGTTTGTGTCAATTAATAACTTAGTGATCCAAGGATCCTATCCAGTCTATTTTTGAATCTTAGCAAATTGTCTTCAACCACGTTGCTGGCGAGTTTGTTCCAGATTCTAACAACTCTGTGTGAAGAAGTGTCTCCTGTTCTCTGTCTTTAATGCCTTTAAGCCCAATTTCCATTTGTGTCCTCAGGTCCGTGTCTCCCGGCAGATCTGGAAAAGCTCCTCTGGTTTGATGTGGTCCCTACAAACCTGGAATAAGTCTGGTTGCTACATATATATTATATATCAAATGTGTTAATATTTGTTAACCATGGGCTATATACAGTATAATGGGAGATCATATAGTGAGATTCTAAAATCCCACGGACCCCATGATGCTTCCATCAGAGTTGACATGTTTAAAAAATAAAATAGGCCTAATAGCATATTAAATATTAATAATTAAATATATCATATTACCTTTTATGCAACATAGTTACATATACAAACATTTCCTTTGAAAGGATTACTGATTGCAAAAGTTTAAAACATACTTTCCAAAGTTCTTAACTAATTGACGTAATTGTAAATGTTGCTAAGACTGGAAGCTTTAGCAGATCTCTTTTTAATAAATGGTATACCTCATTGACATAATTTCCATCCCATTCTTGTGACATTTTGCAGAAATGTCCAGGATTAAATATTCATTAACAGCTTAACCTCAAATTATTTCCAAAAAACAGTTCTTTAAACCATGAAGAAGTAATTGCTCTTGTTTGGTACATGTCACCTAATTCCCACTCATTTGCAACAGTTTTACAACTCTTAAACATGCACAATACTTTAGAACATCTACCACTTAGCATCCTGTGTCTTGTGCTTTGCCAGGAAAACTGGTAAAGTAAAACAAAAACATAAAATGTATATATTTTTTAGAAACGATGTACTAATATTACATATTGCTTTTGATCTATGTTTCCTCTGAACAGATATAGTTGTTTTATTTGGAAAGCAGTTTTTTTGTTTTATGCCCAAAATGTGCCTTATATGTCCAAATGCCCAAACACAATATGTAGCAGCTGCACTGAGTTTAGCATGCAAGGCTATGAGAAATTAATAAATAATCATCATACTGTTGAAGGCAAACATCAATTAAACACTTATCTAGGAACTAGGAACTATTGTTGGGAATATTGGGAAGAAAATGGTTTTCAGGTTTTAGATTGCTTTAAAGACAAAAACAAAACAGGACAAATTGTTCTTTCGATTATGCACATTTTAGTCTTTGAATTGCTATAAGTTGTTTTGGTGAAAAAAGTAACCCACGGTTGCACTGCTGTATATGTGGACTTTGGTACAACATTCCTAATTGGTGTTCCTTTAAGCAGTGTTAGCATATTGTTCACAAATATCACTTTAAAGTTAGTTATAAAGTTAATGAAAGATTATACTGTATTGCAATTGCAACAATGCCTAAACTATATTAACTAACTTGTGAGCTACATGAAGATCATGTAAAGCTCATATATTTTAATTTGTTTACAGTACCATGGCCTGAGGACCCGGCACCCCTGCATTCGAAGGCCAGGCCCCTTCCCACCAGAAACCAAGAGCAGTTCCCATGCTGCCTTACTTCCTCACAGAGGTGCAGGCCACTTGGAACAGGCCGGCTTCGGCCCCTACCTCATTTCGCGGTGGGCCTTTAGCCGAGTCCAGGGTGCTCAGGAGGTTGGTCTCCTGATTGTCCCCTTTGTGGCTTCAACCATCGCCACCCTGGTGTCAGTCCAGGACCTCATCTGGCAGTGTAAGTCTACAGGATGCCTTCTCCTAAAAGTCTATGTGGCAGGGGCCCAAGGGGAACGCCTTCAGAACACAGCCAGCCCCCACCCCTAGGCCCATGGTTGTGCCGTTACAGCCCGTTCTCAGTCGGGCATTCAGGCACCAATTCTGCTGCCACCCCAGCCACACCCCTAAAGGTTTCTAGCAGTCTCTGGCCTACCAGTATACCCCCCAGCAATTCTCGAAAATGGCAGCTATGCACCCAGGACTCCTGGGTGCTCCAAATTGTTATAGTTGGTTACTCCCTGCAATTCTATGCCCACCATTATTATTTTTTTATTTCCTGGCAGACGCCCTTATCCAGGGCGACTTACAACATAACCATCCCACCTTTCGAGTCGTAAAGGACAGCTTTCAGTGAACTACACTTCGCATGGAGATCATGAAGATGGTAGTCTCAACCCCAACTTAAATCTGAGAGCCCTGACCCACCACCTGAAGTTTTTTCAAGATGCTCACATAGCACACCATCTCCCATGCCATTTGGCCAGGGGACTGCTTCATCACGGTTGACCTGAAAGACGGTTACTTTCATGTCCTGATCACGCAGCACCACAGGATGTTTCTACACTTTGCCTTTGAGGGCAAGGCATACAAATATGCTGTTCTCCCCTAGCCTGTCACTAGCCCCTCGCACTTTCAGCAAGTGCATGGATGCCACGCCAATCCCATTGGTGGAGCAGTGCAGATCTGTGTGTGATGCCCGTACTTAAGCAATCAAGTAATGTGCAAAATACATACATTCGGTGAAAGACGGTCATGAGCTGCCCACCGTTCTCAAAATCATACTGTAGAAATCATGTAGTGTGACCCTAACATAACCCTGCCTTCCTGCCTAAGATCCTCTCCCACTTCCATGTCAACATGCCAGTGGAGTTGATGACCTTCCATCCTCTGCCTTTCTCCTCCTAAGTGGACAGGTGACTGCAACTGCTTTGCCTGGTTAGGGCTTTGCAGTGCTACATGGTTTGCTCTAGGGGGAGCTGTGCTACGGACCAACTCCATGCAGACGCTGGCACAGGCCATCTGTAAACAACAGCTGTCCCACCGGATTGTGGACACGATTGCTATGGCCTATGTATCAGCACGGATTCCGGTGCCCGAGCACCTGGTAGCGCACTCTGCTCAAGGCCTGACTGCATTGTGGGCCCTCTTTCAAGGTGCCTGTGATGGGGTGAGTGAGCGCTGGCTGTAATTCACCCTCCCAGATGCTAGAGGGCTGTGAGCTAACCTTGAATGCCCTCAACAAACATGGCATGACGCGGAAAGTTCCATCTTTCGAGCGGAAGTTCAGATTAAAACAGGCACCATCTTTGTTGTGGGGAAGCGGTATGTATGTGCTGTGGAATGTGCTGCTATTGGCTAGTGATCACTGATTGGCATGCAGTTGATTGTGAAGGCTTCCTTCAGCACATAATAGGGGACATACTGCTTAATTCAGGGGGGGATTTTGAAGAGAGGTATGACAAGGGAGTTGGTGGAAAGCCCAAATGAAACTTGTGCTTTCTTAAAAGAGGAGACATTAAAACATAAAAGGAGGAACTACTGTCTAGCAGAGGAAAAGAGTGTGTGGTAGACTAATTTTGTTCTTTTTTAATATTTTTTCCCCGATTCTCCTTTGTTTATCAAGTTTTTATTATTTTCCCCTTATTTGATGCCTCATTTTGGGCAAGTGGCACGTCTTTAGAAAAAAGGGAAGTGATATCCCACTCGCTTTCCAAATGTATAAAGCCTCTTGGGAGTTCTTTATTTTATCATCCTGCTACAGTCCTCTCTTTGTGATATCTGTGCAGCAGCGAGCTGGACTTCAACACACACCTTCGGTCTACAGATTGGATGTGATGGACCCGAATGCAAACCTGGTTATCCAAGAAAGAGAAAACACCCAGAAATCTAGTTCTAGCAAAAGAGTTCCCTGGTCTGGTAGGCAGCTTTGATACACTTACGTTCACAGAGTTCCCATGGGTAACTGCATAGCCCGTTTCTTCTTCTTGGATAACCGGGACTGAATTTGCAACCTATCGTTATACACTCACCTAAAGGATTATTAGGAACACCTGTTCAATTTCTCATTAATGCAATTATCTAACCAACCAATCACATGGCAGTTGCTTCAATGCATTTAGGGGTGTGGTCCTGGTCAAGACAATCTCCTGAACTCCAAACTGAATGTCTGAATGGGAAAGAAAGGTGATTTAAGCAATTTTGAGCGTGGCATGGTTGTTGGTGCCAGACGGGCCGGTCTGAGTATTTCACAATCTGCTCAGTTACTGGGATTTTCACGCACAACCATTTCTAGGGTTTACAAAGAATGATGTGAAAAGGGAAAAACATCCAGTATGCGGCAGTCCTGTGGGCGAAAATGCCTTGTTGATGCTAGAGGTCAGAGGAGAATGGGCCGACTGATTCAAGCTGATAGAAGAGCAACTTTGACTGAAATAACCACTCGTTACAACCGAGGTATGCAGCAAAGCATTTGTGAAGCCACAACACGTACAACCTTGAGGCGGATGGGCTACAACAGCAGAAGACCCCACCGGGTACCACTCATCTCCACTACAAATAGGAAAAAGAGGCTACAATTTGCACAAGCTCACCAAAATTGGACAGTTGAAGACTGGAAAAATGTTGCCTGGTCTGATGAGTCTCGATTTCTGTTGAGACATTCAGATGGTACAGTCAGAATTTGGCGTAAACAGAATGAGAACATGGATCCATCATGCCTTGTTACCACTGTGCAGGCTGGTGGTGGTGGTGTAATGGTGTGGGGGATGTTTTCTTGGCACACTTTAGGCCCCTTAGTGCCAATTGGGCATCGTTTAAATGCCACGGCCTACCTGAGCATTGTTTCTGACCATGTCCATCCCTTTATGACCACCATGTACCCATCCTCTGATGGCTACTTTCAGCAGGATAATGCACCATGTCACAAAGGTCCAATCATTTCAAATTGGTTTCTTGAACATGACAATGAGTTCACTGTACTAAACTGGCCCCCACAGTCACCAGATCTCAACCCAATAGAGCATCTTTGGGATGTGGTGGAACGGGAGCTTCGTGCCCTGGATGTGCATCCCACAAATCTCCATCAACTGCAAGATGCTATCCTATCAATATGGGCCAACATTTCTAAAGAATGCTTTCAGCACCTTGTTGAATCAATGCCACGTAGAATTAAGGCAGTTCTGAAGGCGAAAGGGGGTCAAACACAGTATTAGTATGGTGTTCCTAATAATCCTTTAGGTGAGTGTATATATCTAACAAACATTTAACAAGCTTGACAAATATGTATTATCCCAATTTGCCAGGCCTCTGTAAGGAACACATATCACACTGGGTTCATAAGGGTTAACCTGAAAAAACTTTATAGTTGAGTTTATAGTAAAAGTTGCTACCCTCTTCTTGTAGTTACTCATTTTATGAATGACAGTCAATATTGATACATTAATTATGGTGATATTCAAAATAATGGATTTTTACAATATTAAAATCTCAATGCAATTTGGCTTTCACAACTGCTTTATGAATATTTTGAAGAGAAAAACAAAATACTTGAAGCCTTACAATGAAAGATACATCCTCCAATCCAAATTTTCAACCTGATTGTGTTTTCCATAAAGTATTTGGTTTGAAATATATTATTGATGGGTATGTCAAAATTTAGATTCAACATGGTCAGTTATGCACTCTGTAAAAATACTAAAAAGACTATATGTCCAAAAAAATGAATTAACCTATTTTAGCAAAATAAAATAAAACAAAATGTAATCTTTCAATTTTCTGATTTCACATAATGCAAAAGCAGATGTCATTTACATTTACACTTTAATTAAATCTGTATTTAATATTTGCACCTACTTGAACTATAGTTCAAATATTCCAAATAACACTTAGAACAGGGGATGTGCCAACTGACTGGAAGACAAATTCACAAGAAAGGGGACAAAACTGAACTAGGAAATTACAGACCAATCAGTCTCACTAAAAAATTATTAGACAGAAAATAGAGGAGAATCTTAATGAAAACCATATTCTTGGAGATAGTCAAAATGGGTTTAGACGAGGCAGATCATGTCTTACTAATTTACTGGAGTTTTTTTAACATGCAACTGCAGCTGTGGATCATGTGAAAGCATATGATATGATATACTTAGATTTTCAAAAATCTTTTGATAAGGTTCCACACCAAAGACTGATCCTCAGATTGGAAGCTGTAGGCATTCAAGGTAATGTAAGTAGAAGGATTATGAACTGGTTGATGTATAGGAAACAGAGGGTGTCAATGAGTTGCTTCAGACTGGAGTGAGGTTGTTAGTGGAGTTCCACAGGGATCAGTACTAGGGCCTTTGCTTTTTCTAATCTATATTAATAATCTGGACTCTGGGATAGTTAGCAAACTAAATTTGGTCAAATTTGCAGATGATACTAAAATAGGTTGCTCAGCAGATACAATCTTGGCAGCACAGGCAATTCAAAGGGACTTAGATAATATTTAGTTGTGGGCCGACACCTGGTGGATGAAATTCAATGTGGACAAGTGCAAGGTAATACATGCAGGTAACAGAAATGTCCACTATAATTACACTATGGGAGGAATAGAACTAGATGAAGTATCGCATGAGAAAGTGAGGAGTCTATGTTGACAACTCACTTTTTCCATCCAAACAATGTGGGGAAGCAATAAAAAAAGGCAAACAGAATGCTAGGGTATATTGTCAAAAGTGTAGAATTTAAAACAAGGGCAGTAATGTTAAGACTGTACAATGCGCTAGTTAGAGCTCATCTGGAATACTGTGTACAGTTCTGGGCTCCACACTTCAAGAAAGATATCGCTGCTCTAGAAGCAGTTCAGAGGAGAGCAACCAGACTTATTCCAAGTCTGAAAGGCATGTCCTACTCGGAGAGACTGAGGGAACTGAACCTTTTCACCCTGGAACAGAGGAGACTTGATCCAAGTCTTCAAAATCATGAAGGGCATCAACCACATCAAACCAGAGGAGCTTTTCCAGATCAGCAGGGACACACACGCACCCGGGGACACAAATGGAAATTGGGCTTCAAGGCATTAAAAACAGAAAACAGGAGACACTTATTCACACAGAAAGTCGTCACAATCTGGAACAAACTCCCCAGCAATGTGGTTGAAGCTGAAAGTTTGGGAACATTTTTGGATAGGATCCTTGGATGGACACCAAACAAGCATGATGGGTCGAAAGGCCTCCTCTCGTTTGTAAACTTTCTTATGTTCTTATGTTCTAACTAACCTGCTTTTGAGTTGGTTCATTTTCATATTCCCTGTATTTCTTTTTGATATGAAACATTATAAATACCCACTGCTGGATGGAGGTCTCCCCAAGATGTTTCCATTTACTTTGATCTACAGCTTCTCTTTTCCATGTATGTGTGTATGTATATATATTAACCCTCTCAAATTATTAATTATTATAAAACTGTTTATCAGTGCAACTGCACAATTCACACACATATATATATATATATATATATATATATATATATATATATATATATATACACTCACCTAAAGGATTATTAGGAATACCTGATCAATTTCTCATTAATGCAATTATCTAACCAACCAATCACATGGCAGTTGCTTCAATGCATTTAGGGGTGTGGTCCTGGTCAAGACAATCACCTGAACTCCAAACTGAATGTCTGAATGGGAAAGAAAGGTGATTTAAGCAATTTTGAGCGTGGCATGGTTGTTGGTACCAGACGGGCCAGTCTGAGTATTTCACAATCTGCTCAGTTACTGGGATTTTCACGCACAACCATTTCTAGGGTTTACAAAGAATGGTGTGAAAAGGGAAAAACATCCAGTATGCGGCAGTCCTGTGGGTGAAAATGCCTTGTTGATGCTAGAGGTCAGAGGAGAATGGGCCGACTGATTCAAGCTGATAGAAGAGCAACTTTGACTGAAATAACCACTCGTTACAACCGAGGTATGCAGCAAAGCATTTGTGAAGCCACAACACGTACAACCTTGAGGCGGATGGGCTACAACAGCAGAAGACCCCACCGGGTACCACTCATCTCCACTACAAATAGGAAAAAGAGGCTACAATTTGCACAAGCTCACCAAAATTGGACAGTTGAAGACTGGAAAAATGTTGCCTGGTCTGATGAGTCTCGATTTCTGTTGAGACATTCAGATGGTACAGTCAGAATTTGGCGTAAACAGAATGAGAACATGGATCCATCATGCCTTGTTACCACTGTGCAGGCTGGTGGTGGTGGTGTAATGGTGTGGGGGATGTTTTCTTGGCACACTTTAGGCCCCTTAGTGCCAATTGGGCATCGTTTAAATGCCACGGCCTACCTGAGCATTGTTTCTGACCATGTCCATCCCTTTATGACCACCATGTACCCATCCTCTGATGGCTACTTCCAGCAGGATAATGCACCATGTCACAAAGGTCCAATCATTTCAAATTGGTTTCTTGAACATGACAATGAGTTCACTGTACTAAACTGGCCCCCACAGTCACCAGATCTCAACCCAATAGAGCATCTTTGGGATGTGGTGGAACGGGAGCTTCGTGCCCTGGATGTGCATCCCACAAATCTCCATCAACTGCAAGATGCTATCCTATCAATATGGGCCAACATTTCTAAAGAATGCTTTCAGCACCTTGTTGAATCAATGCCACGTAGAATTAAGGCAGTTCTGAAGGCGAAAGGGGGTCAAACACAGTATTATTATGGTGTTCCTAATAATCCTTTAGGTGAGTGTATATGCCATATTCAAATGCATAAAGAGACGTAGAAGGAATTTCCACCTACTGTGCTTTTCTACTTTTCTACTTTGACATAAGTTCTCCCAGCCAACATGCCGTGAATCCATAAAAGCAACTTTTATCCAGCACATGCCCCAAATTGACAACAAATGTTCCCAAGCCGTTGCAGAAAACAGTCATGAATGGCCATAACCTAATCTTTATGAGCTCAACATGAAAAGGGGTAGGGGGAAAGCTTCACTGTAAATGTACCTCCCTTGAAGGGAAATAGTATGATTCCTTTGGAATTTAGAGGAAAGAATATATTTTCCTAGCTGTTGGATATATAACGAAGTATGGAAATACATTTATTTTATGGTAAATGTCTTATCTTGCAGGGTTAAAGGATAACTGATCAGATTAATTAAACAGAGGACACCATATGTTTCTTTACTTGTATGTTGTGTTTGTTTCATATCACATTCTGGAGCACTACATTTAGTGATTAATAAATAAATAAATCTTACACTAACAACTCTTGAAACATTGCCTCTCTGGCTCAATTGCAACATATTATGTCACATGCAGGGAGTAACTTTCTCCATCAGTAATCAGTAAAGCAGAGCTGCAGAAACATATATATCAAACACTACATAACCTTAATACAAAAAAAATAAATTAACGTTTCCTCTAAATAATTTTTCTCAGGAAGTACTGCTCAGTTGTCCTTTAATTTGGTCAGAAAACACAGACTATTGAAATGACCCAGGTGACAAATGTTAAATCCACACAACATAATTGTAGGTGTCTATATTATGTTGATTTGAGTAATATTTGTGGTGATATTAACACTTGTATGGGAACAGGAAAAAAACTAATTTCAGACACTTTGTTTAAATGAAAATATAGTTTATTTTTCAATAGCACTGGGTGCTAGTCCTAAAAATGACTTCTGCACTTTTTAGTGTTTGTGTTTATTTATTTATTTATTTATTTATTTATTTATTTATTTAGGGGGGTTCTGAAATAATCCCCCCCACAAAGACTGCACAGCACACAATCAAAGTAGTTTTGTTCCTTGATTCTTTGTGCATTTAAAAAAATATATAACATTTCTCTGATGAAGACTGAGAATTTGCAATGTTATTGTTTTACTAAATGCAGAAATGCATGAAAGGAAGTCGATAGTGTGTGGTCGACTGCTTTGTGGTTGATATCGGATATTTTTACTACCCACCTGATTAATCCTTTGTGTGAGTACCTGCAGTGCAGAACTGGAGAGTTATTAATTTAATACAAATATGTGGGATATTTAGTTTAAAGATTATCATTTTTCAAGTACTGAGCTCGAATCCCATTTAATTTGTTTGAGGTCTACTGATATTGTAAAGAGTCACAATCAGAATTAGATGGGAGTAATGCTCAAATCTTATCCTTCAAGGGAGCCAATCTTTACTTAAATCTTTGAAGAATTTGCTCCTTAATTGAAAACTGACCCAGTTAATTTGATTCACAGCATCTAATCAAATTGAACACACTCACCAATCACAAATTAAAAACAATACTTGATGATGGCTTTTTGTTTGACAGGATTCTTCCTTCTAAGTACTGTGTTTTTAATTTGCATTTGAGGGTTATGCCAAAGTTGTGATGTACATATATATTGTAACTGAGATGGGAAGGCAGCGCTGCCCTGTTTGATTTCTGGGAAGTGGCTCTGAAGACTGTATTAGTTAAGTTAACAATGTGTTAATTGTAATTGTTCATCCTGTTCTGCATTGTTGTGTATTGGTGTTGTTTATTCCCCTTTTTCTGTATGTCTGTTTTACATTTGGTTTCTTCTCCCTGTGTCTAGATGTTGGGGCTCTGAATAGCCCCTGCCTTTTTGTTGCATTAAGTTGAGTTTTTTCCACTGATCTGTCTTTGTTAAGATAGAGTGTATGTGCATGTGAAGAAATAAAGAGCATGTTTACCTCTATCTGGTGTCTGACCACTTGTTTGGACCCACAAGTGTTTTAGTAGTACCAAAACTGTTAATATATATATATATATATATATATATATATATATATATATATATATATATACACTCACCTAAAGGATTATTAGGAACACCATACTAATACTGTGTTTGACCCCCTTTCGCCTTCAGAACTGCCTTAATTCTATGTGGCATTGATTCAACAAGGTGCTGAAAGCATTCTTTAGAAATGTTGGCCCATATTGATAGGATAGCATCTTGCAGTTGATGGAGATTTGTGGGATGCACATCCAGGGCACGAAGCTCCCGTTCCACCACATCCCAAAGATGCTCTATTGGGTTGAGATCTGGTGACTGTGGGGGCCAGTTTAGTACAGTGAACTCATTGTCATGTTCAAGAAACCAATTTGAAATGATTGGACCTTTGTGACATGGTGCATTATCCTGCTGGAAGTAGCCATCAGAGGATGGGTACATGGTGGTCATAAAGGGATGGACATGGTCAGAAACAATGCTCAGGTAGGCCGTGGCATTTAAACGATGCCCAATTGGCACTAAGGGGCCTAAAGTGTGCCAAGAAAACATCCCCCACACCATTACACCACCACCACCAGCCTGCACAGTGGTAACAAGGCATGATGGATCCATGTTCTCATTCTGTTTACGCCAAATTCTGACTGTACCATCTGAATGTCTCAACAGAAATCGAGACTCATCAGACCAGGCAACATTTTTCCAGTCTTCAACTGTCCAATTTTGGTGAGCTTGTGCAAATTGTAGCCTCTTTTTCCTATTTGTATTGGAGATGAGTGGTACCCGGTGGGGTCTTCTGCTGTTGTAGCCCATCCGCCTCAAGGTTGTACGTGTTGTGGCTTCACAAATGCTTTGCTGCATACCTCGGTTGTAACGAGTGGTTATTTCAGTCAATAATCATCCACACATTACAGTGAATAATATTAGGCTATACAAAAATATCAGAAAGGTCTACATGTGTAATCTAAACTCATGTGTCTTTAGGATGTGCAGGGAGGTGATATGAAACTATATAGGCAAGTCCTTATGCTCTCTGGGGCAAAAGATGAAAAAGTGAGCCTGTATAGTCAGACACCAGAGGGAAAGCTTGACTAATGTAGAAGACTAGCAGGGATATAGCGAGAGACAGGAGACTAGAGGTAGGAAGGAGAAATGTGGTGAAGAGGGCAATGTGTATGGTCAAAGATCATAAATGAATACTGGTACTAATAGGGAACCAGTGTATATTATGAGTGTTAGTAGCATGTAGACAGATAATAAGCATAACATTTATAAAGGGAATATAAGATATAGATTTCTGCAGAGGTGGAAAGAGGACTGAAAAATCCTACTCAAGTAGAAGTAAAAGTACTGGTATAAAAATCTACTCAAGTAAAAGTAAAAAGTAGCGTATTTAAAAAGTAATCGGAGTACAAGTTACTTAGTTACTTTCATCAAAGCATTGTCACATGATCCCCAAGCAAACACTAACTCTAAATATATACACACACAGACGAATGACAATTTAAAGGACAAACCAACATAAAGTGTCTCAGTAAGGTGTTGGGCCACCATGAGCCACCAGAACAGCTTCAATGCTCTTGGCACAGATTCTATGAGTCTCTGGAACTCTGGAGGGATGGAACACATTCTTCCAAATGATATTCCCTCATTTGGTGTTTTGATCATGGTGGTGGAGAGCGCTGTTTAACTGTGTCATCTCACCCATTCCCCTGTTCGCCACCAGAGGTCGTCATCTCCCGAGTTTTAAACCATTCTCTCCATTTCCATTTACATCAATCACTTCAGTTACATTCCACAGAACCATGTGCACATGCTAGCTTCTCCCTTCAACACTGTTTGTCCTGCACCTCACATCCCTGTTTGTTTCCTAGACCACTGTCTCTCAGATGTTCCCTAAGGACTTCTTTGCTCAATCGCCTGACTCTTCACCTGCCTCTTGACTACTCTCTTGCCTGTCTCTTTGGATCCTGTTTTCCTGCCCTAGACCCTCGCCTGGGTTCTCCAGTCCGGTGTACTGGTCACCCGTGACAGAAAACTGAGCCACAACATGGACCCAGCAGAGAGCTCTCGCCTGGATTTGGCTATGGCTGCTCAAGAGGCTCGATTGACCAAGCATGACGCCAAGCTTCAACAGATCGCGGACACTTTGAATCTCCTGTTGCTGAGTCTACTACCTCTACTACAGCCTCACCTGTAGAACCGGCAGTCTCGCCCTCGGTATCTACTGTTCCAGCGCCCACACAGCAACCACAACCACCCCACGAGAGATTCCCCTCGCAGTCCTAGAGTGATATAACAGTGACCCGGAAAAATGTGAGGGCTTTTTGTTACAGTGTTCCCTGTATTTCTCCAACCAAACCACTGATTTCCCAGATGACGAGACCTGGATTGCGTTTATGATCACACTGTTAACAGGGAAGGCTCTGCAATGGGCGTCAGCCATGTGGTCACAGAGGGGGGGTGTTCCAGTACCATTTCAAGGATGTCTTCAATCATCCCGCCGGGAAAAGAGGGGCTGCGGAACAACTGCTTCAACTTCGCCAGGGCACTTCGTCTGCAGCAGATTACGATATACAGTTTTGTACACTGGCTGCCTGCAATGGTTGGGGTGAAGTCACCCTTCTGACAATGTTTCGATGGGGTTTAAACGCGAAACTACAGGCCGAACTTGCTTGCAAAGATGACGACCTGGACCTGGAGGAGCTGATTCAACTGACCGTTCGTCTGGACCACCTCCTCCGAGCCAGAGGGTGACCTTTCTCTCCTGAAGATGTACCCTATACGCCACCCACAACCCCGACATGTACCAGCCGTGCACGATCTGGAGCCCAGGACCATCCCAGTCACCCTCCAGACCGGTAGTTGGCACACCAAAACCATCTCACTCCTCGTCATTGATTCCCCTGGCACGGACATTGTTCTTGGATTACCATGGTTGGACTTCCACAACCCCGTCATTTCTTGGAGAACTGGGGAAATAGTGTCCTGGGATCCTCATTGCGTCGATCGATGTCTCTCTCTCTCTCTTGCTGTGCCACCCACATTGAGAGTCCCAACTCATCCACACCACTGAATATTCGGACCTGGCAGCTGTCTTCAAAAAGGCGCAAGCATCACGGCTTCCTCCACATCACCCTTGGGATTGGGCCATCAACCTCCTCCCTGTACATCACCTCCACGTGGTCGGATCTATCCCTTCTCAGTCCCGGAAACCACTTTGATGGAGGAATACATTACAGAGGCCCTCGAACTTGGCATCATTCGTCCCTCCACCTCCCCAGCCGCTGCGAGTTTCTTTTTTGTTTCGAAAAAAGATGGGGGGGTCTCTGACCTTGATTACCGGGGTCTCAATGGCATCACAGTCAAATATAGACATCCTCTACCCCTGGTTCCTGTGGCCTTGGAAATGGTTCGGGGGGCCCCCTACTTTACAAAACTGGATCTCCGCAGCACCTATAATCTTATCCGGATACGTGAAGGAGACGAGTGGAAAACAGGCTTCATCACACAATCCGGACATTATGAGTACCTGGTTATGCCCTTCGGTTTGGCCAACGCTCCATCGGTGTTACAGGCCTTCATCAATGAGGTTTTGAGGAATTTTTTGCAGCGCTTTGTCATAGTGTATATTAATCTTCTCTCCCACCCTTACAGATCACATAGCTCATGTCCGCCAGGTCTTAAACTGTCTGAAACAAAACGGACTGTTCGTAAAAGGAGAGAAATGTGAATTCCTTAGACAAAGTTTCTGGGTTACATCATTGATTCTCAGGGGGTTCACATGGATCAAGACAAGGGTAGTGCCGTGGCCAAGTGGGAACAACCCCAAACAGTTAAGGGACTCCAATGTTTCCTTGGTTTTGTTAACTTTTATCGGTGATTCATTCTCAATTTCAGCACAGTTGCTTCGCCCCTCACTTCCCTCCTGAAGGGAGCAAAGCGCTCATTGACCTGGACCCCGTCGGCAACTCACGCGTTCCAGCAACTAAAAGTCTTGTTTTCTACAGCTCCCATTTTGTCCTGTCCTGTCCCAAAGGAACAGTAAGCCAGCAAAACTTTATTCATGTGCCTTCTTTTCCCGAAAGCTATCGGCCGCAGAGAGAAATTACGATATAGGTAACCACAAACTCTTGGCCATGAAACTAGCCCTGGAGGAGTGGAGACATTGGCTAGTGGGGGCACATCATCCATTCTTGGTGCTGTCAGATCACCGCAACCTGGAGAATCTATGTTCAGCCAAATGACTCAACCCCAGACAAGCCAGGTGGGCCTTGTTTTTTACCTGGTTTTATTTCACTCTCTCTTACAGACCAGGCTCCAAGAATGTTAAGGCAGATGCCCTGTCCAGGCAGTTCGATTCCACGGTTTCACCCTCAGTAACTGCACCCATCCTGCCTCAGTCCTGCATCGTGGTGCCTATTCACTGGGACATCATGGCACAAATTACCCAAGGACCGAGGACCTCAATTCACCTCTTGGGTATGGATGGCATTTTGTAAAGCACTTAATATATCAGTCAGTCTCTCTTCAGGTTACCACCCGCAATCGAATGGAGTGCCTCAACCAAGAAATAGGCCAGTTCCTGCGCTCCTACTGCCGTGACAACCAGCAGGACTGGAGTCGGTTTCTGCCCTGGGTGGAATATGCCCAGAATTCTTTAATCAGCTCTTCCACAGGGATGTCGCCTTTCCAATGTGTCCTGGGGTATCAACCGCCATTGTTTCCATGGACAGAGGAATCATCAGATGTCCCGGCGGTAGATGACTGGCTTAAATGCAGTGCGGATGTGTGGCAAAGGGCGCACACCCATCTACAAAGAGCGATTCGACGCCAGCGGACTCAGGCTAACCATCACAGGCGTCCGGCCCCGCAGTATCGGCCGGGGCAAGAGGTTTGGCTGTCAACAAGGGATATTCGCCTCCGTCTGCCATCAAAGAAACTCAGCCCGCAATTCATTGGTCCCTTTAAGGTACTTCGCAGGATTACTGCTGTGGCTTACAAATTACAGTTGCCCTCTCACTACAGGATTTCACCCACTTTCCATGTCTCATTATTGAAACCGGTATGCTCGGACCCAGCGCAGTCATCCTCCCTGTTGGATACTTCCAGCGAGCCGCCGCCGCCCTTGGATCTTGACAATGGACCGGCTTACTGGGTGAGGGCCCTGCTGCGTTCCCGTTGCCGAGGTGGTCACTTACAATACCTGGTAGACTGGGAGGGTAATGGTCCGGAGGAACAGTCCTGGGTTCCGGCACATGATATCCTGGACCCGTCCCTGATCTTGGACTTCCATCGTGATCATCCCCACGATCCCACGCCCCACCTCGTGGTAGACCTTCCCGCTGCAGGCCTCGTCCGTCAGGAGCCGACCATGAGGAGGGGGGTACTGTGTCATCCTCACTCACCCATTCCCCTGTTCGCCACTAGAGGTCGTCATCTCCCGAGTTTTAAACCATTAACTCCATTTCCATTTGAATCAATCACATCAGTTACGTTCCACAGAACCATGTGCACATGCTAGCTTCTGTCTTCAGCACTATTTGTCCTGCACCTCACATCCCTATGCTCTGCTTCACCTAGGTCTCTATTTAAACCTCTGCATCTCCACAAGTCAATGCTCAGTTTTGTTCTTCCTCGTGTAGTCAATCCTAAGTATTCCAGATCTCTTTTCTTGCTCCTTTTACTCGACTCTTGTTTGTTTCCTCGACCACCGTCTCTCAGATTTTCCCTAAGGACTTGTTTGCTCAATCGCCTGACTCTTCGCCTGCCTCTTGACTACTCTCTTGCCTGTCTCTTCGGATCCTGTTTGCTTGCCCTAGACCCTCGCCTGTCTCCTTCTCTCTGTGCCTGGGTTCTCCAGTCCGGTGTACCGGTCACCCGTGACACTAACACGTCGGTCCAAAATCTCCCATAGGTGTTCAATTGGGTTGAGATCTGGTGACTGTGAAGGCCATATAATTTTCATACTCATCAAACCATTCAGTGACCCCTCGTCATGGCCAGAGTGCACATATATATATATATATATATATATATATAAATAAATATATTCTCAATCATGTATGTAACAATAAAGTAAGTGTTCTATTGATTTAAAAGTTTGTATTATTATTATTTCTAAATGGCTGTTGCTGATATTTTAATAAATAAATACAAATAAAATCACAATGCTAACTTACAATAGAACACTAACAAATGTTGATATAACTTTATTGTTAGTTTATTGTGGGGAACATCACTGGTCAGGACAGGAGGCTGTATTTTACAGAAACATCTCTTTCCAAAAAGAAACTACGGGTTTGTAATGTCAAATAATATTGTCTAACATTGCTGAATGATTTATTCATTCTGATTACTTGAATGTTCACTGTTTCAGAGATCAGTGCTATTTTGAAAATGAGCGTGATGCTGATTGGATAAAATTGATATATTGCCCTTAAATCAGGAATGTGAAATGTTGCGTTTTGAAACAAAAAAAAAAGGTTTTAGCATTGGGATTACAAGACCTATAATTGTGTATACTATGTGAAAATGGTTCCCTCTAGGAGTATATCCATAGCAATGCATTGAATACAGTGTGTGGAACTGGCTTATAATGTTTTGCTACAAAGCTCTTCAAATGTTTGTTCACTAATAGGGTGTAACGATTACAGATATTTTCAATTCAGTTCAAATTTCGATTTCATTTGTTATTTTTCTCCACACACTTGTCTCCAAATTAATAACCTTTTTTGACAAAAATCGAACAATTCTTTATTTTAACACTGCCAGCCAGTAAATCAACAATAACAGTGTATTATCAGTAAATTAACAGTAAGGGCTTATGAAACACACTTTAATGGACTTTAAGTAGTTCTAGATTTGTATGAACAGTTCTGGAGTTGTATGATTGAATTCAAAAGGAATGTTAAAACCTTGCTGAGCCAATTAGAGGACAGGCAGACGTCGGCTATATTATATTCAATGTAGCCTACTGAATAAACTGCATGTCTGGTGGCTGTAGAAAAAAGTGTTAATGTATATATTTTGAGGAGTTTACAACTGAAACGCAGTATAGGTATTTAATTAAAATAATTAGTAATTTAAGAACGGATAAGCGGGAGAAATGCACATACGCAGAGATATTTACTGTCTGCTGTCATTTTGTTTTTGCTGATACTTGAATTAATTTTGTTTTGGCAATTGTTTCAATCAATCTTCGATTTCGATTAAAAATGTACACCCCTAATCACTAATACTGGTGAGCTAACTGATGCTGCTGGACTGGATGACTGTTTCAAATCTTTGATTAATTGACTGACCAACCGTAACCATCACAACACACAATTTGATTGGCCTTTTGAGTGTTGTGGGCGTAATGTTTACAGTTTGAATCAATTTATACATTGCTTCTTCATTTATTGGTCTATTTGTCTGTCTGTCACCCACAATTTTCTTCCCCCGTGACAGCGTACAAAATGTGTACTCTGTAAAAGTAAAAGTAAAATTACCAAATTTGAAAAATACTCAAAAAAGTACAAGTACACAAAAAAGCTACTCAATTACAGGAACAAGAGTAGTTGTAATTCATTACTTTCCACCCCTGGATTTCTGTTTATAGCTTTAGAATTCTTAAGAATGTACACCAAGACTAGAGCTTTGATCTTAAGCTATATTTCAAGAGACTAAGGTAAAATACTATTTTATAATTCAATGTGTATTCGTCAGAAAATTTTATAAATCAATTGTTTTGAATCAAACAATACATTTTTATTTAGTATAGTGTCCCTTGCAACAAGTTGCCACAGAGTGCTTCACTGGGTAAAGAAGTATATAAGGTAAGGAAGAGAGAAACACTCTTTAGCAAAGACTATTAAAGGAAAAACTATTCTGGTGGTGGGCAAAAGTTTAAGGCCTAGGTCTAATGGTTGCCTGCCCTTCAGGCAATATTCTTATTTTAACATGAACACAGAAAGTCCTTTAATTTGATTTTATACAGGTAACGAGCTGAGATTAGGAGCACTCCCTTTAAGAGAGTGCTCCTAATCTCAGCTCGTTACCTGTATAAAAGACACCTGGGAGCCAGAAATCTTGCTGATTGATAGGGGATCAAATACTTATTTCCCTCATTAACATGCAAATCAATTTATACATTTTTTGAAATGCGTTTTTCTGGATTTTTTTGTTGTTATTCTGTCTCTCAATGTTAAAATACACCTACCATTAAAATTATAGACTGATCATTTCTTTGTCAGTGGGCAAACATACTTTTTTCCCTCACTGTAGAAGCCACAGTGCTGGAATGTGACTATGATGTTGCAGGAGTGACAGAAAAATGGCTTACAGAAAATAATGGGGATGAATACAAGTTTGAAAGGATACACACAGTTTAAGAGGGACAGGCAAAATCGAAGAGGTGTGTAAATAGTTTAATGAAATGAAAGGATGCTGATCTGATAAGATACAGCCAAAATGTTGCAATGGACAAATTGTTTTAATTTATCATTAAAGTTATTGTTCTATTAATAAGTACTTTCGATTGTCCTAGGACTTTAAATTGGAGTTTTAGTTTTGATCTGGTATCAAATATTAGAAGAAATAATAATTGCTGAATAAAGTCCTATTATCTAGTGATCCCCACACATACAACCCATAGCGGTCAAATCCTCTGAAAACAAGACCCGCAAGTTACCACAATACTTTACTAATACAAATTCAGAATAGCGGTGAGGTTGATCTGCATGAATTAACCTTGAGGCTGTTTTGTTTAATACAAGAAATAGGTTTATTAAAAATGTAAACGTATTTGCAAAAATAGGATAGAGACAAGCAGGGTGGATAATATTAAAAGTCAGAGTGAGAGGAGAGGGGGACTGGTCTGATGCCCATGTCAGTGGAGGATCAATTAGGATGTGTGAATAATTCTCTTTCCAAATGTTAATGGTGTATTGTATGTGAAATATAAATATAAAGTCACCAGATCTCAACCCAGTTGACCTATGGGAGATTTTGGACGGATGTGTTAGAGAGCACTCTCCACCACCGTCATCAAAACACCAAATGAGGCAATATCTTTTGGAAGAATGGTGTTCATCCCTCCAGTAGAGTTCAGAGACTCGTTAAATCTATGCCAAGGCACATTGAAGCTGTTCTGGTGGCTCATGGTGATCCGACACCTTAATGAGACACTTTATGTTGATTTTTCCTTTAATATATACATACACACACATACATATATACACACACACACACACACACACACACACACACACACACACACACACACACACACACACACACACACAAACACACACACATACATATACATACACACACACACACACACACACATGCACACACAGTGCCAAAAGTATATTGCAAAAGTATTCAGACCCCTGGCCAATTCTCTCTTATTACTGAAATTGTATTCTGTTTGGCATTTTATTTTAAAACTCTGATGTTGACATGGTCAGAGATAGAGGACCCAAGTGTGGGCTTACAGCAAAAATAAAGAGCAGGTTAGGGTTCAGGGGCTGTCAAACACAGTTATGAGTCAGGAAAACAGGCAATCAGTGGATAGATCAGACGAACAGGACAATTAAGGCAATCTAAGAGACAGTGGTCAAGAAAGGGCAAGCCAAGTTCGTAAACAAGAAGGCAATCACAGATCAGAAATGCTCAGAATTTTTGCAATGATGACAAACAAAAATTTGCATCTTGGTGCTGGGAGGAGAGGGTTTACATACAGAGACTAATGACTTAGGAAATGTGGAGCAGGTGAGGTAATTGAGGAATGATAATTTAATAATGGGATGATGAACAGGGATCCATGAGAAACATATAATAAAACCGGGACAATAACGGCATGTGGGGGTGAGTTTAGGAATTTTCAGTGTAGACATCACAAAAACACTTTAACTCAAAATCAATCATTGTAAGGTAACACTGGTTTTATGTTGGGAAAGATTTTAAAAAATAAATGAATACAGGCAAGTGTTATGCAGAGCTCTTGAGATTGTTGACTGGTGCACCATTAGTCCACTCCCAGCCACTGAACTCTGTAGCTTCTCTCACAAGTCTCCTTTTTGTTTGAGTGCTGAGATTTGAGGGATGGCCTTTTTCTGTCAGTGCCTGTGTGGTGTGATACAACTTCCACATCCTTATTATTGATTCAACTGTACTCACTGGGACATCCAAACACTTGGATATTTTGTACCATTTACTTTAACTTTTTAACTTTAACTTTTTAACTTTTTCTGTAGACTGCTCTTTGATCTTCAGATTCACAGCCTGACCAATGATCCTTCAACAGTGGGGTTTTTATCCAGAACATTTTATATAAACTTTAATGGTTCACTGGTGGAGGCTAATGGTAAGGTAATTATGTCCTCATTAGGGCAATTTCTTTCATCTGTGTAAACTGGAAACTTCCACAGCACAGGGGTTGAATACTTATGCAAGCAACATATTTCAGTTTTTTATTTTTTTTTACAAATATTTCCAAACAAAAAAAAGTCACCAATTTCACAATAATTGATTTTGAGTTTCAGTGTTTTAAAATAAAATATAAAACAGAATGGAATTGAAATGTATAATTTGTAATTCAGTATGCTAATATGACAGAATTGCTCAGGGGTCTGAATATTTTTGCAAGGCATATATATATATATATATATATATATATATATATATATATATATGTGTGTGTGTGTGTGTGTGTGTGTGTGTGTGTGTATTACCTTTCAGCCTGTTTTGTCATCATAACCATTATAGAGTTCTGTTCGTGTAGAACAAAAACAATTCCACTATGAGTTAATATGACACAGCTCCAGTTGGCCAATTTAAGCCAACAACACATTGATTTATTGATTTTAGGACAAGAGACCATCTTCAAAGCAACAAGGGACCTTGTTGTGCTTTTCCAGGAAAATAAACAGTGACATGCCAAAACATGGTATTGCTTAACACAGTTAATGAGCATGCTAAAAAAAGAAAGAATGGTAAACAATTGAATAACAGTTTAATCATCTCGTTATTTTATGACACTCATACCAAGTAACTCCAATTAAAAATATTATTTCAAGGTGGAACTGGTCATAATATGCAGCTATCAACAGCCCCTGTCTCTCTCAACATAGTGCTAATTTAGTGCTGTTCAGAATTATGATCAAGAACATTACAACAAGAAATAACACTATCTAGGTTACTGACCTGTGCCGCTCAAATCACATGACACAGACCCAAGGACTAAAACATCCAAAACATGCAGAATATACTTGTATGAAGACCATGAATAAGCCTTTTGTTTACATTGTAGTAAATGGCGAGTCAGAACAAGAAATAAATAACATATTGGGTTTATATATATATATACAAAATGCAAAGTGAGTGAACAGAGGAAAAATCTACATCAAATCCATATTTGGTGTGACCACCCTTTGCCTTCAAAACAGCATCAATTCTTCTAGGTACACTTGCACACAGTTTGTGAAGGAACTCGGCAGGTAGGTTGGCCCAAACATCTTAGACAACTAACAACTGTTCTGTGGATCTAGGCAGCCTCAGTTGCTTCTCTCTCCTCATGTAATCCCAGGCAGACTCAATGATGTTGAGATCAGGGCTCTGTGGGGGCCATACCATCACTTTCAGGACTCCTTATTCTTTTTTATGCGGAAGATAGTTCTTAATGACTTTCGCTGTATGTTTGGGGTCGTTGTCATGCTGAAGAATAAATTTGGGGCCAATCAGATGCCTCCCTGATGGTATTGCATAATGGATAAGTATCCGCTATACTATTGACTGGGTGTTGCCAGTGGGTGGCTCACAACCATGGCTGAGAGGGGAAAATGTCAGATGGGTACGTCTCAGATCATCTCACATCAACGACACCCTGCGTCTTCTCAAGCGCCAGCAGGTTCAGATTGTCTTTACTTGTGATTTACTTTAGATTTACTTGTGTAAATTGTAAATTGGAATCTGTAAAATGTATTTTGAATTGTTATGTTTTAGCTAAGTTGAACTTGTAATGATTAATGCCTTGTACTTCTCTGTATTTTTGCACTTATGTTGTAAGTCGCCCTGGATAAGGGCGTCTGCCAAGAAATAAAAAATAATAATAATAATTGTCAATACTTCCAACTGCATTAAATCTTCCCATTGTTACAATAGCTGAGCTATGGGCATTCTGGACAGTGTAAAAACAGTGGATGGCTTTGACATCGTGCATTTCAGAAGATACATGCTGTGTTTCATTCTTCACCAAAAGGGACAGTGTAATTATAGTAATCAGAGTTTAATGATTGGTGATTACATTGGGCTTGAAAAAGGAATATTACATAATCCAAATGTAAATGGCCTATATGGAATAGTGTAGAACTCAAGACTTAAATGAAATAACAAAAAACACTATTACCTTAGTATTATGATGATGTACTGTTCTACTTGTAATGGAATGGCATAGCTACAGTCCTTGGGCAAATACAATACCACCAAACAATGGCTGTTTAAGTATTTCATCCTGCTGTTCTAAAAATATGGCAAATAATTTAAACGAATACAAAACATACTATAATGCCTTTTTTGTATTATTATTGTTACAAAGTATACATAACTGACGGGTCTTATATTACCTTTATAAATCATGGCATACATAAAATATAAAAGTTTGTGTTCATACTATTGGGGCATGTTTTAAACCAAATAATGAAACTTGCAAATGGATCAAAATATAGGAAATGGAAAGCATAACATGAATTTAAATTATTCCAATACACACTGTGTTATGGCATAGGGATACTGTACTAATAATGTCTGGTATATTATACACAAATTGCATTTCATCATGCTGTTCTATACTTTTCAGTGCATTAGTAACAAGTAACATTCCTCCATCCTTCTGGTATGCATTATAAAGGAACATCATAAATGGTTACATATGACCTCCCCCCACTACAAGAGTAGTAGAAAGAAATAGGGATTTTTTCTTCTATTCTCCTGTTTCTTATTTGTTATACATGTTCTTCTTATTGTATTAAAAGCCATGTGTTTAGCATTACAATCATTTTCTTCAACAATTTACACTAGCTGACATTCATAAAAATAAAATCCAAACCACGTCAAAGATAAAATTGACCAGGATTCCTGAAAAAACTGTGACACAAGTTTCTGGACTGTTCTCCTGCAGAGTGCATTACATAAGTCAGTTAAAGTACCATTGTGCATTGTTTTGTACCCCCCCCCCCCCCCACTCCCCCCTCCCAATTTTTCTCTTTTTCTTTTTCTTGCAGAAAGCCAGCGATTTCGGACGTAATAAGCTATGGAATGCATTGCCAAGTGGTTACGTACATTTTAATCAGCCTTGTAATCATTCTCAACCATCAGCAGTGAACAATAAAATCCAAAATTACAATTTGGCCTGTGAAGGGAGAGCTCTTATCCAAAGCAGCTTTAGCATCTGGGATCCATCAGTTTTCTCTCCATGTGTTAGTGTTTAAGGAGCCCTCTGTTCTGTGCCAGCCATTCTAATGCAATCTATTCCCGGGAACAATCTCATCCCATGCAGAGGCCTGAAGCTCATCAATTGCTTTTTTATTCTTTGTTGTAATGTAACACGAGGCAGGAATGAGAATGTGAATATCTGCAGTGATCAAAAACTTCCCTGCTATTCTTTCATATCTAATTTGAGAGCCATTGTCAGCTTCATATGTACAACTGCATTCATTGTATTACAAAACATGGGTTATCAAATTTCCACTGGACATCAGTCCCATTGTGCAATTCTTAACCTTCCTCTACAAGCTGGAGTTTGGCAAGAAGCTCACTACTTTTATTGTGCAGCACAAACTATATCCACTTTCATGTACAGCAGGCAATAATTGCAGCATGTTGTCAATATTTTAACCAGAAAAAAGTAAATTCTATCACATCTCATGTCTAAAAGGTACACTATCTGGTCTGATAACAAACAAAGCAAAATTCTCTTCACATCTATATTGTTGTATTATTGTTCCATACATATTTTTCAATTATTAATATATTATTACTCTGGGCACTGTCTTGCTCAATAATAGCTAGAGCAAGTTCCTTTTCCACCCCTTAGTGGTGGAATGACCTTCCCACCGAGATCAGGCCTGCACAGTCCCTGACCACCTTCTGGCAATTAATCAAATAGTAACATTTTTCGATAGGTCTCCCAAATTGCAGTTTATTAACATAGTAGGTACTCATTAACTACATGTTAGTTACTCAAAAGAACAGTGTAATTAAACATTTGATAACATGTACTTCACATATAAAAATTATTAACGGTAAGTACACATTCGTCTGGTAAGGATGCCTTTGGAGACATACCAGGCATCATAGGCTTAGGTTTAGGGGGACACGTCCCCTCCAATGTTGAAAGAACCTGAAATTGTCCCCCCCAATATTGTATGCCCAGCTCCATAGGCATAGGGGACATATCCCCCCCAATATTGACAGCATCCCTCAAAATATTGACAGTGCCCACCACAGTTCTGAAACAAAACCTATGCCTCTACCAGGCATGGCCCACATTTTACATATTAAGAATAAACTTTAATTTGGGAGACCTGTTGTAAAGTGTTACCACTCAAATCATATGTGTTTAGACTGAACCCATAATATGGCAGCCTAATCTCCTGGGCTGATCAGTATTCTTGCTGTGATGCTTTTTTTTTATTAAACTATGCTTCCTTATATATGTATTTATAGCATTTCTATTGACTATTTGCCTACCCCTCCCTTAAAGCACATACCTAGGAACTGTATTATGTCTGTCTTGTTAGCTCATTGTTCTAGGATATATGCAAATTGTATTTTGTACTGATTGTATTACTGCACTTTAAAATGCTTTGAAATGTTTCTTGTGTAAACTGTGTAAGGATATTTGCTAAGAAATAAGTAAGAACAATTGGCATGAGAAAGACAAATACAAAGACAAAAAAGTAACTAATATTAAACATACTTTTATTAACTATTGTGACAAATAAATACAAGTTGGCATAGTATCCAAAACTGAGCATGCTTCTCTACTATTTATAAGATTTGAGCCAGTCTCCAGAAAAGCCTGTAGCCGCCTTTCAGTTTGGTCCCACCTAAATGTAAACATAAGGTTGGTATGTTTTTGCTCTGTCCTCATTTAAGCCTACAGAAAATATATATATACATAATGCATAATGAACATAATATCAGTTATTGGAAGCTTCTTTATTAAAAACTAATGGGGAAATAAACAAATTATCCTAACATTATATAGAGAAAACTAAAGAACAAACTAGGACATTACATGAAATGCTGTAAAATTGCTAAACTCTAAACAAACAGATATAAGTGAAGAAACTAAGCAACCAAACAAGCAAGATGTGCCAAATCATCTCTATTTTTTAAACTTTATGTTCTAATGTTCTAAAACCATTTAATCTTCAAAAACATGAACAAAGAATACACTCCTATTGCCAGTGCAATGATCTTTTACTTTCTCCCTGAAGAATACACTCATAGTCTCTTTTCAGCTGAGCAACATGTTCTCTAAGTCCTACCGATCTCTGTCCAGTCTCATCAGTTCATAAAACATAAAACAAAAGGGCTTATTATGCGAGTCGGTATAAAAATCTCTTCAGTGGCCCACCTTATCTGTTCTATAATTGGGCATAGATATTTTTTGTGTCAATTTCAAGTCTTGAGATAATCTGTTTTGGTGTCCTTTCTATTCCAGGTAACGGGGTAGAGGTAAAATACCTCACACCTCACATTCACAGAACTTGATTAGGAGTACATTTGCTAGAGTATAAGAAATGAAAGCTATACATCTTTATTCACTGTTGCTAAAAGATCTGAAGAGCCATGACCTCATTTGTTAGTCTGAACTCAACGGCAGTACAACAAGCTCTACAGTTCCCCTCATGGGAACAAGGCTGAGATCTTTATAACAACCATGAACACTTCTACATTTTTTAACTAGATTTAGTTTTTTTAATGCTCCATTCATCAGGCATCACAGTCGAATCCTA
This sequence comes from Amia ocellicauda, assembly GCF_036373705.1. Classification (NCBI taxonomy): domain Eukaryota; kingdom Metazoa; phylum Chordata; class Actinopteri; order Amiiformes; family Amiidae; genus Amia; species Amia ocellicauda. Next base: position 18,773,209 of record NC_089852.1, read on the forward strand.
ATTTACAATCAGCTTAGTTCATGCTCCATAGCGGAGAACAAGCCCTTCTTTTAATGCACTGAAAGCTCCTTCTAGATGTATGCCCTCAGGGTTTTACTATCAGTGGAGCAAAGAAAACTGGCCTGTGCCAAGTCAAACACATATCTGGCACAAAAAAACAACAAAAAAACTTGCTGTGATTAAATAATGAAACTTCAGTTCAAAAATCATAAAAAGGTATCTGTACTATGCATGTGTGTGTGTATAAGGTGTATTTGGGCATTATTTATTCCTGTATCACAGCTGAATTTATGGACACTGATATGTTTTTAAATGACAATTATTAACCATTGTAAACGGAAGTTACTACAGCAAAAGTCATCAGTGATAAGAGTTCAAGTAGGACTGATCACATTGTGGAGTAAAACAATTGGCCTAGCGTGAAATATCAGATCTGGTTTTGAAAATTATCATTATTTTTCTGCCTTTCTGTGCAAGTTTTAATGAAGTCCCTGGTAGTGGAGTAATATATATGTATGGGCATGTTTATAAATAGTTAAAAGGGACCCTGCTCTACTTCTTTTAGCCATACAAACAGCAGTTCCAGTTTTGAATCCAAATTTGATTTCCCACTTGCTGTATTTAACATTAATCAAATGGTAAGTACTATCTCAGCTGGTTTTTATAGTCATTTTGTAGTAAACCACTCTACTTGCAATTCACAAATCTAACGTGAAATTTTTAGTACTTTTTATAAAGGGGTCTATTGCAACATTTTATGTATAAAGTCGAATTTACATGTTATGTTTTAACCCAATATTACTGTATATAAAATATACTTTTGTTCTATGCTGACCTTCTGATGAAGGCATAACAGGTTTAAATATTAGATAGAAATGTGTAAAACACCAGCTCTTCCATTTTTTTTTTTTTTATCTCTGTATGTGCTTCTTATTGTGGCACCTGACACACTGGGTGGTGTGTATGTTTTCAAGTGGGGAAGGATTCTGGTGTAGGATTCTTCTGAAGCTTGAGATTTTCCCCCCCAATGTTTTTAAAGAGCTCCTGCTTGGAAGCTGTATTACTGATCAGGTTCTAACTTGACAAGAACCAGACTTGCTAAAAAACTCCACTGCTGTGTCAATCAAGATGGCCACCTGACCCACTATTCTTCTTTTTGGGAACTGGTGAAAAAATTGATCTGTAACTTAGCATATGGTATCAACAGCCTATCTTGCCTCAAGATGGTGGAGGATAAATTGCAGAGATGGTTAAATTGCAAAATGGCTACTTAAAAATTGCCAAAACGCACCCCAAACTTCAAATTGCTTGTTGAATAACCATATAGCTATACAAGTATAAACATTGTACAGTAGAAAGATGGCAAAGTGCTGTTTGTGTGTAAAACAAGATTGCCACCAGACCTAAATAAAAATTCTCACTGGGACTATATTTGGAAGCCTTAAAACTGTCTGGCAGTTCTAGTGAAACACTAAGCTGAGTGAGCTGAGAGATACACAAATTAATAAAAAATTGTCTTCTATTGGTAAGTATCTCAGTGTGGGAGTCTCCCCTTTTATTATATGTTGACAATTTTTGATTACTTTAAGTTTGCAAAAACTATTTCTGCATCCTAATTTCTGTAATCTGTTTTTGGATCCTTTCTGCAAGATATATTTGTATTACTAGTGTTGTCTTTCATCACAAGTGCATATCATGATGCCCTATACCATTAAAATTAAGCATACAACAAAAATCTTAAATAAACTAACAACGTCACTGTCATACTGTCACGGTTACCTCGTGGGAGGACCGTAAAGCTGTTAGAGACAGGACCCAAGTCCAGAGCTACTGCAATGAGCAGACAGAAACCAAGGAGAATCCAAAGGCGAGGTCGAGGTCACAGGCAAAAGGTCGAAATCCAGGAGGTCAAGAGAAACATACAGAACAGAAAGAGAGAGATAGAGACAAGGACAGGGCATAAAGCAAAAGAGGAAGGACAAGGAGCGAGCGAGCGCGAGCGCGAGAGCGAGAGAGAGAGAGAGAGAGAGAGAGAGGGTTAAAGGGCAAGGAACCAGGAGAACACGGCTTGGTGATGCAGGGAGAACTGACAACACTTTGCCAAGAGTGAGAGCAGTGAGGGGTTTATAAAGGAAAGCAGAAACTAGGAAGACAAGAGCAGGACCAATGAGAACAAAGGACAGGAGCAGAAGTGCACAAGGGTGAGGAGGAATGTTAATTGATAGAATGAAAAAAGGAAAGCAGCAGGAAAAGGCAAGGGAACATTGGCGGCCTCTAGTGGGGGAAGAGGGTCAGGGCTAGGGAACTGTGACAGTACCCCCCCCCACCCCATGCTCGGCCCAGCCGAATGGGACTGGACACAGCGGGGAAAGCCACGGGACAGAAGATCAGGAACAAAGGTAGTGGGGAAACAGAAAACAAGATGGAGGGAAAGGGCAAGATTTCAAGAGGGTGGCCAGGTCAGGAGGCCTGGGAGGTGGTCACAAGTCAGGGTCAAAAGGTCTGAAGGACAGCCATGGGATGGGATCGGGTTCTGGAGGTCTTGGAGGTGGCCACAAGTAAGGAACGGGAGCAGGTGGTCTGGGAGGCAACCTCAGGACAGGAACAGGTTCAGGAGGTCTGAGGAACGGCCACAGGACAGGAACGTTTTCGGGTGGTCTGGGAGATGGCCTCAGGACAGGAACGGGTTCAGGAGATCTAGGAGACGGCCACAGGACAAAGACAGGGTCTGGAGGTCTGAAAGACAATTGCAGGACAGAGGTGGGATCCAAAGTACCGGAAGGTAGTTTCCGGATAGATGCAGAGTCTGGAGAACTGGAAGGCGATCTCCAGAAAGAGGTAGGGTCCGGGTTGGGCAGAGGAGGTGCTGGAGGCTCGGTGGACGGAGCCGACGAGGCCTCAGAAGCCGGGGCCTGGGAAGGCGAAGCCATGGAAGCGTTAGGAGACTCCGAAAGAGGTGCCTTGGGAGGCGAAGCTGACCGAGCAGTGGGAAGCGGAGCCGTCGGAGGTGGAGTCTTGGAAGGCTTAGGAGATGGAGATGGTGAAACAGTGGAAGGCAGCGCTGCGAAGGTCTCGGGAGGTGGCGCTGTGGAAACCGTAGGAGGCTGAACTGTTGAAGCCTCAGAAGTCTCGGGAGGCGGCGGCGGTAAGGGAGGCAGAACCATAGAAGTTTCATAAGGCAGAGCCGAGGGAGGCGCAGTCTCATGAGGCGATACGGAAGATACCTCGGGAGGCATGAAAGCCTCAGTAGGCGGAGCCATAGAAGGCGGAGCCGTAAATGCCTCTGGGGGCGGAGCCTGGGAAGGCGGAACCGAAGGGACCTCGGGAGGCAGAATTGCAGGAGCCGTTGACTGCAAAATTGCAGGAGCCGTGGAAGCCAAGGAGGTCTTGATGGGCGGAGCCATAGAAGCTAGAGAAGACAGAGCCGTGGGAGACTCGGAAGGTAGAGCCTTAGAAGCTTCAGCCACAGGAGACGGCATCATAGGAGGCGACACAGCCTCAGGGGGCGGAGCCATGGAAGCATCTGGAGGTGGAGCCTCAGGAGACGGAGCCGCGGAAGGTGGAGCTGCAAGAACCTCGGGAGGCGGAGCCTTAGAAGCGTCGGCCACAGGAGCCGGTATCACTGGAGACGGCGCAGTTTCAGGAGGCGGAACGTAGAAGCATCTGTAGGTGTATCCTCAGGAGGCAGAGCCGTGGAAGGCGGCACTGAGGGAACCACAGGAGGCGGAGAAGCAATAGCCTCGGGAGGCGGTGCTGTGAAAGCATCAGGATGTAGAGCCGTGGAAGCATCAGCAGGCATGGAAGCCTTGGGAGCTGTAGAAGACGGAGTCTTGGGAGCTGTAGTGGGTTCGGGAGGTAGAGCTGCAGGAGGCAGTGCCATGGAAGCATCAGGCAGCGGAGCCGTAGACACAGGCGCCTGGACTGTCGAGGGCGGAGCCGGCGACTGCTCGGGCTTGGCGGCAGCGGCGGTGAAGGCGGCGACCGCTGGGCACTCGGGCTGGGCGGCAGCGGCCGGGATTGGGACCGGAACCACTTGTTCAGCGGCGGCCGGGATCGGGACCTGGATCGGGACCTCTGGTTTGGCGGCGGCGGCCGGGATCGGGACCTGGATCTGGACCTCTGGTTAGGCGGCGTGCACGACCGGAGTCGGGAACTCTGGTTGAACAGTGGGCGCTGCCGGGGTCGGGACCTCTGGATCGGCGGCGGGCGCGACCGTGACTGGAGCAGGTACCTTTTCCTCTTTCTTTTCTTCTGGACTTCCAGTGTGGCGGCAGGCGTGGCTGGAGTCAGAACCTCTGATTCGGTGACGGGTGCAACCCAGGTCGGGTCATTCATCATAAGAACAGAAGTAATAAATATAACCAAGGACCATTCACGTCTACCACAAGGGATCTGGTAGGGTTTGGACTTGTTAATTCCAAAACAAAAAATGTCCCCTAGAGCGACCTCATCAAAAGGCATCTGGTTGGCTAGAACGCAGAATTCCTTAATATATTACACTAAGGAACGGTCTCCCTGGCGTAACCGAAGGAGTAGCTCTACTGTGTCCATGTTTTTGGCAAAGTGTTCTGTCACGGTTACCTCGTGGGAGGACCGTAAAGTTGTTAGAGACAGGACCCAAGTGCAGAGCTACTGCAATGAGCAGACAGAAACCAAGGAGAATCCAAAGGCGAGGTCGAGGTCACAGGCAAAAGGTCGAAATCCAGGAGGTCAAGAGAAACATACAGAACAGAAAGAGAGAGATAGAGACAAGGACAGGGCATAAGGCGAAAGGCGAAAGGCGAAAGAGGAAGGAGTGAGAGAGCGAGAGCGTTGGCGAACAAGGAACCAGGAGAACTCGGCTTGGTGAAGCAGGGAGAGCTGACAACACTTTGCCAAGAGTGAGGGCAGTGAGGGGCTTATAAAGGAGAGCAGAAATTAGGAAGACAAGAGCAGGACCAATGAGAACAAAGGACAGGAGCAGAAGTGCACAAGGGTGAGGAGGAATGTTAATTGATAGAATGAAAAAAGGAAAGCAGTGAAGGGAGCAGGAAAAGGCAAGGGAACATTGGCAGCCTCAAGTGGGGGAAGAGGGTCAGGGCTAGGGAACTGTGACACATACATTATAAATCACCATGTTGTTAAATAGTTTTAAGTTAAATAATGTGTCAATAAAATGTCTACACCCAGATTCATCTAGAAAAATCACTTCAAAATCATACTGTAAGGAAAGAGTTTGTAGTTAGTATTTCCTCAGCAAGATTTGATGATAAGTTGTTTAGTTCTCTCTGTCTTATCATACATATTGAGATATTTTCAGTCACTCCAAAGTTTAAGGAAACCAAATAACCTCAGTTGTTTGTTATTCCCACAGCCATGGACAGAGCAACATTTCATGTTGTCTATGTAAACCAGAGATGGGGAAAATTTTTCCTATCAAGGGCCATTCAAGTGTTCACAAATGTATTCACGGGCCACAACCTTAATTAATATACCTACATCAAAACATTAATACAGATGAAACTTACATTCTAATGCCAGAACAAATTACTTTTTTCTAAATGCACACACTGCAGTCAAAACATAAATAACTATATAGCCTACAATAAGCAAAAAGCTCAAAAATGGCATACAATAAGATAATGAAACAAGTGTAAACATAAATATTGGAATAATGCTCAAAAGCAATATTTTATAGTTCAAAAATAACTATTGTATTTATCAAAACATAATTGTACACTAAAGTAAACATTTTCAACACTGTGCAAACTTTGTTTTCAACATACAAAGCTACAGTGAATAAAATCAGTGTATTTCAATAAGCTGTTTACTATATATTTAACCTGCATACCTGACAGCTTGTGACAGTCCCCACAGGACACGTTTCTCCACTTTCCCTGCATGAGCTCATACCTCACACTGCATTTTGACAGCCTCTCCAGGTGAACACTTTTACTCCTCAAAAATACAGCATCGCAGTAAATGCTGCTCCGCTGATAATGTCCATGAATCATTATTTTGGTGGATGTGCTGCGCTATTGCACTCTGTACTATGTGCAGTAGCAATCGCATATTGATCATTGGAGTAAGAAAACACCTGTAATGCTGTACAATGCGTGTGTTTTTCAAGCACATGAAAGACTGTAGACAGGTAGAGATCGCCACTTGAGCGCCAGACTGCTCTATCTATAAATGAGGAGGAGGTACTAAAGGGACTAGCAGAATTAAAAACAAACAAATCACCTGGGCCAGATGGGATATTTCCAACAGTACTTAAAGAAATGAGGGAAATTATTTATAGGCCGCTAACTCGATTATTCCAAATGACACTTAGAACAGGGGATGTGCCAACTGACTAGAAGACAGCAAATGTCATACCAATCCACAAGAAAGGAGACAAAACTGAGCCAGGAAATTACAGACCAATCAGTCTCAGCTGCACTTGTAAAATGATTAGACAGAAAATAGAGGAGCATCTCAATGAAAACCATATTCTTGGAGATAGTCAACATGGGTTTAGACGAGGCAGATCATGTCTTACTAATTTATTAAAACATTTTGAACATGCAACTGCAGCTGTAGATCACGTGAAAGCATATGATATGATATACTTAGATTTTCAAAAAGCTTTTGATAAGGTTCCACACCAAAGACTGATCCTCAAATTGGAAGCTGTAGGCATTCAGGGTAATGTAAGTAGATGGATTATGAACTGGTTGACGTATAGGAAACAGAGGGTGTCAATTAGAGGAGTCACTTCTAACTGGAGTGAGGTTGTTAATGGAGTTCCACAGGGATCAGTACTAGGGCCTTTGCTTTTTCTAATCTATATTAATGATCTGGACTCTGGGATAGTTAGCAAACTTGTCAAATTTGCAGATGATACTAAAATAGGTGGCTCAGCAGATCCAATCTTGGCAGCACAGGCTATTCAGAGGGACTTAGATAATATTCAGTTGTGGGCTGACACCTGGCAAATGAAATTCAATGTGGACAAGTGCAAGGTAATACATGCAGGTAACAAAAATGTCCACTATAATTACACTATGGGAGGTACAGATCTAGATGAAGTAACGCATGAGAAAGAATTAGGAGTCTATGTGGACTCCTAACTTTCTCCATCCAAGCAATGTGGGGAAGCAATAAAAAAGGCAAACAGAATGCTAGGGTATATTGTCAAAAGTGTAGAATTTAAAACAAGGGCAGTAATGTTCAGACTGTACAATGCGCTAGTTAGAGCTCATCTGGAATACTGTGGACAGTTCTGGGCTCCACACTTCAAGAAGGATATTGCTGCTTTAGAGGCAGTTCAGAGGAGAGCAACCAGACCTGGTCTGAAGGGAAAGTCCTACTCGGAGAGACTGAGGGAACTGAACCTTTTCACCCTGGAACAGAGGAGACTACGTGGGGACTTGATCCAAGTCTTCAAAATCATGAAAGGCATCGACCACATCAAACCAGAGGAGCTTTTCCAGATCAGCAGGGACACACGCACCCGGGGACACAAATGGAAATTGGGCTTCAAGGCATTCAAAATGGAAAACAGGAGACACTTCTTTACACAGAGAGTTGTCACAATCTGGAATAAACTACCCAGCGATGTGGTTGAAGCTGAAAGTTTGAGTTATTATGTATTTTAATGACCGGTGAAAATAACCTGTTTTTGGCTATTCTAGGTAAATGTGTTCATAACTATATTTTCGTGTTTATGCAGTTAAAATGCAGTAGAGATGTTTATTACATAAGCTTGGCGCTTCTAGTGTTAAGTGTATGTCACAGAAATTATTTTTTTCAAATGGACTCTAGGGCCGGAGCATACAGCCTCAGGGGCCGTGTACAGCCCAGAGGCCGGACGTTCCCCACCCCTGATGTAAACTATAATTACTATCAAGGAGTAAGAAACAATAAAACTTGTTTGAGCTGATAATGTCTCGCATGGCCACTGAGAAGACAGATCCAGTCATTTGGTAGTCAGGAGCATCCATGCTGGGTGTTGACACCTGCCATTATTTGGTACATTATACATTTTAAAGTCGCTTATATGAGTCGATCTGGAAGAGTAGTATACATCTTACTTATACACTATAGCAACATACAAAGATGCAGAAAATCATTATTTTTGGTTACCATGCACATATCCTTATAAATGTTGTTACATTTCGGAAAACAATATTGGCTGGTTATATAAAAAGAATATTCATGTCACCATTTTTTGTTACAGAATTGTTTCCATTAAAAATAAATAAATGTGTGTATATGAAAAATACTAATGTTCTCATAGCAACAATTTTCTACTAATCACAAAACCTAAAAACATCTACTACTAATATCGCTTACATTTCTACAAAACTGCCATACCACAGTGTCATGAAAGCTGTGTTACTTGGGCTCTGGGTCCCTGACACTAAAGTCTAAGTGGGTAGGTAACCCTGGGTAGGTTAATACAAGGCTCCAGTTAGTGAGCAATGAAAAGACTTTTGCAATGGTTGAATATTTTACAAAGCTATCAACGAGTATAAAATAGCACAATTGCCTTTCTCTCTTTCTGTTTTAAATCACTAATATTGTGCAAAGGCAAATCATCTGGCTGACTCACCAGTTGCTTGGCAGCTCATGATGGCAACAGCAGCCCATTTCACTAACAATCAGCTCTCTGCAGACCCTCAAAGTTGATCTTTTACTTTGTGTGAATAAATCATTAATCTTTCCTGCACTTGATTACTCCTCAAGGAGTGAGCTTTGTACAGGTGGCCTGTGAATTAAATTGCTGGCTTGCACAAATGGAAACAGAAGGGAAAGCTTTTAAAACAATGAATCAAATTTCTAAATTTCTAAGCAAAACATAATCTTAAATTTCATCAAAGAAAAGCTGGTAGCTGGTAGTATTGAATCAGTCTTTGTGTTTATAACTTACTGTTGAGGCAAAGTAAATCATAGACACAAATGTACATATGTAAATGTAAATATTTGGGACTTTCACTATGCATCTGTGTGACATAGAACAAATGTGATTCAAGTGTATACACACATTAAATATCAGTAAGTACTTACTTTGACTTTTCTCTTTTTCTGCAGTGCATTAACTGATCATACGTTTCTAATTGTCAATGTAATTGTGTGTAATAATGAACATGCACCAATCAGCCATAACATTATGACCACCTGCCTAATATTGTGTAGGTCTCCCTTTTCCACCAAAACAGCCCTGACCGATTGTGGCATGTACTCCACTAGACCTCTGAAGGTGTGCTGTGGTATCTGGCACCAAGACATTAGCAGCAGATCCTTTAAGTCCTGTAAGTTGCGAGGTGGGGCCTCCATGGATCAGACTTGTTTGTCCAGCACATCCCACAGATGCTCGATTGGATTGAGATCTGGGGAATTTGGAGGCCAAGTCAACACCTTGAACTTGTGATTCATCAGACAGGGTCACCTTCTTCCATTGCTCCGTGGTCCAGTTCTGATGCTCACAAGCTCATTGTAGGCGCTTTTGGCAGTGGACAGGGGTCAGCATGGGCACCCTGACTGGTCTGTGGCTACGCAGCCCCATACGCAACAAACTGCGATGCACTGTGTGTTCTGACACCTTTCTATCAGAACCAGAATTAACTTTTTCAGCAATTTGAGCTACAGTAGCTCATCTGTTGGATCGGACCACACGGGCCAGTCTTCGCTCCCCACGTGCTTCAATGAGCCTTGGCCGCTCATGACGCTGTCGCCGGTTCACCGCTTTTCCTTCCTTGGACCACTTTTGATAGGTACTGACCACTGCAGACCGGGAACACCCCACAAGAGCTGCAGTTTTGGAGATGCTCTGACCCAGTTGTCTAGCCATCACAATTTGGCCCTTGTCAAAGTCGCTCAGATCCTTACGCTTGCCCATTTTTCCTGCTTTTAACACATCAACTTTGAGGACAAAATGTTCACTTGCTGCCTAATATATCCCACCCACGGACAGGTGCCATGATAATGAGATTATCAGTGTTATTCTCTTCACCTGTGGTCGTAATGTTATGGCTGATTGTATGACATGACCAACATGTGCTATAATCATAATAAGGAAAAGTACTAATCAAGAATTTATAAACCATATTTGTATTCCAACTAGTCTCATTATGTGGCCATGATGAGACAAAGCCTGTGTCCTCTGAGAAGCATGCTATCAATGTCAGTCACTGTTTTTTGCATTGTATTTAATTTGATGATTGCACTGATTTAAGAGACGTACCAGTGCTTATAGTTACAAATTCACTATAATATCTAGATCTATAATAGGGTGCACACCCCTGGTAACTCATAGCATGGCAGGGATTGAAGACCAGTAAAATACAGGCTATAGGATATCTCCTGCACTTTGGGCAAGTTTTTACTAGTCCAGTCTCTATATCCTTATTAATCCTGCATAATTGACTTCTGAAACACAAAATCTACATTGTGATTGGTATCATTATTTTAATTGTTATTAACAACTTTATTTTAAGTTTGGGAACCACAACTCTCTAGCAATATATATTTTTAAAATGATGTATGTTAAGTCTATCTCAATGATTTAATGTATTCAAACATTAAAATAATAAGAATAAGAAATGTTAACTAATTCTGTGATAAACTCTTGACCACATAGTTCTGGCTGTGCCAAAGACATGGTAATCTGGTACACAAATGAGATTACTTCATAATACCATTTATAAAGTGGTTTATATAGTTGTGTTTCTTGGAAGCACTGCAAAACCTGGAGGATTGTCAGTCCTAAGATTTCCAAGTGCAATCATGCATCCTAAACAGCACTATTTAATTGGGCAAGCATGATCCAAATTATGGGAATGTCTTCTGTGCCAAACCAGAGAGACAGAGTGCCTGCACTGCTATCAGCAGGTGGGTGCCAATCTGATACTGAGATAATTAGCTGTAAAACAATCCTCCTCTTGAATGATAATAGCCTTGCAGTCTAAAGTCTAGTGTTTGTAAAAGGATGAAAAATGAACAGAAATGCACAACCACACTGTTGGAATTACTATACGAGGGAATATTGTGAGACTGAGAACATGCAAACGGTGGCATCAGGCCTCAAAATGGCCTTTCCCTCCCTGTGAAATACTCTTACCCACATTTCTGTCCTCATTAATCAATCCAGATTGTTTTACTGCTTTGGTCCTTTTTTAATCATACCAATTCACCGCAGTGAGTGAAAAGTGAAAAAATGAAAACTGTAGCCAAAAAAAAGATGTAGGTTTGTTCTGGAAACAACACAATAATTTAATTCTTATGTCTTGGATTCATTACTGTATTGTGAGAACTGAGAATAGTATAGATGCCAGTGTATTATTGACATGGGCTGTGTTGAGTCCAAATATTGTCACCTCATTACCTTATACACCTCACCTCATTTCAATTAAAACTATTAAATCCCAATAGAAATATACTGGACATTTTAACTACAAATGTGAACAAGAGGGAACACTTATTATGCATTTATTACTTTTTAAAACAATAGGTAGAGTAGTTAAACAGATTTTCTTTTCTTTCCATGCCTATATGTTTAAAATATGTAACTGCATTAGATATTAAAGGAAAATACAAAAGGTACCTGCCAATATTTCAAAGATGACATAGAAAAGGATTTGAATGATGTTTTCAAAATCCTCAAAGGAACAAATCAAAACTGAAATAAGGCCATTTGAATGAGCAGAAATAAATAAGATACATTTAAGACTGACAATAGAAAATCCAGTCTTCACCCAGTGTAGCATGGGTGTTTAGGAGACAAACATTTCCTAGCCTTGTAGTTAAAGCAATCTCTCTAAACTCCTTTCAGTTGATAAGCTACCAACCTATATTAGGTTCTACTACAATTACATCATAGGTCTGCCACCTCTACAACTTTGGGCTTTATTAATGTTGGCAGGCATTAAACAAGTAACAAGTTGTCTTAAACAAGCTTAAACAACTTGTTGTAAGGTCATGAATATAATTAACATGCTGTTTATTGGAGTTGAATTAGTGGCGTTGGAATCCAGGTCGGTGAGCCATTTGATATCCACTTGAGAAATTATCCACAAATAGAAACAAATGAGTCAATGGTGAATGCATTACAACATTTACAAAAACACTCCAAACAATACACACAGTTTAAGTGGAAAGTATTCACATTCAATTATTGAAAAGAATCTATATGTTATAGACTGATTTCAATGCAGCAGCAGTCCAAAGGTTACACACTTCCTGTCTTAACTCAGTTCAATCATCTTGAATCTTTACAGTTTTCTCTAGGCTGAATCAGTGCTCAACAATCATTGCATTGGTAAATAAGTATAGTTTAATGCACAATATTTATTTGACCAAATAAGTAATGAATCACTGAAAGAAATTTTAAATTAAGGACGTGAATATTTTTGACTTTTTTTTAATATAGTATCATAAATAAGTAGGTTTTCAAAGCATTAGTGAAGGAAGGCATTGGAACTGCAGCATAGTATATCATGCATTTATGCATCACCATTCCTGATGTGCACGTTTGAGTTTTCAAAGGATGTAGCCCTTTAGTTTACAGAAGGATATTACTATTATAAATAATCAATTTGCATATTAGAATCTGGTAGTGGGGGTCTACACTGAAGGTTCAACACTCACTTTACTACACCAAAAATAGGACTAGTACCCCATTTTTACAAAAAGATGTGATTACCTCCCATTGTACCCTTTAACTACTCAATACTGAAATACACAGCTTGAGAATAAGGTTCAGTGAGATGCAACCTTACCAAAAAAATATTTAATCAATGTCTCATGGTTTGACGTTCCCACCTTTGGGAAATCACAGCCTAAAGTTGATTAAAAGTGTGGACCAATATCACAAAAAAAAAAAAATAATAATAAAAATAATTGCATTGAACTTAAGTCTCATTCAACATCAAGGAGCAGATGCATGAAAGGCCAAAGCACCCACGCTAAGAACACAATGTTTACAGGTTTCCGGATTGTGATTTCCACATGAACTCCAGTACCAGTGTGATGGAAGCCCTGGGAATTGATCTTTCATCCCCAAGCTGCAGAAAAATTGATACAAACAGAATTTAGTGCAGCATCTATGGTTGAAAGCTGATGGACTGACAGCTTATGCAGGGTAAGAAGAGAACCTTCAAAACTATTTAGTATTATACAATTTCCTAACTGACTGATTTTGGCAAATAAAAAAGTTTTAAGAAGTACAGTAGTGGTCATGTTTTCTAAACAACAAGATTATAAATGTCTATGACTGGAATGAAGGGTCAATTTTTGTCTTGAAGTTTTAGAACACATTACCGAACAAGGTTTGAAACTTCTACGATGCTAATTGAATAATGTATTACCAATGTCTTCATAACTTTATATTTAATTGAGTAAATCATATTTTACAGATAATCAATCAAATGATAATATTATCAAAAACATGTTAAGTCTAAACGTTATCCCATACAATATGCATGTTTTATCATACATTTAAAAAGTAAATAGTAAATAGTACACTCCTATTCAAAGCAAGAGCACAGTATTGCAACCAGTAAAAACAACTGCAGCTCACTTAAGCACAGCAAATCAGTAATTATCTGAAATATTTGTGGCACATGCCTTGCGACCTATGCCTGTCGGGATCGGCTCCGGCATCCCCCGCGACCCACAAGGATAAGCGGTTTCGAAAATGGATGGATGGATGGATGGATTTGTTGCACATTAAAAACAATAATGAATAAACTGCAAAAAAAGGAGTACATGTAACGGAGATTGGAAAATAAATATAGACCTTCAATTATAACAATATGTTTTAGAAGAGAAATGCATAAAAAATAAATAAATCTGCAAACTATAATAATATTTCTATGTCAGGATAGAAACAAAAGATGAATTACATTGGTTTAATTTTTAAAGTACTATTCAGTAATCATAATATGAATATAAATAATTGTAACTGATCATCCATTTACTAACCCAACTTAGAATTAGCAAAATAAAGATGTAGTGATATTTATTACTTGATGACTTGATGATTAACAATGACTAGGAGCTACTTAATAACTGAAAGAATTACTACAATTTAAAACTATATACATTAGTGAATCATGTAAATCAAGTAAAGAGTGCCAACACTTTGTGTGTGACTGAAATATGTATACACATTTTGTATCCACTTGGCTTATGCTTTCAAACAGCATACGTACAATATTCCATTGTGCATGCTTGTAAGGCTTTAAGTCAGGGTTTACCAACTTTATACTCAGTGAGGCCCCATTTTAACAAAATTCATCTCCGACCCCCAAAATGCTTCAGCATGTTTCTTGTATATTACTGTGTACGTTGATGTGGTTTACACTTTCAATTTAAAGTGTTTAAATTAATTTCATCATAGTTTTAATTTTATATTTACAAAAATCTGAGGAAGAAAATAATATTAAACAAAAATAACCATGATTTTGTCGCCCCTATTCCTTTATGCTGTGACTCCAAATGGGGTCACAACCCCAGGTTTGGGAACCACTGGTTTAAGTGTTGTTGACCATTTTCATTACATTATAAAATATTATTATACAATAATATAAAACCACATTGTGTTTTCGTATTCTCTGATGGCCCTATAACATTTCTGATGCATGTTGATAAAATCTGGACAGACAATATGTACTTACTGAATCCTACACTCCTGTCTGGTAAGACTCATTTCCAAGGTTAGACTTCTAACACTGGTCATCTGGAAAAGCTATCTTGAACAAAAGAATACACAAACACAACCTGAATCATCTATAGCAGTCCCTGAAGTAAAGTCATAAAGTACAATATCAAGTTAGGTTATTATTTTATTACACTATTATTTAGGACATTATTTGGGACTTTGGATGAAATATTCAGAACATTAAATCTGTAAATTCCTGGATAATGATTTTCCTGTTGAAAGCTTTAATCACCCAGCAGGGACAGAGGGAAAAGAAAAGTACACAGAGAATAGGAGCAGCTTGAATTGCCACTTGGATCATCGTTAAAGCAGGCATTTCAGGTTTTATACCAAATGAATGGAGTAGCTGTTTGCATAGGGAGAGAAAACAGGTTTCAGTGGGAAATAATATGTTATAGTAGAGTTAAGCAAAAACAAGTACACTTAATTCTGACTAAATTCATACTGGAGCCATTGTTTAATTTCACTCAGAATGTATTGTAGCTGTATTTACAGGTCACCCCATTTCCATTTCCTCTACTCCTGATTTCAGTTCAAATCACTATGTTATAATGCTAATTAAAAATAGAAATAATAAAAGCACAGTAATATTTTAGAGTGATTGTGAATTCTTTAATATTGTTTCATATTGTCTTTTAAAAAGTAAAGTAACTGTAAAGCGCTGTAACAACTGGGAAGTCAAGATGTTTAACTCTGACCTTGTAAATGTGCTGATCAAATACCCTGCAGTCTCTTGGGACCTTATTCAATTGTCATCTTTGTAGCTTGTTTGACAGTTGTTCTTAAAGTGTGTCCAGAATAATGCATCTGAGGCACATCCTGTTTCCACTGGAGGAGGTGTTTGTCTTGGCCGAGTTAAGAAAACCTACAATCTGGAGAATATGTTGAAACAGATGGGTAGTTTATCTGGCCTGGTTTGGCGACTGAAGTTCTGGTCCTCAACGCCACACATTGCAGAAAAAAAAAACATTATAACACTTAACCTCATAATTAATCTCATTTGTAACATGAAACTCTATATCTGTGGTGGGCTGTTGTTATTACTGTTGTGTGTGGGAGAGTGTACTTGTATACAGAATTTAATTAGTATAGTAACATGAACACACAACACATAGAAAACTTTCTGTTTCAAACTCTAGCTTCCCTGGTTATACCAGTTCTTCATTTTATTTAGTATTAACTAAACAGTGAGAACATGTACAATTAAAATGCAATACTCAGTAGCTTCTGTTTTTTAGTTTATTTTACCTTACTTATACATTTTTCATTTTTTTTGAAATGCAAATCACTCTGTTTTTGGTTTTGAGGGAACTACAGAGAGAAGCATTTTAAATATTTATAGTGGATACCTTATTTCCCAAGGGGATTAATGAGGAATTGTTTTAATTTTGTTTTCCTCAAATTAACTCGTTTTTGATAATGTACAACAGACTTTATTAAAATGGAATTAATCTAGAGCACCTCAATATTAAGACAACCAGTTATATATAATGGTTTTGTCTCAAAATAAACATTTTTTTAATGTTATATTATACTCATTTATTATCAATAATCGTAGTTATTAATACCTTTTAAAAAATACATAACTGTTAAGGGCAGATACAAAGAGTTTGTAATGTGATAACCTAATTAACTATGTTGATGTTGATTAACATTACTATAACATGAAGACTAGGTTAAATGTTATTTCAATTAATGTGATTTCAAGTTAACTGCTGGCATTGATTAGTAAAAAGTAAACATATCTCCAATGCTGTTTTGGTCATAACAATTCTGCACCTGTAACGGTGGCTCATCAGATGTATGAGCATGTAAAGTCACGTGAACCCCTCAGTAAAAATCAGTACAGTGTTAAGCCTCCCATGTTGGGAGACCCGGTCGTTTGGCGGTGCGGGCTTAACACTTTACTGGGTGGAGCTGCTGCGGTGAGGAGTGTCTGTGCAGCGAGTATTGAATCCTGAGCAGGGAGCTCCGACCACACCGGCTACAAACCCCTGTTCACATGTTTATTTCAGAGTAATTAATCTTCCAAATATAAACTGCCTGGACTTGAATATATATTCCACATTAAAATGAATGCTGAACTGCCCCTGTGACATTTTTTCTTTAATGATATAGAGGTTCAAGCCTATAACTAATTGGGAATATTACCAAAATAAATTAAGAAAACAATAGAACAAGAAACCAGCATATTTGTTTCCCTTTCCTTGGAAATTGTTTTTAAGCCTGAAGCAGAAACCTAAAGTTAAGTTTCAATTTTACAGAGGGAACATCAATATGAGTTCGAAAGTTTTTCTGCATCCAAATAAATTTATTTACAGACATTTTTTCAGACATCTCAGTTCATGCTTTAGTAAATATCCTTAAGTATGTATAACATATAGCCTACTATACATAAACACACATTCCATATATAATTTGAAATTATTATTTCAACAAGTACAATATGCAGATAAAGAAACCCAGAGCTGTGAAATAAAAAGCCCTGTTACATAACAGGGTTATATAATACAGCACAATAGTAATATATAACATAATTTTTTGGAGAGCTGTATATATTAATTAAGAGACCACTCCAAGTTCAGAAATCAATGTTAAGTGGTCAATTTTTTGTCCAGAGCTGTATATATATTAAAAAAAACCCATGGAGAACATGGATCCCTGCAACATTAAAACAACTAAAATATTAATAATACATGGATTATTCATAATTTTAGTAAACCGATTAAATAGATCAATTAACTGCTGAAAATATAGAAAAGACTAATTTTACTCACCAAAAAGTAGTGAATTTCTGACCTATCTGTGAAATGCAAAAAGAGGCAGGTTCTCTGTGTGCTAAGCTAGATAGAACAGCCAAAAAATGGGGGGGTTCTTGCACAAGTGCTTATCAGCAGCTTTGTTAGAAAATTATTTCACCAAATCCATTATGTAAGTCCAATGCTTCCCATAGTCCTCTGTGTTATTCTCAATTTGAAAGAAAACTGGCAATGTCTTAATAAATGTACTATTATTATCCATTGGTTACCAATTTAACAGTGACTTCAAACACCAGGTCTGTGCAGGCTGGAGCTGGGTTTAAAATGGCACACATAATGTCATCAGAAGTAATAAAAGAGTAAAGGGGAGAAAATGAGAGAAAACATTGAAATCCTTATTTTTTAATAAACAACAGTAGATCTAAGTTTAAGTCCAGAAGCTTCTGATATTCATTAACATATTTACCTCTTCTTCTTCTTCTTCTTCTTCTTCTTCTTCTTCTTCTTCTCCTTCTTAGCAGCACAAGTATTACAAAAATAGCAGTAATAGTAGCTTAATAGTAGTAGTTTTGTTATTATATTGTGAGCATTATTATTCTTCCTCTTCTGAATGAAATCAATTCTCTTTTTTATTGCTCTCACTAGGAAAATGACTTTGTCATGGCTTAAAAGTCTTCGGTGGATTCATCTTATAAATCTTTATTCCAGGTGAGTGGAGCCTCTCCATTACTGATTGTGGGGGAGGGATGACAGACAATAAAATACAGTCTGAAACATTCCTGCTGTTCAGACACAAATACCTTCCAAACTAAAGGTAGGGAGAGTCTCAGGGGAAAGTTTAATGTAGACACTGAAGAATATTTATTTGCTATATATGAAATAAATCATCTAATAGTCTAAGCAGGGCACCAGCAGAAATTCCTTCCAATTGTAATTGTATCTATAATCCAGAAAAAGCAAAAATGTATTTTAACACTAATCAACAGGTGGCGGAGGAATCTAATTGCTAATATATATAAACTTTAATGTTTTATGATGAAAGCTGTGAGAAAGTATGTTAGTCAGATCAAAGATCAAACAAAATAGAAATATCAAATGTAATAAAAAGATAGGTTTTGGTCAATTGGTACATATTCAGATTAGTTACCTTGCTCTTGTTGATACATAGAACAATACTGCCAATCGAGATAAAATCAACAATTAAATAATTAAATATGTGATCTTTTTTTTTTCATGATTTCGAATCATGGACAGGAAATCAGCAAACTGGTAAAAATTACAGTAAAGCAGCACAACCTTTTCCTGAAAATTGCAGTAGGTGGCAGCACTATGAACAAGTATTGGAAAATTATCACCAATGTAATTACTATGAACAAACAGTGGGGTGTAGTGTGTGAAGGAAGATATGTAAGAAGGGAATGGATCCGCTTGAGTGTGTGTTTTGGCTACATTTGATCTATGGCTTTTGACCATTTTGTATGAGGACTACTGACCAGAACTGGACGAGGATCACGATTACAAAATCAGATCTGAATATCTGGATTACAACCAGGACACTTGCTTTGCGCTATCAGCTGGAGCCTGAGAACATTTTTACTATGGGGAAACTGTTTAGTGGCTCTTAACACTAGCTAGGGCTACATTTCACAGCTGTAGTCAATGCCCTACACCAGGGATTAGTCGGCAGGAGTTTTTAATTTTACAGTCTGTTTAAAGGCTACATTTGATTTCATACCAATCCTGACCCGTAGACACAGACACCTCCAGCCCCCTTCTGTGTCAAATATACTCTATACTCTATATATATGTAATCTCACTGCATTATTTGTGGCTTAGAACACAAAGCCGTCACTTTCTCTTTTGGCTGGCAGCGTGCGTTTTTGCCAGGCACTTGGGTTGCTCCCAAATTCCAAAGATATGCTGCTGAGGTGGATTTACTACACCATATCACCCTGTAGGTGCATTTTTGTGTGCTGTCCTGAGATCGACTGGTGTCCAATCCAGGCTGCACACTACCTTGCTCCCTGTGTCCACCAAGTTAGGTTCTGGCTCAATGTGACCCTTTACTGGATGATGCGGTAAATGAAAATGGATGGATGGATAATAATCATAATATACATTTGTATTCAAGGATAAAACTTGCCCGCAGTTATAGCAACACTGTGCGTTTTCAATGTAGCATTCCTTAACTTTTACAAAATTGTCTTGTAGAGCATAATCCCAGTAGGATTGATTTGGAAATTATATATTTATTTTCAGAATGCAGCTTTTAAGGTTGATCAGATTTGTTGATACATAGCTTAGTGGTTTATTTCTGTTGACGTCTATTTGCTTTTCTTTATACAAATGTGATTTTGAAGAGCTTGCTATACACATCTCTGCATAGGAATTCTGGCATGGAATTCTATTATGTCAGAAGTCATAATATTCTGGTGAAAATAACAATCATTAAAGCAGCAGGAACGATAACACCTCTACTTTAATCTACAAGTACAATAAAATGTTATACTAGTATATCCCTTTTGATTCATATTCTACTTGTAATAAGTTACACTCAGTTTCTGTGGATATCTAAGATTTGATATCGATTTGTACAATTTTGTACATCATATAATTGTGTGTGTTGCCATGGATACCCCCATGTAGTATTGATCCTGCTTGCAACCTACAAAATTAATAATTGTAATAACCTTTAATAATTAACAACACATATCCCCACATATATATGATGCAAATAAGTATTTCATAATCCCTGCAAGTAATAGTTACGATCATTGTAGAATTTACGTTTTTTTTTACAGGGTTCTGAATAGTTGGCTGGATTAAATACTCTCTTTGTTTTTGAATGCCAGCTGCAACAGAAAAATATTCATATTCAGTACCTTTAAAATGATTGCTGTCTGACTCAATTGCACAAACAATATATGGAATTAATGGAATTGAGAAAAGAATCACCTTGTCTTTCTGGCAGACCATTTTTGTATCCATTTTATAATGTTAACATTTTTTTAATATATATACAGTGAGGGAAAAAAGTATTTGATCCCCTGCTGATTTTGAACGTTTGCCCACAGACAAAGAAATGATCAGTCTATAATTGTAATGGTAGGTGTATTTTAACAGTGAGAGACAGAATAACAACAAAAAAATCCAGAAAAATGCATTTCAAAAAAGTTATAAATTGATTTGCATGTTAATGAGTGAAATAAGTATTTGACCCCTTCGACTTAGTACTTGGTGGTAAAACCCTTGTTGGCAATCACAGAGGTCAGACGTTTCTTGTAGTTGGCCACCAGGTTTGCACACATCTCAGGAGGGATTTTGTCCCACTCCTCTTTGCAGATCCTCTCCAAGTCATTAAGGTTTCGAGGCTGACGTTTGGCAACTCGAACCTTCAGCTCCCTCCACAGATTTTCTATGGGATTAAGGTCTGGAGACTGGCTAGGCCACTCCAGGACCTTAATGTGCTTCTTCTTGAGCCACTCCTTTGTTGCCTTGGCTGTGTGTTTTGGGTCATTGTCATGCTGGAATACCCATCCATGACCCATTTTCAATGCCCTGGCTGAGGGAAGGAGGTTCTCACCCAAGTTTTGACGGTACATGGCCCTGTCCATCGTCCCTTTGATACGGTGCAATTGTCCTGTCCCCTTAGCAGAAAAACACCCCCAAAACATAATGTTTCCACCTCCATTTTGGACCACAACACTTTCACCCAGTTCTCCTCTGAATCATTCAGATGTTCATTGGCAAACTTCAGACGGGCCTGTACATATGCTTTCTTGAGCAGGGGGACCTTGCAGGCGCTGCAGGATTTCAGTCCTTCACGGCGTAGTGTGTTACCAATTGTTTTCTTGGTGACTATGGTCCCAGCTGCCTTGAGATCATTAACAAGATCCTCCCATGTAGTTCTGGGCTGATTCCTCACCGTTCTCATGATCATTGAAACTCCACGAGGTGAGATCTTGCATGGAGCCCCAGACCAAGGAAGACTGACAGTTATTATGTGTTTCTTCCATTTGCGAATAATCACACCAACTGTTGTCACCTTCTCACCAAGCTGCTTGGCGATGGTCTTGTAACCCCTTCCAACGTTGTGTAGGTCTACAATCTTGTCCCTGACATCCTTGGACAGCTCTTTGGTCTTGGCCATGGTGGAGAGTTTGGAATCTGATTGATTGATTGCTTCTGTGGACAGGTGTCTTTTAAACAGGTAACGAGCTGAGATTAGGAGCACTCCCTTTAAGAGAGTGCTCCTAATCTCAGCTCATTACCTGTATAAAAGACACCTGGGAGCCAGAAATCTTGCTGATTGATAGGGGATCAAATACTTATTTCCCTCATTAACATGCAAATCAATTTATACCTTTTTTGAAATGCGTTTTTCTGGATTTTTTTGTTGTTATTCTGTCTCTCACTGTTAAAATACACCTACCATTAAAATTATAGACTGATCATTTCTTTGTCAGTGGGCAAATGTACAAAATCAGCAGGGGATCAAATACTTTTTTCCCTCACTGTATAGTAATGCATAATAGCTTGAAAAACACAGGGTTTGGGGAAATGGACAATATAACAATGTTCACAATGTGTTTAACAGTGGAAAGACCCAGCTTTACCTGCATTGTTTAATGCAATCCTAGAAGAGACTTTTTATCACTTTTGTAAACTGACCAGATTAATATTGTGTTATCCCTCTTTTATCACAGCTCTGAGCACAACAAGCTGGTCTTTGTTACCTCTTCCTGATTCCCACCACCCCACCCCACAGGTTTTCTATGGGTTACAGTCAAGGTAAATTACATTGTTTTTCAAATGCAAACATAGAATTTACTACATATACATAATATTACAAACATAAAATATCCCTCTATATAGCTACACTATATAATATCTATACATTACAGTGAGTAACTTTTAGGTAGAACAGATGGTCAGAATGGTCTACAGATGTAACAATAAGCTTGACAAACGGAAGCGATACACAAGTAGGTTTAATTGCAAAGGTAGACCATTTTTTGCTCTGCAAAATCACAGAAACAGAGGTCTCTTCCTTGTAACATGCCAAATGTCACTATCAGAAAATGTTGCATTCAGACTGGTTGTATTGAAGTGAGACCTTAATAACCCAAAATTACATTAATACTGCGCCTATTACATCTTAAATACACATTTAAAATTAACTGAGAACATTTTCCACAGAAGAAAGCCTTGGTATAGTTAGCTTTTGCATACTGTACACATATTGTATCAGTGTTCATAGGGATTTACATGCCCTACAGACCTTTATTGTTTTTTTCCCACTATGTGAATTTTTGATGAGAAAATCAGATTTTGAGGCCTTTAAAGTAATGAAATACATTCCAACAGTTTGCAGTACATTCTAGACGTACCATTCCTCTGAAAATGCTTCCAGAAGAAAAAAATAAACTGAGGTTAAGTTATGTAATGTGTTGGAATGTTATTTACTTTTATTTATTTTTTGCTTCAAACCACAACACAGTTTGTTTAGCATCCTGCTGGAGCCAAAGTTGTAAAGAAAACCCATTTGAGATGCACCACAAATTACATGGCTTGAAAAACAGATCTCTAAATAGACATTTTTACTTAACATTCCTCTTCTCTATACTGTTGTGCATGTGTATTATATGTAACTGATTTGATTCACATTTTGCATCATTGTGCCAAGTGGAATGTTTCTTGTATTAATTTTAACAGTTGGAGCTGGAGCATTGTAAGACACAAAGTATAATACAATGAAAATGATATATAATAATAATATTGAAGATTATAATTCCTATTATACTCACACAATACAAAATAATTCAGCTATAGTAGTTGCCCATGAACATAAGGACAAATCTCTTTAGATTGCACCTTCATGTCATTCTGGTCTTCTCTTAAACCTTAATGTTATTCACTGTAATGTGTGGTTGACTATTTTTAATAATTATGTTATGTATACGAAGAATATCATATGTTCAATTTATTTGAATTATTTAAAGCACCTGATAACTGCCAATTGGTTTGAAATCATTTTAGATCTAAATTGTTCTTACGTGCACTCACCCAATATATTCCTGTAGTCTTGAAACAACATACTTTGAAATTAAAAGTATGCACTAATTTAACAAAATGCTAGAAAATAATGATTTAAATACAAAAACATATTCTAATTAAATTTTTTCTCATTTGTTAACCACACAAGTAAGTTAAATAGTACATTACCTGTCCAAATAGGAAACCATCTGTTAATATTTGTAATAATGATATATTAATAACTAATCACATTTGCAACCAATACAGATTACTATGACCTATTGTTATGTAAGTTGTTACTACAGTAATACATTTCCTTCTTGACAGTTGAAAAGGTTTAAACTTTGCATTCTATAAAACTCACACAGAGAAAACTATATTATCAACTATGTTTTGTTGTACATGTGTCCTTTAAAAAAAAAAAAAACATATATAATTGCCATAAAATTGTGTCTGTATGTCTGTAAATTTTGCTAAACTGGATCTTCCCAATTTGAACATTTCCAGGTGGTTTACAAAGCTATTTGGTTGCATAATTGTTTAGAGCCTTAACCTGAAAACCTGTTGTTTTGTTTTTCTTTCATTTGTGTTATTTTCAGGGATCAACCTCAGACAGTATTATATAATCCCCTATGTTTGGCAGTACACCTAAGGAAATTATGTTATCAGTTGGAGTTCTGTCCTAGTGATGACAATAAATACTGTATATACTGTAATGCAAGAAGGCAACTAAGAGACCATACTACAGAATACTTTCCTAACTTGCCTGCCTGTCTTAAGGTGGTTCACAGCGGACATGGCGTGGCAGTCATCACAGACCCCCCTTCACAACGAACGTGCCACGGTAGTAGCAGGACAGTCAGTGGACAGGCTCTCATTAAATCAAAGTTGTATGACTTTTGATTAACATGCAATAAGCATTACATTTATGGGGCACCATTTGTGTCCTATATAATTTCATTCACGAAAGTGCTTGAACAATGTCTGTAATTAATTTAGTGGATGAAATTATGAAATAGGGTTATCATTTTGTCCATGAAATGGAATGTAACTTTTAGGCAGGTGTGAAAAAATGCTGTAAAGTAAGAATGCTTTCAAAAATAGACATGTTAATAGATTATATTTATCAATTAACTAAATGCAAAGTGAGTGAACAGAACAAAAATCTAAATAAAATCCATATTTGGTGTGACCACCCTTTGCCTTCAAAACAGCATCACTTCTTCTAGGTACACTAGCACAAAGTCAGGGATTTTGTAGGCATATAGTCAGGTGATTAAACAATTATACCAAACAGGTGCTAATGATCAATTCAATTTGTAGGTTGAAACACAATCATTAACTGAAACAGAAACACCTGAGTAGGAGGAATAAAACTGGGTGAGGAACAACCAAACTCAGCTAACCTCAGTTAAGGTGAGGCTGCTGAAGACAGTTTACTGTCAAACGTCATACACCATGGCAAGACTGAGTACAGCAACAAGACACAAGGTAGTTATACTGCATCAGCAAGGTCTATCCCAGGCAGACATTTCAAGGCAGACAGGGGTTTCCAGATGTGCTGTCCAAGCTCTTTTGAAGAAGCACAAAGAAACGGGCAACGCTGAAGACTGTAGACGCAGTGGTCAAGGAAACTTACTGCAGCAGATGGGACACATCATGCTTACTTCCCTTCACAATCGGAAGATCTCCAGCAGTGCCATCAGCTCAGAATTGGCAGAAAACAGTGGGACCCTGGTACACCCATCTACTGTCCGGAGAAGTCTGGTCAGAAGTGGCCTTCATGGAAAACTTGCGGCCAAAAAGCCATACCTCCGTCTTGGAAACAAGGCCAAGGGACTCAACTATGCACGAAAACATAGGAACTGAGGTGCAGAAAAATAGCAGCACGTGCTCTGGACTGATGAGTCAAAATATGAAATATTTGGCTGTAGCAGAAGGCAGTTTGTTCGTCGAAGGGCGGGAGAGCGGTTCACGAATGAGTGTCTGCAGGCAACAGTGAAGCATGGTGGAGATTCTTTGCAAGTTTGGGGCTGCATTTCTGTAAATGGAGTTGGGGATTTGGTCAGAATTAATGGTCTCCTCAATGCTGAGAAGTACAGGCAGATACTTATCCATCATGCAATACCATCAGGGAGGCATCTGATTGGCCCCAAATTTATTCAGCATGACAATGACCCCAAACATACAACGGAAGTCATTATGAACTATCTTCAGCATAAAGAAGAACAAGGAGTCCTGGAAGTGATGGTATGGCCCCCACAGAGCCCTGATCTCAACATCATCGAGTCTGTCTGGGATTACATGAAGAGAGAGAAGCAACTGAGGCTGCCTAAATCCACAGAACTGTGGTTAGTTCTCCAAGATGTTTGGGCCAACCTACCTGCCGAGTTCCTTCACAAACTGTCTGCAAGTACCTAGAAGAATTGATGCTGTTTTGAAGGCAAAGGGTGGTGACACCAAATATTGATTTGATGTAGATTTTTCATTTGTTCACTCACTTTGCATTTTGTTAAATGATAAATATAATCTATTACAATGTCTATTTTTGAAAGCATTCTTACTTTACAGCATTTTTTCACACACGCCTAAAACTTTTGCACAGTACTGTATTTTTCCTAACATCATTGTGTGGACATAATGCTTACTTGGGTGTTCATTCTGTCCACGAAGGGAAAATACATTTATTTGTTTGTCAACAAAATTGCTAAGCACGA
Source organism: Amia ocellicauda (assembly GCF_036373705.1). NCBI lineage: Eukaryota > Metazoa > Chordata > Actinopteri > Amiiformes > Amiidae > Amia > Amia ocellicauda. The sequence continues at coordinate 18,799,404 of NC_089852.1, forward strand.
AATTAGTATGTTGTCCTGTATACAGAATGAATGTACTACCAATTGCAACCAGGAATGATTGAAGCTAAGGAGTTAAGGATGTTTACAATTTAATTCATAGCTCTGTCACTTTCATAACGAAACATTTGAGGGTAAATAATACTTTTAATTGTTATAATTGTAATATATTGCTTGTATTATAATATCAAGCAAATGTTTCTCCAAATCTACCATTATAAAGGCAAACTGTCCCTTATCAAGCGCAATAGCACATCACTTTTCAGACTATATTGGCTTTTGCAAGTTGAAACTTGAATGGATTTTCACTGTATGACAGTTATCGTATAAATATTAAATATTAAAATATTTAAACGTTTCTCCTCCATTTTAACTATTTCGATATCTCCACTGAGCCTCTTGCTGTTCTCCAATTGGCTGATGACTGTTTATGTCACGGTGTGGTGTGGCGAAAGATGAAAATATTTGATCTCTTGCAAGCTGCTCTGCTTTGCCGCTTCTTAAGTCTGCCCATCTGCTGCAGTGCACTCCTGTTTCCATTGAATTCAGTGGGATCTGCCGCACCATGTCTGGTGTGAAAGACCCTTTATTTATCATTGCTAGGATAGGACTTTTCCTATATTGATGTTACCAAATCACGGCCACAATTTCCTATACTCTCCATTCCAACCTTACTTTAGTTACACAATCCTAACTATCATTTATCATCTCACTTATCAACTGATCAAGTCTGAATCCTGGGGTAACCATGATTTAACTAATTGTCTCCATCACCATGCACTGAAAATGGTTGTACAGTGGATGAACTGTTCCGTCTTTGACATCAGCTGGAGAAGGACTGGATATCACTCTCAGACATTGAAAAAAGGCAGCCCAATCTGGCACTAGTGGTAGTTCATCTTTGCCTTCTACACCTGAACCCAGCGTATTTTGCTGGAGGTGTAAGGGACATTTTCTTCCTGGAAAATGTCCAGGATATGAAATATATGTCTGGACCCAGTGTGATGACAGCACTCCGGGGGTTGATGCCTGTGCATTACATCCTTCTTTGATGCAGGTGGAGTGCTCTTATGCTCCTCTTATTCCTATTCCAGAACAGCTGATGGTACCGCTCACTCTACACCACTGGAGAGAAAGAGAACTCCTAGACACTGGTTTGCATGAAAGGATCTGCGAGAAACTTAAAAATCCCAAAGAGGCCTTACACACTTGGAATGGAAAGCCTTTATATCTGACAAACAGGGAAATAACCCACCCTCTCGGCTGGACTACATTAGAATATACACTGCATGGAAATTCTTGGAGGATTTCCCATGATAGTGCTGGCTGACAAGTCTCTGGCTTTTGCGGTGGTGATTGGTTGGGCTTTTCTATTTCCGAGTGGTCTCCAGCTAGATGTCCGACAACGCTGGTACTGGTTTCCTCACAATTAATCTTCAAAACATATTTTTCTCTCTGACAGTGTTGCTGCCCATATAGCAGAGCCTTCTTTCTCTTCTCCTGTTTCCAAAGTGACGATACCACCATTTAATTTCTCAATCACAACGCTCAAGCCTGATATTCCTTTTTCTTCTTATTGTCCAGTTTCCTTCTCTGCTCTTTCGGCGGTAATCGACCAAACAGTGTCCCAGGCTAATTTGTCTGATTCATAGAAGTTAATGTGAATGCAGAGGTAACCTACCAAGAAAAGGATAGGGTATGGTTACAAGCTCATGTGCAGTCAAAGGCCACCAATCGGTTTTCGGCCAAGCTGGCTGCTAACTGGAAAGGCCCATTTAGGATTGTTAAACAGCTAGGACCAGTCAACTATCTGGTTGTGGTGCAAACCTCGGAAAAGGTCACATTTTCTAGCTAAAACCCTGTTTTCCTTCTGCTACCAAACTAGAGGTCCAAGAATGCAAAAGGTGTCTTGACAGTTTTGCAGATGACAGTGAGGACGAGGAGTTCCTGGGATTCCCTGATACAACACAGGTTTCCCACGTCAACCCCTACTTCAGCTTTTCCCAACGGGGTAGGGGGTGGAGTGTAACAATACAGATATTTTTGTTAATTTGACGAGACACACCCCTACCAATCAACAGGTGACTGACTCGATAAAAATTGTTTTGCTTTGATTGCCGATAGACAGACAGATATCTCTAATGTGCTGTGCTATTATCACCGTTCAGGAGCATCCCTTTCTTCCTCTCTACCCACATTCATTCAGCTCTTATCTAGCAATTGAAGAAGACAGCATCTCCAATGTCTTGCTGATGTTTACTTCTCCAGCAGTGAACTTTAGCACAGTCAACCGGCTTTTCTTTAACAGTGTTCCCAAAATAATCTTTCCTTCTCCTCTTCTGATCTCGGGCTGAAGGGATTGATATCACATTCTAGGGGATTCCCCTTCTCCACAGTCTTTCAAAGAGGACACGGTTAGGACAAGTGCGAGATGCTTAAAGAGACAGTCAGATCGAGACTCTTTATACTTGCTGCCATGTTGCAATGTTGTGTTTGCGATGTTTGCACCTGTCGGTTGCCACATTCACATTGTCCCCATTGTAAAACAGGAGAACAAGAGACTGTCTTAATTAATCATGTGGATAAAAACTAGGAAAACACCATTAAACCAATTAAGATAAATGAAAGAATAAAATACCATTTGCTCTTCATTCAGGTTTATTTTCCAATCTTCCATCAACACAGTGTTTGCTAAACTGCACCATCTGTCCATTACTTTTTAATCTAGAAAGCCTGTAATTATGTAGGTTTTGAGATGAATTTCACTGCTTGTTTTCAAATCTCAAAGAAAGCACTGCTAACCATTCTGAAATGATTTAGTAACAATAAAACAAACAAACAATTAAAGCAAAACACAGTATTAGCAAATTTGAAAGCTGGGGGCTGGAACAAAAAGTTCCTCTGACTCAACACTGATACCTAATTTCCCAGAAATTGAGATTGATGAAGAATTTCATAATTAAATAAATACATAATTTTAAAAAGGTATATATATAGATGTGTGTGTGATCTTACCAATAAATTCAAGGGTCTTATTTCAGTAAGACACTTATTTCCAGGTTATTTTAATAAAGCTGCATATTTTACAAAACTTAAAGTTTTTAATAAGGCATTTTACAGTAGGCTACACTAGTAGGCCCTACTGTAATACAATAATTTTATACAGTATTTAATCCAATTTCTATTTTTCCATGATGCAACAACACTTACTTTGTAATCTAAATGTTTCTACAATACTGTACTGTACTGGTGGTCATGAACTTTACTATATATGGCACAACTAAGTTAACAAATAATATGGTAGCTTCTCTGTGTGCTCTAGAACCAGCAGTTACATTGTACTTAGATGCCCCACTTTACAATAACTTGTTTTAGTAACCAGCATGCATTCTTGTAATGACCTGGGAACTGTATACACTGGACGAGTGTCCTATTATAAAGTGTTTACCATCTTAAATACTTTTTTAAATTTCCTTCACATGCTTATTTAAATGTTTTGCTTTATAAACAAAAAATGCAATACACATTTGCATGCGCTTATATACTGTATATTACTTTATATGCCCATATAGCTTATTATACACCAACATTAACATTACTTCATCATCTTCCTTTGAAGACTTTTTTTTTTTAATTAAATGCATCTGTTGCTGCCAGTGTGAAAGGCTATCACACACACACAGGTTTTAAGCTTTAGGAAAGCAGTTTTGTCTGACACAAGTAGTAAACTCATGTTTTCTAGTTTTGGACTACACTAAAACATAGTAGTATTTGGTAAAGTATGGTACTAGATTACTAATAAGTGTATTAGTAGGAACAAGTGTTATTCAGATCTCTGTTATAGACAGAAATTATGCATAGGTCTTGAAAAATTAGTTGACGAAGGGGCTAGCCGATTGTCAGTGGGGAGTGTTATCATAGCAAACGAGAGCGGGGGGGGGAACTTGTGCGCTAATTGGCTACTATTTCAGTAGATTGTGGTATCCAAATGTAGTTCAATGGACCACACTACTTCTAAGGATTTAACCAACTTATTATTAACATGATCTGTTTTATAAGGAAGGACCGTAAATAGGAATCTTTATTCGCAAAGGTTCACATGTCACCAAGTAAAATACATCAACCACCTTTATTCTTAGCATGTGTATTATTTGGATTCAGGTCTCTGGAATCCTGAGTGGACGATCGTGGGTTCAATCCCAGGGTACTTTATCTAGATCATTCCAGTAAAAACCCAGTACTGGGTAATTGTATGTATGTAAACAATAAAATTATGTATTGTAACAATTTTAGGGAGTCTTAAGTGAAGTATAATAATTAATGTGATTAATATGTTTATGTACTAATAAACAACTAAAATAAATAGAAAAAAAATGTTGGAAGATATTTCTGTTCAAGTCTTTTCTTGGTTTGAATTTTGTTTCTTTCTCCATTTGCTTTAAGCAGCTTAAATAGTTTATATATTTTATTTTTATCCTGTTTTGTTTTTTAACCCATGCTCTATATGCAAAGGGGTCTTCAATGCTCACAGTCATCACATTCTCCTATTAAACAATGACCACAGTAATCATTTACAAACTAGCACCAAACATCTTAGGTCACAATAACATATTCAGAACAATTAATTGAAATTCTATTATTTAGTATTCATATCATTTATTTATTAAAAAAAAAACTTTATAAATACATATGTAGCCTACTGGGTCCTTTTCATATGATTATAAAAACCGTAAGGCTTCTTCTTTAGCCCTAAAAACATTATTAGTTAGCACCATTACTATAAATTATTAACATTTTTTAATAATAATACAATATTTTAAATCCATGTTTACATTACTATTTTGATTGTTGCATAAACTATTTACCTGATGTTTTTGAACTAAGAAATGAAAAGGTAAAAAATAGTATCCCCTTTCCACTGAAGGTACTAAACTGAAATATAGCTCTCTTTCTCTACATTCTCCATTTCCAAATGAAGTTCTGGTCAGCCAGTGGGGCGGCCTCCTAATGGTGTACTTCCTGTAATTTTGTTTACATGCTCATAAGCACCCTATTCACTGGATGCCTGCTTACTTTCAGTCTGCTGTGTACTTTTCTTTTTACATGGCTGTTTGACAAATCTCAGAGGAGAGAGCACAAACAGCCACCTTAGTGACTGTTCCTTCAAATTACTGTGAATGTCAACTGTGTCTCCAATAACTAATAATGTGTACTACACCCAGTATTCATATAGGGGGTTCCTGGAAAAAACTCAATATCCTAACTGGAAATAGTGACCGGGTGAACAGAATTTCCACAAAATGTCTCAGTTTTAATGGGAGGGATCCCTGTGGAGAAACAGTAGTGCTACTCAGGTGTTGTTTCAGCTTTCAAGGAACTACTATATGGAGGTTCCTAAGCCTCCTGAAAAAGTCCACAGCAGTTTCAGAGAAAAACTTTTTTTAACTTAAGTTTACAAATTAGAGATTTAGAGATTGACGTGTAGTACAATGTGATGAGTGGGGTTCAACACGCCCTAAAATATATTTGCAAACTACATTGGGATCCAAGGCAAGAAGCTATTAGAAAGTATATACATTCCAAAAAATGCAGTATAACTGACAAATATATATACAATGCTACTAGAAGTATTGAGAATAGGCAGCTATTCTTAATTTATGTAATAGACCAGGGGTCACCAACCAGTCGATCGCAAGCTACCAGTCGATCATGGGACCTCTCTGAGGGGCTCGCCAAACGCGGCTCCCTCTGAACCCGGAAGAAAGTACCATCAGCACCCAGGGGGCCGAGGTCAAAGTACCGTTAACACCCCCTCCCCAGGACCTAGGACAAAATAACGTCACCACTCCCCCTCCCCCACCCCCACCCTGTACTATTGATGTTAATGACACCTGATATTCATTTTAATGGAATATTATACTATTCCCATCAGAATTAACTGGAAGGGGTGGGGGACTGTTGTGAAAAAGCAGGGTTAGGCCAGAGCGTAACGCTGGAACCATCAATAGCAAAGTGAAGGCTGGAAGGATGCATTCAAACATGGCCTTCAAAAGTGCATTCAGCACTACATCAAGGCGCTAGGCAGTAAGAGAGAGAGAGAACTAGGAGGCAGCTTACATGTTCCTTTCAAGAACTGGAAGGCCAGGAAATGGGTATTGCCCACAAGCACAACAAATGGAGACGGTCAAGGACCAGGTCTGTGTGGATCTGGAGAGTACACACACCAGTCAGTTGTCTAGGTAATTCATGGAATGGACCCCTTGACTCTAAGAAATTAGAACAAACAAAGAACAGGAAACTACTTCTCATACTCAAATGGCATGTGTATTTGTGCCCACATTAAGTTTGCTATTTAAATGGACTCCTTGAGTCCTCAAGGGGACCAGAACAGAGTCCATGCAGAGGAGCTAGCGATAGGACAATGGTGAGTACAGCATACCAGCATCTTGAGGCACAACATGCTGAGGTGGTGGTTCAGGTGTATCAGATCCAAGATGGGACAGAAACCACCATTTTATTTGGGCACAAGGGAGAAGGGAAATTGCATCAAGGGGGGCACTTTGTGGATGGTGTGCTTCTGGTGAAGGGATAAGATTTCTAAATGAAGCACTGCATGTTGCAGGCTGTCCTTCACTAATGTGCATGCCATACCCCTGAAGGGCAGGTGTGAAATTGCAGGGAGCAGTTTATATTCATTATTATCATTTGGTTTATGCCCTTGTTTTAAAGTTACTCTGCACTCATGCTATCCCCATGGTTACTGAACAGGTCAACCCCACTGTCCCCACCCCTGATGTCAAACCAGACCTCATCCTACTGACACAATATATACCCAATAAGAAGTTAGAACAAACAATGGACAGGAAACTACTTCTCATACTCAAGTGGCATGTGTATCTGTGCTCACCTTCTGTTATTTAAATCCCAAATGATTTAAATAATGGTTCTCATACACTCTTTTTGAAACAATCCTCTTTGATATGGTTGATGTTTGACGATGGAAAGTGCATGAATTTGTTAATTAGAGAAACAATTGTAGTGGAGACAAAGTGAATAACTTGGCTTGCAGTTGACTTGTCTACACCAATAATATACAGGCCATTCAACTAAGAATTCACCCATATTTTTTTCTGCCAGTTGTGGTGTGAGGACAGATGTCACAATAAAATTTGGTAGTATCTGGATTTCAAGTCCAAGACTGAGAACCATTTAGAACCAGTTAGGGCTGAGAAAGTCTCCTCCAGATTGGGTAGAGCATAATCTTTTAATGAAGGTAAATTTTTCTGTAGTCAATGCAGTCATACAGAGCTGTCTTCACGTATGTGCAGGTTATCAGGGAAACTTTATGGGCCAATTTTGGGACAACAAGGAACAGAGTTGCTACAAACTGTGATCTGTATGTGTTATCAAAGAAGAGGTTAGAGGGAACTGTTAAATATTACCCTGACATCTGTGGCTAAACGAGAGTACATCCAGAAACTTAAAGCTGAGAAAATGGCTGGCAAGGTCTCCAATGACCAAGACAGCTTCAACAAACGAGATGGGGCATCTTGATACAGGCAGCACATTAGGGAGCAGGAACTGAAATCCAGTATTGCCTTACCATTGAGAGTTCTTCTGCAAAAGGGATACATAAAATGCTGCACAACCACATGGCAGTTTTTGGTCTGGATCCACTCCTTTACCATCCTGAGAGTGCCATACTCTGCTGGTATCAGTATTCCTCTTGTGTGGTTACTGTCTTGGGCTTTTTGTGTGTCACATATATGCCGGTGATGTGGCCCTTTATTAGTGCCTTCAGATATCCACAATTCCGCAATCGCAGAATTTACAGCTGAATTTGCCTTCATGCGCAGAATTCTCTTCCTTGTGCAGTATTCCTCAGAATAAGCCACTTATTGAATGATAGACAGTTAAAAAAAAGTGGTACTAGATATATAAGCACTAGTTATCAATAATGTTACATAAAGTGAGTAGCACCTATTTTGCATTTTATTAACTTCTAACTACCTTAAAACAATCTCCAACATGTATTTTTCTTCTGGGGAATACATGGCAAGGAGAGGAGACTTTGGGACAGAGATATGTCTGGTGCTGAATGGGAGGCTGAAGGTAGTCAGGACAGGACCACAAGGAGCAGGTGGAGTTCTTGTCCAAGGGCTGAACCTACAGGTTCTCCAGCCTGCAGGTACAAAAAGTGTGGAAGGAGGTGATCACTGACAATTACATGGATGTCCTCACTCTCTCTAAAGAGGGCTTTGAAGAAGTGGGGTCCTACTACCCTGAGGTCATGAACAAGCTCCTGAAGAGAGCCGTTTACCTGTATGGTTTGGATAAGTGATTGACAGCTAGAGACATTGAGTAGGAAAATTATTAGGAGGCAAACTTGTTCTTGTCCTTCTTAGTTTGAATATTTGTGCTTCTAAAAAGACTGACCTCTACAGTCAAATAGAAATTGTGGTTCCTGTGTTCAGTTAGGGTTTCTCCCCTGAATTTAACCCTTATTTACTTGTGTGTGATCGGTTCAGTTCGTTTTCTTCACATCACACAAATGTAAACCTTTATTCAACCTGGGTTACAATTACTTGGTTGATTGTTGAGATTGATCGCAGTGGATATGCACCTGATTTCAACTGTCAGACACGTATACACATTTTGTTTTAAAATGTATTATTAATACTGAAAACAACAGTAGTTATCTTTTAAGTTGGAAGGGGGAAGGTTTTCTGCGCACTTCCGTAGGAACCCAATCAAAACATCACTTTATCAAAGCTGCCATTGGCCCCTGTGCCCGTCAATCAAACAGGTCCCTTTTATTTTATTATTATTATTATTATTATTATTATTATTATTATTATTATTATTTATTTATTAGCAGACGCGCTTGTCCAGGGCGACTTACAAAATATAAAAGCAATACAAGCTGCAATAATACAGTGCAATTCAAGGCATAATACATTTTACAAATTCCAATTTACACAAGTGTATACAAGATATACAGTAAACAATATATGAGGTCTTACTTCCTAGATTATAAAAGCTGATAAGTGCAGACAAGATGTTAAGTCACAGTCAAGGGCCAAGGGAAAGGGAGTAAAAATCAAAATAAATAATACGAGTACTAGTAAAGCAAAGCAAGAAGTATTACAAAATGTTGTGTAAGTGCTATCTTACAGTAGATTAAATGACTAAATTACAAATACTGTCTGAAAAGGTGTGTCTTAAGTAAGCGCCAGAAGGAGGTTTGAGACTGTGCTGTTTTGACTTCAATGGGAAGTTTGTTCCACCACTTAGGGGCCAGGGATGTAAAAAGTGCGGGCTCTGGAGGAAGGAGAGTGCAGAGGAGGCAGAGTTAGTCTTCTGGCACCGGAAGACCGCAGTGGTCTGGAGGGGATGTATGGAGAGACGAGGGTCTGAAGGTAACTCGGTGCAGTGTAGTTGAGACAGCGGTAGGTGAGGGTCAATGTCCTGAACTGAATGCGTGCCGGTATCGGGAGCGGAGCAGTGGAGTAGCGTGTGCAAATCGGGGCAGAGAGTATACCAGATGAGCCACAGAGTTTTCGATGAGCTAGAGTGGGTGGGTAGTAGTTGCAGGCAGGCCGGCCAGGAGGGAGTTGCAGTAGTCCAGGCGGGAAAGGAGCAGTGACTGGATGAGCAGCTGAGTCGAGTAGTTGGTGAGAAATGGTCGGATTCGGCGTATGTGGCTCAGGAAAAATCTGCAGTTGCGTGTCAGTGTGGTGATGTGCTGGGTTGTAGGAGAGCGCAGGATCAAGGGTGGCTCCTAGGTTCTTAGAGGAAGAAGAGGGAGAGAGTGTCATGGATTCCAAGGGGATTGAGATGGAGAGGTCAGCAGAAGGTGAGGAAGAGGGGGGAAAAGAGGAGATCAGATTTGGAGAGGTTGAGCTTGGTAGGTCCCGTCATTGAGGCAGTAGGAGAACCAGGTGAAAGCAGTCCCAGAGATTCCAAAGTCAGCGAGGCAGGAGAGGAGGATGGAGTGATTGACGTGTCAAATGCTGCGGGGAGATCAAGGAGGATGAGGATTGAGGAGAGGGAGGCCTCCCAAGCACAGCTGAGGGAGTCAGTGACTGCCAGGAGGGCAGTCTCAGTGGAGTGAGCTGTGCAGAAGCTGGATTGCAGAGGATCAAGAAGTAAGTGATGGGAAAGAAATGCAGAGAGCTGACAGTGGACAGTATGCTCAAGGGTCTTTGAGAGGAAGGGGAGTAGGGAGACAAGGGTGGTAGTTCTGAGGAGAGGTAGGGTCAAGGGTAGGTTGCTTGAGGAGTGGAATGACAGCAGCTTGTTTTAATGCAGAGGGGAAACAGCCAGAGAGGAGTGAGGAGTTGAGTAGGGAGGATATGAAGGGGAGTAGATCAGGAACAGTCACTTGCAGGAGACGAGTGGGGAGGTAGCACAGTTAACAGACAGATGGGAAAAAAAATCAATGGAAGGTAAGAGAGTGAGAGCAGTGGAGGCAAGGGTGGAGGGGGAGAGGGAGCAGAGATTGCAGTGCAGGGTGACAGGGAGTGGGTGGGGTGGGGAGGGAGGGGGGAGAAAGGGAGAAAGAGATGATGTGGTGGTCTGAGATGTCCAAGGGTGTTATGAAGAGTGTCAAAGGGGAGCAGCCACTAGAGAAGATGATATCTAGCTGGTGGCCTGCCCTGTGAGTCGGGGGAGACGGTGGGCTTGGTGGACTTCCTGCGGGTTAACTCCTTCTTTGCCACACTGGTCTCCCTACCTCCGCTGTCCATGGAACCAACAGGCAGTGTCTTGTCATGGAGACCCTGCTCTGGAGGACTTATGAGTCTGGAGCCCAGTTGGCTGAGATCTCAACAGGCAAGGAGGTCTCCGGTCGCGCAGACTGTTTTGTCTAGCACACCGCCTGCTTCTGTGGGTGCAACCTCAACTCTGCTCCATCAGAGCAGTTCACCTCCCTGGCCTGTCCAAAAGGGGGAAGCCCCCCCGGTTTCAGAATGGCGCCTCTAACTGCTTGTGATACAACAACTGTAGAGCCAATATGGCAGAGCGGAAGTGGATATCTTCGCCACAGCAGAGTCCACCCACTGCCCACTATGGTCTCCATCTGAGACCACTCAGGAACCCTGGGGATCTCCTCTATGCTTTCCCACCATTCCTCCTTCTCCCACTGGTCCTGGAGAAGATCAGACAAGAACGATTGTCAGTTCTGCTAGTAGAGCCCTTGTGGCCTCGCAGATTCTAGTTTACAGACCTGATCTCCGCAGGTCTCCCTCCTGAATGGAGAGCCCTGGCAGCTCCCAGTGTGAGTGGACTTATTGTCCCAGGTACAAGGCACTTTGGCACCCCAACCCGGGCCTACTTCAGCTCTGGGCCTGGCCCCTGAGCAGGGTCACTTAATAGCCTGGGGTCTGTCAGACATGGTAGTAGCCACTATTCAGTCGGCGAGAACTCCCTCTACGAGGTCGCAGTATTCACATCCCTGGTGGACATTTCATGGCTGGTGCCAAGACAGGTCATAACCCAGTTAATTGCCTCATCGGGCAAATAATACAGTAGCTTCTCTGTGTGCTCTAGAACCAGCAGTTACATTGTACTTAAATGCACTACTCTACAATAATTTGTTTTAGACGTTAGTAGCAGATCCTTTAAGTCCTGTAAGTTGCAAGGTGGGGCCTCCATGGATCGGACTTGTTTGTCCAGCACATCCCACAGATGCTCGATTGGATTGAGATCTGTGAAATTTGGAGGCCAAGTCAACACCTTGAACTCATTGTTGTGTTCCTCAAACCATTCCTGAGCCATTTTTGCTTTGTGGTAGGGCGCATTATCCTGAAAGAGGCCAATGCCATCAGGGAATACTGTATCCATGAAAGGGTGTACATGGTCTGCAACAATGCTTACGTAGGTGCTATGTGTCAAAGTAACATCCACATGAATGGCAGGACCCAAGGTTTCCCAGCAGAACATTGCCCAAAGCACCACACTGTCACGGCTTGCCTTCTTCCCATAGTGCATCCTGGTGCCATGTGTTCTCCAGGTAAGCAACGCACACGCACACGGCCATTCACGTGATGTAAAAGAAAACGTGATTCATCAGACCAGGCCACCTTCCTCCATTGCTCCGTGGTCCAGTTCTGATTCTCACATGCCCATTGTTGGCGTTTTCAGCAGTGGACAGGGGTCACCACACAAGAGCTGCAGTTTTGGAGATGCTCTGACCCAGTCGTCTAGCCATCACAATTTGGCCCTTGTCAAAGTAGTTCAGATCCTTATGCTTGCCCATTTTTCCTGCTTCTAACACATCAACTTTGAGGACAAAATGTTCACTTGCTGCCTAATATATCCCACCTACTGACAGGTGCCATGATAACGAGATTATCACTGTTATTCACTTCACCTGTCAGTGGTCATAATGTTATGGCTGATTGGTGTATAGCCAACATTAACATTACTCCTTGCAAGACATTTTTTTTTTTTTATTAAATTGTCGCATCGTGTGCATCTGCCGCTACCAGTGTGAAAGGCTATGTTGCAGCAACAAAATTGCTTTGCCATGTGACATATTGCCTCGTATCTGGTGTGAATAGACCTTTAATCATGTTGGTGACTTCCACTCTCTCCCGGCAGAGGGTACACCAAGGGCGCAGAGGCAGACGCATGAGTTGTAGGGCATCAGACTCCTCTTTGCTGTCCCTGGGCCCTCTCCAGTGTGCGGGCACAACAGTGGACACAATCAGTGGAGTTATGAGGGTTAGTCCATGTGGAAATGTTGGTGAAGAGCATGCTCAGCAAAAGCTAAATAATTAACACACAGGTGAAACCAATAAAGGAATAATCAAAACAATAAATCAATACAATAAATCAGTGAAAGAAAAACAGTATAACAAAATCACATGTAAATAAGTTAATAAACAAGTGCAAGTAATAATATTAGAAACTAAGTCATGGAACCATGTGTGACTCTGCCCCTTTAAGAGAAATGCAAGCTATTTAGAAAAAAGAGAAACAAATCCAACTACAGACAATGAATTCCATCATGTAATTTGCGGTCAAAGCCAAAATTCCATGTAATGTTTTGGCCTTGCCTCTACATTTTATTTTTTCACCCACATTATTTTGCTGGAATGTTGCTCCAATCCACAACTCACACCTTAATGAAAAAAAAAAAAAAGCTCACATGAATATGATGCACAGACACCACCATTTGACAAGCATCACGTGGAATGTAGGTCAGTAGCACAGCAGGTTTCACATCCACTGCAGTCGTTTCATATTATCTTGATCTGTGCTGTATATTTCTTTCAGTATTTCACCGAATGAAACATCACAAGGCCTTGTAAAACAATGATTACTGCTGGACATGTTTGCTACAGACCTATAAAATGTTGGCTATTTTCAACAGCAGATGTCTGTCATGTTACTGCTTTATGTTTGCTTGTTAATCCATCACAAAGTAAACGGCACATGTGTCACAGCACTCAATTAACACTCTTAACTTCTTCCTGGAATTACTCCTAACCCCCCCTTTTATTTATGTGGTGGGAATCCTCAAATCTACCCCTTGGCTTCCCCACAGAAAGTTTTCGGCAAGACACTTGAGATCCCACAATGGACGAGGCAAGTGATTTTATTTTCCTTCACAGTTCACACTGTCAATAAAGAAGTCTGCAGGTGAGTTTAGATTGTATCCTGGTTACAGGCTAAATACTTCAGCCTCTAACTCTGTTCTTTCCAATGGTGGCAGTGCAGAAAACACAGAGCAGACAGGAAACAATGGTGGAGGCAATCAATAAACACATTTAGAGTTTAAAGTTGCTTTGAGTCTCATTTAAATAGGCAGCACCTTTATACTTTAATTAAAACATTTCTCATAACTGTAGTCCTATTCAGCAAAACCAATACAGTCAGTTGCATCAGCTCTGCCTCTGCTCTGCTGATGAAAACTCTCACACTTTTCCTTCACATCCAATAATCAAAAATGGGTGCCTTACCTGGGTGCCTTATCTGTGCACCTGGTAAGAGCTAACTTTCTAAGTCAGTGTCCCTCAATTGAGACAGCTTATATATATATATATATATATATACAGTGAGGGAAAAAAGTATTTGATCCCCTGCTCATTTTGTACATTTGCCCACTGACAAAGAAATTATCAGTCTATAATTGTAATGGTAGGTGTATTTTAACAGTGAGACAGAATAACAACAAAAAAATCCAGTAAAACGCATTTCAAAAAAGTTATAAATTGATTTGCAACAGTAAAGTTATTATTAGTAATAGTGGCAGACATAGCAGTAGCATGACACATATTCCTTATACATAACAATTTTAAATAGACACTGAAATATTAACAAATGCACTTCCATCTGGGGTTAGATAACTAAAGTTTTATTTGATAGGGTAAATTAATGAAGCCTATAAGTCTTGTCTAAAATCCCACTCTGTATTGACATCAGTCTCCCTTTGCTCTTGAGTGTCAAGATACATAATATATCTCACTAATTACACTGTGTAAAAAATTTAAATATAATGAAATATAATGAAGGATACCAGTATTCATGTCTTGTTTTCTCAATATCATTGGACTGATTACAAGACTCAGCTTGTAGCCTGAGTCAGAGGTCTTTGGTAAATGTCCTATATTATTTATTTCTCCCATTGCATTGGTAAAATAGAGTATTGATAAATCATAAATGACTACCTTAATCCACTGGGATATATTGTCAGGGTATTTATAATTTTAAATACAGCTTTAAAAAGTTTCAGGAAATGTATCTGTATATTTTGCCTTCTAGAGACTTTTGTAAATATTTGTAGTCACACAAAGTATTATATATAGCATGTGTATACATTTGTAGGCAGTTCTATCCACACCCTTCATTTGAAACAAATGTTTGTAATGATTTAGGTTTTACAGATATTTTACTTATTTTCAGTTTGTCGAAAACTGATTCAGCCTCAAGATTCCAGTTGAGTTTACACTCAATGTACATATTACATGAACAAGTTCAACTCTATAGATATATTATATATGTATGTATGTATGTATGTATGTATGTGTGTATGTATATGTAATGTCATGTTACGCAGTACAAAAAACAATGGTTGGTTTATTTGATCCTATTTATATACATTTGCATTCAGTTTCAGCTTACATACACTAGGAATCTCTATACTTAGGCAGGCAGAATTCCTACACTAAGCCATTGCTGTTCCTGTTTGACAAACAGGCTTCTCTACTGGCCTTTTTCAATTAGGAATGACACTCCAGTAAATGTCACACATGAATTATAGTGTGCATAACCACACTTTTTTTTTTTTTTTTTACTACCAGAGAGACCAGGCCTTCTGCCAGAACAACAACACATGAGGGAACAGAAATGTTCCAGAGGAGTGCATATGATTGATGTTGTCAGTGCAAACAGCCATCAGGTGACAGCATGAGTCTATCACAAGACTCATCTGAAAACATCTTACCTATAAGAAAAAGTGGTTAAGTAATTGTGTGATTGCAAGACTTGTATCAAAGATTAACTATATAAGTATTGTGTCACATGTATCCAATTGATATGCATAAATAAATTCAAAATCTTTTTTTGCGGATTTGCGGCACTGGAACTATCTGTACAACATATAAAGTGATATGTTTTTGCTGTCATTTAAAGAGAATAAGAAGTTTAGCAAAACATGATCCAGAAATTACTTTTACTTAATTTTCCAATTTCCCAAAACTCACAACTTCCTAAATTGTTTATTAAACTAAATTAGTGAATAACATGAGTAATGAGCAATGCCAATACTTCCATCTGAATCTGTGTATGTGAGTGTGCAGAAATATATATATATATATATATATATATATATATATATATATATATACACATTGTATGTATATGGGAAAATAATGTCACATTCCCAATGACTCACGGTCATCCTTCAAACAGCAGCTTGATGGGGTCCTTGAATCAGTATATGACTGGAATCCAAACAGCCTCTCAGTGGTAATATTCCTTGTGTTCTTGTGTCATGACTCTCTGGGGGTTCAGTGTGAACACGTGAGCAACTACGCCACCTCAGTTGATGAGCGAGAGGGGAGCTCGCAACCCCCTATTTACTTTTTGCCCCTGGGCAGGCTTGATCGGACCCCAAGAAACCACAGGTAAGTAATAATGACAATGAGTTTTATTTACAGGTTTTCGATTGCACAGAGCACGAAGACTGTGCTCAACAATAGCAAACAGGGAAGATAACCGAATTAAACATACACTAATAAAACGTAACTAAAATGGCTTTTAATAATCAGGGCAGGAGAAAAGCTAGTCTCTGTGGCGTGTGTGCAATAAAGTGCTCTAAGTATCAGTTTCTCAGCCTCTTTTTACCATGATCACTCTTCCATCAATGGGGAAACAGTACTTATCTATGCAGGGAGGGTTCGCCTTTCCTCCACAGTCTCCAAACATCGCGTCTTTGTTTACGTAAGTCTTTTCTGCAGTCAGCTCACCCGACTCTTCCTCTGACCCGGGTCCCAGAGGCTGTAGGTCCACTGTCTTTTATCCCTCACTCCTTTCCTGCAGTACAAACTTTAATTAACGTCCTTGTTGGTCTGTCTCTGCCAAAGAAACAGATCTCCCCTGCTCTTATAGGCAAGGCAATAGAGTCAGGGGTGCAGGTGACAGTTATCAAGGAGGAGATGCGGGAACGTCCACGTGGGAATGCGACTGGGCAGCGTAGGATTGGCTAATAACTTAAATGTGAAGTAATAAACCAATTAAAAACAATCAAGTAATGAGAAACAATAGAAACCCAAAACAAGGTTATTAAGTGAAAACAAAGAAAACCCAGTGAAAATATGTTAGTGCATAAATAAAAAGAACCCAAGACAATAATTAGGTATAATTTGTCAAAGCCAGTCATGCCCTGCTCGTGACACCACCCCCCCTCCACTGGTCCATCCTCCCTCTATTTACAAGGAACCACCCCATTCTCTATATCACTGCTTTACCCCAAAATGTGCTTGCGGAGACCTCCGGACCTCTTTTACAGCTGGGGCCACTGGCACCGGCCCACCCTCCCCACCTACCTCTAGGTTCAGGGGAGGAACAGGTCTGGGCATGGGTGCAGGATACATGAGCCGGGCCTGCAAGGGAAATTACCACCAAGCCAACTCTGGTCTTACTGGTTCTCTGGGCTCGCCTGCCGTTACTGTCGGGGTGGGGGTGTGCTCTCTCTCTAACCCTCCCCCGATATGGCATGACCATAAATGCCACCGATGGACAGTAAGTGTTGGATCCTCCCTACCCTCAGGTCAAATCTGATACACTGGGTCCCCAGACCTTCAACCTTGCCAATACCACAAAGGGATCAGGGACCCAATGTGGTGCCAACTTGCCTTGGGCTTTGCAACAAATTGTGCACAAGCACCTGCTCTCCCAGCAGAAAAGGGGTACTTATAGCTCCCCAATTTAATCGCTGCCCATCTCGCTCCTGTCACCGAACCGCAATCTCTGCTGCACTCAAATATGCGACACATATCCTGTCGTGATGACTGGCCACCCACACCTCCAAGGTCTGGGCCATAGAAGATGGCAATGCTTTGGTGGCCACATCAACTGGGAGCCATGCTTGCCGACCAAACATTAAATAGAATGGGGAATAACCCGTGGTATTGTTGTAGGCATGGATAAGCTCAGGGAGTTGTTCAGGTCATTTACTATATTTGACCTCCCCCAAAGCCACTAACAGGGAGAGCAGGGTCTGAATGAGCCTCTTGCAAGCCCCATTGCCTTGTGGATGGTAGGGCGTGGTCCTACTCTCTTATCCTGTACATATTTGCCAAATCTGCCATGAGTTTTGATTCAAAGTCGGCCCCTCGGTCTCTGTGGAGGCACTCAGGACAGCCAAAAGGTTGTATCAGCACCTTACACAACGCCATCACTGTAGTGGGGGCTGACTGGTCTTGAACTGGTACTGCCCATGCAAATCGAGATAACAGGTCCACCATGTCAAGCACATAAGGGTAGTAATCATCCGGACAGCCCAGGGACAAATGTTCTAAGGCAACTAACTCTAATGGATAAGATGTTCTTATGGAGACTGTGGGGGCTTCCGCCTCTGGCCACGCCTTAGCCCAGGAACATGGGGGACACTCCCCTGCCCAATGCTTTGAGTCCTCCCCCATGCCCATTTTTCTTTTATGGCCCACTTAAGGGCCAACAACTCTAACTTAAAAGAATTATAATTCTGATCATGCTTTTCAGAGGGGTATAAGCTACGACTAACATATGCGATGACTCTCCCTTCCTGTACCTGGGAAAGAACAGCCCCCAGCCCATCCAAGCTGGCATCAGTATAAAGTTTGAAAGGGTGAGAAAAGTCTGCATAAGCAAGAATTGGGGCACTCACCAACTGGGCACATAACTGCTCAAATGATGCCTGACACGTCACAGAGGCATTTTTCTTTGTGGGCGCTGCTCCCACCAACAACCCATGAAGAGGGGTGACGATTTTAGCAAAGGCGGGCATGAAACACCGATAGTACCACACGAACCCCAGAAACGACCAGACCTGACTCAGAGTGGAAGGAACTGTCCAGTCGTCTACAGCCATGATTTTCTCCAGGTTGGGGGCTACCCTCACCTTACTCACCCCATGCCCAAGGTATCCAACCTCCTTATGGAACAGGCAACACTTCTGAGGCTGGAGTTTCAATCCATACTCATGGAGGGTTCAAGACACTTGTTCTAAATAGCACAAATGAGTCTCAAAATCAGGGGAATAGACAATGTCCTCAAGATAAATCAATAAAGCAGTATTTACCTGATCACCTAGGCACCTTTGCATCAGGCGCTGGAAGGTGGCTGGGGCATTACATAACCCAAAGGACATTCTCTCAAACTCGTAAAGCCCTATTGGGGTCATGAAAGTCGTCTTTTCCCTATCCTGAGGATCTACGGCGACCTGCCAATATCCACTCACGAGGTCAAGGGTCGAGTACCACTCAGCCCCGGTTAAGCTAGTTAGCGACTCCTCAATGCGGAGGAGAGGATAGGTATCCTTATGCGTGACTGCATTTAATCAGCGGTAATCCACGCAGAAGCATAGGGACCCATCTTTCTTTTTAACTAGCACAACAGGGGCGGCCCAGGGACTGCTGCTCTAGGTGATCACACCCTGGTTCCTCATCTGCTGGATCAACCACCACAGTTCTTTGTACATAGCGGGGGGCACTGGACGAAAAAGTTCCTGGGATGGATGGGCAAGAACAAAGATTCAAAAGTTTAATAGGGACCTTACCATGTTGGACCCAGACCACGGTGTGGCCACCTGCCACTATTGGGTGTCATCAAACGCTTCGGTGAGGACAATGCTCCTTCCAGTGAGAGAATTCTGTGACATGGGCCCACAGCACCATCTCACTCTCCAGCGGTATCTGTAAAGGAGGCTGTTGGGTCAATCGGGCTGTCCCCACCAACGTGGACTGTGCTGCCTCCAACCTGCGGCCAACCGAAAAAGCCTTTTCCCAAATCTTCCTCCCCACATCTGCCCCCGAAACTTCACCCACTGTGTGTCT
Source organism: Amia ocellicauda (assembly GCF_036373705.1). Lineage (NCBI taxonomy): Eukaryota > Metazoa > Chordata > Actinopteri > Amiiformes > Amiidae > Amia > Amia ocellicauda. The sequence continues at coordinate 18,818,945 of NC_089852.1, forward strand.
TGCCCCTCAAATAATTGTTTCCACATTAGCCCAATAATGTTCATACCCAGGATGTCTTCATGGGTGCTAAGGTTTCCATCTGCCACGATGACAACCCACTTCTTTGGCACTAGAATTCCACAATCACAAGTCCAGAACCACGTAGCCCACAAAAGGGATCTGTAAACTATTTGCCACACATAGTTTCAGCCAGGCATTATCAGCCTGATCTCCCACTGCCCAGGAACCCAGATGTTACCTAAAGAATGACTCACTAAATAAGGTCACCTGAGACCCAGTGTCCAACACACCAGGGAGCATGATCCCCTTGGCCATAACCTCCACCCCCGGACATTCCCCCACTAAGTCAGGCTCAGCCTTTCCTTCTCCCATGAGCCCTACCATGGTCGAAAAGAGCAGCATAGGGCTGACATACTCTTTTGTCATGGGGGATATTGGCAGCACATATATCCCTCTTGGCCATCTTGCAGGCAAATGGGCTATCCTTGTTCCATCCAGAGAGGATCTACTTTTACTTTTACCCGCGAAGGCCAGTACCTCCCGTCTTCCACTCGACCCTCGCGGGGCACCGCACCTCTTGCTGGCACCTCCACCAGGTTCGGATGGCCCAACTCCTCCTTTAGCAGCTGGCCCAGTTCTTGTACTTGCTCCCACAAGTCTTCCAGCAGCTCAGCCCACAGCGTGGCTCGCCACACAGTAGGGCTCAAGAACTACATTCACCAGCCGGACAGCCATCTCTTTGTCCAGCAGTCATGCCTCGTCTTCTAGTGCCTGGGCTTCCTCTCACACATCCAGGGTAATCTTTGTCCCAAATAACCCAGGATTATAAAGCAGAGTGCCAGATGCAATTTGCAAATTGTATCAAGAAGGGTTGTGATTTTTATAATATTTTGTTTTGTTTTAATAAATGTTCCTTTGATGTTTTATTTTTTTTATTATATGAAATACCTTGATCTTATTTGTACTGTTTATGTTAGCCTTTAAAGAAAACATGTAAATCACATGTAAATAAATGTGTTAGCTCACCCCATCCCAACCGCAGGGCATAACAGCACATTTAGGACACATTAATGTAAAATAACCCTAACAAAGAAAGTTGATTATTATATATGTGTATATGATACCACATGGTTACCACAAATGTTGTTCATACTACTGTATGTGAAAAATCATTTTCTTTTGTGGTCCACCTAACAGAACAACGCCAACCCCCTATTTTTAACTTTTTTTTCAAATTAGGCAATTCTGGGCCTGAATATCACAGGAGACCTCTAATGCAAATAAAGCATGAGAAATTCACTAGATTGCCACTAGATTCATTTCTCATCATAAATGACTGGCAATGTGAAAAATAAGGCAATTTTATTTTCAGTGCGGATTTGAATAATACAAAACTTGTGTTTATATAATTTCAGTCTGATTTGACGACATTTCATTTATTGACAAATTACATGAATAAAGTGTGTAAAAATAGGAAGAGAAAAACTCGCTAATGACATTTGTGCTCTTATCAGTAACTCTTTGACAATCTAAGCTAATCTCATACATTCTTGCCTTTGAATATACAAACTCTAATAATTACAAGGTTACAGTGAACTGGTTGTACATGCTGTACTTACTGTACAGAGTATGTAGCTAACTTTGTGATAGCTTTTTCAGCTGCTGCAAACCTTCCCAGACCTTAAAATGGGGGAATTATTTTCCTTTTATTTTTTATTTGTTTGTTTATTTTTAATTATTGCTGGAGTACATTTATTGGAATAATACTTAATACACAGAAGAGAATGTATGATAATTTATTTAGTTTATTTTCAAAGCAACGTACTGGTAACTCCTTAATATTACTAAATGCGATTTAACAGATTTACATACTTTTTTGTATCTCTAATTCTCTCTAAATTAGAGGACCAAAAAAAAAAAGATATCCTAATCATACACTTAGCTTTCTACTTTTCTACTTTTATTTACTTTTCATGACATGACATTTTAAAGAATGGTTATAGATTTGACATTAATAGAAGTTTATTAAAGGGAAACCGCGATGGTTTTTAAAATGATGGTTATGTTTTATCATCTCTCATGTTAATAAGAAAATGTACTAATACAGCATGATAAAATACTATTTTATCCACATTCACTTTTTTCCCCTGTAGACACACAGTATGCAGTGAATTCCAGCAGCAAATCAAAAGAGCACTGTCAAACATGGTTTTCATTTGGTTTTCAAGTGCATTGAAGTGCATAATGCTTAATTTCATATTGATCTACATTTTTTTCAAATTACATAACACAATAGAAAGTTCTGTGATACAATATCCATGATACTTTGCAATAGCTGAGCAATAAACAAACACTGATAAAACACAAGGTTGCAAAAGTTGAATGTGGTGTTACATTGTTATCAGTCTAGTACAATATATGATACAATACTAGAAATGTGAAAGTTAAATTTGACTATGTGCATCCTACAAGTGATCCACATTGCTAATATATTCCCGTCTCCAAATCCTGTAGTCCTGTAGTAAGATCAAGAACATATTTGTTTTCACAAAGCTGCAGCAATTGTCCATGAAGTAGGCTCCACACACCAATTACAAATTATAAACACAGTACTTGATTGAGGCTTTCAGTTCAGTCCTTGTTAAGGTTAAAGCTTGTCAAGGTCTGTTAATAATTGACATATAGATATAGAACCAAGAGCTCTGCAAAATGATGGATTACTAGAGCAATATCTTTTTCTGTCTTGGCTAGTAAAACTTCTATCTGACACTTACTTGTCTTCTCGTGTTTTGCTTAATACTCACATACAATCTCTTTTTGTGAATAATAATAAAAAGAGAAACAGAACAGTACATCACAGACAGCCATAATAACAGAAAGCTTTACACTGTCTTGTTTATCAACTCTAACACAGGGAGGTGAAGAGTGATATCTTTAAGGGAACAGTGTGCAATGTTTGGAGCTTAGCTTAAGACAACACTATATATATATATATATTTTCAATGCCATGGAAGATTGAGTCTGAGCGTTTCATTCTTGAACTGGGACTGTCATAAGCTAAGTGAAAATTTATATTTGGGGGAATGCATTTTCTCTCTCAGGGATTTTCTTTCTGGCATAGAGTGTTTTCTGAAGGTTAGGCAGGCTAATAGAACAGCCTTTTCAAATCATGTCATGGGTACTCATAAATAACCTGCATACCTGCCAACCTGGCTAATATTAGAATTATTCACACCTGATATCTAATACAAACAGGATAAAGTTGCTTGTGTTAAAACATAAACAAGAATATACACAATGGAAGCCAAATTAGGCCTTTGGTGTTTGTAGTAAACAAAATACGGGAAATAAGGGAAACAAGAAACAACTATGAAAAAAGACAGGTTTGAGTATAAGCGGCATTCATGTACAGTACAAAGAAATAATATATCTTTCAACTAGTTGGTGTGTTTTTGCTCTAAGCTTGTTCCAAGTGAGATGAATAGATAGTACAAATAAGTAAATTTGTAAATAAGAACATAAGAACATAAGAAAGTTTACAAACAAGAGGAGGCCATTCGATCCATCGTGCTCGTTTGGTGTCCATTAATACCTAAGTGATCCAAGGATACTATCAAACTATTGTGCTAATGCAGTCCAGATAAAACCAGGAGTCACTTCCTTGTCAGCATATTTGAATGCAAGATTCTACATGTTAAATATGTATTATTACTTCACATCATCTACATCCCTCCTGATACAATAGTTCCAGGCAGATCAAATGTAACCGTCTCTTCATCATTTATATCTGACAACCACAGGAATAAATCACCGGCTTTTTTGATTAAAGCATTTCTCTGAAGCAATTCATTTAAAAACTGAGCTGCGCAACACACCTGACCTCTTAACAATGTATAGTCATAAGAACATAAGAACATAAGAAAGTTTACAAATGAGAGGATGCCATTCGACCCATCATGCTCATTTGGTGTCCATTAATAACTAAGTGATCCAAGGATCCTATCCAGTCTGATTTTAAATGTTCTCAAACTTTCAGCTTCTATCACATCGCTGGGGAGTTTGATCCAGATTGTGATGCCTCACTTTGTGAAGAAGTGTCTCCTGTATTAGTTTTGAATGCCTTGAAGCCCAATTTCCATTTGTGTCCCTGAGTGCGTGTGTCCCTGCTGATCTGGAAAAGCTCCTCTGGTTTGATGTGGTCGATGCCTTTCATGATTTTGAGGACTTGAATCAAGTCCCCATGTAGACTCCTCTGTTCCAGGGTGAAAAGGTTCAGATCCCTCAGTCTCTCCGAGTAGGACATTCCCTTTAAACCTGGAGTAAGTCTGGATGCTCTCCTCTGAACTGCCTCTAGAGCAGCGATATCTTTCCTGAAGTGTGGAGCCCAGAACTGTCCACAGTATCCAGATGAGCTCTAACTAGTGCATTGTACAGTCTGAACATTACTGCCCTTGTTTTGAATTCTATACTTTTGACAATATACCCTAGCATTCTGTTTGCCTTTTTTATTGCTTTATTTCTGCCAAGTGTAGGCCCACAACTGAATATTATCTAAGTCCCTTTGAATAACCTGTGCTGCCGAGATTGTGTCTGCTGAGCCACCTATTTTAGTATCATCTGCAAATTTGACAAGTTTGCTAACTATCCCAGAGTCCAGGTCATTAATAGATTAGAACCAGCAAAGGCCCTAGTACTGATCCCTGTGGAACTCCACTAACATCCTCACTCCAGTTAGAAGCGACTCCTCTAATCAACACCCTCTGTTTCCTATACATCAACCAGTTCATAATCCATCTACTTACCTTACCCTGAATGCCTACAGCTTCCAATTTGAGGATCAGTCTTTGGTGTGGAACCTTATCAGAAGCTTTTTGAAAATCTAAGTATATTATATCATATGCTTTCACATGATCCACAGCTGCAGTTGCATGTTCAAAAAATTCTAATAAATTAGTAAGACATGATCTCCCTTGTCTAAACCCATGTTGACTATCTCCAAGAATATGGTTTTCATTAAGATGCTCCTCTATTTCTGTCTAAAAAATGTTTCCAACATTTTACAAGTAGTACAGGTGAGACTGATTGGTCTGTAATTTCCTGGCTCAGTTTTGTCCCCTTTCTTGTGGATTGGTTTGACATTTGTCGTCTTCCAGTCAGTTGGTACATCCCCTGTTCTAATTGTCTTTTGGAATATTTGAGTTAGCGGCCTAAAAATAATTTCCCTAATTTCTTTAAGTACTGTTGGAAATAGTCTTTTCATCTTGCTGAACACTAACAGTATTGAAACAGTGGGTTGAGATTCCTTCTGAATAAAATATGCCAGGTGATCATGGTTTCCCTTTTGGACTAATGTAACACTTTTTCAGAAGAAAAAGTGAAAAGAAACCACACGCTTCTGGTTTCACAAACTACATATCTGGACTGTATTACAATCTGCTTTTTTTACCAACTTCATAGAATTCCTAGAGAGAAGATAAATTACTTTGCTTTCCTCTCGAGAACTTGAGGATATGCTTTTGTTCAGCTAATGATCATTGACAATTCGCAGATTTAGTAATGGGACACTTGCAGGGTTCCTTGTGGCGAGATTTATATATATGGCCAAATTCTATATGCCAAATGTCAAACTCCCCCCCCCCCAACACACACATAACAGTTTACAGCAACACAGTGAGGAAGTTAAAATAAATAAATAAATAAATAAATAAACAAGCAAATAAATACATATTTTTTTATATTTATTAATTATTAATTAATATATTTATTAAAGCTATGATTTGTCAAATTTTCTTATTAGTCTTGAGAAGTTTTGTTAAAATCTAAAATAAATTAGCAGGTTGAAACCTTTCCCTAGCTATCTGCATATATAAAATAATCATTCAAAGACATATAGCAAATGATTTGGTCACCATATGTTCTACATTTTCTAGTCATTGCATATTACGTAACATTATGGAACAGATGGTATGAATTAGCTAGAATCCACCCAACCTCCCCCAAGCTACCCCCTTCCTTTCCCCCATGCAATTCACACAAACTCCAACTTGCATAGCGGATTCCTGAAAGAAGCCAGTGTTTTTGTGATCAAAACTACTAGGGAGGAAAACATAGTTCTCAATGGAAAAATACTGCTCATGTTCAGAGAAGATCTGGTCTTTGGAAAATGTTCCATTACAAATTACTTGTCAATTTTACAAAACTGCACAATCCTGGCTTTTAATAACTTCTGCACAGGTAAGAGGGGAGAAAACATGAAAACTCATTGTGTCACAAAACACACACAAAAAATTGTTTTTGCAGGCAGCAACTTAAATCATAAAACTTTGCAAATAATTCTGCTTCAGAATCTACTTAGCAGTGTACAGTCATAGGGGGCTTCATACATACATTTAATAGGCATTGCTTGATGCTGACAGAGACCAGAACCCTTGTTCCCTTCACACCAGAGCTTTCCTGTTGTTATGTTACCAGCTTTATTATCATTAATCCTTGAAGTGGCAACTTGGTTCTGCTTGTTATTGGTTACTGTATCCATGGCCATGGAGGACTACTGAGTCCCATCCACCCCCACCCCCGCCCCTCACTCCTCACAAATGTACATGGATATTGAATTTCCTTGTTTTTCTCTCCCTCTCCCTTGCTCCTCTTTCTGACCTGGAATTCCTGAAGAGATGCAAAACATTGCCATGTGACTTTGTTTTTGTTTCTAAGGAAAAAGTTGTGAAAGCAATCTTCAATGGAGAGAAGGGCTGAGAGAAAAAGAAAAGAAAAGAAAAGGCTGCTTGATTAAAATATAATGGAATGAAAAAACAAACTGTTTATGTTGGCAGTGGGGGTAGGGGTCTTCTCTCCTTTCGACTATTCTGGTCCTGTCTGTCAGACTGAATTGATAGCCACACACAAGCAGAAATGTCCATGAACTTGGCAGGGTTCTTAATTTGTACTGTTCTGAGTGGTGATCAGAATGGGTCTCTGAACTGCAAAATCACAATTATGTGCAACTTTTTGTCTTCGAACTCCAATACAAACACCTCTGAAATACCCAGTGGCATGTTTGTATAATAAACTATTAACAGCATGTGTGTGTGTGTGTGTGTTCCCTTTCTCCACAATTGAATTGAATCAATTGTGTCTAGAAGCAAAATCATTAAAATCAATAATTAAAAAATACTATCATGATAGTATCATGATATCATGATCGCCTTCAAATATTTTAGTAAAGAAATACATGCATATTCACTAATATTTTATAGTAGTGTCCAGCAAGGAAATCGCTTGGTTGCAGGTTCTCTTTTTTATTTTTCTTCTTCTACAATATGTTGGCTGATGCTTCCAAAGCTCTTAACATTAAGGTAAAGCACAAAACTGTTAGGACATAAACCTTGAATGGAAAATAATAGCCACCAAATGAGGAAACTGGGAAATGTACATATTCAACATCTAAATGTGGATAAAATAGTTTTACTGGCTTTGAAGAAACACTAAAATATATTCTCTCCTGAAGTCTTGACTTAATTTAAACTTGGAAACGTGCTGTTATATATTTTGTGACAGCATATGAACTGTGTTTGATACAAAACAGCAGAAAGTAACAATTATACAACATAAACAAATGGAAACGTAATTGTTAACATGTGCAAAATGTACAAAAAGTCTCAATTAAAACCTGGTTTGATAGTGATTTTGGCCGATAAGGGACTCCTGACAAAAAAAAAAAAAAAAAAACGACATTCCCAGTTGCACAGCTATCAAGGTTGAATTAATTAATTGTGTTCAAATAGTACCCACATGGGTATAACTATGTGTTCTGATAAAGAGTAACAAAACAGCTTCGCCTTTCTATTTCTCCTGCTTTGTGATTGTCTTACTGTTAATTGATTTTCTTTTTCCTTTGTAAGAGCTTTGTGATATTCAATTATGAAAGGCACTATATAAAATAAAGTTTATTATTATTATTATTTGAGTCCATTTAGTAATCCAAAACGTAGTTGTTTGTTTAGTAGTCTTTTGTTTCTCCCTTCTAAATATGTTGGCATTATTTAATAGCAACATGTCTCTACTTGCATAGAGTTCTAGATGCATATGTTTGCCTATAACTCTCTTTAAACATTTGTAGATCCCATAATCAACTTCTCTGCCTTACATACTAAAAACTGTTATCGCCAGCACTGTTCCACTTGACTCTGTCCACTGTGCAAACTGTTTTGCTTGAGTCTTGCTATTCAAGGGTATTATATTGTTATCCTGCACCTTGTTTGCTTACTGTACTTTGCACTATTCATGCTGCACTATGTTATTCACTACATTAGGTTCAGATTATATCCTAGTTTGGTAAACCTTTTATAGTTGCTAAATATAACTTTTTTATGTTGCACTCAAAGTTAAAAGTATCCCATTATGTAACTGTATTAAAGTCAACCAAATAAATACATCAATAAATATATACATACATAAATACAAACATACACCCATCAGTGGACATGAAGTGTACATCATTTCTCTTGAGAGACTAACACATTGTGTGAGTTACCGTTTATCAGTGCTCTTCCTGTTTCTGTTAAGAAAAGATTTTCAAAACTTTTACACTGCAATTTTAGAATTGTCACTAAGCAAAGTTTCATGATGGATTTACTGATGCTATTAGAAAAGTAAACATAAACATACACAGTGTATTATAAGTATATATGCCTTCTACATATATCTGACACTATTTAAAAATGTACTAACTAACATAATAAATAGCAATGTACAGATTTATGTTAAAACCTTTTTTATTACATAAGAAATCAGTCTTTCAGGGTTATATTAGGATGGTTTTAATAGAAGCCACTCTGGAAAGAGCAACATAGTAATCCTGTTTTTTTGTTGTTGTTGTTTTTTACAGAATTTAAAACAAGTTCAAGGCAAAAACTCTTGGGATGGATTAATTTCTTAGTTAATTCCCAGTAGACATAATTGTCACCAAAAAAAGCATCTGAGTTTTGAGTGTCTAATGTGGGTGAGGCAAATATGTAGGGGGGGCGGTTCAGGTCATATCTGAGGTGCAGAGGCAATGAAAGAAAGCACACATGAGGATGTCTGGCATCATGCCTGACTTCAGCTACTGAGGAAAAACGTTCTTACTATGTCTGAAGGCCATTCCCGACTTCTTGAAAGAGTTGGCATTATATATTAGTATCAGAAAAGTGGATGTCCTTAAGGTCTTCTTTCTTTCATTTTTTTTTAATTTCCTCGATTTTGTCATGCATCTGATTTGTCCTTCTACAAGACAAATCACCCTAAATGACAGAATGTATTGCATTGTCATTTCGAAGCTGCAAAAAAGCTCTAGTTATTTCCGTTATATGAATGCACCAGACACAATCTGCCATGGCTACAATGCCCACAAACAGGCAACATACAAATAAGAACCTTGCAGTTGAAAAGGTATATATATATATGTGTGTGTCCCTGTGTGTGTGTATATATAAAAGCAAAAAACTATTTAGAGTTTAACGCCAAAGCTTTTTTCGGTTGTAAACTGGTCCTGGGCACATGAGCGCAAGCTGTGAAATAAGCAGCCCTTCCCAGCACAGCTTCAAAGCATTCTTTCTGCTCTAACCAGGGTACTATGGTTTTTACTAGGTCTGGGATGATAGCAGAGGCAAGCTTTGGATCCATTTTTAGATTTTGTAAACAATACAAAGTCTGGGAGTTTGCATTTAGTGCATTTAGTGCTTGTTCCTTTCAACCAGATCGATTTGAACAACTAAGCAAAAAATAAAAACAAGAACAAATATATATATATTGGGGTGTTACACATCAACATAAAACTCATGAAAGTGAAAGCGATTACATTGCATTACATGTTTATTTGAATAAGAGTAATCATGCTTGCAAGCGGCATTCGATTCACAACTGTGGGAAACTGTTAATAGCCCTCTGATGAACAGATAATGGAAGCTGTAAAGCATTATGCCAGTTCAGGAAGAATGTCACCTTGGAACACACTGTGCTCCATGTACACTTAAAGGCACATGTGCTTTTGTGTTATAATCCATTAATACACACAGCTTATTTTATGCCCCAGAGGCCCATGCACATACGTTGGAGATTTAGGGATCTTTAGGGGGTGCAAGAGGGTTTCCTATGCTGATCCCAGCATGTTAAAATATAAATATATAATTGTTAACACTGTAATGTACAGTTGCCCAACTTAAGCAAATATATTGTATGGACCAAGGAGCAATGAAATTTGGTCCACATGCATTTGAGACCCTGGGGAACATGCCATCCAACATCATATTGGCCTCTTTGATCACTGAACAGCTTTATTCAGCTGTGTAACATACTCTTCCTTGCATGCACAACATCATGCTTGCATATGGTGGTCATTTTGAGAAGCTTTGTATTGCTGTATACTGTATACTACTCTCCTTGGCAATGCGTTCCCCTTTTGTGTTTGAACAAATATGTATAGTATTTGTTTGATTAGGCCAACTATCGCTGGTGATCGGTTTACATGTACTCTTATATATTAATAATAATACTAATAGTGGTGAAATAGTACATTGTTTAATTATCTTCAAAATATACAACCTCCCAAACTCAGCACAGCAATAAATAAAACACCCAAGGAAAATAATGTCTCAAAACTGAATTTATTTAACTTTATTCTATATATATATATATATTAACATAATCTATAACTAACGTGATCGTTGTGAATCAATATACAGTTTTCATCATACCATTCCCCAAAAACATCATGAACCAGACTCATCACTGCCATGTACCTGGCCATTTTACTAGTGAAACACGATTTATTTTATTTCCTGCCACCTACTGTTTTTCAGCAGTCTAGCTGTTCCAATAGATTTTAAATCTTTCTCTGAATCAACAAATCAGTTGAATTTGTTTCAATTCTTAAATCACACAATGACCTTCTGCTTCATCTCCTGCTTTCTATTGAAAATTGAATCATCAGCTTTTTACTGGTTAATACATCTCACCTTGTTTCAGTTTTTTTTTTTTTTGTTATTGTTAAATTTGCTGATAATTCACAGATCTTGATGTTTTGTATGCTACTTCTCAGAAAATGTTCATTGGTAGTGAAACAGTATAAATGAATATATACATGAAACCAATTTAGATTTTTTTATATGAAAGGGCATAGATACAAAGTAATGGAAGTTTAACTAATAATAGTTTCAACTAATTAGACACTGAAATGTTTAATTTAATTAATAAAAACTGTATTAATATTTTAGTTGAACTATTACAATATAAATTCAAATATATTATCTAGTATCTATTAAAAAGAATGACAACTGTATTAACAACCAACAACAAATTACAATACTTTTCTCCTTCCCCTTTGAACTCGAATCTTACCATTTTTAACTTTAACATTTTGATTTCTAGATCAAGTTTTTCCCTTTACAACAAAAGATTTAAAGGTCCTCTCTTTGAACCTAGTTTTTATTTTTTATTTTGAATGGGGCCGACATCTTCAGAATCTGGAATTAAATAAGTAAATGTTCTGTTGTTATGTAGTCGGTAAAACAGCTGTAAAATAAGCAATATAAATTAATAATTGTAACTATACAAATAGGCATACGTTAAAATTAGTATTATGTGATGCATTTATATATGTTTAATATAAGAAGTGTTTCAGCTATATCAGATGATGCACAATGAGGTTTGTCTCTGTGTAGGTTTGCAGAAGCTGTCTAGTAACTAGAGGGTTAGAAATGTACTGAGCAAAAGCAGGAAGTGTCCCCCCCTCAGCGGGCTTATTAAACGTAATGTCAGCGAGTTTGTATAAAAACCACTCGTTGAACTTGAAAAAACGTAGTATACACTTTCTATGATTGATTGTACTGTATTTAAACATAAAATAAACATTGAAGTAAAACAAAGTACTTTTAAAAACTAATTTAAAAATACATTTACAGTGCGCACTACGGCGGGGTTGATGGCATTTGTGTTTTGTGTTATTTCATTTCAGACTTAATTTTTGTCAGCATTTCCCCACAGATTTACCCGTTTTCTTATGATTAGTTGCTCAACTATAGCAAGTTTTTCGTCTTCGGAGAAATTTATATTTTTTACTTTACAAGCAGCCATTTTTTTTTTTCCGTTCTTAAAAATAATAAGACCAGACTTTGCTGCTTAACAACATCAGGTAAGCCAGGGCTACCACGGGGTTTTGTGTTGTGCAGCGGTCTTATAGCGAGGTCTTATGCAAGTCCAATTTAACAGGACTTAGACTAAGCTAAGACTTAAAGTAAGACCATTTTAGTGCAACCGGCCCATGGTGACACATTTTGGCAGAGAGAGAGAAAGGGGCTGACAGAAATATAGGTAAGCTGGTTATCTCCCAAAGGAGGTATAGGGCATTGTGTCACACAATAGGAAGTGCCAAAAACATAACAAAACTGCCGCAAGGCTACATTTCCTATTTTTTTCATGCAGCCAGATGCAGAGCGACCTTGCAAAGTTGGGAGCTATTTTCTCTTTCAGATAACCAGGGTTGCAACCACATCCTAACCTTATCTTCCAAAATAGATCCCAATGGCGCTATTGGGTACAATGTACCCAAGCAGTTATGACTGAGGAAATAGCAATTACCCAGGGAAAAACCCTGTCTGAGGCCAAAGGGCCTACAAGGACATAAGGCAACTGAGGTGGAGGTGCTGCTGGCCATACTTGCACCTGTGACAGCTCCCGAACTTAAATCCTTTGAGCAGTAAGGATACTGGTACCGGTACGTCCTGCAACTTTAAGTCTTGAATACAGAGAAATTAAAACTTCATATGAGATAATTTCATAAGCATAGGTTAATATATTACCTTTTTATTGCTTTCTAATCACCTGATCACCCCCAATGGGGTCTGGTATTTTTAACTAAAAAACTTTGACTTCAATTCAACGTGTTCAAAGTGATCAGAACTATATAACACATAACATATGATTTATTATTTATGTCTAAGTTATTAATATATTTCTTCCCAAAGAATTGGATATCAGTGAATGTGTTTAATAAATGAAGACATAAATGAAGATTTATTTTCAACAAGTGAAGATCGTCTGGCAAAGTTAGACTCAGTAAAGAGACTGAGAGATAAGGATAAGCCTGAAGGGACCCAGAAGCATTGTAACTTCATTCTGAAATACAAGTCCACATTTCCTCTTTTTTTACTTTGTCAGATGGGCCTGTGCAGCCCAGGAGATTAGGCTGCTGTATTACAGGTAAAGTCAGAACAGATGTGTCTTGAGTAATAGGTGGTCAAGGACTGTATGGTCCTGACCTCAGTGGTAAGGTTGGTCCACCAGTTAGGGGTAAGTGTTGAAAAGGAGCGGTCTCTGGAGGAAGAGGGGGTAAAGAGTCTTCTGGCACAGGAGGATTGGAGAGGTCTGGAGGGAGTGTAAAGAGAGATAACTGTATATAGGTAGATAGCAGCAAGACAGGAAGAGATGTGAGAGGGGATAATGGGGTCAGAAGAGGGAAAATAAATTAAGATCTGGGCATCATCTGCATATAAGTAGTAGAAGAACCCATATGATGTGATGAGGGGGCCCAGAGAGAAGTCAGGAAGGTGTCTGGGACAGATTATTGGGGCACACCTGTTAAGAGAGGCTGTGGTGTCACAGACTCAGGGATTCATAGTGAGCACCTTCCCGAGCTAAGTTAATTAGTGATCAATAAAAGCTCAGTTTACCACAGTAGTTTTGTCCCGTGATGCTTGATGTAATACTGAGTGGAGTATACTACACATACATACTTGACCGAATTTCTATAAGTTGTTTGTGTTACTTACCTATCTTTGTTTTGTTTGCTTTGTTCTCCCCAGTGTGACCGGCTCCAGACCCTTTGTGAATTTGGACGGGGTGATAGTTGGGGAAGAGAAAGAGAAAAGTATTTTTTATCTGTTTTAGCTAAGCCTGGGGATATTAAAGGCATATTTTATTGATATTTTAGAAATTGGGGTGGCATAGTCATAAAGTGTCATCACCTAGTGTTCGTGACGGTAAGGTATGAGAAAAAATAGGCAAGAGCCGTTGCAGAGATTCCAAGATCAGGAAGGGAGGAATGGAGAATGGAGTGATTGACAGTGCCAAAGGCTGCAGTGAGATCAAGGAGGATAAAGAAAGAGATGGAGCTTGGCAGCAGCGAGTGATTATCCGTGTCACAGGGCTTATTGACAGATTGCAGTTTTCAGCACTTCCCATTGGGTGATGCAATGTCCTATAGTCCCTCTGGGAACTGTTTTCAAATTGATAGATAATTTGTTTAACATCTTTGGCTGTAGAGGACTATGCATTTTGAAGAGTTTAGAAGCACAGAAACCTATTTTTCCTCTTTGTTAAATGTTATGAAAATGTTTGTTTTAAATTAAAAATACATTATTTACATTAGCAATTTTGTCTATCACTCAATGTGGTAGTTTGTAAGAGTTCAGTTATCACTGAATCCACACAATCTGGAGCTTAACATGTTGCCACCGTATTTTGAGAGAACACAAAATGTTTTAGTTTTAGTAGAATGTTATGTAACTGTATCAAGTACACAAACTGTGAGGTAGACTTTTTGTAGTGAAATTACTTTATCCAGTGAATTTCTCTCTCTGAAGCTCCCAGTCACTACAACCTCGGATGTTGTGGCTTGCCAAGATTTTTTTTTTTAATGGTCTTCAAAATATGATTAATTTGTATAGGTCAACCATAATTATAATCAAACCTTTCACAAGAGTGACAGGCTTAATGTTTTTCCTGAGTACACTATTGATAATTAATTTGAACCAAAACAAATCATGTGTGTGTGTTTATGTGGTTCATTAATATGTAATAATATAGTTGTACTATCTGTTAGACGGCTTTGTGGAAGGTGTCCAAAAATGTATTTTGTCAATAATAGCTTGTGAAAATCTCCCTAAGGCCAATTCCCAGAATGTGTGCAAGGTTGGTTTATGCAGCCTCATGCTGAAAGGTCAGTTGAATAATAATACAACATTACACTGACATCTTTCTCTGTGGGGTTTTCTATGTAGTCCCAGTATATGTTAAGATAGGACAAGGTTAGAAGTGTACTGGGAACTTGGAGGATTAACATTTGGATTGGCTGTGTAATGACTGTTAGGAAGCTATACAATATATATGAGTCAGTAGTCTGTAACTTAAAATACCTTTTCATTTGGATTAAATCATGCATACAAAAGGCAAAAGTCCCTATGTAAAATCTGGATCATCTTGGGTACAAATGCATCAGCTTATACAACAGATAATGCATTTCTCTTTACAGTGTAACGTAACACCACATTGCATAATACATTTGTATTAGTATGTTGTACAGTGCTTTGCAGATGGTTCATAAAGTGCTTACTAAATCCAAATATGTTTCTTATAAATTATAATGGAATGCAAAGCCTATTACATCAATAATTTTCTACCAATTATTTACAAAGAACTGAAATGAAGATTCATTGGTATAATTATCTTCCAGGTGTCCTTTAAGAACATGGAGAACCAACACAAATCCCCCAAGGCTGGGTCAACAGAAAGTGCTGGAGTTCCAAATGATTGAATTTTGACGTCCTTAAAGCCTACTATATCAAGGTGATGTATTAACCAGAGCACACAGAACCAGATGTGAGCCTGTACTACTTGCTTCTCTCAAGAAAACTGGAGCTAAGCTTCACAATGCTAAAATAAGCCTGAGACACTGTCCACTTATTGTCCCATCTTATTATGATACCATGACCTCTGACAGAAGCTCCCTGCTCGAAAAACTGATCTTTGCTTTTGGCTTATTTTATGCATACTTAGCATTTTATAATTTTAGCCCATTATGGGCTAAATTAATTCCAGTGAATTTTACATGTTAAAATGTTAATAACCACTATACAGTGAGGGAAAAAAGTATTTGATCCCCTTCTGATTTTGTAAGTTTGCCCACTGACAAAGAAATGATCAGTCTATAATTTTAACGGTAGGTGTATTTTAACAGTGAGAGACAGAATAACAACAACAAAATCCAGAAAACCGCATTTCAAAAAAGTTATAAATTGATTTGCATGTTAATGAGGGAAATAAGTATTTGATCCCCTATCAATCAGCAAGATTTCTGGCTCCCAGGTGTCTTTTATACAGGTAACGAGCTGAGATTAGGAGCACTCTCTTAAAGGGAATGCTCCTAATCTCAGCTTGTTACCTGTATAAAAGACACCTGTCCACAGAAGCAATCAATCAATCAGATTCCAAACTCTCCACCATGGCCAAGACCAAAGAGCTGTCCAAGGATGTCAGGGACAAGACTGTAGACCTACACAAGGCTGGAATGGGCTACAAGACCATCGCCAAGCAGCTTGGTGAGAAGGTGACAACAGTTGGTGCGATTATTCGCAAATGGAAGAAACACAAAATAACTGTCAGTCTCCCTCGGTCTGGGGCTCCATGCAAGATCTCACCTCGTGGAGTTTCAATGATCATGAGAACGGTGAGGAATCAGCCCAGAACTACACGGGAGTATCTTGTTAATGATCTCAAGGCAGCTGGGACCATAGTCACCAAGAAAACAATTGGTAACACACTACGCCGTGAAGGACTGAAATCCTGCAGCGCCTGCAAGGTCCCCCTGCTCAAGAAAGCATATGTACAGGCCCATCTGAAGTTTGCCAATGAACATCTGAATGATTCAGAGGAGAACTGGGTGAAAGTGTTGTGGTCCAAAATGGATCCAAAATCGAGCTCTTTGGCATCAACTCAACTCGCTGTGTTTGGAGGAGGAGGAATGACCCCAAGAACACCATCCCCACCGTCAAACATGGAGGTGGAAACATTATGCTTTGGGGGTGTTTTTCTGCTAAGGGGACAGGACAACTGCACCACATCAAAGGGACGATGGACGGGGCCATGTACTGTCAAATCTTGGGTGAGAACCTTCTTCCCTCAGCCAGGGCATTGAAAATGGGTCGTGGATGGGTATTCCAGCATGACAATGACCCAAAATACACAGCTAAGGCAACAAAGGAGTGGCTCAAGAAGAAGCACATTAAGGTCCTGGAGTGGCCTAGCCCGTCTCCAGACCTTAATCCCATAGAAAATCTGTGGAGGGAGCTGAAGGTTCGAGTTGCCAAACGTCAGCCTCGAAACCTTAATGACTTGGAGAGGATCTGCAAAGAAGAGTGGAACAAAATCCCTCCTGAGATGTGTGCAAACCTGGTGGCCAACTACAAGAAACGTCTGACCTCTGTGATTGCCAACAAGGGTTTTGCCACCAAGTACTAAGTCGAAGGGGTCAAATACTTATTTCCCTCATTTACATGCAAATGAATTTATAACTTTTTTGAAATGCGTTTTTCTGGATTTCTTTGTTGTTATTCTGTTTCTCACTGTTAAAATACACCTACTAATAAAATGATAGACTGATCATTTCTTTCTCAGTGGGCAAACGTACAAAATCAGCAGGGGATCAAATACTTTTTTCCCTCACTGTATTTCCTTATTGACATTTTCATTTGAGCAAAACGTATTTCAGACTTGTATTTCTTCTGTTAAATCATCTTTGTTACAATGTATAAAGAGTATGCATATATCTGGAGGCCACTGTATATATATTGTGATGTCGTGTGGGGTTGCACACAGCATCTGGGGTCTATGGGCTTGTGGAAACAGCAGGCAGAGGAATGTGGTGAAGGAATTGCACATTTTTTATGTACTATGTGGTGTTGAACTAAAGCAAAGAGACAAACAAAAAGCAAACCAATCACCTAGCTTTTGTCTGAGCCTAAATAAAATGAAGATAGGTCCCTCTCTAAACAGACTATAAATAAAGATGAGCACACTGAGCTATCAGTCCAAATTCACAGTCCACAATTAGGGTCAAGTCCAAAAGCCAAAGTTCATTACCAGTTCCTCTCTGTTCTGTTTGCTTGGTTTCACTCTTCACACTCCTCTCCCAGATTCTTCTCATGAGTCACCTACAAACAACGGGTCCAGGCTTCCTGCTTATATGCAGGCGCTAGCCAATAGGGGGAGTCCTGCATGTTGTGACGAGCTGCTTTGAGTAGCGCGTGTCATGTGCTTCCTTCAGAGTGACAGGTAGGGTGGCTTTTCCCTGCCCAGTCCAGCACTGTGCCACAATAAAAACATATACAAATGGGTGACAATTTGAAGGAAAAACCTGATTAAATGATTGGAGGAACATAACAAATGCAAATGCCTCCAAAGAGGTGTACCGCACAATACAATTAAGCAATTAACATCCTATCATGCTCTGTGGCATGTATAAAAATGATAAGCAGGCCCAGTTGACCTAGATTTTGGATCAGGATGGCAAGAGGAAAGGATCTAAGTGACTTTGAAAGTGGGGTCATTATTGGGGCACGAATGGCAGGAGCTTCAGTCACAAAGACACTCAACTGGCTCGTATTCTCGACAAGTGGGCAAGTGCACGTGTGGCGACACCAAGAGAATGTTACAGGCCAGACTGCTTGACCCCTACAGTGAAGGGGTCTGGAGGCTCTCTTATGTTGTGGGGGGGCATTTCCTGGCATGGTTTGGGTCCACTTGTCCTCTTAGAGGGAAGGGTCACTGCAAATCATTACAAAGTTATTCTGAGTGATCACCTTTATCCTATGGTGAAACATTTCTATCCTGATGGGAGTGGTCTCTTCCAGGATGACAATGCCCCCATCCACAGGGCATGAGGGGTCACTCACTGGTTTGTTGTGTATGAAAATGATGTGAATCATATGCTATGGTCTTCTCAGTCACCAGATCTCAACTCCATTGAACACCTATGGGAGATTTTGGACCGATGTGTTAGACAGTGCTCTCCACCACCATCATCAAAACACCAAATGAGGGAATATATTTTGGAAGAAAGGTGTTTCATCCCTCCAGTAGATTCCAGAGATTCATAGAATCTGTGCCAATGTGTATTGAAGCTGTTCTGGCGGCTCGTGGTGGCCCAACACCTTAGTGAGACACTTTATGTAGTTTTTTCCTTTGTCACCCATCTGTCTGTATATATATATATATATATATATATATATACATACACATATATAAACAGGGATCCTGTCTTTTCGGCATGCACTTTTCATCATTCACATTTCATCACCAGCCACAGTTCATCACAATTTTTCATATTCATCAGCAATATGCTGTGTCGTGAGGAGGTGGCGTGAGTTTGTGGTTGGGTGTGCTTATATATTTAGTTACGTTTGAAAGCTGGCAGGACTGTGTTATTTTTAATGACTTCAATTATATTTTTGTTTGAGTGAATAAGTCTTCATTGAACTGTGTTGTGTATAACCGAGGTGAAGAGTTTTTCTCTGCAGTACAATTTGATTAGGCCCTCAGCAGCGAGGCCAAAGAGGACAGTTTGGAATAGTTTTTTTTTTTCGTTTTTCCTGTTCTTATTATTATTTTGAAATCTCCACCAAATTTGAAACAAAAGTGCCCCAACGATAAAAACAAGGGATTCAACCTATCAGATCATTTGGACATTTATTTTCTTTCCATGACAATTTGAACTTGTGGTTACATTTTTATTTGTTTCACAGTGAATTGTGTTGTTTTTATTTTCTTGATTCTTTACATTTACCAAATTGAATAATTTATTGCCTGTTATTTATATCCTCATATGTGTTTAAATAAATCACAATGATTGTTGTTGTTTTTAACTAAATGTGTGTGTGTTGCTATTATTATTATTATTATTATTATTATTATTATTGCTGGGGGGGGGGGGGTAAAAGTTAAATGCACTACAGGCCTTGGTTTTAATTTTGTGGTGTAATTAATAATAATAATAACTCAGTTTGCCACTTATTGCTTTTTAGTAACTGTTAAAAAGTACTGGTTGGTTTAAAGTCTTTTGTTATTACTACAGGTATTATTTGTGTTGTTGTTACTTACTTGCTGAATGTTTGGGGGTGTTGTATATTTTTTTCCCTGGTTAACTATATAGTGGCACTTATTTGTGTTGGCATTACCGGGGTGGAGGCACCGCACCAATTTTTAAAATAACGGAAGAATATATATATATATATATATATATATATATATATATATATATATATATATATATATATTTCGATTTATTTCATTTTTTATTAATCTATGTAATTATTTATTTATTTATTTATTCTAATTTTAGCACAACATTGTTGTATATAAGGGAAATAAAGTATTTAACAATACTGAACCCCCCCCCTCCTGTTGAAGTAAGAATATTGAAGTGTAATTCAAAAAGATGCCCAAAAGGACAGTTTATTCACACAATAGAATACAATGAATAAATAGTCCAGATTAAAGGAGCAGACAATAACATTAAAAACAGTTTAACACCGCAGTGCGGCTTTTGCCATTTGAAAGTAAATATCTCTGCCTATTTGATTTTCTCCCTAATATCCGTAATTATATGTTAATACATAATTTAATTAAATACATATTGTGTGTTTCAGCTGTAAACACCTAAAAATGCAATACTTTCTCCTCCAACCACCGGACATGGTTGGCTATAGCTACTGATTATAATATAGCCATATAACAATCTGGGCTTTGTAATAACATTAGTCATTGTGAAAGAGTTATAATCGTGTTGATTCCAGAAACACGTAATTGTCTACACATCATTCATATATTATTATTATTATTATTATTATTATTATTATTATTATTAATTGTATTAGCAGATTTGCACCTGATATCTTGATCTCTGTCTGTTTTGATCAGCTCAGCAAGTTTCTAACTTTCCTGTGCAATTCAATCTTGATCACGTTGCAAACCCAGGTCTCTCGATCAATGCCTTGATCATGTCACCTGTTTGATCATGATGCTTATTATTTTGTATGAGTTTTTGGCACGCGTGTTGTCTGCATTGATACGCAGTTGTAAGACGGAGCCATTTCAAAGCGCTTTCATTTTATACTATTTTTATAACTGGTGATTTACAGACGTGGTCAAATTTGTTGGTACCCCTCCACAAAAAACGAAGAATGCACAATTTCCTCTGAAATAACTTGAAATTGATAAAAGTAATTGGCATCCACTATTGTTTAATCCATATTTAATAGAAATCAGACTTCGTACTTAGTACTATTTCGCCACTTACATCTAAACAGTTTGTTAATTGCTGCCTTAATTATGATTGACACATTTTGCTTGAAAGACCTGGATTACGGTCGAGTTTGGCTGAGCTGTTTACTTTTTTTGAAGACCTTTGTCACTGTAAATAAAACTGCACTTCTTATTTCACTGCAACTACGTCCTGGTAATTTGTATGCCCAGGCAATGGCCAGCCTGCATCCACCATTGTTTATTCCATATTTAATAGAAATCAGCCTTTGTTTTTGATTTTGTTTTTAAACATAATATTGTAAATAAAACAAATGAAAATGGCATGGACAAAAATGATGGGACCCTCAACCTAATATTTTGTTGCAGAACCTTTAGAGGCAATCACTGGAATCAAACGTTTCCTGTAGTTCTCAATGAGACTTCTGCACCTGTTAACAGGTAGTTTGGCCCACTCTTCCTGAGCAAACTGCTACAGCTGTCTCAGGTTTGATGGGTGCCTTCTCCAGACTGCATGTTTCAGCTCTTTCCATAGATCCATCTAAAGGATTCAGATCAGGACTCATAGAAGACCACTTCAGAACAGTCCAATGTTTTGTTCTTATCCGTTCTTGGGTGCTTTTAGCTGTGTGTTTTGGGTCATTATCATGTTATGTTACACATAAGTCCAAATACTGAAGCATTTTCCTTCCAGAATTCTCTCATCGTGGTGATGAGCCATTTTGAGACGATCTCCATCTATACCTTTCTTATCAGTGCTGCTTTTTTAGATACAGCAGTTTATGATTGGATCACCATTAGGACTCCACTTTTTCAGATTTGGACAAAACCAACCATGTGTCATCTGAAAGACATTGCTGATGGCCAGCAAGAGAAGAGCTGTAGTTTGCATCCTGATCTTTTTATGGGGAATTATACCAGATGTGCCAACTGGGCAATTGTACTTTGTATTTTAAATTAGCAAATGATGGGTTGGGCCACTGCTTTGATTTGGTCCTGGATCTTAGCTGTGGTGAGAGCCAAGGTTGTTCTTTATATGCATAAACATACCAGACATTCTTCTCATAAGCACTTTGTGATGAATGCTGTTCTTCCATATGTGTATTGGATTCCCAGGGTCTTGGTTTCATTTCCTTGTAAGAATCAAAGCTACAGCCCATGATTGTAGCATCTGAACAGACTGAACCCTACTTCCCTCTGTGGAATGTATACCCAAGGGTATCTCTTGTCTAATCCTGGGACCCCCTGTGTCTTCTAGTATGTGTTCCGAAACCATTTCAGCTAATTGAATAAACCCTTTAATGAGTTTTTAGTCAGATGAGGTTACAATTCAGCATTAACCCTGTACCAAGAGCTGCATTTCAGACCTCCTCCCTATTGAGGGATATGGCTTTAAAGACCAAATTTCTTGAATTTAAGCAACTGAGCCCCTTGAGACATAAGAAAGCTTTTTATAGTAGTTTATCATTTAATTACCGCTTGTGTCTGTATTATTCATTGGTTAACTGTGAAGAGTTGTATAGACAGCAGATACAGTAGCAGCAGCAGTTTCATTAAATTTCACTGAACAAACTTCACTTAGGTATCGTATTGCCAATAATTCACCTAAAGCGGGCTGATTTTGAAACAGAGGACGACACAAGGACCTTTGTAAGAAACAAATGTAAGGCAGACTGGGCTACATGGTCAAATCTTGGGTATAGACCTTTCTGTGAAGTCATATTGTCTGCTTTTATCATGATGAGATGTATGGGTGTGTATAGCAGAATAAAACAGTCTATCAATAGTTTAATTTACAATGCAATAGTACTGAATGAACATATATCTACAGGGATAATGGTCAGGTGTCTGGGAAGGCTAAACACAGAAGAAACATTATTTTATTAAAAAATCTTGCTGAGTTCCTAAATGTATATCTATTTTTTTAAGAACCTGTTGGAATAATTTTAGATGTATTTATAAGTATTCTTTCATTTAAAAACCTGTTAACAGGGTGTCAATTGCCTACTATAATAATAATAGGTCACAGCGAGATGGGGAATCAAACCCCAGTTTCCTGCACCACAATGCAGCAATCTTACCACATCACTGAAAGGCCCAGGCCACCTAGTGTGACTCGAGATCGCTACACTACCCACCCCCCCTCAGTGTTAGCGCGTCCCCACGCTACTCCCATATCTCCACCCCGACTGGAGATGGGTCGCTTCATGCTTTGGGGTACGCATCTCAGTGGCCCCTGGCTCTGTCATAGGTTCGGCATACAGTACACTTCTAACACCAGTGTAACACTTTGGGGGTTTCGGGTCACGGCGAGATGGAGAATCGAGCCCCGTTCTCATGTGCCACAATGCAGCGATCTTACCGCATCACTAAAAGGCCCAGGCCTCCTAGCGAGGCTCGAGATCGCTACAATAATAATAGGCTAATTAAAAGTCACTGTTCAACTATTTTATTGTGATTAGCTTATTATTATTATCATTATTGGATATATTATCATATAATAATATTATCATATTATTAGCAGCCTATGCAGGAACATTACACGAATCATCACAGAATCATCTTATCTCCTTCCAAGGCAATTTGTTTTTAGGTTATGTTATGTCTTTCTTGAATGTTTCTCTCTGCATTTATGGAAATAATACTTTAATTCAGATTTGTCTTCTGATTAAAAGTTCTGTCATTTTGGGGCTGGCGGACGACTCTGTGCATAACGTGTCTGACAAGTGTGTCCCGTATTGCCACAGCTTCAGCATTGGGTGGACCTCCATATCTCCGACAAGGTGGCTGTGGTTGGTAATGCATGTCCTGTGCCTCTGCTACTCCAGGTAACTTGATGTAGTTGCTCATCATCATCTCCAGTATGGCAGTGCACACCGCATATACACAACAGTGAACGGTGGTCTTGCGGACCCCGATTGTTTCTCCCACCACCCTGTACTCTGCGCAACTGGCCAACTTTTAGAGCGCAAAAGCTGTCCACTTTCGTGTTGAAACTGGAGAACGGTGGCTTGGCATTCTCAGCTCTTCAAAGGGTCCAATCACTGGGCACAAACTTTCTAAGGTTGGCTTGGATATTCTGAAATGTCCATTTCCTGCATCATGATCTGGCAAAGTATTACTGCACTCATCTTCGGAAGATGACACGAACCATGGCGATAAACTCACACATCAAAATTATGACAGCTTGCCCAATATTAATACATATTTTGGGGTAGCTGGCCAGCCACCAGGAGTAGCTACAGGTCGAAGTGTGTGAAATCAATGACAGAAACACTCAACATTTCCGATATTTTATTCAACAATACAGAATTAATGCAACAAAGTGCTTTTGCAGGAAATTGTCACTTTTTTTTTTTTTTTGATATTTTGTTCACTACAAATCATTTTGGATGAAAATGCACCTTGGCTTGTAAAATGTGCATATACTTTGTATGCGAACTTAAGAATTGTCGCACAAAACATGTTTGATAAGTGGATGGAAAGCTAGCTAGTGTAGTTTGTAAATGTCCACCATGTTCAGTGATTAAAAATTGTGAATTAGGGTGACTAAAGGAAAAATAAATTAATTAATAAAGATTGGCCAACTTCTCAGTAGCTTTTGATAAATTACAACCCTCCTTCCCCACTACTATCAACTGTCCCCAAAGTGATCCCAGACAATCATAAAAATTAGATTTGTCAAATTTGTCAGACCAGACTCCATGACAATGGCACTATTCACTTTTGCCTGTGAAGGCTGATGCGTAAGCCTTGTGCCTCAAAACCTGCAATGAACAACACAGGCACACAAAACAAAACCACAGCAGACGATGTGAAACACACTGTACTTATGTCATTAAGAAAAGGATCAGCTGTATTTTAGCATGATTCCCTGTACAGAATCACCCAACTCTCCCTTCCAACACAGTACCTCAATTCTGGCACCAGGCAAGGGCTGTTTTTAGCAAATAACTCTTGAAAGAAATGTCTGTATTTTCTTTACACATCAGCTTAGTAAGTACATTAAGACTAAATCTGGCTCTTGCAATTAAAGCAAACACCATAAATTAGATAAGCGTAACATTAACATGGCTTCCTAAAACACATTGCTCAAATACAGTAAGAGTTTGTGAATTATTAAAGTGGGTAAAATGTTCAACTTGAGCAATACATCCTCCCTAAAAAGGACATATTTTTCCAAGGAAGTATATCCTAACATGGGAAGATACTGTATTATTTGTGGTTGCTCTTGTTTATCTTTAATACATGGAAGGATGTATTTCTATTGTATCGAAGGCAGCTGCTGCAAGAAGAATTCCTTTTTAAAACAATCTAAGATATGTACATTTATCAAGTCTGTGTGTAATGGGAAAAACTGCTATGGAACAGATAGTACACCAAGAGGCAAATAATAAAATACATTAAACTATAAATGCAATTTTGGCTACCATTGTGCTGAATTGATAACTCTATCACATCTTTATATGCTTAAGGATGTCCCAAAATAATACACAGATTGTTATGCTGTGCCTATTCATATTTTAAGTTAGTCATTCTAATTATATACAGTGAGGGAAAAAAGTATTTGATCCCCTGCTGATTTTGTACGTTTGCCCACTGACAAAGAAATGATCAGTCTATAATTTTAATGGTAGGTGTATTTTAACAGTGAGAGACAGAATAACAGCAAATAAATCCAGAAAAACGCATTTCAAAAAAGTTATAAATTGATTTGCATGTTAATGAGGGAAATAAGTATTTGATCCCCTATCAATCAGCAAGATTTCTGGCTCCCAGGTGTCTTTTATACAGGTAACGAGCTGAGATTAGGAGCACTCTCTTAAAGGGAGTGCTCCTAATCTCAGCTCGTTACCTGTTTAAAAGACACCTGTCCACAGAAGCAATCAATCAATCAGATTCCAAACTCTCCACCATGGCCAAGACCAAAGAGCTGTCCAAGGATGTCAGGGACAAGATTGTAGACCTACACAATGTTGGAAGGGGTTACAAGACCATCGCCAAGCAGCTTGGTGAGAAGGTGACAACAGTTGGTGTGATTATTCGCAAATGGAAGAAACACAAAATAACTGTCAGTCTCCCTTGGTCTGGGGCTCCATGCAAGATCTCACCTCGTGGAGTTTCAATGATCATGAGAACGGTGAGGAATCAGCCCAGAACTACACGGGAGGATCTTGTTAATGATCTCAAGGCAGCTGGGACCATAGTCACCAAGAAGTTTGCCAATGAACATCTGAATGATTCAGAGGAGAACTGGGTGAAAGTGTTGTGGTCAGATGAGACCAAAATCGAGCTCTTTGGCATCAACTCAACTTGCCGTGTTTGGAGGAGGAGGAATGACCCCAAGAACACCATCCCCACCGTCAAACATGGAGGTGGAAACATTATGCTTTGGGGGTGTTTTTCTGCTAAGGGGACAGGACAACTGCACCGCATCAAAGGGACGATGGACGGGGCCATGTACTGTCAAATCTTGGGTGAGAACCTCCTTCCCTCAGCCAGGGCATTGAAAATGGGTCGTGGATGGGTATTCCAGCATGACAATGACCCAAAACACACAGCTAAGGCAACAAAGGAGTGGCTCAAGAAGAAGCACATTAAGGTCCTAGCCAATGGCCTAGCCAGTCTCCAGACCTTAATCCCATAGAAAATCTGTGGAGGGAGCTGAAGGTTCGAGTTGCCAAACGTCAGCCTCGAAACCTTAATGACTTGGAGAGGATCTGCAAAGAAGAGTGGGACAAAATCCCTCCTGAGATGTGTGCAAACCTGGTGGCCAACTACAAGAAACGTCTGACCTCTGTGATTGCCAACAATTGTTTTGCCACCAAGTAAGTCAAAGGGGTCAAATACTTATTTCCCTCATTAACATGCAAATCAATTGATAACTTTTTTGAAATGCATTTTTCTGGATTTTGTTGTTGTTATTCTGTCTCTCACTGTTAAAATACACCTACCATTAAAATTATAGACTGATCATTTCTTTGTCAGTGGGCAAACGTACAAAATCAGCAGGGGATCAAATACTTTTTTCCCTCACTGTAGCTAATACAGCTAGGTGACATTTTTCAGGTTAACTGTCCATGTTTACAATAGAAATAAATAGATTTTACTTACTCACTTAATATATCAAATAATTTATTATCACAACATGCAAACATGTTTGTCAGGATCTTGTCATGTTCACACAAGTTCATAAGTTTCTGGAAGATGATAGATTAAATGCATAGGATACTTTTAAGATTGTGAACACTAGCAAAGACTAATTCTGGAATCCGTCCTCTTATCATGTCAAAAAGTGAAAACTCAGTGGACAAGAAGATGTATTGGAATACTTTGAGAGTGTGAACATGCTGAGTACATTTTGGAACGACTAGAAAATGCATCGAGTCTTAAAAAATATTAAATTAGCTATTAGCAAAAATCCCTCAGATAATTAGTACCACTGATTGAATAATTAGAGAGATGCATTTACAAATGATAAAATGTTAGTAAACAGTAAATATTGCCATTATTAAATATGGCCATTAAGCATTAGAAACTGGATTGACTTCTTCTTTGTCTCTTAAAATAATTCTTACATAACTGATACTGCTGATAGTTTCATTATTAATTTGGCAATGAGATTTTGTTGTCAGTCCCTTTTAGTACAAACACTTAACAAGAAATGTCTATGTAATTCATGGGTATTTATCTACCCATGGTACATTCCTGTTTCTGTACCTGTCCCAAAGAAATATGAAATTAAAATGACAAAAGGTCACTATTGTGTAGAACCACATTTGTGTATTCATATAATTCATGAAACATTAATAATTAATAAGTAATATTGTTCAGTGCCATTCTGATGGAAAATCTATCTATACGCACATATATGCAGGATATTAAAAATTCAGATTCAAAAACAAAACATGGGTGCTACAGAATACATTAACATGGTAAGATTACAAAACAAATGTTCAAGCAGATGATAATGAGTCCAATTCTGCAGTGCATGTAAGCCGAGATCAGAAGAATATCATATGTCTTTCCTCTTCCCCTGCTTTTGTTATCAGCTGTCATGTATACATTTTTCTGATACACAAGCCCCCTGAGCTTCTGCTGGTTCTATAGGATTTCTGCCTACCAGATTTCTGAATAATAGAAAATAGCTGGTCTCAGCATTTGTATGCAAAGAAGGTATTGTAATTGCCCCCTTTGCCAAGCAGCCTCAGTAGCTTTTCAAGGCGTATGGAAGAAGACTTGGTACATTGCTAGATCTCCCACTCACTATTGTTGCTTATTATTTTACAGTCAAACAAACAGAACACAATGTTGTCAGTACAAACCTATTATTCTCTGCAGTGCAAGGTTACTGAACAGGCTTGTGCTACTAATTTGTAGTTTAGTCAACATTAATGTTTGACCCTGCTCCAAAATCACATAACTGTAATTGAAATGTATTAAATTTCTCAAAAATAAGGCATTTTAATAAATAAATAATTTTACAATGATTCTAACATCTTGTGATTTTTTAATTATTATTTATGCTGGTCGGGCCTGACTGCACAACCATGGCAGATAGGAGTGAAGAAGGCTTTAGGAGCTGGCACGAAGGGATTGCATGGTGTGATAAGATAGGTCCTGAATCATTTAAGGGTTAAGCACTTTTTTATTCCTGGGTATAAAAATCATTTTATTTTTTTAAGTAAATCAATTTAAATAGATTTCCTCATTCTTGAACACTCTGGGAAGCTTTATGCAGGTGCCATAAAACAAATCTGTCTATTTTTTCTTTACACTTCATGGTGATGTATAGTATTCCTGTCACAAAAGGAAGTGCAATTTGTATTCTGTTTTCATCACTGCGGTCCCAGAACCCTATAATAATAATGTTAACAGGATACCAGCTCTTAAAGGGTTAACTGCAAAACATGCAAAAATGTAGACATCATGGAGGGAGATAACGGGGCCACTTGTTCTGTTTAGGAAAATCTGGTCCTTGGTGGCTGAATGGTATTCAGATATGCAAATAGTTTTATATTATCAAATTTACCAAAAAACAAACAACAATTTTTTTTCAGGTCTTTATGGACTGATGATTTAAGGTTGACCTATAAAATGGAGATTCAGGCAGTGACACACAATCATCTGGACCGGAGATAACTGTCCAGTTGTACTTCAATGATGGTGCACCAACAACCAATGTGGTTTTGGGAGTGATAGTGTTAACAACTTACTGCATTGGGGTTTGGTAGGACAGTTGAAGACTCTTCTATGCATTACCTCTGATGAAGACAAGAGGACTGAAGAATGGTAGCCATGAACCTATTCAACCCAAACATCAAAACAAGAGTTAGTTATAAGGTTTGAGTAAATTTGTATTGTTTGTTTTTAACTCGCTTTATTCGCCAATATGGAATCTCCAAATACTTTTCTTAAAGCCAGCTATGACATATACTGGATCCAAGGCCAGCTCGTCCAGACTATTCTGCACTAATAGTGGAGTACTTTAACTGGAAGCGGCACTCTGAAAACCCCCACAGAAATTGATGTTGACCTCTGTTACACTGCATTAACTTTAAATTATGTTTATGTTTAAAGAGAATATTTGTATGATTGACTGTTAAAAGGACAGATTTGTGGATAAAGTGCTATGGTATGAGATAGCTCATTTGTATAGGGTGACAGCAACAACAAAAACTAATTATACTGTTCTAGTCAAAGGACTGTTGCCAAACTTCTCATCCTGATATAGGCCTATATATACACAGTGCCTATTTACCCATCTTGGACTTTTCTACATGTTGTTGTATTACAACCTGAATGCATTTAAAGTAAACACATTTAAACACTTGAGTAAAACCAAATAAACAATACAAAGAAAGAAAAACATAAAATAAACCTCACAACAACTGTTCCCCTCAGGTACTCTGCAATGTCTGTAGGGAGGTGGGGGCAAAGGCTGATGGTGATTATCTGGCTGGCTACTTCTTCCACCCTGCAGGCTGTCAAGGGTGCACTTGCAGCTCTCCTGTCATTGTATGGGTTCTTGCTCCACAGTCTGTCAGTGTGTGTGAGGTTTTAGAGTTGGTTTCTTTTGGCAGCTCAAACAGGGGGACTGACAGAGTCCTAACATACCTCCTGTCCTGTACCACGCCCCACACAGTGTCACAGTATGCGTTATAATGTTTTTAAATATAAACATGATTTATACTGCATTATGTTTTCGGTTACTCAAATCATGCAGACTGGAATACTTCTGGAGCCGTGGAATGAGGTAGGGGGAAATCATGTGCAAGGGTCTCCCTATGTGCAGGTCGGAGCCCCACTCAGATTTGAACCGCACTGTATCAGGCACCCCTCCAAGCAATCTGCGTGACACAGCTCCACCTAGTAGAGCCCCAAATCCATGACTCCTAAGGAGCAGTCTCTTGATATAGGAGTTTTTTACACTTTATTAATTTAATAGGGATTGCGTCACTATAACAAGCTCATGTTCACAATGAGCCCTATTATACTCTCCCCCTCTAAACTCTACCTCCTTTTTCCACAACAACCCCAAAAACTGAATCTCATTGATCTGAGTACTTGATGTAGCAGGTTTCTCACCTGTTGTGGGGCTACCTGCACACCTACATCAAATAACATCTAACATGTAGATCATGTTTCGTCTATACAAACAACAACTGGCATTGAAATTAAACAAAAGTTCCATCACCAAATAAAATCTAATGCCATTTATTTTCAATCTGAATATAGGGTGGCACAGAGGCATAATGCAGAACTGTGTTTAGGATTATTGTCTGATGCGGTATTACTGTAAAACCATCTGTATCATATGCGATTATTTTTTCCTATGTGAGTGGAACGTGACAATGGGCTATATTGATTCCAATAAAAATGTCCTACTAATTTTAGATCTGCTGACTCATCAGTTCTGAAGACAGTTATCTTATCAACTTTGATTTAACTCTCTACAGGATTTAGGTTTATAGCTTTTTGTGAGCAGGTGGTACTTAACAGAGTACAAATACAATTAATAACAATAAACATTTGTTTAACCCGAGGTAAGTCTTCATCTGACTTGTTGTTATTGAAAAAAATATTACAGAAAATAAATAGATGTATGGGGAGAGAAAAAAGCTATATTTGTTATTATTAACTATATTCACTGAGACAAGTAGAAACTGTACATCTGACAATTATTTTGTCATGCAAGTCGCCATAATACTGACAGCACAGATTTTGTTTAATGATACTATGGAAAATACAGATGTGCTCAAATTTGTTGCTACCCCTCCACAAAAAATGAAGAATGTTATTTCCTCTGAAATAACTTGAAACTGACAAAAATAATTGGCATTGTGATGGGAGACACTCACATGGGTTGCACGGACATTGAATGTTCCCTATGATTGTATTTACAATTGAATGCACTTACCTGAAAGGCAAATAGGTCCAGTAAAGATCTAGGGTAAGGACATGTAAAGAAGGAACAAATAATTAGTAATTGATATCTATGTGTGTGTATGTTCATTTGTTTGAATGACAAAGCAATTAACAATAATATCTAATGGGATCCCATGCATCATTTCATCACATTGTTGTTAACTGTTGTTATTAGTACTATTTTGCTGTCTGTTAATTGCTGCCTTAATTATGATTGACACATTTTGCTTGAAAGACCTGGATTACGGTCGAGTTTGACTGAGCTGTTTACTTTTTTTGAAGACCTTTGTCACTGTAAATAAAACTGCACTTCTTATTTCACTGCAACTCTGAGTCTCCTGGTAATTTGTATGCCCAGGCAACGGCCAGCCTGCATCCACCATTGTTTATTCCATATTTAATAGAAATCAGCCTTTGTTTTTGATTTTGTTTTTCAACATAATATTGTAAATAAAACAAATGAAAATGGCATGGACAAAAATGATGGGACCCTCAACCTAATATTTTGTTGCAGAACCTTTAGAGGCAATCACTGGAATCAAATGTTTCCTGTAGTTCTCAATGAGACTTCTGCACCTGTTAACAGGTAGTTTGGCCCACTCTTCCTGAGCAAACTGCTCCAGCTGTCTCAGGTTTGATAGATGCCTTCTCCAGACTGCAAGTTTCAGCTTTTTCCATAGATGTTCAGATCAAGACTCATAGAAGACCACTTCAGAACAGTCCAATGTTTTGTTTTTATCCGTTCTTGGGTGCTTTTAGCTGTGTGTTTTGGGTCATTATCATGGTAGAGGACCCATGACCTGCAACTGAGACAGAGTTTTCTGACACTTGGCAGTACATTTCGCACCAGAATGCCTTGATAGTCTTGAGATTTCATTGTGCCCCTGCACAGATTCAAGGTACCCTGTGCCAGGCGCAGCAAAGCAGCCCCAAAACATAACCAAGCCTCCTCCATGTTTCACTGTAGGTATGGTGTTCTTTTCTTTTGAAGCTTCATGTTTTCATCTGCGAACATAGAGCTGATGTGACTTGCCAAAAAGCAGTTTTGACTCATCTGTCCAGAAGGATTGTAGCTTGTCAATATGCATTTTATAAATTGTTTGTATGTTTTTCTTTCAAAAGTGGAGTCCTCCTGGGTCTTCTTCCATGGAGGCCACTTTCGCTCAAATAGCGATGGATGGTGCAATCAGAAACTGACGTTCCTTCACCTTGGAGTTCAGCTTGTATCTTTTTCTGCCATTCGCACTATCCTTCTGTTCAATCTGAGGTCGATTTTCCTCTTGTGGTCGTACCCAGGGAGGTTGGGTACAGTTCCATGAACCTTGAACTTCTTAATAATATTTGCAACTGTTGTCACAGGAACATCATCAGGAACATTGGAGATGGTCTTGTAGCCTTTACCTTTACCATGCTTGTCTATTATTTTATTTCTGATCTCCTCAGACCACTCTCTCCTTTGCTTTCTCTGGTCCATGTTCAGTGTGGTGCACACAATGATACCAAACGGCACAGTGACTACTTTCCTCCATTTAAATAGGCTGAATGACTGATTACAAGATTCGAGACGTGCGATACTAATTAAAGAAACTAAATAGTTTGGAATATCACAATAATCCAATTATTTATTATCTTTTCTAAGGGGTACCAACAAATGTGTCCAGGCCATTTTATAATATATTTGTAGTATGAGCAATTATTCATCTGTTTTCACAGCTTCTTTGCTTTATTCTATGACATCCCAAAGGCATGCAAGTATACATGATGCAATAGCTTTTAATTCCATCACTTTTCAGGAATAATGAAGCATTATTTCAATTAGCTGTAAGGGTACCAACAAATTTGACCACGTCTGTATGTAATAGGTTTTTTCAGGAATAAGAGGAAAATTATAAAATAAACCACAAATTTCAGTGTTGCATGTATTTATGTATCCATTGTATGAATAGCACTAGATTAGATATTACCACAAAACATGCAAAAACAATATTCCTTCATCCCACACAGGAATGACAAATGTATTGCAATCTAGAAGGATTCATGCACAAAATAATTGTTTTACGACAGCATGTTTTAGGTAAATGTTCCTGCTCCTGCTGACAGAGTTATTTAGTCCACAACAATATGGCATGGAGCCTGATAGAATATGTGCTAAAATTTTACTTTCATATACAAAGGTGTATATTGGCAGTGCAAAATGACATTTATATGATACAATGTAAATAGCCATTGATAGAAATGAACCCCCAAGTAGCATACTAAAAGGAAAGCTATATATTAATAATAATGATAATAAAACAGTGTGTGTGTGCAGTCAACATCAAGAATATGGCTTCTTTGTATGTTAATGAAAACTCAAATTGAGCACAGGTTTGCAAAATTAAAAATGGAGGGTATTCTTTTAATAGTGCTTAAGAAGGGGCAACATTTGGAATGTGTTTTTATTAATATTGTAATTAAAGTTCAGAGATGATGGTAATGTAAAGTGATTTTATTTCTGAAACATGATCTTATTTGACATGTAATACCCTCCGTCACCCATCGCAGGCACAAAGCATGTGCAATTGATAACGCAGGTGGACAAAGACCTTATAAACACTCACAGTTTAGAGTTAGCTGCCATCTCAGAGGATATTCAGTTAGATACCTGTGTCCTTCCTACTGGGAATATCAATATCAGTCTTTATTTTTCAGACTTTTTATTTTTGAAAGGTGATAGAAACCGGATTACCACACTACTAAATCATCCCTCTTTTGGTCAAGGGAAGTAATCAGGAATCAGTTACTCAGATTTGCAAATAGATTAACTGTAAGATACCTTTCTGCAGTCTACAGCATCCGTCTTTTGCCAAAATATATAAATACTTCTGTCAGCTACTATTAATTTTGAGGGATTCCATAGATTCCATAGATTCACCTTTACTGTAGAAATTTTTTTTTACATTTAATTTTTAGTAGAGATCATTTATGACAATGGTGCCATAAAAGCTGAAGACATATGCACCGAGGGAGTATGAAACATTGATAATGTCAGCTCTCTGTAAGCAGGTTTATTGAGTACTGGTGCTTAGTTTGCACAAATTTTCAAAACAAAAATACTGTTGTGACCTTATTTTTTGAAAGGCAGCAAGTTACATCCCATGTTTTAATGTATAAGCTTGTGCTTTTGCCCCTGAAGCTTCATAAATATTTGTTTCCTTATGTGGAAGCTAAATCATGAAAATTATACTTTTCCCACTTATTTAAAATAATACATATTTATATACATCTTACAGTAAAGGTGAGCAAAAGAGGAAATAGACCTTGAAATAACCAATTCATTGCATTAAAGACTGCACAATATGTAAATGAGAAAGAAAATAGCTTTTGGTTAAATGTTTGGTTAAACGGACAAGGAAATCAAGTGCCTTTCAAGTGCTAATATATTTTATTTCAAACTAAACTGGCTAGATAAGATCCTGATGAAGATCTCTGGTAGATCAAAACATTGCTAAAAACCTGTGAAGCATGGGCTAAATAAAAACTTTTTTTTATTTTTTGGAGCTGTAGTAAGTGAGCAGGTATTTATTTTTATTCTATATGATTTGTTTCAATACCCAGCACCATCTAAGATATTTAGATGTGCATGTGATTAATCTTTTTTAAACTAAACTGGCTAACAATGAAAGCTTTTTACACCAGTTCTCAGAGCTGCATCAAAGTCAAGGATGGATTAACCAAACCTCTCAAAATCAAGATAGGTGTATGACAGGGGTACAGAGGTGCATTTTGTCACCCTTTCTTTCTGTTTATACCAGTCATTGGTCCCTCTAAACCAATGTGAACATTTTCTATAAAGTCTAAACTGGAATGATTCAAGACTGTTTGACCTAGACTTTGCTGATGATATCACCCTTTTCCATGAAGACGTCAAGGGGCTCCAAAGCATGTACAAGTGAAATAAAGAAGTTGACAGGTTTGAGATTCAACATAAAAAGTTGCTAGATTATGGTGGCCAGATACAGCATCAGAGCTAGAAGTTAGAAAAAGTGGAATACTTGGAAGTACTATAAGCCAAGATGGTTACAGCAAGAAAGAGATAAAACTAAAATTAGGAAAGACAAGTGAGGCTTTGACAAACTCAAAAATATTTGGTGACTGAAAAATATTTCTCTCCTAACAAAATCAAAGGTATACAAGGTAATTTCCCTTGCCATCGAAGCATATGGAAGTGAAACATTCCAGATTGTGAAGGAAGATACCCAAACACTACATGCAGTCCACCACAAATGCTTAGGAATAATATTAAGAATAACTTACAAAGATTGAAAATCAAATTAGGAAGTTAGGAAATTGACAAATCACTCTTACAAATAATCAGTAAGAAAAGACCACGCTGGGGTGTGTATTATAGATGGATGAACATATCCTCTCAAGTATGCCTTAAATGGAAGATAGAAGATGCAAGAAGAAAGCGAAGAAAACCTAGGACTAGGAAAAGAACAGCTCTCAAAGACATAAAATTTGCAACACCGAAAGAGCTGAAAACATTGGCAGCCGGGGGAGATTAGGGGTGGCCCAATATGCAGACAGAATGGACTGAATGCTAAGTGTGAATTCACTGAATTCATTTAAATATTTTTCTTTGCACATCAGGTAACATTTTAGTGCCATGTCAATATTCCTTCAGAAAATCAATTCTGATGTTCTGGAACAATGTCAAATGACATGATTAGTTTTCTCCAAGTGTTCTTTGTTTTCCAAAAGAAAATGTGCATCTTTATGATTAGAGGCTATCAGAAGTTTCAGAAAGTTCTGCAGAAATGTGTTTAACCATTACATTTTTAAACTCCATTTCTGTAAAATGTTGTAAAGAATGTCAACATAAATCATTGCAGAATTTTAAAAAATGTTAAAAGGAATATACTCATCTGTCAAAAGTTTTGCCAGACCATATGATTGGTGAACTGAGAGGCTTTTGATTTTTATAAACAGTGAATACTGATCTGCTTTTAAAGTTCCAGCATATTGTCCAAAAACTGGGAATTCAACTATTGCACAACTTGCCAAGAATAGCTGTTAATTTGAGAATCAGAAAAATGATAATATTGAGCTAATGTGCTTAGCAATGTATGAAATGTGTAGGTGAATAGCTTTGTTTTAGTTTTACTTGCATACCATTTAAAACACCACTCATTACATTGTATGTCTGAGATTACGTTTCTTAAGTTGTAAGGCTTTAGTTTTTGCGTCAAAAGAGTAGCCAGTCCTTCTGTTCGGTCCTGAAGGAAAAAAATCTTGCCACTGCAGATCCCCAGATTACATGGCCCAAGCACATTTAGGGAATGAGAATAACAGTATAGTAAGCACCCTAACCTTGGCTAGATCTTTCTTTTATGGCCTTTGTAAAGGCGTAACTTGTGTACAGAGCTACCTGCTAATCCTGGGACCTCATTGCAAAAAACAGGAATAATGGGCTATATTTTTTATGAAAGAGCAATCATGCACCAAGTTTACATAGTGACACTCCATTTTGCTTTAATTAACCCTGGCACTAACCAGATTAGAGAATAAATAAGAGATAGCAGTTATGTCACAGCTGAGGGGGTTCAGTGTGAAACACATAACCACTATGCCACCTCATTTGATGAGCGAGAGGGGAACTCACAACCCCCTTCGAATTCTCTCCCCGGGCAGCCTCAATTGTACCAAGACACCACAGCAGGAGGCAAGTAATACTTATTTAAACAGGTTTGGTTTGACATGCACAGGGAACAAAGGCTGTGCAAAACAAAATAAACACAATCAGGGAAGATCACAAAGGCAATAAATACACTAGATAAAACCCACCTTTAATATTCGTGGCACATAAGAGACTAAATACCCAAACCTAAAGAACATAAGTAATGGATATTATAAAACACTATCAATATAAAACTACTCTTCCAGTAATGTAAACAGTCACACCAAGCAGTAACAGATTCAGAGACATCTCTCTAAGAGATGCTCAAATATAGCCAGAGAAACTCGCAACCAAGGATACTGTTAATTAACTTCTGTCTCGTCAGGTAGCAGCCACGCCACGGACCACCTACAGGTAAGCGAGATGCCTACTCCAGGACGCAGTTTCTCTTTGGTGCCTCCAGGGCCAGTAGCCGTTCAGGGTCAGGCAGAATCTCGGACCAGCTCGGCACCAATTCTAGGAGAGATATGGGTAAGTTGTATTCGTACAAAAACAGTCTGTGCAACATAAGCAATATGAATGTCTCTTCCCTTTTCTATTTCAGATTGTAAATCCTGGGGACAGCCACCAGAGGTGAGCGAGGGAAGACAGCAGCGGTTAAACAATTCAATTTCAGTGCTGGTTCCAGAAGGACTCCAACCATCCTTTACCACTTTCCATGGTATTTGAAATAAAGTGTGCCAAGTGCCGTGTTTTAAATCTATCATTGTCTTAATCACTTTTCCATCGACAGGGAGACAATTACTTATCCACACTGGGCAGGTCTGTCTTTCTCCTACGTCCTCCAAACGTCACATCTCTAGTTCGCTCTGTTAGTTGACTCTCCCTCCAGTCCAGGTCCCCTGCGTCTGTTGCTTCACTGTCCAATCCAATTCCACTGTAACAATTAAACTAGAAGCCCCAAATTGCAACAAAGCAAACCAAGCTTCTCTCAAACTTAACAGAACTTTAAACAGATCCCTCTCTACACATAAACCACTAATAAAGCCAAATTTAAATGCCATTCCCAGTCCTAAAGCCAAAGTTCATAACGTGTTGTGTTCTCTGTTTGCTCCTCTCCTGACACTGCACCACTATATACAAGTACAACATGGTATTCGTTTAATACATATTTTTTGTTTTAATTTTTAGTACGTTTTTGCTATCCATGTTATCTGCTAACAGCTCTGTTAAATAATTGTAAGCTTTTCATCTAATATTAATTCAAAATCTACTACAGTTAATATAATGATTACCATAAAACACAGCTGGATTTAATGAAAGCATACTGACTTATTTATACTGAATGTGTGAATGTTCACATGATTACGTAATGTTCATGAACACATTTACAAAAAAACTATTAAAAAAAACTAAACAGATTTTAACACAAACACGTGTACGTAATACATAAAAAGGTAGTGTATTCTATGTGACAGGTTCAATGTTGACATGCTTTCTTCATATGGGCTGGCTTTACATAATCCAGATAGTACAGTATGCTTTCATCTGGTTTAGGATCTGTAATAGAGAAACAACTGACTATTGTTCCCCTGGTCTAATTTTTCCCATGACACTATCAGTGCTTCTGTAGGCAGTAAGGTAATTGAGTTACGGGAAATAGGCCATTCCATTGATTAGAAGGGTGCTTCACCTTTTGTGCATGAGACTCTCAGGCTTCTATAAAAGGCACAACTGTGTTTTAAATGGGTCTCAGATTCAAGTCTAGCAGGGTAATCTGAAATACATATAGGAAGGCAACTTTCAACTGGCATATCAATTCCAAAACCACCCCCAGAAAATATCCAGTGAAAACAGAAGTTGAAGCACAGTTAGAGAAAGTGTGCAATCATCTGTTGTTTTCAGACACACCTCACTAAAATCAAAAGCCATGTAGCCAAACATTCTAGTCTATGAAAGCTATCACTCAATGCATGAACAACAAAAGGTGCAAATGTTGTAAAATAATGATAATGAAAATTATAATAAATTACCAAAAACATCAGCTCATATTGACAAACTGTAAGAATCCGTGAACTTTTAAAGTGAATGAAACTAAGACAATTACAGTTAAATGCATTTTCAATAATATAGAGCACAGTATACAAGTACACTGGGTACACCAAGGCAACACTAGTACAAAACCTTGATTAACAATATCATTCTGTTATGTGTTGAACATTTTTACATCTCCAGGCTTCCAGGGTTACTACCACACCCATCAGAGTAGCCAATGACATCTGTTCATTAGCATGCAAGGTGGCAATAGAGCCCTCAACCACTCTTCCACATTCCAGGGTAACAACTTTGAATACCCACACCTTTACCTCTATCAAAACATGTTTCCTCATGGCTATTGTTATTGAATTCACTTTCTGTGATTCAGGATACCACCCAAGAACATTTGAGGAGACTGGATTAGTCACAAACTGTGGAACCTTACAATTGTTTCAGATTAACACTATACCTCAGTATAGTTAATATCCCCCAGTATAGTACAATAGCAAGTACAGAATGAAATAATTTATAAAAGTGGGATATATTTAACCAGAATCAGGACAATTCCCACATTAAGCTTTTGATTTTGCTAATTTTGGGGTGTAGTTTCAGACAGATCTGCTATGAAACCAGGCCCTTGTTTAAGATCAAACTTTTGTTTATTCTCCCTGATGTAGGAAGTGGGGGTAGTCAAACTTGAAATGTTTCTACTTTTGTAGCTATTTACAGGTCCCCAGCAACACAGAAATACTAGGCCTAAAGGCCTCTCTGCTTTTGTGGTTTTATTATCCTTTCCAGTGAGTTTTAAGATCACACATCCTGAAACCTCATTACCATGCACCCCCAGCAGGTTGACAGCAGCCAGTACTATTTAATCCATCTATCATATAACAATCTTCATAGACATTCAATTTGAAGGTTTAATAGTACATTGTGATTAGATTTTGCTCTGCAGCAAACTGTTTTGAAAGTCACCAACATACTGAAAACAATGTCAGACTAAATATGATTACAAATGTACTTCTCATATTAAGTGTCTTCATCGGAATATGGGGTAATAGTTATATATTCAAGATCATTCTTAATTAAAACAAATTGTTTTAGTAACACATACTTAAAAAGATTAAAATTAATAACAGCTGTATTTTTTACATCCTTAATTTTAAAAATAAGCTGGGTTTGCATAAATGTAAATTCTTTAAAACACTTTTTCAGGTTGCAATATTAAAAAATGTAAGCTCCTTGTGATTAAGTTGCTTATCGGCAATAACATTGGCACAATGAAAGTAGGAAAAGGGCCATTAACCAAGGATCTCAATGAGCCAATTCACACTCTGAAAGGACAATCCCCAACAGATGTGAGGTCTGTTCATTAAGCTTTGCCATAAAACACAATGTGTTACATAACCAACAGGAATGTTCCAGGAAAGGCTTTTATCTTGCCATTCTCTGCACTCCATGTCACGTGGAGGCTCTGCATTTTCTTAAAACAAGCCAGATTCCCAACAAACAAGCAAGTCCTTGCGGCTGTAGGCAGTAAAATATCATTATTACTGACTTCAAACTGGCCTTCCCAAAATGCATGATAATCCTTAAACTGTTTATTGTACTCTGCCTGTGACTGCGTTTAGCAGAGCTGACTGTATGCAGAGTCTTAGTCCTCTAGAGTGGTTCTCAACAAACCTCTCATTTACATAACTGAACCCTATGGTCTAGGAAATCTTGGAATTTGTGTTTTCCCTAGGCTGAATCAGTATTCATCAAACCCTGAGCAGATATCAGTGATAAATAAGGATAGTTTAATCAACTGTATTTTGTAAAGTAATTGAATCACTGAAACATGGTTTCAATTAAAAGGTATGAATACTTTCAACAACAACTGTAAGTACTGAATATCCTGTGTGAAAACTGAAATTTAGTAGTACTTCAAAACTATATAATTGATCAATAATCTATAGTAAATATAGGTTGATAAAGAAGAGTCTTTAAATTTTCTTCACAATTTTTAATGTGTTAAATATTTCCTTTTGAGTGTCTTCCAAAACATAAACATAAAACAAAGCTGTTTTATAAAAATGTAAGTGCAAGAAAAGGCAGGTA
The DNA here is from genome assembly GCF_036373705.1 of Amia ocellicauda. NCBI lineage: Eukaryota > Metazoa > Chordata > Actinopteri > Amiiformes > Amiidae > Amia > Amia ocellicauda. The sequence goes on from NC_089852.1 coordinate 18,860,235, forward strand.
CATCCTAAACTAGGGTTTTCTAGAGGAATACAAGAGATTATTGTGCCATTATACATGCTTTAAATAACAACTTTAAAGGTTGAAAACTGAAAATGCTGTTATCTGCAATTGTTGAGGTCACATTTCCTTTCTAATTAAAAAGAAAAGAAAAGAAGAAAGCATATTCCCCTTTTTACTCCCCAAGTTATAAACTGCAATTTTTCTTCAACCTGAGTAAGAAAAACAAAACAGGCCCAGCCCAAATCAAAACCTCACCCCAATCACAAATTAAAAACATAGTTCTTGGCATCAGATTTACATTTGGTTCAATGAAGAATCCTCCATCAAAGAAAAAGCTGCCATCAAGTATTGGAATTGTCATCTGCGATTGGCAAGTGAGTTAAAACTTTGATTTGGTCCAGGCCTCAACCCATTACTGTAGCATAAATCAGTGTACTTATAAGTATTATTAAAAATGGGGTGAACAATACTTTTCATTTTAGCCAGCAAAAGGACCATATCAATAAAATTTTCAGTTTTATTTGATGGCACTGTCAATGACAAAAACAGATACTGTGAAGTTAGTTTCATAATACTGTATATAATAAAAATAAACAGCAATATATTAAAAGCCTCTGCTCACACAGCTAGAATACAAATTTATTCTCGTCAACCAAAACCCATTGCACACATCCATTTAGAAGACACCAGGGGTTAAACTGGACCGGAGCTCACCGGAAACAGGCTCTGGCAGCCTCCATGTTCGGGGAATAAAAGTTTGCAATACATTTAGCTTAAAATATATTTAGCCAAAACTAAATAGAACTAGATGAAGTAACGCATGAGAAAGACCTAGGAGTCTATGTGGACGCCTCACTTTCTCCATCCAAACAATGTGGGGAAGCAATAAAAAAGGCAAACAGAGTGTTAGGGTATATTGTCAAAAGTGTAGAATTGAGTACAAGGGCAGTAATGTTCAGACTGTACAATGCACTAGTTAGAGCTCATCTGGATACTGTGTACAGTTCTGGGCTCCACACTTGAAGAAGGATATTGCTGCTCTAGAGGCAGTTCAGAGGAGAGCAACCAGACAGATAAAGGGCAAAAACTGAAGTATCTTGGAAAACGAACAAGATGTGGCAAATGTTCTAAATGAGTATTTCACAGAGGTTTTTACAAAAGAAAAATCAGATAACATGTCACAGGTTAACACTCAGTCCAGTCAAACCCTAAGAGAGATCAGGATAAATGAGGAGGAGGTATTAAAGGCACTAGCTGAATTATAAACAAACAAATCACCTGGGCCAGATGGTATATTTCCAACAGTACTTAAAGAAATGAGGGAAATTATTTATAGGCCGCTAACTCAAATATTCCAAATAACACTTAGAACAGGGGATGTGTCAACTGACTGGAAGACAGCAAATGTCATACCAATCCACAAGAAAGGGGACTAAACTGAGCCAGGAAATTACAGACCAATCAGTCTCACCTGCATTACTTGTAAAATGTTGGAAAAATGATTAGACAGAAAATAGAGGAGAATCTTAATGAAAACCATATTCTTGGAGATAGTCAACATGGGTTTAAACAAGGCAGATCATGTCTAACTAATTTTTTAGAATCTTTTGAACATGCAACTGCAGCTGTAGATCACATGAAAGCATATGATATAATATACTTAGATTTCAAGAAAGCTTTTGATAAGGTTCCACACCAAAGACTGATCCTCAAATTGGAAGATGTAGGCATTCAGGGTAATGTAAGTAGATGGATTATGAACTGGTTGATGTATAGGAAACAGAGGCTGTCGATTAGAGGAGTTGCTTCTAACTGGAGTGAGGCTGTTAGTGGAGTTCCACATGGATCAGTATTAGGTCCTTTGTTTTTTCTAATCTATATTAATGATCTGGACTCTGGGATAGTAGCAAACTTGTCAAATTTGCAGATGATACTAAAATAGGTGGCTCAGCAGATACCATCTGAAAGCCCTAGGATTCTCTGCTGATAAGGCAGATATCAGATGACGCGCTGCTCCGGAGAGGAAGGAGAGAGAAATATACTTTTAAATTAGCTAATGAACAACATGCTTTTGCTATATACCACAGTGTTTTTGGTAGCCATGGATTCAGAACAATTTCATTTAAAAGCAGTATGCATGCATGTATAATGTACTTAAAAGGCAGCATTTTAGTGGTAGGGCGTACGTGTGCAAATCTGTATGGTTGATATGCATTTTGCCCCCCTAAATGTGCTATAGGTGTCATTTTGCTTTCTTAATGTATGTCTCAAAGTGTACCAAAACGCTGCATTTAGGGGTTAATATCCTTAACTTTGTCTGAATCATAAACAACTATCTAGTAGTTTTATATGGCAATTTTTCACCGGTGACCCAAATTCCACCTCAACGCAAAAATGGCTCCCCCAGCTCCACAATTCAATTTAACCCCTGTAAGACACTACATTAAACTGTTTTAAAGACTGAGTACATAAATAACATTTGTTGACATGGATACATGCCCTTCATAATTAATATTTGATTAGATACAATTACAGACTTGAACATAAACATACTGAAAATGTGACTTCACACTCCTTTTTGTAGTTGCATGTATTACATACACCTTAAATAAAGCACACTTGGGATCTTTGTGCAATAGTGTGCAACAGTAAAAAGTTTTTGTCAACTATTTTTAGGACAATGAAAAGGGATTGCATTAATAGATCTCTCCTTTCCTCCTTTACTCGGGGTATGACAGGACAGTGTTCTTTAAGCTGCATTTTGACATAACTCAAGTAGCTTGCACAGCATTTTAATACACGTTACAATAAAGACAACTGAAATATATATACATCATAATCACCCTATATCAGTTCACTGCTGGATGAAGGCCTCCCCAAGACCCACTTGCTTCGATCTACAGTTAGAGTTATTGTTAGTAAGAGTTATATAGGTTTCCTCAGTGTTTTGTTTTCTTACAGCTCTGATGACTGAGTCTGTTAATATTTAATCAAATGCTTTCTCGAAATCAACAAATCCCAGGCATAGAGGAAGCTCATACTCTCTGCATCTTTCCATTACTTTTCTGACAACTTGTATATTATCCATCGTGTTATATCCACTTAGTAAACTTCCACTTAATCATGCTGGTTCTCTTGGTTGGGCCGAATCCAGTGTGTCTTGAAGGCAGAAAGCAGACCAATGGGCCTATTATTCTTCAGTCTCTTTTTGCCTCCTTTCTTGTGAAGGAGAATGATGGTTGGATTGTTCCATTTATGTGGTATTTATTTATTTCTGTTACACTTAATGAAAAGTTTTGCCCAAAAATGAAAATCAGAAAATAAACATGGAAAGAATCTCCAGGAACATGTGTATATATATTACATTTCTGCAGATTTCATTTGAGGAACTAAATATGTTTTGAATATAAAAAATGGTGTTCACTTTAAACTGGAAGGAAAATACTTGAAAAAATATGTAAAACTGTGGTGGCCAAAAGCAACAGAGCACTGTGTACCCATTGGAAAGGGAAACTAATTTTCTAACTCTGCTGTGAAAGGACTATCACAAGTACGAAAATCAATTGAAACTTCAAAGAAATGGGAACACTCCACACTTTGACCTTTTCTAAGATCAAAGTGGTCACTGTGGAAGCTTCTGATTTAAACCTGTGTTTTAAGACCAAAAATACAGAGTACATCACTAAAATTACTAAATGAGGTTCACCCCCTTACACACTTGTTAGCTTTGATTTCTCTTGTTTACCAACCTCCTTTTTGTTTTTGGCGGCAGATGTAAGTGCTAGAATAGAATATTTAATCAGATAACTGACTGGTTCAAGGATCAATAATAAGAGAACCTATATAGGATACAAAACAAAAAGCTCCCCCAATGGTAATAAATACAAACTAATTTTGCAAACTGTAAATCATATACTTTTTAAAATTACATATTCAACATATTTAAACACATTGCCTACAATACATATGCATCCCATCACATTCCACAGATTAGCCTAAATATTGTGTAATAACAGAAAATTATTGTATTGTTTCTTGCACTTTAAGTTGTCACAAAACATTTGTACAGAATACCTTTAGAAGAGAGTGTAATTTTGGTCACTACAGTACAAGGAGGTACTGTTGTGCTCAGGAGAGTTAAGAGAAGAGCAAAGAGAGTAATCTTGTCTTATGCCGACTGGTTAAAGGAACACAATCTTCTTAGTTTTTAATAGAGGTGATTATATGATCAGTCAATTAATCCATTTGTATTTAGTTTAGTGCCCCCTTCACAGAGCAGCCACAAGGCACAAGGCACTTTACAGATTGAAAACAAACAAAAAAACGAACTATAAAATAAACCAATGGGCAAAAACAAAAACTTCTATGGATGGCAGCTTGATATAGGAGAAAATACCATCTCTATGGGTACAAGCCTTAAGGCCTAGGCCTAATGGTTGCCTCCCCTGCAGGCAATATAATTCTATGTTACAGCAGCAAGAAGATCATTAAGTTCTTAAAGGCTGCTGCTGGCTGTGGTCTTCCCTCTGGTGGGGCCCCTCGGGGGGAAATTATGAGGGGATTTGATGCAGTTAAGAGAAGGTCAGCCCCAATGGCAATACTACAGAGGAGTAAACACTTAATTGAACTGATGTCTTGATTTGTTCAATGTTAACTTTTTGTATACAACTCTTGTTTTAAGGAATGTTGTGCTTTATGCTATGTTATGCATTACTGTTTTCAGGAAATGCAGCAAATACACTCTCTTCTGTGTTTCTTTAGTTCAGTGGAATCCAGTAAGGTTGAAAATGAATGATGTCAATACACAGGTGGACAAAGAACACTGTTACAACTGACCAAATACACTGTAACAACGACCTGGCACTTATATCACACCCAACAACGAAAAGGGGTTCTGAAATCCAGCATTTACTACTTAGTAAGTTAATGTTGATTTCTAACAATCCAACTTTTTTGCAATACAAACTTTTTTCCAAATGTGAGAGTATCTTGTCCTATTATATGGATCATTATATGGGTCCTGTTAAACCTGGACACATCTTTTTTATAAACAAATAGTTGCTTTTATAATCTTGTGTATATGTAGAATAGTGTATGTTAGTGGTTAGGAAACCATGTAAGTCATCTTGGATAATGGTTTCTAAAAAATGACGTCTTAATAATAACAAAAATAAGTGCCATTTCTGAAAAACTTGAAAGCAATGCTAGAGACAAAATCAAAACAAGAAAAACGAAACCTGCAGCTGAAAGTGCACGAAAGTGCAGCTGAAGAAACAAACAGAACACGACTCTGCATCTTGGTATTGTGACCCTGTTAATCTCATAAAATGTACTAATTTACCCTTGGACTTACTTCAACTTACTGTTTATTCATTTTAGCTGCTCAAAAAATAAAAGAAAACAAGGAAAAAAGTATAGACATTAACACCCTGCCAGATGCTAGTTGAGAGATAAACATACAATATGAACTGAAGCAAAATACTTTGGAATTATATAGGACAATATGCAAAAACACGGAACTGAACTGAAGTAAGCACTATAACTGGGATAAGTTTCAGATTGTTACACAACATATTTGTCTAGCAAGTTCCGTCATCATCCCAACTTTAAAAGCAGAAAAGTATTTGCTCTGATGTCACTCGTTATATCAATATTGTAAGAAGAGCCTGAAATTACCTATTCCCTACATATTCCACACAAATATTGACTGCAGCTAAAACGTACTGTCGTCAGATGCTCACAGTGGGTCATTAACATCAAGGACAGTAGGATACCTGGTTATCAGCGGAAAACGCACTGAAATGTTGCACCACTGTTGGTGTAGTTTGTAGTTTGTAATTTTTTTATTTCATTATTTATTTATTATGAACTTTTAACATGGATTAACAGTTAATTTATACTTAACAGATAGTACATTTGTAATTTGGATCAGGATTTATTTGTGTATGTAATTTCGATAAGGTAATACATACATTTACAAACACTTAATTTAGTATTAATCATTAGATAAAACAAATAATACGTGTGAGTAGATACCACTGATAACCAATTAAACAAGTGTAAATATTAGTAAATATCGATAGTATATATGAACTTTCTTACTACATGCCAATTATCAATTAAAATAACATTAGTAGTGCTTGTCATTTAGAGTAAAAAACTTTTTTTAAAGCCTGACCTATTTGTTTTTTTAATTATTACACCTCTATATATATTTATTCTGGTTATTACAAATTAAATTCCTGATTTTTCATCTTCAGATGTAGTTTAGTTCAATGTGATCAAACGAAATGAATGATGTAGATTGACAAATAAAAACATAACACAAAGTAACCATAACAAAACGCCCATAATTGAATCAAGTACTCAATATTGAAAATAAATCTAAAAATCTTTATGGAGTTTCCAGCTGACTACATTGACTATTCCATATCATAACTCTGGGCAATGTTAGAACACTGCCAGAAAGTTTATTATTATTATGATAATTATTTATTTCTTAGCAGATGCCCTTGTCCACCAACGTACAAAACACAAGAGCAATACAAATTGCAATCATACAGTGCAATTGAAGACATAATACATTTTACAAATTCCAATTGCCACAAGTGTATACGAGATATACACTCACCTAAAGGATTATTAGGAACACCATACTAATACTGTGTTTGACCCCCTTTCGCCTTCAGAACTGCCTTAATTCTACGTGGCATTGATTCAACAAGGTGCTGAAAGCATTCTTTAGAAATGTTGGCCCATATTGATAGGATAGCATCTTGCAGTTGATGGAGATTTGTGGGATGCACATCCAGGGCACGAAGCTCCCGTTCCACCACATCCCAAAGATGCTCTATTGGGTTGAGATCTGGTGACTGTGGGGGCCAGTTTAGTACAGTGAACTCATTGTCATGTTCAAGAAACCAATTTGAAATGATTCGACCTTTGTGACATGGTGCATTATCCTGCTGGAAGTAGCCATCAGAGGATGGGTACATGGTGGTCATAAAGGGATGGACATGGTCAGAAACAATGCTCAGGTAGGCCGTGGCATTTAAACGATGCCCAATTGGCACTAAGGGGCCTAAAGTGTGCCAAGAAAACATCCCCCACACCATTACACCACCACCACCAGCCTGCACAGTGGTAACAAGGCATGATGGATCCATGTTCTCATTCTGTTTACGCCAAATTCTGACTCTACCATCTGAATGTCTCAACAGAAATCGAGACTCATCAGACCAGGCAACATTTTTCCAGTCTTCAACTGTCCAATTTTGGTGAGCTTGTGCAAATTGTAGCCTCTTTTTCCTATTTGTAGTGGAGATGAGTGGTACCCGGTGGGGTCTTCTGCTGTTGTAGCCCATCCGCCTCAAGGTTGTACATGTTGTGGCTTCACAAATGCTTTTCTGCATACCTCGGTTGTAACGAGTGGTTATTTCAGTCAAAGTTGCTCTTCTATCAGCTTGAATCAGTCGGCCCATTCTCCTCTGACCTCTAGCATCAACAAGGCATTTTCGCCCACAGGACTGCCGCATACTGGATGTTTTTCCCTTTTCACACCATTCTTTGTAAACCCTAGAAATGGTTGTGCGTGAAAATCCCAGTAACTGAGCAGATTGTGAAATACTCAGACCGGCCCGTCTGGCACCAACAACCATGCCACGCTCAAAATTGCTTAAATCACCTTTCTTTCCCATTCACACATTCAGTTTGGAGTTCAGGAGATTGTCTTGACCAGGACCACACCCCTAAATGCATTGAAGCAACTGCCATGTGATTGGTTGGTTAGATAATTGCATTAATGAGAAATTGAACAGGTGTTCCTAATAATCCTTTAGGTGAGTGTACAGTAAACAATATATGAGGTCTTACATCCTAGATTGTAAAAGTGCAGACAAGATGTTAAGTCACAGTTAAGAGCTAAGGGAAAGGGAGCATAGGGGAAATCAAAATAAGCAATACGAGTACTAGTAAAGTAAGGCAAGTAGTAAGACAAGACGTTGTATAAGTGCTATCTTACAAGTGAGTAAATGACTAAATTACAAGTTTAGAAGGCAGATGTCACACAGCCAGTTAAAGACTTATATTCCATCGGTCTGCATGTCATGCATTAGTTAAAATCACCCAAAGCATACAGAAACTGTGTCCACCTATTCAATTAAACCCATGGGTGTTCACTATAATGAATCCAAGAATCACCCAAGTGCTTGACCCCTTCTAATATAAAAGTGAATCTCTGAAAGTTCGAGACCTGGGTTCCCAATCCCAGATCAGCAAGTTTTTAATCTCTCTTTAAATCACCAGCACTATTGAAACTGGGAAGACTAGTTAAAGTGTTTCTATGAATTAATGCTATGATAAATTAGGCACTGTGATGCAGCATGGAAGATACTGTAGACCTCCAGGACCAGGATTGGGGTCTCCAACCCAGGTCCAAGTTATTAATTTCAATCCAACACATCTAATTTCTTGATATTTATTTATTTATTTATTTATTTATTTTTTAAAGCTAATAACATTATGGAGAATGGCATGCTCCTTCAAATTTGCCTTGTAATGCCATAGGTGTTTAAAAAATACAATGTTAGATTAACCAAATGACTAAAAAAAAAAATCTCTGGATTCTCCTGCATGAAATAATGCAAACACATGGCAGTTTTAGGTTTTGACACCATTTAATTCAGAAGATATAAAATGGCTATGAGTTTTTGGAAGGCCGTTGAAATGTACCCACCTAATATGCCCAAACAATTAAGGAGCTTTACAGAAAGGCAACAATAGTTATTAATTTATGAACCCCATATGTTCTATTTGGTCAAGCATTTATTTGTATGTATAATGTTCCAGGACGAACCCAGTGTAAATGATTGGTGTGTCTCAATTGGGTACATCTGGTAATATTAATAAATAAATATATATTAGCTGAAAACATTGTTACAGTTTTAGAATAAAGAAAGTTATCTAGGTCCTAGGAGTACAAATAACTACATTTTATACAGAGTTGTCTAATGTTGTGCTTTCTTAAAGCTAACAGCATTATGGGGAATGGTTAATACTCCTACAAATTTGACTTTTAATTCTATATGTGTTGAAAAAAATACAAGGTTAGATAAAAAGGCTAAAATAAAAATGGAATTTCTTCAGGTTCCACAACATGAATTAATGCAAAGCTGGTAGTTTTAGGTTTAAAATACAAAAGCATGAACTATGTATAGGGAGCGGGGGGCAAGGGACATTTGAACAGAGGGTCAGTAATGTGAATGATACTAATAACTAATAACTGATCTATTTTATTTGGATACAAATGCAGACAGCTGACACTGCATATCAGAGATTTCGCAGCAAGTAAGCTGCAATGACACAGCATTGTGCAATTACACATTGCCTGGCATGTTCCTGGCTATATAGCAGGCTATTGCATAATAAATACTGTCTGGTATTTCCTGGCGAGTCAGCACATTGAGGCCCAATTTGGTAAGAGTTGCCAGCTTGCCTTAAACAAACTGTGGTTTTAGATTCAATTAAATATTTACAGGATTCTTTAATTATTTCAAATTATACAATACATGGCACTTGTATTATTAGAATAATGTATTACTTGTATTATTATTATTATTATTATTATTATTATTATTATTATTATTATTATTATTATTATTATTATTATTATTATTATTATACCAGATATAAAAAAATACTCTGCTCAGGTGATCCCAAATTTTGTAATGATGCACATTTCATAACAAATTTGTTTATTGCAATGTTTTTAGCCTAAGTCTGAAAAAGAGGACCTCCATATATTGCATTGGAAGGTAAATAAACATTTCAACTAGTGATTATTCACAACTTAATACATATGCAATGGGTAACACTTTTTGAAAGCCACCATAATATCTACGAATTGCTGTTATGTGGAAATCAGGATTAAAGACATCTAAAATAAAACAACGCAAAACAAACAACATTAACTTTATATTCTACAGAATTTCTAGTTAGTAAAAATGCATGGTGATCCTTCTTCTTTTTAATGGATTGTTTGTTTAGTAGTTACTGTGTTTCTGGGATGACAAGAAAGGAGAGACCTTCACTGATCAGCTCTTAAAATTAGTTTCCTTCTGGTAACACAGCAAGGCTGCATCTCAAAGTAATTTTGGCAGTCGAGATGGGAAAACCCTACTGTGCATTCAAAGCATTTGTTTATTATATTAAGAACATAAGAAAGTTTACAAAGTTTATATCTAATACATATATCCATTTTGTATCAGCTAAATCATAAATAGACATCTGCCCCCCTTGCATATCGTAGAGCACAGCGTAGTTTCCAATATATTGCGTAGTAACTCGCCTTAGTCTCCAGGGTCATCCAAGACCTTTGAGTGAGGGCCAGAACTCACAGATGAACTGTGCATTCAGACATCAACCTTCACAATTTTGCAACTATTGACTGCTGAGATTTCAAGAATGGCTGTATTTTTTTATTTTTTTTATACCAGTCTTTTCTCTTCTGGTATGCTGTGCCAGAATAATTCACCCCCTCTTTTATATCACAGAAGGGTTTATTTCACAAAAGGGGCTTTTGGATTATCCCCAGAGGATGGTCCTAATCTTGTGATGCACAGTACAGTACCAGCTAATAATAGGTTGCTTTACATATTCAATGCTTCAATATTGTTTTTTACAGTTCATTTACTCCTTTAGAACTATGTGTAATTTCAATAAGTTTCTATCATTTTATTAAACCATTAAACAAAAGTCCCAGTGGAGAACTCTGCTATTCAGTGATTCACATCCAAAGTTTTAGATTCAACAGTCATGCATGCACAGACATATAAAAAATTGAAAAACTCAATCCCCGCACTCAGAGTATTAAAGGAGAACTAGTGCACTCACTAAAATGATTGGTTTATATGTACTCAAGTGTTATAAGAGTGTGTAAGTAAAGTATCTGTGAGTTTTCTGTTCTGTTATTTCATTTTAGTTACTTTTAAAATGTATAACTTTCATTGCAATCATGGCTACTGTAAATAACCCAAAGATGAGGTATTTTGTGTTTCAGGATGTGACATTTTAACACTTACCTGATTGCACAAAATAATACATCTAAACAGCAAGTGATTTGTCTTCCCTGCAAGCTGCTATGTTCAGTGGTTATGTGACAGTATGACTCACTGTTCACTGTGACACTTTGAGATGGGACATGAAGAAGTCTTTACATGGAAAGACATGGACTTGGACATGGACCCTTTTCTTAATTTATTATTTACAACGTTGAGTCTTGTTGCACTGCAATAGAAGCCAATGAAAGTATCTCTGTAAATGAGAAAAATAAAAATATGCAGACATTAAAATACTACTAATAATAATTACAATTAGAGAAAAGTATGTAATGTGACAATACTTTTTGAATGACATATGAAGAAGATGCTGGGAGAGGAAGCACCTTTGTAAGCGGTGTGCCACAGGAATCTGCTGCCCAACCTGACCGCCATGTGTTCGTCCTACTGGGATGTCCACCTAACTTTAGCCTGGGGGAGATTGAGTCTCTCCCCTGCAAGGAAACTAGGCCACTACGAAAAGAAGTGGTATCTGGGTATTAGCGCTGACTGGGGTCTGCCAAGCTCCAATACTAAGGCCCAGAGAACTCCAATTTGGAGTTTGGAGGATGAAGCAGACTCTCGCAAACTGGGTAGGTCAGGTCGGCCCAGGCCATGGCCTCTATCTGGGGTGTGTCATTGACAGTACAGCTGTATTGTATATATAGGTATATACTATGGATAGTTTAATTTAAAATCTATGATGGATACATTTAGAAATCAGATATAGTAGGGACTTTAATGTTAAATGTAATTGCAATGTCCAGAAAATACTTAATTTTGATCCAGATCTAAAACAATTGGAAAAAGCATTTATTTTATGTCTGGCAATATTTCTACATTTACATGTTCTACAGAATTAATATAATATTAATTAATTAATTCTGAAAAATCTGGTAAACTTTGAATATTAGCAATGACTTGCAGATGTTGTTCAACAAGAGGTCACAGTATTAATGACAAACAAATCTTGCGGAGTGCTGAGATCTGCCAAAACTTTACAGCACATCACTGAATAAATATTGGTCAACTATGTACCAGATTATAGAAATATGATCCAAATTAAAGTATTCAGTCCTTCCTACGTTTACTAACTAAAGGTCAGGGCTGGGTTGCTAAACTTTCAGAATCTGGAGAGGCTTGCTAGAGTTATAACTAAACACTACAACTGTATTAAGACCTTTTTATTTGAAAGAGTTGTCAGGAAGAGAGTATGGGGAGTGGCCAGAAAGTGATTTTGTGGTATAGCATAAAAACCTCAAGCAATTGACATCATTAACGTCTTTATAATGTGATGAAATAAAATCTTGCAGGATCATTCTATTCAGATAGCTGCACTGTTGATATACAGAGCACTAAAAATATATACCAGTATTTGCAGAATAACGTTAATGTTACAAACAAGAGGTCTTTCTGCCCATGTAGCTTGGTTGATTTTAGTAGCAAATTGAGCCTGGAAATGCATCCAGACGTTGATTTAAGGAACCTAGGGAAATAGCTAATAGCATTTAAATTATAAATATTTAAATTATTTTTATTTCTCTCTAATGTGAAGTTGACGGGATCCAGAAAGTGTTTTTCGTTGTTGTTTGTTTGTTTTTGGGAAAACACTGGCTTATTCTTTCACCACACATAACAGATTACAGGGTGTGTAAAAAAAATCTAAAACTGTGCTAAATTAGGGGTAATTTTATTTTAAAGCTATACGATATTTGCAATAAAATAAAAACTTAAATTTAATTTAAAGTTCTAACCAACTTCATTTTGAATATCCAAATGTTGGTGAAGCTCTGCTGAAATTGATTAAAGGTAAAATATCAAAATAAATTATACCTGCATTGGATGCACAAAACCTCTCTCAAATGCTTCATATCCGGCAGCAGTAAATCTAATTGACAGATTTGATGACAGTTTTGCAGGACTATGACTTATTGTGACCAGAACAGTCTTATTATATTTTCTTTATGGGCAGTTGAATTCCCCAAAGTCAAACAACAACAAAAAAACAGAACCACATAAAGCCACAAAAAATGTAATTATTTGTTTACATGTGGTGAATGTGGAATGTGCACTGGAGCAGTATAGCTTTGTTTGATGTTATAGAGGGAATGTTATAATACTTTTCCTTTCAAATAAATTAAACTGCATTGGTTTCAGGCCTAAGTTAACCCTAGGGATGTTTTGATTATTGGTGATCTTCTGTTCCAAATACTAGGCTATATGCTCTCTGCCAGAAAGTAAATTAGTAGGATGTTTTAGATTAAGTGAAGTAAATTAAACATATATCCCTAAATAGTGCACTGATCTGCAATTAATTAATTAGAAAACATAGAAGTACATCTGATTTAATTAAATAAGAACATACGATGTGGGATGGTGAACTGTACACACTGGTATGATGAACAATTAGATGTACACTACTATGCTTATTCCATATGCTGAATTGATGTATAAATTCATAGGAATTCAAACTGTTTAAATGCTAGAGATTATTCATGTGACACAACCTACACAATGTTAATCAGTTCTACTTGAAGCAGCTATTTTGTAAGTCGCCTTGGACAAGGGCGTCTGCTAAGAAATAAATAATAATAAACAAATAATATTGGTAAGGACAGCTGAAAGGTATTTTAAAATTAGATTTGGTTGTGCAGCTGTTAGCAAAAACTATTCACACCCTTCATTTGAAACAGTGGGGGATTCATTTAATGTAATAAATATTGCTCTTCAACTTAAACTTATTGATGAACAATATATGTTTAGAGTTTGTTGAACCTTGATTCAGCCTAGAGAAAACTCTAACGTTTCCAGTTAAGACAGGAAGTGTGTGAACTTTGAAATGCCACAACATAGAAATCCATGAATCCATACAAATCCGTCTACCTATATTTTCATGTAGCAGAATGAGATAGCAGATTACCTCCGATGGGTTTATTAACCCATATATTGAATGAAACAGGAAACAGCATGTAAAGATAGATGTTCTTAATCCTATCCTTCTGAATGTAGACTAAATGTACATCTTTGTGTCATATGTGGTTTTAAATTTTGTTGAGTTGCGCAAGCCCATTTTTTGCAATCTTCATATCAATGAAAATATTTTATCCAGTAATGGCTAGTGTTTTGCAGAAAATGGATGGACACAGTTATTTGTCAATAACAAGCAGATTAAAACATCAGGTTAAAGATTTCCATGATTGGACTTCAAAGTGCTCCAGGGTCCCTGTTGCCAAGACAACCGGCAGAGAATCCATTAAATGTTAACAACGAAGGCCACTGCTGTTCTTGCCGAAATCCTGTAAGGTTAATGTTTAATGTGTTGACCCTCTGTCCATCAAGAAAAATATTACTACGTTTTTTAGACAAGAAACAACACCACTTATTCCTGTATGGTGCCATTTAAAGAGATGGAGATGGAGTGAAGATTAAATTGATTACAGATCATATAGGAAATATGTTTCATTTTTTTAATTGATCACACACACCCCAGTATGATAAACAGAAAATCACTGCATTCAGGTGTGACACCCACCCACCCAAAAAAAAATGGTCAAGATTAAACTGAACAGAATAAGTGTAAAACAAGTAAAATGAATGTATAAAACTATATATATATATATATATATATATATATATATATATATATACACTCACCTAAAGGATTATTAGGAACACCATACTAATACTGTGTTTGACCCCCTTTCGCCTTCAGAACTGCCTTAATTCTACGTGGCATTGATTCAACAAGGTGCTGAAAGCATTCTTTAGAAATGTTGGCCCATATTGATAGGATAGCATCTTGCAGTTGATGGAGATTTGTGGGATGCACATCCAGGGCACGAAGCTCCCGTTCCACCACATCCCAAAGATGCTGTATTGGGTTGAGATCTGGTAACTGTGGGGGCCAGTTTAGTACAGTGAACTCATTGTCATGTTCAAGAAACCAATTTGAAATGATTCGACCTTTGTGACATGGTGCATTATCCTGCTGGAAGTAGCCATCAGAGGATGGGTACATGGTGGTCATAAAGGGATGGACATGGTCAGAAACAATGCTCAGGTAGGCCGTGGCATTTAAACGATGCCCAATTGGCACTAAGGGGCTAAAGTGTGCCAAGAAAACATCCCCCACACCATTACACCACCACCACCAGCCTGCACAGTGGTAACAAGGCATGATGGATCCATGTTCTCATTCTGTTTATGCCAAATTCTGACTCTACCATCTGAATGTCTCAACAGAAATCGAGACTCATCAGACCAGGCAACATTTTTCCAGTCTTCAACTGTCCAATTTTGGTGAGCTTGTGCAAATTGTAGCCTCTTTTTCCTATTTGTAGTGGAGATGAGTGGTACCCGGTGGGGTCTTCTGCTGTTGTAGCCCATCCGCCTCAAGGTTGTACGTGTTGTGGCTTCACAAATGCTTTGCTGCATACCTCGGTTGTAACGAGTGGTTATTTCAGTCAAAGTTGCTCTTCTATCAGCTTGAATCAGTCGGCCCATTCTCCTCTGACCTCTAGCATCAACAAGGCATTTTCGCCCACAGGACTGCCGCATACTGGATGTTTTTCCCTTTTCACACCATTCTTTGTAAACCCTAGAAATGGTTGTGCGTGAAAATCCCAGTAACTGAGCAGATTGTGAAATACTCAGACCGGTCCGTCTGGCACCAACAACCATGCCACGCTCAAAATTGCTTAAATCACCTTTCTTTCCCATTCAGACATTCAGTTTGGATTGTCTTGACCAGGACCACACCCCTAAATGCATTGAAGCAACTGCCATGTGATTGGTTGGTTAGATAATTGCATTAATGAGAAATTGAACAGGTGTTCCTAATAATCCTTTAGGTGAGTGTATATATAATTGTTACATGGGGGGTCAATGTTTGAAGTTAAAGGATTGATATGGTTTAAATTCACATTTGTATGCAATGCATGTTCATTTAAAGTACTGCGTTTTAATTACAAGTGTCACAATACAGATTGCTTGTTACAAGATTCCAGTAATAGAATTGTGCTAACAGTTTCAGTCGCTGAAAAAAGATAAAAACAGATCTCATTTAGTGCTGGTGGTTTTCATGATTGATCTTCCAATTCTCAGACAAACAGTGACAAACCTGATGAAAACAACACTTGCAAAAGTGTTACTATACCTCTTTGCTAAAGCTCACAAGGATGAAGGCTGTACTAGAATAGGATTAGTATTAAAATACAGAAGGTACACTAATAATACACATTTTTGTGATAATCTCTTACTCATACCTTGAGGAAACCAACCCTGTTTTTTTATTGTTTTAGTTTTTTTCAAGGCCTGACTCAAACTGCAGTGTTTGTGTACTGGTCAATCACACAGTACTTAAAAGAGACCTTCAAAACTTTAAGTATACCTAGATTATTTTGAGATAAATATGACTTAGAAGTATGAGACAGAGAGGTTTTGGAATTAGTGTACAGTGGCTATAGGAGGTATACAGTCCCCTTGGATTTTTTCATATTTTGTTTGTATTACAACCTGAAATTTGTATGCATTTAAATTAGATTTATTTCCTTTTATTTTCACAACTTACACCACACTTTCATTGTGGGAATAAATGGGGGGATGAAAAAAACAAATACATTAAAAATTAAAACCTGAAAAGTCTTCATTAATTCACAAAATAAGTTGAATGGAGTCCTTCTGTGTGCAATTAAAGTGGTTCACATGATTTTACATTAAATACACCTGTCTCTGGAAGATCCCACAGTTGGGTAGTGCGTTGTGGAAAGGCACAAATCTGGGGAGGGATATACAAATATTTCAAAGGCATTGAATATCCCTTGGAGCACAGTCAAGTTCATCATTTAGAAGTGGAAGGTATACGGCACAACACTGAATCTGCTTTAGAGAATCATGTCAGGCGCAAAGCCAACACAGCACATCACCCAGGAAACACCATCCCTACTGTAAAGCATGGTGATGCCAGGATCATGCTATGTGAAAGCTTTGCATTGGCAGGGACTGGGAAGCTTGTCAGGTTGGAGGACCAAATGGGTGGAGCTAAATACAGGGAAATCTTTGAGGACAACTTGCCTAAATGGAGGAGGAGGGGTGGGTGAGACCAGCTCCTCCTCCATGAGCTCCACCTCAAGCTCTGAGTCCATGACAGGTGGTCCTCCTCCCAGGTGGCCTGGCTACTGCCCTCATCCAGGGAATGGGGCAGATAGACTTTCCTCATACTCCGGTAGCGCGGTGTGGGCTGGTGGTGGAGCATCATGGTGGGGGGGGGGCAGCACCTGTTGCGCTGCATGCGCTGCCTGTGCAGCCAGCAGAGCACAGATTTGGTCCATCCTGCTGTTCAAAGCAGCGCGGCGGGGAGGGCAGCTAACGACGACTGAGAAGAGTGGGGGGGAGCATAAACACAGATCCTGTATAGTTTCAGAATTTTCTGAAAAATATATCCTAATACTGCACTACAAACATTCAAATTCTTATGAAGTGATAATTTAAAACAATTTTTTTTTTTTGCATGACCAACTCGCAATTTAAGTATTAATTAATTAAATGCTGATATTTGTACCTACCTGGACATCTACTGCAGTTCTAAAGCATCCTGCATCTGTATTACTTAATCTATTTTTCACTCTGCTGTTGCTTAAGCACAAATGCTCTGCATTTTCAGATAAAATCTATGTGTACTGATTTATGAGAGTAACTGGATTATCTCATGTAAACACATCATAGAGTTGTTTTCTCAGTAAGTCAATTTTTCAGTTTAGTTCTAAGTAGACTTGATCTGAATCACAAATACACATTGTATTATTGTTGTATTATAGTGTATTCTATAAATCCAGTCTTTGTTCTGCTAATGAGTTTTCATACTTTAGCCAAGATATCAAAGAAGCAACAACAGAGGGATGGTCATTCCTGGACTGCAAGCAAAATTAATTAAAATTGGAATCACACTGCTTCATTAAAAAAGGTGTCTTCTCTTGCTACCAGTATACTATGCAAAAAAATGTCTAACTTAAAAAATTGATAATTCAACCATAAAAGCTCATTTAGCATATTAGCAAAAAAAACATTTAGAAGCATGTGGCCACTACACTGTCATGTTTGAAGAATGATTGCCTTCCTGGATGAACTCATTTGTTCACGTTGTGAACGTTGTCTGCAGGTTGAAATCCTAGAGATCAAGGTTCGTGATCTTAAGGCTCAGCTTGTTGATCTGCGCTAGTGGTAGGAGTGTGTTACAGACCACCCAACTCAGATATTCAGCAAGATGTTGCATTGTACAATTTAATCAGGACTGCATGTAGCAAGGATGTGGCTGTTATAATTGGGAATTTCAATTTCCCAAACATAGACTGGGAAAGCCCAGTTGGGACTACAGAAGCATAAATAGAAATGGTTGAGATGGTAAATGACTGCCTCAATTTGTCAGGGAACCAACCAGGGAGAGTGCATGTATTGACTTGATATTTTCAAATGACCAAGACAGAGTCAGAGGGACACTAGTTAGAGAACCAATGGCAAAATGTGATCACAATATAGTTAGCTTTGAGGCATTCTTTCAAAAAACAAGGACCAAGTCTAAGACAATGGTCTACAATTTTAGAAAAGCAAACCTTGACGGTATGAGGCAGCAATTAGAAGAGTTAGACTGGAGCACACTGGATACAGATTCAGTTGAAAATGGATGGGTGTATTTTAAGAATATACTACTTGAAGCTCAGGAGAAATTTGTACCAAAATTGAGGACCAGAAAACAGTGGCAAAAATGGTTTAATAGACGTATGCAAAAAAAATATCAAGAGAAAGAAAATGTTTTATAGCGCATACAAAAGGGATGGAGACGAAACAAAATACAAAGAATATGTTGAGCTGCAAAGAGACCTTAAGAAAGGGATCAGGAAAGCAAAGAGGGAAATAGAAAGAAAAATAGCTCTTGGAACTAAAGCTAATGCGAAGAGCTTTTCTCAATATTACAACAGCAAGAGGTCAATAAAGGAGGAAGTGAAACAGATAAAGGGCAAAAACTGAAGTATCATGGAAAACGAACAAGATGTGGCAAATGTTCTAAATGAGTATTTCACAGAGGTTTTTACAAAAGAAAAATCAGATAACATGTCACAGGTTAACACTCAGTCCAGTCAAACCCTAAGAGAGATCAGGATAAATGAGGAGGAGGTATTAAAGGCACTAGCTGAATTATAAACAAACAAATCACCTGGGCCAGATGGTATATTTCCAACAGTACTTAAAGAAATTAGGGAAATTATTTATAGGCCGCTAACTCAAATATTCCAAATAACACTTAGAACAGGGGATGTGTCAACTGACTGGAAGACAGCAAATGTCATACCAATCCACAAGAAAGGGGACTAAACTGAGCCAGGAAATTACAGACCAATCAGTCTCACCTGCCTTACTTGTAAAATGTTGGAAAAATGATTAGACAGAAAATAGAGGAGAATCTTAATGAAAACCATATTCTTGGAGATAGTCAACATGGGTTTAAACAAGGCAGATCATGTCTAACTAATTTTTTAGAATCTTTTGAACATGCAACTGCAGCTGTAGATCACATGAAAGCATATGATATAATATACTTAGATTTCAAGAAAGCTTTTGATAAGGTTCCACACTAAAGACTGATCCTCAAATTGGAAGATGTAGGCATTCAGGGTAATGTAAGTAGATGGATTATGAACTGGTTGATGTATAGGAAACAGAGGCTGTCGATTAGAGGAGTTGCTTCTAACTGGAGTGAGGCTGTTAGTGGAGTTCCACATGGATCAGTATTAGGTCCTTTGTTTTTTCTAATCTATATTAATGATCTGGACTCTGGGATAGTAGCAAACTTGTCAAATTTGCAGATGATACTAAAATAGGTGGCTCAGCAGATACAATCTTGGCGGCACAGGCTATTCAAAGGGATAATATTCAGTTGTGGGCTGACACCTGGTAGATGAAATTCAGTGTGGACAAGTGCAAGGTAATACGTGCAGGTAACAGAAATGTCCACTATAATTACACTATGGGAGGAATAGAACTAGATGAAGTATCGCATGAGAGACATAGGAGTCCATGTGGACTCCTCACTTTCTCCATCCAAACAATGTGGGGAAGCAATAAAAAAGGCAAACAGAATGTTAGGGTATATTGTCAAAAGTGTAGAATTTAAAACAAGGGCAGTAATGTTCAGACTGTACAATGCACTAGTTAGAGCTCATCTGGATACTGTGTGCAGTTCTGGGCTCCACACTTCAAGATGGATATTGCTGCTCTAGAGGCAGTTCAGAGGAGAGCAACCAGACTTATTCCAGGTCTGAAGGGAATGTCCTACTCGGAGAGGCTGAGGGAACTGAACCTTTTCACCCTGGAACAGAGGAGACTACGTGGGGACTTGATCCAGGTCCTCAAAATCATGAAAGGCATCGACCACATCAAACCAGAGGAGCTTTTCCAGATCAGCAGGGACACACGCACTCAGGGACACAAATGGAAATTGGGCTTCAAGGCAGTCAAAACTAATACAGGAGACACTTCTTCACACAGTGAGGCATCACAATCTGGATCAAACTCCCCAGCGATGTGATAGAAGCTGAAAGTTTGGGAACATTTAAAATCAGACTGGATAGGATCCTTGGATCACTCAGTTATTAATGGACACCAAAACGAGCACGATGGGTCGAATGGCCTCCTCTCGTTAGTAAACTTTCTTATGTTCTTATGTTCTTATATCCTGTGGCCACTCAGCTGACCCTGGATCCAGATACACCTTTGCTCATTGTTATGCTGATCATCCTGGCACACAGTTAAATAACCTTGCACTCTCCAGCACTTTACAACAAGTCAAGTGATAACATTTTGAGACCTTCCACCACAAATCCAGTCACATCACCAACATTTTCAATAATTAGATTATTACTTTATCTGATTAAGATGGATTGTTGTTTTATAATGATATATAACTTGTTAAGAGTGATGTGATCTCTGGCAGATGTTTCTGTCAGGATTCTGACTGCTGAGTTCTGGACATACTGTAATTTGTAAAGAGTGCTTTTTGGAACACCAACAAGTAGGGCATTATAATAGTCAATTCTAGTGAATACCAAGGCATGAACAGGCTTTACAGCTACAGATACTGATAGCATTTGAAGCAGCCTAGCAATATTTCTATGATGGAAAAAGGAAACTTTTACAGTATTCTGCTTATGGAGTTCAAACCAGGTTCAAAGATCATTCACAAAGTTCTCATTTTAGATTTAAACATATGTATAGTACCATCAATCAATATATGAACAGCATTGGTGCTAATACATACCAGCATCACAAATCATTGTTTTATCACAATTTAAAATATTGTGACATCCACTTCTTAAAGTCAGATATCCAGTCAGCAAACACAGAGGAAGCAAAAGCAAGGTTTGTTTTACTATAAACATAGATTTCAGTGTAATCTGAATACAAGTGATCAAATTATGTGATCTTAATATGAGGCTGAGGGGACATATAAATGCTAAATAACAAGGGGCCCCAGAAAGAAACCCTGAGGGACACCAGACCCAACCTCTGAAATAAATCCACTGAGAGAAATTAAATAATTATGTTCCAATTGAAGTGCAACTGCCAATTCATACGTTTTGAAGGTTTGTAGTATTTCACTTACATTAAAATGTCTGGCAATCGATTCTTACCATTTCAGATCAGTACAAATACACCGATCAGTCATAACATTATGACCACTTACAGGTGTAGTGAATAACACTGATTATCTCGTTATCATGGCACCTGTCAGTGGGTGGGATATATTAGGCAACAAGTGAAAATTGTGTCCTCAAAGTTGATGTGTTAGAAGCAGGAAAAATTGGCAAGTTAAAGGACCTGAGCAACTTTGACAAGGGCCAAATTGTGATGGCTAGACGACTGGGTCAGAGCATCTCCAAAACTGTAGCTCTTGTGCAGTGTTCCCAGTCTGGAGTGGTCAGTACCTATCAAAAGTGGTCCAAGGAAGGAAAAGTGTTGAACCGGCGACAGGGTCATGGGCGGCCAAGGCTCATTGATGCATGTGGGGAGCGAAGGCTGGCCCGTGTGGTCCAATCCAACAGACGAGCTACTGGAGCTCAAACTGCTGAAAAAGTTAATGCTGGTTCTGATAGAAATTGTGTCAGAACACACAGTGCATCGCAGTTTGTTGCGTATGGGGCTGCGTAGCCGCAGACCAGTCAGGGTGCCCATGATGACCCCTGTCCACTGCCGAAAGCACCTACAATGGGCACGTGAGCATCAGAACTGGACCACGGAGCAATGGAAGAAGGTGGCCTGGTCTGATGAATCATGAGTTCAAGGTGTTGACTTGGCCTCCAAATTTCACAGATCTCAATCCAATCGAGCATCTGTGGGATGTGCTGGACAAACAAGTCCGATCCATGGAGGCCCCACCTCGCAACTTACAGGACTTAAAGGATCTGCTGATAATGTCTTGGTGCCAGATACCACAGCACACCTTCAGAGGTCTAGTGGAGTCCATGCCTCGACAGGTCAGGGCTGTTTTGGAGGCAAAAGGGGGACCTTCACAATATAAGGCAGGTGATCATAATGTTATGGCTGATCGGTGTATATTTAATCAGTAGGTTAAAATATTAAACAAAAAATATTCAGTTCACTCATTTGTTAACCTCAGTTACATACAAGATTGTTATTACTCTTTGATACATAGTGGTTTTAATCAAATTAGCTTTCTTGAACTACAGTCATTAAACAGAATACAGGGTAATGTAGATTCTCAGTGTGCCAAATACATCAGTCCATTAGATGTTTTTCTATATCACTTTGATCAAATAAAAAGCATGTGTTTGTTCCATATTGATAGGTAGATTAAAGTAGTTCATTGTAGTTATGTGGGCGGATCATTAACATTTCCAGTATTGATTCCTCCAATGTCTTCAGCTGTTTAACAGGAAAATTACCCCAACCCATTTCCACTGTAATGCTTTCCACTGCATAGTTATAACCCCACCCTGACTGCTGGTAAAGAGTTCTTACCAGAAAAAAACTGCAAGACCTTGAGACACATGTCTCATTTGCGCTGCTATTAATACAATTAATAATCACTTCTAAGAACTTAACCCATACTTCTCATCTGATGTCAAAGCATCCTCCTACCATCTTGGAAATATTTTACAATCACTGTAAACCTCATAATCGCTGATATACTCTTATACATGTAACTCCTCTGATTTAGTATAAACCAATGCTCTGCTTATTGAATTCCCTTTATGATACACTAGCTGGTTATAGCTGGAAATGTAGCACCAATAATTCTTACTGGAATTAATTGAAAACAAATGAACAATCTCCTCCGCAGCAGCTACCCATCTGGTCTTAAATTTATTGTGATTCTTCTAGTGTATTTCTATGATTCCTATGTAACACTGGTCAGATTACCTCCCCAATTTACTCACTTAAATTCCTAGTGGATCATGAGACTCATATCCTCATAACAAGAATGCCTTTTTCAAACACCTTAGAAGTACTACGTATTAATTTGCAAAGGTTATGTTCAATCATGTGCCCTCTATTCATTTAGTTTAGACCTGTAAAAAAATCACCTCTATCAATGGCCATGCATTTGACTCAATCAGTTCCACCTGTTTTTTATCTTGCCAACACACGACACATTTTGTGCAAACATGGCTTTTGTAACTTCATCTTCAGATGATCTGCTCTGCCAAATGAATGATGAAAACACATTGTACCAAACCAATTATTGAATTACTTATATACATTTTGTAAAATAAGTAATATAGGCTACTTGCATTTGCATTTAGTTATGTAGTGAAGGCATGATCACATGTGTATGTGCATTAACATTCTAAATTTCAAATATATGTTGTCATTTATCTCTAACTTAAAATACAATTCATCACCAACTCTGTAAGTAAGAGATACATTTTACAGTTTCATCTGCTGTTATGAGCTCTGATGTTCTCCAACTGCAATTGTTACAAAGTTCACTGATTGTATTTTTTTTTTACTTTTGGTATTACCCTTCTGTATTTTTAATATGTCTTTGTATATCATGACTGTTCAAATTTTTTGAATGTAATGTCAAAAAGGGAAGACAAATCAGTTTTGGTGCAATTTAACTATTTTTTGCATCCAAATTAAATTTCAAAAATCAGAAAAAACTAAAATATATTTGAAAAAATAAATATTCTGACATCAACATATATATATGCAATATATGCAGTTTAATGTCTCAATGTATTAAAGCATGAACAAATAAACAATTGGAGATAAAAAATAAATAATGGAATAATGGAATTTTGTTTATCAAAATGTAACCCTTTAAGCTGACAAACCCCTCTGGTACCCTTAAAAGGGCACCAAATCCGATCCCATTGCAAAACCCTTATTTAAGACTTTATAAACTTGAAAAGTATACAAGCAGCAAGAACATGTAGGCCATTTTTGGTGTAAAGTTGGAATACTATCCATATTTGGAGTTATTTTTACTCCATGTTACCTACTTTTCGGTTTGGTTTTGTACCAATTTTGATAGATTTAAAATATCTGATCAATTATTTAGTTTTTTTTTTCTGTACCATTAAACACTTTCTATTTTGCTCTAATCTAAATAAATATTCTGATAAAATTATGTTAATGGAAAGTTTAAACTAAAGTAATTCATGAAAATGGCAATAACCCCAAATCAAAATAAGCCTTAGATTATGCTTAATTATTTATTTGGTGGTCCGTGAACAAAAAATGTTCAAAACTGATTTATAGACCCAGGTATTCACAAATAAGCTGAGAACTTTGCAATGACGTGCATCTCTCCAAGTGAGCTCTAACTCTAAGTCTGAAAGTTAAGATGTGTATGTTAGTTTTTATGAGATCAAAATAAAGATGATTTTTTATAAATTTTTCTGCGTGACACCATTACTATTCTGTACCTTTTCTACACTCAATATATTGTCTAAAATAAATGATATTTCAAATTAAAAAAAATAAAAGACCAAAAGAGACCAGTGGGTCCCGTGGTTAGTAAGAATCCATAATATTTATCATGTGTTCCATCTTGTATTTTGTCTTTTAATAGTTAACTAGTAGACTTCTACATTAGAACCTATCTTCCATAGTATTTTTGAAAAACTTGCTATCCACTTAATGTCTTCTACTATTTACTATTTACTATTTACTGTTTACTATTTACTATTTACTATTTACTATTTTATACTGCAATTCTAATAGGGTAGATTATTTTTGTATACAAAAAAAAAGTAGAATGGGTATGGTAGAATTGTCGCAGGATACTGTGTGGATAAAGACAGGTGTCACACAGAATTCACTTTTCCCCTGCATGTCGTGATCATGTGCAGTGCAGTCATACTTCAGTCACTTCACTGAGGTGCTCTTGATCTCCTCAAAGCCTGTGCAAAGGGCCTATGGTTCTGAAAGAATGTTACAGTTCCAAAGTATAACATGTTTGAGACTGAACTCAGAATTCATTGTCTTTAAGGAAACATGTACAGAGTATGCATGCAGGCCTATTGTAATTATTAAATGTATATGCTGTATGCTGCTACATTGTCAAATAATAAAAAATGCATTATTATCTGTGTACAATAACAAGGGAAAAACTGCTGTGAAAACTGGTTTCCTACAGAATTAGGGTTAGGGGGAGAACGACAACTTTCAAATTGTTCCTTCTTACACTCCCTTTATTTGGTATAGTGCCCTTCACAAGGTAGCCACAGAGCACTTCACACATTAAAACAATTAATACAAGGTATGGAGCACAGAAAAACTATAGGATTAAAGACTGTTATAGGAGAAAATAAATCACGGCTTAAGGCCTAGGCCTAATGGTTGCCTCTCCTTCAGCAAGTATAACTTACCAGACAAGCAGCATGAAGATCAGCAAGCTCTTAACTGATACCACAATCTGTGATCTTCTCTCTGGTGGGTGGTTCCTCTTATCCCTCAGGAGGTGTGTGTGTGGGGGGTGCCTCGTTATCCCTTGGGAGGGAGGTGTCTCATTTATGGCTGGAAGACGAGAGAGACTGGGATCAGATTCTGATGGTGAAATAGTACAGTGAGCATAATATGTTAATGCCCTACAGGTTATGAAGACCGGAAAGACTGAGATTAAAAAATGAAACTGAGACAGAGGGGACATGTTTTACATATTTTACCTAGGCTGGAAGATCCTTCCATAATTTAAGGGCCCTATAACGTAAAGCTCTGCCACCTGCGCCTGTACCTTTTTTATATGTATGTTTGATATCACAAGTTTACTAGCTTCCTGTGTTTGATGATGTGTTCATGTTTTTTTATTTTGGTAAAGATCCTTGCAGCAGCATTTTGAATTAACTGAAGTGCAGAAATAACTATTTGTGCTACTTGACTGAATGGTATTACAACAGTCCAATTTCGATGTAAGAAATGTGTATCAGTTTCTCAGTGTCATGTAATGAAAAAGTGTCTGAAATTAGCAATCTTTTTCTATTTATAATTTATTTATGTTTTAACAACAATGTATTTTTTATTGTCAACAATGTTTCCTTAAAGACTTAAAGAATTCTGAGTGTTATCCTTTGGAACCATAAAACACTTTCAGAACCTTTCTAGCTCCCTGATAGAGGCTGTGCATTCATGCCGAGAAGAGAGGCATTGACAGGAGCTGTGAATTAACGGAGAGAGCTGCTGAGGCCCTGTGTACACACCTTGAGGAGATCAAGAGCACCTGTGAAGTGATTAGAGAGTGACCGCACTACACGGGCACATGACATGCTGGGGAAACAGATTTTCATGTGGAACTGAATTCTGCGGGACACTGGAATATTACGCATCAATGCCAATTAAATAGGCCGTAATGCGCACAAGCAACATCCCAAAACTCACTTGCATCGTTCATGGAATTTTAAAACTACCATTACAGCAAAACTCACTAACTGCTGTGAGTATCATATAAAATATTTGTGAGTAATGACGCATTTGACAATCACACCTTCTACAAAAAGTGCATATAAGATTAAATAGGATTTTTAGACAATATTATGTTTATATATCTTCAGCTAGTTAACCTAGGTACTTGCTAGTCCACAAGTTACTAGCTAATGTATACAAATGTTGGGAACCAACCAAACCTGTAATATTGTTTTTTGAGAAAGACACAATATTAAGCTTCTGGTTCTGATTGCAACTAGTTACACACACATACAAACACACACATAAACACACATTATATACTCAAATTGACTTGGTTAGTTTAATATTATCACCAATGTGCTAAATTAAGAAATGTATTTATTTAAATTAAAATTGGTTCAAACATTTACCTTCCTATAATACTTAACCAGGTCTGGGAGAAAACACTATTATGCCCTTCAATTAAAAGTTTTGGTAACTGTAGAAAGAACAGGCTATTTTATTATTTTTGTCAGATTCTATTTCTCATGGTGCATCTCATTGCCTAAAACTAAATAAATAACTAAGCCAGGATAGAGCCCTCATCCCAAACAGCCAATATAAACAGGGTATTGGAGATTGACTTTCAATAAGACATTACAATAACTAGAATATATTTTAAATGTAGCTCCTTCTATATTCATTACTCTGAAATCTTATGCTACATCAACCACTATAACATTACTTATTCACCTGCTACTCCAATGTAATTTGGTATTCTTAATAAATTAAGATACAGGCAGTTTCAGTGTCTTTGAAATAACTAGACCCCCAACTCTGGACACCATTACCCTCAGATATTTATAAATGACCTGACAACAGTTGATCCAACAGTTTGAACTTCATATCCAGTTGTCCAAAAATACATTGGTCATAAATCTTGCAAGGGCCTGACTTTGGCGGTGCAAAGTAAGCTATATCTATAATTTCCATGCCTGATATAACTCTGAGGCAAAATCACTGTAGAACATTCAGCAGTCTATAATCTTCATATTGAAGGAATGATGTGGCATATACTGATCACTGCTCTTAAGAAAAACTGAGAGATGGAAAAATCAGCTTTAAAAAAATGTCAGTTCATGTTGGATATTAAACTATAGAAATAGCCTAACATCAAACATCAACAGACCAATTTGTTATGTGATGATAATAATAAAAATACAGACATTATGAATTCACCTAAAGGTTTTGGTGTTAATGCTTTAATTTACTTCTTCAAAATATTAAGCAAATTTCCAGTTTAAAAAATACATAAATGCTTATTTCATGGTCAAAGTTTAGATCCTTGTTCAGTATGATGAAACGAGTCAATGAGTTGAATCTCTTCTGTTTATCTCCCAAATCTTAACATAGTGTAGTTAAATCAATAAATTACAGCCACGCTGACCTGTGATCTCATTTCATTCTGGTTATTTAAGATATATATCCTAGAGAGAGGTTGGACCAGATGGTTTGTGTTAAATCCTCCCGTGCTCCCCCTACAAAAGCTGAGTGCAGAAACTGATAGGCTTGATGGTATGGTGTAAATTTTAAGTGTCAGTCTCCCTAATTGTACTTTCATTCTGCCTCTCTTGATGTAGCATGACTCGGCAGTTCTGCACCATTAATAACGAGACATACATGTGGTGTACATCTTGCTTGCCACGCTAGGCATGCTTTGGGTTTGTGCACATATCTGGCTTTTCTTTTTCTTTCTAATTTACTGGAAAAGACACCAAAAAATAAAATAAAAATACATTTTAATATTCTATATTAATAGAATAATAATAATATAAGTTCTATCTAAATGAAACAAACAAACAAAACAACCAGTCACTATTACACTGCATACCAACCAGTTCAAATCTGTCAAACTGTACACTTACATATCACTTTTACTAAAAGTTGGATGACCCCACCAGTGTCTGATTAGCTGTTTGACAAATTAATGAGACAACCAATATGTCTTTATTCTCATTCAAGACAATCAACCAATCAAACACCCTGATGGGAGATAGTGCTCAAGGCTTGTAATTAATTAAGGGCAGGGTATCATTCAGCTTTATTCTGTAACTTAATCAATACATACCTGACAGAATCCTCTTCCATAAACTTCTCGTCCAGGCAGTGATTCAGATGCTGAGAGATAAAGTTAAAAAAAAAGGACCCTTTTGAAAGGTGATCGATCCTGCTTTTCAAAAAAGGAAAAAATATCCAACAGCTTATTGGTATAAAAAATATGTCAATTAGAATGTTATGTAGGAGAATTAATGTATTTTTCAGGCATATAAACAATATTTTCAGAATATTAAAGTTTGTACTGTAATCTGAAGAATGGGATACAGTCCCTATATTCTCTATCCAACAAGCATATTTTGCAGCATGCTGATGCATTTTCTTGTATATTGTATTGAATCGGGATGACAAATAAAGATGCAGGCTTAGTAATTATAACTTATAGGTACTTTACCCAAGTAAAGTGAACAACAAATAAATCACATGTTAAATGTTAAGTAACAAATAGCATATTTTCTAATTTTTATTTGAACATTAATTAACCTTAAAACAATACAGCTGTGAACTGAAGACAGACATGCTAAATGCTTCAATAGCAACTAACTTGGAAATTAAAAGGAATAAATTGTATGCTTTTTATCATTTAGAGTGATGCAAACCCACAAAGAGCTACAGTAATGAACTTGAGTGTACAAAACATTAGGAACACCTTCTTAATATTGAGTTGCACCCCCTTTTGCCCTCAGAACATACTCAACTCATTGGGCCATGGACTCTACAAGGTGTTGAAAGTGTTCCACAGGGATGCTAGCCCATGTTGCACTAATGCAAAAGTTGAAGGAAGTCTGGAATACAGTCCCAAGCCACAATTTTGAAACAGATTATTTGGGATCTGACTAGATGAGATCTTCAGATCAATAAGCTACAATACTAACAAGCAATTTGGCTCCTGGCTTTGGTTGTGAATAGAAATCAAACACAAAATACAATTATTTTTCAGGTTTATTTGTAAATGCATTTCATGTAGAACAAAGAAAAAAATATATATATTTATATATACTGAATTGTTATGTTATGTACACTTGTTTACAGTTTACACTAAAAATTTACACAATCACAGACTTAAGATATGTTATTAGAAGATTTTTTTTCATATAGATGCATCTATTTACAGTTTTTCTTATTTACATACATTCATAGGATGTGAGAAATACCTGTTATTACAAGCATTTTTTTTACAATATTAATTTCAAAACTGAATGGAATGAATGCATCACTATATGGCATATTGTACTCATGCTTCACTGTGAGTACATACATACATATATATATGTGTGTGTGTACATATATACATACATATATACATACATATATATGCATGTATGTGATTGTGTCTGGCATACCACATACCTATATGTAATATGCCAGACAATATATATTAACATATATGTTCTTCACAGAGCGTATAGAACATGCAGAACTGCAGTGTTTTATTTCTGGGCCATACAGGAAAACTACAAACTACAATTACATATCTTTTCACTACATTCTTTTATGACCTTTTTCAACATTCTACAACCACACGTTATTATACAGTAAAATGAGGCTGGTATTGTTGACATCTTTAGCACCAATGTGTTCCAGTTTGTTTTAGCATCTACAAAAACAAAACTTTTGCCTCACCAAAAAGGTCTCATAATATAAAAGTACTGTACAAAGGCTGGTAGGTGTTCCGATAATACGTTTTGATGATGTGAGGCAGATTTGTTCATTTTCAAGATACATAGTTATATTTCTTTAAAAGTTGCATATTCATAAAACTCTAAAAGCCTTTGCTTTCTGTTTAAAACAAATACTGATTGCAATTTTCTTTTTTTTATTGCTAGACTAACATATTGGCCCCAGTTAAGGATATCTTGGATTCCCCTACATTAAGGCCTAACAATTTTATCACACTGGTTTTATACCAATATCAAGCCAGTTAAATGAAGCAATAAGTTGACTCTTCAATAGAACCACACTTTTTCATTCTTCATTAATTCCTACAAGGTCCAGCTTCATCATTTCAAATAAACACAAGACCTTGTTATGTGTACATACATAGAGCTCTTCATTTTTCATTTTTTTAAATTGAATTTGCCTACCTGCCTTTTATTGATGCTTTATGCCAAAGCAGTTTCTCAATTTAGCTAGATATTAACTGCCTTCACATTTAACAGTGCCCATCATATATGTTGCCAATACTGCAGCACAGATAGTAACCTGATTCAGAGTTTAATAATTATTATTAATCATTATAATAATTTTGACTGTGCAATTGTGAAACCTTTTTTTTCAAATCCTCCTTGCCTGCTTGTGTGTTTATTTTTTCTTTAACCATATTAGTAGCCAGATTTCTTTTTTTTACTCTACATAAAACAAGCTACAAACATAAGCTTAAAAACATAATTCAATAAATATCCTGGTAAGAGAAGCACTTCTCACAACTCCTTTTGGTATTCATAGACAGTAGATGAGGACTGAAGATGGCTTAAGTACAACAGATAATGGCTATAAAAAGGCAGGTTATGCTGACAAGAAATACACAGCGAAAAACAATGAGCCCTATGTTCAGATATAAACATTTTATTTTTCTTAAATAAAAAAAACAACTCTGAAACTAGTTCAGAAGAAACATCAGGTACAAACGTATTATCAAGTAACAGTGTTTTTGTTGTTTTTTTGCTCAGACAATAAATTATCACAATACCACAAATAAATGATTTCTCTTTCTCTCACACAGATTCACATACACGCACACAATCACTCACTCACACAGTATCCCTCCTTAGCTTCTGTCCATGTGGGAAGTTAACATGGGGTCAGTTTGTTTTGCGTACTGTCCGGCTGCTTTGTGGAAAGCGGTGGACTTTGATGTGTTTGGACAGGTGATCGCTGCGGGCAAACTTCTTCTCACAAACAGGACACTGATAGGGCTTGACTCCAGAGTGTGAGCGCCGGTGTCTGGAAAGTTCATCTGACCTGGAAAACCTGCGACAAACAAGAACAAAATATATATATATATATATATTTTAGACACATTGGTGCATTTGAAACGCTGACATATTAATGAAAACAGCTGCCATAATCCAGTAATACACAAAAACTTCAAAGTGTTTGTCCATGTGAAGGATAGCATGTCAATAACAACTTGGAGGAATATATTTGACCACTTGAGTACGTGTATCAACTATAATTACTTTCCTGAAAATATTAAATCCCTGAAAATGTTATACATACAAAATAGTTTTGAATACAGCCTTAATGTGTATAGTTTGATAATAAAATGATTATTTTCCCAAATAGTTGTCTTAAATGGCTACAGCAAAATGATTGAGACAATGTTTGTTGAGAAGACATAGGATAATATTGTAGGGCTTTAGGTTTAAGTACTCAAGTACTCAAATTATTCACATCAGAATGCTCAGGAGATAAACTAATCCAAACTCTAACCACCAGGTTGTATTTTCTTCTCCTCAGAAACCATTGTTGAAACTGTTAAAGACTTAACAACAATAAGAAGACTGCAAGTTTGTTTTAAACAGGGAGATAATGTTTCAATATAAAACATTTAGAAGATTTTCAAACAGAAGCCAGGGGTTCAAAGCATTTTTGCTATACAGCTCCAGCTGGAACAACAGTTGCACATAGATGACCATCCCTTCTCTCATAAAATAGTGCCATATTTAATATTTAAAGTATAAACAATGAATGAAACATGACACACATTAATATAATTCAATCCTAGTCACTAATGTGCTGAATTATAACTGGCTTTAACCTTGATAAACATTTGATCTTGTGTGTGTGTATGTATGTGTGTGTATGTGTGTGTATGACTCACAAAAATGCTTTTATTAAGAAAACCTCCAATGAGTATTCAAAACATCTGTGTCAATAATTTACATGTAATGCTTTGAGAAGATCAACTCAGGCTGAATTTGTAAATACACAAATGCATGTAAAGCCCACACTGTTAAAAGACAACCACAACAGATGTAGACTCATATTTGTCATATCTGGTTGACATTTAAATATTCTACCACTCTGAGGCCACAATTATTTACACAAACACTTATATAAATGTAACTGTGGAAAGCTGATTACATTTTTGTAAGCAGTTTTACGCTTCATAACCACACAGTTGTAGTTTCTGTTGTTTGTTAGTTCTGCTTCTTGCTTTATGTGCCTCTAGACATCAGCTTTCAAGTGTCTGTTTAAATCTGTGACTTCTGCATAGCAAATAACACAGAAACATAAACATAAATACCAACTTCACTTTCTCAGAATTATAAATCCATCAACAAAGAAAGCAGATAAAAAACAAAAATATTTAATTTCCTAAGAACTCTGCTATACAGATTTCAGTGTAACAGTTTCACAAGTATAATTTGTGTTGGCAAACAAGTTCTCAGTTCAACAAATACACAAGGTTAAAATATGAAATAAATGTTCTTCAATGTTATGATTTCCGAATAATCTTATGAATGTATTTACATTTATTTATAAGCCAGACATCTATTGTGCACATGCAGTATTTGTTTGAATAGAATAGAATGTGTATACCAGTGGTCCACAACCCTAGTCCTGGAGAGCCCTAATCCAGTTTGTATTACATAGATCATGCTAAATGACCTATCGATCAGTTAAGTCATTTAACCAATGAAGAGATACATGACAGTATCTTCTGATAACAGTATACAGATGTATGTTCCAAACTATCTCTAAATGACAGTACTGATCAAAACACTACCTTGTTAACTCATGTCCAAGATCTGGTCTGCAATACTATCTATCTATCAATCTACTATGGTTATGCGATTTATTTATCATGTACTGCTATGGTTTAAAACTTAAGCTTAACAGAAAAGGACACCCCAGTGGAAAGTGTACAACTGGACAGTCAGTAGTCCTGTGCTGGGTTATTTGTGTAATGTCTCCTGTACCTTTCTTTAAAATGACCAGCAGAAAACTGCATAATGGAGATCTTTTAGAGGGAGTGAGATACCTACACGTATTGAGTATTCATTTTGAATGCAAATGGAAATATCCCCATTTGATATTGAATGATAACCAAAGAAGACAGAAGTTGAATACATTTCCCCTCCAGTGTTGAAAACAAAACAAATGCACTGTAAACCTGTACAATTAAGCTGCAGACAATATGCTGCAGGCAAATCACTAACCAGGAAGAGCAGTTTACTTATTATTTTACATATTTTCTATTACCAGATATCAGATTATAAATGGGGAGAAAGAGCATTTATCTATAAGCGTCAAGGTGCTAATTATGTTTATTGTTTTCTATATCAGAATGTGGTGATATAAATTCATATTCATATTCAAAAATGTCTTCAATGGTAAGATAAAATGAGTTGTTTTGCCAAAGTATTAAAAATGCATTAGGTGTCAGATAACAACAGAACAGAACTTCTTACCCTTCATATTTTGTAAGATATTCTAGAAACTGCAACAAAGAAAGGTGACCTAATGCACAGATTAAATGAAAACCTTCTGTGCAAGCCAACTTATCCAACACCAAACAATGTTTTAGAAAGATGAAAAAACAATACTTTGCTATATATATATATATATATATAGTTTTGTTTTTTTTTTGGTACAAAATTTGTAATTAAAGGTAGATTTTCCATCTTGCTCTTATTTGAGCCTTTCCTTTTCAAAAACATATCCTCTGTCAACAGGCCTTTCTTGCTAAACAGAAGATATCTGATATTTTCTTTATTTCATCTCAGTATTACAAAAACATACAGTAAATTGATTCTGATGTACCCCTTTTTTAAAGAAGAGTGATTCAATAGCTAAAAACAATTCTTCTTAGCTTTCCCAAAAGTGAATGTACAACTTCAATAAGAAACCCTAGCCTTGTGCCTTTTGAAGCAGATCTGCAGTGCTGGCATGCCAGTAGAGGGGTCATGGTAACTATTCACTAGGTAGTCTTTGTGAGTTACATTTGCTAGACAGTTCCTTCCAGCACAACTGTGCTTAAAACTGAAATCACTCTTTCTCTCTCACTCCCAATGCCCATTCCAGAGGCCTATTGTCCACTGACAAGCTTACTTTGTTGAAGAATAAAAAGCTGAACAAATATTGCTGGAATTTCTTCGGGAACACCTACACAATGATTTTAAAATCTTACATGTACAAATTATATATTTCTATACTAAATAGATAGGAAATATATATTGTACAACTAAGTATATTAAGGACTATGGTTTACAAGTACAAATATTCTGCCATCTAAACACAGAACAAAAAGGCACATTATGTAATAGGGTAAAAATCCTTATATTTGTTTGCTGAAAAGATGTACAACAAAAGATCAACAAGATCAAAATGCTGAAGTGTACCATTCATTCAAAGAACAGGGCTATGGCTTCAAATTCTAGGTCTTGTGCAACCAGACATGCATCAGAAGCAAAACTGAAATCCTGCTGGGCAGCAGTGGAATACATATTATGCAATACTATTCTCCACGTTGTAAATTCCTCACTTTGCCTTGACTTGTTTTGCGCCACAATTTAGTTTAAGCTGAAAAGACAAATGGAAAAGCGAGACACTAATGGCATGATATTTAAAAGGTGCAAAATAAGAAGCTGGCTGCAAATCGATTTCTAAAACCTCATGCAGGTCATTTACAAACCTCCTTTCAAAGAATTCATATGAAATGGATTATGTATCCCTTTTCTGCTCCTTCAAACAAATTAAGTGATTCAGTAACATAAATCAGGCTTTAGCAATCACATTGGGACAAACTTTTTATCTTGCCTCTTTTGAAAATCATTATGTTAATGTTTTTGAAGAAAGAATTACAGTCTTGTGCTTGATACTTGATCTCTGCTTGCTCAAGTCATTACCAAGTTGAACTATGACTGCACAGTTCCTCATGTCTTTTCAGCATGGGACAAATGTGCAGCAGGAGAGTTAACAGGGCACAACTGTTAAGAGCTCTGGATGAAATTCGTGAGTAAAAGAGAAATGGCACATATGGTTTTAATCTCATCTTATACTCTCAGCAAACATTAGAAGGGTAGCACTGAACATCACACAACTCAAAGGGAACTAGTGGGAATTATAACTATACCAAACTCCACAACAAACAATTAGGGATACTGTGAATCAATAATGAATATGCTTTGATATCCATTTCTGATCAAATATAGTGGTACTATTAAACACACATTTCATTTCAAATAAATTCTGCTTCTATAACTGTGTTGTGAGAAGACGATAGAAACAGTACAGGATCCAGTCTAAGATACGTCACTTTAGAAGACACTTCCTAAATTATAGTTTAATCACCAAACGTGTAATATGGACTAGTCAAGTATAATTTAAACCATCTCAACATACCAGCCCCAAGCAATAGTGTGGGAGAGAGAAAAAAATGATTTCCCACAGTTATAAAACATACTCTGCTTTGCCATGACTTTCCATGGTCTGTACCATAGTTTACTATACTTCTCCCTATTTCAGCATGATCTCACTTCCCTTCACCTAAACATGGCATGGTACAGTTATATTATGGTATATTTTATAGGGGGTGCACCTTCTTCCTACTCAGTAGTTCTTAAAATATCAAGCTTTTCAAATTTGGCATAAGACCAATTCAGACTACATTCTGATAATGTCTTGATGGCTATCTCTACTGGTATGTCAGCTCAAAGATGATCTCCAAGTTCAACAATGAAACATGGCCTCAGGAGTTACAAGTGAAAACTGATAATGAAAACCTAAAATGGCATTCCTTTACACACAGTATGTAGGATCCTATGAAATCTTTGTTGTTTTTGTGGTTTAAATTGTTATATTTTGATTGCTCTTATTTTTAAATCAAAATAATCTTGAAATATTTCACAAAATACCACGCCAGGAAATAAATCTTCACTGGCAA
Organism: Amia ocellicauda; assembly: GCF_036373705.1. NCBI lineage: Eukaryota > Metazoa > Chordata > Actinopteri > Amiiformes > Amiidae > Amia > Amia ocellicauda. The sequence continues at coordinate 18,897,234 of NC_089852.1, forward strand.
AGTAATAAAACACATTTCATAGGGCTATGTGCTTACGGAGCAATCTACCTAATCAAGTAGTTGAGGCCTTGCAAGAAAGTGGAAATGTCAACACGATGTGGAATTGATTAGTTACTAAAAAACAAACAAGCAAGATAGGCCTCCTTTGTTTTGTAACATTTCTTGTGTTGAGCTTAACCCAATGTCGACAAAAAGTATTCTGTTAGAAACACCTCAACTTTGCAGTGCCTAAACCCTGCTCCTTCCTCCATTCTCCTGCACACCCCATGACACTCACTCCAACATGAAACATGTTTAGTTTGGCTACTTGACAACTCATAGCATTTGGCAATTCGAAAGCACACGCTGCACACAAAGTTAAAAGGCTGCATTAGGAGTACACATGTCTATAGCAATATCAAAGTTTATGAACTAATTCTTTATGATCTAAAAAAGTTGAAGTCTTACTCCTCAACTGTGCTGTATACTTCCTCATATTTATTTGCAGACAAATTCAACTGTATTATCTGCAATCCTATTTTTGCTGGGACAGCCTATTAAGGATGTCTTAAAAGATTGGTACTTTGAGATCCCCTATATTACATTTATACATTTATATATATATATATATATATATAAACAAATAAATAAATAGGTGATGTTCCTAGTGACATGAATGTGTGCTAATAAAGCCTTGAAGTAGTCTCCCAGGGAAAACTCTTACACACTGAAAATGCATCTCAGTTTAGGGAATTCCTGGAAAAAAATGAATTCACAACACCCAATATTTATTTATTATTAATAGATTACGTGTTTTGATTCAGTTGAGTTTTGAATCAGATTTATGAAGATGTTGCATTTTGTGTTCAACTTTTTCTTGAAATTCATAAAAAATATAGTGCAAGCCCTTAAAATGATTGCAACATTTGAGTTATATTGGTGTTTAGTTAATTACTACTCTCACATTCATACAATTTTTCACATTAGTAAAGCAGGAAATAATACCCTGAATCCCAGTAAACCTGAACTTAGAGTAAACCTGTTGAGACTTAAAAGAGTTACTTATCTGGAAATGTAATTTTATCACTGTGTCCCTCTGGAATTGACTTTTTTTCATTTTGCTGCTGTTGTGCCTTTAACTAAACTTAAGTATTGTATACTCCTTCTCTGTGACACTATGCTTTTTTTCTTCATACATTAAAATTAAAGTATTGAGTTGTCCAATTCAGTATTTCAAATGTAACTACACTATTTATTTCTCAATGTGTAGAACAGTGTTTCTTGCAGGGGAAAAAACACCCATTTAAAGAAAATATCTGGCTGAAAATATTATTAAAGAGGGCGTATTGTACAAAAACCAAAGATAAATTGAATGCCACTAATTACACAGAAGCCTTCTTCAGCAAGTCATTAAACACAACAGTTCATGCATGTGAGTTTCAGTCTCTGCTTTAAGTTTCTCTTTGTGTTTCCCTCTCATTGAAGTGCAATTTTTATGGCTTCTATGTGGAGATTATTAAATTCCCTGGCTTTTATTTGCAGAATGGGTGTCAATAATGTATTATATGAGACTATTTCATACAGTTTTGTTGTTTAATTCCAAACAGTGATCAGTGAAAAGTTTTAAAACAATTTAATATGGCTCCAACCAAATAAGTTAACTGAAAGAAATGTCTGCTATTATGGCACTGATAGTAAACCTAATGGAATTCTGCATGTATTATCAACCTGGCTCCAGTTCAGATTTTATTTCTTCAGTTCTTGATATGTATGTTATGCTCTTGTTAGCAAATAACTGAGAGAACTAACCACATATTATAGCATTGCATTAAAGGAGCATTATTTTATTACTATGTATAGAAATATTAAACATTTTACAGAGAATTGCCATAGGTGGTAAATATGTAGTAACATTTTAACTAACAGTGTACTGTTTGGACAAAGACCCTTGCATTATAAATTGAACAATTTAAGCAATGATATCAGTCTTGATCTCTTATTATTAAAGCCTGTGTGTTACATATTTAGTTGCAATTCAAATTTCAGGTACTTTTCAGGCTGCAACTGGGTTGTAAAATCCTTCAGAATTCTGACAGAAACATAACAGCTTTGAATTGAATTGAATGACGTTCCTTGACAGAATACAAAAACATAAATCAGGTAAATATCAGGCTTGTGCAAAACATACCTCCATCCACAGCCTTGCCAAGTACATGCGAATGGTTTCTCTCCTGTGTGCCTCCTCAGGTGAGCTTTGAGATGACTGCTCTTGGTGTACATTTTGGTACAACCAGGGAAAGTGCATTTATGCATTTTGATAAGATCCGCAGCAGGATTCTTTTGAAACTTCTGGCCTACCAGGATAGTGGACTGACCCTGGCTTGCATCACCCACACCCATGGGTTTGGCCGCGATGGGGACGGGGGCGATGCGAACAAACTTGGAGGAAGCGTTGAAGTTGGCTGACTGCACCAGCTGAGGCACCAGGGCGAAAGTTTGGCCCTGGATGTTGACGAGAAGCTGGGCAATTTTAATGTCCGACTGTGGTGGCTGCGGTGCCGGTGGCGTTTGTGGCTGCTGCTGCTGGCTAGTCACACTGGCAGAGTTTTGTTCCTGCTTGATTTGGATCGGCTGGATCTGCAGAATTACGGGAACCCCACCATCCACGGACACAGGTTTCCCCCCAACCTCCTCTTTTTTAACAGATTCAGGGGACAGTAGGGTTTTGGTTTCGCTGACTGCCACATTGGGCACAGTTTGGTCTTTGTGCTCGCCTCCTGTTGACATCTGCTGGCCCCCTCTGGCCCCTTTGGACTCCTCCTTAGGCTCTTCTATCAGAGCCACCTCCATGTTCTCCTCCAGGAACTCCTCAATCTCCTCCAAGGTGGGATGGAATACCTCCGTGTCCTTCACATCGGCTGAGAATACGGGAAACTCGAAAACCTCCTCCTTCACCACAGAACCTCTGAGGTCTTTCCTGTCCCACATGAAGCCAGGAGCACTGCCCAAGGTGGTCTGGGCCAAAAGGTAGTCTATGAAGCTGTCCTGACTCTCCACACTCGAACTGCTCCCATAACTGGAGCTTAGAACCTGAGAATCCGGACTGGAGCAAGAGCGGAAACTGGAAGAGTCACTAAGCTCATCCTCAGAGAAGGGAGATGGCAAGATCTGGTAGGTGCCAGCATCAGTCACCATGTCACCGAGGTAGCCCACCGGAGACCCAGAGTGGGAAAATGTCTCCTCGGTTAGTAACAAGTGATCCACCATTCCTGGCTGCTATAGCCTTGGGGGGTGGGGGGGGGGATTGATTTTTTATTTATCCCCACAACAAGGTAACTGGGCAACGATAAGAAGGAAATTGTTTTGAGACTTGTCCCAGACAGGCCTAAGAAAAATAAAAGGAAAATTAACTTCAGTACAAAACCCCCAAAACTGTTAGAGAACCTAACTTTTCTTACAGTCTTTCACCAATTACTCAGTCATTTGTATCCTCTATTTTTAAAACATGAACAGCAAACAAAGCTTCAGAAGACCTGGCTTGTTGCATTCCAGTGCCCTTCTTCAAATGTAGTTTGTATTAAATAAATAAAGTATATTTTTCACTACACAATACTTGCCATTTTCTATGTAGTTTAGTTACAGGACTCTTGATTGATTTAGTAAAGAGATCTGGTCATTCATATTATACATATTTGCCAATTACATTGCAGGATAAAAACAGAATCTGAGAAGTCTGGGGACAATTACATTGCCAATAAAATAAAATAAATAATAATAAATAAATACATAAGCTATGTTACAATCCTATTCCTAAGGCAGGAATAATGTACAAAATGTTTCATTGTAATGGCACATTTAATGAGAGAATTTTGCTGAATAGCACATTTTACTTCGAAGAACACAAACTTAGTCCTTTGGCAAGCTGTGGGAAAAAATCCGTGGACCTTTTACAGGCATAGTTAACTAAAGTGGGAAAAAAACAAGCTAAGGTAAA